>NW_026695218.1:9065657-10265657 GCF_021218885.2 Marmota monax
CTGGGGCCATCACTCAGCTCCTCTACCAAAAGATCCCCTCCCCCTTCTGTCACTGTCTTAGACTAACAGGAAAGCCAGGAAAGAAGAGTCTTCCTGCCTCCCAACTGTCTGAGGTTGTGGCTGAGCAAATGGAGATGGTGTTAATCAAGACCATGATTGAGACCAGGGCAGACAACGTCACCAGGAAGAAAACAACCTGATTGTTCAGAGCTCTGGGAAGGCAGGCAGGCAGCTATGGTCCAGATGGTGCCCCCAAAGGCAGAGCAGCAGGAGATGGTGCAGATCCTCCAAGAGACTCTGCAGGGAGTGCAGACTGCACCCATTGCCCTCCCACCATCAGGCAAAAACTCTCCCAGAATTTTCAGATTCAGACTGCAGAGTCAGCGCCTACTCAGGTCGCCAATTGCACACCTTCCGGTAAAGGTACAGTCAGTTCTTGTTCATGATAGCCTCTTAGCAACAGCTGCAACCACCTGTAGCAGCCCTGTACCCCAAGCTCTCTAGCTGAATGGGGCCAGCAGAAAACAATTGGATTCAATTCTCCCAAAAAAAGCATCCCCTGCTAAAGATTGAGCCTGTTGGGAGAGTCATCATTCTGAACACAGCACAGCAGTTGCCCAAGCAATGCAGACCATCAATATTAACCAAGTCCAAGTCCAGGGCATGCTGTCACCATCACCAACACTAGTCAGACAGCAGCAGTTGTAAGTGCAGAATGTTTCTGGAAACAACTTGACCATCAGTGGGCTAAGCCCCAACCAGATCCAGCTGCAGATGGAGAAGGTCCTGGCCAGAGATGCACCTGGAGAGAAGTGCTGTATGGCCTACATGAGTCCCAATTGCAAAGATGGGGAGAAGAGGTCTGGAGACAAGGCCAGAAAAAGCATGTGTCCATATCCCTGACTGTGGCAAGACTTTTCTGAAGGCATCCCTGCTGCAGGCCCACGGGCAACTGCACACCAGCAAGCTGCTCTTGCTCTGCAAATGGTTCTTCTATGGAAAGAAGTTCACATGGAGAGACAAGCTCCAGAGGTACACTCTCATCGACACAGAAGACAAACACTTTTGAGTGTACCCAGGGACAGAAGAACTTCATGAAAAGTGACCACCTTACCAAGCATTACAAGATCCACCTGTCCCAAAGAACTTATAAGGCCAACTGAGACAGAAGATGCAATCCTTTATCTGTCCTGCCTGGGCCCCTGGCAGACAGGTGCCCATGGCTGCCTTTAGCCCTACTCCTGATATGTGGCTGCAGACCCATAGGAAGGGACTCTGCTCGCTATGCTCTCCTTCTCCTAAGCCCCCCGGCTCCAACCGGTCCTTCCCTTTTCATCACTAGCTTCCAGCTTGTCTAGACCATGGATACTGGCCATGCCCAATGAGACATTCTAAACCAGAATGCATGGGAACCCTTATTTTCAAAGGAAAAACATGCATTTCGTTCCATCAAGGAGCAAATCTGAGCTCCCCTCTCATCCTCACTCCCTACCCCCAACACTTCCAACACTGTGGGAGTCCCATCCTGCCTGGCCCAGCCCAACTCCTATGCCTCTCTGCCCCCAAACACAACCACCGAGGATGCCCATAGGCCCTGCACCTAACTCCCTATTGGCACCCACCTCTGCAGAGGCTCAGGAGGCACCTCCACACCACTGCCTAGCCCTGTTAGGGTGCTCCTCCAGACACTCCAATTTCCTATTTGAAAAGTCAAATACCTATGAACCCTCCCCATTCCTCATTTTTTCTTATGGAGAATGCTGCCTTATGTTCTCTACTTGGGATGATGAACATTGTATATTGTGTGTGCTTTAAAGAAGTTTTATTTAATTGCTCTCTTCTTCCTTTCCATGGAAGTTCCCTCCCTCATGACTGCTTTCTGTTTACACCAAACTGTGGCAATGATGAGCACGTGATTTTTTTCTCTAGCAATTCTCTTTCCTAAGTGGCACGATATTTCAACTCATATCTGGATTCACATAAAAATATCTCCATCCAAGCTGGGTGCAGGGGCCCATGCCTATAATCCCAGCGACTAAGGAAGCTGAGAAAGGAGGATCACAAGTTCAAAGCCAGCCTCAGCAACTTAGCAAGGCCCTAAGCAACTTAGTGAGACCCTGTCTCAAAAAATAAAAATTATTTTTATTTTATTTTATTTTATTTTTTGGGTACTGGGGATTGAACTCAGGGGCACTCAAACACTGAGCCACATCCCCAACCCTATTTTGTATTTTATTTAGAGACAGGGTCTCACTGAGTTGCTTGGCACCTCGCCTTTGCTGAGGCTGGCTTTGAACTCCTGATCCTCCTGCCTCAGCCTGCTGAGTTGAATTACTGGGAATACAGGTGTGCACGACTGCACCCAGCTAAATTCTGATTATTTTTATACTTAAAAGAAAAATATTGAAACTGAACTAAAAGAAAAATTAGTGAATGTAAATATCAGTGAGAGAGAGATTTCTCAGAATAAAAACAAAAGTTGTAAATCACAAAAGAGTGAGCTGGGCACAGTGGTGCACTTAAGAATCCCAGATCTCAGTTACTTGGGAGATTGAGGCAGGAGAATCACTTAAGATCAGCCTGGGCAACATAGTGCTCTGCCTCAAAATAAATAAATAAACAAACAAACAAATAAAATAAAGAACAGATAAGTTTGCCCTATATAAGAATTTTTTAAAACTTCTATGTGAGCATTTATGAATAAATACAGATGGGGAAAACTACAAAGAAAAATGAGAGAATTATTAGCAAAAATTTTACATAATAGTTACTTTCTTGGGGGAAAGGTAATCCCACAATTTTAGTTCTTTAGATTATCCTAAGGAAGGAAAAATACACTTTTCTAAAGATATATTTGCAAGGATGTTAATTTCCATGTTTTCATATTGGAAATAAATAAATTTTTATTGATAGAGAACTGGTTAAATAAATTGTGACATACAATCTATGAAATAACACAATAAATGGAATTCAACACCCATATTAAATGATAGTTTAGATATATTAGCATGAAATATATCACAGATGGTGTGATAGCACATGCCTGTGATCCCAGTGGCTCAGGAGATTGAGACAGGAGGATGCAAGTTCAAAGCCAGGATCAGCAATTTAGCAAAGCCCCAAGTAATTTAGGGAGACCCTATCTCAAAAATAAAAAGGGGATATGGCTCAGTGGTTAAGCACCCCTGGGTTTAATCTCTGGTACAAAAAAAAAAAAAGGCCACAATATTTTTCAAATGTGAAAAAAGATTAAAGAACATCATGTGTACAATAGTTTCATCTGCATGTGTATGTGTGAATATGTGTAGTCAAAGAGAGGTATATGAAAGTACCAATAATGGATTATATCTACCTTATGATATTTCTGGACACATTTGCCATCCTTTTCATATTTTCCTGGATCATTGTATGTGTAGTGATACATAAATGAAGTAATAAAGTAATTTATTTATGTCAATATTTATTAATTATTAATTTATTTTATGTCAAGTAATTTGTGAGTTTTTAAAGGTGAAAAATACTGAGATAGTATTTTTATTTGTTAAAAATTATTAAGTATATTTATGTCCCTATTGACCCAGGATTTCCATATAGCCCTACAATCATGACACTCTCTTCCCTTTTCTCACTTTCTACCTCAAACCCATGTTGTCCTCCCTTCCCCTTCCTCACCCTGTTCAGAAAGAATAGCTTCATTTTTCAGAGCCCCTGATCATCAGCACTAGGAGGATTAAGGACAGACAATTATCTTCATTTTTTTTGTCTTTAAAAATCATTTTTATTCAATTATCTTCTTTTTTGAGATGAAATATTTGAGAGCTAGAAAAAGGAATGAGGGCCACATGATCACACAGCAAGTTAACATCAGAAGTTGTCATGATAGGCCAGTTGCAGTGGTACCTGCTTGTAATCCCAGCTACTCAGAAGGCTGAGGCAGGAGGATCTCAAGTTTGAGGTCTGTCAGGGCAGCTTAGTGAGACTCTGTCTCAAGATAAAATTTTAGAAAGAAATATTCGTGTTAGAACCCAGGTCTTGTAATAATTCAGTCATTATTCAATTCAAAAAGAAGCTTGTGGGAGGAGGCTGTAGCTCAGTGGCAGATCGCTTACCTTGCACATGTGAGGCACTGGGTTTGATCCCCAGCACCACATAAAAATAAACACATTAAATAAAGACATGATGCCCACCTACAACTACAAAAAAAAAAAAAAAGCTTCATTATAAAAAAAGAAAAAAAAATAAGCTTGTGTCAGGCACAGTGGCCCATGCCTGTAATCCCAGTGGCTCTGGAGGCTGAAGCAGGAGGATCTCAAATTCAAAGTCAGCCTCAGCAAAAAAAGCCAGGCATTAAGCAACTCAGTGAGACCCTAAAATAAAATACAAAATAGGACTGGGGATGTGGCTCAGTGGTCAGGTGCTCTTGAGTTCCATCCATGGTACTCACCGCCCCCTGAATAAAAAGAAGCTTGCAATGAGTTAACGTGCTGCGATGGTTAGGAAATTTGGCACCTTAGGGAAAAGAGGCAGGTGGATACTGTGGAGACACACAGTTTACTCCATTCCTATTTGTCTGTCTTCCCCAAGCCCCATAAAGTCTAAAACACTTTGTAGCACTTATTTACATTTTCATCTTTCCCATTCACTGCGTGCCCTTCAAGGATAAGAATCATGTCCCATTAGCCATTGAGTTCCTGGCATCCAGCTGCACAGTCTATTTGTGAATGGAAGGTTGAACAGGTAAAACAACATCCTTTCAAGGTTTGAGCCCTTGGAGATCCACAGACCATTCCTGTTCTTACCTCTTTCCCATACTTCCTGTCTGTTTCCTCTTAGAGTAATGTGTATGTCATTTGCCAGTACATAAGGTACAAATGATCAAGTACTGGGGAAGTGACAAATTACAGTCACTGTCCTACCTGTTTCCCCAGGCCCTGAAGTCATGGCTCTGCCAAGGGCTTCTGCCCAGGGACAGATGCTGCTCTCTCTCTTGCCAGCTTGCTGTGCTGACAGCTTTAATTGCTAAATGAACAGACTATGTTTCTAGTGAGGAGACAGACTCTGAGAAGAGTATCTGGGCTCCTGCTGCCCTGGAAGGGAACACAATATTGTGCAATCAGAAACTGCCACCTCAGCAAGGAGAGGTCAGCACTAGATTTTCCATTACAGGAGGGGTAAATTTGGAACCTGTAGGTATTCTTAGAATTTTGGTTCCCAGGGCACAGGGAGACCCTTCTAATCGTTGGGAATGTGAATGAGTTTTGTTTTCAGAATACTGTGGAAAAAATAATGGTGTTCAAAAGATAAATTGGGGAGTGCTGGGAATTTTTAAGTCCATCCATAAACAAATATTTGTTTGGTCATGTACTTGGAGGGTAGAGTAATCTAGAGTTCTGAGTAATGACACTTAAAGAGGTGGCAATTTTATTAGGGAGTAAATCAGGCAGACATGAAGACATATCTAAAGAGGCTAGGCAAAAATTGGTAAGAATCACATAATAGATGCAAGGTTTTAGGAGAAGAAATCTTCCAATTCCCTTAAAAAATGATGAATTTTCAAATGAATGTTCCTTATTGAAATTGGGAAAGACCTAATAATTGAGAGAAATCTGGAAACTATTTTATCAGCCATTTCTAAGCTCAAATTTGTTCTGTAAAGTCTCTTAAATTAAAGTCTTTTGGCCAAATGTTTCTGGTCAACATTCATCATTGATAACATATTTTCACCCACAAAGACTGGATTTCTCATTAGTATGATAATTTATTACATAACTTATGCTTTAGTTTCTAGTCAACTTATTAATAAAAACTAATGTGTTAGCTTTTTATTCATAACTTTAAGAAAAAATACTTAAGCAAACAAGAAAACAATGAATATTATCCTGGACAGGCATAAACTCACTATCTGCATCCAAAATTGGTCAAAGTTTTACCATATTTTCTTCATTACATGTATATGTGTATGGGTTGCTAAACCATTTCAAAATTAATTTCAGTTATCATAACAGTTCATCCTTAAATATTTTCTTATAGCTCTAAAAAAATAAGAATATTCTTTCTATTAACTACAATATCACCATTACAACCTACAAAATTAGCAGTAACTCTCTAATGGTATCTAACATTCAGCACATATTTATTTTTTCCCAATTATGCCACACGTACTTCAAAGCTGTTTTAGCTTATTACTTAAATGGTCATTGAAGTCATCATTACCATTAAATAACTATCATCAGTATCACATATTTTGTTTAATGTAATGCCCCCTCCCATTCTGTGCCTTTAAATCTGTTGAACCTACTCAAATACCTTGAGGTAGACATCTAACACAAATGAGATTTGGGTATCTCATCTCAGCCTTCCTTTCAAATCCTGGCTACATCCTCTATACTCTTCCCAGGACCCTATCCCATTCTTTACCATCCTTCCACCTGACTCCTAACCATCTAGCTTTATCTGCTTTTTGTTAGACTGGACCCCACCTGCTCTCTCCAGTCTTGGTCTTGGCTCTCTCTTGGACAGTTTTTGGACTCTCCTTCTGGCTCTCTTTCTTTCAGCTGTTCTACTAACCAATGTCAACATTAGCCAAACTATGCCTTTTAGGTTGACCGCGGTCCCCATGTAGGGGGATGGGACATTTTTGCATTTAGTTCCTGGTGGGCAAAGTGGAGGAGAATTTCAAATTTGTGGATCTGTCATGGTTCAGTCCTGCCGTTCTTTCCCTGCCTTGCTGTGATGGATCACTCTTCCATAACCTCATGCCTGGCTCCCACATCTCTGCCTGGAATCTTCAGATTTATGCTTCATTGAACTGGCACTATGTTCCAGACCTACTATAGAAAGGGTTTTTTTTTGGGGGGGGAGGGGGCTGGGGATATATATGGCTTGGTGATAGAGTTCTTGCCTAGCATGTTCAGGTTCCTGGGTTCAATCCCTACCACGGGGAGAAAAAAGAAGGAGCAGGGGGTGGTTTGCATTCTACTTGCACTCCTAAGAAGTGCAACCTTAAGAAGGAGGGTGTAGGGTAGGTAGAGAAAAGCCAAATCAGGACATTTAGATATCTAGAGAAGCTAATGATTGGATGCTTCATTAAAACAATCCTTAAAGAATATTTGTTTAATGCTTCTTTTGAGGAAGAGGTGAGCACCATGTGGAAAGATGGAGGACCATAAGTCCTTACATACACTCATAGGCAACTCAGCAAAGCCAAGCCTTATGGTTAACTGGACCCACTTTGTTTTAAAAAATAGTTGGGTAGAAGAGAAGAAGCAGTATTGCTGAGAATGAAATGTTCCATGGAGGGAGAGAGGGCAGTGAACCAGAAGACCATTCATTCCAGCTGTTTGTGGGAAACAGTGCATCCTGAGCCAGCTGCTATCAGTTACATGCTTCCCACACTGTCTGAGGTCTGAGGCCTCTCAAAGCTCAAGGCCAAGAGATCAGAAGCACTCACATCTGACAACTTCAATACTGTTTGGGGCCATATCCTGTGGCTGTCCTGCCATATCAATTCCAGAGGTCCCATCTACAGGGGGGGTTGAAGGCCTGTCCAGTTATCACCCTCCTCCCTAGGGCAAGTGTCTACTTGACTTTCTGCCCAGTCTGAGAGCTAGCCAAGCAGCTGCACTCCCACCACTACTACTGCTGCTACTACTCCTACTTCTTTTTTTCTTCTTCTTTTTGAGGCAGGGTCTTGCTAAGTTGCTTAGGGCTTCACTAAGTTGCTGAGGCGAACTTTGAACTTGCAATTCTCCTGCCTCAGCCTCCCAAGGCAATGGGATTATAGGTGTACATCACTGTATCTGGATGCACTCCCAATTCTGAAGCTGAAACTCTTCTCACAATCTATAACACCAATTCCTCAGCCATACCACAATGACCTTTGTAAAGTAAAGGGCTCCTTCCAGGACTACTGAGTCCCCAATACAGCTTGTCACACATTGGACATTAGTAGCGGCTCATTCACTGCTTTCCTCCTCTAATGGCATCAATAAAGGAAGCACCCCTTCCTACTCAGAGAGTGAGGCTATTTGTTAGGTTCTGGAAGTTGCTCAAGAATCCAGAGGCTGCAGACTTTGTTGATCTCAGCTCTGACCTTGTTTGAACCAGTCTAGTGTTTTACAGTCTGTAGGCCCTTAACTTATTGCAAAGTTATGAGGGTGACTGTATCCCAGAAGGACATCATGTCTGTTAACTGCATCCCTGTGCCCATTTCTCACAGACGCTGACCCTGGTGGAGGTCAAATCCCAGGAAGTGGGAATTCCAGCTTTTAGGCACTGTTTCCCGAGAGCTCAGCATCTGAGGCTAGGGCACGCATCCCATCACAGCCTGCAGCAGCTGCCACATGCAGGGCTGTTCTCTTCACTCCAGGCAGGCTGCCTCTTTTTAGTGTTCTTAATTTTCCATCTCATATACTCTAGACAGCCCAAACTACCTCTTTCCCTAAAGCTCAGGGGGGCAGGGGCTCGGTTGTTGCCCTATCACAGGGCTTCCTGACTACTTATATCTAGCTCTAAATATAAAAAATAACATCCTTCATATTGCTTCATGAGAATTTCACATTGAAGACATGCCTGGGAAACCTGAGGAATTAACCCTCTCTAGCACCCAGGGCTTCCTTGAAGGTTTTTTATTCAAGCTCCTGAACCAAGACATTTTCCATATTAACTGCTATCTGTATCTCCACAGTAAATCTACCCATCAGGTCTTCCTCCACAGAAGATTCAGAAGACTCGGTCATTTAAATTCTGAACTCACCCCTAGTTCACCTTGCAGATACACACACACACACACACACATACAGAGAGAGAGAGAGAGAGAGAGAGAGAGAGAGAGAGAGAGAGAAAGTGAGATTCACTGTGTTGCCCAGGCTGGTCTTGAACTCCTAGATTCAAGGAAGTCTCCTGCCTCAGCATCCCAAGTGATGGGATTCCAGTCACGCCCAGCTACCTTACAGTTTATTATCCACTCGCCCTGATTAGTATTCATTGTTTCCAGAAGGTACTGAGCAGGCTTCCGGGTTTTCACTATCCCTGGCAATGTGTCTTGGCCTCTCAGCCCAGCTTTTCTGTAGCTCAACAATTAATACAAGTTACTTATTCCCGATCTTTTAATTAGTTGTCTTCTCTGCTCAGGTCCTCAAGGCAAACCCTGTCCCCAGAAATAGGCCTTTAGTTTTTTTATAACCCATGTTCTAAACAATGTCTTGCTTTACATACTATCATTTTTATTTTCTCAAGCCTAGGAAGTGTATATTTTTAACACCTTCATTTTATAAAGATTGAGTAATTTGCCCAAGGCCAGCAAGTGGCAGAATCTAAGTATGAAATCAAGTCTAACTCCAGAATCTGGGCTCTTTTCAGCCACTGCCTGCCTGCCCTCCACAATGGATGTGAAGTATACGGCTATCTTACCTCTAAGGACTCTAAAATCCAGGCCTGCACTTCAGGAAGGAGATGTCCTATGGAGAAGCTTCAACAAATATTTATTACTCCTCTCTCATAGGAATTTCTCTTTGCTAGTGGTGATGTCATATAGTGATATACAGTTTAAAAGGCAACATCCTTGCCCATCTGAACTCTGCCTACTACACACAGCCATCATTTGAGGTTCTGTTCCTGATGCACGAAAGAACTTGGTTTTCTGGGCTTAATCTATTGAGTTCTTAAGGACTATTTGTTGTGTTTACTGCTCTGGTACTTCAGGACCTGTATCATTCAAGTAGGGATAGGTCAGGCTGTGTAACAAACAGTCCTTTGTTGACATGAACAAGTCTTTTTTTTTTTGGTACTGGGGGTTGAACCCTGGTATACTTTACTACAGAGCTATATCCCCAGTTCTTTTTTATTTTTTATTCTGAGTTAGGGTCTAACTGAGTTACTAAGGGTATCACTAAATTGCTGAACCTGGCCTCGAACTTGAGATCCTCCTGCCTCAGCCTCCTGAGTCACTGGGATCACAGGGGCACATTTAGTGCTTAGTTAAAACAAAACTTTGATACTTTGTCTATAGGGTACTACTCATTACAGTAACTCAGGAGACCCAGACTGTTGGAGGCTCTGTCTCAATACTGGTTATATGATCACTGCGATAGAAAGATTTTATAAGTAATATGCTGGTTTTATGTCTGTTTGTATCTGTCCAGAAATGACATATGCTTCTACTCACATTTTATTCTCCAGAGCAAGTTGCATACCCATGCCTAACTCAAAGAGGAGTAGAAAAGTATCCTCTGCATGACTCTATAAAAAATACTGGAGGATTGGCTTTTTAACTCTCAAGATAGCCCACATTTTCTCTTGAGAGTATATCTACTTCCTGAATAAACCTCTGTCTATGCCTTTGACTAGTCTGTGCTGAAACCCTTTTCCAACACATATACCAAGAACCCTGCTGGTCCTGAGTCAAGCTCTCTCTTCTTGTTGGTAACTCCTTAGACCCTTCTTAGGACATAGGTCTTCTCCCGTGACACCTCTTTGTGGCCTGTATGGGGAACTTCAGAGGCACTGACGCTGATTACAACACTTCCATGTTAAGAGGATGGCAATACAAGAATTCTAGCCCATCCCACAACTGAGTGGGATGACTCCTTTTGAACAGTCAGGATGAGACTTTTGATCACTGACTAAGTGGGGTCCTCATCCCTTACCAGCCTGAGGCAGCCACAGAAGATAGATCATTGCCCCTAACCCTTAAGATTAAGGAATCAAAGTCTGGGGGCGAGTGGCAGGGATGAGATAGGAATTAGGGATAAATGAGACAGGAATTGAGTCTCAAAGGAAATGCCCCTGAGTCATTGAGATGAAGAAAGTGCTTAGGAATAACTAAAACTCCTGAGAGATATACCGTTGGCCTGTGCCCTTGTAAAATGAGGGAAATGCACAAATACAGGGGAAACCAGTGTGAAAGCATGGGGCTCCACCTTGGCTCCCCTTCCAGCCTGGCTCCCAACTACTGCCCCTCTATAAATTTTAGAGCCCCAACCCAAGGAGGGTTGAATGTGTATCTACTTCCTAAGTAAACCTCTGTCTATGCCTTTGTAAAAAACAAAAAATTAAACAAAACCAAAAACTAGAGGATTGGTTAATGGTCCTAATGACAAGCTCAGAAACCAAAAGTTGGTATGGCTCATTCAGTGTTATCCCCATCAAGGTCCACCCCAGTGTGCCAGTCCTCTCTCTTATTCCTTGTTCTTAGAAGGAATGTCCATTCCTTCACCCCTGTTCATCCATTCATCCCATGTTGCCTCAACAATCGGGCTCCTACTCTTCATATTGCTCCTAAGATTAACTCCCTGGTGTATGGATCTATCCTTTGGCCTTTGACTCTGATCTCTGCCTTCTGTCTTCAGGCCAAATAAATATGGGAAAGAGGTGCTTTGTGCACAAGCCATGCCTGGAACCTTTCAAAGGTCAAGTAAGTCCTTGCCTAGGCCCCTTTCTGACAGTGGAGGCTTAGACACCCGGAGTCCCAGGACTCCTTACTGGAGAACAGATACCAAAACTGTGGCCAAGGGAGGGTGCTAACGCTGAGGTAACTCGGTAGAACTTACCTCATGCAAAGAGCCAGAGGCAAGTAACAAGATCCTAAAACAAGGTCAGGAAGCAGGGAAACATGAGAGCAGAGACCAGCAGGGCGGACACTACAAACAGCAACTCCATAAACAGTGCCTCACAGATCCCATCTTGGGGTTTTCTACTTAACTGTGTTTAGTCAAAGTAAAATCAATTGGTTGTAAAATCAATTGGTTTCACTAGACTGATACTGAAAAAAAATCACCTGTTCTCTCCACCCTTGAGGCAAACTTTTTCAACATTTTAAGCTGCTTCTTTTGATATGTATATAGAGAGACATATAAAAATCTTTATCTACTAATAAACTACTATCAATAACAATATAATTTAATAATAAATATATTTATTCTTGGAAGTTTTTAGTTTTAGGCTAAATCTAATCTATTGGCCTTTTTTTTCTTTTTCTTTTCTTTTTTTGGTACTTGGGATTGAACTCAGGGGCACTCAACCACTGAGCTACCTCCCCAGCCCTATTTTGTATTTTATTTAGACACAGGGTCTCACTGGGTTGCTTGGCACCTCGCTTTTGCTGAGTGCCGCAGTCTGGCTGGGCACAAATCACGAGCCACTCAAGCAGGAACAAACTTTATTTCCGAACTCCCACGAACGCCACCCACGTGGCCTTCTCCGGGACACACCACACACCAACCGGAACTCCCTCCACCAGAACTTCACCAACCAACTCGAACTCTCCAGGAATCCCTGACCGGAACTCAACGGGAACTCTGCGAGAACTCAAAAGTACTGGCAAAATGCTAGGCACCATCCCAACTTGGCTGTGGCTCTCAACAGCTGAGGCTGGCTTTGAATTTGAGATCCTCCTGCCTCAGTCTCCTGAACCACTGGGAATATAGGTGTGTGTCACCTGCCCAGATAATCTATTGACTTTTAATCTATACTTTCCTACTCCCTATCCTCCCAATGTGGTCATATCATGAATTTTGTGACATTCAGTATTAACATGATGATGACTGTGTAAATACAGAGGCAGCAGAACATAGTGGTTAAGAGTAAGAACTCTGGGCAAAAATTACCTAGATTTGAATCCTGTCTCTACCCCTAGCTCTGTGTGACAGCTAGGATAATGTGCCCTTAAAGATGTCTACACACTGATTGCCAAAACCTATTAATATATAATTTTACATGATAAAAGGGACTTTGTAAGTTTAAGTTAAGGATTCTGAGATGGAGAGATTATCCTGGAGTACTCGATGGGCCTATTTATTTATTTATTACATACATGACAATGGTAGAATGCCTTACACTCATTATTACCTATTTATAGCCAATTTTTCGTAACTCTGATATAAAGTATGTTCACGCTAAAATTATGCCATTATACATGTACTCTTGTTTTGCATTACAATTCTTAATACACATATATACCACAGTTTTTCATATCTCTGTTTGTATATATGTATGTTGACACCAAATTCAAATCTTCATACATATATTTTGTATAATGATGACCATCTCGGTGGGCCCATTTTAATTTCAAGGGTCCTTTTAAGAGGAAGGCAGAAGCTGGGCATGGTGGTGCACACCTGTGATCCCAGCAGCTTGGGAGGCTGAGGCAGGAGGATCAGAAGTTCAAGGCCAGCTTCAGCAATTTATCAAGGCCTTAAGAAACTTAGTGAGACCCCGTCTCAAAATCAAAAATAAAAAGGGCTGGGGATGTAGCTCAGTGGTTAAGTGACCCTGGGTTCGATTCCCTATCCTCCTTCCCCCCACATACAAAAAAAAGAGGAAGGCTAAAGAATCAGAGTTAAAGAGATGAGGATGGAAGCATAAGTTGGATGGAGAAAAGATGCTACATTGCTGGCCTTTAAGATGGAGGAAGGGGCCATGAACCAAAGATGTAGGTGGCCTCTAAAAGATGGGAATAGGAAGGAGATGGGTTCTCCCTTAGAGCCTCCAGAAGGCACTCAGGCCTGCCAACAGCTTGATTATAGATCATTAAAACTAAAATTATGGGGGCCGAGGATGTAGCTCAGTGGGAGAGAGTGCTTATCTAACACATGTGAAATACTCAAGGCCCAGGTTTGATTCCCAACACTGCAAAACAAAAACTAACTTGCTGTGAACTTCTGACCTCCAGAATTGTAAGATAATAACTTTTTATTGTTTTAAGCAAGGAGAAAGCCTGAGCTTAAAGTCTTAATTGGGGTTTCCAGGAAAACACAGGGTAAGGTAAATCGTTTAGGAATAGCAAATCTGTATAATTTTGGCAGGCTTTGGGTTCCAGGGATGGTGTCTAGTTGCCTGGTACCCGACCCTGGGATGATCCAGGCAGAGGAATATGGCCATTTGGGATGTAGGAACAGATAGAGATGGCAGATAAAGTCTGCATATCAAAGCTGTGCTCTCAGCTGAGCCCTTTGCTGACCCTAAGAATTGACTAGCCCCAAGACGGGCAGTTTCTCCCCACACAGGTCCTTTGAGATGTCAAACATCAAAATGTACATAAAATAAAAGTATATGCAATATATTAACGTCCTTTATGCTATTTGCTTTTTTTCTCTTGTTGTTCTCAAACTATCTCTTTGTCTTTGATCCTTGACAGTTTGATTACAATATGTCTTGGTGTACCCTCATTTGGATTGAATCTGATTGCAGGCCTTAGACCATGGTGTATGTGGATATATATATCATTCTCCAGGTTTGGAACATTCTTTCTTTAAATAATATTTCTTCCCTTTTATCTTTCTCTGATCCCTCTTGAATGCCATTGGCCCCCACACGTTCTCTTTTGATGTTATCTCATGAATCCTGGAAACTTTCTTCATTTCTTTTTATTTTATTCTTCTAATCATACTTTCCCCTTAAGGAATCTCTCTTCAAATCCAAAGATTCTTCCATCGACTTAATCAATGCTGCTGTTGATTCTTTTTCAATTTTCACTTCATCCACTGTATTTTTTTTTTAGTTCCAGGATTTCTGTTTGATATTTCTTTATTATTTCAAAATTTCTATTGTATTTCTCACTTCTAGTCACATTTTTACATTATTTCATTATTTTGCATTATTTCTCTTGAAGTTCATTGAGCTTTCTAAAAATAGCTCTTATGAATTCTTTGTAAGACAGTTAATACATCTCTCTCTCTCTTTTGAGTCCGTCACTGGCACTTTATTTTGTCCATTTTTGTAATGTCACCTTTCCTGATTGTTCTTGATCCTTGTGCTTCTGTGTTAATGTCTATTCTTCAATGACATTGAAGAATTATGTACTTATAAACTGTGTTCTGGGAACATCCTTCAGCAATAAACACGCCCACAAATTCAAAAAATGTATATATGCAATGTATTGTGTGCATCTTCCAGAAGCTCCCAATAAAAGAGTCCCTGAAAGGTAATTTCTTGAGGCTATGATTGTCTGAAAATTTCTTTATTCCACCCTTACACTTCATTGATAGTATGGCTGGGTACCAATTTGTAGCTTAGAACTAATGATCCCTCGGGATTTTGAAAACATTCCTCCACTAGCTTCTGTTTTCCTGTGTCAACATTGGAAAATCTGGTTTCATTCTGATTCCTGACTTGTTCTTAGGTGACCTACTTATTCCTGGAAACTTATAGGATCATCTTATCCCTATTGCTTTGCAAATGATTGGACTTGAATTAGTTTGTAATGAAAAGTCTGACTCCATTTTTCATATTTGCTGACAGCATTCATTCTCCACTTTCCCTTTTCCCCTCTTGCCTCATAAGTAGACAAACCAGTAAGAAAGCTTCCTTCCAGAAATTCTTGCCTTCCAAGCCCCAGCCTGTCTACAAACACCCTTTCCCCAGCCATCCCAGTTAATAACAAAGCCGAAGTCAGTCATCCCTTCTATCTCTCTCAAGGCATTTTCTGACCTGCTTGGAAGCCTGAGACACAGGAAAACCTCATTATATGGATAATGCAACTCTTCATGCCTTCTTAAAAAAATTATAGTTGTAGATGGACAGCATACCTTTATTTTATTTGTTTATTTTTATGTGGTGCTGAGAATCAAACTCCAGTGATTCATACATCCTAGGCAAGCGCTCTACCACTGAGCCACAAACCCAGCCCTCTTCATGCCTTCTTGATACACGTGGAACATCATCGGTATGACATCTGAATCCATTCTCCCTCTGCAGGAAAACAGAATGATTTTCCTTGGTTTATCTGTTTATGAGGGAGGAATCATAACAGTAGTGTGTTGTTTTGAAGAACAAATATGAAGATTAATACATATTAACTGCTTAAAGTGATACCTGACACACAGTTAAAACTCAGCAAGTATTAGATATTACTGGTATGGACTTTTTAAATTCAAAATGTGCGGTGGTTGTTGAGTTCATTTTTTTAAGGAATTAAGTTAGTTATGAGACATGTTTTGGTATCACTTAATTTATATCCTTTCAGAATTTTTATCGACCCCTCCTTCTAGAACATTTCTTACACATTATCTTCTCTATCTTCCATGTAATTTTCTTTTAAATTTTGCTTTATATGACATTTCTTTCTTTCCTTTTTTTTTTTTTTTTGGTACTGAGGCTTTAACCCAGGGGTACTTTACCACTGAGCTACATCCCCAGCCCTTTTGATTTTTTATTTTGAGACAAGATCTCACTAAGTTGCTTAAGGCCCCACTAAGTTGCTGAAGCTGGCTTTGAATTTGCAATCCTCCTTCTTCAGCCTCCCAAGTTGCTAGGATTTACAGGTATGGACCCCTGCACCTGGCTTTATATGATATTTTATCAATTTCATCTTCCAGCTCTTCTGTGGTAGTCATATCCATTCTCTTCTATTAACTTAATAGTAAAATCCCTGTTTTACTACTAGCACTTGATAATAAATAACTAATTTCCTGACTCCCGATACAGCTGAGTTTGTTCATATGACTAAGTTCCGGGCAGTGGGTGTAAATGGAAATGGTAAATGAAACACTTCCTGGAAGTCCCTTAAAGGGAAGAGACATAGCTTCTTCACTTCTTGTTCCTGCCTGCTGTGTGGAATGTTGGAGCCCCATTTTCTTATTTCCAGGCATCTTCTGTTTAAGAGCAAAATAAAACTCTAAATTTATTTTATTTTATTTCATTTTTTTTTATGGAAGTGCAGGGGCTTAAACCCAGGGTTGCTCTACCACTGAGCTACATCTCCAGGCCTTTTTAAAGATTTTTAAAAATTTGAGATAGGTTTGGCTAAGTTGCTGAGGCCAGCCTGGAACTTGGAATTCTCCTACCTCAACTCCCCAAATAGTGAAAATTATAGGCCTGTACCACTGTGCCTGGATGAAAAACGCTAATTTTAAGTTTTTATTTAATTTCTAAGAACTCTTTCTTGTTTTCTGAATTTTTTAAGTAGCATTTTCTTCTCATTTAATGATGCAGCATCTTATCCTTAAAGGATATTAATTAAAGGGTTTTTTGTTTCCTTCTTTTTTCATTTCACTTTGTTTCTTACATTGTCTCAGTTTCCACTGAGCTTATTTTTTCCCCTGTGTGTTTAATTTAATCATTGTCTTTCCTGTTAGATACTTTCCTCAATTGTCTGATTATCATTGTCCATTCATGATAAAGAATGAGATACTAGCCAGACTCGATGGCACATGCCTGTAATCCCAGTGGCTTGGGAGGTTAGGGCAGGAGGATTGCAAGTTCAAAGCAGCTTCAGTAACTTAGTGAGACTCTGACTCAAAATAAAAAATAAAAAGGGCTGGGGATGTGGCTCAGTGGTTAAGTGCCCCTGGGTTCAATTCCCAGTACCAAAAAAATTAAATAAATAACAAGGCACTAGGGACTGGGGTGCAGCTCAGTGTTAGAGCTTGCCCTTGCCTAGCATGTATGAGAGTTTATGTTCCAGACCCAACAATGGGAAAATAAAGCAGCAGTATAAAGAAAATTGTGTATAAATTATCTTTGTGTATAATTGTTGACGAGTTGGTTTCACCATAGGGAATAAGGTAGGACCCAGACATTTCTTAGGGATCTCCAAATGCCTGTATCTCTAGGTCATTTATCTTGAGTTAGTCAGTGTCCCTATAGAAAGATCTTGGAGAAATTCCCTAGGGTTGGTGACTCTGTGTTGTAGAAGTCCTCCTGTTTCTAGAATAAATGGATAGTATAACAATTTTGAGAGAAGTCACAAAAGAGCTCTCCCTTGGAGCCTCCCACTGAGCCAAATATTCTTTACATTGCTCCTTGGGTTGGTGAAGATGTTCAGAAGAGCTTCTACAGTAACTGCAGATGCTTCAAAGCCCAGCCAGTGTATCCACTTATTTCTCTATTTTACCTCTCCAGTTTATCGGGGTTTCTCCCAGGAACCTCTCTGGGATGTAAGGGGAGACAAAACAAAACAAAACAAGATCTCCACTCCACAAGTTATACTCCATGCACATATAATATGTCAAAATACGCTCTACTGTCATGTATATCTAAAAAGAACAAACAAACAAATAGATCTCCACTTTGCTTTAAAGCTTTGTCTGATAAAGTAAATTTGACCCTATAAGAAATGCTTAATTCTTTTATTTAAAAAAAAAATCTGTCTCTATGATAGCCTTGCTATAGCCTCCTCTGCTTCCTTCCCTAGGTGGCCTTCAGGAGGATAATAAGAGAGGGACTTGGGCAATCTTATGGCTTTGAAAAAACAGGCTCTTTAGAACCACATGGTGTCCTTGCACAATCAGAAACACTCCACCAGCATTAAAAGACACTATCAATAGAGAGAAAAGACAACTCACAGGATAAAGTATTTGCAAGTCATATATCTGATAGAGGATGAATATCCAGAATACCTGAAGAACTCCTACAACTCAAAAAACAAAACAAATCTGATTTTAAAATGGGCAAAGGACTTGCATAGACATTTTTTGAAAACAGATATACACAGGAAAAAAAATGCTCAACATAACTAATCATTAGGGAAATTCAAACCAAACTCACTAGATATTAATTCCAACCATTAAGATGATTAATATTAAAAAAACACAATATAACAAATGTTGTCAAGGATGAAGAAAAATAGGAACCTTTGTACACTATTCAAAGGAATGTAAAATGGGTGGTGCAACCATTTTGAAAAACAGTATGTCACTTCCTAAAAATTTAAATGTAAAAATGTGAACATACTTAATGCTACTGAACTGTACACTTAAAATAGTTTAAATGGCAAATTTCATGTACCCACGGAAGCAGAAGGCCAATTTAAGGAATTTGAGCATCCATGGATTTTAAAAATCCTTGGGGGAGCCTGAAACTAATCTCCAGTAGATACTGAGGAATGATCTATAAAAACAAAACTTTAAAACAGAGCAGACAATCCTGGGCTGAGGTTGTGGCTTAGTGGTAGAGCACTTGTTTCTTATGTGTGGAGCACTCGTTGGATCCTCAGCACCACATAAATAAATAAAATAAAGGTATAGTGTCCATCTACAACTAAAAAAAAAAAAAAAACAGAGCAAGCAATCCTAAACAGATGTACACCTAATCATAAAACTTCAAAATTAATGTGAAACAATTTGAATAGAGATCCTAGAATTGTACATGCTAGACATTATTCATGTCTTGGTTTAATGTTTTTTTTTTCAAACAGACTTTTAAACTGACCAGCTCTTTAACTTACACTTGAAATAGCCATTCCTCCAAACATTCTGTCACTTGTATTTTTCTTTAGAGCACTTAGCCACAACCTAACACTTTAAAACTTTTTGGTTGGGGCTGGGGTTGTAGCTCAGTGGTAGAGCACTTGCCTAGCATGTGTGAGGCACTGGGTTTGATCCTCCGCACCACATATAAATAAATGAATAAAATTAAGGTCCATCAACATCTAAAAATTTTTTTTTAAAAAAAACTTATTGGTGGGCTGGGGATGTGGCTCAAGCGGTAACGCGCTCGCCTGGCATGCGTGCAGCCCAGGTTCGATCCTCAGCACCACATACAAAAAAACATGTTATATCTGCCGAAAACTAAAAATAATTAAATAAATATTAAAAAAAATTCTCTCTCTCTTTCTAAAAAAAAATAGTTAAAAAAAAAAAAACTTATTGGTTACTTGCTTCTAGGCATTCTCCTTAATGGAGAATAAGCACTAGGGGTGCATCTTCATTGTTTTATCCATTTTATATACCCAGAGCGTAGATCTGAGTATGGAACATTTTAGAAGATGTTCAATAACATTTGATGAATAAATAAATGGATTTATTTACTTTATTGTATTATTTAATGTTAAATATGTATTTAATATATTTAGTTATGGTATTTAATCTGAATTTAATTCTCCTCTTTATTATCATTTATCCGCTCATTCACCAAAGCCTCTACTTGTGTCAAGTTCTTTAGTCAGCATAAGAGGGTGGGAGAAGACAAAGATATATACTGTAAACTCATATACCATAAAGATATTCCTATTTTTTGAAGAATAAAATTCAAAATCCTTTAAGATTGGACGCCCTAAATCCAAGGGAGAAAATAAGTTGGCCTTAAAAAAAATACCTGAATAACTCAGGTTTGTTTTTAAAAATGTGGAAGCGTCCCTCTAATTCCTTCTAGTCTTCCAAGGAGCCTAGCTCCTAAATTTTCCGCGACAAAACATTGCGCCAAGTCCGAGCCACCCTTGCTCAAAGCTCCTCCCGCGGCAACTGACAGTAGGGGAAATCCCATTGAAGCCCACCTCCAGCCTCCTGTATGCTAAACTGATTGGCTAAACCCGGTGGGAATGGCTTCCGGCTCAGCCAATGCAAAAAGCAAAAGCTAAAGCTCCTGTAAACAAACCAAGAGGAGCTGAGCCTTGTGCTCCTCCCCCACGTGGAGGCCAGACGCGTCCTTGGCCCAAAGCCTATTCCGGGTTAGCTCAGCGTCCTTTTAGTCAATCAGTCGGGGGTGCGGGGGAGGGTCTCCGGCAAGGGGGGCGTTCCAAACCCCCACCGCGAGGGAAAGAACTAAGGGAGTAAACGGACAGACGTTAAGACCAATCACAAGCTTAAACTTCTGAGGGAATGGGCGGGCACAGCTTCACATTTAGACCAATAAAAGCTACATATGCCCTTCTAGGTGAATGAGCGGCATCTTCCTCGGTCCAATAGACGAATGGGGCGGTGCCCGGCAACCAATGGCTTGGATTCGGGGGCGGGGTGAGAAGCCAGTGTGCAGTAAGAGGTAACCGGGCGAGTGTTAGTGGCGCTTCTCCCGTGCTGTGGCTCACGTTTTGGTACTAGAGGCCGAGACTGTCCTGGCGACTGCTACCATTGCGGCGACGGCTTAGGCTCCCCGAGGAGTGGCAGAATACGGTCTGGAGGAGGGACTTCTGGTTAGCACAGGTGGGCTCGAGTGCCGGAGCTACAAGGGAAAGGACCCTTGGATCTAGGGGCGTCCTGCGCCCCCTTTTAGACCGCCGTGGGAGCTGTAAGGGGCGGCGCGCGCCTACCCGAATACCTGTGGGGAGGGAAAGCCCGCGGGGTCCCACGTTGCACCTTTCAGCAAGAAGGGACGTCCGCTTGGGTCACCCTGTATCTCTGGGGAGCAGTAGAGGGTTTTAGTCCTTTTTTTTTTTTCCCTCCGCGCAGGTGCTCTGTTCTCTCCCACCCAAGTTCCTGAGTCTCCTCAGTCCCTTTCGAACGCTCGGACCGAATTCTCGGACATGTGGGCCCCCTCACTATCCCGGTGCACCACTGCTAGTAGCGCAAATTGACCATTGCTGCGTCCCCCGCCCTCTCCCCGGGGCGAGAGCGAGGAGGAGTTGCGCGTTTACCCCTCCCCCATTGGCTGGACCCCGCGCATTTTCTGCCTATCTTCTACTCCCTCCACCTTTACCCCAGCCCTCCTCATTCTTCATACCTAATTTAACTTAGAAACCCTGGCTGCTTCTCTTATGCTTTGTCTTCTGAGAGTGAGTCCATCACGCTCTCACCCCCTAAATTTCATTCTCATTTTTCTTGGAAACTAACATTTTCCACTTGCTTCTTCCAGGCAGCTGGAAGGTGAACCCAAGAGAGACAGAAGAACTGGAAAGAGGCGGAATACACTGAACAGGGAACTTGGCAAGGTTGGGAACTTTAATCGCTTTGTTAAAGGTAAATTATTTTTGCCTCCTTTAAGATGGCATTTGATCGTTATAGCCTTTTAGGATCATTGTCCCGATACAGTTCTTTTGATGATAATTGTTGAAAATGCAGGTGAAAGGGGCCTATGGCAGCAACAGACCTAAAATGTATTATTTTTTCAGTAGATGGAATTGGATTATACTTTAAAGAGCTTAACTAAAGCGTCAGTGTTTCCAGTTAAGGGCCTGGCTATCCTATCATAAAATATAGGACATACTTTAGTTGTATTGCACAATGGGATTTGATCACACCCAACCTATGAATGGATAATAACAGCATTGAATCTGTTTAAAAACAACATTCCATAGTCTCTTTTCACCTTTGTATTCACCTTCATAGTATAGCTGCTTGGTTTCCAGTAGTGTTGGTTCTGGCCATATGTTTATAGATTATACTTCACACTGTCTTGTACTATTTATTTTAGCAGTGCTGGCATTTGAACCCAGGTGAGTATGCTAGGCAAGTGCTCTACCACCGAGTTACATTCCAGCCCCCTAAATAAAATTATGCCAAGAGTTTTATAGGGAAAAACTAACCACTCTTAATTTTGATTTAAATTTTAGAAGTTTGAAAATATTAATTTAGATATTGAGCTGTGAGGATTTGGAGGAAATGAGAGCATATTGAGTTAAGCCTCTTAGGCTATTTGTGTATGAGAGGATCGAGCATATACACGTGTACAAAACCCTATTCATTTCCATAATTCTTAGTTTTATGATTTTACATAAAATGGAATTGTTTTTCCCAGGTCTCAGTGAAGAAATATAAGCTGTGAGTTTAACATCATGTTTACTGTGTTTGGGCCAGGATTTTGTAAAGCTTTTGTGAAAAGAAAAAATTTTTTTTCTTATTCTACTTGTAAGATATATAAATATGCTTCCCTATATTTTACTTATGGTAAGAGTTTATCTTGTATAAAGAAAGATAAGAGTGAATTCAAAGCAATCTTTACTCTGAGGTGATAAGTTGTCTAAAGGATCATATGTTTGAGTCTTGTTAATAAATTACACTCAGTAGAGCACGGTCTTAAAACTAACAAATGCCCAGGTATTCCGAATAATTTATGTCAGAGTTATAACAGCCATCAAAGAAAACCCCCGGATAAGTTGCAGATCTCTGAGTTGATCACTATTGTGAGTTGATATAAGACTGCAGGTGAAAAACAACATTATTTTTGTAAAGTCTTTTCAGGTATGTTTGTGCTTAATAGTTATTCCTTTGCAAATTTCAGAGGACTATAGCTATGTTTCTTCCTAGAGACCTTGACCTTGAGGTGCTCAGTTTGGTGGAGGATAAACCTATAAACCAAGAATTAAATGCAAAGAGAGGTTCTGCAGTTCAGGGTGTGTACAGGATACAGAGAAGCACTGTGGCACTGTGTTCTGGCCTCATCTCTCACTGCTCTAGACTTCCCACAGTGCCATTTCCTGAACCTATCTATCTCACATAGGTTATAATCTTAAACCTAAAAACAACCCATCCTGATAGATTCTAATTTCTTTATTTTGCAAAATAGACTTTTATAAAATGGGGTTCAAAAGTGTTCATGGATTTGCCTGGGGCCTTCTCACTAACAGGTGCCAAAGTTGATTCAAACCTTATCCCAGTTGGCCCTATAGCTAGAGCTTCTTGCACTGCACTGCCCCCTACTGTCTGTCCTCTGGTCATCTCTATATGAGAGCTGAATCTTTGAGCCATGTCACCTATTTGACTTCAGCTTGAAATGTATGCAAGAGGCAGTAGATTTTTCACCACTGTATACTTATCCAGGAAAGACCTCAAGAGCACCACTTGTTAATTTTGGGGTTACACATAAATTTTAGTAAGTAAATGAATTTGCAACTATGAGATCCACAAATAGTGAGGATCAACCATGCTTCTAAGTGATCCTTAGAGACCATTTCATGGTACCCTCCCCAGATTCTCTGTGGAATGTTCCTTTAGCTTCTTTGATAATTTGTTCACTTATTTATTCAATCAACATATATTTAGTAAGTACTTATTATAAGCCAAGCTAGAGATTAAATTCTTGCTATGTGGATCTTATATTTGAGTTAGAAAGACAGCTAATAAATCTGGAGAGGGAGGTCCAGGTTGAAATTATCAATTACCTTGAGCAAGGTGACACCTGGTGTGCTCTTTCTCATGTTACCTTCCCAAGTATACTTCCAGAATATATCTGTTCTACTCTTATGAATAAACTTTTCCCTTTGAGCCTCTCTCCATTGACCTGTGTCAATCTGTACTTGTCATTTGTTGATTTTGAGATCATTTGCCCATGTAACTGGTGGGATGTTGTAGAATCATGGTCTTTGAATTCTGTCTCTTCTATCAGGTGGGTGAATTTGATCAAGTTCTTGGAATTTTGAGCCTGATTTCATATGTATATGTATTACATGTTAAACACTTTTTAGATTTCAGGGAAGAAGCTCACACATATTACCTTTGGTGCTGAGTAGTAAATGTAAATTTGAATGGGAAATAATTTCAAGCATCCATATTTTCTCTCAGTTCTAGAGCTTTTAAAACCTCACAGAACACTAACTCAACAGTATTTAGGATAGGATTTGAGCTCTAGCACCTGCTTTTTTTTTTTTTTTTTTACTTTGTTCACCCAATGATTGTATTTTCCAAAAGAAAATAATCTGATTGGATTTGTCTGTCCAAATAAAATGAAACTTCCTAAAATGGAGGACCCTACTAGGCAGAATTTTGAGCCAAGCCATATTCTTGGTTATTGATCTTCCTCAAGTTCAACCTGTATTATGTCCTAAGTTGAAGCGCTGAGCCCTGGTTTCCTTTCTTTCAGCCAAAGAAACAGGGTTGGTTTCATATATTATTTGTCTGACAACTATAGGATATATAAAACTCCTTAGAGACAGTTCTTCAGACCCTATCTAGGGGCAGCAGTCTTAGAGTTTCAGTCTTCTTTCCAATTCAAATGCCTTCTAACATGATCAAAGATAATAAGGCATCTACAAAAAAAGTAATTGACACATGTCAAATATGCAATATATCTTCTTCTTGGTGTTGCATTTAATGTCTTATAATGTGATTATTCATATGGCTGTCTTATAGACTATGAGCTCCATGAGGGCAGGATCCACAGCCTTGTCTTTCTATCCTTGGCACTTAGTTCAGAGGCTTATACATAGTAAAAGATACAGAAATATCGAATTTGGGGAATTCTCAACTCTTCCTGAAAGGATATGAATATAGAAGGCTTCCCAGAGAAGGTATTGTTTAAGCTGATTCAGTCCTCCCCTGCCCCCATGGTGGGTATTGAAGCACAGATCTTGCATGTTGCTAAGCCTGGGCTTTACCACAGAGCTACATCCCTAGCCCTTGAACTCATTCTTAAGGAATGAGTGGGAATGTTCTCTAGGTAAATGAAACCTTAAGACAGCATTCCAAAGAGAGATCAGCAGATGCAAAGGCACAGATAGAAAAAGATGAAGTTTACAGAATACTACTGGTAGGCTGAAAAAACTTGACCAGAGGGTATGTCACAACTGAGTAAACCATGGTGCTGCTTAGTAACTGGTGCTAGTTTTTCTCAGATTGTTGGCATGGTATCTATAAGGATGTTGAATTCTTGGAACTACTATATTGTAGTGAAATAATTTACTTTTTTACCATGTATGAATCTCTTGTGGGACATGTACTATTCAAGGTGCTGAAAATATAGTGAGACTTACTCATGGAGTTCACAGGCAAGCAAAAGAGATGAATGAACAACTGATTTGTTTTATGGCAAGTGAGATAATAGAGATTTTTAATAAAATGCTATGTAAATCAAGAAAAAGGAGCAGTTAATAATATATAAAGTGCTGAGGATAAATCACTGGAATGAGATGATACTGAACCCTCTGAAGCACTATACAAATATAAGGCAGATAAAAGAAATATATCCAGCTTAATTTGAATTAACATTTTATTTTGTTTTAAACAGAAGTAGTCTGTTCTTATTGTTGTAAATAGAAATCACTGAACGGCAAAAGTGTGGGGGGGACTACAAAGTAATTCCTAGATCCTATCATCCTGAATCAATGGTTAATGTTTTGATGGATATATTTTATACTTTACATGTATATTCATGTGTATACATAAATATATATGTATTTTTAATAGAAATGGGTTTATTCTGTGTGTTCTATTTAGTCATTTCACTTTTATGAGCTAAATCCCCTAAGGGTATAATTACTACATATTACTGTACATAATGAGAAATAGAAAAGGGGCACTTTTCAGCCTAGTGAACCTGTAACCTTATGATGATTTCATCTCCTGAACCATTTTAGAGGCTTCATCAAAGACATTAGAAATGAATTAGATGTGTGTAGGTGGTTATACTTGGCATTATTGTTTATATGGTAGAGATTACTTCAGTATCCATCAGAGGGAACTAGTTAAGTAAATTGGAAAATCCAAACCATGGAATATTGTGTACTTTTAAAGAAGAGTGAAAAAGACCTATGTTCTGATATAGAAGACCTCTAATATATATTGAGTTTTTAGTATACTACTTTTTTGTGTTGAGAGAGAACAGTACAATATACATGCATATTTGCAAAAAAAAATTCTGAAGACATATAAGGAACCAATTGAAGTGTTTATCTGTGGAAGGAGAATAAGAGTAGAAATGAGATTTTGCCATTATGTTTGTATGGAGGCATATATTATATTTTAATTTTTTGGAATTATGTGTTTGTATTACCTTTTAAAAGTGAGTGAGTGAGTGAATGACATGAAGTTATTAGAAATCAGAAGAAAGGATCTGGGGGCTGCTAGTCTTTTTGGTATCAGTGAATACATAGCAGAAACAGCAAAGATGGGAAGATTTACCCTAGGAAATGGAGAGACAGTCTTTTTTACTTCTTTCCCTCAGTTTTGTATACTTTTAAAATATTTTTGAGAGCAATAAAATAAAACAAAAATGTTTCCAGACTGTAGTCTGCATTATTTTAATGGTGACTTTTATTTTTGATATTCAGTTGTATTTTTATATATTTACATATAATATTCTACAGCAATCACACTTTTAATCAATTTAAATTTACCTAATTGTGTTTTCTCTGTGGTACTACCATAGGACCTTTATTTAAAAAATGAAGCTAAGGCAACTTTGTGTAGTGCACATTTCAAAAGTGGGCTGATCTACCTCAAGAGGAGGGAATTCAAGCCCCGGAGCCTACATGTGACACATACATGAGAAAAAATAAGAAAAAGGAGATTTAAATATCTACATACACACACATGTATAAATGAAAATAGCATTTTTCCTTGATTATAAAGGAAGCAATATTCTCCTTGAATAATTTAAGATAAAATATAAAGAAATATAATCTTAAATTTTGCCACCCAAATCACTTTTTTGTTTTGTTTTTTAGACCTTTTCTATGCATGTAAACATTTTTAACAAGGAGGATCATGATGTATAGTCTTTTTCTCACTATAGTTTGGTTATAATTTAATGGTGGTATCTATACCCTGACATCATCATTTGTGTGTGGTACTGGGGATTGAATCCAGAGGCGCTCCACCACTGGGCCACATCTCCAATCTTTTTTTTTTTTTTTTTTTTTTTTGAGACAGGGTCTCACTGAGTTGCTGAGGACCTTGCTAGATTTCTGAGGCTGGACTCAAACTTGCAATCCTCCTGCCTCAGCCTCCCAAGCTGCTGGGATTACAGGTGTGCACCATCATATTAAGCCTGTCTCATTCTAATAGCTGGATTTATATTATGTTCACCACTGCCCCCCATCGCCACATGGGGAATTTCATTGTACATTTTAGCAGACTTGAGAAAGTATTTTTGGGTTGAATTCTCAGACGTAGAATGTCTGTAGGAAAAGACTATAAAACAACTTTAGGGCTTTTAATATAAATTTTTAAATTATCCTACAGCAAAAATTGTTTCAGTTTAGGGAAAAAGAATGCTTTTGCTTTATTCTTTTATCTCTTCTGATTGGTTGTTATTGGTTTATATGAATACTATTAATTTTTTGTATTTATTTTTATTTATAAAATAAATTGAACTAAGTGCCTTATATATTTTTGTGTTTATTTTATAGCCAGTCTTGTTACTAAGCTTCTATTATTTCTAATAGTTTACCAGTTGATTCTTAGTCTTGCTGAAAAATCAAAATCATATTTGCACATAGGATAATCTTGCCTCTTTCTTTCCAATAGTGATACCTATTATCTTGTGTTCTTGACTAGTTGCATTGGATGGACCAATTGACTAGAATTAATTAGTGGTTATAATAGTTGATATTTCTAATCTTTTTCCTGTCTTCCATTAAAGACAGGAAAGCATGATTTTACTTATTCCTGGGTTTTGGGGGTTTCTTTGGTTTTTGTTTTGTTTTGTTTTTGGTACTAGGGGCACCCAACCACTGAGCCACATCCCCAGCCCTTTTTGTATTTTATTTAGAGTCAGAGCCTTGATAAGTTGATTAGGGCCTTGCTAAATTGCTAAGGCTGGCTTTGAACTTGTGATCATTGTGCCTCAGCCTCCCTAGAGCTGCGAGTACAGGCGTGCACCACAGGCCTGGCTCTGTTTTTTTTGTTTGTTTTTGTGGTGCTGGTGATCTAACCCAGGGCCTTGTCAAATTAAGCCACACCCCCAGCCCATTGAATTTTATTAAACACATTTCTGGCAACTACTGAGATGATCGTGTTTGTTTTTGTTTTTTTCTTGTTAATATGATAGTATTTATTTTTTAAAATTTCTAACTGTTAATGGCTATTGTTGAATTTCTGGGCCGAACTTAAAGTGGTTTTGTTTTTAAATAAATTGCTTGATTTTATTTGCTCGTGTTTTATTTGCAGTCACGTTTGTAGCATGGAAATCATTCTGTGATTGTAGTTTTCTTTTGTGCTAATGTTTGTTCAGTTTAGTGTGTTGAGCTACCTATATACAAATAATTAGAATGTTCTCTTCATTTTTGTGTGTGTGCTTTGAAACAGTTGCCTGTTTTTGGAAACTCGGTGCAATGTGAGCTATAGACTTGTCTTGCCTACTCTTTAAAATGCAGTTACCTCAGGGAAGTAAAGTTTTTATGTGATAATTTTGGCAGAACAGAATGTGGTTTTCTAGTGAATCTACTTTTATTTGCTAGCAGTGTTCTTCATGTCTCTTTGTTGTTTAGGCTTTGGTGCTGGTGTTGAGTTATTAACACCATCTGAAGGCTTAGAGGACCTTTGGTTTAATATTGAACACATGTAACTGTTTGTGTACCTGCAAGACTACAGAACTACAATGTGCCTGTGAGGGCTCTGCTTTATCCCCACTGAAAGCAAGAAGTAATGCAGTAAAACTTTGCTGGACTAGAAGTTTTTAAGAATACGGTATTCTGGTTTAATTCTGTTAACTTGGAAGTAGTATAATTGTGAAAACTTTTGAAATCTTAACTTCCTGTTGAATGCAGTTCTGAAATATAGCAAATGATTCCACTTTTCTTCTCTAGTAAATTTGGTATGTTCAGACCTAGTTAATGTTTCATTATAGAATTTCTAATGTCTGAGATTCACATGATGAAGATACTTGTTTAGAACTTTAGATGTAAGAGGATGAAACAGTACTGCTGTGTAAGATCAGTCTGGAAGGGACAAGTACCCTTTCCCGAGTAAATCTCTGGTAGCAGTTTGTTTGCTTATTTAACTAATGAAAATAAAACACTTTCAATGAAAGGAGGCTGGGAGTAATAAGGAGATTATGTATTTTAATTGGAAATCTTTATTTGATATCAAAATAGAATACAGAGAATGCTTGGCTTTTGACCTAGAGAAGGAAGGTATTTTTCTATCTGTTGCATACCTGAGGTTCTCAAATTTGAGCGTGCATCAGAATCACCTGCAGGGCTTGTTACAATACAAGTTGTTAGGCCCCACCCCAGAGTTGCATGTCTAGGGTGGGGCCTGAGAATTTGCTTTTAACAAGTTTTTGCTGATGCCACTGGTTCACATACTAAATTTTTAAGAATCACCACCGTTTACTAAATATGAATCATAAAAATCTTGTTCTAAAAGAAAGCTTAGTTTCTGGGAACACACAGGTTATGGGGCAAATCATGAAAGATTCAACCCTCGCTGCCAGCATAGTGCTGTGTTTGGTTTAGACAGAACAGGGGACTCTAGTAAATAGGATTTAGTGATGTAACCCCATGGGAATAGGAGTTAGATGTCCCTTCTGTGTCCTCCATCATTTAGCATTTAAGCTAGTTTAGAAAGACCTGATTTTTTTTTAAACTGGTAAAAGGCTTTGAGTGCTTGTTAAATTCAAAGCTTTATGTGTTTTTAAAGATACTAGCTATGTTTATTGTTAGGTTTTAGGGATTTTAATACTAATTTGAGATAATAAGAGAAATGTTTTCAGAAAGAGACAAATCACTGGAATTACCTTCCTGGATTGTTGGAGAATGTAGTATGCTTCACAAAACATCAAGTGTGCTGTGGATTTTTCATATTTTTGTGATTTGTCCTTTGTATTGTTTGAGCTAATACTAATAATTCTGATCATCTTTTTGAAGTTGAAAAATGAAGGCCCAAATCATAAACCTGGCATAAAAACTACAAACTAGAAGCAGTTATTAAGGAATAGATGGGTATATACGAATATACATACAAATACACATATACATACATACATGCACGTGTAGATACAATGCACATATTTTTTAAAATTACTTGTTTACTTTTCTTTAGCTGGAGACAAAGACATCTGTGCTAAATTTAGGCATTATATGTTGTAAAATCTTTGAGTTGAAGAGAGAAAACTTTGGGAGCAACACCTTTTTATAGAGGCGATGTGCTTTAACAAGTTTTTCTTGCTTGTCAACTCTCTAATTCCTGTTGTTCCACTGCTAATAGGTTCAGTTTTTAAATTGACCAGCTGGTCCAGCCTGGACTGTTCAGAGGAATAACTGTATGGCAAACACTGGGTGGGGCAGATTCCCTACCTAGAAACATTCCTGTTTGGTTCCCTTTATACCCTTAGAGAAGGTATTCCTTAGATGAGGAAAAGGAGAGTAGAGACTAGACCAGTGATTCTGAAGCTTGTCTGCACATCATAAACAACCCAGGAGTTTTCTAAAAAGTAATCTAGATGTGTATGGGGGAGGCTGTATCCCAAACCATCTGAATTATTACCTCCTAGGTTAGAGATGCCTGGTTATCTGCATTGTAACAACTTCTTCAGACAGTTTTATAGCTGGGCACTATGCCTCAGATCAGACCAGTGTTGGTCTCAGGTGAATTTTAAGCAGCCCTGAAATAAGAAAATAAGGACCACATAGTGTTTTTGTAAAATTTAATTTATTCAATTTAATGAATTGTCATTTGCACTGAATTAAGACTTTATGTATTTTATTGTTAAAATAGTATTTTATAAAATGATGTTGATAGGATGCTTTTACTCTCTTGACCTAGTTTTTTAAAATTCTAATCCTGTGTTTCTCTCAAAATATTTTCTTCTTCTCTCCCCCCCCCCCCAGTACTGGGGGTTAAACCCAGGGGCACTTTATGCTGAGCTACATTTCTAACACTTTTATTTATTTATTTTTTATTTTGAAACAGGGCCTAACTGAGTTTCTGAGGCTAGCGTTGAATTTGTGATCCTCCTTTCTCAGCATCCTAAATTGCTGGGATTACAGGCATGTGCCACTATGTCTGGCCCCCCAAATAGTATCAAAAACATACTGGTTTATGAAATCATGGAGATTGAATGCCTCTGATTTAATCATTCTTGGAAATTATTTTTTAAATGCTTTTGAATACTGATCCATAGAGAGTCTGAGCCCCTTGACCAGATGAGATTCAGAATTGAGAAATTTCCAGGTTTTAGAAAGACACTTTCTCTCTTGTATAGTGCTGCATGGGTCTGGGGCAACACTTTTTTCCACACACATTAATACATTCAAGCAAAGCAAAAGTTTTTTATACTAAGTGGGATAAATAAAGACTGTACATAGGGGCTAGGGATATAGCTCAGTTGGTAGAGTGCTTCCCTTTCATGCACAAAGCCTGGGTTCAATCCCCAGCACTGCACAAAATAAATAAATAAATAAATAAATAGATAAATCAACCCTGGTTTATAAACGTTTCTTTTTTTTAATATTTATTTTTTAGTTGTAGTTGGACACAATGCCTTTATTTTACTTATTTTTATGTGGTGCTGGGGATCGAACCCAGGACCTCACATATGCTAGGCAAGTACTCTACCGCTCAGCCCCAGCCCCAGCCCTATAAGCGGTTCTTTAAAAAAAAAAAAAAAAAGTCTGTACATAGTTTCTTATCAGTTCACTTTAAGTTTTACTGTCAGCTAAGTTTTCACATGAATTATATGAATTTTTTTAGTTTTTAGAGCTTTGGATATTGAAATTGTGCATAAGGGATTATAGACCTTTTGGGGGTCTGCTTTCTCTTCCTAAATGTACCAGCAAGCTTCAAATTAAATGGACTTTATTTGTGTATGGTAGGGAATATTATTTATTTTGATTTAAACATACTAGCAGGTTATATGACCTTGTTCACCTTTTTCTTCCAAAGACCTCAGTATTTTTGTTGAATATAATTTTTCTTCAGCCTGATTCTACCACCTGCATTTATAATATTTTTCTTTAAAAAAGTGAAACTTAGCATTGTTTTTTTTTTTAAGAGAGAGTGAGGGAGAGAGAGAATTTTAATATTTATTTTTAGTATTTGGTGGACACAACATCTTTGTATGTGGTGCTGAGGATCGAACCCGGGCTGCACGCATGCCAGGTGAGCGCGCCACTGCTTGAGCCACATCCCCAGCCCGAAACTTAGCATTTTGAAAAAAAAAAAAAAAAGGCATTTTGGAATTGAAGTGGGTAGTGGTTCTGAGCCTGGGTTTTGGGGTTGGCTCAGAAAGATGTAAGGTTAAGCTCCAATTGTGACTTTTACAATATTGTACCTTACACAAGGTATTTAATGCATCTCTGAACAATAGACAATTCATTGGGGAAAAAAATGAGACAATAACAGCCATTGCCTTATAGGATTGTTGTAAAGATTAAAAGAATAGTTAGTGAATTTCTTAGAAGAGTTATTATTTTATTTTTGTTCTTTCTCCTTGCTTTTGGGTAAATTACTCTTTTTTTCTCTATGTAATTTGACTATTTAGTGGGTCTTCTCTTTTGCTTAGAGGTCTGGGGGAATTTGCCTTGAATGCTTTCTCAACTCATGAGCTATTTTAGCTTCCTCTTTACAACTTAGATGTAAAATTCTGTTTCTTCAAACCTCCACACCAAAAAAAAAAAAAAAAAAAAAAAAAAAAAATCCATGGGTTCCTAAGCTCTGTATGGGCAAGTAGAAAATCTTCAAGTGTAGTTATTATTACATAGTGTGAAGCCTTTCACTCTCTAAAACATATTGTTCTTGACTTTTCTTCTTCATTGTGCTCCAGCATTGTGCCCCTGTTAGCCAGAGAAACATTCCCTTTTCTCCCAGGAACAGTTCTGTCTTAACTTGGTCTCACATTTCTCCAACAAATTACCTTTTCCCCCACCTGTGCAGAGGATTGAACTCAGGGCCTTATACATGCTAGGCAAACTCTCTGTCACTGACCTACATCCCAGCCCTTTGTATTTTTTATTTTGAGACAAGATCTCAATAAGTTGCCCAGGATGACCTCAAACTTGGAATCCTCTTGCCTTAGCCTCCCATTACAGGTGTGTGCTACTTCACCCAGCCAATTTAACTTACAAAAAATTTCTCCCACCCCAAATTATTACCCTTCCTGAATAGACTTGTAGTGCATGCTGTTTTTTCTCTCTCATTACATAGGTATTTAGGCTGATTGGCTCCCCTCTTCCCACTTTGCTATGGCAAACCAATTCTTTTTTTTTTTTTTTTTTTAACCAAAAGTATATCAAATAAAATGAAAATGGTTCCCCTTTTTTTGTAGGAATCCCTGGTTTTCTTCCAGTTTAGATAGTTCCACTGTGGCAAACTATTATGCCTAACCCACAACTCATGAGAATGTTATAGCCACCTGGTGTTATTAAGTGCTAATAGTGAATAAGACTATCTCAGAATTTCCTGGAAGTGGGGGATTTTCCACCTTGAATAACTTAACCTGTCAAAAACAGATTCCAGAATGGGGTTGCCACTGGCCATGGGGAATAGCTGTTCATACCCCATGAAGAGTGCTCAGCTACAGATCCTTGCCCCTAAGGGTATGGGCTTCCTGCCTGAATAATGAGATTTAGAATACAGAATTCTAGAAACAGCAGTTAATCAACAAATTATTTATTGGGGACTGGTGGGTGCCAACTTCTTTCTTGCCCTCAAGAAGCTTTCAAGATGATAAATAGACTATTCCCAAACTGAATAATGAGTAATGTTGTCTCAAATATATGTGAAATCAATCAAATATAAAATGGAGGCCAAACTAGGAGAAACTTAGGCACAGAGACCTCCTATTGTGGTATTTCTGATAAAACAAGTTGAAATTGTCATAGTCAGTCTTAAGACATTTGTACACTTATTGATGAGGAAAGTTATTATATGTAATAATTTTCCCATATAAATGTTTTTATTAATATTATCTTTAAAAACTTCAAGTATTTCCCCCTGTTAATAATATGTAATAACTCTTTAGAGCTGGATCTGGAGAAGTTAAGAAGGATACTGTGCTGACTGTCATTTGATGTTCTGGAAGGAAGATGGATTGCCTTTCAGTGGGAGGAGTAGAGTTTGAAGGAAGGTCTGGGTACAGAGTCACCAAATGTTGGCAAATCTGTTGATTCTACCTTTGGAAGTGCCATTAAATGCTTTATGGAGTCTATTTTGTGTACATTTCTCATAGTGTAATACTAACATTACAGAATATCCCTAGGACATTGTTTCTAAAAGTTTTTGAGTTAATAGATACCAGGTTAAAAGTGTAACAAATAGTTGTCTTCATTGATTTGTGCTCATATAATAAAATACTGGGAGGGAGTAATTTATAGAGAATAGAAGGTTTTTTTGTTTGTTTGTTTGTTTTTTAACAGTTCTGGAGGCTGGGAATTTCAAGATCAAGGTAACAGCAAGTCCGGTTTTCTGTGAGGGCTGCTCTCTGCCTCCAAGATGGTGTTTTGTATCCTCTGGAGGAGTGAATCCCTGTGTCAGCAGAAGGGCAAAAGAGTCAAATTCTGTGTGAAGCTACTTTTATAATGGCCTTATTTCCATTCAAGAGGGTGGAGCCTAATCACCTCCTCACAGCTCAGCTCTTGGCTTTAAGTTTGGCTTTAGGTTTCAAAACCTTAATTTTGGATGGGATTCAGTCACCACGCATTAATAGATAATAAATAAATAAATGTAATAAATTGGGTAAATAAAACTGGGAAATGCTTTAAAAGGACTTCTCAGAGCACTGAATTTACATAGCCATGTATATGTGGATTGTGTTTGTTTCAAAGAGAATTAGTAGAACACCAATTTGGGAACTGCTGATGTAGAAATTAGGGTAATTAGAATTTGTACTATTCCACACAGTCTGCCACTTTATTGGAAGAATTGTTTTTAGTCATCTTTAGTCTTTCTACCCATCAGAATTACCTATAGCAAATTATTGAGCAAAAATACAAATGTTGGGCCTTGACTCTGGCCTAACAATTCAGAATGCATGACAGTATGGTTGTGGAAAAGCTTCCAAGTGATCTGATGTACTTGTGAGACTGAAAATCACTGAATGCCTTCTTGCCATTTGCCATATGTTTTTTAATCCTATTTGATTAAAATTTTTTGTTTTGTTTTCTTGGCTTTGGTCCAGGGAACCAGCCTTAATGAAGTTCTCAGCCTTAATAAAGTTCATTGTTGTCATTCTTCTCAGAATGTCTGTGTCAGATTTTCAGATTTCATTTCATCAATGGGGCAAATTTATCGAATAGTATAAGACAGAGTCTGTTTTTTGTTTTATTTTTGTTACTGCTTGGATTTTGCGGTGCTGGGATTGAACCCAGGGACTTGTACATGCGAGGCAAGCACTTTACCAACTGAGCTATGTCCCCAGCCCTTGAATAGTACAGGATACATCATACCGTTAATAGAAAAGAGATTTATCGAATTGCTATTGTCTTTCTAATCTGGCAGCACTGAGTTTAATTTAGGGGGGGTGGTGCCCCGGATTGAACTTAGGGGCACTCGATCACTGAGCCACATCCCCAGCCCTATTTTGTATTTTATTTAAAGACAGGGTCTTACTGAGTCCTTAGCACCCTCCTTTTGCTGAGGCTGACTTTGAACTTGTGATCCTCCTGCCTCAACCTCTGGAGCCACTGGGATTATAGGCATGAGCCACCCCACCAGGCCAAGTTTAATTTAAATGATGCTTCTATTTGTAATTTACCCTTGTTTTTATATTTTTTGTTATTAGGGATCACATAAATTATTTCTTTCTCTCTCTCTCTCTCTCTCTCTCTCTCTCTCTTTTTGAAACACTGAGCTCAGCCCCATCCCATTTTTATGTTTTATTTAGAGACAGGGTCTTGCTGAGTTGCTTAGGGTCTCCCTAAGTTGCTGAGACTGCCTTTGAACTCATGATCCTCCTGCCTCAGCCTCCCGAGCCCCTGGGATTACAGGTGTGCACCACTGTGCTTGGCTGTTGCTCTTTTTCTGGACTTTCTTGTCAACTGATATGTTTTGAGAATCTTCTTGTCAACTTCTTATTGCAGGTAAATTCAGTTTTCTGTGTGTTTAACACTCACTAACATTTTTGTTTGTAAGCACTCTTTTGTATCATATGAAGATAAGTAATATAGCATTTGTGCACTGAGGTCAACATAGAAAAGCTTAGCAGGGTGATTACCTACTTGTTTTCTATTAAAAATTTGGCAGCTCCTGCTCCGTGAATGAGTGAAATGGGAATACCAGGAACAAAAATCTTTTTCTTTCTTTCTTTCTTTTTCTTTTTAACAGTACTACTGGAGATTGGAGATAGAGGTGCTTTACCAATGAGCTTTATCTACAGCTTTTTTTTCTCCTTCCCTCCCTCTCTCCCTCCCTTCCTTCCTTCTTGCTAAATAACCCAGGTTGGCTGGAATTTAATATTCTTCTGCCTCAGCCTCCTGAGTTGCTGGGATTATAGGTGTGTGTCACCACACCCAGTGACAAAATCATTCTAATTAGAGATTAATTTAGAACTTGATTTTTAATCTCTATACATATCTCACTTATCTTCCCTCACCCTTATGACAGTTGCACTACTCTCCCTGCCTTCTGTCTTCCTTAAATCCTCCACCAAATGATGGATAAAATCTGGTGAGTTTATTTACTTAGTAAAAGAACACTTCTCAAATAAAGAGACAAATTAATTTAGTGCCAAGTATAACATGGCATATAAAAATATGTTCCACATGATTTTAAAGGCTTTATAAAGTTATTTCTTGTATTGCCTAAGTAGCTTTACATAGGTCCCACCCCCCAACACCATTGCCACCCAAGAAAAAATGTGTGGTGGTGGGGGGATATGACCCTGCAAAAAATTAGAAGAGGAAATGAAAGGCTAATTAGAAAGTTGGAGAATTGGAGTTTGACAGGTTAATTCAGCAACTGTTCCAGTTAGGGAAACATACTTGGGAGACAGCATATCTGCCACCAGGCAAGTGAAATCACCTACCATAGGCTAGTGATGTTTCCTATGACTTTGTATGGTTCAAATCCCTCTCCCCATGCTCTTTTTCCTGCTGCTCTGATTTAATGTTCACCCTGCAGTCATCTATCACTAAGAATCCTAGGCATTTGTATTTTGGAGCATGGTTGTGTATTCTCTTTTGTGTTTATAGCCTCTCCCTCTCTACTAGACCCTTTCTGTGAATGCCTAAACATGCCACTGGCCTTTTCAGTGTTAGTTTCTGTGGACTTCTCACTCCTCCAGTTTCTGCCCATGCTTTCTTTGGCAGCTGGACTCCTTGAAAGAGTTACTTCACACATGCTGTCACCTGCATTTCAGCTTACTTCCATTTGACTTTCCCCCTTATTTTTCTACATGGAAACTGCTCTTATTAAGGTAATCAGAAATCTCCAATTTCCTAATTCTGTGGATGCTCCTTAGCTTTCTTCTTCTTTGACCTTTTAGCAGTCTTCAGCATTCCCACTTCACTGGAAATGTGTTGATTTTCTGTGGTTACTAAAACAAATTACCCATAAACTAATGGCTTAAAACACAAAATTGATTCTTTCTCAATTCTGGAGGCCAGTATTCCAAAATCAGCCAGTATACCAAATCAGTAGAACTGCACTCCCTCTGAAGGCTTTAGGGGAGGATCTGTTCTTTGCCTCTTCTAAATTCTGGTGGCTGCAGGCCATACATATGTTTTGGTGAACTTTCATTTAATCTATTACACTGGAATTCTGCCTTCCTTGATTTCTGTATTGTCAAATTCTTCTGATTTCCTTCTCATCTCTAGATTCTCCCTAACCTCCTTTCATATTATCCTCCTCCTCTGCCTGTCTTTTTTAAAATCTTCACACACATCAGAGCTGAGCCTTGGACCATCTTTTCATCTCACTTTGCTCTTTCTTTCTAGGCAGTGTTTTCTAGTCCCATGACTTCAGTTGCCATTTATATAAATGACTACTCCAACTTTCTCTTTTTAGCCACACTTCTTCTATTCTTGATGCATATGGCCAACCTACTTAACATCACCATTTGAGTGTTTCTGAGGCGTTGCAAATTTAACATGTCCAAAATAGAACTCATCACCCTTCTTAGCCCACCCCACCATTGCCACCCAGGAAAAATTTTGCTCTTCCCACAGAATTCCTCAGCTCAGACAATGACATTACCATCTGCCCAGTTCCTTGTACCAAAATTATCTTTGATATTTCCCTCACCCTGATTCCCCACATCGCCTTCATCACCCAGAACTTCCTGAAATAGTTTTGGAGTTGGCCTACTTCTCTTCTCACTGCCACCATCATGAACCAAGCAACCTCCATATTTTCATCTGGATTAAGAGCATTAGCTGCCCTACTAGTCTCATTATCTGCTCTGGGTCTCTCCAGTCCATTTTCCACATAGCAGCCTGAGTGAGTGCAAAACATAATTTGAATCAAGTCATTATATTGCTGAGAACTCCTTATAATGGCTTTCATCACTTTTAGGATAAAATTCAGAAGCCCCATATGATCCAGCCTATCTGCCTCTTCAGCCTCATCTCTTCCTTGTCCTTCTACTAGATGCCCATCTACCTTCTTTGTGTCCTGAAAAGGTCTCTTCTGCCTGAGGCTTTGCACATGCTTCTTTCTTCTCCTTATTGCTGATTTATATTTTTTAGGTATCAGTGAAAATGTTGCCCACACCTGAATTAGATTGGTTCCCTCTATAGTTTTCTAATAGTCTCATTTACTTCTCACTTTGCAGTATAAATCATAGTTACTCTTAATTATTTGCTTGTTTTTCTCCTAAGAGAATGTAAATACCATCAGGGCAAGGACTGTGTATCCTGCTGCCAAAGCATCAGTGCCTAATGTAAATTGGCACTCAGATTTTAATAAATGAGTAGATTGAGCCAAGGGATTGCATTTTTAAGATGTAATGAGGAAAGGTAAAACCTGTATCCAGTGGCAGCATATTTGAAGTAAATAGAATTAAAGACTATTATCCACAATATTTAATTTTAAAAATAGTATTAAACAGGCTGGATGGAATAATGAAACTGTTGAAAACAGAATAGCAGAGGCTAGTTTTATTTTTTTTAAATTAATTAATTATTAATTTTAGGTACTGGGGATTGAACCCAGAGATACTTCACCATTGAACTATCTCCCTAGTCCTTTTTACTTTTTCTTTTGAGACAAGTCTTGCCAAGTTTCCAAAGCTGGCCTTGAACTTACGATCCTCCTGCCTCAGGCTCCTGAGTTGCTGGGATTACAGGCATGCTCCACTGTGCCTGGCAGAGATGACTTTTTAATTCAGTCAAAAATCCCAAATATAGCCAGTCATGGTGGTGCATGCCTATAATCCCAGTGACTTGGGAGGCTGAGAGAGGAGGATCACAAATTTGAGGCCAGCCTGAGCAAGACTGTATCTCAATTAAAAAAAAAGGGGGGGGCTGGAGATGTAGCTCAGTTGTAGGGTGCCCCTAGGTTCATTCCCTGGTACCACCTACACACCCCAAACTGTTATTATGGGCATAATTCAGATTTTATAGCTTATGAAATATCTCATATAGATCCAAAGAACAGCTGTTTTTGGTATGAGTGTATTGGATCTGAAAGGTGTAGGTGTTCATTATGGCTGGTAACTAAGGCCCCTATTTTAAGCCAGATATTTTAGACATAAACCCTTGACCATGGTAAAGTACTAAAGCAAATGCTCTGCAGGGTTTAGTACCCCTGTATATACTCAGAACATGAGAGGGAAGGTAGGGTGGGGGAGCGATAGGTTTCAAATTGTTCTTAGATTTCTTAATGCCAAATACCTATTGGGTAAAAGTGAAGAACTGGAAATGGGAAATTTAATGTTGATAATCTTATTATACCCTGTTTCTTCCCCAAGATGGAAACATCCATTTGCTTCCCTAGGAGCTACCAGTGTCCAGCAAAATTCCTACCCTGTTACTAAAGGAATGGGGCACTTGAAGCACCAGTTCACCCTCACCCAGTACGCCCACAAGCCAGTGTTGTTCTTATGACCCACAGATTGAGAGCTTAGTCCCACCAGACTGTCACCCACTGCAGACTCCAAAGTTCCAGATCTCTTGCTGTATGTGGTGGTACACGCTTATAATCCCAGCAGCTCAGGAGGCTGAGGCAGGAGGATAACAAGTTCAAAGCCAGATTCAGCAACTTAGTGGGCCCTGTCTCAAAATAAAAAATAAAAGGGGCTGGAGATGTGGCTTAGTGGTTAAGTGCCCCTAGGTTCTACCCCTCCAGTCAGAATGGCAGCTATTATGAATACATACAACAATAAGTTTTGGCGAGGATGTGGGGAAAATGATACACTCATACACTGCTGGTGGGACTGAAAGTTAGTGCAGCCAATATGGAAAGCAGTATGGAGATTTTCTTGGAAAATTGGGAATGGAACCACCATTTGACCCAGCTATCCCTGTCCGACATCTGTCTATACCCAAAGGACTTAAAAGCAGCATACTACAGGGACACAATGTTTATAGCGGAACAATTCACAATAGCTAAACTGTGGGACCAACCTAGATGCCCCTCAGTAGATGAGTGGATTAAAAAAATGTAGCATATATACACAATGGAATATTACTCAGCAATAAAAGAATAAAATCATGGCATTTGCAGGTAAATGGATGGAGTTAGAAAAGATAATGCTAAATGAAGTTAGCCAATCCCCAAAACCCAAATGCTGAATGTTTTCTTTGATGTAAGGAGGCTGATTCATAGTGGGGTGGGGAGAGGGAGCATGGGAGGAACAGACGAACTCTAGATAGGGCAGTGGGGTTGGAGGGGAAGGGAGGGGGCATGGAGTTATTAATGATGGTGGGATGTGATGATCATTATTATCCAAAGTACAAGTATGAAGACATGAACTGGTATGAATATACTTTGTATACAACTAGAGATATGAAAAAATGTGCTATATATGTAATAAGAATTGTATACATTTCGCTGTTATATATAAATTTTAAAAAATTAATTTAAAAAAATCCAGACCTCCAGAACCTCTGACCAGCTGGCTTCTAATTGAGATTTCCACAACCCCATCCTTAGGTACAGTTAATTTGTTAGAGCAGTTCACAGAACTCAGGGAAACATTTATGTTTACTAGTTTATTATACAAGATATACAAATAGCCAGATGAAGAGAGATATAGGGTGAGATTTGGAAGGATCCTGAGCCCAGGAGTGTCCATCCCCAGAAGTTGGCTTCACCATCTTGCTAGGATGTGGATGAGTCGTTTTTTTACCTTCCTGTCAGCCTCCACACGTTCAGCTGTCCAGAAGCTTTCAGAACCCTTTTTTTATTTTTTTTTTTAAATGAAGGCTTCATTGCATAAACATGATTGAAACATAGACAACTGTGTAACAATGTAATTAGACAAAAAAGGTATGATCTAATGCTAATAAATGAGTGGGGAAAACCAGCAAATCCTGTCTGTCCAAGATTCTTCTTGGCCTCTCTGCAAATTTCCTTGCTCCAAGCTATGGGACAGGACCCTTTTTTAAAAAGGGGGCTTATGATCTAGTGTCAGACAAGATGTGTCAGAGAATTTCCTTATGACTAGCTGAGAGAGAGAAAGGTAGGGGGAAGATTAGAGTATAAGTTTAGTTTCTTTTTTCTGCTGTACTGAGCTTGAACCCAGAGATTCTCTACCACTGGGTTATATCCCCACCCCTTTTTATTTTGCTACAGAGTCTCACTAAATTGCCAAGGCTGGCCTTGAACTTGCAGTCGTCCTGCCTCAGCCTCCCAAGTGGCTGGGATTACAGGTGTGCACCACTGAGCCCAGCTATATTTTTAATTTCTATGACCTGGCTTGAGGAAGAGAAGTTCTGGTATCTGTGGTATGCCTTGGGGACAAAAAGGATCAGGTGAAAGGAGGACTCGAGGTTAAAGAGAGAAAGGGATTCTGGTTTCTGAAGCCTAAAGTACCTTTTATAACTATCTAGGACTGGAAATGTAGCTCAGTGCTTGCCTAGCATACATGAGGCACTGCACTGAGTAAATGGATAGATAGATGGATGAAATTATGGAACTATGGATGAAACCCCAAATACACATACATTATAAAATCACAAGTAACACCCTCATGTTGAGTTTATGGTAATTACCATTGCCTTTCTCATGAACAAGTGCAGTGTGTAATTTGCTCTGTGTTCTACCTTGCTCTTAAATCAGAAGGGGTATTCTGTTCTTTTTCTGCCTTCCCTTTTTCCTTATGATCATATGCACTTAGTATTTATTTTTTTTGATAAAGGCAGATGTTTTAGAAAACTGAACTCTGATTCTCTGTGGACAATTTCCACATGGATGGGGAGAAATGCTGATTGTAAACAACAGCCAAATAAATCTTTGGAAATACAATACAGGATAACCTGCTACCCAGAAAAGTAGAGAACCTGTAAGAGTCTCTGTTTAGGAAGATCACACTTACTTACGCAGTTGCTCTGGCATTTAAAGCTGAGTTGCTTCTGTCATTGCTATGCTGCAAATGGAAGTAGTAAAAATAAAGAACTGGATTCCTCCTTTAGCCCTGTAGAATTGTTTTTAAGATCCTGTATTGAAATAAACATTGTCTTATTTTGTCTCTAACTATCTAAAATATGTCTTGAGGAGGAGGCGTAGTGTTCCCTTCTGAGCGTGAAGCTGGCTTTTGGTTTTGCTTTGCTGCAGCTGCCTATTGCCATTGATGATCGTTCTTCTCTCCTTTCTGGAGAACAAGAGGGAGGGAATGCAGTCTGAGTGGTTTCTGTTTTAAATAAATAAATAAATAAAATATGTTAAACAGATATTTTTCTTACCAGGTCCCCTCTTTAAACCTATAGTAAATTTAATGGGTTCTGCTTTAAATGGAATTTTTTTAGAACTATCCGTGAGTTGTTTTTCCATCTATTCATTACAGTTCACAGTTCTACTTGCCTTATTACAAGATTAGGGCTTTATTTGTTTTTCTTTTTCTTTTAGTGGTACTAGGAACTGAACCCAGGGGCAGTCTACCACTGAGCTACATTCCAGCCCTTTTTACTTTTTATTCTGAGGGCAGAATCTTGCTAAGTTGCCCAGGCTGGCCTTGAATTTGGCAATCCTGCTGCCTCGACTTTCCAAGTTGCTGGGATTAACAGGTGTATGCCACCATGTCCAACTACAAGAGTAGATTTCTAATGTTCATAACAGTTTAGGAACTTGCAGAAACTAAAGAAGATTAAGTAAGAAATTTTTAGTATACTCAGATGCAAAGAAAGGCTTTTAGGTGTGTTGCCAAGATGGAGACAAGAGGGAAATAATTTGTTAAGAAACTCTTAAAGAAGCCCTAAGGAATTTGGTGAAAGCAAGATGGGATAGAGAGAGAAAGTTGCTAAAGCACAATTAAGCCACAAGTATTTATGGAGTCTTTAATGTTGTGATAAGTTACAAATTGTATGCACCTCAAGTCTTGTTTTTCAGGAATTGAGATCTAGTTGGAACAAGAAAGGTTATGCACATGAAACAGAAAAAAACTGAAAGAATTTTAACATGGTACTCCCTAGGTACAGTAGGTTAGAGAAGAAAAATGAGTGAAGACTGGAATGTTTTATGAAGAATGGTTAATATTAAGATAAAGAGTAGAAAAAAGACACATTCTCAGTGATAACAAAACACCAAAATGGATTACAAGCCAAAGCAAAGTCTTTTTTTCCATACATATGGACCTTTAAGAGTCGTAGACTGACATACACACACAAGCTGTAAGCAAAGATGAAGGCTAGCAAATATGGCCACCAAAAATAATGGAGCAAATATAGCTAGGCACGGTGTTGCATGTCTGTGGTTCTAGCAACCTGGGAAGTTGATGTAGGAGGATTTCAAGTTTTAGGCCGGCCTCACCAACTTAGGGAGACTGTTTATAAAAAATAAGAGTTGGGGCTGTAGCTCAGTGGTAGAGTTCTTGCCTAACATGCAAGGCCTTCGGTTCAATTCCCAGCACCACAATCAATCAATCAATCAATCAATGGCTAGGGGTGTAATTTAGTGGTAGAGAGCCACTGGGTTCAATCCCCAGTACTGCAAAAAATAATAGTAATAAACAAGTGTAGTAATTATTTTACTTGTTTTTATAAATTATTTTTTAATTAAAAAAAATTTAAACTAATAAGTGTTCTTACCAAAGATAAGGAAAATCCACAAATCTTAATAGAAAAATGGCCAGTAAACATTTCAAAATACTTAGCCTCAGTAAAAATTAAAGAAGCATAAACAATAAAATGCAGGTTTTCTCTTATGAGACTAGGAATGGTTTTAAAATAATAGTATTCATGAATGTGGAAAAACAGGCACTTACACACTACTGGGGGGATTTAAATTCTTTTGGGAGGGTGGCAATAAATCAAGATACTTAAACAAAGGAACATACTCTCCAATGTAGCAGTTATAAAGAAATCATCAGAAAAAAATAAATACCAGAAATTCATCCAAACTTTACAATACAGAAACATTGGACATACTCCAAAAGACATTATGGCTATATTAACACAAATGAGAAAAAATGGTGGGGCATCATGATCCTGTTACTGCTGAGAATGGAAACTTGGGGAACATGTGTATGTCTGTATCTACATACATGCCAGGGGTGTCAGGAAGTTTCCGTGCACCATCACATTGTTAATTATTATTAACTTTAGATGGTTGGACAACTGGTGATTTTTTTTCTACTTTTTGCTTATCATACAATGAACACGTATTATTGTTTTGAAATACATTTTAAAGAAACACAAAGTTTGAGAATCAGAATAAGGAGCAGGTGCTTACAGTATTCATTAAGAATGCATACTCGGGCTGGGGATGTAAGTCAGTAGTAGCACACTTGCCTAGTATGTGTGAAGCCCTGGGATCAATCCCCAGGACTACAAAAAGAATTAAGAAATAGAAAAAGAATACATTCTCTCTTCCTGTTTAATCATTAAGGAAGTGATCTGGACTAGGTTCTAGGACCTTCAGGAATTTGACATGGGAAGATTCCTTACCCCCACCCTATCCTATGTCTCTTGCCTAGGGGGAAAAAAAATAAGCCTAGACCCTTTTTTTCTCTTAACTCTTTAAGAATTGTGCATCTGTATTAAATGGCTCTTTTATTTATTTATATGTGGTGCTGTTTTATTTATTTATATTCGGTGCTGAGAATCAAATCCAGGGCCTCACACATGCCAGGCAAGTGCTCTACCATTGAGCCACAACTCCAGCCCCACAGTTATAGTCTTAACAGTCTCTGTTCATTTAAGTCTTTGGCTCAGAACTTCAGAAACTTCTAAAAGAACTTAGATATTGTGGGTTTACATTTTCTTGATCCTTGTATTCATTTTATCCTTTCTTTTGCTCCTATAGAGTCTGTCATAATGAATGGATCAAGTGTGGCAAATACACCACCCAGTGTAAAATCCAAAGAGGACCAGGGACTAAATGGGCATGATGAAAAAGAAAACCCATTTGCAGAATATATGTGGATGGAGAATGAAGAGGACTTCAACAGACAGGTAAAGAAAGAAGTAGAAGCTAATGATACATGTAACTCAATAGCTGTAATATTTTCTGTAAAAATAAAAATGGCTGGGTGTGGAGGAGCACACATAATCCCAATGACTCAAGGTGGCTGAGGCAGGAAGATTGAAAGTTTGAGACCAGCCTCATCAACGTAGCAAGATCCTGTCTCAAGCGGGGAAAAGGCAGGGGATACAGCTCGGTAGAGAGCACCCCTGGGTCAAATACGCAGTACCACCAAAAAAGGGGAAGGTGTCACTGGTTCCCTTGCACACCTTTATGGAGGACTGAACCCATGAATGCTTTACTACTGAGCCACATTCCCAGCATATTTGTTTGTTTTTGAGACAGGGTCTCCTTAAGTTGCCCTGGCTGGCCTTGAATTTGTGATCCTCTGCCTCAGCCTCCCCAAGCAGATGGAATTACTGAGTACCTGGGATGGCAAACTTGTACTACCCCACCCAGCTAGCTAAGGTCTTTTATCCTGCCCTGATCCTGTTTTAATCCTAGGAACCACTCTGATTCTGTAACTCTATAAAGACAGTATGAAATTAAGTGCTTATACTATGGAACAATAAGAAATAGAATGGTAATGAGCTTGCTTTTCTGGACTTTGAAGTTCATTGATTTTATTTTCTTATTGGAAATGTGAAACTGTGCTTCATTTTGAAAATAAATGTAGACATAATAGATGTTTATGAACTCTAAGCGAAAATAAATATATTTTCTATGGGATTTTAGAATAGTTGCATTTAGCTTTTGTGTTGACCTGTATGACTCTGCCTTTAACTAGCCTCTGACCGGAAAAAAGTTTGCTGAAAGCATAAACAGTTTGTCCTGGCTTTGATAATACTTGTTGACATGCTCTTAACCCTGCTGATTAGGACTGGGACTTAAGAGCCAGATGTTTACACTGTAGGCCAGATGTGGGCTTCTGTATCTAAGAATATAGCAAACTGAGGCAGGGTACTTGGAAAAGTACTGGAAACCTAGCAGCTTACAGAAACATGCACACACACACACCCAAAGAGGTTGAGGAAAGATAGTTTAGAAACTTTAAAAATTATAACTTGTTTCAGAACTAGGAAAGCAGTGACAGTTATATCCTGCCAGGCCCTTAGAAAGGCTAAGCAGATAAACGATTGTTTGCTTGAATTCTCCCAACCCTAATATTTTACAGGAAATACTAGTTTTGTAACATTATTTTCCAATTGGTATGCGATGTCAAGCCAGGGGTTTGAGTATTTCAGAGAAACTTTGTAATTCCTCAAGAGCAGGAAGATTTAGGATCTCAGATCTGATTGATGTAATTTCTGCTTATACCCCTGTAGGTCACTTTGACCATGTTGAACTATACAGTTTTTACCACAATCAAGTTGTATTTATCTTATTCTATTTTCTCAGATTTCTTATTGGAAAGTGCCTCACATGTGCTAGAAGATATTATATGTGGGTTACCAGCTATAGAATCCAATGTCTTCTCACTTGAGGTTCAATTCAAGATTCATTGTATGCAAAACACCATACAAGCCCCCAAAACTAGGAATGAGACATTGATCTTTTGATAACTCATTGAATTTGATGCTGAAAGAATTTGAAATGTAGCTTTGAGGGGAGAAAGAATTAAGTTCCAATAAAAATAGTATCAGTCATCTTCAGAAAGTATAACTGAGAAAAGAAGGGAAGAAGTAAGATTAAACATACCAGTTTATTGTAAATGGTTTGATTATACCCTCCTCTGCCCGGCTTCCATGGAAATTTTAAGAAGAAAAGACGCCTATTGTTAAGGGTTGGGGGGAGGCAAAAAAACAGTCATATGTAGTGTATAAAATGTGCTTTTACTCCCTGTCTACACTGTGGAAAGAGATGAAGAATGCTTATTGAATTTTTAAATCTTATGATTCTTTTGTATGTACATTTCTAATTACCAGGGGACTTTTTACTCTAAGCTCCTGCCGTTTTCCCATGGTGTCTAGTAAGAGTAGGCTAGGTACATTCCAAAATGTCATTAATCTCCATTCAGGTCTGAGTGTTGAAATTAAGGTGACTTTTTTTTCTTTCCTTCCTTCCTTCTTTCTTTCTTTTTTTTTTTGTAAGTAGATGGACACAGTGCCTTTATTTTATTTATTTATTTTTATGTAGTGCTGAGGATCGAACCCAGTGCCTCACATGTGCTAGGCAATGCTACAACCCCAGCCCTAATTTCCCAACTTTTATACAAAGAAAACAGCTTACTGCTACAATTCAGGAAATAGTTTTACATAGTAAGCCCCCCAAAGAGAAATATATGAAGTAAAATGCTTCAGAAAGGGAATATATAAAAGAATGGAGCAAGAAAATTCCAGGAAATTTCAAACACAAAGTCATGTTAAATCTTGTGGCTTGGAAATATTTTGTTGTGATTATTTTAATAACTTCATAACTATGTAATTCATTTGACATTTTTTAAAAATGTGACTAATTACAAAGTTAAAATTCCTTTCCTTAAATCTTACCACCAGTGACTTGTGAATTGTATAGGCTAATTTGAAAAATCATTTTTTGCTTGATGTTCATTCTAGTGGTGGCGCTAATGAGCTGTGAGTTTGTCATCAGGATGCAGGCAAGGAATTTGCCAAACGTGAGGCAGGAAGCCTGTTAAAGTCACAGGAAAATCTGTAGAGCTTACTATGAGTAACAATGTTTGCAAAGAAGTGTAAAATATTCTAGATGTATTTATTGCTTTAGTTTGGGGCAGAGTTTAAGAAATATGGAGTTGTTTAAATATTCATACATTTCTTCTTGCTTTGAGAGAATACTATATTGATGACATGGTTGGTTTTCTAGTGATATGCCATAAAGTATCTTTTTTTTTTTTTTTTTTTTTGAATGGGGGTACCAGGGATTGAACCCAGGGGCACTAGGCCACTGAGCCACACCCCCAGCCCTATTTAGTATTTTATTTAGAGACAGGGTCTCACTGAGTTGCTTTGTGCCTCGCCTTTGCTGAGGCTGGCTTTGAACTTGCAATCCTCCTGCCTCAGCCTCCTGAGTTGCTGGGATTACAGGTAAACACCACTGCACCCAGCCACAAAGTATCTTTTGTGTCTTTCTAAGGTTCTGAAATTACTTTTCTGCCTTGGGGGTCTCATTACTAGAAAAGTGGTCCAGGAGCTAAGAATTAGTTTTGATTTAATCTCCACTATCCAAGTAGTACAGTAATTACATACTTTCTGTATCTTGTTACATATTTCCTATAAAATGGGAAATTTAAGAATTTCTTTCTTAACAAGACTGAGAAAATAATTTTAAGCTGTAAAATGATTTTCCACAAGGCCATAGAAATGGAAAATATCTGGTACATATTGTAGGTCTTACAAGAAATGTGAAGACCTGAAAAATTTTTTTTAAATATCTTTTTTGGTTGTAGGTAGTAGACACAATATTTTTATTTTATTTATTTATTTTTGTGGTGCTGGAGATTGAACCCAGGGCCTTGTGCATGCAAGAAAAGCAACTCTACCAACTGAGCTATATCCCCAGCCCAAAGACCTAAAATTTTTAATAACTATTTCTCTGTTTTATTGTTGATGAAATTCAGCTAAAAATTAAAAATCGTGTTTTTCCTAACCAATCATAACAAGCAACTTAATTCTTAAATCTCATACAAATTCATCTTAGCTTCAGAGCAATAACCTCTGAAGGGAAGGATTGGGGGCTTCCTGGTAGGGATGCGTCCCCTGGATAGGATATCTGAGGTGCTCCCTTTGCATGCCAGGTGGAGGAGGAGCTGCAGGAGCAAGACTTCTTGGACCGCTGCTTCCAGGAGATGCTGGATGAGGAAGACCAAGACTGGTTTATTCCAGCACGAGACCTGCCGCAGGCCATGGGACAGTTGCAGCAGCAGTTAAATGGACTGTCCGTCGGGGATGACCATAATTCTGAAGATATTTTGGTAAGAACCATGTGTATTTCCACATAAGACAGGGTAAAAAGAATGTAGAATTTGGAGTCACAGACTGTTTTTCTGGCCCTCAATCTTTTGCAAGTTTCTGGAGCCCTCTGAGCTGCTGTTTCTTCACCACTTAGATGGGCATTGATGAGAGGGTGCAGTGAAGACATGATGCCAACTTTCATTCCCCTGCTCTGCCAGTGGGCTTTTCATAAAACTATTCAGACGAAGGATAAATTTGAATACTCAAGATCAGGTTTGGTTTCACATGATCTGTTGAGGGCCATCTGGCTGTGACATGTCACCCCATTTATCACCAGGGTTGTTTCTGCTGATCTGGCTAGATGGTGTCCCTTCCTCCTTCACTACTCGGTGTGTCTTGCCTGAAGCTGCAAATTGAGGATGATCTTCCCCAGTAGAGGAAGCCCATTCTCCGGTCAAGAGTTTAGAGTAGCTGTACTCCCCTGATAGAACCTCCAAACAGGCTCTGAAATGATCACTTGCTGCTATCTTCCTCTTTACTGTTGCCCAAGTCTGTATTTAATAAACCTAAGTTCTGAATGTTTGTATCATAAAAATTGCCTGTTCATTTTAGAAGGAAATATACTCCTGAGAGGTCATTTGCCACTTATAATTAGACCAGATAAATAAATTTCTTGCCTTCCATGTTTATGTAACATCAGAATTCTGTATGCATTATGTTTTTCACCCAACTTGTATCTCAAATGATTATGCCCTGAAGTTTGCTGAGTTTTGGGGTATTCACAACAGAGGTGTGAATATATTTATAACCAAAGAAATAAAAATGAAGAAAAGTGGAAATTATGGTAACCAAGACCAGTTTCATGGAGTTCTGATTTTCATGAAGTTGAGATACTTGTGAAATGAAAATTCTTTTTGGAGTTGAACTGAAAGGCCTCTGATGAGATTGTGAGAAGCATCAGGAAGGGAACAGAATCTCAAACAGGAAGGAGAAAATGAGCTAAGTATGGGCTAAGTATGTTAGGAGCCATTGAGAGCAGCCAAGCAACAACAGAGTTACAAGGAATTTTCTTTCTTTCTGTCCTAAAGGCTAAGGGGAAGGAAATGGTATTAGTGGAAGTGGAGGGGTTGAGGGTGTATCTTAGTGGTAGAACACTTCTTAGCATGAATGAGGCCCTGAGTTCAATACCTAGTACCAAAAAAAAAAAAAAAAAAAAAATTAAGTAGGAAGAAAATAAGTTTTAAAGTACAGCTTGCCTTAGGATTTATTATCTCTTGTTCTTATTTCAGAGCAAAAGTAACCTGAACCCGGATGCCAAGGAGTTTATTCCAGGAGTGAAGTACTGAGCCAACAGAACCTTTGAGGAGGACTTGCCTGTCCCCACATTTGGGGATAGTGATGCACAAAAAGGCAGAGCTGTCTAGAGGCGGGTGGGGTGGGCAAGGGGAGTATAGCCGGGAAGGGGAACCTCGGTTTAACTGGATACTGTGACTCTACCAGCCTCTGAGTATTTCCTTTTGGTTCTACTGACTTTGGAGCAGTTTCCTGTTTTGTTGTTAATTAGCTCTTTTTGAATTAAGGAAATCGCATTTTATTTTTTCCTTTATCAGGAATGTTCTACTGTCTGTGTTTAAACAAAATAAGCTGACCAAGGAATATTGGGTTTTTAAGAAATACCCTTCTCATCCTGCTGTGTACCTACCAGGAGCAAGAAATACCCACAGAGCTACTTGCAAAGACTGTTGTGCTGTCTTGCTGGATGGGAAGAGGGACAAGCAGAGGAGACACATGGTGCAAACCAGAATCTGGAGCCCAGCTCTCCTGTTCCCTGGTGTTTCTGCAGTGAACTGGGAGTACCAATGGCCTGTGGAGCCATGTCTTTCTGCTCTGAACCCCATTCAAGAAAAAACAGACTTAAAGTTCTTAGTTTACAGTAACTCTTCATTCTGATGAAAGTTGTACAAGGAGTGGACTATGATGGCGATTGTCACTAGAGTCCTGTGGTTGCTGTTGTCCTCTTCTTAAGCCTTTGTTTACAGCTACCATCAGTCTCATCATTTACAGGTGAAAGGGCACTTAGGACTGATTTGCCACCTCAGCCCTCAGCTGTCTCTGCCCATATCTGCTTTCCACCCCAGCCCTACTTTGTGTTTAGGAAAAGTTATGTTACCAAAACATGTGAGAAGCCTTCTGTTTTGGCCATTAGCTCGAGCTTGGAGACTCAACCTTAAATCCTGGTTTTTGTTTACTGTAGCATCTTGGGTTGTTTGTGTCTTAAAATTTATTCAGACAGTTTTTAATTTTTTCTCCAGTCCCATCAACATGGTTCTCCTAGTATCTTAATTCCCTCAGAAAAGTTTATGCACCTTTTCAAGGAAGTATATTTTTCAGGACATGAGTAAGAAGCTCAGCTCACAGATTGGATGCTTCTCCTACCTTATAAAAGTATGCAGAGGAATTGAAAAATGACCTAGGAGTCCTGCTAGACCCATATGACTGTGTCTACAACCCTCCAGGATAGTTAAAGCTGTTTCACATTTTACTGTTCCCATACACCAAATCTTTTGAGTTTTCTAGGTTGACCTTTCTGGGTATGCTCCTGTTGTCTTTCCTACCTACAACTCACTGAGGGTTTTTGTTGATACATCTAAGGACTAAACTGGGCACCAGGAGCTGCTTTTTGTGTACAGAGAACGTAGGAGGTAGTAGTATGTGGTGTGAAAGAGTATGTCTAGTGCTGGCTCTTCTCCCAGGATGAGTACTGGCGGAGATCTGAGGATGCAGTGGCTTTTGTATAACTGTTGCTTGCTGTGTGATAGGCCTACAAGGGCAAGATCACATAACTTGAAATAAAGTTGGTAGAGATTCAGTATGTGGATGTGGGACAGAGTTTGGAAGAAAAGGACTAGGTCTGGAAAGCTGAAGAAATTCTCCATTTTCTTATGAGCTCACTTGTTGACTTTTTTTTGGGGGGGGGGCAGGGAGGGTGCCAGGGATCAAATCTAGGGTTTTATGCATGCTGGGCTGGCACTTTGTCACTGTGCTATATCCCAGCTTCCCTTGTTGATTTTTTGAAGAGCCACAGGCTAATGGTAGGGTTTTTTCTCCAGTACTAAAGATTTGAACCCAGTGGTGCTCTACCACTGGGCTACCATCCCCAGTCTTTTATTTTTTATTTTGAGACAGGGTTTCTTTATTTGCTGAGGCTGGCCTTGAACTTGGAATCCTCTTTCCTCAGCCTCCTGAATTGTTGGGTTTACACTAATGCCAGATTTAAAATACAAACTCGTATCTTTCCTCATTTAAGTTTATAGGGTGGAATCATTTGAAAAATGGTCTTTCTCACTAGGTCACATGTCATAGGACTATGAGTAGCTTTGGGAACATATATTGCCAAACATGCATATTCCCAAAGCTTCTACCTCAAGAGAATGAAATTGTTAATTTTCTTTTAGGGAAGACTCTGAATAAAAAACCTTGTTTATTCCAGCTTAGTTTTCAGCCAGGATGTTGCCTCTAATAAAGAGAAGGCATTGGAAGTACATAAACAGGGGAAATCTCTCTCCTGGGGCTACTGTGCCTGTTCTAGTCTCCATTAGCCCATCTAAGCTCAAAAATGCTGAAGGCTGTTGGAATGTGTTGGCAAAGAGGACAATGGACTCTCCTTTGGCTACCCATCAGGAAAGCTCTGTAGGGATCCAGAGTAACCATTTCTTCATCCTGAAGGTTTGTTCTTTTGATGTCAGGTAGACTGAACTCCTAGGCATGATCTAAGAGGCTCATTTTTCTTCTGCTGTGCTGGCTGTTTTGGATGTCTGTCTTCAGCACAGTGTCACAAGGTATATTGGGTCCGGACTAAGGAAACTCAACCAGATGAGTCTGGAACCTAAGGGCAGGATTTTTCAGTCCCCCTCAGATGCAGAATGTGCTGCCCTCCAGATCAGGAAGCAGCGGGCAAGGTGATCCCTTATTTAATATATAGGACTTGTGCTTCCACTGGTTCTTCCTGTGGCCCAACTCTTTTTATCATCTATTTCATGTTCTCAAATGTGTTGGGTTGTAGGAAGGGATTATCCCCTGGGCCACAGGCTCAGCCCTAATTTGCCAACTTCTTAGCAGAAAATTCATGTGGGTCTGGTAGACCCTTCCCTGGGGAAGTGCTGAGAGTCTCCATCTCAGATTTTTCCCCCAGGAGAGGTCTGAGTGCAAGCAAGGCAAAGCTTGTGTTTATGAGTGATAGTTTTGATGTTGAATTTAAACCACTGTTGTCTTCTTACTTTTAAAATTGGCAACTAGAAGTTTGACAGTTTATAGAAATGGAGTATTTTTAACAGTTGCCAATCTGGCTGGTCCCAGTGTTAATTTATTAGATTACTGTGATTATTTATTTGACTCTAAAACTACAAGGAGATAATTCCTCTTTTTCTTCATGGGAAAAAACAATAAAGGAACATCTTTTGAGTTTCTCAAGATATTTGAACTGCAACAGAAAATTCAAGGATATAGCCTAGGCCTGGGTACATGCAGTTCTGAGCCTCGGGCCAGTTTCTGTGTACATTAGTTTACTTTTGGGAATCATATAAGGACAGACCTGGAAAGATCATAAAGATAAGGATGGATTTTTGTAGCACCTTTAATTTGCAAAGTCAAAACAGTTGGGATGTTTTTAAATTTACCCTGCTAACAGTAGCTTACAATAAATGTTTTAGTGAAATACTAAGCATTTTCCAAATTGGTTTTTTGCTATAATGTCGAAAAGTTTTATCTTGATTTAAGAGAGGCTGAGCCATAGTGAGGTCACATGAATATGCTGGTAATTAACAGGTTAGAAAGCAAAGTTTGAGAGAAGTAGTAGTCCACAGAAACAGCATTCCTGCATCCACCCTCCGTTGGCTGGAAGAGGCAGCCCTTTTTCAGTGAGCATCTCAGCATTACAGGCTCCCTTGATCTCTTGGTTTAGGTGATAACTGAGGTATGAGAACCAGTAGAGATCTGAAAAATTTGATCAAGATTTGGAGATATTCACCCATTTATAAAGACTGTGCATCTCCTCTAGGATACTGGCAAATGGGCCGAGAGAACAGGATTGACCTTGATTTTCTGTCTTGTGAATTTCATCCACAGACTTGGTCACAGTTTGGAAAGAGAGGTTTTAGAGTTTCTTTCTCCTTGTTTTAATCTCCCATACTGAACATGCTACTGGTGACAGGGACAGGGGAGCAGGAAATCTACCCAAGGAAATACTCAAGTGTCTTGCATATTACTTGGCCTTCTGCTCTCACTTTCTAAACCTCCATTGCTGTTCCCAGTCAGTTTCATTTTTAGGGAAGTTATGAGAAAAAGACAGCTGGATATACTGATCTCTGTAGGGTGTTAGCCAAGTGATTTGTACTTCCTGCTTCCAAGGGACGTGAGAGAAATCTAAAAGAACACAGAGACACTATCTTTATTTGGGGGGGCGGGGGGGAATTATTTTTAAAAGGCTGCTTTTGTTTTTAAGTCTCATTTGCAAAATTTGCTGAGCTTACTTCCTCAAATCTACCTTCTCACTGGCTACCTTTTTTTTTTTTCCAAAATAATAAATGTTTTAGGTTATTTATTTCTACAGAAAATTGAAAATTTTTTTCTGTTTTGTATTGCTAGGGCTCAAATTCAGGGCCTTCCTCATTGTTGGGCAAACACATTCTATTGAGCTACATCCCCCATCCCTGAGATAATAAAATTTAAAAACATTTTACTATTTTACAATTACTAAAATATTTTTTTCTATAAAATAGTAAAATGTTTTACTGTGTAAATCAATACTAAGTGATAATCCTGTTCTTTTGATTGTGAGCTTTTCAGAATTGTTTAATGCTTGAAGGGTAGTTGGGAGGTAGGGAGTCTTTTTTTAAAAAACAACTTTAATGATGCATATTTTACATATCATAAAATTCACCCATTTCAAATGTTGTACAAGTCAGTGGTTTTAGTAACTTTCCTCAGTGGTGCAGCCGTAACCATTACTTGGTTCTGGAACATTTTCATCACTCCCAATAAGATCTTCATGTTCATTAGTCCCTGTTCCTACTCCAGGCAACCACTTTCATGTATAAATTTGCCTTTTCTTGACATTTCACATCAATGGAGTCCTGCACGTGGTCTCTGGTATCAGGCCTTTTTTCACTTAACATAATGTTTGTGAGGCTCATCCACTACATAGAACATGTTTTGGTGGTTTGTTCTTTTTACTACTGAGTAGTATCCCATTGATGGGTATGTACATTTTGTTAGCCAGACAGCCTGACGAACTTGGATTTCAGATTCCTGTGGTCTAAATGGAACTCTTTGAACATAGATATATAGGACTCATAGGTGAAGCTACTGTGCGTGTCAAAGGAATTACTTTTCAGAACCAGCTTTGTCACTAGAAGCTTCACAGAAGGAGCCTCAAGTGCTGCAGAAATTTTTATAATTTTGCAACATTTTTTTTACAAGAAACTTTTGTGCTGTCTACTACACATCGGGACTTTTGAAGCATCTAATAAATCCATTTAATAAGTATGAGCATGTGTCTCAGTGGAGAAGAAAGTGAAACCATCTATGCTGTGCTGGATGTTTTTCCTCCTCCAGAATGAATGGGGGAATCTGTGAATTTCCTAAATAAGTAGCATGTCTCCAGTTACAAAGCTGAACATGTATTAAAAGTTGTACTGCCTTTGTTGGACACATTAGGAGGGAGGGAGAGAGGGAGGGCTGATGGCAGAAGCAGAGAGGAGAGAGAGTGGAGCTTGTGGAACAAGAAGCCCCCAGAAGGTCAGAGGGTGTGTGTGTGGCACCCCTGTTGGTATGGATGGCAAGTAAAGTATTGATGGTACTGGGGACAGCATAGCATCCCCGGCTGGTCCACGTTGAGACTTTGGAACTTTGTCACTGTTTCATAAATGTTTAAAAGCTATTGTTGCTTCCCCCCCTTCTAAATAAACTTTACATGGCAGTTATTAATACTACTTTGGAGGAGGAATAGTGCTTTAAAATTGAAGAAAATAATTTTCATAAAAATATAAAAAATAGAAGTCATTTTTTAAAGTTTGCTATACGAACCAAATGGCAGCTGTTGAAAATCTCAATAAATGAGAATAAAGTGCATTTGCTGGCCTTGGTACTTTTTTCCTAGGGATGGTTCACTATGTATCATCATAATGTAGGGGTATGTGAGTTATTTTTTTTTAATGTCTAAAGACATATCAGTTTAAATTGAATAATATTCCTTCCAAATGAGATTACAAAACAGTAAAAGCATGGGCTTGGAATCAGACCTGAGTGAACCCCCACCTTCACCACTTTCTTAGTGCCCTTAGGCCTGAACTTGTTTATTGGTAAAGGTATGACACCTACCCCGAGTCTTATTTTGAAAATTAGAATTTTATAATATTGACTAGCACATTGAAAGCTCTTAATATTGTTGGGTGTGGATGCACACATCTATAATCCCAGGAGCTTGGGAGGCTGAGGCAGGACGACCACAAATTCAAAGCCAGCCTCAGCAATTTAGCAAAACCCTAAGCAACTTAGAAAGACCCTGTTTCCAACAAAATACAAAAAGGTCTGGGGATGTGTCTCAGTGGTTAAGCACCCCTGGGTTCAATCCCTGATACCAAGAAAAGAAAAAAAAAAAAGTGAGTGAAAGCTCTTAATATATCTCAGCCAGTAGTGGCAGTAAGTACACTTTGAACAGAGGTGGTGAAAGGGACTTCTTGGGCTAGAAAGGAAACTTGAAGAGTTGACTTCTGTTTGAGCCAAAGCTAACTCCTACCTTAAAAAAAGTGAAAAGATTCTGTTATCGGTCTTTCAACTACTAAACAAGTTTGAGCGCCTACTACATTCAAAGCTTCATCTTAGGCACTGGGGCTACAGGGTTAGTGGGGACGACTATTGAGAGGATTGGTGTTTTGTACTTTTTTCTTTCAAGGATTTTAGGTGCTAAAAAGATTATGGGCCCATGGGTTTTGCATTGAGCCCTGATTTCTTGCCAAAGCTAGGGAGAAAAATCTGAGTTGACCTGCCTATTTATAACTTTTTCTAAGTTATAAGTATAGGGCTGATATATTAGATTGTAACATCCTTGAAGATGTGGATGGTATATTTTTTAAATTTCACTAAACTTAATTGTAAGTGTAGTGTACTAAAGTGTGGATATATTTTATGTGTACAGCTCTGAATTTTGCTAACTAAAAAATGGCCTAGTCATTTTTAGCACTCAGAGCACTTCATCACACCTGGAAGACATCAGTGTTAGCTGACTGGTCTGGATGATGAGCTGTGCTAAGATCAGACAGATGAAGGCAGTGCCAGCCTTATTTAAGTCCAGTGCTCATTGCTTTCTTGCCCTGTCATGAGGCCGTTATAGGCTTGGATGCCTTGGTAGTGCAAAATCCCATGAATTGCTCCTGGTATCTTGTTGGAAGCATATGTTTAAAGGGGAGGAAACTCTCACACAAAAATAAGCCCCTGCACCACAACTAGTGTAATAGTGTCTTACTAATGAGAATAAACAACCTCATCACATTTGTTTAGTTTTGTTGTTTGTCATACTAGATAAACATACTATACCACTAAGCCACATCCTCGGCTCTTTATTTTTTGAGTCTTGATAAATTTCTAGGCTGGCCTCAAACTTGTGACCTCCTGCCTCAGCCTCCCAAGGGGATTATAGGTATGTGACCACACCCTGCTTGAAACCTTATCACATCTACTAAATGTGATAGAATCTAGGAGCATATCTGACCTTAGGTACTTTATCGCCATGGGGTGGAGAGATTGGAGATATAGTTCAGTGGTAGATCACTTGTTGGGCATGTGTGAGGCCCTTGGTTCAATCCCCAGTACTTGGGGGATGGGAGAGATTTTCACTTGTTTTTTGTATAGTACTGGGAATTGAATCCAGGGCAGTCTACCACTGGCTTCATCCCCAGCCCTTTCCACTTTGAGACAGAGTCTTGCTAAGTTGCCGAGGTTGGTCTCCAATTTTCAATTCTCCTCTCAATAGGAATTTCTGGGATTACAGATGGACACCAGTGAATCTGGCTTCATTTTTTCAACTAACATTTACTCAATAATCATGTTCTTGGACTAAGAAAGTCAAGATATGCTGCTATTCTTTTCTAAAACCTCCACTGTCCAACTGGAATTATAGAGTCTACACAAATAGAGTGATGGTCATATTTGAAGAACATAAGTAGGTCTCATTATTTATAAACTTTTTACCAAAACACTGCTTGAACCTAATCCTAAGAACACATTAAAACAAAAAAAAAAAAAACAAGCCAGGTGAGTGGCACATGCCCGTAATTCCAGAAACTCAGGAAGTAGGATCACAAGTTTGAGGCCGGCCCAGCAATTTACTGAGGTCCTAAAAAACTTACTGAGACCCTGTCTCAAAAAAAGAGCTGGGGATGTGGCCCAGTGGTAAAGTGTCCCTGGGTACCAAAAAAACCAAAAAACTGGGCATGGTGGCTCATGCCTGTAATTTCAACAACTCAGGAGGCTGAGACAGGAGAATTCCAAATTCAAGGTTAGCCTTCAGCAATTTAATGAGGCCCTAAATAATTTAGCAAGACCCTGTCTCCAAAAAAAAAAAAAAAAAGTAAAAAGGGCTGTGGATACAACTCAGTGAGCCTAACATGTGAGGTTCTGGATTCAGTCCCTATTACTATTATTAGGACTGTGGGATATAGCAAAGGTACTTCTGTTATATCCTTGTTCTCTGCAGACTTTTTACAAGGTGAGGTACTAGCGATTTGCCAAGTGCTGGACCCAAAGAATTGGGTGACAGTTGGATGTGAAGTTGTGCTCTGTCCCTTGAAGGGACTTGGCTTGAGTTCTTACTGCTCAAAGCACCAGCTTGCTACATTGGGCTAGGGAAGAGAGCTGCGGCCATTCTGTTCCACATGAATGATGTACTGTAAACAAACAGGTAAGACTTAAGATCCCCTGAGAATGTAACTGGAACTCAGAAGCAATAAGGCAAACTCCTTCAAGTACAGATGCTGGACCTCTGGCAAAAATCACCAAGACAATTGAGTAGGAATGAAAATTCCTAGGTGGGCATGGAGGTCTATGACCAGCTACTTGAGAGGCTGAGGAAGGAGGAATGCTTGAGATCTTGGTTGAGGTCACTCTGGGCAACATAATGAGACTATTAAAAAAAAAAAAAATTCCTCACCCACTCCACTCATCTCTGACCTATTGAGTCAGACCTCTTGAGGTAGGGGGTAGGTAGGAGGAGGGAAAAAGACTGAAACCTGATTTTAAAATAAACTCTAGAATTGAGGCATGTAAATTTGAGAACTCATGTCCAGGAGATGATCGATGCCTTCTAATAGTGTACACTCTGGACACTTGTAGAGGCAGCCACTGTGGATCAAGACTGTAGCACAGGCAGCAGCACAGGAAGCTTTAGGTTTGTCTTCACTAGTCCAACTACAGAATCCAGAGGACAGGGACCACGTCTGCTCTTCACGGATGCTCATTATTCCCAGGGCCACACAACAAACAAAATGTCATGCCATAACCAGAGCCAGGCTAGTAGCAGTCAGGGACAGGCAGGTAGGCCATCCAGATAGGCTATCCCTAGTTGGCCTTTTTGGACCTCAGCAATCTTCATAAACTCAAGAATTCATTCACACAAGAAACTGAAAAATGCACTGCTTACTTACAACTACCAAATCCAGTGAGGTAAAAAATTTTTTGAACTAGAATTGTATTGTCCCCTAAATCCTACTGAGAAATCTCATTCAGGGGAAGACTACTTAGTTCCAATAGGGGTCAGGCAGGAATCATTACCTACTTTTGACAGGAGAAAACTTAAGTCACAGGTTAATGTGTATGGTAAGGCAAGGGGGATGTGTTTGAGGTGGCACAGATAAATTACCTGTCCAAGAACATGGTGATCGGATGCAGATCACAGACCAAGTCCCTGGAGGTGGGGCTTTCAACTATGGACAAAACCATTCCTAAGCCCTCTGGGACACCTGCTAGTGGTGCATTGAGGATATAACAGCAAGGGTGCTTGAACACACAATCCAATTGGGGAATGGGCAGAGTGCATTTATTTTCTTCTATATGTGTTTTTAAAAAAGAAAAGACCTCCTTTCTAGCACCCAATGTCCACTAGGCTTAGAATGGGAGGATCTAGGACCAGTCCCCTAGGAGAAGGTGTAGGAGTAGAAGGCAATGGCATTGACGTTGTAGTCCATGGGGAGGAGGTGCCCAATGTGCCTGGCCCCTAGGCTGGCCCCACCCAGGGCGGAGGAGTGCCTCAGCTTCATCAGGGTGAAGCTGGAGAAGGAGTTCTGAGCCTGGATCTCTCTACCCTGGGTCAGCGCCAAAAGGAAACCTGCAAGGAAGAATGCAAGGACAGAAATGAGAAGAGACCAGGAGGAGGGGAAGGGGACAAAGATGCTAAGGTCTTTCTGTGAAGATGCTGAAGGGGCCAACAGGCCAAGTCCCCAGGACACAGTGGATCCCAGGGCACATGCAGCCAGCAGCCTCAAAGGCCTGCCCTCCTCTCAGTTCCAATGCTGGGAACTCCAATAGGGGCCGTTAAGCCCTGCAGAATGTCTAATGGGAGCTGAGCAACTTCCTGAAAGGAGGCTGCCTGGAAAGAAGTCACGTTTCTTCTGGCCAGGATTACGCTGACTAGGGATGTTACCACCGTTAATCATATGCTGGAGCTCTGATTCTGAGTTTTCACTTTAACTTTAAAAAGACGTTATTTAATAAATCGTTGGAATATGACACGTTTTCAGGACCTCAAGGAACTGGGATTGCAGCTCAGTGGTAAAGCACATACACAGCAAGTCTGAGGCCCGAAGTTTAATCCCCAGCATAAATTATATATTAGTTCGTGGGAAGTCGGATGGGACAGAGGCAAAGTGAAGGCTGAGGGCCTTAACCTGAGGCATCAGTGGCCTGTCTTGGCCTCAGGGCACAGGTCTCAGTTTTTCCTAAAACAGGCAGCTTTCTTGGACTTCCACTCCAGACCCATTCTCTGCCTTTGCCCTTCCCCTCCCCTTGCCCCCAGACTTACCTTCCTTCAGTAACTCCCAGCTCTTCCACACAGAGCCCACACACAGGATGGGGAGGCCAATCTTCCCTTGGAACAAGACCTGGGTGGAGGGCCAAAAATGGATGCTGTGGACTGAACAAGCATCTCTGGAGCTGCCAGGTGGTTTCCTAAGACCAACCCCAAATCCCAGACTTTCCCTCTAGTCAATAACAGAATAAGGTGAACTCAAGGAAAGAGAAACAAGAAGAGCAGGCAGGGCAGGGAAGAGAAAAGGGGCAAGCAACTACAGAAATAGGAAAGAGAAAAGGAAGGGGAATAGACAGAAAGGGGACAGACAGACATTAAACCCATTTACTACATGTAAATACAGGTAGTAACATACCAGTTACAGAGGGAAGCACTAGACCGTAGGATTTTCTTACGTTATAAGCAGAATTTTTCTCACCTCATAACTTCATCTAAAATAGTTTCTAATTGATGCAGGGTTTGATGGGGCAGTTGCATCACCAAAAGGGAAGCAGCACCTCCACTCACCGGGTCAATCTCGGGCAGCACTGCTACGATGTGTCTGCCCAGCATTTCCCCAGCCTTCCTGAAGATGTAGCGGGAAAGGGGGTCTCCCTGCTCGGCACCTGGGATAGGAGAAGGGAAAGGGGGGTTGGTGAACACCCAGGGACAGCTTGTCCCGGTTACTCTCCCCATCACAGGGCAGCACCTCTAGCTGGCGGAAGTCTGAATCAGGACATATGCCTCACCACTGGCACGGGGGCAAGAAGTCTCATGGCAGCACTCTCCACCTCCCCGCTGCACCTCTGAAGGCACTGGGAAGGACAGCCCCCTGCCCCAAAGCACCCTACCACTAGATTACCAGGTTACACTGAGTTATTTTGAGTCTATCCCTATGAATCTCTCAGCTCTGGGGACCCAGGAATTCAGCTAAGAAGCTGGCTGACATCTGGTCAGTGCCTCCCACCTGCTTCCAGCAGTCTGCCGCTGATTAGCCCCTTCCTTGTTACTGGGGGAGAAGGAACTCAGTCTAGCAGGCTCTAAAAGAGCCCAAGAGTACCCCGAGGCTATGGAATCCAAATTAACAGAGTATGGACGTGACAGTGGAGAAAGCAAAATATAAACAAGCAAGCCATATTTTGAGCTTCTGACACCCAACAAAATATGCCCAAGGTTTCCTTAATCCCCTGGTTCTTTGAATGTAACAAGTTAAAAAAAAGTTATAGTTTTGTCTAAATGAAAACTGTTTCACAAATTTCTCAGAAACTGGCATATAGCTTGCCCTAGCCTTGACACCTGTCAAGGAGAAACACTGACAATACAAAACAACAGTCAGTACAATCATCTAGTCCTTCTGCCTCAACCCCAAGGCACACCCAGTACCATCACCAAGGACAGAGGTGGCAAAACAGTGAGGTCACTTGGTGAGAGGGAAATTGGTGTCTAGCCCCCATATGAACTTCACCCCCTAATTAGGCAGGTCTGAGGGAAACAAAGCCCGACAGAACCCTACCCCACCTCAGTACCTTCGGCAATTTTCCGGCAAAACCCAGCAAACCTGCTTTTGTCAAACTCCCTGTACAGGTGGGTGAGGATTCCTAGCCGATCTGGCACCTGAAAGACAAACAACACAAGACAGCTATGAGAAGTAAAGAAAATCCCATTTGCCCACCTAAGTTGCCCTTCCTAATTTATACTATTTGAAGAGCTAGAATAATTCTGGGAGCACGTTTTAGCTCTAGAAAGTATAAGGATGTGAGATTTCTCATTTTGAGAAAAGTGTTTTCCCAGCATGGACTTCATTGTTACCCATTAGCTTACAGGCAGTATAGAATACAGATATGTAATCACCACAGCATGTTCTATAGTTCCTTAAAGTGCTCTTGGAAAGGTTTCTTTGGTCAAAGGAATCTAAGTAATACCATATATTGCAACTGTCCCTGGGAGAGTTACAACACACATTAGCAAAGGCTCCAAGAGGTACTGCAACCAAGAAATTCATCTGCTTCTCCCAAACTTATGTGATCACAGAAGGTCCTTCTTCCCCAACAAACTTGCCTACCCTTAACATCTCAAATGATTTCCCAGACACATTTTAGTAGAGAGAAGCGGTGCTAAAATTTGAGTACCTACATATATAAATATTTTATACACAGTCTCATTTAACCTTAATAACAACTTCCTTTTCTTTTCTTCTTTTTTTTTGTACTGGTGATTGAATCCAGGGGCACTTTACCACAACCACTGAGTCACATCCCCAACCCTTTTTTATTTTTTTGAAAGAGGATCTTGCTAAGTTGCTCAGGGCCTCAGTAAGTTACTGAGGCTGGCTTTGAACTCATGATCCTCCTGCCTCAGCCTCTTATGCCTACAGGGCACACAGCAAACCTTGGTAACAACTTTCTAAGAATGACTGAAAAATGTAAGAGGGAGCAGCAGGCATGCTGGTGGAGTGCAGACACAATTGACTGGGTGAGACAACTAAACTGCTAAGGTGTTTTCTCCTGGTTCCTCCCTATTCCTCACTGTGGCACAGGATAGGGTTACTCTTTAATCACCAATCCCTCAGCCTTAAGAAGACATGCCCTACCTTCTAATATCTCTAATCTCCTTCCTCAGCTTTAGGTCCAGCTTGCCTAAGTGACCCCCAAAAGACAGACTGGCCCTCATGCAGATAGACAAGCTATTAAATAAATTTATCTTCCTTCTTCTCTTCCTTCCACATCCTCCCACTTTTCACCTCTGACTCCACTAAAGGCAGTTGTGTCTCCCAACCCACAACTGAGCACAGCACAGATGAGGAGTCAGTCCCCAGTGTGCTAGGTAAGTGGCTGTGCCTCCCTCTGAAATTCTCCTGCTTCCTTTTTAATAGGCTTTCCTGACCCATAAAGGCCAGAGAGCAGATCAGCATTCAAGGACCTTGCTCAGACTCTACCTGCTATTTCTCCTTTCTGACCTCACTTGCAATTTTTATGTTAGCCTAGAAAGCTGTTTCAGTGGGTTTTAGCTGCTCAAGAATGAAGCCTGGCTAACCACTTGTTCTCAAACCACAGCTTTCTCATGCTACCTTTGGAATGCACTGTCTTCAGCATTCTAAATTCTGTTCTTACCTATACTTCACCTTGCAGCTCTGACCCACTTTGGCCCACCCAATCCCTCTCCTGCAACTGCTGTATCTTAGAGTCCCCCTCTGCCCTACCCCAGGTGTGCACATCCACTGGGGCCAGGGAAGTACCTGGAAATAGTTGAACATGGCCTGCTTGACATAACCAATATCATGAGGAGCCGCCTCTAGGTTGTCGATGGAGTCAAACACTATTTTCACTGCTTGGTGTGCAATCCAGTAGGCTGCAGAGAGCAGAGAGGGCTAAGAAGATGGGCTATCTCTTGAAGCTCACCAGGAAGGAAACTCAGACCCAGACAGGGTTAGTGATCTGCTTGGGTTTTATAGAAAATTACATTTCCTGATTCCTGGGGGTGGGGATGCCGGGGAGAAGGAGGTGCTTTTAATGAAACTGTATCTGACTGACCCAGATAAAAGCAAGTTGGAGCTGGAAGACAGAATAGGTGAATCTGTATCACAGCATCTCCTACACAAAGACAGGGTCAATCAGTTCTCACAATTGTGCCAGAGTCACAACTCGAGCTGGGCCCCAACGGCCCCTATGAAAATGTACACATGCTACCCATAAAGAGACCATGGTGGGAGGAGTTTCTGTCTCTTTCCCAGAAGCGGACTGATATGGCATCTATGATCTTTCATAATCTCAATTCTTCCCTAAGGTCTCCAAAAGTCCACACAGGTAGGCTACAGCCATTGTGCTGAGATGTGAATCTGAACCCTGGAGCAAAATCACTAGTGAAGAGCAATGTCAGCAGTTAGTCCAGCTATGATCTGTCGCCATTACCCTGCACTTGGAATGGCTGTCCCCAGAAAACCCCCAGGGATTAGTAGGCCAAGAGCAGGGGAGAAGATGGGGAGCTGCAGGAAGGAAAGGGTCCAGGCCCAGTGTGAGCTCACCTGAGCCCTCGTCTCCTATCATGTGGCCCCAGCCGCCGCAGCCACTCTCGGAGCCATCAGGGTTGATGAGCCTGCAGTTAGAGCCAGTTCCAGAGATGAGCACGATCCCACCTGGGGAAGGGGCAGGGAAGGCTCAGTGGCCAAGGCTCTGTACAGAGCAACAGCTTCCGACTGTGGAAGAAGATAGGACAGAAACCACACACATCCTAGGCAAAAGGGTTACCACCCAGTCCTACAGGGGAGAAAACTGAGCCCAGTAGGTTTCCTGCCTAAAGGGGAGGGCCTGGGCCTCGGAGAAACTGCAATCATAGAGCCTGTCTCTAGGGACTGAGGAACATGGTCTACATCTCCTTCAGGGAATGTGGCTTCTTGCCAAGCCAGTCTTCAGGTGACTCTACCTGCTTTACTGAGTTCCTACTATGTGCCACAGATTGTGCTAGACAATGTTCTTATAGTAATACTTAGTCAGCACCTTATAAATATAATTGTCCCCACTGTATAGATAAGGAAATAAAAAATCAGAGAGTTCCATGACTTCTCCAGGATGGTAGAGCTAGCAAATACCAATCCTGTGATCTAGCACTACAAAATCATAGAGCTCCCCAACTTTCTTCTCTATGCTCTAGGCTATGCACAGCCTGCTTCTCACTGGCTTCCACCAAGGGCTCCCTCCTTTGCAATGGAGTCTTATGTTTGATTTGCTTACCACCATGATTACATTTCTTGCCCACTTTTCTTCTATCTTCCAAGTCTGCTTTGGCAGAGTCTTAAGCTGATCATGATAGGATTTGGGTAAAGAGGGGTGACTCAGAGACTTCCTTCCAGATACTGCAATACTAGTTTTGCCAGCTATCTCTAAGGGGCTTTCCCAAGCAAAAACCAGTTCTCAACCTCACCCCTCCATCCATCTCCTCACCATCTGGTGTAGCTGTAGCGATGGAGCCTGCAGCATCCGTGGTGATAAAGTAGTTTTCACTCAGGTAGGGAAATCGGTCCCTCAGCTCCTCCGTCAGCATCCTCAGTGCATCCTCCTGCTCCCCACCACTCAAGGATAGGCCCTGGGCCACGTGGGAGGTGAGCAAGCAAGCAGAGCTCCAGACACAGTGCCTTTCTCATCCCAACCCTCCTGATGCCTGCCTCCTGCTCTCTATTATGTCTGGCTATACCTTGCTCATCCAGCCTCAGTCGCTCCATCCCACACCACCGCCCCTCAGAAGGCCCTGGCTCTGAGAACAGCCCAGACTGGGGATGGACAGAGGAAAGAGGAATTTAACAATACTATGTTTTTAGAGCTTAGACAACAATGCTCTTAGAAAAATCAGGCAGAGAAACAAGGTAAGGGGTGATGGTTTGGCTGTGTCCAAAGAACATTTCACTTATGTGTACAAGGAGTAGACAGAGCTGCATCAACTTGGGGGGAGGATCTAAGCTGAGAGTAAGAATAGCTTACACCTAATGAGTGCATATGGGTCAGATTCTGTGTTAACCCTTTTGGGATGTATCACTGTACTTTTCCCAATAACTCTGGGATAGCTACTGCTAGCAATGTTTTCCAAGTGAGGAAAGTAAGACCCACTTCTTAAGGGTCAAATAGATACTGAGTGGTAAAGCTGGATTCAAACCAAGATCTCAGTGGCTCTCCCCAATCCTACTCTTCCAATATACTTGTAGTTGAAGGTGGCAGCTGAAACCATGAGAATGGGTAAGATCACAAGTTTCAACACCAGGGACTAGACCTTGGAGGCCTTCTCATCCATAGTCATCAAGTTCATCCAATCTAAACTTGCTACCTGTCTTAGTGTTGCTGTTGGCTTAATTCCAAGGCTCTACCCCAGACTCACCAAGCTTCGCAGAGGTACCAGAGGATCCACCCCTGCTTTCTGTTTGGCCCTGTTCACCATCTCGTTGATCCTCTCCACACATTTTTCTGTCCCGATCAGCTGGCCCAATCAAGGGAAGGAGGAGTTACAAAGGCTTGCAGGACCTATGTCATCCCTATCAGTTGCTCTATGAATCCCAGCCACCACCTCAATTGGAATTAGAGAATCAAATCAGAACCAAGCCCTCTGGTCCCCTCAGTGTGGCTTTTACCCAGTGGTTTGTGCTCAGTCCATCTGCTTCTGCCAGGATCTGCCCATCCTCGGAAAGTAAAAGGACCTTGGACCGTGTGCCTCCCCTACAGAACACAAGAGGGCACTCAGTTCTGCTTAGAAAAACCTGCAGTAGAGCTAAGCTAGTGCAGTCCCTGTTGCAGGCAAAGCCCAGTGTGATAGAGATAAGTTTCAGTAATCCCAATCACCACTCTCAAACCCACCTCTGTGGTTTGGTGTTTGTTATGCTCTTGAAACTGAAACACAGTTCTCCTTCAGTTTCCCTTTGAATATGCATCATCTAGGCCTTGAAATTTTCTGATGTGTGGCCCACCCCACTTAGTTAAGGCTATGTTAGTTAAACCCTCACAGTGCCCCCATAACTATTAAAATTTTCCTCTGCATCAAGCATGTGTTCAGTTGCTTTGTGTCTACTTCTAAATAGATTTAACAGCTCCACTGGGCCAAGCTTTGGATCATTTATCTAGCCTCATAACTAGCACAGAGCTTGGCACAAACATTTGGTTAACAACAACAACAAAAAAGCTAAAGAAATGTGCACATCTCTCTGTTCCTCTCATAACTACTAAAGGCTGCCTTTCAAGACCCGAGAGCTCCACCTGCCAAGGTCTTCAAGACATCTTTGGAAGAAATGCTCACCAGATGGCAGGGAGAATTTACACACAATCAATTAAACCCTCCAATGCTGATTACTGGGGAAAATGGTAGTTTAGAGGCAGATCTGTGGTGATGGGATGTGTGTTTCCTTATGGATCAGTACTTTTAGGAATGTCTTAGGAGAGGACACTGAAGACCTTCTCATCGGATTCAAAGAAGACACGAAGTTTCAAACAGTAGTCAATGCATGTGAAGTGGTAGATTCAACATCCAAAACAATATCTTGACAAACTGAAAAAAATGGGTTATAGCTTATAGATGAATGTTACAGGGATGAATACAAACTGCTACCTACACTGTACTGAGGTTTAAAAAAAAAAGTGCTACAAATACAAGATGGTACAGGATGGGGAAATCAACCTTCACAATTCATGTGAAAAGACTTTTGGGTAAGTCAGCAGTGAGACATGGCATACACTGAAATGAATTCAATCCAATTCAAAAGCTCTGAAACAAGTCACCTTCTATTATATCCTGAGTCAACACATTCAGATTCACAGAATCTTGTCACTGGCAGGGAATCTGGTAATCAATCATCTTGTTCCTTTCTGTCCTCAGTAACTGAAGCTCAGAGAGGTATTACCCAAAGTTATACCCGGGGCAGAGCTACTACAGAAAGTCCTACAGACAAGATTCTTAGCAGAAAAATAGAGTAACAGAAGATTCAAACCAGCATGAGGTGCCTGTGGTGCCAAGATAAATGAAAGCTTTGGGGCATGGGCACCAGGATGAACACTGTGTCTCGCAGCTGTTCAGGCTCCCAGATACCCTCAGGCAAATATCTTTGTCCCAGCTTCCACTCACTCCAGCTTGCTATCTCCAACCCAGAAACTTCACACCTGACACCTGTTCTGCAAAAACTCCTTCTGGATCTGGAAATGAGGAAAAAGCTGCTTTCCCAGAGGGAATACGCCGAGTGGGCTGTCCAGTGAGTTGTCGGTGGAAGAAAGGGGCGTGGTTCCGCCGTAAAATACAAAGGACCCCCTGGGGTGTGGCCTTGGCACTCACCGAGACCCTGCAAGGCACAACGCCTCGCACTTAAGATTGGCCCTGCACGTGACACACCCTTTCTCCGTAAGGCCCTGCAACCCAGAAGCCCACAGTGGCCGGATCCTGAGGTGCGAGGCTACCTGCACACCCTGCTGGCCACGACCTTCCGCCCCGCCCTCCAGCCTGGAATGTCCGAGGCCGCCCCTCCCGTGCTCCCGGCGTCGGGCCGCACTCACCCCTCTACACCCCCATAGAGAGCGGCCATGCTGCTGCTACCGCCGCCGCTGGTCCCGCCGATTGCTCCCCCGCCCTCCTTCATCTTCCCTCCCTCCCTCCTGCTCGGCGCCGCCCCGCGTCACGTATTCGTCTGCGCAGTCTAGCTGGCTCGCTGTGCGCGCGAGGGGGCGTGGCTCCGGGAACCGCCCCTGATCCCTGGTTGGCCCGGGCAGGGCAACTCCTCGGGCTGGGCTTCTGTGCTCCTCAGCGGCTCTTCCCGGTCCCGGCCGGGCCTCCCTCCTCCCGGACCCTGCTTCCGAGGATGGGTACTGGATCCTCAGTGCTGGAGTCAGAAAGTGGCGTCGCGAATTGGCCCCACTCGTCACTCCCCTCCCCGGCCCTGGACGTCCGGAAGTTGCTGGCAGCTCCGCGTTGCGCGTGCGCAATGCTCCTGTCGGCTGTGTGCAGGGTTACGCTGACGGTGACGCACACACACGGCAGGGCACCGGGAGCTCCTCGCACAAACCTGGGGTCCGGGGGCGTCCTAAGGAAATTAATGTGAGACCCTGGCGATGGCGAAAATCACACGCGTGCACAAAACACCTGCGCAGGTCTTCAGCTGCGCTTGTGTGAATATACGAAACCAGGAGGAAGTAGAAGCCTTTTGCAAAACAAGAAAAACCCTCCAGGCTGTCCTGAGAAGGAAACAGCTCTTACTGCCGACCTAATTTAGTTATCCGTGGAGGGTATTTACGAGGACGCACACCAGCAGATAAAGTTTTACAGGCCTTTTATTACTTTCCATCCACCACTCCGCACCCGTTCTCCCACAGCGTCAGGAAAGGGACTGGTAGCCCGAAGGAGGAAGGGTTGGCCACTGACGGGCCCTTTGGGCTCCTAAGAGTAGTTCTGTGTCTCCGACGCCCAACTCTGCCTTGCAGTAGGGCAGCCCTTAGCAAAGTCTCTTTGGGAACATCAGTCTAGGGATGGGTACTTCTTAAGGCAGCAGTTCTAGAGCTAGCCTATCCGTGTCCAGCCCCTGACCTTTCCGTGCTTGCCATCTTGTAATCTTGAACAGGACTCTCTACCTGACAGCCAGCCGGCTGAGTCTGGTTATCCTTTGACATGAATATTTGGCATACTTGTGCTTTTTAAACTGGAAGAGAAGAATCTTCATTTCCTACATTCGGGATGCTGAAGAACTAAGTAACGAATAAAAAGTAAATCACTACATGATAGAGAATATAAAGGTTTAAAATTCTTGCCCTGTGACATTTTCATTCGTAGCTGCAAAGTATTTGATCCAGCACACATATTTTTAGAATAACAGCTAATAGATTCTGGTGAGTTTCAAACTGGGCAGGAGTTTGAGCAGAGACGCGACGCAAAATTGTTGGTGAATTTTGAAAAAATATATTTTTTTCTAATCTTGCGTGGTGATGCATACTTGTAATCCCAGTGATTTGGGAGGCTGAGATAGGAGGATTGCAAATTTGAGGACAACCTTAGCAATTTAATGAGACTATCAGCAACTTAATGAGACACTGACTCAAAAGAAAAAATTAAAGAGGCCTGGGAATGTAACTCAGTGGTAAAGTGCCCCTGTATTCAATCCCCCATACAAAAAAAGAAAAATGGATTCCTTTTCTGTACCATTGCAATGAGTCTTGGAACCTACATGTGTGATAATATTCCAGTGTGCTCTTGGTTTGCTTGTTTAGAAAAGAAAGCAAAGAGGAAAGTGCCCAGGTTTGAAGACAAGGATTGAGTTCATCATTTAGTAGCTGGATGTTTGAAAGAATTACACATAATTTGCTGCTGATTCTCATATATACAGAATGAAGATGGTAAACCTACACCTACCCTGGATACATGAGATTTAAATGTCAAAAACTTTTGGAAAACCCTAAAGTGTTGCACAGATCTCTCTCTTTTTTTTTTTTAATGTGGTGCTGAGGATCGAATCCAGTGTCTCACACATGCCAGGTGAGTGCACTACCACTTGATCTTAACATTTATATTTATATTTGTTGCCCTACACAGTATCCATGTGACTGTTGATCACTGGAATTGTGGCTAGTCCAAAATGGGATATGTTGTCAGTATAAAATACACACATGATCAAACAGACTTAGTGTCAAAGGGGAATGTAAAAATATCTCACAAATCATTTCTATATGAATTACATATTAAAATGACAACATTTTGGATATAGTAGGTTAAATCTTTATATTATTCAAATTTGTCAGCATCTTTATCTTTTTAAATACGGGTACTAGAAAATTTTAAATTACATGTGAGACTCATATTTGTAGCATGCAGTACATTCTGTTATGCATCTGTGTTATATGTCTTGTTTCCTATCCATCCAGACCAGAGTATTTCAGTCACCTCTCCTGGCTGGGCAAGATGGCAGGAGATCACACAAGTTCAAAGTCATTGAGTGCTTGTTTCTGAAATAAGTATTGGTCATGTGATTGGTTTGAAGAAAATAGCATTTAATAAAAGACTAATAATACTATACATTTTTGTTGCACATTATAATCCTTAAAGTTCTTTATATACCTTAATTTGTTTATCATCCTAAAATTTTATGATAAGGAAGAGATTTCCAACCACACGTTATCAGTGAAAACTGAGGCTCTGAAATCAAATTAGCCTAAACTCACAAAAATAACAGTGTTTATTATGGGTGTGGTTAGTTACTATAACAAGAAAGAAATAAAGGTGCTGCAGTACAGGAAGGTGTTCATTAACTCTAAATAGCTTTGTAAAAGTTTAAAGCTCCTTTGCACTGGGCTTGCAGCATCCCAGCAGTGGCTCCTATGATACTCACGAGGTCGGTAATTTCCTTTAGATATCTGTAAGCCTCAGTCTTGTTCTCTACCTTCTCTACTTTGTCCGTGTGATGCTAGAAGACTATAGTTTCAGGGGAGGCAGGACAAAGGTGTTAAGAAGGACAGTGGAAAAATATCTTTCATGCCAAATCCACTTATTTTGGAACAGAGGACTTTTAGCCCCAAAGGTCTTAACAGATCCTTCTGACAGCTCATGAAACAGTTCTCTTTGCTCAACACTGTATTTCCAGGGCTAACCTCGGTACCTTGCACATGACAGGAGCTCCAAAAATTGTTTCAAGAATGCTGGTAGATGATATGTAAGCTATCACATATGTTGGCATACAATTATAATATGACCTTAATATATTTTTAGCATCTGTAGTGTTATTTTGATAGCTCCTTTTCCATTGATATTAATTTTTATGTTCTTGCTTTTTTTCTTGAATAGACTTGCTTATTTTTTATCAATTTTAGCTGTATTATTTCTTCTCTATTTCATATATTTCTGGTCTTACTCTTATTTTTTCCTTCCCACTATATAATTTGAAAATCATTTATTGTTATTCTAGCTTCTTTCTGATAAAGTACTTTAAGTTATAGATGTTCATCTGAGTACTACTTCATCCCAGAGATCCTGATATTTTAAGCTTTTATTATCACTTAGTTCAAAGCACTTTTTATTTACTTTTATTGTGATTTCTTCCTTGACCTTGAGCTATTTATAAGTGTGCCATTTAGTTTTGAAATAGGGCTGGGGGTATAACTTGGTTGGTAGAGTACTTGCCTCACATGCACAAGGCCCTGGGTTCAATCCCAGCATCACACACACACACAAAATTGAAATAGCTTACATGTGGGGGTGGGATTCTATATATCTTAAGGTAATTGATTCCTAATGTAATAAATAAGGCAGGGGGAAAAAAAGAATGCTGGTAAACTATAAAGTCCTGTGCCACAAACATGTGGTATAGTAAATGCCCTACTATGAACTGAAGGAAAGAACAAGCAAGTTCCATGGCACAGACAATTTACAGAACACTAGGGAGAGAAAGACATAGAAAAAAATAAGGAGAAGTGAAATTGTGAACTAAGGAAGCAGGAATTGGTCATGTGGTCATGATGTTGGAGCATGATGTTGGAGATGAGAACTGCTGACCCAGGAACAATAGAAATGAAACTGAATCAGTCGAGAATATGAATACACAGGCAAAATTCATTGCGGGGGGGGGGGGGGGAGGTGTTGTACCTCAAGGAAAAGGGAGAGAGCACTGGGGGATGGGTAATCAGGAACGACAGACCTTTTATTGGGTTGCTGGGGGTGAGTTGTCTGTGGCTCCAGAGAAGGGAGAAATCCTTATCATTTGAGGGAGCAATCTCCATTTGTTTTGCAGGATGATTAACAGACCTGTGAACCTGGAAAGGGGCAATTTGGTTCCCATGAGATGACTGTCTCTGCTTACTGTCATTCTTCTCATGGGGTAACCTCTCTGCAAGGCTCCACTGTTCCTGGAAGGTTTACGACACTGTCTGAAGATTTCCAGGTGCTGCTGCAGAAGGAAGTTGTAAAAGTGAGTAGTAGAATGTCCCTGCAAATCTTGAAAAATACCTACTTACTGTTATCTTGGTGTCTTCAGCCTTGAAACAGGCAATTACCAGCTTTAAATGAACCCTCCTTAAATGCTTACCACGCCTGTGTACAAAGGTGAGCAGAAATCTGACCCACAGTTTAAGGTAATAAAGGAGACAGATACAAAATGAAGGCAGAGATGCCAAGCTTGATCCTTTTTTAGTTACCCATCAGTCATCAGCAGGTCCAAGTGAAGTCAGTGCTTATTAGCAAAGGCTGCCTCTCTAAGTCCCTGTTATAATTGAGGGCTCAGACTCATTCCGTTTTTGTAATACTTTTAATGAGCAGTAGATCATGAGTTAAGGCCTTGGGAGTACATCTGCCTTTTGTCACTGTGGTGGTCCCTAACTGTCTTAATCAGCGACGCCTCAACGGGATCTAGCCCTAAGAGTTGCCAATACATATGTGACCTCAGCACTGTGCTGATTTACTGGCAGATTCCTTATAATGGGCCAAATGGGAGCAGAGTTTGGAGCCTGGAGATAGATACTTAGAAGGCTAAGCAATGGCCTGGACAAGAGATAAACAGGAAAGTGATAAGGGCGTAAGGAAAGCAGGAACCATAGGGAGGGATCTGAGTGGAATTACACTGACATCTCCTGCTTCTGACCCAGGACAAGGAAGGGAAGAAAGGTTGGATTTCACTGTCTCACAAGGAAAGAGAGTAGAGGAAGGAGCCTCTGGGGAAGTAAGGAAGGGTTCTTCTAGACCAATCCAGGTGGGGAGGGCATATGTGGTCCCCAGAGTGCAGAAGCATGTGTAACTAAATGGCATAAACATTCTTCCCCTCAAGGCTCCTCAACCATTGAAGGAAGAGAAGGGAAGGAAGGGCTTTACCTGCCTCAATCTGAAGTTGTTCTGAAGGGTGTGGAACCTCAGACTAGGGCAGCAGCCTGAGCACATCACACTGATCTATTCCTTCTTCTTTCCTGGGTATGTGGGTGTCTGCATAGGATTTTATGTGCATACCTCGGCCTGTGTGAATCTATAGGTAGACAGGCACATATTTACTTATATTTTTGAACTTGTCTTTGTATATGTTGTAAATGACTGGGTCTGCAGACGCATGTATTTGAAATAACATCTATGTATTTTTCCTGTAGGAATGTGTCTACAGGATTAGAATTAGCATCTCCATCCTCCAGGAAACCTGAGCAATCCTACACATCTAGGCACCTTTGGGCAGATGCATCAATGTGCAAATGTGACTTGTGTCAGAGCTCTGGTGTTGCACCGGAGCACACTCACACCAACTCACAAAGACCCAGCTTTGTGTACATCTCTCCAACTCCATTAAGAGATATGTCTGTAGCTTGAAATCACCATTGTGGGAATGTCTATACCACAGAAATCAATAGCTGCTACAAATCAGGTTATTGGCTATGGCTGTTTTAAAGAAAGCCACCTGTTCAACATTTACCAGCACACCACTGGGTACAGGTTTTATGTACCTGAGAATGTCAGTGGTCTATACCTGTGTCTATCTGTGTATAAGTACATTTATAAAAGTGCCTACCTGTGTAGTGAGTTCAATTTTTTAGAGTCTACAAACTCAGGGGTACAAAAATGTAACTATTTTCCTACAATAAACTTGATTTCTGTCTTAATTCTCCATTCCCCCTAATAGTGGAAAGCTTAATCTCATCACTTACAGCCATTTCACTCGCAACTAAGATCCAACACCTCTCTTTCTCCTCTTGGGCCCCCTGGGTGCCATGTGAAGTTCAGGGTTAAACAGTACCATAGCTCCTACAGGCATTGGCTGATATGTGCTCTTTTCCCATCAGGCCTTTGGTCACTAGTGTCCAGTTTCTGGCGTCTGAGGTTCCTTAGGCCGCATGAGGTCAGTTGTTCTGTCTGCACTGACCTCCACTTGCTGGACTGTCCCATTCCTTTGTCAGGATTCAGCTCCCTGGTTCCTAGCTGGAGTGCTAAATATGGAGGTCTCTGAGCCATAAACACTATGTGTCCCAGGAGAGGGAGTGAAGATCTCAGGGAAGTGAGGTGGACTCCCCTAGAACAGATCTCTTCTGAAAGAGATCTCAAGGACGGAGAGGGCAAAGGGAGGCCATCTATCCCATGCTTGTCCATTAGCACATGTGAGGAACCCATGGTCCTACTTTTATAAAAATTGACTTTCTTTCCTTTCTTTTTTTCCTTCCTCCCTTCCTTTCTTGTTGGTGGTGTTGGAAATGGAACTCAAGGCCTCATACATGCTGGGTAAGCACTCTACTACTGAGCCACACCCCCAGCCCTTGAGTTTCTTTTTTGTTTATTCCTTAATATGGAGTCTCCCTGGGCTCAAGGTATCCTCCCACTGCAGCCTCCTGAGTAGTAGGACTGCAGGTAGATGCCATGGCACCCAGTCTATATTTCTTTTTTTTTTTTTTTTTAGTAAATAATTGTAATTTTATTAAGACAATTATAGAGTCACAAGCAGTTGTGAGAGATATCAGAGACTTCTGTTTTTCCCATGGTAAAATCTTGTACAACTATAGTACAAAACCTCAAACCAGATGTTGACATAGATACAAAGCCCATCAATCTTTCAGATTTCTCCATTCTTATCTGTATCCATTTCTATAATTGTGAATTTGTGTGCTTAATTCTATGCAGTTTTATCACGTGTAGGTTTGTGTGTCCACTACCACAGTCAATGCGCAGAGTAATCCAATCTCCAGCAGGACCGCTCCAGCTGTCCTCTTAAACTCAACACTCCTCCCTTCCCGCCTACCACTAATTTGTTCTCCAGTTTCAAACTTTTGTCATTTCAACAATGTTTAGAAATTGCCATGTGTGGTGGCATACACCTGGGACTCCCAGCAACTCCAGAGGCTGAGGCAGGAGGATTACAAGTTCAAAGCCAGCCTCAGCAACTTAGTGAGACCCTGTCTCTAAATAACATATTTTTAAAAAGGTCTGGGGATGTGGCTCAGTGGTTGAACACCCCTGGGTTCAACACACACACACACAGAGTCTAGAAATGTAGACTTTTTTCACCCAGCATAATTCCCTGGAGATTTAGCAACACGATTACATGTCTCTGAAGTCATTCCTTTTAATTCCTGGGTAGTTTTCCATGATATAGATGAAGTATCTTTTTAACAAAAATCTGTACACTGTATGTAAAGGTCATAAAGTGGTTCCTTGTTTGTGGGCCTTGAGCCTCACAGAAGAACCTGGAAAATGAGGATAAAGCCTATGTTTGGCATCAACTCTGAAGAGCATCTGTCATTTCCTGCTGGGTAGGGTAATTAGCTGGGATTATAGGCATCGGCATGTTTTTAGGTTTCATAAAATTGTCTTCCAATAATTTAGGAGGGCAGAAATTATATGCTACTGCAAATAACAGAATGAGATATTACTACACAGATCAGTTCAATAGTGTTTCCCAAATAGTGTTCCCTTGGGAGATAATTGGTAGTTTCACAGCAATGGTTCTTGTAATCCCAGGGGGACACTGAAAATCCACCTGCCCTACACTTATCTTAAAGAATCATGATGCCCATCAGTAGGTTAAGGCTCAGAAAAACTCCCAAAGGAGAGAATCCCATTCCTGTTCTGTTTTGTTTATTGACTAGAGAAGCAAGGTTGTGAGTCAAGAGGGTCTTGTCTCTCAGGGAAGTTTCCAACAACACCACTACCACCCAGCCAAATATATATCACAGACTCTCTAAATTCCAGTTTGGAAAACTCTGGGAGAAATAGATCTATGGGATCCCCAAGTTTATGGCCCTGAAGGCTCTATACCAACTCAGTGATCCCTTGGGCAGATTTCAAGGAAATCCAAATAGAAGTAGAATTTTTATTCTTTTTCAATTTATCTATCTACTTATCTATCTCTTTTTGTACTGGGAATTGAATCCAGGGGTGCTTAACTACTGAGCTACATTCCCAGCCTTTTTAAAAAAAATATATTTTAGTTGTCAATGGGCCTTTATTTTATTTATTTATATGTGATATTGAGAATAGAACCCAGTGCTTCATACATGCTAGGCAAGTGCTCTACCACTGAGCCACAACCCTAGCTTTTTTATTTTTTTATGTTCAGGTAGTGTCTTACTAAGTTGCTGAGGCTGGCCTTGAACTTGCAATCCTCTTGCCTCAGCCTCCAGAGTCACTAGGATTACAGGTGTGAGTCAGTACACCAGACCTCTCTTTTTTTCTTTAATAATCCACTGATTTATAAATGGCTGAATCCTACTCAAAGGCCATAAAACTTTTCAACTCCCCAGAAGCCTCACACTTAGCTCTAGGAGTGTACTTTTGTTTCCTTCTGGGCTGAACCACCTGAAGCAAGGGATCCATACCCTCGAGGCAGCTTGTCCCTGCTGGACCCAAGCTGAGCCCTGGCAGGGAGTAGAATGAGGCTGGCGCCCCTCCACTCCTTCCTCTTAATTTCTTCCCTGGAGCAGCTAGGATTCTGTTTGGCATCAATACAGGTGCTGTTTCTGCAAGGCCTTGGCCTGCCCCATCCCTTTCTGGCCCTTAAGCAGGAAGAGCCAAGTAGCTTTCAGTTCTCCAGATCCAGAGCAAGGGCTAGATCAGACCCAGGAAGTATCACTCAACACCTTCTGTGTGCCCTCCCCAGGAGACAAGAAGGGAGGCCATTGGAGTTGGTTGACTTGATGAAGTGCTTTTTGCAGTCATGACCTGCCCCACAAGCTGGAGCACCAGAGGAGGAGAAGCAGGAGAGACACACCACAGCCCAGATCTGTCCTGAGCTCTGAAGTCCCCTGATCAGGGCAGACGGAGCAAAGACGTAACCACAGGATGTAATGTCAGGCAAAACAGCAGTAGGGGAGACTTTGTGGAGGAGGCAGGATTTGAGAATGTTTTGAAGACTGGGATGTATTTATTCTAGTACCAAACCAGGAGAAGATTAGGGCATGGTGGTGCATGCCTGTAATCCCAGCAGCTCCAGAGGCTGAGACCGGAGGATGGCGAGTTCAAAGCCAGCCTCAGCAAAAGTGAAGTGCTAAGTAACTCAGTGTGATCCTGTCTCTAAATAAAATACAAAATAGGGCTGGGGATGTGGCTCAGTGGTTGAGTGCCCCTGAGTTCAATTCCCAGTACCCCCAGCAAAAAAAAAAAAAAGGCCTGGGCCCTGGTAAAATTGTGAAGGGGTACACCTTGGGCACCTGAAAAATAGGAGTGGAGTGAGCTTCCCCCTATATCAAGTCAGGCCTTAAGCTTTCTCACATCCCAGGCACTGTCCACTCTCAACCTCCTCTGGGAGGAAAGTCAGATAAGCCAGCACCACTGAGGTTCAAAGCCTTGGCTGAGGAATAACCACACTGAGATCCCCAGAGCCTTAACATCCCAGAGGTGGGTGTGATGGTGGGTGTGATGATGGGCTTGATGGTGGGTATGATAGTAGGTATGATGTGGGTGAGGGCAGCTGCTTCTACTCTGAAAATAGTTTGCTGAAAATTCCTTGACATAGGGGTCAGGGGCACAACAGCATCATGTGCAGGACGTGACAGATGGATATAATGGAGGTGAGAATTGATTATAAGATTCCAATTAATGGTGTTTCCTCTTCCCACCCTCCAGGACCCTGTCCTTTCCTCTTGTCCCCAAGTAGGAGATGTGCACTTTAAGAGAAACCCTGAAGGTGAGGGATGGACTGGAGTGTGGTCCCTATAGTAGTGGAATCTCAGGTGCTGAGTCAGATGACAAATAGACACCTGGCTTGGGCTCTCTCTCCTACCCTGGTTATCACACCATGTCCCTAAGACAACTGTCCACCCCAAAGCCAGTTCTGTTTGCTGGGTTACTTCTGCTGTCTCTCAAGAGTGAATAGGGTGGGGGCCACCATCAGAGAAGCTAGCTGGCCAGGCCGGTCCCACGTGGCTGGACATGTGCGGTTCAATGGCCTGCTGAGGCCTAAGCAGAAGGGACAGCCGTGCCTTTCCTGAGACAAGTGGGAAGAAGGTATCAGCCATGGCTGACCGAGCGGTGACCCAAGGCCCAACACAGAGCCAATTAGCAACCACCACAATGGTGGTGGGCTTGCCACAGCTTCCACGGGAGGCCCCATGTGCAGCCGGCGTGTCAGGCCAAGTTAGCACCAGGAGGGCTGAGTGGAGTCCAGCTGGAGGCTGCCTGGTTGGGGGAACATGGGTGATAACGCTTCCCCTGGGCTCTGGGGAGCTGAGCCAAGTGAGACACGAGAATACGCATGCCTCTGCTCGCCGGTGCTGGTGTGGTGTGTGCAGGTGTGTGCTGAGTGTATGTTCACGCACGTTTGTCACTTAGGACCTGCCTGTCATTGGCGTGCCTTCTCGTGTTCCTTTAGCACATTTTAGTGCATGCCTGCTGTGTGCACTGGGAAATCTGGGTCTAAGTAGGCCAAAGTCCCTGCTCTTATGGAGCTTGCATTCTGGTGGGACCGACGGAAGTATCTACTGTGTTGTCAGGCAGTGATAAGTTCTAAAGGAAAGGTTAAGCGGAAGTGGGATGAGTTGCTACTAAGCTGGTGTGGTCAGGAGTTAACCTCTGAGGAGGTGATCTGAATAATAGAGAGAGAGACAGCCTGGTGACTCTGGAGGAGGAGAGCTGTAGACAAGAGCAGAGAGCATGGCCAGAGTGAGATGAGCTGGAATTCTACTATAGGGACCCGGTGGAGTGTGTGGACAGGAGGAAAAGAGAGATGCCATATCTGGTGTGGCACCTGACAACCCAGATTGGGGCAACAGCCCTCAGTAAGAAACTCCTCGCCAGGCTTGGCTCTGAGATCCAGCTCTGACCCCTTCCCTTAGTCCAATCCCATAGCCCAGCACACAGGGGCTTGCCTTGCTCTCACATTCAGCACCTGGACTGTCCCCACAGGGTACCTGCAGTTATTCAGATCCAACTGTGGCATGTGGTGCCCAGCTCCAGGAGATGCCCAGAGAGAACAATTCTTATAGCCAGGCCCCTCCCTGGGACCACCCTGAAACTGGCCTTGAAGCTGCTTCCAAATGGCTAAAGGCAAGGCCATCCATGGTGCCCTGACTTATAGGACTCCACTGGCAGATGGTGGGATAGGCTGACCAGAATCCTGAGCTGGACACTGGAGACCCCAGACCAGGTTCTCTCGGGCCAGACTTCCCCTCAGGGCCGGTCCCAGGCAAATGCTGTAACCAAGGCTGGGCCTGGGAAAGCAGTGGGGGTGTCGATGACCTACCCTCACTGTCCTGAGCCTCCTCCTGTGTGTGGAGGCTCCAGACCCAGCGTAGGCAGGGAAGGACACCTTCTGCTTTGACTTTCATCTACTAAGCACAGCCCAGAACAGAGAGCCCCTTAGTCACAGGAGAGGAGGACCGGGGCTGGCCTCACTTCAGGAGGCCTCAAGAAAAGGTGAGTGGATGTAAGAAAAGGGAGGTGGGAAAAACTGTCATTGCCCTACTAAACCAGACAAAGGCTTGATTTGGGTGTCTACAGAGGATGTCAGGTGTGAAGCCCAGATCTGTGCTGGGTCCTGCATCTGTGGGTTTGCCTGATCTGCGTGTATCTGTGTACAAGTTATTCCACTTCCATCCTGATTGCTTCCATGTCTGAGCAGGTCCCCGTGTGCCTCTTTGCCTGCATGGCTACCTGTGCCCTCTGCATTGCCAGCTGCAGGGGGCCTCTCTGTGTAGTGCCTTTCTGGTGCAGAGTATATGGTTGTGGGTAAGTGAGAGTCTGGAGGTTGGACGCCTGTCAGTCTCTGAAGTCTATTGCGCCTCTACCCCAGCTGACCCAGAGGCTCTCAGAGGAGAAGCTGCTAGCTCAGCTCTCGTCAAGGCTGCAGATGGCCATAGCAAGGAGATTCCAGTGGCTCTTGGGAGATGCCATTCTGTGCTATTGGTTGGCAGAAGTTTGCATTTAGCTTTGTCCCCATCACACACACACACACACACACACACACAGCCATGCAGTTAGCCAGTCAGGGCCCTAAAACCAGTCACACATCAATCTTGGCCTCCTACACTGGCTGTGGCTTCAGACTCACATCCCTCCATTGCCCACTCTGAGAGTGTATGGAGGGTGGTAGGCAGTCTGTGATGGGCAGCTCATCTGGTGTGTTGGGCACAGAGATTCCAGATTGGGATGAAATTAAAAGGTGATCTTTCCCCCCCTCCCAATTTATCAACTCCCACTGGCCACATTTGCATGTGTATATAAGAGAAAGCCTACTCCTATCTCACCTGGCGTCCTCAGCTGACTCTTTGGATGAGAAAGGGGCCCAGAGATTTCTGAACTTCTGCCTCGTGCCAAGCCTGGTGTCTGGCAAGGTTATGGATGAACGGCCATAGGGCCTTGCACGCTGGCTGGTGAAGCAAGATGGAAATGCCTGGAAAATTAACTAAAGAAGCAAGAGAGTCAGGAGGCTGACTCTTGGTGACATAGGCCAGAGAGGAAAAGGGTTAGAGTGTTCTGGAGCAACCGGGAGGGCTTCCTGGAGGCAAGGATGTTAATTGTGTGTTGAAAGACTGTAATAACTGGATACGCCAAGAGAAGGGCACATTGAGTGCCGCCAGGGTAGGAGTGGAAGGGATTTGTTCAGGAGGCAGGGGACAGGATAGGCAAGTTTCTTTAGGTTTCAGAGTCATGATCTGGAGAATCTTGTGTGGGTAGTAGGGCCGGGAAGCTCCAGGGTTTGCTTTTACAAGGTAAGAGTTGGAAAGAGAATGAGGACGGGCAGGCTGGACACATGCTGGCCCCTCCACTGCCAACAACTCTGTAGCCCAATCTGAGAGGCCGGTCGATGTAGGTCTCAGGACTCTAGAGGATCCATGCCTCCTGTGTTCTTCTTTCCCGTGGGTAGTGGTTTCCACTCTGGTTGCCCTGTGGGAACCCTGTGGAAGTGGGGACTTGGAAATCTGCTGACACTGAACCTCATCCCAGGGAGTCTGCTCATGGCTAGGGCTGAGAACCACCAGGCTCCACTTAGACATGATTTAGATAACTAGGGTCATCTATTCAGCCCTGAAACCTCCTCTCTGGGGGAAGTTAGGACAAGTAATTTGCAAGAAACAGATCCTCAACAGTGTGTCATAGAAACCAAGAGTGGGAGACAGCTGGGACAGGAAGGGCCTGGAACTGTGATCAGAAGGCTCAGACCACACCCAATGTCCACTTCCTCCTCACGCACATCAGCTGAGGCTTTCTCAACACAAACTGCTATTGTCACCCACATGGCATAAGTGGTGGCCGTGGGGCTCACAAGCTGCCACTGTGATGGCTGAGTGTCACACACTGCACACAGGCCAATCCAGCTTCTCACAGGGACCCTCTCCAGCAAGTGACCCTTTCACTAGTTTGGGTCAGGGACCCACCCTTCCAAGGGGGATAGTGTGACCTGGCGGAAGGGGCCAGCCTTACAGGCAGGATGGCTCTTGCCCACCATATATGCACTTCTCTGTACCAAGCTCCATGCTGGGATCTGGGGACATGGAGATACACACATTCCCGTGACTTTCCTAGGCAATAATGAGTAAGAGTTCCTGGCAGAGAAGTGGGCTAGGTGTTCATATATAGATTGACCTTGGGCTTGATTTGTGAAGTGGAAGGTAGCACTGGCTACTTCCTGGTCCAGGACCTTCTTACTTTTTTGATCTACTGATCCCCTTCGCAGCCCTAGGAAGGAGGCCAGTTGGTCAGAGAGAGTATTCCCTTTTCTTCTCATCAGAAGTTCCTGTCAGGGGAGACCACCTGGAGCTGCTTGCATATAGGCTAGGAGACAGTCAGGCCTGGATTTCAGTGATCTGCATTATGTTAATGACAGAAGCGACTGTGATGCCTCTCTCCTGTCCTGGCTAATAAGGCTGTTTCCAAGAGGCACTCCAAGCCCAGGCCACCTGGACTTCCACCAGCCAGCTGCTCCCCAACCCTAACCCACCCCACCAGGCTGCAGGACCTGGAAAGTGCTGCTCAGGAGCTCTGGTGTGTGTGTGTGTGTGTGTGTGTGTGTGTGTGTGTGTGTGGAGAGAGAGAGAGAGAGAGACTGAATATTGGTAAGAGAAAAATTCTGACATGTCCTAAATATAGTTACAGTCTAAGAATGTAAGAGAAAAGAGGTAAGAGAAACTATTTGGCTAACCCCTTCAGATCAAACAAAGAACCTGCTCCACATCCCCAAGAGTATTTGAAACCCTTAACATAAAACCCGAGAGGACAACTGTCAAGGAGTCATCACACCTTGTGTACAACCCCGACCAATCCAGGAATGACAAGTTCTCCTTACACATTAACCTACTGCCTCCAAAATTTTGTCTGCTTCGTGTTGTTCTGCCCTTCTTATCTACAGCCAAGGAAGTTCCAGGGTAAGCAATTGATTCTTTCTTTTCCCAAAATTATCATTATAAAATACTCTGGTTTAGATCTCATGGACATTTTCCCAACTGCTACCAACATGCTGCTCGTGGCTTAGGGAATTTGTCCCAGGACTCTTCCTTTCTTCCAGACTAGCATTTGTTACAGCTCAATAAATCCTTTTATTTCAGAGATCTCTCAGTGTCTAGAAATTTGATTTAACAACTTGCTGGGGTCTTACATCCCCCATCAGATTCTTTCTTGTCATGTCTCCTCTCAGGCCTGGCAGCTTAGCTGAAGATAAAACTGAGGCAATTAATAGAGCCTTTGAGGACTTGTCACTGGAGAGCTCTTTAACTCAGACACCTGAGTTGGGGCCCCAAGCATGTGACCAGGATGGGGGAGGGTACCCAGACTGGGAAGCAGCTGCTTGAGTGGGAGCAGAGACATAGTGTAGAAACAAGGTCAGGGTCGGGAAGCTTAGACAACTAAGACATACAGATGCTGTGGACACAGTCGCAGTCATTGCTTTTCATGGTTTGAGCTTTGTCTCTTACTAGAATTTTGTTCTGGCTACCCTACCCTGCTGTGGAATATGAAACAAACCTGCTAACTACATGAACTATTACAGGAAAAAATACCCCCTAGGATATGGGGACATCAAAAGAGGACATCTTGTTGTAACATGGTGGTATGTATTGGGCTTGGAGTGGGATGGGCGGGAACATGTCTCCTTAAATCTGCCCAACCCCCAACTTCTGTGAAGAAGCCCGGGAGCTGGCAGAGACAAGTCAGGTCTAGGCAAGAATCACAAAAGAGGAATAAGGCTTAGAAGGAAAGAGGGGCCTGGGTCTCCAAGCCTGTCAGCCTGTGTCTGACTTCATGGTGTCTTGTGCCTGTGTCTGACTTCATGGTGTCTTGCACAACAACAATTACCTGGTCAGTAAGAGGCAGCACAGGCCCAGAAGCTGAGGTGAATCCTGACCACAGCTGTGTGTAATGTGTATGTGATGGGTGTGATGTGTGTGTGTGTGTGCTCTCAGGGCCTCCCTACTTGGCCTTCACTCTTAAGACTGGCAGTAAGTCCCCAGTTATGTCTATAAAACTCTTCCAGGAGGCCACCAACCCTACCCTAGCTGTGGTCTGTGCCAGCTCCTCGGATGGCCACTAGAGGGCAGCAGCCAACACAGCCAGGTGATGGGAACTTTGACCTCGGGATCTTGGTCTTATTCAACACAACTGTCTTTCTAGACCCTAGAGATGATCCGGCCCTGTTGGGTTGAGCCCTGGGACCACAGATCCAACTAAATGCCCATCCAGGCTTTGAGTGCAGTGAATTTTGAGGGAATGTGAGAAGACAAAATAGTGAAAACATTGGAGACCAAACCAAAGGTGACTAAAACTGGACTCCTCTGGTGTATTCACTAGTTCCTGCAAGGATAAAGACAGAGGGAGGAAAGGATGAGCCCAGGAGTCCAGGCAGCCGCATAGAGATAAGGCAGGACCCAGCCCGCTAGCCAAAAGGCACGTGTTGGGTAGACAGGCAGAATCACCTGACCGCAAAGATTGGTGACTTGAGGATACAAAGGAAAATCATATGGTTTCTGAAACCAGGCTTCCCACATTCAAATCTCCTCTAAGCACGAGGTGTGTGACTTTGAACTTTTCTGGGCCTCCATTTCTCATCTGTAAGATGGAGACAACAGTAGTAATGTCACTGGCTCAGCAGGTCTTTTAACTCACTCAGGATAGAAATCAAACATGGCTTTTACATGGAGAGGGTTAAAAAGAATCATTTGTTGCATTGATTAGTTAAGTAAGATGGTTGTCTCATAGGCAAGCATCCATCCTCATAGGCAGAATAGCAGACAAGTCAAGGGGTGAATAGCATTTATACATTTGGGGGCTGCAAATTAACATATACATAAGCTATGGGGCAATTTCTTATTGTATCTGTCCAATTTAAACTTGGTCAAAAATGTTTACACGTTTCAAAATGTGCCTAAAATTGTGTTAGTTCTCCCCTAACTACCCTCCTGGGCATATCTTTTAACACAGAAATTCATGTAAATGAGGATTACTGTTAGATAGGTAAAGGTGTTGTGATCAGACATATTTGCATCAGGTTTTATGTTTTCTGTTGTTTATCTTGAACAATGGAAGTATTTAGGTAGGGTTTTACCATTCATCTTAAGCACAAAGCATGCAGGCCTTTCCTTTTGTCTCTGACTTGAACTTCAATCCTCTATTCCTGTTTCTGCCACTTATCTTAAACATAGAGCATGTAATGCCTTTCTTTTAATCATCACCAATTTCTTTTCTGGTACTGGGGATTGAACCCAGGGGTGGTCTACCACTGATATACATACCCAGCCCTTTCAATTTTTTATTTTGAGATAGGTTCTCACCAAGTTGCCTAAGCTGGCCCCAAACTTGTGATTCTCTTACTTTAGCTTCTGGAGTTGCAGGGATTATTGTCACTTAACTCTTGTCACCAACTTTTAACCCTATGCGCCTGCCTCAGTACTATCTCCTATACTAGATGTGTTAATTCATCCTCACTCGGAATGGTGGCACAGAGCACTGTGACTGCTAGCACATCTTATCTTCTGTCCTTAATCTTAGTTAAAAAGTCAAGAAGTGTGATGTTGACATAGTTAGTTTTCCCCAGGCCCCCTCATGAGATTTTTTGGGAGTTGGTCCCCACATGCAGATATTACATGGTAACATATGAATGTAAGTAAAAATTAAAAGAATATGTGTAGTTACTAGGGCCTGTCAAAGATTAAATCAACAATCTGGTCAGGATTTCTGAATCTACAAATCCTGTCATTGTTGAAATAAGTCCCTTGAATTGAGTGTAGGTCCCTCCTGCTCTCTTCTCTTTCTCTCCTTTAAGCAAGGCCTGGGCTTGCTGCTCCCCAGCCTGACTCCCTGCTAGGCATGGTCCCAAGGAGCCTCCTGATTCCTGCCCTGTCATGTTGGGCTGGATGGAACAGATAGGAGCCAGTTGCTTTTACTTCTCACTGCTTGCTTCTCGTGGCTCTCAGGAAATTATGGCTCTCTCTTCCTGTCTCAGAGAAAATTTGGTTCCTTAGTTCTGATTCCCATGGCCAGTCTGCAATCTTAAAACTGTGGGGCAATGAAAGTGTCCAGATCTAGAGTAACAGCGCTGGCTGGCTTAGTCTAGGGTAAATGTTCCCACCCTCTGGAGCCTCAAGTTTCTGGAATGGGATGGAGGATGCTTTTCTATTTTTTCCTTTCTGGAGAGATATTTAAAGATCAATTAAGAATTTATCATGCCTCTATTCATTGATGCTTCTGTGATGCTTCTGTGTCTCAAATATAAACTGCCTAGAAGAAAAGATCTGAGAATGAAGCTACCCTGTTGGGCCAATCAGGAACGACCAAGTCACATGATCCAAGGTTATCCCTCTTCCTTCTCAAGTACCACACTGGCTTTTCTCACAAAGTGATTGGGTAACAACAGAAAATTTGAGACATCCTAGTAGATCTTTTAATCATCACCAATTTTAATGTGGACATTTAAAATTTTTAAACTATGAATAGGTGATATATTTACATAGCTCAGTGTTTTAAGGATATAAAAAGACATACAGTGGGAATGCTTTCTTCCACTCTTGAACTCCACTCCTTCTCTTCATAGGAAAATGTATGTATTTTCATTATGGTAAACTATACATGATGCAAAACTTATAATTTTAATGTTTTTTTTGAAGTATACAGTTCAGTAACAGTAAGCGTGCATTTATTGTTCTGCAGCTATCACCACTATTCATCTCCAGAACATTTTCCTCCCCAAATGGAAACTCTACCCACTAAACAATAAGTCCCTATTGGCCGCTGTCCCCAACCCCAGGAAACTGTCATTCTATTTTCTGTCTTTATAATTTTGACTACTACAGGAACCTCACAGGAGGGAACCATACAATGCTTGGCGTATTTATTTAAAATAATATCTTCAAGGTTTGTCTCTCAAGTAATTGGCTTTTTTTCACTTAACATAATATCTTCAAGGTTCACATACATATGTTGTAGCATATGCCAGAATTTCACTTATTTTTTTTTAAGAGAGAGAGGGAGGGAGGGAGGGAGGGAGAGAGAGAGAGATTTTAATATTTACTTTTTAGTTTTTGGTGGACACAACATCTTTATTTTATTTTTATGTGGTGCTGAGGATGGGACCCAGCACCCCATGCATGCCAGGCGAGCACGTTACAGCTTGAGCCACATCCCCAGCCCAGAATTTCACTTATTTATAAGACTAAAGAATACTCAGTTGTATATACATGCCACCTTTTCTTTATCCTTTTATCTATCAGTGAATATTTGTGTTGTTTCCACTTTTTGCCTATTATGACTAATGCCACTATGAACAGTGGTGTACAAAGTCTCTACTTTCTCAATTCTTTTGCTTATATACCCCAAAATGGAGTTGCTGGATCCTATGGTAATTTTGACTTTTTTATGCATCAAAATGTGATGCTGATAGGAAAAAGCATACCAGAATCCTTTTATACACACTTTATTTTGTACGCCTGTCTCTGCCACTAGATGGGGAACTTTTAAACAAGAACTTCCTTCCTCTTGATCCTTCAGCAACTCTTCCAGAGGGTTGGTAAGCGCAGACCATGCAGTTAGCATCCTGCGTTCTCATCATTGAGCAAGGTGCAAGCGACACAAAGGTACAGAAAGAATCTACCCCCAAAGAACTGAGCCTCTATATAAAGGTCGAGTTAGGTCTGAGGGTGACCAATTAAAAGCACTCCAACTCTTGACTGTGAGACTTCATAGATGTGTGACCTGGAGCAAGGTAACCCAAACTTCCATGCAGAAAATGATTCGCATCATTGGATCAATTTCCGTCACGAACATGGAGCCTGGCCTTTTGCACAGCGCCCGGCACTTGTAAGGCAATCAATAACTTCGTCCTTGTTACCTGCGATAGCGAGAGAAAGCCTAGTGGACAACCTGCACTCTGAGCTACTGTAAGAGTGCCTCCTCTTCTCTGCTCCTGGGGACTGTCCCGCGGACAAAAGAAACAGCGGAGAGCAAGAGCGGCGCCGAGGCGGCAGCAGCGCTTGGTCCTCCGAGCCGGCGGGCGGCGCTAGTGCGGACCTGGCCGGGGGCGGCGCTCGGGCCGGGCTCCTCTCGGCGACCGCGCACAGCCGTAGGCCGTCCGCGGGGCGGGGACGCGGCGGCGGTGGCGGTGGCTCCGTGTTGTCGGAGCCCAAACGCGCAGGCCCGTCCCGGCGGCCGCTGGGCGGGCGGGGTGGGGGCGCCATGTGGTTCATGTACATGCTGAGCTGGCTGTCGCTCTTCATCCAGGTGGCTTTCATCACACTGGCCGTCGGTGAGAGTGCGCGACCCTGGCCCTTGCGGGCTTCCGCCCCGGCATTGGACTTGCCAGGGGTCACTTCGCGGGGGGTCTGGAGCGAGTTGGGGGTCCCTGCTCAGCGCCCCCGACCTTCGTCGTTTCGCACCCCCAGCCCTCCATGTCCTGCCACTCTCGGCTAAGCCCAGCCGGTTGGCCTGACCGCGCGTCCTGCCAGGTGTCACAAAGTCCGCTTGGCAGTGCCAGATTGACTGAAGTGCCCTCCCTGCGCTTGTTTACCGCTTAACCGCTCCCATCCTCGCGGGCCCACCTTGCCCAACTTTCCCCAACACTTGCTGTTGCCTTGTTTCCTCTGCCCCTTTGTACTTGCTGCTCTCCGCCTTTGATGCTCTGTTCCCTTGTGTCCCCTTCCTACTCCATCTCAATTAAGATCTTACCTTCTCCTGAAAGCCCTCCAGGATTTGGTGATCCGGTAGTGCTCAGTCCTTGCCCTAAAGTAGCTTTCTTACATTGGGCTAGTCTGACTCTTCTCCCTACTTGTTCCCACCTCCCCTCAACCTGGTCAGGAGGGTTCTTGTCTGTCTTGTTCTACTGTATTCTCAGCACTCAGCCTAGCACCTGGCCCATATTAAGTGCCCTGAAGAGATTTATTGAATGAGTGCATGAAATTATGTTCTCTGGGCCAGAGGTTAGCATTGCGCTGAGGAGTCCCATGCCGGCTTCCATTCATTCTTACGAAATTTCTCCTTAGTTGCTCCAACAAGGTTCTGCTTCTCCAGACTTGTAAGGGCAACATGTGGATTGTTTGATTTGTTCCTTAGTTTCTGGAGTCTGTGAGGGTTGGTGGGGAACTGGCTGCTGAAAGGGATGACCAGGATGGCAGAAGTCACCCTGGCTGATGTTCTCCCTGTTTGTTCCTCTCCTCATTCCCCAGCGGCTGGTCTCTACTACCTGGCAGAACTGATAGAAGAATACACAGTGGCTACCAGCAGAATCATAAAATACATGATCTGGGTAAGTGGCAGCTTTCCCCAATATTCCCCTTGTTCTTGTCTAGCTCAAAAGCAGGAAGTGGGGAAAATTTGGCTTGGATGATGAGAGCCCTGTCTGTGACCTGTCTTTTGGGTCTGCACTCCTGAGCCCAGATTTGGGCTTGCCACTTGGCCTCCTTCCCCAAGTGGCACTGCAGACCTTGTTCTCTGTTCCTAAGGTGACAGCTGAGTGGACATCCTCTGTTGACAGGCCTGTGACTTTGCCTTTGCTTAGCTGTTTTTCACTGTTTCTGGCTCCTTGCTCTGTCCCCAGCATTTAGAACTTACAGGAACCTTAAGGACAGTTTTGAATGCTTGCTCAATGCTGTCTTTCTAATGGGATTGAGTGATTTGTCCTAAGGGGAGCACCCACACACACACCACGCGTGCCTCATGGGAGGCTTCTCTTCCTGGATACGGTCTGTGCTATTGATGCCAAGGCCACAGGAGTGATTGCTTGCTGACAGATTTCCTCCAGCTGCAGGAGAGACTGGGGGTACATCTGGACAGGAAGAGTCCATTGCCACTCAAGCCTCCTGGGGTCATCAGCTGCTTCCATTCTGGACATGGCCTGGTGTTGGAAGTTAGTGGTGGAGACAAGACTGTAGCCCTTAGCTCTGGGCTCAGAGGCCCGGCATGTGGGTGTTGGTGCAGGAATTAGACCTTCCTTCAGCCAACTGTCACTTGTTAAGCACTGACAATTACACCTCCTTCAGAACATTTCTCAAATTGTGGGCACAATTCATTATTGAGCTGTATAATCAGTTCAGTAGGTTGGGATCAGCATTTAGGAAAAAAAAAAATGGAATGGGGCTTGAAGTGTAACCCAGTGGTGGAGTGTCTGCATAGCATGCATGAGGCCCTGGGTTTGATCCCCAGCACCAAAAAAGGGAAAAAAGAAAAGGAAAGACTAGTATTAAATTTGAACTCTGATCATATATATGTATGTGTGTGTTGGGGTCACTGTAGTACATTTTTCTTACTTTGGATTGTTGTCAAAGAACTTCAAGGGTTGATGATGTAGCTCAGTGATAGAACATTTGCCTAATGTGCATGAGGCCCTGGGTTCAGTCCTCAGCACTGTAAAAAGAAAAAAAACGCAAAAAAAAAGTTTTGAGAAATGGCATTTAAAGAAGCTGCCCTTTGGGAGTTGAGAGTCTAGCTGGGGAAACCAGGCCTGTGACTATAAATGAGGAGATTAAAGTATGAACCTAGTGCTACCCATAGGCAACTGGGGTTAGAGAGTCTGGGCAGGCTGTGTGGAAGGGCTTCCTGCATCGAGTGCTTCTTTTTTTTTTCCAGTTCTCCACAGCTGTGCTGATTGGGCTCTATGTCTTTGAGCGTTTCCCCACCAGCATGATTGGCGTAGGCCTCTTCACCAACTTAGTCTACTTTGGCCTCCTCCAGACCTTCCCCTTCATCATGCTGACCTCGCCTAACTTCATCCTGTCATGCGGTGAGAGAGGACAGAATTGGGGAGGCAGCTGACATGGTTGAATAAATATGCCCATCTCAGTCCTGAGTACTGAAGGGGATACAGAGAAGGAAGCAAGCCACAAAGTCCTTCAGGAGGCAAGGCTGGTTGGGCAGATGGACTTCTCAGTCTTGAGGCCCCTAGACCCTGACTTAGCCCCATTGCCTGGAATTTTTGGGGGGTGGAGGGCTTAGGCTGGGAGGGCCTTTCCAAAGAGGTAAGTTTGAAGAAGGATTTGGGAAGGGGGAAGATGATGTAGATTGGCAGAGGCAGGGCTCTCCAATGAGTAGTCCCAGCCTCAGAGAAACCACTTTGGCCTGAAAAGCCTGAGGCCCTATCTTGAGAGGTAGGCAGCTTCCCATCTAGTCCTTTGGCCTAAAGTCATGATTAAGACTGGAGCCTTGCCAGGCATAGAGGTGCACACCTGTAATCCCAGCAGTTGGGGAGGCTGAGGCAGGAGGATTGTAAGTTCAAAGCCAATCTCAGCAATTTAGCTTAGACCCTATCTCAAAATAAAAAATGAAAAGGGCTGGGGATATGGCTCAGTGGTTAAGCACCCCTGGGTTAAAAATCCTTAGTACCAAAAAGAAAAAAAGACTGGAGCCTCAAAGGACTGTGAGCCTCCTGCAGACAAGGGCCTGGTGCAGATGTCTCTTGGGGACTACCTTTTCAAGTCAGTGGTTGCAGCTCCTTTGAAGTTGAGGACCCCTGCTTTCTTGCCTTTGCCCTGCCACCACTTTCTAACTTTGTGTAGTCATGTCCCCTTCTCTGGGCCTTAGCTACTCGATCTGTTTGGAGGTGATACTTCTGACAGGACTTTTGGGAAGGAAATTCATTTGGCACGTAGTAGATGATTATAGAGGTTTACAGGTGTTCATGGAGAAGGTTTTAGAAAGTTTTTCATCACAAGGTTTGCTGTTTCTTCTGCTAATTATATTGATCAGCCTAGCCTTGGGTCAGGGTATAAGACAGAGACGGGGGTTGTTTTAGAGCTACTTTTCTATTTCTGTGGAAAACTTTGAAAGAGATTATTATCCACAGGTAGGGCTCAGTAGTAAACTAGGACTGATCTCTTCCCTGAGTGCCTTGGTGTGATTTCACTGTAAAATTTCTTCATCAGGGTTTTTTGTGGGATTCCTGACTCCTCTGGCTTCCTTTATCATTCCCCCAGCCTACAGCCTGCCATTTAGATGCCCAAGATAGTTTTTCCAAAAAAAAAATTTTTTTTTTAAATTTATTTTTTGGTACCGGAGATTGAACCCAGGGGCCAAATTGCTGAGGCTGGCTTTGAACTTACGATCCTCCTGCCTCAGCCTCCTGAACCCCTGGGATTACAGGCATGCACCATTGTGCCTGGCTAGATTTTTTTTTTTTTAATATTTATTTTTTAGTTGTAGTTGGACACAATTACTTTATTTATTTATTTATATGTGGTGCTGAGGATCAAACCCAGGGCCTCGCATGTGGTAGGTGAACACTCTACCGCTGAGCCACAACCCCAGCCCTAGATTTTTTGTTTTAATGGTACTGAGGTTTGGACCCAGGGGCATTCTACCACTGAGTTATATCCCCAGTTCTTTTTATTTTTGAGACAGGGTTTTACTATGTTGCCCAGGTAGCCTTGAACTTTTGATCCTCCTGCCTGAGCCTTCTGAGATTCTGGGATTTTCCAAAAGCTCTTGTGGGCACAGGGCATTGTCCTGTCTTCAGTTTCCTTTAGCCTTAGCATATGTCTAGGCAAGCAGAGCTGTGGTCATCATCTTAGAAGGGGTGAGGCAAGGGGGTAGAAAAGAGACATGGTAGTTGCTGTGAGGGGTGTGTGAGGAGGTTCAGATTCAGGGGACATATTTTTTCTAATGCCTACCCTTCATCTCCACATGGGAACAGTTAGGGACACCTAACTCTGAGTAACCTCTCTCCAGGATCTACTTGCTTGCTCTTTTTCATAAACTTAGTTGCACACTAAAGAGGTGTGTGTGGGACCAGAACATATCAGACTAGTTGCCTCCCTCTGGGGTAGGATGGGCAAGGACCCCCTCCCTAGTATTTTGAGGAACCATATGATTATACCTCAAAGTGTCTACAAACTAGGGCCTTTTACTCTCAAGGAATAAGGGCCCCTTTACTTGAGTTGACCATTTCTATGCTTCTCAGTTTGGATTAGAATTTCTTAAAGGTCTGGTCTGCATAATCATGTTTTCCTTCTACCTACTGCCTATAGGAGAGTTTTCTTTAGAACTCATATTCAATAAAAACCAAGTTCGTGCTGAGTGTGTTGGCACACACCTATAATCACAGCTACTTGGGAGGCTAAAGAAGGATTACAAGTTCAAGGTAAGCACTGGGCAACTTAGCAAGATCCTGTCTCAAAATAAAATTTAAAAAAGCCTGAGGATGTAGCTCAATGGTAGAGCACTTGCTTAGCATGCATGAGGCCCCAGTACTGCAAGAAAACATCCACTACTAAAAAAAAAAAAAAAGTTTCATTGCAACCAGGCTTTGTGTTATGTAACACAGAATCCCCTTTTTATTAACATGCTAGAACTTTCTTACCTATTTTCTGACTTTACTCATGATGTTCTCTGCATTGAACAGGTTGGGGCTGATTCTCCCATCTTTTTTTGGCAGGGGGTAGGGGTGCTAGGGATTGAACTCAGAAGTACTTTACCACTGAGCTACATCCCTTGCATAGTTTTTGTTTTGACACAGGGTCTTGCTAATTTGCTGAGGATTTTGCTGAGTTGCCGAGGCTGCCTTGAACTTGTGATTCTCCTGCCTTGGCCCCCTGCATCTCTGGGATTAAAGGTGTGGTCCACCACACCTGGCTGATCCTCCCATCTTGACAGATGAGCAGCTGAGTTCTAGACAGGGATATACTGGGTCAAAGCCATACTCTGAGTTGAGTGCAAAATCAGGAGTGAGACACAGGGCCCCCAAATCTCAGGGCCTTTGGAAGCTTATGAATCCTGTTTTACATTATGCCTCCCAAGCTGACTGACTCTTCCTTCCCTTAACAGGACTAGTGGTGGTGAATCATTACCTAGCATTTCAGTTTTTTGCAGAAGAATATTATCCTTTCTCAGAGGTAAGAAGTACATAGCATATGCAGCTAGTAACAGGAATGGGGGAGTAAAGGGAGTAAGCATGATTTGCTTTATAAACTTAGCTATGATCCAAAACTGAGTACATTGAGGGATCATGTGTTTTAAAAAAACAAAACATGGTATAGATGATTTTTGAAAGCAGTGTGGCTGAGAAACAGAGGGATCCCTTTGGCTGAGGTGGGGAAGATACTGCATTCCCCAGTGAGTCCTAAGGGTACCCTGATGGGGTCATCTGAGGCCCTGAAGGGACACTGGGTTGGCCTTGTCTGACTCAGACCTCACAGGACAGGGGTGGGCTGTAGTTCTGAGCCCCAGACCCCATCATGGCCTGCCAGGGTTTTCTTCCAGGATTGCTCCATACCTTACAGCTCCAGGTTGAAGCCCCAGGGAAGGACAAGGTCATTTCTTTGGGAATGTGGCCTTTCACTATTGAATCATCTCTAGGTCTGAGAATGTCCAGACCCTATTTCCTGGCCCCTAGCCCTTGCAGAGATTAGGGACAGGCCTTGTTTCCACTTAGCCACCTCTCTAATACCCATGGTGGCCACACCTAGCCTGCTCTTGCTGCCTCCTGGACATCCTCTTTTCAGTCTTTCTTGTTGCCAGGTCCTGGCCTATTTCACTTTCTGCCTGTGGATAATCCCTTTTGCATTTTTTGTGTCGCTCTCGGCTGGGGAGAACGTCCTGCCCTCCACCATGCAGCCAGGAGGTGAGAAGGGGTCTGTAAGGGCCAGGTGGGGGGATGCCAGCAAGGCCTGAGTTGGCTGAAGGCACCTGAGCCCAGCCCTATGATGAGACACTGGGGCTCTGGGTTGGGAGAGCTGTGTGTACACACATACACACTCTGATATTCATCTCCCTGCCTGTGTCTCCACAGATGACGTGGTCTCCAATTACTTCACCAAAGGCAAACGGGGCAAACGCTTAGGGATCCTGGTTGTCTTCTCTTTCATCAAAGAGGCCATTCTACCCAGTCGTCAGAAGATATACTGACCTTCCTGGGGAGGGGATGTGGAAGCAAGATCAGGAGAGTCAGGCACCTGGACCTCTGTTCTAGGTAGGGGCCAGGATCCTGGAAGGCACCTTCTACCGGCCCTGGCTTCCCTCCCCTCAATTCTGAAACTCCATCCCACCCTCCTCAGGGTACTCAGCTTGGCTCGGATCTGATGCTGCTGGACTGTCTCCTTCACAAGGCACCAGGGAGGGTGGCAGAGCCTGCTCAGCCAGGAGGTCCTCCCCTCTCTCTCCTGAGGAGAGTTGGGAGGTTCTGGCTCAGGCAGGGCAGGGTCTGTGAAGCTGGAGAGCAGTTGGTGACAAGTTCTCTGGGCAGATGGCCATAGGGAGGGGCCATGTCTTGGTACCCAAGAGAAATGGTTTTTGCTGTTGAACTGTGATTTTTGTCCAATTGCTGATTCCCATTTGAATAAAGATTCTAGGTGGCACTGTTTGCCTTAATACCCCCAAAGTTCACCTTCCTTTCTCCCTGCTAATCTTCTGCCTGGACTAGACTAGTTGTCTGCTCCAGGGACTCTTCTGGGTCTGGGTCTTGGTCTTATCCTCACAAAGGAATTCTTCTTGTGGCCCTTAGTGGGAAGGGGGCGGAGATGAGGAATAGAACCTGGGCAGGGAGTTTGAGGCAGCCTTTCTTATGCACCTGTCTCATCTGGGTCTTTTCTCCCTGAGGCTCTGGCAAGCTGGGGATAGGAGATAGTTTAGAACTGGGTTAAATTTTCAGAATAACATCTACAGTACTCTATTTATAAGTCTTCCTCTGAGGAAAAGGAGTGGTTTCTGGTTGAATTCTATTCCAGGCTCAAAGAAAAAAATAAAAACTGGCTTCCAGGCAGCCTGGGCTCTAGCCTGTTTTTTAAGAAATGGGGTTGGTGGGAGAGGCTGTTTGTTGCTCCAAGAGCACACAGGTCTGGTACTCTTCTGTGTGCTGCTGGCCTCCAGGGAGATGATCTCTGCCTTCTAAGAAGGCAGGCCAGGTCTCAGGCACAGACCAGCATCTGTTGACCTTGCACTCCAACTACAGTGCCTTGCAAGTGCTCAACAGTACATATTGGAATGAAGTCCCCATGAGAGCCATCACTGGCCATGTCCTATACCTCACAGTGAGGCTGCAGGTGCAGAAATATACTGCACATGTGTTATCTTTAAACCACTGGGGAGACCCTGTGCTTGGAAATCTTTCCTGTCTATATCATGCCTGAAGTCCCATCATAGCCCTTCATTTCCTTGACTTTAGCATTTCCATTCTCTTAAAATGCCAGCCTTCCCCGTTCCCTGGGAGGACTAGCACATTTTGGTCTTCTTTGGATGCAGGTGAGATTCCCAGGCCCTTTTCTGCTATGCAGACAAGGACAGACACGGTAGAGGGCACGAGGCCAGCATCTTCCTCATTGATGGGCTGAAAGCTGGCCCTACTCTCCCTTGCTGTCCACTTCTTTATTCCTCATCCTGATGATGTGGCTTCACTCCCTCTGTTTACTGCTGGTCAGCGCTCTCCTATGGGTGGCCAGGGTTCTTCATGGGCTAAATCCAGCAGACGCTTTATGCCTTATCTTACTGGATCTTGACAGCAGCTGACATGTCTGATCACCACCTGCTTCATAAATCACACTTCCTGGCACTTCTGTGGCTGGTTATCCCTCTGCCTCTCAGGCTGCTTCTTTTAGTCTCCTATGTAGGCTTCTCTGCTTGCCCTGTGTATGCTGGGGTCTTTCAGGATTCTGTTGTGGGTTCCCTGGGGGAGCACATCCAGGTTGATGGCTTCAGAGATTCTGCCAAGGAACTAAGAGTTGACCTCCATCCCCAGCATCCCTCCTGATTTGAATCATAGTTCTGCTGCCTTCTGGGTTCACAGACCCAGAAGGCACATAGCCCAGTTGGCACTTGTTGCTATCTCTGCAAAACTGCCCCTGTGGGGTACCTGTCTTGGTCTCAAGATCACTCAGGAGCCAGACAGGAAACTTGCTTTCTCTTTCTGCCCTTCATGTCCAATCTCTAAAAATTGTCAAGTTTGTCTTCTTAACATCTCTTGATTTGAGCCACTCCCACTGTCAGCTTTTACCTTCTGACAGCCTCTGACCTTTTCTCTATCCCATGGCTAGCCAGAGTTTTCTTTCTAAAATGCACAGTTGGATCAAGTCACTCCCTGACCTACAGCCTTCCATGGCTCCTCACTGCCCTCAGGATAAAGTCCAGACCCCTTAGCATGGCTTGTGAGACTCCTGGTATTCTGATCCCTGCTTCCCTCTCTGGCCTTGTCACTGGCCTTCTTGCACTCTGGGTTCCCGCCTCCTGTATGCAGAGATGCCATGGCTCTCGTGCCACTTTGATTCTCCTTTCCTCCATTTACTTTGGTACTTTGTCAAGTCTCAATTAAGATTTTACTTCCACCAAGGAGCTTTGAATGCCCTATCTTCCACCAGCCCCACCCCAGCACACCACACAGATCACTCTGGGCTTATTTGCCTGCTTTATGGTCTGTCTCCCCACTAGACTGTAAGCTCCTTGAGGGCAGGAACAGTTGTCCTTGAATTTTTGTATCAACAGTGCCTGGTTTGGTACCTGGCACATAGAAAACACTCAATAAATGTTTGTTTAATGAATGAATTGTGATGTGCGCACGGGGGTTTCAGGGGACCTGGGATGGCTTCCTGGAGGAAGTACAGGTGTTTTCATAGTCTCACATCAAAGCCACTGATCTCACTGAACTCTAGAAACCTCTGGCAGTAGGAGTAAGGGATGGCAGCTCATGTGGTAGGAAGCCCATGACCAGGGTGTGACATATTAGCTGTCTTCCACCCAGGCTGGATCTGCAGTGAGGAGTGAGGCTCAGCTCCTGCAGCAGGCAGTAATTCTGACTGCAGAATTTTCCCTGCAGTCCCTCTGTTTTGGAAGCCTGATCCCTTTTGGGCTGGGGTAGGGAAGCAGGTATCCACTTTTACATTGCTAGGGCCTAACATAGTGACTGACCCCCACTCTGAACCTTAGAGCTCTGCTCTTTTGGATTCCTGGGGGATCCAAGAGATTTCCTCACAGAAAGGGAAGCCTGGAGTCTGAGCTAATGAGCTGGAGAGTGGGAAATTCATAGACACTCCTTCCCCTTTCCTCCCCACCCACCATGTGAATCACCACACCTCAGCCTTCACTGGTTTTCCTCAGGTAGAGAGGCCACCAGAATAACTTTATGAAGGGCCTTGGGGGGAAGGCAGGTCAGGGGACCCCTGATGAGCTCCCATGGCTGCCAGGAAGGCTTCATCAAATATCTCACGCAGGTTCATGACCAGAGCATTGGCCTGGAAGGTGTCTTCACTGAAGTGCTGCTTCTTGGGCACATCCAGTATGTTGACGGGATAAAGGCCCTGGGGCACCTTCATCCTGTATGGCTGTGCCCTTGGGTACAGAACTCGGACTATCACCTCATAAGGCAACTGGGGCACGGGCGCCACCCAGTGGCCATCCACTGTTTGCAGCCATGCTCCACCAGTAGGGTCTGGAGTCACTTCCAGAAAGTCCTGGAAGTCGTGCTCCAAGCACGGGTCTGGGTTCACGCCCAGGCGGATTCCCTGCGGGCTTCCAATCTCGGTGGTAGGTGGTCTGGAAGGGTTAGTGCTAATATTCCACGTGCTGGGCCGTCTGATATTAGGCTTCTGGTAGATGGGCTTGGGAGGCACCACCCGCTGTGATATAATTTGCAGATATTCCTCCAAGGAAGGATGGAAGCTCATAGAAATCTGGGATTTTTGAGTCTTGGAGAGGGCAGTACGCAAAGGTGGGACATCATCCTCCTCTTCCCTGCTTTTGTGGACCAGGCTATGGCATTGGTATGGCAGCTTGGAATGGAGCCACTTCCTGAAATCAGCTTCTCTCAGAAGTTGGCGTTCTTTCTGCAACAATAGGAAAACAGTGGTGGTGGCCTGCTCTAGTACTTAGGTGGAAGGAGGCCCTGGGGCTACAGACCTTGGAAATTTTAGGTCTACTATCCTCGCCACAGGGAAACCCTGAGTTTGAGAGAAACTCCAGCCTATGAGAGCCGTTATTCTGATGAAGGAGACTTCTGACTTGATGGGGGAGATATACTCTCTGACTTGGTAAGCCTCCAACTTAAGGAGGGGGACACAGTTCCTGTCCTAGGAAAAACCTCAAGCCTTACGGGGATAATAGCTCCCTTCCCAGAGAAGAATCCTCAGTATGATAGTGGATATCTGTCTTGCCATATGAGAGTCTCTGGTTTGATAGGGAAAAGGCAAACAAGAAGTCCAAGCTATAGCACTGAACCTGGAATAGGGCAGAGCTAACCTGGACAGGGCTCTCAGAGGTAGGCTTTGAGTAGCCATATAGGGGAGGTTACAGTTGGCTGTCTCCCAGGCTGGGCAGCAATGATTTGTCAAACTGTCCTTCCCTCCATTGGAACTGAACCTTCCACCTGTCCTAGAAACTCCCTACCCTGTAGTCTCAGTGTCTCACTCCCAGACTGTTGCTAAGCAATCAGATTGACCCAGCTGCAAGGGGTAGGCTCTGATTAGGCTAAGCCAATCATAATCCCCTCAGCCTTGCCCCAGACTTCAGTCAATCAGCATATGGCTTTCCTTTAGTTCTAGTCATTGGAACAAGAATGGACACATGATCCAATTGAGGCCAACAAGAGATTCCCCTGGTGGAGATCTAGAAGGGAGTCTGGGGAGGGTTAGGGACACAGGAAACAAAAGGGCTTTGCCTCCCTATGAACATGTATGTGACTGTGAGAGTTGGGTGACACAACAGAGGGATTCAGAACAGTGGAGAGAAGTGCAGCTAGATCATAGCTGGAGTCCGAGTAGGGCCCTGTAGCCCTCCCCACTTAAGGATCTACCTAAGATTCCTAGCATCTCTGTAGGTTCTTCGTTTTTGTTGTGTTGTTTGTTTGTTTGCAGTCTATTTAATTATTCCTGCTTGAAATCCTCCTTTCTTCCCTAGCCAAAGTCTTTCATTGCTCTGGACCTCTACCAGAGCAGTTTCTAACTCTAGTTTGTCTAGCTTGTCATTTCTAATTCACATCTGATCTCCAAACTTGCCATTCTCTGCATATATTATGTTCCCATGTGTCCCTATGCCTTCCTACATGGCTATTCCTTCTGCCTGGTCAGCCCTTCCGTACTTCTTCATATGGCCAACTGCTGCCCACCTTCAAATATCCCTCTTAAGCATCCCTTCCAGGACCCTCCTGACACCCACCACCCCCATGGGAACATTACCTGCCTCTACACTAGAGTGGGTACCACACCTGTTGGTCTTTGGGGCCACAGGGTCTGGCAGGTGCCTAGCGTGGTGGTCTATTGGGAGGAAAGGTGAATCATCTCTTTAACAGAGTGTGAGTCCCAGTGCTGGGCAGGTCCTGGTCTCATTGATGAGAATCTCATCCTGAGTGGGGCTTTTGAATACTTGCTCTTTTCAGCTATATTTACTTTCTGACACAGGAAAAAAACGTGACTGAAAGTGTGGCTTATATGGGAGAGATTTCACCAGAGTATGGGGGAGAGGGGGGCTCTTACTGGTGGAAGTGCTCCCCCTGCCCCTGGTACTGAGGATTGAACCCAGGGGTACTGTACCACTGAGCTACATCCAAAACCCTTTTTCTGTTTTGTTTTGAGACGGGATCTTGCTAAGTTGCCCAGACTGGCATTGAACTTATGATCTTCCTGCCTCAGCCTGCTGAGTGGTGGTCTGGTTGGAAGTGTTTCTAATGCTCTTTTCACCATAATAAATGAGTTCCTGGTCTCTGCTCACAAGCTTGCAGAGCAGCCAGTGCCTGGCCCTGCCCAGCCTCCCCCTTACTTGATACTCAGCCAGGTAGTTGTGTTCCATGACGATCAGCTGATCCTTGAGGTGCTTCAGTTTTCCCATCTCACGGGCAAAATCCTTCTTGTCCCGTTTCCACATGGCATCCTTTAAGAACCTTATGCCAAGATGGACTGTGTCATCCCACAGAGACTGCGTTTCCACCGGGGCTGGGGAGACTGGTGGCTACTGAGGACTTGGAGGGGGTGGGAGGAGCTGCCAGAGCAGGGGTGAGCAAAATGACTCTTGCTTTTGTCCAGGGGTCCTTTGCAGGGAAAAGAGGAAAGTGTCTGGTGGTCTGGTCACCACCCCCTGCTGAGGAGCCAGGGGCACTAGGGTAAGGAAGGATGGCAATGTTTAACCCAAAAAGGTGAGGCCTGGCAAAAACCTCAATAATATCCCGGGCGGGGGTCCTCCTTAGCTGGCTTATCCCCTTACCATCTGGTTTCCCAGACCTTCCTCTCAAAGGCTCAGCCTTGGGTGAGGGCTCTGGGGGAGGATCAAGAGAGGGTTTGGGAGAAAGGGGTGGGGATGCAGGCTGGGGGTGATTCTCACACCCTCACCGGGCACAGGCACGACGGTTCCATATTTTGCAGTAGTCAATGGGCTTGCAACCCGCAGCATCTTTGGCATGGACATTGGCACCATTCTGCACCAGGAACTTCACACAGCTCAACATTCCTTCACGGGATGCCAGGTGCAGGGGTGTGGAGCCACTTTTTGTCTGGCTGTAGAAGGCCCCATCGGAAGGGAAGAGAGTAGAAAGGAAAGGCGAGGGTGTTTGCTCACCAGGTGGGCAAACCAATTTCCAAGCCCTGCTCTGCTGCCAGCACACTGGGTGACCCTGGCTGTGTCCCTTTCCCTCTCTTGCTAATTTAATGTCTGCTCCTGGACTAGCATGTGATCCTCCCAAATATCAGTTGAAGACACTGGCAGTGGTTCCCAGACTTAGCTGCAAATCAGAAACATCTGGGAATCTTTCGAAACTTGCAAAGCCCAGGCCACAATACAGACCCGTTAAAGCAAAACCTTTGAACTGGCTATGGTGGTGCATGTCTGTAATCCCAGCAGCTCTGGAGGCTGAGGCAGAAAGACTGCAAGTTTGAGACCAGCCTCAGAAACTGAGTTTTGCCTCAAAAAAAAAAAAAAAAAAAAAAATCAAAAGGCTGGGGATGTAGCTTAGTGGTAGAGCAGCCCTGAGTTTAATCCCATCCCATGCCCCCCCCTCCAAAAAAAGTCACACCCTTTGAAAGCCTCCTGGGTGATTCCAATATAAATATGAGTTTGGAAACCTGAGCACTGAGGCTTAGAAGTTTAGTGGCCACCTAAACTGACTGCTTTAGGTGGGTCCCAATCCCTGCCTTCCATCAGCCCCACCTGCAAGGATCTGCCTGCCTAGAAGTGGAATTCCTATCTGCCCAGAAGAAGCCTCCTTCTGAAATAGGCTGGACTCACCTATTAATGGCTGCTCCTTTCTGAAGCAGGTAGTAAATGCAGGGGAGTGCCACAGTCTTGTTGTCCTTGTTAATGACCAGATGCAGAGGGGTCTGACCATTTCGGGTGGTCAAGTTTACTGGAAATTGGTACTCCTCTACCAAAACGTGTAGGCACTGAAGTTTGCCCTCCTCGGCTGCGCAGTGGATGGCAGTGAAACCCTGTGGGGTCCAGAGTACAGTAAGAGAAAGCTGAGCGAGATTGGGACTCCTGGGTCCACAACCTAGCCTATGTAGCAATTTTTGGAGTTACTCGTCTCCTCTTCCCTGTTCCCTAGGAATGGTTCACAGCCCTTTCCCACTCCCAGTGCATCAGCTCATACTTTCCCCTCCCTGCCCCACAATGGCCTCCTACAAAAGGTGAATAGGACCAGCCACAGAGAAAAGGCCATCTCTGGATGCCCAGGTGACTACTACGTGAGGAGCTCTTTGCATAGTAGGAGGTGGAAAGAGGGGACCTCAGTCCCTGTTCCCACACTCCAAGGCCTTACCTTGTTGTCGGCTGAGATTTCCCCGCGATTCCGGTTCAGACAGAACCGCAGCCATTCCACATCGCCCACAGCGGCCGCAAACAGCTCAAAGTAGCACTTACTGGCCCTGTAGTCCCCCAACTCCAAGATGCTAGGGTCGCGTGGGGTGGGGGTGAGTGGGACTGGGCTGCACGGACCGCGAAGGGTGTCCATGTGGCGAGGGCAGTTACTAACCCGGGCACCTCCCAGGGGTCGAGCCTTGGCCCTAGCCCTGCTCCCAGAGTGTCCCGACAGCTTCAGCCCCCGCCCTCTATGACAATGCCTCGTCTGGGAGGTGTTGTACCCAGTGCTCGCCTTCTCTCTGGGCCCACCTGGACCGCCTGGAGTCACTGTTCATGAACCTCAGGAAGGATTTTGATGGCCGCTGTAGGGAACCCGTTGGAGTTGTCCATAGGCTGGGTCTTCTGCATTCTTCCGCTTCCAGGTCCCGGGGCTCCAACCACCGTGCAGAGCCCACAGAGGAGCTCCGGTCAGTCGAAGCTATAGAGAATCTGAAGCTCTGGCCTAAGGCCTTGCAACTGGTGTGGCAGTGCGTGGACCCTCCCACGCTCCACCGGGTAGCTACTCCACTGTTGGCAGCCGCTTCCAGGGAGTCAGTAAGCCATCCTGCCAGCTTCAAATGTCTATAGCCTTGTTCCATGCGGGGACAGAACCCAGGCACCTGGGAGGACACCTGCCTGCCACCCACTCCCAACCCACTACAGTGCTCAGAGACAATACACCCCAACCCTAGCTGCCAGGGGTCCACAGCCCTAGAAACTCAACATCTAACCCAGCAAACACCACACTTAGCTTTCGTTCTGATTACAAAAGTTGAAACAGAAGCACAGTGTGGAAATGAAAAATCATCTCGCAGAAACCAGCTGCAGAAATCACGTTCTATTGAGATCTATCCACACGTCATGCGTACATTTTTGTATCTCTTCATTTGGCGTTCCAGTTACTTCCCATTGTCATTCCACGTAATAAACGTACATTATGACGCACCCACAGTCTAGCATCATAATGGATGTGCTGCCATGTCACATATGCTGCAGGCTCAATTCTGGTTCTTAAGATGGATTTCTGCAAGTAGAATTACTAGGTGAAAAGGAATGAGTATTTTTTAGCTGTCAATATGGGATTTCCAAACTGCCCTTCAGGAAGTTTTTATATTCACTTCCTTTCCACCTGCAGTGGGGACCAGTTACTTGATCTCTGTGTCTTAGTTTCTGCCTCAGCAAAATGGGGATCACAGTGTCTACTTCACAGGTAGTCAAGGCATGCAAGCAGTCTAAGAGTGCCAGCAGAGAAGCACTATCCGCACATTTGCAGTTGTTGTAATTGTTAGGAACTAGGGATTGAACCCTGGGTGTTTTACAACTGAGCTATATCCCTAGCCATTTTTATTTTTCATTTTGAGAAAGGATCTCACTAAATTGCTGAGGCTGGTCTTGAATTTGCAATCCTCCTACTTCAATCTCCCAAGTAGGTGGGATTACAGGCAAGTGCCAACTTGTCAGGCTTAATATTTAAAAAAAAAAAGAGAGAGAGAGAGAGGAGAGAGAGAGAATGAGAATTTTTTTAATATTTATTTTTCAGTTTTCAGTGGACACAACATCTTTATTTTGTGTGGTGCTGAGGATCGAACCCAGTGCCCCACGCATGCCAGGAGAGCATATTACCGCTTGGCATCCCCAGCCCCGCTTAATATGATTTTTATTGATCTGTAAAACTTATTAGCATAGTGACCTTTGATATTCTTTGCCAATATTTTCCCATTTGCCTTTTTGACTTTTTACATATATATAGTAATCAACTATTAGCTGTTGCTTGAATCAATTTCTCTTACTGAACCATGCATGTTGTCACCTCTTCTTACTTAAGAGGATAGACCCCAGAGGAGTCCTGAGGGTCCAGGACTAACTCTGGGCATACCTAACTTCATTTCCCTCTTAGCACCTTCTCCCCTCTGCACCCCAGCCTCCCAGATATTTGCTTTGGGAAAATTGAAGGAGAAATGAGGGTCTTCTATGACCATAGTGACCTGCAGGGAAGGATGAAAATTTTCCACTCAGAAGCACCTTTCCCCTTTTCCAGGGAAACCTCCTCTGAGAACCCACTTGCCCTATTACCCCAGTAATCAGAAGGAGTCAGGACCCTTGCCAAGCACCTTCCAAACTAGCAAAGCCTGCGGTTGGGGTTTAGCTCAGTGGTGCAGCACTTCCTAGCATGTATAAAGCTACCCAGACGATGGGAGGAGAGACAACACAAAATGCCCAGAGAAAGATTTGATTTCCACTTGGAAGGGAGAGGTAAGGGTATGGCTCCAGAGCAATTAGTTCTACAGTCCTAGACAAAGGAGATGGAAGGCTGGGGGAGGAAGCACACTTCAGAGAAGTGGGGGCAGAACCCAGAGAGTGCTGTCACCATATCCCAGGTCCAAGGTTAAAGGCCTACAAGCCCTCTGAGCCACCCACAATCCTCTTGAAGCTTAAACTAGTTTGGATTGAGTTTCTGTCACATTCAACTGAAGCCTGATTAGTACAAAGCTCTTGAGGTTAAATTCTCCATTGAGTAAAATAATTGGAACCAGTGGGGTGGCCCCTAAAGAGAGCCATATGGAATAAAGCACTGTGAAGCCCCAGGGGGCATTGGAACTTGTCCCTGCACTGTTTGGGGCTGCAGGTAAGTGAAACTGAAGAATTATGCTTGGAACGGATCTTGAAGCTGATTTTAACTTTCTTCATGTGACTCAGCAGTGTACTGGGCCAAAGATGGTAACAGGATTTCGGGCTTGGCTGCCAGCACGTGGGAGTCTTCTATTGGTGGGTCTGGGTTCTGCCTGTGAAGGTAGTGGGACAAGGATTAGGACAGGGAATAGGACCCTGAATATCAAGTTGTAATTGCAGAATACAGAGAGGAAATAATATTGTCTTGTTGAAATGGACACACCCATTCCGGGGAGGAAGGAAATTTGAAAGACAGGTGTCAACAGATGAGAAAGGCAATGTTTGCCTCTTGGTTCAAGATTTGGAAGAAGAAAAGTATCTGGATTGTTCACTAATCAGTGGGGGTGGGCAGGTCTTTAGGTATCTAGAAACATTAGAGAAAGCAGTTGTATTCCCCTTTCAGTTTTCTTGGTACTGGCGATTGAACCCAGGGACACTTTATCACTGAGCTACATCCTTTTTTTTTTTTTTTTTTTTTTTGAGACAGAGTCTCACCAAGTTGTTCAAGCTTGCAGTCCTCCTGTCCCAACCTCCCAAGATGCTGAAATTACAGGTGTGCTCCACTGCACCTGGCTACAAGTTGTACTCCTTAAAACACATTTCCCAGTGTGTGCCTGCTTCCCTGTCTGTTCTCCCCCATACTCTCAAAGAATCTGAATAGATCCTATTCTTCAGCTTCAGAACAATTCCAAAGGAGCAGCAAAACTGGGCTAGAATCTTATTCCCTCCACTGGGTGTCTCACGGGGTAGCAGTTACCAGAAGCTCCCACATCCAGGAAGTTATTTATTCAGACTATTATTATCTGATAGCATGCTGATCCAAAGGATCCTAGAAGGGACCCAGAATATAATTCTGATATCTCCTGGATTTTTGAGATTTAGAATAAGTTTGTCTTAAATCTTTGCCCAACCTCCACTTCTGAAATGGTAGTATGAGGAGATTCATAGGCCCAATCCTCAAGAAATAACCATAACTGGTGGAAATTATTTTTAAGAACTATTTAAAGTCTCTGGGCATTGTCCCAAGGCATACACAAAAATGAAGAAACATTCAAGAAAATCTCCTAAGTCTCATAAGAATGGTATGAATCTGTGGCATTTGAGACTTTCCCATTTCAGAGCAATGACCAAAGCTTCAATATGGATGAATATGGCCAATAAAATGAGGGTTCTCTCCTCCTCATTCTTAGAAGCAAGACACCAGCATGCCTCTCCCTCCCCTTCCCAGCTCCAATTGGTACAGGCTCTGCCAAGTGACCAGCAGACCAGCAGACCAGCGATGGCTTCATTAAAGAAGGTTCGATTCATGAGTAAAATGCTAGGGAATTTTAAATTAAAGAGACAAGACTCTAATTACCTTTAAAACCAGCTCCAGGATGGCTTCTCCTAGCTCCAGCCTCCAGCCACCTAATACAGGAAGTTATTTATTCAGACTATTATTATCTAATAGCATGCTGAAGAGGCTAGCAAGAGAGATAGAACACGCCAGGGAGTGGACTTTTATTGGGGAACAAAAAATTCCAGGGAAAATCCCATCCAATGAAGGTTAAGGGGGGCAGCATCCCAAGGTCAGGGGCGACAATTGGGTCTTCGGGGCAGTGGCCAGACATGCCTCTGCATGGACAAGCCTCGGACTTGGAGAAGGGTCGGGAAAGCTCTGACACAGCTGTGTCTAAGCGCCTCTCACCCAGCCAGGGAAGTAACTCAAGTCACGTTCGAGGATGGCCTCCCACAACAGGCTAAATTCATCATGAGTGCAGCTGAAAGATTGGAGGGATCCCTTCACTTCACCTCTATTAACAGGGCAGATGCTCCACCTACAAGGATCTGAGAATATTGGGGCCCTGATCACCTTTGGCTCGACTTGCTCATAGCTATATCATATTCTATATCAAGAGAGAGGACCAGATGTGACTGCCCCTGTCCAGAACCCTGCTCAAAATCAGGATGATATGAGACAATCAGGCTACTGTCCTTGCCCTCAGATCCACAGGAGGATCTCAGAAATTATGCCCAGAGAATCCAGAGGAACTGAGAGCTCCAAAGATCTCCACCAAAAGAAATGGCTTTATTTGTAACGGTGTGGAAGTTTAAGTCTAATGGTTCTCTAAAAACAATGGAGATTTTGTTGGTAAGCAATTAAAAACAATCCAAACTCTGGGACAGCTAATTTACCAGAGAGAAGCAGAGACAGAGTTCAGAAGAGCCCACCTAGAGCCAGAACAAACTTCAAAGACAAATATGACCTCTGCAAAGAGATCCGTCCATGGAGAAGTTTATTCCCAAGGGCATCATAGAAAATAAAAAATAAAGTGATAAGCTGGTGATGCACAGAGGCTAAAAGCTAGGTATTACACCAACAGAGGCAGGCTGTTTAATAGATCAGGGAAAGTGACAGTGAAAGAGGATCCTGCTTAAACCACTGCTATCTCAAAATGATGGCATGCAAGCCCAAAGCTGCGCCCTGCAGCGGTCATTTCAGAGGCTTCATGTTGAGAGGGGGAAGACTGCTAAAATAGCCCTTCCAATTCACTGAACAAATCAACAAGCAAACCACAAAAACAAGTCCCAGAGAGAGGGGGGCAGGAAAATAAGAATCCAGAATTGCTAAAACAAGTTACCTAAAAAAAAATCCAGTTTTTAACAAAGCATTATGAGATATGTAAATAAACAGGAAATGATAACCCATAATCAGGAAAAAAGAAATCAAGCAAGAGCAGCTGCTTGTGAAATGGCCCATACATTCGTTTGTCCCCCTTATATTATTTTTCCCCTTCCCCTCACTTCCTCTTGTATGTACTTTTGGATAACTCTGAGGGTCTCCTTCCATTTCCATGCATTTTCCCTTCTCTCTCCCTTTCCCTCCCACCTCTCATCCCTGTTTAATGTTAATCTTCTTCTCATGCTCTTCGACCCTACTCTGTTCTTAGTTACTCGCCTTATATCAAAGAAGACATTTGGCATTTGTTTTTTAGGGATTGGCTAGCTTCACTTAGCATAATCTGCTCTAATGCCATCCATTTCCCTGTAAATTCTATGATTTTGTCATTTTTTAATGCAGAGTAATACTCCATTGTGTATAAATGCCACATTTTTTTTTTATCCATTCATCCATTGAAGGGCATCTAGGTTGGTTCCACAGTCTAGCTATTGTGAATTGTAGAGGGAGCAGAGAGAGAAGAGGGGAGGGGAGGGGAGGGGAGGGGAGGGGAGGGGGATAGTAGAGGATAGGAAAGGCAGCAGAATACAACAGACACTAGTATGGCAATATGTAAATCAATGGATGTGTAACTGATGTGATTCTGCAATCTGTATATGGGGTAAAAATGGGAGCTCATAACCCACTTGAATCAAATTGTGAAATATGATATATCAAGAACTATGTAATGTTTTGAACAGCCAACAATAAAAAAAAAATGACCTATTTCATCACAAAAAAAAAAAAAAGAAATGGCCCATACATCAGAGATAACAGACCAAGATAAATAGCCATTGTAAGTATATTCAAAGAACTAAAGGAATGCTAAAAGTAAAAATAGATAACATGTCATCAAACAGGAAATATCAATAAAGAGAAATTCTTCTAGAAACTAATCGGGAGCTGGTAGTGTAGCTCAGTCATGGAGTGCTTGCCTAGCTTTTACAAAGCCCTGGGTTGGATTCCAATCACCAAAAAAATTCATTACAAGAGCTCAACAGTGTATTTGAACTTACAGAGGAAAGAATCAGAAAACTGATGACAAACAGTAGAGATTAGGTAATACAAGGAATAGAGGGGGAAAGGAATGAAAAAAAAAAAGAATAGAGCCCCAAAAGAAAAGAACAGAAAGAATGAAAGGAAAGAAAAAGAGAGGGGAGACCACTGGACACCTCAATTTACACAAAGAAAAGCTCAGGCCAAACATAATGAGAATATCATAAAGACATGTAAAAGAAATGAATGAGAAAAATTCTAAAGATATGGTGACTGAAAACTTATCAGTTTTGATAAACAAGATTAATTTATTCATTTCAGAAGCTCAACAAACTCCAAGTAAGATAAATATATCAACCCTCAGGTACATTGTACAAAAAATACACAAAGACAAGGAAAAATTTGAAAGAAATTAGAGATAAATAACTCACCACACACAAAGGAACCCCAATCAGATTAACAACTTACTTCTCATTAGAAATAATGAGTGCAAGAAGGCAGTAAAGAAGAAAACTTGTCAGCTAAGAATTTTATATCCAAAAACAAAAATGAAAATAATCTTTCAAAATTGTCCAGATGCAGTGGTGCATGCCTGCAATCCCAGCAGCTTGGGTGGCTGAGACAGGAGGATCATGCATTCAAAGCCAGACTCAGCAACTTAGTGAAGCCCTAAGCAACTCAGTAAAACCCTGTCTCTAAATTAAAAAAAAAAAAAAAAAAGTAAAATAAAGACATTGCCCAACAAACAAAAACTTAGAGAATTTGTTGCTAGAATCCCTGCCTTATAAGAATTAATAATTAAGGTTCTTCAGGCTAGAAGCTACTTCATGCCATAATCTGAATCCTCACAAAACAAAAACAGAACAAATGAACGAGTGAGAGAACATAAGAATAATATTTCAATGCCTCACTGGAGTTAAGTTACCATAAATCTGAAATACATTCTGATAATGTGATTTTGGTAAGACCTAGAATAACCACCAAGAAAACAACTAAAAAAATAGAGTGAAAAAATTATCAAAGGAATTAAAATATTACACTAGGAAATATTCAAATCCAAAAGAAAGCATTAAAGGAGGACTAGAGAAACAAAAGTCATGAAACAAATGGAAAATTAAAGTCAAACAGTGTATGTATATCTTTATGCAGTAATAACAGACTGCAGAAAAATCAGTTTCCAAGCCGGGCACAATGGCACACGTCTCCAATCCCAGGAAATCTAGAGGACAAGAGGGTTGCACGTTCAAGGCCAGCCTCAGCAGTTTAGCAAGGCCCTCAGCAACTTAGTGAGACCCAGTCTCAAAATAAGATAAATAAATAAATAGAAAGGGCTGGGGATGTAGCTCAGTAGTAAAGCACCCCTGGGTTAAATCCTGGGTATAAAATAAACAAATAAATAAATTTCCAACTATATATTATCTACAGGAGTAGATATATTAGATAGCCTGTTGATATATATAGTAGATATATAGAGATATAGATAGCAACTGTAAGAAAGCTGAAGTGGCTATTCAAATATCAAAATGGACTTTAACCCAAGAAGCAAACTGTTGCTAGAGATAGAGGACTATTTTATAAAAAAAAAAATAGAGCCAATCTATCAGAAACATGTAACAGTCATAAACATACATGCACTAACAACAGAGCCCCAAAATATAGGAAACAAAAACTGACATAATTGAAAGAAAGCAATAACTCAACAATAAAAGTTGAAGACATCAATACTTCACTTTCAAGAATGGATAGAATGAGGCAGAAGTACAATAAGGAAACAGAAGTTTTTGAATAACATTAGAAACCAACTAGACCAAGCAAACATCTATAGTACTCTTTTCCCAACAATAGCAGAATACATTCTTCTCAAGTACACACAAAGCCTTCTGCAGAGGACAATCTACTAGGCCATCAAGAAAAACTTGTTAAAATTTTAAAAAATTGAAAGCATACAAAGTGTATTTTCTGACCACACTGAAATGAAATTAGAAATAAATAACAGAAAGAAGCTTAGGAAATTTATAAACTTGTATAATTAAGTGACATACTCCTAAATAACAAATGTGCTAAAGAAGAAATCACCAGGGAAATTAGAAACTGCTTTGAGATGAGTGAAAACAGAGAAAAATCAAATTAAAAGTTGACTTTTTAAAAAGACCAACAGAATTAGCAAACTTTTTAGACAACCAAAAAAAAAAAAAAAAAAGAGAGAGAGAGAGATTTACTAAAATGTGTGAAGTCAGGAAAGAAAGAGGGGATGTTACTATATACCTTACAGAAATATAAAGGATCACAAAGAAATATTAGGAACAATTAGTTGCTAGAAACTCAGCTAACTTAGATGACATGGACAACTTCCTGTAAGAAAAAAAACTACCAAAAAGGACTCAGGAAGAAATAGAAAATCTGATTAGACAAATAGAAATTAAAGACATTCAATTAGTAGCAACAGCAGCAGTAATAGTAACTACCCACAAAGAAAAGCTCAAGCCAAACATTTAAAGAATTAACACCAATTATTCCCAAATGCTTCTAAAAATATAGAAGAATGAACAATTCCAATTCATCTTATGAAACTAGTATTACTCTGATTTGAAAATTAGACAACATCATAAGAAAAAATAGCTATAGACCAACATCTCTTGTGAATGTAGATGTAAAAAATCCTTAACAAAAGACCATCAAGCCAAATTCATTACATATATAAAAGGATTGTACACTATGACAAAATAGAATTTATCCTAACAAGGCAAGTTTGGTCTAACATCTGAAAAACCAAGTTTATATATCATATGGGTAGAATAAAGGACAAAAACTCAGGATCATCTCAATAGACAAAGTTCCACTCTTCTCATGATAAAACATTCAATAAACTTGATTAGAACAAATTTTAGCTCAATAAAGCTATTATTTGAGAACTCCACAGTTGACATCACATTTATGGAGAACAACCAATTAATTTCCCTTTAAGATTAGGAACAAGATGAGCATGTTCACTCTTGTTACACTATTCAACAACATACTGGAGGTTCTAACCAGGGAAATTAGAGAAGAAAATGAAAAGAAAGTCATCTCAATTTGAAAGGAAGAAGTAAAACTATAAAAAGACATAAGAACAAGGGATGCTAAGGATGTGAAAAAATTGGAAACCTCATACACTGCTGACAGAAATGTTAAATGGTGTAGCCACTTTGGAAAGCAGTGTGGAAGTTCTTCAAAAAGTTAAACCCAGTTACCATCGGACCCAGCAATTCTACTCATCAGAAATGAACATATATGTTCACAAAAACTTGTACATAATGTTCTTTGTAGCCTTTTTATAATAGCCAAAATAATGGAAATGAATTACATGTCCAAAAACTGATGCCTAAACAAAAGTTTTGATTTCACACTATAAAATATTATTCGACAATAAAAATAAATGAAGTGCTGATATATACTATAATACAAATAAACCTTGAAAATGTTTTGCTAAGAGAATGAAGCCAGTCACAAAAAAACCATATTGTACAATTTCATTTATATGAGATATCAAGTACAGGCAAAATTGTAGAGATAAAAAGCAGATTCATGGTTGCTTAGGGCTGGGGAGGGCACAGGTGGAGAGTAGTTGAGGGATGATGGCTCAGGGTACAAATTTTCTTTTGGAAACAATGAAAAAGTTCTAAATATTGATTGTAGTGAATGTTGCACAACTCTGTAGGTATACTAAATGCTGTCAAGTAGTACCATTATAAATGGGTAAACTGTATAGTGTATGAATTATATCTCAATAAAGTTGTTGTTAAATAAAAACAACTCTAAGCCCTGTGGACAGTCAAAGCTTTTTATTTTATTTATTGTTTGGCGGGGCAGGTACCAGGGATTGAACTCAGAGACACTTAACCACTGAGCCACATCCCCAGCCCAATTTTTGTATTTTATTTAGAGACACGGTCTCACTGAGTTACTTAGTGCCTTGCCTTTGCTGAGTCTGGCTTTGAACTCGCGATCCTCCTGTTTCGGTCTCCCGGTCTCCTGAGCTGCTGGGATTACAGGCGTGTGCACCCAGCCAGTCAAAGCTTTTTAAAGAATTATTCATGACTTTCTTGTAGATGGGGTAGAGAGACAGGAGGATAGGACATCACAGAAGAGTAGGTCATTTCCAAGGATGCCTCAGGCATCCTGAATTTTGGGATGCTCTTTGCCAATTTCTTGATTTTAGGGGTCTTTCCCAGCCTTCTGCACGGGCTGTCATGTCTGTTGGGCTATCTCCCTAAGGACTCTTTTCCCTTCCTGTCTGCAGCAAACCAAATTCCTCCCCAGTTTCTCTGGGGCAGAACTATTAAAAGCCAAACATATAAGATACCTCTTAAAAGGACAAATACATCCCCCAAGAGGAATTCTATTGTCAGCTCTTGAGGCACTAATGCAGCTTTTTTTCTTTCTCTGTTCTTTTCCTTTCTCTCCTTCCTTCCTTTCCTCCTCATCCACCCCCCCTCCCCTTTTAGGAGCAAGACTAGCATAAGGAACTTCATGCATCCATCACTTGCACCTTCAACAATTACCAAATTTTCTTGTCAATCTTTTTCACTTAAGATAATTCATCTTTGTTACTTCTCTCTTGGGGGCTTTTAAAATAAAAATTCAGGGCTGGGGGTGTGGCTCAGTGGTAGAACTGCTGCTTAGCATGCCCAAGGGCCTGGGTTAGGTCTCCAGCAGCAGCATCACGATCACAGAAAAAAAAAATCATTTAAAATAAAAATATAGTAGGACATGGGCTTTCCTTTGTGGTCTTTCCCAGTGCTGAAGTCTAGGAAGACAGAGTTTGGGGGGCCCCCATAGCCTGTAGGGGTCTGAAGGTGGACGCGGAAGTGGTGAGTTCAGGTATTGCGGGCAGCGGGGGAACGTCGGAGAGGGAGATGGCGGGAGGCAGATGGCGAATGGGGAAAGGTGGCCAACCACGGGCACGTAAGACAGGGGTAACCGGACCGTGCAGCTGCGCCAGGCTCCGTCCGGGCTAGAGCGCAGTGTCGGACACCGTGTCCTGCGGCGCCCCCTCGCGGGAGTAGAACTCGTCGATCACGTTCTGCGGGATGCGCTTCAGCATCTCCTTGGGGAAGATGCGCAGCAGTTTCCAGCCCAGGTCTAGCGACTCGAACACCGATCGGTTCTCGTAGGGTCCTAGGGACCGAGCAGGAGCGTGAGGGCTGTGTGTACGGGGCGGAAGGAGGGTGGAGAGGTTCTGCTTCCGCGCCCGCCAAGCGCCTCACCCTGGTTGATGAAGTTCTTCTCGAACTTCTGCAGGAATTCCAGGTACAGCAGGTCCTCGGAGGTGAGCGCCTCCTCCCCCACCACTGCCTTCATGGCCTGCACGTCCTTCCCGATGGCGTAGCAGGCGTACTGGAGGAGGAAGCAGAGGCGGTGGCGGCTTCGCGGACTTCCCACCAAAGTCCCGATGGCCCCAAACCTGGCTGCCCTTGGGATTCCCCTTTTTGCGAAGGAATTTTACCAGGGGAAAAGCCTGTCGGTCCAGATGGAGCTCAAATCTCCAGTTTCTGAAACTAGATTACCCAACAGCCCCTGGCCCTCTCCTTCTTACCAACTGGTTGGAGACATCCCCGTGGTCCTTTCTCGTCATGCCCTCCCCGATGGCGGACTTCATCAGTCGCGACAGGGAAGGGAGCACGTTGATGGGGGGGTAGATCTGGGGGAGCAGAGGAGGCGACTGGCAGACAGCAGAGCCCACCCCACCCCACCCAAGCTGCTTGTCTCATCTCCCCCTATTTAGGAGACTCGTCCTCATTCATCCACAGAGAAGTCAGTGGTCACACCCTGACACTCTTATGTCGTATATATTGTAGGGCAGGTGACTACACAAGTGGTTTTAGACAGGTCGGTGAGGGAGGAAGATGATGTGACCTTAAGTTCATAAAAAGCCCATTATTCACATTCTATTTGTATCAGACACCTGGTGTTTTTACTCAGCAAAGCAAAAAACTGGAAAGGGAAAATAATTGGTATTTATTTATTGTCTACTATCTGCCAGATACTTCTCATATGCTGACTTGTTTTATGCTTCTCAATGCATCAGTGTAATGAGTATTATTATTCCCATATCACAGAAGAGAAGACCTGGGGCTGGGGATATAACTCAGTGGTAGGATACTTACCTAGCATGCAGGAGACCCTGGGTTCAATCCCTGGTGAAGTCCTGTTCAGGGTTTCCAGCTTTTCTCTGCCCTCCCCACTCTTGCCCAGTACACCCAGACTCTGAAGGGATTATTTTCTCAAGTTCCCACAGCCAGGTAGACTGGATTCTACCCAGGCTGTGGCCCACACAGGCCTCCCTGGGTGCATGTCTCCTGATTGGGTCGGCTTCGTTCATTCAGAGGAGGTAGTGGACATCTGTTCTTCCAGGTCTTTTGGAGTGAGAGCCAAAGTGGGGAGGGAGGCAGCAAGTACCTGTCTATTATGCAGCTGTCTGTCCACATAGATCTGTCCTTCTGTGATGAAGCCTGTCAGGTCTGGGATGGGGTGGGTGATATCTACAAGAAAATGCATTGGTCTCAGTGTGGCTGGGGGTGTGGTCTCCACCCACCCAGGGGTCACCCAGGTTCTGTTTCCCTCATGAGAGTGAGGGGGTAGAGATGGATGTGTAGGAAAGGATCAGCCCTGATGGAGGAGCGAGTTACTGCACATCTGTGCAAAGCAGCATGGGATTTGTAAGAGTCCAGGTGGGAAAGGGAGGAAGGGGAACTCTGGGGGCTTGAGGAGGCTACCATCATTGGGCATGGTGAGGATGGGGATCTGTGTGATGGATCCACCCCGGCCCTCCACACGGCCTGCTCGCTCATAAATGGTGGCCAGGTCTGTGTACATGTATCCAGGGAAACCTCTGCGCCCAGGCACTTCCTCTCTGGCAGCTGAGACCTGCAAGATCCATGGATGTTGGGATAAGAAAGAAGGCAGGGGCTGAAACAAGGAAGATGGGTAGAAGCTTCAGTGACTTTGTGAGGAATGGAATGGAAGGTGGGAGAGAAAAGGCCAGGCTGCAGTTGAGCCCTGGGGCACACATGAGGACGGCAGGCCTGGGTTGACGAGTTCCCTTCTTACTTTTAGGATGATCCCTTGATTCCAAGAGGTCAAGCCTAGGGCAAGGCAGGGATGATTCTGACACCCCTTGATGGTCAGCTTACCTCTCTCAAGGCCTCCGCGTAGGAACTCATGTCAGTCAGTATGACCAGCACGTGCTTCTCACACTGGTAGGCGAGGAACTCAGCAGTGGTCAGTGCCAGACGTGGGGTGATAATCCGCTCAATCCTGGAGGCAGGCATGGTTGGTATTTAGAGAGCCTGAAGGCCCAGGCCTGTGCCCCACATACCCCAGGGCTGAGTACAAGGTACAGAGGGAAGCTGGCTTGTGTACAGTAGCTGGGCAAGGATAAGATGAGCCCCTACCCCAGCCCCCAGGTCAGGTCCATATTCCTGGGAGCGAGCACTTGCCACCAAGTCCTCACCCCTTCACCTGCTATCCATGGGAGGGGAGGAGACAGAGGCCGAGACCAGGAGGGTGGGTAGGTAGGAGACTCCAAGCAGGGGTGAGTGTTGGGTGAGTAAGACAGCAGACTTGTCTGCTGTGGTCTGAAGGTGAAGGGCTCTGAGGTATCTCCCATGGGTGAGGTGGGGGCACAAGTGCCTGCTCTAGCTCCTTCTCACTCCAGGGCACCTGCTTTGTGTCTTAGATAGAGCACTTGCTTTGTGTCCTCAGGATTGTCACTTTACTCATTGTGCCTCTCCTGTCCCTGAGCACACTGGTGTGCGTGGTCCACACACTGCCTACCCTTCCCACTTGGAGCACTTCTCAGTACCCTTATGCTGGGTACCTCTTGGTAATGTCATCACAGCCTTTTGTTCCTTAGTTTGGGGACCCCCCCCCTCAACACCCAGGATATCTTATGAGAATTTTTTTTAATCCACTTGATCCCATATTTTAAGTCTTATTTTCTAAACCTTCAAAATAGCAATCCCCCCCAAAAAAGGAGAGACAATTTCTTTAGTAGTGACTGTGGAAGTGACTCAAGGGTGAAGGGCCGTGACTTAGGATAGTGGCTGGTTGCAGGCTGTGGGAAGAGCAGAGGGACTGCAGGTGGCAGGTGGGGTCCTAGCTGGCTCCCAGGGACTCTTGGTGGGCTATCCCTAGCTCTTCCCAGGCCTCAGTTTCTCCAACTGCGCCTCCAGGGGTTATTTTCCTAGCTCGGTCCCATGACTGTGGTTCTGGAATGCCCTGAGCCCTGCTGGTATCCTGAGTATTAGAAGGAAACATGGTCTTCTCCCTGGACATGGGGAGGGCTCACGTGGGGTCGTTGGCCAAGTTCAGGAAGAGGCAGACGTTCCCCATGCTTCCATTCTGCTCAAAGTCGGACTTGAAGAACCTGGCTGTCTCCATGTTCACCTGGACATAGAGCAGGGAGGGCTGCAGCCTGAGAGCAGCGCCTGGCCCCTCCTTTCTGAGGAAAGCCTGTGAACTGACTGGTTAACAGTTGCTGGGGGTAAAGGTGCCATAGTCACAGGGGTGGCCCTGGGGCTTGAGAGGGCCTCATCAGATACCCTTCCAGAGAATTTCAAACTTCTTCAGGAGCTCAATGCCATCCTGCCCCTCTCTTGGCCAGCTGCCCTGCCCAACTCCCTTTCCTCCCCTTGGGCCCCCTGAGGGCTCCCTGATATCCCCTTCCTGAGCTGTCTTGTCTCCCTGAGTTCCCTGGCTTCCTTCTCCAAGCCACTCTGGGCCATCTTAGAGCTGCTGTGGCCTTCAAGATGTCTGAAGGGACACACTGCTCTGGTCACTGAGCCCACCTTCACCCCTTGAGTCACACTCTTGCCTTTCCCACCAGACTGGCCCAGACTCTGACAGCTTCTCAAGAAGAGGGATTGTGCCTCCCCCAGAAGATTAAGTTGTTTCAGAGACCAATGGATCCAGGGCTGCCTGTTCACAGCTTCTAACTGACAAATCTGCCCCGCCTCTCTTACCCCCATGGCTGCAAAGACGATGGCGAAGTTGTCATCATCATAATCCAGCACTGCCTTGGATTTCTTCACCAGCCCAGCCTGGCGGCAGATCTGGGCAGCAATCTGAGGCAGAATGGGTTGGGAGGGGAGGGAGGCTGTCAGGGCCAGAGCCCAGCACCTGCCCCCCCCCCCCCGGCACCACTAAGGAGGATGGATGGAGAGGTTTTTCAATCTGTCCTCCCGTCAGGGCCTTGCCAGCAAGTGTCCAAGCCCAGAGAGGTGAAGGCTCTGCCCTGGGTCCTACAGCTTTCTTGGGGAGGGGGGCTATTCTGTGACTACTAGAGAACTGAGAGAGCCTGTCGTGAGGAGCAGGACAGACAGAGTAATGAACAGTTCCAAAGAGCAACAGCCTTAGCATGGGTTTGAACCACTTGTCTGAAGGAAGTTGGGCCTTTCAGAGCCCCTAGACCCCCCCTCAGCCTGCTGGAATTATCTGGGCACAGAGTTGCCCCAGGTCTTCAATATGTGGGGCTATTGGGTCCTAACTCTCAAACCAGGGTGTGTGTGTGTGTGTGTGTGTGTGTGTGTGTGTCTGTAAGAGTGAGGGCATTTATGTTGTCTGATCACCAGATCATTTTGAGGGTAAACTGAGGCACATTCAGGAATTCAGGAAGGGTGGGGGAAAATGTCTAGAAACCTTGTCACACCAACTACTCTGGGAGAACTGGCTGTTCATACCTGGTGGTGGCAGTGAAGTAGGTGTGATCTGGGAAAGACTAGTACAAGGACAAGCAGGCAGAGGCTGGGAGCTCAGCCAGGCAGGGCTTTCCACACTGGGAGCTACAAGTGGGCTCTTTCAAGCAGTGAGGGCCGCTCTGACTCAGGGCAGCCTTGAAGACCTGCTTGGGGCCCACTGGTCTTCAAGGCTGCTGCTGCCTCTGCAGGCCTCACCTCATTGTGGGGGAGCCCGGCTGCTGAGAAGATGGGGATCTTCTGACCACGGGCAATGCTGTTCATGACGTCAATGGGAGAAATGCCCGTCTGAATCATCTCCTCAGGGTAGATGCGGTCATGGGGGTTGATGGGCTGGCCTGGGAGGGAACAGGGTTATCAGCTTTTGCCCTCCCCACTCATGCCCAGACTCTAGAACAGTGCAGTTTTTTTTTTTAATATTTATTTTTAGTTATCGGCGGACACAACATCGTTGTTTGTATGTTATGCTGAGGATAAAACCCGGGCCGCACGCATGCCAGGCGAGTGCGCTACCGCTTGAGCCACGTCCCCAGCCCTAGAACAGTGCAGTTTAACAGCGCTCTCTGTGAAGGCAGAACTGTGCCCTGGCTGCGCTGCTCAATGTGTCCCCAGCCACATGTGGCTATTGCATACATGAAATATGGTTTGGTTCAGGTTTAAACAACCACAGGCCCAGTGCTACCTTGGATAGCACTGCCCTGGTGCATTAGAAGCAGGTGGTAAGAACTCAGCCTGGGGACCCCTTGGCCTGAGATAGAACCCTCCTCACCACCTATGGCTCTTGTGCAGGGACCTGAGGGCAATCTGAGACCCCTATAGGAGCAGATGTATGTTCTGTGCTCTGCCACTGGCTTGCTGTGTGGCCTCAGACAAGCTACTGTCCTCCGTGGGCCTCCACGAGGCCCCTCAGTAAACTGACGGGTTAGGGTTGCAGGAGTTGGGAAAAGCCTCCATGTGACTATGTGACAGCCTTGGAGGGCTGAATCTGCTGTAGCGGCCCCAGATCTGAGGACTGGGGACAGGGAACTGAGGGCAGAAGAGGGATGGTCTGGGGGCATGTGGAACACCATGCAATGATGATGGCACTTCATTTTTTTTTTTTTTTGGTACCAGGGATTGAACCTAGGGATGCTTAACCACTGAGCCACAGGGTCTCACTGAGTTGCTTAGAGATTCACCAAATTGCTGAGGCGGACTCTGAACTTGTGATCCTCCTGCTTCAGCCTCGGAGCTGCAAGGATTACAGATGTGTACCACTGTTTTATAGGGGCTGGGCACAGAGTGCTGAGGGCAGCATTTGGATTTGGTGGCTGATTTGGGGACGAGAGGCCTTTGATACTCTCACATCACACCTAATCTGCCTGGCCCTGGGAAAGTGCTGGTCAGTGGCTCTGGCCTGTGTCCAGACAGAACTTCCAGGACAAGGTGGCAGAAATGATGGCAGGAAGTGGGAAGATGTCAGAGACTGGGTCCTAAAAGATATCCAAAGCCTCCACTCACTCACCATTGATGTCCAGAAAGTCCTCCGCCATGACCACTGGCCCTTTGTCAATGGGCTTGCCCGAGCCATTGAAAACCCGACCTGAGTAGGCAAGTGGTGGAGGAGGATGTTGGGGCCAGCCTCAGCTCTCAGCCCCACACCACCCCCCTCCTATCCCCCACCTCCACTGCCCATGGCCCCCTCCCCGTCAACTCTCATTTATCCCAGAAAGCAAGGCCTTGGCCCAGCACAATGACTCTAGTTGAGGGGCTTCCAGGGCTGGATAAGGGGAAAACCAAGCCAGGTGTGGCAGATCTTGAGACTTAGGGGATATGCAGGGCTTAGCAGTCTCTTTCAGCCTGACCTCAAGCAGGGTCCTGCTTTCCTCATTATTGAACATTTGCTGTATGTGGGCCCTGAGACCAGGTCAGAACAGAGAAAATACAACCTTTAGCCTCCAAGAGCTCATGGGAAGGCAGATATGTGTACAGGCAATGACAAAGCCAGGCACTAAGGGTTTGGTCGGAGAAGCTGGGTTGGGAGGGTAGAGGGGCACCCACCCCTGCCCCATCCCCATCCCTCACCCAGCATGTCCTCTGACACTGGAGTCCGCAGGATGTCCCCTGTGAACTCGCAGGTGGTCTTCTGGGAATCAATCCCGGAGGTCCCTTCAAACACCTATGGGACAAAAGGTAGTTACTCTAACCAGGAGAGACTGGGGCTTCCCACTTCAGACCCTCCTAGAATGCTCTGCTCTGGTCAGGGTGTTCTCAGGCAGATAGACATTTGCCTGCTTCACAGCTGGTCAGATAGTGTGGGAACTTTGTCAGTTCATTCATTGACTCACTGAGCCCACTTACCTGTACAATGGCCTTGGTCCCAGCCACTTCAAGCACTTGGCCACTCCTCTGAGTCCCATCGGGGAGGGTGAAGTTGACTATCTCAGCATACTGGGCGAACTGGCAGGGGAGGAGAGCAGCCCAGAGCAAGAGTGAGACAAGGGCAAAGTCCATGCTACCTCCCCCATCCCTCCTTGGTCCAGTCTCAAGCTGCTGTCTGCACTATTATGGCCAGACACTCATGGAAATGAACTTGAGGGACTGGGAAGTGGACAACTAGATTCTTTCTGGGAGGGAGTATACCTGATGGTTAGGAGAAGGGAATCCGGAGTCAGAAGACCAGGTTAGAATCGAAACTCTGAAGCTTAATAGCTTTGGAACCTTCTGGAAGTTACCTAATTAAGTGACTCATTAAGTACTTAAGTCATTAAGTCATGAGCCTTAGTTTTTCTTATCAACGAGGGTGATAATATTAATACTTCACAGGGCTGCTGTGGGCAGGAAATGAGGCAATATTCTGCAAATTTGTTACCTTGGCACCTTTAAATGCTCAATAAAATGAAGTGGGGGGGCTTGGTTTGTGGCTCAGTGGTAATGCGCTTGCCTAGCATGCATGACGCACTGGGTTCGATTCTCAGCACCACATACAAATAAATAAAATAAAGGTCCATCAACAATTAAAAAATATAAAATAAAATGGAATAGCTATTGTGACCAGGTATTGTGACCACCCACGGCTGGAAAGCAGTGTTTCTGCTGCTGTAGACTAACGGGAAACAATGGCAAAGTGCTTCCCTGTGCTCAGGCACCAGAAAAGACCCTGTTTCCAGGAACTATATACCTACCTGGGGCCATCTTTTCCTAGCAGTGATTATGATTCACATGTATGAATCAGGACTTCAGGAATTTAAAAAAATCAGGCTAATTTCAGTAATATCTAAAGTAGAACACGCAGTGAAAATAATTTGATCAAAGGAGAAAATATACAAATGGACAATAAATACATGTTAGGATGCTCAACAGCTTTAGTCATTAGGGAGATGAAAACCAAAACCACAGTGAGGTACTACTTCATACCCACCAGGATGGCTAAAATCAAAAAGGCAGATAATAAATGTTATGACTCCAGATTCCCTTCTCCTAACCATCAGATAACAAGTTATGATTTCTTCACATCTTCAAAAGGGTCAACACAGGGCTGGGATTATAGCTCAGTGGGAGAGTGCTTGCCAGCATGAGCAAGGACCTGGGTTTGATCCCCAGCACCACACACACACACACACACACACACAAAGTTAAACATAGATAGAATTATCATGTGGCTCCAGTAATTTCACTCCCATGTATATACAGGAGAAATGAAAACATATGTCCAAATAAAAACTTGTAGATGAATGTTCATAGAAGTTTTATTCATAGCTGGGTGTAGTGGCACATACCTATAATCCCAGAGGCTCAGGAGGCTAAGGTAGAAGGATTGTGGGTTCAAAGCCAACCTCAGCAATTTAGCAAGACACTAAGCAACTCAGCCAGACCATGTCTCTAAATAATTTTTTTTTTTCAGTAAGGGCTGGGGATGTGGCTAAGTGGTTAACGTCCCTGGGTTCAATCCCTGGTACGGTGGTGGTGGAGGGGAGTAGTTTCTTTCATATTCATAAAAAAGTGGAAACAATCCAAATATCCATTAATTAATGAACCAGACAAATAAAATGTGATATATTAAAAGACCTGAACTCACTTTAAAAGAGGGAAGTTTATTGTATGTAAATGAAACTCAATTTTTAAAACTCCATTGGGCTGTCTCTCAGGGACACAGCAGCAGATGGGCAGTTAGAGATCTGCCCTAGGGAGTCCCCAAGCTCTGCTGTCTCTGTATATGCTGGGAACCACAGGGTTCCAGGCTTTCCCATGTCTAGGGAGGGTCAGGAGCTTGGCCAGGGAAGCTGGCTGGAGGAGTACACCCTCCACATTCTCACAGGGGTCCAAGAACCAAAAGAGCCAAGTCCTGTATCTGCACCTCCAGCCCAGAGGAGGACATGGAGTGAGCGCTGCGTCCCAGGAACCCCCACCTCACCTCCCATGTGGCTGGTTTAATTCAGGAAGTGAACCATAACCTTAATCCAAGAAAAGCAATGGTAGAAAGATAATACCCCTGCACCATTTGCTAATATTCTGTGAAATTAAAGTGCTTTTCTAAATTACTCCTTGCAAAATCAAAACCAAAGTGACAGATTATCTAAAAAAGAATGGAAAGGATATCATCATGCCGTGATCTATAAACTACATGAAGCTGAACCATGTTCTCTGACCCTAATCAATGTAAGTTAGAAATTGGTAACAAAAAATAGAAAAACCTTATCTGTTTGAAAATAAAAGCATTTTAAGTATAGAGGATCTGATCAGAATTAGAGAATATTTGGTAATGCACAATAATGAAAATTATGGGGCTGGGGCTGTAGCCCCAAAATTATGGGGCTCAGCGGTAGAGCACCTGTCTTGGCACATGTGAGGAACAGGGTTCGATCCTCAGCACCACATAAAAATAAATAAATAAAGATATTATGTCCGGGGCTGGGGATGTGGCTCAAGCGGTAGCGCGCTTGCCTGGCATGCGTGCAGCCCGGGTTCGATCCTCAGCACCACATACAAAGATGTTGTGTCCGCTGAAAACTAAAAAATAAATATTAAAATTCTCTCTCTCTCTCTCTCTCTCTCTCTCTCTCTCTCTCTCTCTCTCTTTAAAAGAAGATACTATGTCCATCTACAAATAAAAAAATATATATAAAAAGAAAATTATGCTTCAGCATACGTGTGAGGCATTTGAAATTTTAAGGGTTTTTATTAGAAAAGAAACAAGGTTGAAGAAATCTAAAATAGGCAACGTGAGCCAGTGGTGGCACACATCTGTAAATCCAGTGAGTAGGGAGGCTGAGGCAGGAGGAGCTTAAGTTCAAGACCAGCCTCAGGAATTTCGTGAGACTCTATCAAAACAAAAAATAAAAAAGGCTGGAGATGTGATTCAGTGCCCCTGGCTTCAATCCCCAGTACCAAAAAGCAAACAAACAACAACAAAAACAGCATTAAAACCCCATAAGAAGTAGAAGAAATAATAAAAGGGCAGAAATTATTAAAATATAAAACAAACATGTAATAAGGAAGAACAGGAAAGCCAAATTAGTACTTTGAAAAGTCTAATAAAATTGACTAATGGAGCAGGGTGCAGTGACACACACTTGTAATCCCAGCAACTAGGGAGGCTGAGCAGGAGGATAGCGAATTCAAGGGGTCAGTATCAGCAATTTAGTGAGCCCTGTCTCAAAATAAAAAGATAAAAAGGTCTGAGGATGTGGTTCAGTGGTTAAGCTCCTCTGGGTTCAATACCCAGTTACCTTCTCCCCAAAATTAATTAAGAAAAAAAGAAAAGCCACAAATAAATAAATAAATAAATGTTGGAATTAAAAAAAATTATAACCAGCTACGCTGATAATATTAAAGAGATAATAAAAGGAATTTTGAAAAACTTCATGTAACATATTTAAAAATTTAGATGCAATGAGTGAAGTCCCAAAAGATCACAACTCAAATCAAAACCAAATAAAAATGAATAAAAAGCCAGGCAGGGTGGCACATGTCTATAATTGCAGGAGGCTGAGGCAAGAGAATCCCAAGTTCAAGGCTAGCCTGGACCACTTGGTTAGAGCCTGTCTCAAAACAAAATAAAAAGGGCTGGAGCTCAGTGATAGAGTACCTGGGTTCAATCCCCAGTACCACATAAAATGATCATTATGCGGTCATGCTAGGTGTGTGTGGGGTGGGGTACTGGGGATTGAATCCAGTGGTGTTCTACCACTGATCTCCATCTCCAGCTCTTTTTATTTTGATACAGGATCTCACTAAGTTCCTAGGGTCTAAGATGCTGAGGCTGGCATCAAATTTGATCCTATAATTTTTAAAATATTGAATAAATAGTTTAAAGTGTTCCTATGAAAAAAAGCACCTGTCTCAGATGGTTATACCAGTGAATTATAACAGAGAAAAATAACTTCAAATTTGCTAAAGCCCTTCGAAAGCCTGGAAGAAAAAGCACTGTATTCATTGTTAGAGGCAAGCATAATCTTGATACCAAAATAAAATAATTATAAGAAAATTGTAGGCAATCTCATTCATGAATATGGATTCCCAAATCTGAAACTAAATATTATCAAACCAAGCCCAGCAGTGTACAAAAAAAGACCAAATTACAAACCAAAATAATAATATTTTTTTAAAAAAATGAGCTGAGTATGGTGGTGCACGCCTGTAATCCCAGAGGCTCAGGAGGCTGAGGCAGGAGGATGGAGAGTTCAAAGTCAGCCTCAGCAATGGAAAGACACTAAGCAATTCACTGAGACCCTGTCTCTAAATAAAATACAAAAAAGGGCTGGGGATGTGGCTCAGTGGTTGAGTGCCCCTGAGTTCAATCCCTGGTACCTCTTCCAAAAAAAAAACAAACAAAAAACGAACACACACACACATACACAAACAGATAACAAATTAGGATTATTCCAGAATTCAAGGTTAGTCTAATATTAGAAAATCTATTAATGTAGTTCATCTTACTAATGGATTAAAAGATGAAAAACTATGATTATTGAGAACATTTTGGAAAAAGTTTAAAAACTGTCAAATTTTTAATAATTATAAATGAAAAGTTTAATAATTACAAACAAAAAGCAAAGAACAAAACAACTGTTTGAAAACAGGGAATAAAAGGGAATTTTCTTAATCCCCAAATGAATATTGTTTGAAAACCTTATAGGAAATAGCTACTCAGTGATTTGATGGATAGAGCATTCCCACTAAAACGAGAAGCAAAACAAGAACACCTGCTGTTATCCTTCCACCTAGTACTGGGCTGGAGCAATGGCCAAGAAGAATAGAACCAAAGCAAGAACAGGGAAAAAAAAATGAATGATGATTAGAAGGAAACAGAACTATCTAATGGGAAGCTCAGTGACATGAGAATCCAATGAAGATAGTACCAAAAGAGAATCATTGACCAATTTCTCTAATTAACATGGATGCAGAAATACTAATTAAACTATTAGACCAATCATACAGTGTATCAAATAAATAAACCAGCATGAACAAACTGGGTTTATTCCAAGAATGCAAGGCTAGAACATCATCATCAGTGCATTTGTCAACAATTGACAACGTAATTCATAGTAGGAATTGTCTACAAAAATTAAAAGAAAAACCCTGAAGAAGCATGGTAGCTCACACCTGTAATCCCAGTGACTTGGGAGGCTAAGGCAGGAGGATCACAAGTTTGAGGCCAGCTTTAACAACCTAGCAAGACCCTGCCTCAAAAAATAAAAAGGTCTGAGGATGGAGCTCAGTGATAGAGCATTTCTGAGTTCAATTCCCAGTACCAAATAAGTAAATAAAGGAAAACGAATTGGGATTTTGTAAACAGGAACAGAAACTCTTTTGATACAATTCCAAGACAGCTGTTTCTTGTATAACTTTATGTAAAACAGGAATGAGAGGCAATGACTTGAACACTATGAAAACCAACCTCAACATCCTTATGAAATGCTGAAGCTATTTTTATTTCCAATAAAAATCATAACCATGTCACTGTTGTTACCTGGTACTTTTTTTTTTAGAAATCTTATTTTACTCAATGAGACTAAAAATTTAAATATAACAATGAAAATTAATGGAGAATGTTCTATTTTTTTTAAGGGTAGTGGAGAGATGGGGCTGTATTCTTTAAAAATGTTAAAGAAAGGCTGTGGAAATGATCCAGACTGTAGAAAGCTAAACAGACACGATGCTTAAATGCAATACGTGACCCTAGGCTGGATCTCATACTAGAGGGGAAAAAATTTATAGAAGACCTTATTAGGTCAGCTGATAAATTGGATTATGGATAATAAATTAAAGTGTTATATCAGTGTAAAATTTTGAAGCTGATAACTACAATTATGGTTATACAAGAGGATAGCTTTATTCTTTGGAAATACACACATTGTATTAGGGCATAATTTACCCTCAAGAGATTAAAAAAAGCCAGGCACTATGGTGCACCTGTAAACCCAGCTACTCTGGAGACTGAGGCAGGAGGGTCTCAAGTCTGAAGCCAGCTGGGCAACTTAGTGAGACTATCCTCCATCTCAAAACGTTAAAATTCAAGAAAAAACTATGTACACACATTTTCATAGACACACAGAGAAAATTGATTAAAATTTTAATAATTGAATATATGGATGTACTATTTTTATTTTTGCATAAAACTAAAATTGTTTCAAAATAAAAGTATGCTCATGGGGCTGGGGTTGTGGCTCAGTGGTAGAGTGCTTGCCTCGCTTGTGTGAAGCCCTGGGTTCGATCCTCAGCACTACATAAAATAAATAAGTTAAATAAAGGTATCGTATCCATCTTACACCATATATATATATATAAAAGTATGCTTATGCTGGGTGCAGTGGCGCACATCTGTAATCCCAGTGGCTCAGGAGGCTGAGGCAGGAGGATGGAAAGTTCAAAGCCAGCCTCAGCAAAAGTGAGGCACTAAGCAACTCTGTGAGACCCTAAAGATAATACAAAATAGGTCAATGGTCAAGTGCCCCTGAGTCCAATCCCTGGTACCCTCCCCCCAAGAAAGTATGCTTATGTAAAACGAGATAAAACTCCCTTATTTGCAGATGATATTGCAAATCTAGAAAAACCCAAGAGGCTCTAATTAAAACACACACATACACACAATTACTAGGACCCATAAGAGAACTTGGTTGCAAACGCAATAAATGTATAAAAATCAATCTTTTTTTCTATTCCAATCATAATCAGTGAGAAGAGGCAGTAGAGGAAAACATCCCATCTGCACTAAAGTGAAAACACATAAAATATCTGGTAATAAATGTAAAAAATACAAAAAAACCCCACAAAAGTTTATTGAAGAACATAACAATGACTTGCTGTCATAAAGATATTAATTCTTTTAAAAGCATATAAATTAAAGCCATCCCCAGTGGATTATTGTTTCTTTTGGAATTTGATAAAATGATCTTAAAGTTTATGTAAATGTTTAAGAAGAGCCAAAAATAGTTATGGAAAAGATCAGAGATAGAGGATTTGCCTTACCAGATATTAAAACCTGTTCTTTAAAAAAAAACACTTGCTATAAATGTGCTGAAGACAAACAGTGAATTAATGTGAGTCAGGTAATGGGCTAGAGAGTCCAGAAACAGATCTCAGGTTTTCCAGGACTATGATACAATAAATGTGGTATATTTATTCACGGAGGGAAATTACATAACTAGGTATCTATTTAGAATACCACCTCATCATAAATGCAGATACATAAACAAAATTTAAATATAAAGACAAAACATATTTTAAATATTTACAAGAAACTTTCTTCCTGAATAATTCAAAGACAGATGAGAGGCATCTTTAATAAGAAATTCAGAAGCTGTGAGCAAACAATACAAATTTTTATCTATTTTTTCTCTTTTTTGGTATCAGTGATTGAACCCTGGCAATGTTGTTCTTTCCCTAACCCATAGAGTGGGATCCCTGGAGGGAAGACCCACCCTAAGAGAATAATCCCTGTGGTAAGAGCCCCTGGTACTCAGCCGTCTTGGGTTCTCAGCCACAAGAGGGAGCCCAAGAGCAAGGGCAGCAAGAGACTGGTAAATGAGTTCCGAGGTTCAAGCCCTGACTTCTTTTCCCTTGCACTGGGTGTAGGCCCTGTGCCTGGCCATTTCCCAGAAGTGGCCACGGGCGTCCTTATTTGTCACATCATTGGCGGTGATGGTGGGTTGTTGACTTCAGGGGAAAAATTATTGGTTAGAGGACAGGTCAGAATGGGTCCAAATTCAGCCAACAGGCCCAATAAAGTCGGCGGGGGGGTAATAAAAAATTGATAGTTTTTTATGCGGGTTTATGAGAGTGAGGGGGAGTGGGGAATAGGAAAGTGGAGGGGATAGTTGTGAATTGTGTGTCCCTGAAGGATGAGATCAGAGAAGAGAACTTTAAATATCAAAGATCATGGCCGGACAAGGACATGTCTGGTATGAGGAATATACACTGGAAACCTTTAGGAGGAGAATACCAAACCCTGTGTGGTGGGCAGGGAGTGTTTGTTAAGGAGGGCGAGGATCTCATAACTAGTTAGAATGGAGGGTGCAGGGGAGAACTGCAGGGTGCAGCAGCTTATACACCAAGGAACCCTATTTCCCAGCTGCATATTGAGCAAGCCTGATCCTATCGACTCTCACTGTTGACTTCTAAGAGGATTTCAGGGAGTGGGGATAATTCAGTGCGACCCATCCCCTTTGCTGGAGAGTCAACTGAGTCCTTAATCAGCAAGGGGCCATGCCCCTTATTGCTGCTATGTACATGTCGAAGACTGGGAAGTTCTGAAACTAGTCTACTAGGATTCCTGCAAGGGAGTTCTGTCCTCCAAGGCCCCTCCTGTCAACAATGGCAAGGACAACGTGGGACCTCCTCTCTGGAAATGGGCTTCAGGGCTGTTGCAATCTTTTGAAAGTAGATAAAGATGTCTGGGATCAAGTTTGGTGGATCAGGTGAGTGTTTACTCCAAGTGTCAAGGAAGGATGGATTTGAACCCCAGAACAGAAGAGTTGGGAGATTCTCCAGAGCAGTTGCTCTTAAGTTGTGGTCTCCAGAGCAGCAGCATGAACATCATCTGGGAACTTGTTAGAAATGCGAATTCTTGGGCCCCGATACAGATCTACTGCATCAGAACTTTGTGTGGAGCCCAGAACCTGTCTATGAGCAAGCCCTGCAGGGGAGTCTAATGTATGTTCAAGTATGAGAACCACTGCCTTCGTGAATCTCTAGAATAGCTCCAAGCAGGTGGATGTCAGATATCCAGATACTTCCTCAATGCTTGCAGTGACTGGTGTGTGGGTTTGAGAGTGTGAATGTGTGTTAGTATTCGAGTGTGTGAACGAACTATTGAGAGTGTGAATATGGATGTGTGTGAGTGTGCTTTTGTGAGATCAGGGCTGGGAACGTGGATGCTTCATGATCTAGGAGGGTCAGTTTTACAATCTTCAAATCAGGGACTAAGCCTTTTCTAGTTAACAAACTCTGGGAAATCAAATGAAAATAGTAGAAACTCCCTCCAGAAAAACACATCGGCACATGCCAATGTACCTTCAATTGTTTACATACAATTTTAGGTGTCTTATTTCCTGGGCTAAGAGCCTCTGATCTAGTCGGATTCTTCCCCAACCTGTTTTTCCATTTGTAAAGTATGGAAAACAAGAGTAATTGATTGTGTGTCGATATAGGCAGTAGGTGGCGCTGTAGAGACAGAATAGTGGAATTTTGCCCAAGTCAGGCTGTAAAAGAAAGAGGGGCCGGCAGCGGGAGCAGTGCATAGGATGCTTTCCCTTTCTCCAGGACTTAGGAGACTGTAAACTACCGATTCTTGTCCTCCCTCTATTAGCTGAAGGCTTTCCAGGTGCATGCACCACCTAGTTAGTTTGCTCTGTCAGAGTTACAGATGCATCCAGTAATCACAAAGCCATACGTCTGGGGATCTAGCTCTGGTTTCCTAGCAGGGGGCAATTGAGAAATGGACGTCTGCTAGGTGCTGAGTCTCTGTACTTTTCTGGGTTCCCTATAGACCAAGATTGTGGCAGGAGAGTGTGGTGGGATGGGGTGGGGGACAGGGGATCGCACAACTGTTTGATCAGGCTTATTAGCATTGCTAATAGGAAGAGCTATTGCTGACTGTTCTCAGGGAGGATAATTTTTCTGATTTACTCCTCACTGTCATTATTTAATAGATGAGGGAACAGGAATTTACAGTCCTGGATAGATAGTTCTCAAACCTGGAGGGTTTGTGAGAGCAAACTTGGGACTCCACCCCAAAGACTCTGACCCTGTCAGTCTGAGGTAGAGCTCAAGAATCTGTATTTCCAAGTTGGTGCTAAAGCTGTGGCTCCAGGATTCATAAGGAATTGGTAGAAAAGAGTGGAATTAAGCTGGGATCAAACATGAGAAGTCTTAATTAGCACATTTCAGAAAAGCTAGAGAAGAAGAGTTTGAAGGTTCTCAATAAATTGAACAGTAATGTTTGAGGAGATGGAAGTGCTAATTATGCTGATCTGATTATTGTACATTGTGTGTGTGTGTATATATCTATATATCTATATATCTATATATATCTATATCTATATATATATATATATATCTTGAATTATAATAGTGTACCTCAAAAATAAGTACAAGAATTATATGCCAATTATTAAAAAAAAAAAAAAGCAAAGCAAAAGTCAGTATGGTAGTTCACGTTTGTAATCCCAGTGGCTGGGGAGGGTGAGGCAGGAGGATTGTAAGTTCAAAGCCAGACTCAGCAATTTAGCAAAATCCTGTCTTCAAAATTTAAAAAGGGCTGGGGATGTGGCTCAGTGGTTAAATGCCCCTGGGTTTAATCTCAGTATCAAAATAAAAATAAAAGTAAAAAATGCAAATCAAGGGTGTACACCTGTAATCCCAGCTTCTAGGAAGACTGAGGCAAGAGAATTGCAAATTTGGGACCAGCCTGGGCAACTTAGTGAGACCTTGTCTCAAAATAAAATTTTTAAAAAGAATTGGAGATGTGGCTCAGTGGTAGAGCACCCTTGAGTTCAATCCCCAGTACTTTAGAGAAAGAAAGGGCGGGGGGGAGGAAGGAAGGAAAACAAATCAATGTTATTTTTTTCAACAACAACATCAACAAAAAACCAGAATTATCTTTGTTTTTTAAAATTATTATTGTTATTACAGAAGTTTGGTTATAAAAACCAAATTGTGCTATTGTGCACAATTTAAATAATAAAAATATTTAAAATGATAAAAACCAAAACTTACAAAGTCTGACTCTTCCAAGCCCTGACCCCAGTGTACATACATTTAACTACCTCGTCATACTTCCTCCCAGGGCATCCCTTCTACAATAGATCAAACAGCAACACACATCTCTAGAATCCTTATTCGAGTGGTTCTGATTTAATTAATATAAGTGGCTCTGGTTTTAACAAGTCTTTATCTAGTCATGCTAACACTCATTCATTTGTTCATCTCATTAATTTACTCGCCTTTCCTTTAAACAAACATATGCTTAACACTACTATGTCCTTGGTACAAGTGTTCTGTTGGGCTCCTGGAGTTAAGGATTAATGCATATCCAATAGGAGGGAACTGGGTCCCCTGCCCCCCGCCCAGCAGGGAGGAAACATGTGACCAGATCATGACCCAATGCCTGGATGGGTGCTGTTCAGGACAGAAGGGATCAAGGGTGCACCCGGGGTTTCTAGTTTGTTCAGCTCAGAATGGGTGGGAGGCTGGAGAACTAGAACTGGCTAGTACAGTGAGGACAGCAGAGTGATCTTGAATCTCTGCAGGACTCTTTTAACACTCAACAGTCTCCAACAAGGCAACTCAGTGTCTGCCAGTTCTTAGTTTCCCAGGAGATGCAAAAGAGCTTACTTACATCTCATTTGCCTCCTGTGGGTCCCACTTCACTCCCAACCCACAAGGCTGATTCTGACACTGCAATTGTTCAAAGGACTTTGGAAGCCATCAAGCTCCTGAGAAATGGTAGGAGGAGTTGACGGGCAAATCCTGCTCTTCCCCATGGAAGTCTCAGGTGGGGAGAGTCCTGTCTTTGAGTCTGGCACCACTGTTCTACAGATGCAGAAATGAGGCTCAGCAGGCTGCGGGGCTGCCAGCCCATCAGTGGTAGAACCAGGTTTCCCAAGGCCCATGGAGCCCGGCCTCTGAGAGGTATTTGTGCTTTTTACAATCTCCACTGACAGGGCAGGGATGAAAAACTTTAGGTGCCTGGGAACACAAGTAGGGAAGGAGAGTGCAGACGTGGATGACAGGTCATCCAGGGGAAGGGCAATTTAGAAGATATCCAGTAAGGGAGAAGGGAACCCTGAGGTATGGCCGTGGGGCCAGGGAAGAGGCAGAAGAACCTTACCTTGACCTGGTCCAGCACTACCAGGGGCCCATTGACGCTGCACACCGTCCTGTAGGCTGGGGGAAAGGCAGGGTGGTAAGGCTCTTACCTCCAAACACCCCCTAACACATGCTTGGCCTCCACGACACAGGACACACACACACACACACACACACACACACACAGAGAGAGAGAGAGAGAGAGAGAGAAGAATCCTTGCCTTCCCTCCGTCTAAACACCCCCCACCTCCTCCCCAGCCTGGGCCATCAGGGTCATTAGCTGTGACAGGGCCAGCCACCATTGCTGTAAGGGTCATGCCCCTGCCCGCAGGGCCTCTGCTGCCTCGGACACCTGCAGGAGGCTGGGGGAGGGCAGAGGCCTCAGAGTCTTCCCTGGTCCTGGGGAGGAGACCCTTATCCTCCCTGATGGGCTTCCCCTCTGGCCTCAACCCCCACCTCACCCGCTCCCTCCTCTCTGACTCACAACATTTTCCAAAGGCTTCTGGCCCCCAGCTGTGGTTAAGAAGTGCCCTCCTCTGCCCTTCACCAGGCCACATTTCCTTCTGTTCACCCCACACTGATTGAGCACTGTGGGGGGTGGGGGGGAGAAGCTTTGTTGAGAGAAACAGAACAGAGCCCCTGCTCTCACAGGCCCTGGGGAGGCCCTGCCAGGGAGGCTGCTGGACTCCCCTGGCTCGCTGGGTGCTCAGAGGGGTAGGGGGAAGAAGAAGAGAAATGCCCCCAGACCTAGCAGCTGCACAGGACCATAGAGGGGGAATGGGCTTAGCTTAGAAGGTGGTGTTCTGTTAGACATCAGGAAATACTTCCCAACTCCAGTGCCAGGTTAGCAAAAGCTTTGGTTCTGCCAGGGGCTAGCCCAGGGACTTTGGGACAGTCCTGCCCAAGGCAAAGGGGTACCTCGGTCCTACCCTGGGATTCTTGTGTGGCACCAATGATTCAACTTGAGACGGAGGAGAACTTGGCTTGGCAAGATGGGTGGGGTGCTGGGTCCCTCACAGACTGCAGACCTCAGAGGAAAATGGAGTCCAGAAGGAAGGGCCAGAGTCGCAAAGCAGGTTTGAGGCAGAGCCAGGGCTGAACTCCCCCCAACCCCTTGTGCTTCCTGTCAGCCCTGGTTCACACAGCCCTCTTACAGACATGCTCCTGGGCAAACTAGGTGGCCCCAACCCACCTAGTGCCCGAGAGAACCCAATAGCCCATCACCTACTCCCTCCCCATTCTGGGCTTCTGAATCAAATCCCTTATTTTTGTCTGAAAGCTCCTTTCACCAGGGTGTAGACCAGGAGACCCACCCATGGGGCAAGGCAAGGCTTGTACAGATCTTTACATAGATCCTCCAATGTCTGCACTGTTTGCAAAACTCCAGTCTCAAGGAGAGTGCGAGAAGGAAAGTTCTCTGCCCGGGCTTTGGCTGGCCCAGGGCAGCACCCTTTTGCTCCCTGTCCTCAGACCTGCCTAGAGACCCACTGCATCTGGCTGCCCTCACTTCTTCCCACGAAGGAGGGCCCACCCTCCATCCTAGGCAGGTCTCTCCCCTGCACCAGGCCCTGGAGACAACAAATTCTGCGGTGCAGGGCTAGTGCCACCCTGCCACCACCACCGGCACCCGACAGTCTTTCCTTCAAACAAGCTCTGGTATCTCCCACCCTCAGCCCCAATCCTTCTCCAGCTTCTGCTCATACAAGCATGGCCTCCAGTGATCCAATGGTTCTTCCCCCTTCCCTGCCTCTCAAGTCTCTCTACTCTGGCTTCCAGGGCTGACTTCTCTCTAGGCTTCTCCTAGGCCTCTAGATCCTGCATTCAAAGTGATCCAGCACATTCCATGAGAGGCTGCATGCATGCTCCTTTTCCCCGCCCCCTTGTTCCACCTCTGGGTTGCTTCTCAGATTCTTTGGCCAACACACTCTTCCCTCCTGGAGACTTCACTGCTTGGCGCTTCCTACTCCCCTTTCCCTAGGTGATCTGCTTCCTTCTTCCCTAATCCCTCCCTCTCTCCAAGCATTTCTATGGCACCTATTGGATGTACGAGGCCAGCTGTGGAGCCTACAATCTAAAAGAAGGGACAGAGAGAATGTAACACAATTACCAACTGCAGTAGGTGCTAAGAAGGGCAAGAACAGGATGGGTATGTGAGATGGCCAGGCGGCCAGATCTAGTGGTCAGGGCTTTGCAGGATGGGCCTTTTGAGCTGAGCCCTCAGGTCAAATGGAGCTATCCACCCAGCCCCAGAAGTTAGGGAAAGGGCACATATGCCAGGGGTGAGCAGTTCAGACGTGAGAAAGAATCCCTTACTTGGTGATTTGGGGGAACACAGGCAGTGCAGTGGCCTGCAGAGGCTTGCATCTGGGCTCACTGCTGTATCCCACCTCTCAGGAAAGCACCAGGTATACGGCAGACACTTGTGAAATATTTGTTGGATGAATTATGGTTCCATTAGCTTTTCCTCACATGTCCCACATGAGAACCAACATGTGACCTTCCCTACCTTCCCAGCCCCCCTGGACCAAAGGAGGGTCCTATTGCCCATCCTGAGGGACTGTACCTTTAGCTCCAGTCTGCTTCCTGTGAAGATGGAGATGGAAGAGATTTAAAAAAAAAAAAAAAGAGGATGCATGTGCTAAGGGGGTGTGTAGGCATAAAGAGACCCCCCCCCAAAGAGGGAGGGTAGGGTTCCTAGGTGGGGGCATCTCCCTCCACATTAGGGAAAAAAAGCCACCATGCAGCCATCCACACACACTCTTGCTCGTGTGGTATTTTGATTAAATTGCCAGGGTTGTTAGGACCATAAAGAGGTAGGACGTGGAAGCAGAAGGAGGAAATGAATTGGGTCAGGCGGGGATGGGCAGGGGTGTGGGGACAGGCCAGTAAGTTTATAAGTCCAGAACAAGCCAGCGCTTTGCCGGGTTTTATAGAGTAAATACTAGACGTGCCACAGGGCTGAGGGAGGGGAAGAAAACTGCAGAACTGGGGTAAGAAGACACAGGGTGGGTGGGCCTGGAGCAAGGGAGGCATGGGGGCAGGGCAGGGTCCCCAGGGCCAGAAAGCCACAGGGAATCATTTCCAATTCCAAGGCTTCAGGAGACAGGTCTTTCAACTTCCTCCTTTCATTCACAGCTGGCTCCCCTACTTCACAGCCTCTGTCACATGAAATCCCCGTTAACCTGGAAGGGGAGGTAGGGGACAATGGTGGTAGAGGATGTGGGATTAGAGGATCCACACTCCTCCCTAAGGGGAGGGTCTCTGGAAGGAGCCTGCTAAGTGCCTGCCTGCAGGGACCCTCTGGGAGGCCAACTTCTCAACTCTATTCTGGGAGTTAGGGTGGGAGATCATGCCAGGTCACATGGGGACAGCATGAGGTCTCTGAGTCCCCCATCTTAGCACACCAGCTTCACCTACAGGTCATCTTCCCAGGCTTCAGCAGCCACAACACCTGGTTCTAGGTGGGATTCCTAGGGAGGCTGGATGGAGACACAGCTCCGTGGAGTCTTAGAAAACCCATTCACATGCCATTTCGGTTCCACACTGGGCTGTTCACACCCTTCAAGGTCTTGCCCAAAACCACCTACTGCAGCTCACGGGGTCTCTCCTTCTGAAGACCCATAGCACTGCAGACTGGCCCCTACAGGGGCTGTGTCTCTCCTGAGACAGACAGAATGGTAGCTGAGTGACAGGCCTCTTGTTTGTATACACCTCTTGTTTGTATACGCCTCTTGTTTGTATATACTCTGGTTATGTCCATTTTGAGGAAGGCAAACTGAGACCCAGAAACTCAGCTGGTTTCGCCACAGTTCAGGCAGTATCTTGTGGCCCTCGGGGATTATGGCCACTACACCACCCTGGGATGTCCCCCTTGACCCTGGAGAGGGAAGGGGGCTGCAGAGTTGCCGGCAGAGGGCCGGTTCAGATGACCTGAGGGGCACTCCTTCAATGGGCCTTCCAGACTGTGCAGACACTCCCTCCAGCTGCTCTGCCCACCCTCTCCATTGTCCTAGCTGACACTTCGGGCTGCACTTTGGACTGCAGGCTGGAGAAGCGGCTCCCTACCCCCACCTCCCTACCGCCTTCCCCGTCAAAGGCCCAGCAGGGATCCTGACCGGCACACTAATTAGCGCTGGCCCAGCCACACCTGCAGCGTCCCCGGAGAGGGCTGAGGCGGGCACCCATGCGTGAGGCCAGGGTGGGGGCAAGCCTGGGGCAGCAGGTCCTGCACCTCCTCCCTGATCCCAGCTGGAAGGATTAGGGGAGGGGGGCAGAGGCTGGAAGCTGGGGGTTCTTAGAATCAGCCCAGGAACCTGTTGGTTGGGACTCTCGATGTAACTTTCTCCCCTTTCTGCCAAGGAAACTGAGGCAGGGAGGCAAAGCCAGCGGCTTGGTGCTCAAGCCCCTGGAGGGCCTGATTAGGCTCCATCCCTCCAACCAGGCTGCTAACCTTTCAAAACTTGGCCTAGACTGGCCCCCTGTGCCAGCCTAGCCTCTTCTGCCCCAGTGCCCAGGTGAAGCTCCATGCCACCTCCTCCCCAATGAAGCCAAGGTTCTTGGGGAACAAGTCGAATGCTGTGGAGCAAAGAGACCCTTCTTTCCCAAGGTGGATACTGCTGGTTTTACTCCCCATCTAGACTCTACCTAGCTCCTCCTTTCTGGCCAATTCTTTCCTGTAGTCTCTGTACTGAAATCAGTTGTGAGGAGTCCATCTCCTCTGGGAAGGAAAGGGCTTCTCAAGCTGCACCTCCCTGGCCCTCTGAGTCCAGCCTCTTTCTAGGCTCAGTCTCAGGGCTGAGAGAGTGCTTAGAGTCCCAGGGTAGAAGATCAGGCTGGGGAGGCAAGCAGAGGGGTGAGCAACCCTGCCTCCAACCTGCCAGGGGTCTCCAGATCCTATCTGGTCCTGTGCCTGTCCACATGCCGCAGGGAGGAGCACCCCCTAGTCACCCAAGGAGAACAGACAGGAGCAGGAGACACTGCAGGTGCAGAAGCACGCTGAGGAGTGCTGGGATGCTGCTGGGTAGGAAGGTGTCTGGATGGCTGGGGAAGGTGTCTGGGGTTGATCCTGGGTGCATCCTGTGAGCATGCTCAGTTTGCAGCAAAGTGAAGTCAATGGCCAGAGCAGAGCCAGGAGGGCTCCCTGCACCGAACTTGCTCTGGTTTTTAACTGTGGGGTATAAACACATTTGCCTGGGTGGGAGCTACTGTTGCAGGAGGCCTATAAATATGGAGGCACTGACACCCCTAGGTCCCATCCTGGGTCAGAACCTCCAGGATGTTGATTGTAAATAAAGAACTGGTTAGGAGGAAACTGGCTTGAGGCTGCTCCTGGCTGGGCAATCCTGCCTGGAGGAGGAGTCAGGCAGGGTGACATTTATCTTCAGGACTCACAAGGGCAAGTTTCAGAGGGAAAGCAGGGTTTGTGGGTCCAGACCCCACACCCTGCCCAGCATGGCAGCTCTCCTGTGCCCTCAGGTGTGGGACAGGTGATCGCAGGGGTGGCAGGTCATCTCATGGGAAGGAGTTCCCAGCTCTGGACCCAGTGTGAACTGAATCACTGTGTGTTTCTTAGCTTTGGTGACCACAACTTTGGCCTAGGGAGAATCTACCCCAGGAACCTCTACAGGGCAGAGCCTGTGGGGCCTCCTTAAGAAGACTGAACTCACTGAACTGTCATTTCTCCTTTACTGGAATTTGTTCCACCCTCAGCACCTGTCTCAGGCCTCAGCAGGAGCCTCACACCTTGGGGGCTCTGCTGACTGCAACCCCCCCACCCTGCTTACTCTGTGCTCAGCTCTTGTTGCCCTTTCAAGTTCTCCCCACCTCCTCCATTAGACTGGATGGCTGTAGAGGAGGAGGAGGGAGGGAGAAGAGTTTCCGGTGTCAGATTTTCTTCCTCTCACTCACCCCACACGCCCTGTTAGGAACCTCTGGCTAGGCTTTAACAGGGGCGGGCCAGGCTGGTTTACTCCAGTGAGCTGCACATGCTGTCTGAGAACTGCCAGGCTTGGGAGGGTGACCTTGGAGAAGGAAATTGTGAGGGGGTTTCCCTTTGGTCCTCTGGACCTTTACAGGTTCTCCTCCCCAGACATCTGGACTTGTCCTATCCCTACAGAACCAGCACAGAAGTTAGCTACACAGGGCTGCCTCCGTGAAAGTTACAAAGGTACCCCCCCCCCAGCACTGGTTTACAAGCTCCTACACCTGACACTCACCCTTAGCCCTGTGTACACACATAAAAACTGCCACACTCAGATACGTGACATTGTCCTGTGCTGTCCCCTTGAACATACACATTGCATCGAAGCACATGCAGACATACCTACCCGCACCCTAACAAGCACACTTGCATACATTCGCACTCACAGGATTCTTCCCCTCCAAGAGAAAGTGGGTGCACACCCCTCCAGGCCCACATCTCTCATAGAAGGCACATACAACACGTAGCCCTTGACTCTCGGGACACAGGGACACTATCACCTTATATTGAGAACACTCACATACATTGACACACATGTCAGCCCCACTATACTTCATCATACACTTCCTCCTGCTGAGGGTTCTGGGGCACACTCCTTACATAGAAGTGTGCGCATGCGCACAGACGGGCGCGCACTCTCTCGGGGGCATTTAGAGCTCTCTCTCTCAGGGCTTAGGGTCTTAGGCAGGATCAATGATGACAACTAACCCCTCCCCCCAGTCCTCTCCTCTGGGTCAGCCTGGGCTGGGCACTCCATCCTTCCTCCACCTGCAGAGATGACTCCGTGCAGGCTGCCCTCACAGAGCGGTTCCCACTGAACCGAGGGCCTCTTGCTATCCCCTGGTATCAGTCCTCTTCTTTTTCTGAGGCAAGAAGACTTTTTCTGCTGGAGTCTCAGCAGCTCCCCACCCCAGCCTCACCCACTAGGGCTCATACTCACTGACGCGGGGGTGGGTGACGTAGTTTCGGGTGACCGCCTGGATATGTTCCCTGGCTGTGCCCAGGTCGCAGTCACTGTTGGGGAGCCCGCTGGACCTGCTGTCTACTTTCATAGCCATGGTGTGTGGTGGCCTGGGAGTCAGTGCCTGAGTAGGCTGGTGGCAGCTCTATGACTTCAGGCCCCACTGAGCTGGAGTGAACTGCCAGCCTGCACCTGCAGCCACCGCCCCTTCCTTCCCTCTCCTCCCACGCCCTCCCCGCTCCTCCCCCAGGTTGACTGTAAACAGGGAAGCCCGGGGTTCCAGCTCTGAAGCTTTCCCCACAGGCTAGGCACAGGCTGGGCAGACCTGGGAGGTGGAGGATGGTGAGGAGGGAGGGCAGCTGTGCTTGGCTGACCCTCTGCCCACAATCCACAAGGAGTGTAAATGTGGCTCCCCACTGGAACTTCTGGTGCTCTCCACAGTCCTCATGCCCCTCACCATGTCTCTTCCTGGTCTCCTTCCCACACTCAGCTTCTGGCAAGCTGCCCTCACCCTGTGCCTCTTGCCCTGCCTATACCTAGGTATTTCTTCCCTGGCACAATTCCACCATCATCTTTTTTCAACATCTACAGAAGATCCTCTTCTAGCCAGCTTCAGTCTATCTCCTATATGAAGGCTTCCCTGGCTTCTCCAGCGCCCTGGATTCACCACACATCTGGCCTCCCTTAGGAGAGGCCTCTTGGTTGCGTGGCTGGGCTGTGAGCCCCAAGAGCTGAGCCTGTGTCTTCCACCAGACCTGGGTCTCCTTTAGCCTTTCTGTCTTAGGCCATTGAGAACTGCCTGAGAAACCAGGCTGGCTGTAGGACCCAGACTCACCTTCTTGCGTTCACCTCCAGCTCCCATACCTCAGGCCTGCCTTGTCATGCTCATCCTGGGACAGAATACACATGGAGGCCTATGTGTTGCTTATCTCAACATTTGGAGTTAAAAATCAAGCATCCCCATAGCCTGGCCTGTGTTCTACCTGGAACCTCACCACTGCTTCCCAGGAGTCCTCTCTGTGCCGAGAGGCTAAAGCAGTTGTGCTACCCCAGGGCCTGTAGAGTGTCTCACGGTACCAAACAAGCAGAATAGATGCAGGGTATTGGCTAGACTGGCCAACCCAAGTTCTGCCAGGTCACCTCCATGCCTCATTCCAGACTCAGGACTTCCTGCATTTCCAAACACCTCCCTAAACTATACCACCTGAACAGAGGAAAGGCAGAAGTGCAGTTGTTGGGTATCCCTGGCTCCCAAGACCCCACTCTGGGGGACTTTGTCAGTGCAGCCAATTTGAAACCACAGTGGCAGCTACTGTGTCCCCCAAAGCAGACTGGAGCAGGCTGTGCTTGACTTTTCTGCCCACAGGGCCCAAATTTCACCCTGCATCTTCCAGGTGAGGACCCATTCAGGTCTTGGGTCCCACTCCCATTCTGTCAACGAGCTCTCCTATTGGGGTGAGGGATTGTGTGACCATAAAGGGGCAACATGAGGGTAATCTTTATGGTGATGGAGCATCCTCATGGCATGGTGTCCACGAATCTACTCAGGTGATAAAAAGACAGGGAACTGCACACATGGTACCAATGTCAGTTTCCTGATTTGATATTTAACTTGTTATGGAAGATGCAACCATTGCAGGAAATTGGGTGGTAGGAACTCTGTTGTCCTATTTTTGCAACTTTGTATAAGTCTAGTTATCACAAAATTAAAGTTAAATGAAAGTGCCTTGAGAAAAAAGAAAATAATAAAAAAATTTTAAGTGCCTCATGTTGCATGTTTGCCCTAGGCAGGCCCCTTCTAAACTCTGGGGTCCTGCCTGGATTCAGCTTTGATGCCATCTCTCCTCCTCTCCAGATCTGGTCTTACCTTGCATTGTTTGCCCAATTTTCCCCTCTCATGCATTTTTATTTTTGGTCCAGGTATTGAAACCAGGGTTGCTCTCCCACTGAGCCACAACCCCAGCCCTATTTATTTTTATTTTGAGACAGGGTCTCACTAAGTAGCTCAGGGCCTTGCTGAGTTGCTGAGGCTGGCCTCCAATGTGCAATCCTCCTGACAGGTGTGAACCACCCTCGCAACTATTTTTAATTTTCAAAGAGGAGCTTGCAAAGAATAACACTTAACCAACGAAAGCTTTGATGTTGGCACCTGGAGACTTTGGGGTTCTTGGGTGGGAGCTCAGTTGGGAGTGGGAGTCAGGGACCTATTGACTCACACAGTGGATACTGTGACCCACCTGCATCCTCAGATTCTAGAGTCTTCCCTCTAAGTCCCCCCTCACTCTGAGCCCATTTTCCATCACAGAGGACAGGGACAAAATGGAATGAGGTGTTGCTGCGGGGCCTGTTTCCCTTCTTGTCATCGTTTTCCTTTATTTCAGTGAGAGACACGCACACGCACACTGCACTCACACACACGAGCTGCGGGGACCAAGGCCATTTGGTCGAGTCTCTGAGCTGGGGCAGGTGAGGAGGGGCTGCAGCAGCCACCCCTCTCTTCTGGGCCTGCTCAGTGCAGTCCACTGGGGCTCAGGAGGCTGGGGCGGTGCTGTGCTTGGGGACTCAGTGTCACACAGGAGTGGGAGTTTAAGTGTTAGCGTTCTTGCTGCCTCCGCCTCCAGGGCTGGCTACTTTCCGTTCTAGCCGGCTGTAGGGCTCAAAGGCTGAGGAGCCAAGTTCATAGCCGGCAGGCAGGTCCAGGAGGGGGGCCATGGAAAAGCAGACGGCTGGCAGAGGGGGCGGCAGCGGGGGAGATGTCGAGGCCGAGGGCAGCGGGTTGACACGTGGGGAGGAGTTCCTGGGGTCACCCAAAGAGGTGCCCCTATGGCCAGCAGGCAGGCCAGGCAGGCCAGGGGTCAGTGCCAGGAGGCTGGGGGCCCTGGGCACCGAGAGCAGCCGGCCCTGCTCCAGCAGCCGTAGAATGTTGGAGGTGGCGAAGGCCTCGGAAGCCGAGGAGGAAGCCTGCTTCTCCAGGTCTCTGCTCTGGTCTTTCTTCTGCTTGGTGCGGCGGTTCTGGAACCAGACCTTCACCTTGGGGTGGAGGGTGGGGAGGGGGGACAGGCAAAGCAGAGTAGGGAAAGTGGGAGGAGAAAAGGAGAGGAAGTGTGTGGACCAGGGCAGGGGCACGGGGGTGAGGAAAGAGAGGGGAAAGAAGAGCAGATTGTCATTAAGGTCTTCCCGCCACCAGTCTGCTCTGGGTGAAATGAGTAGGGACCCTTGTCCCCAAATTGTAAATACCCCTTCATTGCTAAAGTTTACTCTGACCTAGAATAGAGGAATGAATTGGCTGATGGAGGATGGAATTTGGGGGTACAATTGAAGTACTGAAGTTCCCTTCTTAGCCTATGCACTTTGGGCTGGTAGTCAAGTTCATGGCTTTAGCCATCATCTATATGCTGCCTCAGGCACTGGCCTCTGAACTGAAGTCCAGGCTGGGCATCCAACTGTCTATTAGACATCATCCTATGGATGTCTCAAAGCACCCCAAACTCCACACTCACAGATGCAGTTTAGTTACTCCTCCAAATAGGGACCTGCATTCCCTCTTCCACTATGATCATCTCCATCCACCCAAGTAGACATGGGGGAAGGCAGAAGCCTCCTCCCTGTGGTGGGCACTTCCTAGAGCAGAGCCTCTTCTCTTCCTGTGTCCTCTCTGACCTGACCATTTCCATATCAGTACCTCTTGACCTTGGCCACCCATGAGAGACACCTGGGAGCCACCTATTAACTCACTGCTAGCTTCACCCAATCAGCTCAGAATGGGGGTGGCTAGAATCTAGGCTCTGGCAGTTTTTACTGCTCACCAGGTGATTCCAAGGTGGGAAGCCCAGTACTGTAAAGGGCTCTACCCCGGGCCCAACCCAAGTACCTGCAGAGGAAAGAGGCAAAATGGAAGCCTTTGTCTCATGGCCTGACCTGGCTCTGACACACACGTGTGGCCACCCCATCCTGTTCACACTCTGCAAACAGCCCATTGACACTTCTTGGACCTGGAGTTCTGAATAATGCCTTCCTTCAGAAGGACTGACTTGAGCAGGGCCCAGGCAAGCACAAGAAGCCACTTGACAGGAACTCTGGAGTCCTGGACCCCTGGGGGTGGGCTAAGATAGGTGCAGGCCCCTAATGGGCATAACTCCTGGCTTTGCAGAATCCTTATCCCATAGGGAAGCCAGAGGAAGCCAAAGTGGGACCCTCTGTGACATGGGGCAGAGGTCAATTGCCCAGTCTGAGGACAGTCCCACCACTGCCTCTGGAGGAAGTGCTTCCTAGCTCAGTCTGGCCTTTGGGGTCTTATTAGCAGGTCCTCTGTCCCCATTCCCCGTTAAGGTCAAACTTCTCAACATGACACTAGGCAGAATGTGGCAGGACATTGAGGGGTCTTTCTGATGGCCACATGCTCAAAGCTGAGGACATAAGGGAACAAAGCACCAAAATTCTAAACAGAGCCACCAACAAAGGGCAGAGACCTATTTCCGGGTCTCTGAGAGGAAGTACACCTGATCCTGCCACCACTGCCCAGCACCCCAACCCTCCTCCTAAAATGGTACAAGAAAAGGGGAACCAGGAGTGGTCAGTTTTATGGAGTGACAATGGGTTCCCTCTCATCTCTGAGAGGGAGGGAGTGTCCCCACCACCGGAGGTAAATCAGTGATAAGCCCAGAAAGAATTATTTGAGCTGGGTACGGTGGTGCACACCCGTAACCCCAGCAGCTCAGGATGCTGAAGCAGGAGGATCGCGAGTTCAAAGCCAGCCTCAGCAACAGTTTCTAAATAAAATACAAAATAGGGCTGGGGCTGTGGCTCAGTGCTTGAGTGCCCCTGAGTTCAATCCCTAGTACACCCAACCCCAAAAAAAGAAAGAAAGAAAGAATCACTTGTAGGTACTGGAAGTACCTCCAGAAAGGAGATTGGCATTTGCTCAGCTGGTGGAAAATGTGTTAGGCCATCATGTCACTAGTGCCATCACTGGAACACCCAGACTTGTGTTCCAGGAGCTGCTCACCCAGAGCCGGGGCAGCATGTGCCAGCAGGAGGAGTAGGAGCCGTAGAGTGGAGGTCCCTGAAGGGAAGCGGTGGGGAGGCCTCACTGGTTCCCTCTAACTTTTGGAGGATCTAAGAAGTCTAGCCACTGCGGTGCCTCTGAGCGAAGGAGCCAAGACAGGCACGGAAGTCCTAGTCCGTGCCCCCTGAGAAGCTGAGGGTCCAGAGGGGAGGGGAGCCAACCCACTCCTAGTGATCAGAGGGCATTTAGGTACAAGGAAGTGGCAGTAACAAGGGGCGTGACAATACAGAATGACAAAGCCTGTACAGGTGCTCTCCCACACACCCATCTTCCCACAGCAAGGAGAGGTGGGTGTGGGCTGCTTCTGCATTTGGGAGTCTCCTGGGCAGGTGGCCCTGGAAGTGGGGAGGAGAAGTCAGAGGGCAGGCGAGCAGGGGCTGGGACCAGGCATGTCATTTGTTGGCGTGGGTGGGCTAGGTCAAGGACTCTCAACCCCGTCGCACATTTAGAATTACCTGGGCACGTTCTTCTAAATTCTGTTGCCGGGCCCTGTCTAGTATTCATTCCAACAGAATTGCCGGTGGAGCAAGGCATTGATATTCTTTGGAAAGCTCTGTGGGTGGCTCCAACATGCTGTGGGTGTCGCCAGCTTTGAGGGTGGGAGTGGGAAGACCTGCTTCTCTACTTCTCACTGTCAATCCTTTGGGACTAGTTTAAAAGGCTCAGCAAACACAGAATAAACGGAGGAGGGACAGGCTTAGAGCCCTCTGAACTCGTCCCCTGCCCTCCACCTGTTGTTATGGTTAAATCCAAAGTTACTGATCTTTTAAGTCTCAATTCAGTCTCATTCTTCCAAGAAGTCATTTCTGAATTCCCCCAGGGTGGCAGAGTCATGGTCTTATCCTGAGTACAGTACACTCCCTGGGACATCACCTGCCCTAGCCTTCTCAGTGACCTCTCGGCAGCCTGCCATCTTGGTTACAGTGAATGGTTGGTGGCTTCACATCCCAATCTCTTACTGGGCCATACTGTGACCAGGGTAGGGGGATGGTTTCCAGGAATGGGGAGGCGTTTTCTGAGAGATTATTTATCATGTTCTTCTGACTTATTGTCAGGGTTAAATTCCAAGATTTATTGTTCCTTTGGAAATTATATAATCTCATAAAGACTGCTTCCTGGGACTATGGGCACACATTGAATCTGAGATCAATGGTGACTGGGGGTTTAGGATGGCCCTGGGTTTTGTAACCTGCACTGGGAAGGTACCATCTATTCTGCTGTTCCAGAAGAAGCCATCTGGGGCAGGGATGATACATGTAGGGCTGAGGACAATTGTAAAAGGGATGGAACAGCCTTGATCCAAGTTAATCTTGTCAGTATTGAGACTTGGCAGTTTGTCCTCAGTCTAGCCTCTGGGCCCCTGTTCCTGCTCAAATCCTCCAGGCCAGCCGAGGGTGGGAATCCTGAGCAGGCCTCTCACCTTTCCTTCCTCCTCAGCCACATCTTTTCTTACTTCCTGCTCTGACCCTGGTATTCTGGTCATTCATTCACACAACACAGAAATAGCAAGCATGTGATACATGCCAGGCACTGCCAGGTGCTGAAAAAACAAAGTAAATGAAACTCTATTTCAACCCACTTGGATCTCAGGCATTAGTCATGGGAAACATGGCAGGTTGGCAAGGGTTATAATACAGTGTTTTGATAGAAGGAGCAAACAATAAGGAGTTGGGGTGTAGTTCAGTGGTAGAGACCTGCCCAGCATGCATGAGGGCCTGGGTTCAGTCCTCAGCACTGCAGGGGAAAAAAAAAAAGTAAGCAGTATAGTAGAGAAGAACCTGTAGTCAGACAGACAGCTGTGGTTCTTCCTCTAACTTGCTTGATGACATCGGGCAGGTTGCTTAAGTTCTTACTGCCTCTGTTTCCCCATCAGTGAAATGGGGATCATATTAATGCCTCCTCATGCTTTTCTTTTTGTGATGACTCCATGGGTTAATAATAATTGACACAGCAAAACTGAAGTTTCTCTCTCTCTCTCTCTTTTTTTTTTTTTTTTGAGACAGAATCCTCACTATGTTGCCTAGGCTGGCCTTGAACTAAAGATCCTTCCACTTCAGCCTCCTGAGTGTATGCCACCATGCCTGGCTTGAAATTGAAGTACTATTAATAGTAGTAGTAATAGTAGTAGTAGTAGTAGTAGTAGTAGTAGTAGGCAAGTGTTCTACTGCTGAGTTACATCCTCAAGCCTTCTGATTTTATTTTGAGGCAAAGTCTAAGATGCTGAGGTTGGCCTTAAACCTGTGATCCTTCTGCCTCGGCCTCCCAAGTCACTGGGATTACAAGTGTGCACCACAGCACCCAGCTCCCACTTTTTTTGAACATAGCATGGTAACCAAGTGTATCAAGAAGTTTCTAAAAGCAAGAATGACAAAATGAGACTGTCCCTGTTCTCTGACTTTGTCATTGTTTTCAGCACATGCTGCCATGGGGGGATGAGGCTGACTGGTGTCAAGAGAGAAACCCCTGTGAGACCCCTCTCCCTGCACAGACACAGGGTTGGGCAAGTCCAGGGCAGTGTCTTGTTCACTGTGCCTACATTGTGTGGACTTCATCCTGCAGAGCCCTGGTGGTGTTGGGAGCAGAGGAAAGGTCTCATTGTTCTGCACACCTGGTCTTGCAGGTGGACTTCTGATTTTTACATATGCATGCAATTCAACATAATTGGGCACACAGAGATTAAGGTAGAATCTAGAAATGCGAATGGGCCCAAGGCAAGCTCACTTTTTCTCTGCCTGATTGAAGAAGGACCATGGCTGGGTCCTTCTGGTATATAGGGAAGGGAGTAGAGATGCTGGCTGGCAGCAGGTAGAGAAGAGGACAGACAGAAAGAGATACCAGCCCTTAAAGAGCAATGGACAGCACCTTCCGTGTAGCACCAGAGAAGCCCTTGGGTCCAAAAGAACCCTCAGATCTAGACTCTCCCAGACCTGTCTGCACCATGGTTCCTCTTCTTAGATTTCCACAAAATTGGGCCTCCTTTTTAAAAACTTTTAATCCCTTCATAGTCTGTTCACTATCTGAGCACACCTGAAAGAATCTCTTATCCTTTACCCCAAAACAATGAGATCCTCAGATAAATTAGAGAAAATCCAGCCCCCTAACTCTGGGGAAAAAAAAATCTGACATCCCTCCTGACATCTCCTGACGTCTCCACTTGGATCTCAAACTTAACTGATGGAATGGAAACTCTTCATTATGCTCCCACTGCCCCACTCCTTTACAACTTTCTCAAATTCATAAAGGGTTTTGCCACTCACCCGGGTGCTTGAGCCTTCCCCTCACCCTGTGCATGTCCTAACAGGTTCTACCTCCAAGTTGGGATACATCTCAGATCATTCCTCTTCTCTCTTCTACCACCACTCTGTTCAAAATACCATGTTAGTAGCCCCTAACTGGTCCATTCTGCTCCCTTGTGATCCATTCTTCAGATGGCAGCCAATGACTTTTGTAAAATGCCAATCATCTCATGTGACTTTCCCTTCAAGGCCTTACCTTTGGCTATAAGCATAACATAATCTGCCGTGATCTACTTGCCCTGTTACCCTCCAACTCAAGCCAGGCTGGCCTTCTGACACTTCTAGAACATTCTATGCCAGGTCCTACCCCCAGGTCAGTAAAATTACTCTCTGCCTTGACTTTTCTTCTGGATCCTCCTCTGGCCATCTTTTACCTGTCATTCAGGTTTAAGCTCTGTGTCATCTCAAAGAGTCCTTCCCTGACTTTTCCAATAAAATGTTTCCTCTGAATCCCTACCATCTACCCCATTTGACACCCCTCATAGCACTCTGAAATTCTGCTACATCTCCTGGGCCTTAGAACAGCACCTGGTATATAGTAGGCATTCAAGAATATTTTTTTAATAAAAGTATTGCTGAATGTACTATGAATTCCATGGAATTCTAGCTAAATAACCTGAGGCTCAGTTTTCTTACGTGGGGGATAACATTATCCACAAAACCAATTCTTCTAAAGTTTAAATGAGCTAATGAATGTTCCTGCTTTAAGTCTTTAGCTAATTATTCAAACTTTCTGTGCCTCAGTTTCTTTCCATTCAAGCTGAAAATAATAAAGACCTATTGCAGTGTAACAAGAAATGTTAGGCCAGGTGCACAGTGGTGCATATCTGTAATCCCAGTGACTGGGGAGGCTGAAGCAGGAGGATTGCAAGTTTGAGACCAGCCTCAGCAATTTAGTCAGACCCTTGGCAACTTAGCAAGAATCTGTCTCAGAATAAAAAATGAAAGAATTGAGGATGTAGCTCAGTGGTGAGGCACCCATGAAGTTCAGTCCCCAGTGGAAAATAAGAAAAGAAATGTTTGGTTTCTGTCTCAGGTTCTGATACAGAGTTCTTAAACCCTTGGAGGGTCCCAAGTGACAGAAATGCCTTTTGTTATTCATTTTGAACCAATCTGAATGTATGCTATTCAGGTGACTCCTGGACCCCTCATGAGTTTCAGGATTGGGGCTAGTCCCAGAAAGACCCAACACATGATTATAGGGTGGAAACCTTCAGCTTCCTCTCACCTTCAAGGAGTGAGGGAGGCTGGAGATTGGAGGTCTGTTTGGGGAACATGTGGAAGTGTTGGGAGGGTGGGGGGGCTGAAGAAGCATGAAAGACCCTCCCCTTCCATCCCCTTGACCTGTGCCCCTCTTCCACTTGGCTCTTCCTGGTTTATATCCTTTATTTTTTTAGAATCAATTTTACCTTTATTTTTAAAATTCTCCCAGATTTTATTGGTGCATTATATCTATATATAAAACAGTGGGATTCATTGTTCCATATTCATATATGCACACAATATAACAATATAATTTGGTCAATATGGTTCCTCAGTATTTCCCCTTTCCTTCCCTCCTCCCTCCCCGAGTCCCTTTCCTCTACTCTGCTGATCTCCCTTCAATTTTCATGAGATCCCCCAACCTTTCTTTTCATTTTGCCTTTCTAGTTTCTACATATGAGAGAAAATATAAGACCCTTGGCTTTCTGAGTTTTTTAACAGAATGTTGTCAAGTTCCATTCATTTTCCTGCAAATGACATAATTTCATTCTTTTTTATGGCTGAATAAAACTCCATTGTGTACTTATACCACATTTTCTTTATCCATTCATACACTGATAGACACCTAGGCTGGTTCCACAGTTTGACTATTGTGAATTGTGCTGCTATAAACAGGGGTACACTTGTATTACTATAGTATGATGACTTTACTTCTTTGAGATTAATACTGGCTGGGCACAATGGTGCATGTCTATAATCCCAGTGGCTCAAGAGGCTGAGGCAGGAGGATTGTGAGTTCAAAGCCAGCCTCAGCAACAGTGAGGTGCTAAGCAACTCAATGAGATCCTGTCTCTAAATAAAACACAAAATAAGGCTGGGAATGTGGCTCAATGTTGAGTGCCCCTGAGTTTAATCCCCCCCCACACCAAAAAAAAAATGGTTAATACCAAGGAGTAGTATAGTTGGGTCATGTGGTGGTTCCATTCCTAGCCTGACTTATATCCTTTATAATAAACTATACATAGAAGTAAAGTGGATCCTAAGCTCTGTGAGCTGTTCTTGTGAAATTGAACCTCAAGAAGGGGATGTGGAAGCCCCTGAATTCAGGGCCACTGGGTCAGAAGCACAGGTGGCTTCTGGGACTTGCCACTGGCATCTGCTGTGGAATTGAGTTGGGTAGGTCTACCCTTGACTTGTGGGGTCTGTGAAAACTCGGAACTTGTGTCATAATGGAATTGTTAGACACTCAGTTGGTGTCAGAGACTTGGAGAACTGGCTGGGGTAGTGTTGGAAACTACACCAAACTTGGTGTCAGAAAAAATGCCTCACACCAATTTCACATGGTTGTGGTGAAGACGAAGCCTGTCAGGAAGGGAGTTGTGCATGGAAAGTTCCCAGAGAATGTTAGCTATACATTATTTATACCATTGCACAATCCCAGGACTGGGAAGAGAGAGGAGGGCGTAAGCAGGAAGCAAGAAGCTGAAGATTTGCTGAGGGTTCACCATGAGGCCAGCTTATTCTGGGCTCCCCAAGGGAGCCTGCAGAAGAGACATGGCTTTCAAACGTGTTCTTGTCCTTGGGCAGTGCATACCAGTTGTCCTTGGGCAGTGCATACCAGTATGCCACCACAACATACAGATACACAAACACACACTTTAAGGTCAAGCCATGGAATATTCTCTTGGGTCAAGAAGCCTTAGGGAAGACCTACTGGAAGAAAAGGGGCTTCAGATGACCTCTGAGGGTCAAGGCTGGATGTGGGGTAGGGTGCTAGGCAAGGGAAGGATGAGGACCCAGAAGGTCCCCAGAGAACACAGTTTCAGGGGAGAGCTTAGGGCAAAACTAGGTGAGGCAGAGGGAGATTAGCACCAAGGAAAGGGGCAGGTGCTGACCTAGGCATAGCCTTCAGGGATGATGGTGTCTCCCTAACTTCCCTGGGAGCCCTGGCCTGGCCCAGCCCAGCCACTGTAGCCTCCTCTCTGAGCACAAGCCTAGCTTCTCAGCCCCAGGCCCATCCCAGCTGGATGGGGGACCCAGCTGTCGTGTGGGGAACTAGGCAGTGGCAGCAGGAGCTAACCAAAACCAGGTGGAAATGTCCTGCCCCTGCAGGACACCAGCTGCTCCGCATCCACCCCCGCCTTGCCTTCCTCGTCAGGTGGCCCTTCTTTCCTCTGCACCCTTAGAGCTCTTGGTTTACTCCAAGAGTAGCCTGCTCAACTCCCAAGGGGACCAGGATAACCAGGTCTATCAGACTGCCCTGCTGGCCACATTCTGTTAGTGTGAGTTGAAGAGCTAGAGGATTCTGTGAGTGAAGAAGTGCCAGGCCAAGGGCAGGACAGCTGTGGCACATGGAGAGGCTCCATGCAGTCTCCTGCATGGCTCCCAGGAAGGAACCCAGAGTACTCAGTTTGCTTCCTCTCCTCTCGCCTCCCTTCCCTTTATAAATCCTGTCTTGTTCATTGTTGGCACTCTGTCTATTGGTTGATCTCCCTCATACATGAGATTAAACTGCTAGAGCTATAGCTAAACTAAGGGTCGCTGTGTTCTTATTCATTTATTGACTTATTTTGGTGCTAGGGATTGAATTTAGGGCCACATGCTAGGCTCATGCTAGTGGTGCTCTACCACTGAGCCCCAGCCCCAGCCCCAGCCCTTTTTAATCTATTTTGAGATAGAGTCTCCGTAAGTTGTTGAGGCTGTCCTCAAATGTAATATTCCTGCCTCAGTCTCCCGAGCAGCTGGGATTGCTGACGAGTGCCATGTGCCCGACTTCTGAGTTACTCTTTGACGAGCTTGAGGCAGGTGGGCCAGGTTCCACTTCAAGGTGCCAGACTGATCATCCAGATCCCAGCTCTGGGACTTATTCATTGTATGACCTTGGACATAACCTCCCCTCATCTGTCAAATTGGATAATACACCAGTATCATATAGTTGTTGTGACTGATTAGTTACCTAACAGGCAGAGCACTTAGTGCCTGGCATGTGTAAGTACGAGTATTATTATTTCACAGTTCCAGAACCAGCTTGAAATGTCTTCATTCACATAGGGTAGGTGCTCAGTTTATAAAAGTTTTTCCTAGGGCTAAGCATACCGTTGTTAAAATGCCAGCCCTTTTGGGTGGGTGAAGGGAGTGTTCAGATCCCTCCTCTGCATAAGAGGGACTGAGGTATACTGAGAAGAAGGGAAGGTTCAGAGGGTGGGAAGGAGCCCAAAATGAAGAAGGGAGAGTTCCCCAGACCTATTGTGTCATGTCTCATCTCTCCCCAGAATTGTTTTCTTGTGACAGGGTCTCACTATGTTACCCAAGCTGGCCTTGAATGCCTAGACTCTGGTGATCCTACCCACTCAGCCTTCTAAGTAGCTGGGATTACAGGAGTGTACTCCCCCATAATAGCATCTCCCAGAATCATTTTTTCCAGCATGCCAACCCCTCACATCCCTTCTCGAGGTTCCTCTTACAAGCTGACATTTCCGTAAGCCACTCCCTAAATTTTTATTGCCCCCTCTAATTTATTGAAGCCTTTTCCCATATTCCACCCAAGGCCCCCTACTGTTGGCACTTACTAACTCTCTCAGTACTCCATTTGCTCTGGTTTGCCTATAGCTTTAAATCTCTCCCTTGTGCATGTGTGACCTCCTCCAAAGTTTGGCCTATAGCAGCCCAGGTCTCATACCCCAAGGAATTCCCCAGTAGCCAAGACAGGGTGGAGAGGCCTGGGCCTGCCTCTTACCTGGGTCTCTGAGAGGTTCAGCTGGCGGGCCAGCTCCGTGCGCTCGCGGCCCACCACGTACTGGCAGCGCTGGAACTCCATCTCCAGGCGGTACAGTTGCTCAGCAGTGAAGGATGTGCGGGTCCGCTTGGGGCGGTCCAGGTCCAAGCCCTTGGGCAGGACAATTTCCCTGATGGTACCCTTGGCATCTGCAGGGACCAGGAAGGAAATCAGGTTAGTTCACTAGCTGGGATTAGGTTACCAACAAGCATCTTTTTTTTTTTTTTTCCAACAAGCATCTTGATAAGAGTCTAACAAGGAACTTCTCAGAACTTCTCGGGTTGGGGCCTGTTGTGTGACCTCTGACAAATTGTTCACCTTCTCTGGGCCCAGCTTCCTCAACCATTTAATGTAGAATGTTGTATCATGTGCATATATAGGATGGGCATCAGTATAAATGTCAGATCTAGCTGGGCAGAGTGCCATAGGTCTATAATCTCAGCTACTCAAGAGCCTGAGGCAGAAGGATCACAAGTTTGAGAATAGCTTCAACAATTTAGCAAGACCTTGTCTCAAAATAAAAGGACTGGGGTTGTGGCTCAGTGATAGAGTGCTCACCTGTCATGCATGAGGCACTGGATTTGTCCTCAGCATCACATAAATATAAAATAAATATATTGTGTCCACCTCAAACTAAAAAATAAAATTTTAAAAAATAAAAGGAACTGGGGACGAGGTGCAGTGGCACACGCCTGTAATCCTAGCAGCTTGGGAGGCTTAGGTGGGAGGATCGCAAGTTCAGCAACTTAGTGAGGCCCTAAGCAACTCAGAGAGACACTGTCTCCAAATAAAACATAAAAATGGGCTGGGGATGTGGCTCAGTGATTAAGTGCCTTTGGTTCAATCCCTGGTACAAAAAAAAAAAAAAAAGTCAGGTCTACTGTCATGGCCAGAGTGAAAGGACTCACTCTGGATCACCAGGATTCTGCTGCTTCAGCAGAGTAAGGACCAATGGAAAGTAATATACTCAGTCCTCAAGCACAGAGGGAAAAAATGGATTAGACTTGGGTGTGGTTAGTGAGGCACCACTACTAGAGACGTCTAGAACCAGATCCCATCCTCAGTGTGTGTGTGTGTGTGTTGTGTGTGTGTGTTGTGTGTGTGTGTACATCCATGTGCACACATGCAGGTACGTGTGAACATTCTGCCCCACAGACCCTAGTGGTGTTTATGAAGAGGTTAGCTAGTGTGGGGTAGAGGGCAGAACAGGGAGCCAGGATCCCCAGGAGGAGCCCAAGGACAACTGCTACCACATCAGGATGCTGGGTACCTTCCAGAGGGGACTTCCACCACTCTCCATATAACCTAATAGCAGTGCCACTCCAGGGCTCTGGATCAATGCCCTCTATGTGCAGGATCTCCAGGACTAGGGGACACTTTAAAAAAGGTTGGAAACCATGCTTGCAGCCCACGTTCATCACATATTCTCACGTAGTAACATCGCAAAGTGTTCAGAAAAGTAAAATATTTGGAGGAAGGTGGTGTATAAATATACATTAACTATAGGGGTAGAGATGATCCATGTTTAAACCACATACACTGCTGACTTGAAATCTAGGCATTAGAACATGCTGTTTAAAATCAGATTGTGGAAATATGCAGGGTCGTACTCTGTAGGATTTACCAAACACTCCCGAATAATGAGAGTGATTTACTATCACAAAGGAAGAACAATGACGACAGAACACTCACTCAGGGCGTCCCCCCCTGCAGAAACCCAGGAACACAGGCTTTTCACAGTTGCACGAATTCAAATCCCCTCCAGGGGGCGCTCACAGTTGGTGTTTGCAATGTAGCCAGAAGCTGTAGTGGCTACCTCTGCTCACATTTTAGTTATAAGAATAGCTGACACTTCTGCGGTAGTTGCTCCAGGCTAGACACTGTTTCAATGAAATTTAAACTGTTATTATTCCCACTTTACAGATGCAGAAGGAGAGGAGTATGATTTAATTAACTTACTCAAGGTCATACTGACAACAAACTCTAGAAATGCTCTAATTTTATTTCATGAATAACCTATTTGACAATCCTTAATAAAGCTGTTGATAGGTTACAATGAGGAAACTTTGGGCATGGGTATAAATGGAATCTTCTGGAAGGATAACCATTCCCCTGGAGAACAAGAGAAAGGAGCTGCATTTGGAATGTGCTGTTTGCCAGGATTCTCCGGATCCACAGGGGAGAATCTTTAGAATTTAGAAGCTTTAGAATCCCTGCTCCAGAGGATAATCTGAAACCCCTCCCTCCAATCCCACCCCATGAGCTGACTCTGGCTGCTTCCTGCTAGTGCCAGTGGGTGTTCACTCCTTCAGGGTGTACTCTGACTCCTCAGGGACCCTGGCTCACAGGCCCTGCCCTTGATCTCAGAGGTTCTCAAGCATCTTCATGTTCCCAGTCAACCCCAGGGAGAAGGGGAGTCAGGATGGAGGGATGTAGTCACTGCTCAGAGGTGTTCCCCACTCCACTAACTGAGGTCAGGTCCTGCCCAGGTGCTGGGCAGAGCACATCAACCAGATGCTTGCTCTGCTCTTCAAGGGTTGCAGGGACCACTGGCTCCTTGGGGGTAACCCAAGCTCCCCAGCTCCAATTATTTGCACATTAAAAAAATAGGGTAATATTTGTGACTACATTGTGACCAGTTTAGTCTCTTTTGCTTGAGTTTCACCATTATCAGTTAGGAGACCAGACTCAGAACTTCTTTACAACACCCCAATTGAATCCATCCCAAAGGCATTTTGTGAAAAGGCATTTTATGGCTTTATGAAATGTGGCTTGAGGGTACAGACAGGAGGAAGGGTGCTGTCACACCTGGTACTGGAGGCTGCATTCTGTCCTGGGGCACTTGCTCAGAACTCTGGAGCTCCTGAGCCAACTTCCTAACCATCCTTTCCTCTTACTACAAGAGGTAACAGGGAGTGACCAAGGGCAGCCCAAGGTCTCCCTCAGGGTCACCAAACAAGAAAGACAATTCTCAGACTTGCCATCAGATACCAAAACACATCACACAAATATTCCCATGAAAAGATGTTCCAATCACCAACCATTAGGGGAAAGTAAATTAGAGCCACAAAGTGAAACATGTGTTAGAAAAGATAATAAAAAATACTGAAAACCAAAGACTGGGGATGAGGCAGAGAAACTGGAACTCTTGTACTTTGCTGGTGGGAACGTGGAATGGTATACAAGTCACTCTGGAAACTAGTTTGGCAGTTTCTTAAAGAATTAAACATACACATAGCAACTAAGGGACTGAATTCTTGAGCATTTATTCTAGAGAAATGAAATCTTTTATTTGGGGGGATAGTATGGGAATTGAACCCAGGTGTGCTCTTACTGAGCTATATCCCCAGTCCTTTTCATTTTTTTATTTTGAGACAGGGTCTCACTAAGTTGCCAAGGCTGGACTTGAACTTATGATTCTCCTGCTTCAGTCTCCTGAGTCACTGGTGAGAAGTGAAACCTTATGCTCACACAAAAATCTATACCAAAAGTACATAGTAGTTTACTTGCCTGTTTCCCTCCCTCCTTTCTTTCTTTCCTTCTTTCCTTCCTTCCTTCCTTCTTCGTGGTACAGGGGATTAAACCTGGAGGTGTTTGCCACTGAGCTCTATCCCTGGCCCTTTTTATTTTTTATTTTGAGAAATGGTCTCACTAAGTGGCCTTAACCTTGTGATCCTCCTGCCTCAGCCTCTTGAGTAGCAGGGATTACAAGTGTACACCACCCTGCTGCCTAGCTGGAGCTTTCTTTGTAATAGCCCCTAGAATGAAAACAAACCAGATGGTCTTAGGAGGTAAACAAACTGTGATACATCCACAGAATGGGATACTATCAGCAACAAAACTGGAGCGTTATTGCTACCCATAGTTTTCAGAATTATACTGAGTGAAAAAAGTCAGTCCCCAAAAGTTATGTACTGTATGGTTCCATTTATATGACATCAAAGTGACAAAATTATGGAGGTGGAGAACGGATCAGTGTTTTCCAGGGTGTGGGAACAGAGGGAGGATGTGACTATAAATAGCCCAAGGAAGCTCCTTTGTGATGACATGGCTGTTTTGTATTTCCATGGCGATGATAGCTCTTTGGATCTCTAAATATAATAAAATGGCACAAAACTATATACAGGGACTCAAAAATGAGCAGGAGGAAAAATGGGTGAAAAACCAAAGTTCCACTTAATTCTGTTGTACATATATCTGTTTCCTGGTTTTTGGTAATGTGCTATGGATGTATAAGACGTCCTCAATGGGAGAAGCTGCTGGATATGGGGGGCCTCTCCATACTATTTTTACAAATTTTCAAAATGAAAACTATTTCAGAAACATGCCATAAAAATAGAGCAATGTGTTATCATAGAAATGGACAATTCATCAGTGAAAAGAATGCAACAGTGTTTCCCCAAAACAGTTCTGCATTCTGCTTGTGGATTGTATGATGATTGAAAATATCACATGATCAATACTTGTCATTTCGAAAGTTATTTATTTAATTTAATGTTTACTAGAAAAAAATTAAAGTATGATTTTACATGCTTAGGGTGAAGGTAAAGTAAGTATTTAATTTTAAAGTGAATGAGGCCAAAATATTAAGTAAATATGTTGAAAAACAGAAGTGGGGATGATGCTCAAATGAGTAAATATTGAGATACAAGGGAATGAAGAGTACACCACTAGACAGACAGACACACACACACACATATACACACACACAATTATGGAGTTTATGATAAAGAGCATTCTAAATGGGACAGGTTGTGTTAGTTGATAAATAGAGGTAAATAAACTGGTGGCCATAAATCATCTAGTTGGAATAAAATTCAGTCCAATTCCTGTCTAACACCATAAATAACAAGTTTTAAATAGATTACAATGTGAATCATAGATTTTTAGGAAATTCCTAAGCAAGATAGACTCTTCCTAAGCAAGAGGCTGTAAAGAAAACACAAAGGATGCATCTGACTGTGTTAAAACTAAAAATTGGTATGAGAAAAGCACCAAAAACCAAGCTAAAAATTTATTTTAAAAGTTGAAGAAAATATTTTAAACAAACAAACAACAAAAAAGAATATTACTGAGGATTGAACCCAGGGGCTTATGCATGCTAGGCAACACTCTATCACTGAGCTATATCCCCAGCCCTTTTCATATTTTTATTTTGAGACAGTGTATCATTAAGTCGCCCAGGCTGGCCTGGATCCTTCAATCCTCTTGCCTCAGTTTCCTTGGATCTACTAGCTGAGACTACAGGCATGCACCACCATGCCCTGCTTAAAGAAAATACTTTTGAAGGAGGCATACAAATAATAACCAGAATACTCAAAATGCAATGCAATCACACATATCTCTCTCTTTCCCATTTCCTGTGAGCCTCACATATGCTAGGCAAACTCTCCCACTAACTTATACCCCCCAGTTCAAGTTCAAGAAGTGCCACAGTCTGGCTGGGCACACAATCACGAGCCACCACACAGCTTGTAGATTCAAACAGCAACTCTTTATTCCCGAACTCACACCAGCCGTCTACAATCACGTTCTGGGGAAATCCACGTTCTCTTCCCAAATCCACGTTCTCTGCCCAAATCCACCTCCACTGGGCTTCTATCTCCAAAATATATTGTCTGAATCCCGTGAGAACTCGAGGGGAACTCAGGCAGCAGGATACGCCCTATTCCCAGCAGGAATAATCTTAAACCTTAAACCTGGAACCTAAACTGGGAACGCCCTAAACACGATTATCTTAAAACCGGGAACACCCTAATCTGCCTTGGTCCTTGAGCAAGGTCACGTACATTCAATGTCACTGCAACATGGGGTACGCTGGCAAGGAAATTGTCATACCTACTTGGCTAATGGCTCCCAGCAAAGAAGAAATGATTTTTTTTTTTTTGTACTGGGGATTGAACCCAGGGACAATTTAGCATTGAGCTATATCCCCAGCCCTTTTTATGTTTTACTTTGAGAAGGGACTTTGCTAAATTGCTAATGGTCTCCCTAAATCACTGAGACTGGCCTTGAATTTGTGATCCTCCTACCTCAGCTTCCTGAGTTGCCAGAATTACAGGTGTGCACACTGTACCTGGTTCCAATTGTGATTTTTTTTTTTTTTAAGGGAAATAGCCTGGTAGAAAAAAATGCTCAAAAATTTATCTGGGTCATTTACAGGAAAAGACATCCAAGTGGCAAATAAACACAAAAAGATGGGCATAGCTTCACAGTAATTGGGATAATGCAAGTTCAAGCATCCATGGAAAGCCAGTTATCTCCCATGAGATGGAAAAGTCATTAAGAGGTGATTAATAGCCAGGCACAGTGGCACATGCCTGGGAGTCTGAGACAGGAAGATCGAAAGTTCAAGGCCAGCTTCAGCAATTTAGTGAGGCTCTAAGCAACTTAGTGGGACACTGTCTCAAAATGAAAAACAAAAAGGATTGGATGTTGCTTATGGTTAAGCACTCCTGGGTCCAATCCCTGGTTAAAAAAATAAAAGTAATTAATAAAGCCATGGTGCACTGTAGGGAAATCCACCCTCCTAATACACAGTTGGTAGGATCATAAACTGTTAGTACTTTTTAAGATTGCATTTATCAGGAATACAGATGCACACAGCTTTTGTTCTGGTGATTATATTTTAGTAGGCATTTTTCCTGGACCAACACCCACTAATGTGCTCCAAGGTATACATTATAATGATGTTTGTTGCAGCATTGCTCAAAATATTGAAAATTTGAAAGCATCCTCAGTGTTTCCCATCAGGGAACTGACTGGTCAAATTATGATACATTCATACTATAAAGCAATTAAAAAGAATGAAGAAATAATTTTACAAACTGATGTTAAGTCACTCGTAAATGATAAAGGTAAATAAAGACATAAATGATCTATGGAAATAAAGACAACCATATATTCACCATATATTTAACAACTACTTACTACGTGCCAAATACTATTCTAGGGTCTGGGGATATATAAATTAGCAAATAGGCAAGGTTCTGTTCCCTTAGATCTAGTGGTGGGAAGAAGACATCATAAATTTATTTATTTTTAATAAGTAACTTATTTTTTAAATAAATAATTTATTTTTAATAAAAAATAAACTTAAAAATAGGTAAGATGATGAGTGCTGAAAGACAATAAAACAAATTAGTGGGTATTACTCTTCCCCCCTCAAATTACCCAACCAATCAGCACCACGTATGCATTGCTGGCTCCTTTCCCCTACTGTGGTATTGTTGTGATGGTCCTGGATATAGGAGGGAAGATGAGCATTGCCAGCTCTGGCTTCTGAGTTCCAAGTTGAGCCCCTGCCCAGTAGGACAGCTTTATCCTGCGAGTGAGAAATGCACTAGTTTTGGTTAAGTCTCTGATTTGTGTTGTCTTTGCAGAAAAATCCAGCCCATTCTTACTGACTCTGTTCTCTGAATTTGCTCCTTCTGAATTGCTTTTTTCCAGGAATCGCTCCTTTCCTGGTTGGAGTTCGGGGGAAGCATGAAGAGAGGGTAATTTTCATTCTGGGACCTCCTTCAGGAACTTAGTTAAGGGTGAAAACCCCCAAGTCTCAACAAAATAAGTCCTGAATTTTGCTGCCTCCTCAGGTGTTTTGCAAAGAACTTTGAGTTTTAGAGGTATGGAGAGAGTGAATTTTGTCCCTTTGCAAAGCCTTTGCTTGGGAGAGGTGATAACCCTCTGGCCTAATAATACTTACCTTATGCTCTCAACCTCCAGGCCCATATCTGACCCCCTCCTTGGGCTCTCCTGATAGACTCCCTTAAAGCCCTCTTTGACTTCAATTTTCACCTAGCATCAGGAAGTCCCCCGTGCTGTTAATGTGTTGACTTTTTAGTGAGACAACGTCTTTCTTGATCTAATCCACAAATATTACTTGATTACTATAAAATTCTTTATGTTGTGTGGGGGGCTTACTGATAGTGTTATATAGCTCAGAGACTTGCCTAGCATGTGCATGGCCCTGGGTTTGATTCCCAGCAGAAAATAATAATAATAATAATAATAATAACAATATAAAAGTAGAATGTGCTATGCAAATACTATGCTGAGGAACTTAAACTTCTGAGAGAGAGAGAGTGAGAGAGCAAGAGAGTGAGAGAGTGAAAGAATGAAAGAGAGAGAGAGAGAGAGAGAGAGAGAGAGAGAGAGAGAGAGAGAGAGAAGGAAAGGGAAAGGTGTATGTGGGGGAGTGTAGGGGGGTAGGGGGGTGTCCTGGAACCAACTCCCTGAAGATATTGAGGATGATATCTGTGTGTGTGTGTTTGTGTGTGTGTGTGTGTAAAGTATTTTTAACTTTGGGGCTGGGGTTGTGGCTCAGTGGTAGCGTGCTCACCTAGCATGCATGAAGCACTGGGTTCGATCCTCAGCACCACATAAAAATAAAGAAAGTAAAGTCCATCAACAACTAAAAAATATTTTTTTAAAAAAAAGTATTTTTAACTTTGGAGAGAGAAGAACTTTCCAATTAGGAACTAAAATCTAGAAGCACAAAGGGAAATAATCATTAGATGTGATTAAAATTTAAGTTTCAATTTAGAAAAAAAATTTTCAATAACAAATTTTTTTAAAAAGAAAAAGACTTGGGGGATGTTTTTAATACATGCAACAGAGAAAGAATTCATTTCCTTATTATATAAAGAACATTTTCAATTTCAAAACAATAAGCAAAAGAAATATGAATTAGAAAATTCTTTTTCTAATTCATAGAAAAAGATATTAACATGTAGAATAAATATATTAGAACATGTTTAGCCTCACTAGCAATTTAAAATACTACTACTAATAAATTTTCTGTTTCCTTTTGTGCTGTTTTGTTTATAGTACTGGGGCTTGGTACATAATAGTCTATAATAAGTTTTTTGTTTTTTTTAATTGGAAAGATTTTCCTCTAAAAGTCTGAGTACATCCTGGGTTTGGGGGATGTGAAGAAATAGCATATTTCTATTCCGTTGCTGGAAATATAAATCTACATTTTTGTGTGATTTTGGAATTGCCTATCATATTAAGTATATATGTTTGGATATTCAAAGTTTACTTCCAGGACGTATCTAGTGATTTTAATCATACTATGTATATCTGAAATGATCCTTTTTTTTTTTTTTCACCAGTACTGGGGGTTGAACCCAGGGCACTATATCCCCAGGGCTGAACTATATCCCCAGCCTTGTGAACCTCCTGCCTCAGCCTCTGAAGCCACTAGGATTACAGGCTTGCACTATGCCCAGTTTGACCTTTATTATTTAAAACATTTTAATATATGAAAAATTTCAAACATCCACAAAATTAGAAAAAAACAGTATATTAAGTTCAGATATACTTCTCCCCCAACTTCAACTACTTTAAACTCAGGAACAATCTTACTTTTTTCTGCACTGTCATAATTTTTAATAGAAATAATATGATTTTACCTACAAATATTTAAATATATGTCTATTTTAAAAGACTCTTAAAAAATTTAACTATAGAACTGAGGATGTAGCTTAGTGGTAGAGTACTTGCTTAGCATGTACAGGATCCTGGATTCAAACCCCATCACTGCCCCCAATAACAATAAGAGAAAAAAAGCTTAACTACAATAGTTTTGTCATAGCCAAAAAAAAAAAAAAAAGAAAGAAAGAAAAGAAAAAGAAAATAACAATTATTCTTAAATGTAATAAAATATTCTACACTTTTACAATTTTCCAAATGTTTCATAAATGAAAATTTTAAAGCTCGTTTATTAAGATACAAAGATTTTCACTATGGCATTATTTGTATAATAGTGAAAAAGGAGACCCAACCTAAATAACCATTAATAGGGGACTGGTTAAATAAATTATGTGATAGCTACATAATAGAATACTATGTGGCTGTTTGAAAGAATGAAGCAATTTTAGATGGAAATAGTTCCACAATATATATTAAATGAAAAAAGCAATTTGCAAAAAGATACTTTTTTGCAATACATAACTTGTATATTTGTATTTTTCAATAGTAGGGAAAGTTTGGGAGATAAAATCTGGAAGTGAAATTGTATTATGCTGGCTGGGAATATAGCTCAGTTATAGAGTGTTTGTCTCACATGCACAAGGCCCTGCGTTCAATCCCTAGCACCATCACCAAAAAAAAAAAAAAAAAAAAAAAAAAAGAAAGAAAGGAAGTGTATTATGTGAGGAAAATTAGGAACTTTCTACCTAACCTTACATAGCAAAACATCATGAACTGCTTTATAATTAAAAATATAATTTATACTTCAGAAAACAAAAGATATAAACAAAATTAAAAGACAAATTATAACCAAAACTTTTGCAACACATTTTGAGAGCAATGGGATACTATCCATAATACATAATATCTACCGATCAAAAAAGAAAACGTATTTGAAAATTAAAACTAATCAAAGGAAATGAATTAGTATATAACAGCGAAGAAATACAACTGGCTAATAAACATGAAAAGATGGTCAACTTCACTATCAAAGAAGTAAAATGAACATGCCAGTGAGTTAATATTTATCACCTGTAAGGTTGACAAAGGTGAAAAGATATAGAATTTGTGGTATAAATTACTGAACTTATTTATTATTTCAGAATAATCTGAAAGTATCTATCAAGATGTAAATTGGGAACTGTGTGGGCAAGATTGGGATAAATGGGCATTTTCAAGCATTGTTGGTAGGAGTGTAAATCACTAAGTCTGATGGAGGGCAATTTGATACCTCCCGAATTAAAAATACAGATAACTTTTGACCCAATAACTCACTTTTAGGAACTTTCTGATAGATATACACATACATGTGGAAGTGAACAGGAATAAGTTTATTTATTGCAGCATTATAAATAATATCAACAAGTAAGAAAAAAAGCTAAATGTCCACCAACAGGGCAAAAGTTACATCACATACATTATGGTCCATCCAGTCCACATAAAGAGAATACTATGCATCTGTAAAAAACAAACAAGAAGTTAAGACCCAAGATATATTGTAAGAAAGAAATAATACAGCCACATTGACTTGCATAAGCATAAAAAATAATCTAGAACATACTAGCGATTAAAAAAATAGCTGCCTTTGGTGCAGGAACTGGAGGTTTTTCACTTTATACTTTAAAAAGTTTTGATCAATTAATTTCCTGTTTTACAATTAAATGAAAATGTTGTTCAAATTGTCCTGTAAACTTTATGAAGCAGCAGTAACACTGCTAGGAACTTATGAATCCATTCAGGAAAGGCACAAAACCCCTTGATTTGGAAATTCATTTCACAGTGTTCATGTTGAGGAAAAACAATTAAGGTTCTTCCAGAGGAAATTAAACTTTCTCCAAGCAAGGGAAAATTTACAGTAAGGGACAGCATGAACTAGGTTTTCCATGCTCATATAAAAACTTACTTTTTTTTTTTTTAAAAAAAAAAGGTAAGCTGAAAAACAGCCTATAGGACATGATTTTGCTTTTATTTATGCTTGTATATGAGCGTGGAAACCTCGCATGGAAAGATACACCTGAATGGTGGCTATTTCTGGGAGCCTCCTAACGCCTCTGGTTTTGTTTTTGTATGCAGTAGGTATTATTCCCAATGCCTCGCCCGCTTCTGGGGGTTGGACCCAGGAGCGCTCTACCACGGAGCTACATCCCCAACCCATTTTTATTTTGACTAGAGACTCATTAAATTGCCCAGGCAATTCTCTAATTCGCGATCCTCCCGCCTCAGCCTCCCTAGTATACTGCTGGGAACACCCACGTGCGCCATCGCGCTGGGGTGAGCACTTATTACTTTTTGAATTTAAATCCTCTACCTACGTTTTTATATTTTAAGCTTAGTCATGCCCGAAACTGGACTTCAGGGGGTCTCCTTCCCACACCCTGGCTGGCAGGCTGCGCTGGAGGACACGGTGGGCGGCCGAGGATGGAGGAGCCTCGGAGGAGTCAATGCTTAATTTAGCAAAACAGAGAAACCTAGCTTCAGTTGCCGGGGCTTTTTCAGTGGTGGGCTGCGTGGTGTGAGTTGGAGGAAGCAAAGACGCGATTAATCCAGCTATTTCTCTCTATTCTGTGGTTACTTTTGCCGGGGCAATAGAATTTCAGCTCCAGCCAAAGGCGACCCTGCCCTTCCCAGGTGCTCCAGTTCCACCCGACCGCTAGATGACCTTCCCAGCCCTGGAGGGCTAACTACTGTGGGGGGCGGGGAGGAAGATTAAGGTTTTTCAGGTTTTGTGTTTCAGTGGTTCCCAAAGTTTCAAATTGCACAAACAAAATTCTAAATATAAGGTGTTATCAATTTTATATTTTAACAATTACATTGTGTGCTCCCATTATCGCCGTTTCATATAAAGATATTCTCATGTAAGTGCGCTGGCCACTTCATATCTAGAGAAATACATGATGTTGATGATTTCCTCTCCTTTCATTTATTCGACAAATACTTGAATGACTACTGTATGCTAAGAACACATGTGGGGAAATCACATGGCTTTGGCAGACACAGAGTCCACCTCCTACTTGGTCCCCTTGCGGCGAAGAGGGGAAACTGGCTCCGGACACTCTTGACTTCAGCCGGGCTCTACCCCGGTCGGCTGCGGGGACAGGTCAGGAGCCACGCAAGTCCCCTAGAGCAAGTCAGTATCTGCGTAGGGTCATTCGTAAGTAGAATCAGTCCGGCACACAGTAGGTGCACATTTATGTTTGTAGAATAAGTCAACTAGAAAGGGATGATCTGAGGGGTCCCCGGGCCTTTGCAAGCTTCCACTAGAGCCTTACAATGCCCTTCTCTCCCAACCTTTCCTCCCAGAGCACGGCCTTGACTTTACAGGGTGTGCCCACACGTAGTTCTACAGGACAGACCCCCGCTTGCCTGCTGCCACCACTTTCTGCAGTGCCCCATGCCACCAGGCTACACCAGGCTTCCGACAGCCGGAGAATCCGGGAGGAGGAGACCCCTGTACCCGCCCCGCCGGATGGGGTAGCCAGACACCTAGGTTACCCTGGGTCCGGAGAGATTCCAGGGCAAGCTCATTCATCCTCGATGTCTTCTTATCAGAGCATCTCAAACTGGGGGACCGAACAGCAACCAGCGGATGCACAACCTGGGAACTGACTGCTTACTGACTCTTCGGAGGACTATCAAAGGTCAACCATTATTTTATACTAAGCAACAGGAAGTAGAAGGCAAAATGTGTATGTTCCCCAGGCCACGCTTCCCAAAGTTAAATGGAATTTTTAAGATTTACCAACCAGCGGGGGACTTGGGGCCAGGGGATAGTTGAGGAAATGGCGCCTGGGCCTGATTTAAGCGTAGATGCCCTCTCTCCTTCCAGAGAGTGCGCAAAGAGTAAGACTTGAACCGGGTACACAGACGCCCCGGGATGCCCACCCCTGTCATCCCCTCTTTTCTTCTCTGTCCCAGATACCCACTCTCTCCAGAGCCACCCGGGTGTGTGTGTGTGTGTGTGTGTGTGTGTGTGTGAAAGAGAGAGAGAGAGAGAGAGAGAGAGAGAGGTATGACTACTACGTAGAGGCAGAAATAGCGCGAGAGAAGAGCCATCCAACTCCCCCACCCCCTCTGCGCGGTTCCGGGGGAAAAAATGAAGACTGGGCAGAAAAAGACCCACCAACAAGATGCATTTGACTGCGGTCTGCTTCTTTTGCGTGTGGGGGTGGGGTAGGGTGGGGATTGGGGGTGGGGAGAGGATCATGAGCATATAAAGGGGAAAATAAAGACCCAAATGCTAGTGTTCTGATAAAAAGGAAAAACAAAGCGACCCCAAGAAAATTAAAAAAAAAACAAACTTGATACTCTCCCCAAACACTAAAAGATAAAAATAAAAACAAATATAAGAATTCCTAAGTATGGTCCTCTGCATAAGCTGTTTAAATCTTTCAAACCCTCCCTGGCGTCTGGCCTGGGTTATCGGATCTATCAACAGACTCAGATTTGAGAGTAAGGTCCCGCGGTCCGCGGAGGCCTCCATGCCCGGACTGGCAGCTTGGTGCTCATTCCAAATGTCACTGACCTCCATCTTTGTTGCCCAAACGCCTGCTCCGCAGGACTAGGCCTGCAGCCCGGGGCACAGTATCCCTAGGCCCAGTGGCCGCCAAGATTTCAAGTGGAAATCGAGTGATGCCCGGCGGGGCTGAGCCCAGACTTGGCTGCTGAGGAGAGGCGTCAGATTCCGCAGTCAGCTCCCAGCCAGAGCCTCTTAAACCCCTTGATGGGAGCTTTTGGACTAGTCTGAGGGAGGTAGGGCTCCGCCGGGTGCACGCCATTGTCTGGTGTTTTGGAACGCGATTCCAGATTGCCTGAGGATTCTCCTAGGGGCCAGACCCCACTAAGGTTGATCCTCCTTTCTCTCAACACCAGCATCGCGGGAATTGTCCAGGCCAAGCCAGAGGCTTGGCTTCGCGACCCTTTCCCCCACCCCAGCACCCTGCGCAAGGAGCAGCGCACTAGCGAGCCGGGATTTTTTTTTTTTTTTTTTTTTTTTTTTGCTGATGGATAGATGGATGGATGAGTCACTCTTTCAAGGATCCTGCCATTATCCCGCCCTCTTGCTTCCAGAAGAAGGGGCACGGAAGATGCTTCTTGAATGGAGTTTCCAGACCCACAGACTGGCGTCTAGACCCGAGGGTCGCCTTGGGTGAGCCAGTGCCACTGCCAAACTGATGTCCTTAAAAATACGGATGCGCATTCTCGGATTTATCAAGATGTACTATTGAATTTATATCTGGATTAATGTGGAAAGAACGTAGTCACGTCGGAGTGAGCGCGTGGGAGGGTGCATGGTGGCTGGGGGAATTGTGGTTTAGAGTTGGGCCTTGTCTTCTATAGGGATCCCGGCTACAACGAAAAGGCGAGTGCACAGCTGGCCGCTTTAGAACCACGCTCGCTTTAGAGCCACGGCTTGGGGAGGCCTCTTCTATTCGCCTCCCTTGGGCGGTTGGTGTACCCTTTCCAAATATAAAACAAAAAGATCCTTCCGTCCCCACCCCTCACCGGATGAGAGGCTATGCATACTAGGTGTGGAGCGGCCTGCGGGGCTGTAGGTCTGGGTGGAAGCTTCACGGAGTTCGGAGGTAAAGCATGCGATGTGCCAGTTATGCACCAACGCCATGCTTGTGCGTTTGTATGGCGAGAAGCAGCCTCCATTTTGAGGCAGGGTAGGAAGAACAGTCAGCCTCCCTATATTCACAGAGGCAGCCAGAGCTGGAGTCATTGGTCAAGCTGGTCCCACCAAGGGAACTGGGGAGGACCAACCGCCCTCTGTGGTCTGCAAGGTGGAGTGATTCTTCTTTACCACCAGCCAATTTTTGACCCCTGGGTTGCTCACTTTCCAATACAACCCAGTCCCTGGGCCCAGAGCCACAGGGGACCCGTTGGGGAAGGGCTGGGGGACTGGTGAGTTGGAAGAGGTCTCCTACACATAGGTCCATTGCCCAACCCACTAGAAATGGCTTGTGGGTCACCTGGAGTTAATCCTCCCTTCTTCCTTCAGCAAGTATTTTAAGAGATCTGCTGGGTGTTTCCAGTTTTACTGAGAGCACCTCTGAAACTTAGCAAGCCTTTCAAGGTAAGGGCTATTCGTCCATTTGTACAGATGAGGAAATAGGCACAAAGACAAAGGAAGTTGTTCAGAATCAAAGGGTTGTAAAGCCAGTATTCTAAATGAACTTTGCATAATTCTGCTACCCAGACTGTCCTCCTACTGCCCAGTGCTGAAGACTCCTTCAGCAGATCTGCTGCCCTGGGGTGGGTCCTCAAGAAGGGGAATACACAATGAAAAAGAATCTGAAAAGATTCGGAGGGAGTGCGGCGCAACTTCAATAGTAACCCAGGCTGAAAAGGCTAAGATCTTCCCTTATTATTATTATTTTGTATTCTGCACTGAACCCAGGGCCTTCAGCATGCTAGACAATCTCTCTGCCACTGTATTTCATTCCCAGCCCTCCTTCCTTTACTTTGGGAGAATGTATCCTCAGAGGTCAAGGACAAAATGCACTTAGGATCTATGGGAGGAACAGTCATTCTGTAGCCAAGGCACTGTGGACTTTCCTTTGCCAGAACCAGAGCTGTTTCACTTAGTAAAGCCCCACCCTGACCACGAGGGGCTGCCAGTGACTGACACAGGTAACCCTGACAAGGAGGGATTAGTGGTAAATGACATCCTGGTCATTTCAGGTCTATAATCACCTCCTCATCATTAAATGGGGAAGGGCAAAAGGGATTTATGAAGGTTTGATTTGCCTTTTATCTCTGTTATGTGTCTAAATAGATCCTCTGTGTTTTATATTTAATATTTTCACTATATTTAAAAAATATAATGGCATTGCTATGTGTATATACATTTATAAAAGTATACCCCCTGAAGATGTACACAGGCTGCCCTGCATATAGGGAGATTCTATGTCTCTCTGGTTTAGAAGGTCCCACTAACAGGGTGGAGGGTCATTTTTGACTCGTACCTTCTAAAAGTCTACAGCTGGCAGCTATTTCATTGACATGTGCACAGAAAATTTATTGGTTCTACACATCATGTTAATAGAATGGAGAAGTTGGTAGGTGAGCTCAGAATTCACAATTGTCTTGGCAAAGGAAATACCCACCCATGATGAGGTGTGATGTGATGAGGTAGTGTGTGGGTCTGGTAGGACTCAGTTTCTACATCTCTGGAGGCCCTACAGATTTCCTTAATGAAACCAAACTGACCGTTCACATGTTGCACTATGGATATCCCACAGCCTATAGAATGGAATCTAATTTAATCCTAGGTGCCCAACAGGTCCACTCACCTGCTGGAATACCTGATGGTGTATTGCCTTGATTCAAGCCTGATCCCAGAGCAGCAGTGCCACCCAATATGCTGGTGACCACACCAGGTCACAGTAGTGTTTCCCAAACCAAGATCCCTGCGGTTATGCTGAAGACGGTTGTCCCTTACCTTCATGTGAGAGTGCCTCCCTGCTATACCCTAGTCCTAAAAGCCAACGGGCCTCTGGAGGCGACCGGCTAGAGCTCAGATTTGGTAAACTCGGATCTTCAGGAGGAGGAGGAAATCGGCTCTTGCCAGTCCCCTCCAGAGGCCTGGTGGCTTCTAGGATAGGTACTCAGGAAGAAGAGGATGGAAAGAGGCAGCGAAAGGAAGCCGAGCTAGCGATCCGAAGATGGAGCTCTGGCGAGCGGTTACCCGCGAAAGCGGACTCCGGGATGGCCAGCGGCAGCCGACTGCAGCCTCCGGCTCGAAGCCTGGGGACCAGCTGGGGGTAAGACCCTAGAGACTCCTTTCTCCTCCCTTCTCAATGGGCGAGGCCCAGATCAAGTGAAAGCAGACCCCTCAGCTACGTAGGAGACTGGCTTTAGGGGCCTGGGAGCCTGGGCCTCCCCGGGCGCTTGCAGGAAGAGAGTGCTGGGAAGGCGAGTTCCGCGCTGAGAAATGGCCAGGAAAGAAGACAGGAGACAGGAGAGCGAGGGGCAAGGGAGAGAGGGAAGGACGCAAAAGGAAGGCGGGGGAAGGCGGCGCCGAGAGCCAGCTGGGCCCAGGCGCCGCTAGGAAGTGGGAACCGGAACAGCAAAGCACAGGCAGGCTAGCACGGCGCGCGCCGCCCCCAGAGAGCGGTGCCCTCTCCCGGGAGCAACTCATGAGGATCCCTATTGCCGGGGATGGGAGACAAGGCTGGGCAGGAGGAGAGGAAGTGCTCTGGCAGCTTAGCGGAGCCTGGGCCTCTTCCTCACGCGGTTGTCCACTCTGGTTCCCCCCACGTCTTGTCCCTGCGGAGCGCATGTGATGCTTTTCTCCGTACTTGCCCTAAGGGACACCGGACAAGAACTCGGCTCTCAGCATCCTGTTCCCCAGACTCATATCTGTCTCCACCACAGTAACCAACCGGGATGGGCCTAGAGAGAGGGGACGGGCCAAGAAAATGAGAACAGTAAGGCGGAGAAACGGGGACTTCTTCCATTCGCTGCTTTGTCCCTTGCACTCAGCTCAGTGTCCAGCACACAATAGACGCTCAAAATAATATTTGCTGAAGAAAGCCTGGATAATGAATGAATGAATATATGAATTGGAAGGTGGAGGAGTCAGGAAAGTCGGAGGCCCTGATAGGGATAGGGTACGAGCCCAGTGGACCAGAGTCCTGGGCTGTCGTCTTACCTCGTACCAGGATGCGGCGGCAGTGGTCCGCCTCGCCGGGCCCGGACTGCCCATCACTGTCTGCGCTGCTCTCCTTGGAGCCCGCAGGGCTGGAGGCCGAAGTCCCGGCAACCTCTTTTGGGCTTCCGCCACCCGCGTCAGCTTGCAACTCCACCGCTCCGCTGAGATCCCCGTTGCGCCCACTGCCGCTACCAGACTCCGCCCGGCGTGCAGGGCCGCGGTCGCGCTCCGCGCCCCCATCGCCCATGTCGGCCGCCACTGCCGCCTTCGCAGCAGCCTAGCCCGCGGCTCCCCGCCCCTCGCGCCCCCCTCCCTACGGCTCCTCCGTCCGCCCCGCCCCTGCCTGGCTGCTCCTCCCCTCCCTGCTGATTGGGCAGGAGTCAGGGTTCTCGGGCTCTCGGTGGCTCACTGGGGCTCTGCGCCTTGCGGGAGGCGGAGAGGGGACGAGGAGGGGGAGGAGGTGGTGACCCCACTCTTCCACCCCTAGTTCTGTCCTGCTCGGAGCCCGGCAGAGGGAGGCTGGGTCTGCCTTGGGGTTCTGAGGAACACCCTACACCCTTCTCCTAAAGTTTATCAACCTCCCCTCACTATCCCCCAATCTACTCCCCTCCCCACTCTCTTCGTCCCTAGGGAAGCGCAGTTCCGCGCTCCCGCCGGTTCAGCTGGATCAATAACCAAAAGTGCGCGAGGAAGGCGACCCAGGCGAGATTGAGCAGAGAACTGGAGGTTGGACTTGCTCGAGCGCTAGGCGGGGTGGGGAGGGGGGGGAGACAGGGCCGCAGGCCGGGGGTTCAGTGCGCCACTCTGCAGATTCATACCCACATCTACACTCATGAACACAGAACACAAGCCCCTTCCTGCCCTTCTAGGAGAGCAAGAGCTCTCCTGGGGTAAATGAGCCTGGGAGAATGGGGCCAGGAGAAGACCGCTACACCCGCACCCTGGGGTGTGTATGAGTGTGTAAGTAAGGGAGGGGTGACCTGTGAACAGACAGCCAGATCCCGGAGTCAAGAGTGAGACTGAGATCTTGGCGGGCAGCAAACGTCCCGTCTCCCCCAAACCTCTGAGGTTTTTGCTCAAGAGAACTGCATCTAGAAACAGGGATAGAACTCGGGCATTTCCTTGCGCTTTCTCTTGCGAAGCTCCCCCTGCTCCTTGCTCTGCGTCCAGTCTCCTGGGACCAGTCCCGGCTGGGATGCGGGCGAGCAGCGCGGGGCAGCAGGTGGGCGTGGATGGAGCCGGGGAGGATCTGGCTATGAAAAGCTGGGCATTGAGGGTCCCTGGGCACAGCACTTGGCTTTCTGAGACGTCCACGTGGGCAGTATTTTCGAGTTTATCTTCACTCTAGACAGTGCCAGGAGGTGCCAGCCCGGATTTCCCTTTCTTTGACTCAGAAAGGGGCAAGAAAGAAAGAATGCCCAGGGAAGGTGTGCGTGCAAATATGTGTGTGCCATAGGGGCTGTGCCCCATCCCCCAAATGCTCTAAGCTCAGAAGTTCTTTGCCTTTTCTGAACTGCTGGAGTGTCAGATGCTAAGTACTAGCAAAGGTGTTTCAGTATGTACAAGGATCTGGTCAAAGTTTCTGTGAGAGGGAGGCTGTGGATTCCTTGGTGTATTTGTGGCAAGGATGAGTGCCTCCGTGACTCCTGTGAGGGGTAAGCACACTGTGTTTGCAGTGTGCATATGAGCCTGTTGTGTGTGTGTACGTGTCCAATTCCAGATGGCTCTAGTCAAAAGAGAGGTGGTTGGGGGCTCACCAATTACTTAATTGGGAGATTCTCAATGACTTCTTTAAGAATTTGGGACCCAGGAAAAGAGAGGAGGGTAAAGAAGACAGAGGAGAAGGCTTACTGGTCAATACTAATGGAAAAAAGACAGGAGAGAGTGAAGGAGGAAGGAAAAGAGGAAGAGAAGAAGGAAATACAGCCACAAGTTATATGAGTGGGTGATTGCAGAAAGGGGATTGGGCCCAGAATAGGTGGTAGTTGTGTGCAGTGGGAGAACAATGTGGACTAATTGTAAGAGCTGAGATTGTAAGTCCAGGGAACCTGATTGTTGGAGTGTAGGGAAAACAGGTGAGAAAGGAAGTTTATTGAATTACAGAATGGCTCTGGGGGAAGTGTGACCCAGCCAAATCAAGCTTGGCTGAAGGAGATTCCTGCAGCTTCAGTGCTGTGAGCCCTGCACTGGGCCCCTCCTAGCCTGGCCCCTGGAAGGTAGCCAAGCTCCTCAAGGACCCCCACCAGGGCCAGCACCATCCCCTCCCCCAGTAGGATGCTGGCCATCTCATCCTCTAGCCACCTCCACTCTGCACTCCAGCATTTCTTCTCTCTGGCTTTCAAATGTATTTATTTTTATCCAAGTAAGATGTGTCCAACATAGAATTATATTACAAGCAGAAAGCACTCAACACCATCTCCCCACCCCCAGACCTCACAGTTCCTCCTGCCACACACAGGCCTGGGTTTCTGTGCAAACACAAGTGGAACAGCACCTGCTGGACCCTTCGAGGTTCTTTTTCCACCGTCTTCATTTTTTATTTCACCAACGGCAGTTTTCCGTACCAGTGACTCAGAGCTCCATTCCAGCGTGCTTTTCTGGGGTCTATGGCTGAGTTTCTGAGCTCACTCACTGGTGAGTAGGGCCATTCTCCCGGGAGAGGCTGGTGGCCTCCGGTCTAGTCCCGCGAAGCCAGAACCTGGGAGGTTCCAACAGCTTCCAGTCACTGGTTGCGGGGGAAACTCAGCCGGGTCCGCTGGTGTTGTCTTGGGAGTTCCCAGACTCCTTTCTCCCGCGCCCTTTATTCTGCCTTTTCTCTTGTTCGTTTTACGTGGTACGGGATTCGGCCTCGGCAGAAATTTCGGCTCTTTCTTCCCCGAAGGCCTGGGCAGCGCAGGGCGCACAGGAATCCGATGAGGAAGTCAGGGCTTCTGCGCAAGAAGGAGGCCAGAGTGCGTACGGAGGTGGGGGTGGGGACTGGGTCTCCTCTCCAAGCAGCACCCCTGTCCTAACAGAGACCTCAGGCAGAGGCTGGAGTCTGGGCAACGCTTGAACCCAGGCTTTCCAACTCCAGGCCGCTGGGGCCTCCCCTACGATTTCCCCGGCTCGCTGCCCTTATGTCCCAGCTCCTTACCCAGGAGGCCGGCCGTGCGCGGTCACAGAGTTCCCACTAGCGCGTCCTTCTATTCCGGGAGACAGCGTCCTTCCGCTGTACCTCCTGCTGGTCCTAGATCTGCAAGGCTTGGCGCACTTGTACCAGGATACGGCCTCTTGGCTAGGTCGTGCGTCTGGCTGAGCCGAGGGCCAGGAAGTAGGTTGTGGAATGATGTCTGTCTCTTCTGAATATGACATGGCTGGGGCGCCCACCTTGAGGCGACGTCTGGCTCTGGGACCCCAGCTGTCTAGCGTAAGACGCAGAATTGGAGGCGTTGAGTCCGTCTGGAGCGAATTTGTTGGGATGGGAATTTCTCATCCGGTGGTTGGGACCAGAGAACCAGTGTCCTAAGTTTACTGATCTCGCCTTCGTGATCAGTCTCCGCTTGGGGCCTGACACCCCAATCGGGCCAAGACCCTAGGGACTCAGAGAGAATTTCCTATGGCCTCTGCCTCCTCTAACATTTTGGAAATCGACTGAGGAACCTGAATATGAGGGAGGTGGGAAGAGGATCCCAGTAGGTAGGGGGCAGGGCAATGACCTAAACTCAGTGGCTCTGCCCTATTGAAACTCCAGTGTAGTCCTTCCTTGGTTCCATACAACCGCTGCAGCCTGATACATACAGCACAGTACAGCACAATGACGGATATTAGTTTCACTGCTCTGGAGGAACTAGTGGGCTTCCTCTTGGGGGAGGAACAGACAGGTTCAGGGCCGGAGTCAGTTGCTGCGTCCTGAACCCTGGACCCAGAGGCAGGTGACATTACCATCATGCATTCCTTATACAGAATAACAGCAGGTCCTCCGCTGTCAGTGGAGAGGAATGGGGAAAGAGTCCGCAGGAAGGTCGCCCCTTCTTTCAGCTTCATTCAAAGAACTCTTAGATCTCGGTTTCTCCAAGAATCAGGCAAGCACTCTATCAACTGAGCTATATTCCCAATCCCTCTTTTTTTTTTTTTTTTTTTTTTTTTGTGGTGGTGGTGGGGATTGAACCCAGGGTCTTGTGCATGTGAAGCAAGCACTCTACCAGCTGATCTATATCTCCAGCCCCACGAAACAGACTAACTTGAGAAAGTGGCCATCCTTTCTGGTCTGTCTTGCTTGGAATCATAATCCAAGCTGTCTCTACAGGGTATGGGCCTGTTCTGGTCATTCTTGAAGAACATCCGGTAGGGGGATCCATCCACCTCCTACTCACCTTTTGGCGGATGGAAAGAACTTTCCCAGGTTTAGTGACGCTGGGCGCTTGCTCCCAGTTGCCTATGGATAAATAACATCAGCCTTCCTCCCAGACCCCTCTAGGGTGAGAAATGTGAGTCCTGTCCTAGTGCTAGGGGAGGAAAGGTGTGTGTGAGGAGGGTGTGAGGCAGATAGAAGATAAAGCTTACCTGGGTTCTTAAGGGTTACTCATTACCTTTCTTTGGAGCCAAATAATCCTTCAATGCCAGTTCCCCAATAGCTTCTGCCACAGCCTTCAGTTCTGCATCCCTGTCAAGTGCTCAGAGCCTGTGCCTGAGCCTGGTGTGGTAGGGGCATCCCTGTATACCCAGAAACCAGGGAGGCTGAGGCAGGAGGAGCCCCCGCAGGCTCAGCAACTTAGTGAGAGTGTCCCAAAATTTAAAAAAAAAAAAAAAACTGTTTGGGATGTAGCTCAGTGATAAAGCACACCTAGATTTAATCCCTGGTACCAAAAACAAAAGTAAAAAGGCTGGGAGTGTGGCTCAGTGGTCCAGAGCCCCTGTGTTCAATCCCTAATGTGTTTGTGGGGGAACCTGTGTCTGCCCCCCTCTTTTGGTACTGGAGATTGGAACTCAGGGGTGCTTTACCACTGATCTACATCTTCAGCTGTTTTTTTTTTTTAATTGAGATAGGGTCTCCCTCAGTTGCTGAAGCTAGCCCCCAACCTGCACTTCTGCCTCAGTCTCCTGGAGTGGCTGGAATCACAGCCTGTGTCACTGAGTCCCGCTGTGTCTGGCCCTTCTTTTTTGTCTGTATTCTTCAAGGTGCTCTAACAGGTGTACCAGACCAGTTCTCCAGGCCTGAACCTGGACCCAGAACAGCCAGCTTTTTTTCTTGCTTCTTGACTCTTTCTGAGGCTGGGGCCAGGCAGGCCCCTCTACTCAGGACTCAGGGGTGCCTTTCTGGTCACACACTTCCTTCTGGTCCTCCTTCCTGGCGTCTCTGTCAATCTGTACATTTCTCTAACCTTTTGTTCTCTCAGCCTGTAAATCTCCCCACCCTTACCTGGAGGCTCAGAAGGGTCCAGTTCTCTGCCCTGCTCCACTTACTTTCTGTATGGGTCTCCCCCATGCCTCTCTCCTCCATGATTTTGGTGCCTTCCCAAAAGTCAGTGGCAGCAATTGCTTTGTCCCCAGAGAATTCAATTCCCAAGACCATCACAGCTAGAATGGGAATTTCCCTTCAGTAAAGGTGCTAGGTACTTGGGGTGAGCAGAAAGGGACACTGTTGGAATTCTGACACCGTTTAGGAAGTACAAGAGAGATGAAAGAAAAGATCTATATCCTATTTCTTTCTGCAACCTCCAGCCCTTGCCTAGAAGCCAGACTTCTGTATTAGCATGCTAGAGAAGGATCCACTGTCCTACCTCCCCACCACAGGAGGTTATTGACATTTTAAAAGAAGATGGGTTGCTAATGGGATTTTTTTTTTACAATGGGCATTGTTATTTTTGCAAAACAATACAAATGCCTTTATTTCTGAGAGGAATAGGAGTGCTGAAATCCAAGAAGGGCAGTTTCAATAGTAAGCTCACTGGCAGTTCTTTCTGGTGGAAGAAGAGGTGCTGGGTCATAGTGAGGCTCCTCAAATTCTGGTGATTAGTCCCCTCCTGGATAACTAGCTGCCTGTAATTTCAGTCACTGTCTCTCTTCAGCTAATACAAGATGACTGAGGCACATCAATGACTCTGGGATTCTGCTCTAGGCTTTAGGAACACCAGGAGGGTGGATGGGAGACTGAGAAGCTCAAGAGATCACTACTGCTGGACATGGTGTCATACACCTGTAATATCAACATCCTGAGAGGCTGAGAAAGGAGAATCAAAAGTTAAAGGCTAGCCTGGGTGGTAAGACCCAATCTCAAAAATTTTAATTATAATTTTAATTTTAATTATTATTATCATAAAGGCTGGGGATGTAGTTCAAGGTCTATCTGGGGGAGGCTATGAGTCTAGGCAAGTTTGTAAAGAAGAACACAATGGAGGGACTGATGCCGATAGGTGAGGTCTGACAAAGCCTTCCAGGTACCTAATCAGGCAGATATGGAGGAGCAGATAACATCTGCCTTGGCTTTGGCCTTGACACAGGGTCAGGGAAGTTTAAGCAAGAAGGGAGGTTTTTTTTTTTTTTTTTTTTTTTTTTTTATCCAGCACATATTAAATCATCTAGGAACTTAGAAAAAAATTCTTTATCAACTTTCTGCACACTTTCTAATGGTTCCTAGTGGGCTCCATATATTTAAAAGCCTCCTAGGTGATGCCTGGTTGAGATCTACAGAATTAGGACAAGTGTGTATGTGTGTGTGTGTGTGTGTATGTGTGTGTACATGTGCACGCAGGGGGGGCAGGAACTGCTGGAGCAAAAGCCAGGAGATGGTCAATATGTGGTGATTCAGGAAATGGAGGTGGAGGCATTGGCCAGGGGTTTGGCTGGGGAGGAGGCAGGCAGGAGAGGTGGGGGACTCCTGACTAGTTGATCTCTTTTCTCCTGTCAGATTCCTTCCAGAGCTGTCTCTGCTTCCTCTCCTCCCTGGGAGAGGTCTCTGGGAGTCTTCCTCCTACTCCCTCTGCGTCCTTTTCTCCTTTGGTTTTCCATGTTCCTCCCTCCGCTCTGCTACCCCTTCCTGGGCGGTCGGTTCCGCCCCTCAGAACTCCACAGCGCAATGGCCTGTCCTGGGCTCACCCATTGTTCTCTCCTTCCTCCTTCTTTCCGTGTTCTCTTTTTTATTTCCTTTCTTCTGTTCCAGCCCTCTCTCCATTAGAATGAGAAAGGCCCCTTTTACTTGCCATTTCTTAAAATTATAATCTGACCCACATGGCATTTACATGAACTAAGAGATGAAAACAACAGAGAATCTTCCAGAATATTTACTTTGTTGACAAACAAAACCTCTATACTCCCACCATATTCTGGATTGTCCCAAAAACATTTTCATCTGATTTTAGCCAGGGATGTATTGGTTCAGTGCCTAAAGCTGTGCCGGACTCACCATTTTGTGAAATAGTCCCTTGACTATTTATGGTGGGTTGCCCATTTTGCAGAAGAGGAAACTGAGACCAAGGTCACATAGCTGGTTGGTGTTCATTCAAACCTAACAGTGAAGCCCCAAGGCTCTGCCAAGATGAAAACCTCTTCCATACTCTCTAACTTCACTCTGAGTATGAATGGAGTTCTCTCCCAGCCCTGGCTCCATCCTCTGCCCTTCTCAAGTTGGACAGTGGTCCCTAGTGAAGCTTGAGAAGGGGCTCTGGGATTGAGGGAACCAGCACCATAGAGGTTACCTGTGGACTCTGAGGAGATAAAAGAAACCTGGACTGTGAGTCTTGTGGATCCTAGTAGAACTGAGCTGAGCCTGGGTTTGCCATGGCTGGGTGGGTGGCTTCGAGGTCTGAGAACTATATATGTTTTTTTGTTTTTATTTTGGTAACAATTTTATTAGGATCTAATTCACATTTCATACAATCCATCCATTTAAAGTACACAATTCAAGGTTTTTAGTGTACTTCCATGTGTGACTGTTCCCACTATCAACTTTAAACTGATTTTTTTTTTCTTTTTTGGTACTAGGAATTGAACCTGGGATGCTTTACCACTTAACTACATTCCTAGCCCATTTTACTTTTTATTTTGAGGTTTTGCTAAGTTGCTCAACTTCACTAAGTTGCTGAGCAGGCTTTGAACTTGCAGTCCTCCTACCTCAGCCTCAGAGTTGCTGGGATTTCAGGCGAGTGCCATCGTGCACAGCTACTTTAACTTTTTTATTAACTCAGAAAGAAACTCATAGCCTCAATTTCCCATTTCCCTTCAACCCTAAGCAGCCATTAATCTTTCTATCTCTATTGATTTGTCTATTCTGGACATTTCATATAAAATGAAATCTTATAATATGTAAACTTTGTGCCTGGCTTCTTTTTTCAGCACGTTTTAAAGATTCACTTATATTTTCAAATTTAAATTTAATTTAACTTAATTTTCAGTACCGGAAATTGACCTCAGGGGTACCATGGAGCCATATCACTATCCTTTTTTACTTTTTATTTTGAGACAGGGTCTCACTAACTTGCTTAGAGCCTTGCTAAATTGCTAAGGTGGCCTCAGACTTGCAGTCCTCCTGCCTCAGGCTCCCTCCGTAGTCACAGGAATTGCAGGCACGCAACACTATGCCCAGCAAGGCTCATTCATATTGAAGCATGTATCAGTACCTCATTTCTTTTTATGGCTGAACGATAGTCATTGTATGGTTATATCACATTGTTTATTCATTCATTATTGATGGACATTTGAATTATTTCTACTTTTTGTGTGAGAGTGTTTTGTGCTTCCCTGATTCCGGGTGTCCAACCAGTAGCTCAGCCAGAAAAAGGAGCAAGTGGAGGACCCTGGAGAGGCTCAGAGAAGCATCATCTGGTGGCTATGTATCCCCAGTCTCCTTTCCAATTCTGTCCAATGAAGTGGGGCTGTTGTTATTGCTGTAGGAGTTACTGGCTTTGGAGTAATGGTTCAGAGTCATGGTTCCTAGTTAGGTAGGATTCAAATCCTGATTCTACCACTATTAGTTGCCAATAGGTCTTTTAACTTCTCTGTACCATAGCGTCCACATTCATTAGATAAGAATAACAATAGTGCCAATCTTTGGGATTGTTATGAAGAGTAGTCTGTATATTTTGTCTAGTACATGGCATTTTGTGGGTGCTGGAAGAAAGAAAATTTAAGCTTATGTTAGTTTCCACTTAGTCAAGAACAACTACAGCATCAGTTGGTCCCTGTCCTTCCCTGGACAGGTAGGATGAAGATTGAGGAGGTTAGCCACTGCTTAGCCATGTCCAAGGAGAACAGAGGGCAAATTTTCAGCCTGAGGGATGTGGAGTTAGATTCCAGCCCTCAAACATACTGCCTAGGTGTCTGTCCCAGGTGGAGGTACTGGAGAAATGCCATCAGCCACCAAAGCCTCAGGACAGCAAACTCTGTTGGTCTGATTCAACCTTCTGCTTCCCAAAAATGGAGCTTGAATTTAGAGGACAGTGAGCTGTGAGGCCCAAACTGTAACCCTGTCTTCAATCATCCAACTCTGGGACCTGGCACAGACACTGTGATTTCCCTGTTTATAATTCTATTGGGGTCTATGTGTGGAAACCAGGTTTTGCCCTCTTTCCAGCCAGATACCCCCAAGACCATGCAGGGATATGGCCAGGAATCAGAGACCCTGCAGGGAGGTAATGGGAGTTTAAGGGAACATGTTCCTTCTTGGGCATTTCCCACAAGAGAAAGTGGTGTGAATTGCTGGGACTGCTCTCCAGGTCAGCCTTGGGGAGGGGTTCTGATATCAGCATGGGTGGGGGTAGCCTTCATGTCCTTTGATACCTTTGAATTTATGGAATTCAGTTCAAAAGAATACAGTAAAAGATGGCTGGGATTGTGGCTCAGTGGTAGAGCGCTCGCCCAGCACATGCGAAATGCTGGGTTTGATTCTCAGGACCACATAAAAATAAATAAAATAAAGGTATTGTGTTAGTCAACAACAACAAAATTTAAAGAGAATACAGTAAAAGAAAAACCTTAAATGTTGGTGTTAGAATGGATTCACAGAGGCTTTTTGTTTCCACACTTCCATCAAGGGCGGCCACTTGCCTTTCCTCTCTGTGCCACAGAAAGTGACTTACCAAGTAGACGCTGCTCCTTTTTATTTTTGTTGTAGCCTCTGCATCTGCAGGAACACTGCATATTCAAGGGCACCAACCACCCCTCTCCTATGTCCCAGTTCTGAAGAATCCACACACCTGTTACCCCCAAGAAATGATCACTGTGATCAGTGTCACCCGCAGGTGGATCCAGACTGCGCTTGGTGATGGGAGATGAGGGAGAAGAGAGTTATCTGGCACCCATTTTTCTGTCACCTTGACTCTAGTGTCTCCCCTCTCTCCCCATCACTGGTGACTTCCTGGATCCCTGACCCAAGTGGGTCTGGGCACAAGTGCCCTCGGTCTCTGTGCTGCCTGGCCTGTGCCTGGGGTTCAGGGAGGGGATTACTCAGAGATTTTGTGCTGTGGTGCAGGAACTGAAGTTTGGGTGGAGTGAGGTGGAGGGATTCTCCATCTTTTCACCCTGCGAAAGGACTTCCAAAGCAGAAGGGTGAGGAGCTGAGTGACAGACTGTGTTGGGTGACTTTTGGGGATATGTGGAAATACTGAAAAGTGCTGGCCACTAGCTGAAACCCCTGGAGGTTGTAGCCTACAGGAGCCAGTCCTCTCACCCCAAGGTGACACTAAGAATTTATACCGACTGAGAAAAGTTCTTCTAGGAGTGGCTGTATACTGTGGACTATTCTTCATCTAATAAAACTGTGGAGACAGTTGTGAGCCAAACAGGCTCAAATCCCCACAGTGGTAGCACCGACATCACTGGAGACAGCCAGCCTTCTCCTGGATATTAGACCCGATTGGGTGTCAAGATTGGGTATCTGGAGATGAGTTTTACAGGGCCTCTTCACCTGGTGGTTCACACAGATATGCACAAACTAGCCGGTGACCCTAAGCTCAGCTTTGTTTTCATTCGTAGAAAACCACCTCTGAAAAATACTCCCTATGAGGAAGCGCTTTTATGAAGAAGACTCAGCGGCCTTGTGAGGGCCGGAAAAGAAACGTTGTCTGTGCTCTTTTCTGGTGGCTTACAAAACAAAGCAATTGCGAACCAATGTGCCGACCCACGCGTCCAGCGGGCGTGTGAGGTGCATTTGTAAATGCGTGTGATGTGGACTAATTTAATCAACTTTTAAAATATTCATCGTTTTTAGTTTTGTAAAGAAGGAAAACATGCATCTGAGAAAAAAGATTTTGAAAAATTCAAAGGCAGCATAAAATGACAAGTAGTTGTCTTTCCAGATCCTCAGCCCCATCCCTAGAAGCTCCACGTTCTGGTCTCATCTCGAACGCCTATCCACTTCCACCTTAAAAGTAGGAATGAATTCGAGATGCCTGCTTTCTTCCAGTCTTTTCAGTCTTCGCTTTGGCGCTTGCTCAAGAGGAACCGGTTCCCTGCTTTTTCTTCCTACGTCCTCCTTGCTGGCCAGCCACGATGAAAGTGCCTGCAGCTTCACAGTGACGCCAGCTGAACGTGTTACCGAAGATTTTGATCTTTGTGAGGCCGGTAGGTTTCTTAAAGAAACAAATGAGTGACACAGAACTACAAATGAACCTAGGGAAAGCGAGAGGGCGGAATGTTTGTAGTTAGAAGCTGTTGGCTTGGGTGGAGAGTGTCGAAGCGTGGGTTGGGGGCGACGCGGGATGTGCAGATTGCGCGCAGGAGGTGCAGATTGCGCGCGGGATCACGCCCTCGCTCAGAGGCCGGAAGCCCTCGCCGAGGTTCAAAGCTGCGCGAGCTGGGAGAGGCGGCGGGGCCGCGGGGTCAGCGGGAATTAGCGCGCCGGGCCGGGACGAGGGATCGCCGCGGGGCGAGAGTTCGGGACGGGATTAGCGGGTTCAAAATCAGGTCAGGGAGAGCTAAACGTGGCGACGAGGTTCGCTGGAGGTCAAGGTCCATGAGAGAGGCGGGTTCCAGACCCCACGCGGGAACCGAACCGCAGCAAGTCGTTGCGATCCCGAGGACGCTGCATCGCGAAGCCGCGGTCAGAGCGCACCGAGGGCTGGTCTGCCACCTCTCCAGCCGAGTCGATTTTTTTTTTTTTTTTTTTTTTTTTTTTTTTTTATTCTGGCGGCCTCAAGGCAAGGATTTCGCCGACACTGGGCCTTGGCCCACGGAATGAGTGGGTGGCGAGGCGAACTCAAAATTGCGGCTTCGAGTAATGTGTCGCACCTTTCCACTCTAGCGCGCGCAGTCTGCAGAACAGGGTGTACCGATATTTCTTTTAGATTTGAATCCCATTTCCTTTTATTTTTATAATACCTTTTTTTTTTTTCTTTTTGGCAAGGTGAAACTCTTCTGCAAACAGTTCAACAAAACGCACCGAACAGTGCAAAGGAATTCTCTCTCTCCATTTCCCTGGCATCTATGGCCTCCGTATGGAATAAATCATGGAATGTGACACGATTTTTGTAAAAATAATCGCAACCCACTGTCCATTCGTCTGTGCATCCTGTACACGCATCGTGGTAGAGTTGGGAGGACAGCTGAGCGAGATACGCTCTTCCCGAAAGAGGTAAAGCGTGTGTGAGACTGAGTCTAGAGCAGTTTTAAGTACTGAGTCTTCATCAATTACTTGAGTTCTCTCTCTCCCCACCCACCCCTTTTAAAGAGCTCCTGGATACTCAAGGAGAACAAACTTGGAGATGTTGTGGGCTACGAATTGGGTGCTCCACTTGGAAATCCCGCCCTGGGTGGATGATTTAAGGAAAAATCAAAAAGCAGACGGACGGATAGACGAGCACTCTTAGGGTCTCTAAGTGGAGGTGGCCCCACTCTAATCGCCTCCAGCTTTCCCGAGCTCTGTCTTTCCTCCCTCAGGGGATCCGCTTCTCCCATCCCCTGCCTCAACCTTTGGCTTTCCCTCCCCGATATTGCGGCCTGGGGAACTGGATCCCAGATGCTTGGTTTCTCCGAAACCTGGTCCATCTAGAATGGATCAGGCTGATTTTCTCGGAGAAAGGACCACGGATTCTGTTCTGCCGGGGCGAAATTTGCAAATTTGCTGGGGAGATGGGGACCGGTAGGAGTAGGGTGAGTATGAAGATGGCTGGAAGGGAAGGAGAAGGAAGGAGGCCGGCGAGAAGTAGAAGACCCGAAGACAGGGTGCAAGGAAGCCAAGAAGCTGGAGTGGAGCTGGGGGAAAGGGGGGGGGGGCGGCTGGAGTGGGAAGGGGCGGGGCCGGAAATTGGGAGGCCGCGCGCCACCCAAACAAACAAAGCGCGATAGGGGCTCCACCCAGGGCGGGCGGCTTTCCCCCAACTGTCTCCCGAATTCTTGCGTTTGGTAGGCAGGAGGGTTGGTCTTGGATGGGCCTTCGGGTTGCTCTTGGGGAAATCAGTCTAAAGGGACTGATCACAGGAGAAAAGCCACGCAACCAATAGACGTTCGGCTCTGCCTAACTGGATTCAGGTCGCCCATGCGAAGTTCACGGGTGGTGGACAAGAGAGCCCTCTCTTGCACTTTGGTTCATGTGGATTCGGTGGCTGTGGCTTTGCTCCGAAGGATGCTGGGAATGCCATTCTCGACCCTCCAGTCTCAAGGGCCGGTCGAGGAGCCCGAAATTTCTGCATAAGAAACCCTTTCCTCTGGCCGAAAATACCGTATTCTGCTTTTAAATCGTATAAGCAAGATTGAGACTCCTCTTAATGCCGCTTCCAATCTTTGCACACTGTTCTTACGACTAGAACAACAATAGAAATGAAAACAGGAAAAAAAAAGCAACCTCACTGTTTCCCTGTAAAGACTCTTTTCAAACGTTTTTTTTTTAATGTGCATCCTTATTTCGCATAATTTGAGTCCTAGTCAACGTGCAGTTTTGTATTCAGCCTTTTTAATTTGAGTTCACACCTAAATATTTGCCGTGTGCTATGATTCTCAAAAGCATACTTTTCAACGGCCGATTAATATCCTATGTTTTATTGTATAATTTCTTTTTTTGTATAATTTATTTGACCATTCAATTGTCAGTTATTCCAGTTCTTGAGCATTAAAATAATGCACAAATCAAAATCTTCAGGTATATAGCTTTCTTCTTCGGGGAGGATAAACTTCAGGATCCTTACTGACTCAACAGGATAGGGACTCCTTTTCTTCCTCTTCTTCTGGTTACTGGGGATCGGAACTCGGGGCCTCGGGCAACCTAGGAAGCGATCTACCACTGATCTACATCTCTATTTTATTTCAAGTCAGGGTCTCGCTAAGTTGCCCAGGTGGCCTCGAATTGCGATCCTCCTGCCTCGGTCTCTCTCATCTATTTAGGATTACAGGCATGCCACCATGTCCCGCTTAGGAACATTTTCCTGTCTGCTAATATATTGCCGAACTGCTTTCCAAAGCAATTTGCACAGACATTGTGTGTGTGTGTGTGTGTGTGTGTGTGTGTGTGTGTGTGTAATTATTATGGGCAGAGTATGGTGCTAGCGGTGGAAGATTTCCAGATATAAAGAATCAGCCCCCACCTTAAAACACTTCTCTGCACCCCAGGTCTCTGTGGAGACAGGCCTCGGGATTGAGAATTACTGTGCATAGCTGGGAGCTCTCTAGGGAAGAGGAGGCAATGAAAGCAAGGGGCGGGAGTTCCTTCCCCTGCCTGGAGAAAATCGGGTAAGGCTTCCTAGTGAAGACGATATTCAAGGAGGGACAAACAAGGCAGAAAAGGAATCTTAGCGTGTGCAGGCCTTGAGTTTTGAAAAGGTACCCGCAGTAGTAGCTTACACATTTTCAGAGTGTACGTCCAAGCGGGAAGGTCCGGAAAAGTGAGACTCTTCATTCTGCACAAGGAAATTGGAAACAGATAACATTACCATTAGGCATTTGTATTGTTTTTAAAGGTTACTGTATTAATAGAGGCATAATTCCATAATCATTATTGTCGTACATTGTGTTTTATTGAAAAAGAGTTTACCTTAGCTTACTTAAAACTACTAATTGTCTTGTAAGAAACAGTGCTGTTTCTAAGTCACAGTAATATGTATTTTAAACCAGCAACACAATGCACATATTATTTGAATTTTTATGAGGTGAGAATATATTTAGGTCTTCCATATTAATTTAAAATTTTAACAACCCACAAAATAATTAGACCAGTGTATATACAAGTCCATTTCTTTAATTCTCCCTCCAGAAAAATGAGAGCTGATAGTTTACAAAGTTGCATTAGTTGCATATTCAAACGATGTTTTTTGCAATAATGAGTCATACAATTGCTGATACTTAACCATAGGTTGTAGTCTTGTTAGTGACTATAGCTTGATCTCATTTTTTTGAAAATAGTGGGTTTTTTTATTTGTCGATGGACCTTTATTTTATTGAACCCAGTGACTCACACATATGAGGCAAGTGCTCTACTACTAAACCACAACCTTAGCCGTTGATCTCATTCTTAATAGTCTAGAATAAATTATATGAATATTTTGCCATTTTCTTCCCACTTTAAAAATTGTATAAGTAACATGTGAATGTATTGTATATCGTAAAATGGAAACAATGCCAAAGTATGAAGATAAAATATAAAGCTTTTCTTTGTTTCTCAGATGTGTGAGGTGAGAAATTAGCGGTTTGCTCTGCCAGACTTCCTCCCTAGTCTATCAGAAAAATTGTATGTGTTCTCTTTAGGCTGAACACTTCCATTCTTTTCCACCCTCCATGTCTGCTCCCTCCTCTGAAACCAGCGGGTAGTGTTTACTGTGTTTGTCTTTGTTGTTGTATTTTATCATGAAATATCCATTGTTTTGTATACCCATGTTTTTAATTAATATACAGGGTATAGAGTGTTGCATTTCATTTGTTTTTAATATTAAAACAAACATGATTTTAAAATAATTTCAAATTTATGGAAAAGTTGCAAGATTGGTACAGAAAACTCCAGTACACTTGCCTTTTAGCTGCATATGTCATTTTTTTCTATATAGCTAAAATTATTATTATTGGGACATTTGAGAATAAGTTGCAGGCACTATGCTTCTTTGGTACTCCACTTCTTTTTCTTCCTCCTCTTCTTCTTCATCTTCATTTTCATCTTTCCTAGTACTGGGAACTGAACTCAGGAATACTCTACCACTGAGTTACATCTCCAGCCCTTTTAATTTTATTTTGAGACAAGGTCTTGCTAAGTTGCTTACACTGTCCTTAACTTGTGATTCTTCTGTCTCAACCTCCAGTATTGCAGGCGTGCACCACTGAACCTAGGGCTCATGCCCTTTACTCTTAGATACAGTATTCCTCTCTCCTTCCTTTTTTCCTCCCTCCTTTCTTTCTTCTTTTCTTCCCCTTCCTCCCTCCCTCTACTCCTCTCTTTTCCTTCCTTCCTCCCTCCTTCCCTCCTCCTCCTCTTCCTCCTTCTCCCCCTCACCTCTCCTCTCTCTCTCTCTTCCAGTGTTTATGTCTTAAGAAGGAGGGTCTTTACATACATGGCCAAACTTCAATGATCAAAAGCAGGAATTTAACATTGATACATTGCTATAATATAATCTTCAGATCTTTTCAACTTGAGCCAATTGTCTCAACAATGTTTTTATTATTATTATTATTATTATTATTATTATTATTATTATTTTGTGACTTTGGATTTAATCCAATGTTATTCACTGCATTTAGTTTTCAAGGTCTTTTTAGTCATCTTTAGCTGGAAACAATACATCAACTTTTCTGTCTTTCTACTGTGCTAACTTCATGAGGAATTAATTGTTTTATTATTTATTTAAAAATCCCTCCCCCCCTTACGTAAATGAGTGTTCTTATTTTTCTACAGCCCATCAACCCTTGCAACACTTGCTGTATGAGTTATTTTATTTATTTATTGGTACTGGGGATTGAACTTAGGGATGCTTAACCACTGAGCTACATCCCTGACCCTTTCTAAAAATATTTTATTTAGAGACAGGGTCTCCAAGTGGAGTTGCTTAGGGCCCCATTAAGTTGTTGAGGCTGGCTTTGAACCACTGGGATTACAGGCATGAGCCACTGCACCTGGCAACACTTTTTATTTGATTTCAGCCATTTTAGTGGACATGAAGTGGTATTTCATTATGGTTCAAATTTTTATTTCCCTGATGACAAATGATATTGACTATCTTTTCTCATTCACTTGTACATCTTCTGTGCAATATCTATTCATATCCTTTGCCTATTTTTACATTGAGTTATTATTTGTCCTTATATGAATGAATTTTGAGGGTTGTTTACATATTGTAGATGTGTCCCTTAGCAGACATATAATGGGTAAATATTTTCTCTCATTCCGTGCTTTTTTGATGCTGTCCTTTAAAACAAAAAAAAATTGTTTTTTAAAGTCCAATTTATCCCCCCCCCCCCCGCCTTTATTGCTTGTAATTTTGGCATTATTTCTGAGAAGGCATTGCCAAATCCCAGGTTAACATTTAAACCAAAATTTTCTCCTAAGAGGTTTATAGTTTTGGCTTTCTCATATTTAGATCTTTGATTAATTTTGAGTTAATCTTTGCATATGATATGATGTTAGGGTTCAACTTAATTAGTCTGCTTGTGGATGTCCAGTTACTCTAGGATCATTTTTAAAGAAAAGGCTATTCTTTCCCTATTGAATTGTCTTGGATCTTTGTCAAACATTTCTCTCTTATGGTTCAGCAGTAGAGTGCTTGTCTAGCAAGCAGGAGGCCCTGAGTTTGATTTCCTAGCATATACACCTCATTATCCCCCACAGCTCCTGTTTTCCTTCTATTCTTTGGGTCCTTCTTTACTTTCTGGCACAATATATGTCAATGTTTATGCTCTAGCTTTTGAATTTGTCATTCCTTTCCCCAAGGAATCTTGGTTCTTTAAGTGCATGATTCTTTTTAGAAGGCAAGACCTGGGTTCTGGTTATGATCACTACTATTGAGAACCTTTCAGTGGACAGAGCCATGAAATATATCTATGCCCCTATGACATATATTTGCATTTATGTCTATTAAGACCCACAAGTTCACACCAATAACTCCAGTCCCAATTTAACCACAGGGCTTTTTATTATTTTCCTTTTTTTCCCTGTATTTTTAGCTCCTTTCTCTGACGGTGAAAAATTTGGTTCTTATTATCTTTAATATACTTATTTGATCAGTCCTCCTTTATGTAATCAGATCCTGTTTCTACCCACCCCCAGCACTTGTGAAATCCCTTCTAAAACACCCCATTGGGGCTTGGACATGTAGCCCTGACACGGTGCCGGTGCCATTGTCCCTGCTTGGATTCCAAAACTCATGCAGGGTGCAACACTCTCCTTTGTGAGGACACTTGCTTTGATTGGCCCCACCTACTGGCTTTTGAGTGGAATTTCAGAAAAGGAAGAGCAATACCACATTTTAAAATCCTCACTCTCTGCTCTTTCTGATTGCTGTGTAACTTTCCATAGCATGTGATCACTCCATTTTATTTGTCTACTCTGCCATGGAAAGAGATCTAGGGCTCCAATAATTTCCTTGTCACCTCAAATACTGCCACAGCAAACACTGTCACACAGATTGCTTTAAATGTCTATGGGAAAATGTCTTTGGGATCTATATGTAGGAGTGGAGTTTCTAAGTGACAGGATGGAAAAATAATAATGTTTGCCTTGCCTGACATCGCCAGCTCCCCATCCAGACCACACTTAGCTAATAGTACATGCAGCTATCTGTATCCACACATTTCCTCTGCCCTCAACTTGATATTTTCCCACTCTTAAATTTTTGCCAGTCAACTACACATCAGGGATCTTTTATTCTTGGTTTTGTTTTTTTTTTTTTTTTTTTTTTTTGGTACCAGGGGATTAAACTCAGGGGCACTCAACCACTGAGCCACATCCCCAGCCCTTTTTTTTTGTATTTTATTTAGAGACAGGGTCTCCCTGAGTTTCTTAGCAGCCTTGCTAAATTGCTGAGGCTGGCTTGGAATTCAGGATCCTCCTGTCTCAGCCTCTTGAGCCACTGGGATTACAGGCACGCACCACTGTGCCTGGCAATCCTTTATTCTTGCCATAATTTCCACATCTCTAACTTCCAATGATCTTGAGCATCTCCCAAAGTGTTTATTGACCTTTTGGTTTTGCCATGTCCTTGAATTTACTCACACGTTGTCCTCCATTTTCTTTAAATCTATATTGGATTCGAGTGTTCATATGGCTTTCCAATCTTCCCCTCCTTTTATTTAAAATGTCTTGAAAAGATTTTTATGAGCTGCCTGTAAGTCCACAAGCTGTGTGGTCTTTAAAGTATTATTTCACCTGAGCACCTGGGCTCTTTGAAAGTTTTTGCTACCTCAAACAAATATCCTTACACCTGTCCTTTTTTTTTAAAATGGTACTGGGGGGATCGAACCCAGGGCCTTGTGCTTACCTTACACCCCATCCTTGAACATGCATCTTTGTAGTTGTGGGGGAAATTTTCTTAGATAAATTTTCAGAAATGGTGTTTTTAGGGTGACATTTGAAGACACTGTATGTGGCCATACATAACAGTGACAATGACTTAACTGTGTAGTAGAGACCAGGGACTCAGTCAGGGATAGGAGTTTGGGAAGAAAGAAGAATCCTTGAGAAGCACTCCTGACTTTGGAATAGGAATGGAAGCCAGGGCTAGATAGTGAGGACACTTGCCAGGAGACAGAGATGGGTGGTTGAGTGGTCAACCACCTTGGCCAGGCTGTGCTAGGCTGTAGGCAAGGAGGCCACCAACTGCCCCGCAGACTTCATCAGGCAGAGCCTCTGGAGGGAGTCTCAGGGCCTTGTGAGTCCACAGCAATAGGAAGTATTGTTTTCTCAAGGGAGCTCTACCTGCTTTGCACAGCCCCAGAGTGCATAGGTAGGCAAGTGGACATTTGTCTGATCACAGATTTTTTTTTTTTTTCACAGACTGAAATTCTACTTCCCAGGGGACTGGCAGGATGTAGGTTCTGCTGTATACCATTGGGCAGGTGTGCATTGCATAGTGTCACTCAGAAGTTTAATGAGGACTGAATAATTTAGCCTAAGCTAATTCTCCCAGAGGTTCTGCACAAGTTAGATGTGTTTCTATCTCTGGGCCACCGGGAAGAATTTGTGACTGTCCAGGGAAGGGTCTCCAGGATCTCTCTCAGCAATTGTCTCCAACTAAGGAAGGTATTTCCCTTCCCAGCAGTCTCTCAGGGAGGCTGTCGTGTCTCCCTGGGGAGATCCCATCCTATACCTGGGCCTGAGTGGGGCTGTGCCGTGAGCAGAAGGGCAGAATCCTCGCTGGCTGTTGTTTGGGGGAAACTGGGTGAGCTTCCAACTTGTTTTCTTTGGGGGAAAGTGAAGGATGGTTCATAAAAAGAGATGGCGTCCCTTTTCCCCTTTTGGAATCACCAGCCTTAGTGACACACATGAGCGCAGACAGAGTCAGAATCACAGAAGTGGATAGAGACCCAGATCAGGCCAAACTCTTTGGGGGTAGAATGAACCACATTGGGCTGGGGGGAAACAGCCCTTCCTTTCACACAGGAAGGAGACCTGCTCCATTCTAGGGCGCTGGAGTCTAAGAGGATCTGGACAGATCTCTGTGGCTGATTGGGTCTGAGGTCTGAGTCAGGGGTTCTGTAGGGCCTAGTGTAGGGCAACCTCATCTGTTTTAGTCGCCTTTTTTTTGTGTGGCTTTAACCAAAATACCTGACAAGAACAACTTAGAGGAGGAAGATTATTTGGGGCTCAGTTTCAGAGACAGCCAACACCATTGCTTTGGACCCATAGTGAGGTAGCACATCATCTGGAAAGGGCCTAGCAGAGGAAAGCTTCTCCCAAGGAAGCAGAGAGATGGGAGGAGCAAGGGGCAGCAGGGAAGATGCGCTTTTCCAGGGCACATCCCAGTGACTCATTTACTCCAGTTATGCCCCACCTGCCTACAGTTACCACCCAGTCCTTTTAAACTAGGATGGACTGATTAGGTTACAGCTCTCACAATCCAATTATTTCACCTCTGAATATTTCTGCATTAACATGGGAGTTTCACCCTAACATTATCCCAGAGCAGTTCCTTGGCCTCACACCAGCTCACTGAGCCGTAACTTTCATCTTGGCCACTGGCAATGCTAAGATGAATGACAGGTATTATCGACCCAGGGGATAGCAGGTGTTTAGGGGACTTTTCACATGAAGTGATAGAGAAATTCCACTCTTGGGTAAAGATCCCAAAATATTTTCCCATAAGTGACAAGAGCAATGTACAGACAGGCAATTAAGATGCGACAAGAAAAGTGCTGACAAGCGTTAACAATGATTAAGCACTTACTGGTGTGCTTATGAGCTCCATACAACACAGTGAGGTGGGCCCTGTGGATCCATTTAATAGATGGGGAAGTCAAAGCTCAGACAGATTAGGTAACTGGCACAAAGTCGCACGGTCATGGCAAAGCCTATTTCCTTGATCACTGTGCCAGATGTCACCTTGCTATACCGTGTTGATGGTAAAGGTAACTATGTTTCTGGCGTCAGGGATAAAACTATGCCAGGCCTGAGAGTGAATACCTCACCCCAGTCATTGAGGTAACTTTCCCAGAGGCTCAGCCCCCTCTCTTCCCTCTCCTGGTCGTCCCAGCGCCAGCTCTTTGCAGCCTTGCAGCCCCGATCTTTACCTGCCACCTTTCGGGAAGCGGCCTCGTGCTGCCCCCTGCTGGTAGCGAATGTCCAACGCAGTGCGGGCTAGGCTGGCGCGACTTCCCTGCGCAAGGGTGGTGGTTCCCCGCCGGTTCCGTCCCTCCCCAGCTCCTTGGGGTCCAGAGTTGGGGTGGAGGTGGGGATGGGGATGGGAGGAATATCTCCTAACTGAGGCCAGGCCCAGGAAGCTGGTCTCGTGCTTCCTTTCTCCGGCTACACCAGTCTGCGCCGCCGTGGAGGAGTCCCCTGTCCCTAATCCTGGACGTTCCGGGGAGGGAGGGAGGGAGGGAGGAGGGGCACCGAGGGCTTCTTGGTACCCGGAGCTCAAAGGGCGTCCTTATTCCTGAAATACTTTCCGAGTACTGCGGATACAAGGAGGAGGAAACATGCATGCACCTCGCTGTAACGAACAACGGCAGCTCCCACCCCAGGATACCCCCGTGGCCTGACGTCACCGTCCTCCTCCTCTTAGTGACTAGAGGCCATTTTGAGTGTAGGGGAGACAGACATGGCAAAAATGACACAAGGTGATGCATACAGGCATAAAACACAAGCCAGATACAGGAGGATCAAGAGTTATGCCAACGATAGATGGGTACAATCTATCGCAGCTGGACTTGGTGCAGAAGGACTCAGAAAGAGAAATGTTAGGCGGAGCTCAGTTCTGTGAAGCTCTTTTCCAGTCTGTACGCTCTCTTTCCTCAGCTTCCAATCATACATTTTGGCATGCTGCTGATGAGCCTCTTCCAGACTATGGGGCAATATTTCTTATTTTTTTGTGTTCCCCAATTTAAGAGGACAATCAGTACCTTTAACTGAACAAATAAAGCGCTATAACAGAAATACCTAATACCTGCGCATTAGAGTGAAGGTGCACCTCTAAGGCGCAGGATGACAGGCCTTTCCCAACTCCTATTCTGTCCCATGGGAAGGGTGTCCCCTGATTAGGAGAAGAGCCGCTGAACAGAAGCCAGAGGATGCTATTCTCATTCTGTTATGATATGAACGTTTGTGACCCTCCAAATTCCTATGTTGAAAATCTAATTACCAGTTATGGTATTTGGAGGTGAGGTGTCCAAATGAAATGGAAATAAATGCTGAAAACCAAGAGATAACATTTGACACATTAATATTCAATATTAGTATTATAAATATATAAATATTATTCACAGCTGAATCACAGAGTGTATTTTAATTTCCTATACTACTTTTTTTTTTTTTTTTTTTTTTTTTTTTTGGAATTGGGAATTGAACTCAGGGGCTTTCAACCACTGAGCTATATCCAGACCTATTTTGTATTTTATTTAAAGACAGTGTCTCACTGAATTGCTTAGCACCTTGCTTTTGCTGAGGCTGGCTTTGAACTTGCAATTCTCCTGCCTCAGCCTCCCAAATGGCTGGAATTACAAGCATGAGCCACTGCACCAAGCTTCTGCTTACTTTGAAGTTATATAATCTCAAAATCTGCCAACTAAGTCTTCTCAATACCTTAAGAAAAATCGACCAATTTCATGTCTTGAAGATCTTTCTTCTGGGATGATTCAATTCCCCATCTTCCAGTGTCCTGCTTAGAGAGAAAAGCCACATTCTAGGGAGCTAGGAATTTTTCTTTCTTTCCTTTTTTTTTTGGTAGTACATGATGCCAGGTTAAGCAAGCCCTCTATCACTGAGCTACAACCTCAGCCCTTTGATATTTTATTATGAGACAGGGTATTGCTAAATTGCTCAGGCAAGCTTCAGATTTACAATCCTCCTGCCCCAGACTGGCTGGGATTACAAGCATGCACCACCACATGCCTAGCAGGGATTAGAGGTTTCAATAAACTCAATTTTCAGTCAATAAACTCAATTTTCCTTGCTTCTTCTAACCACAACGATAAGTTGGAATTTTTTCCTTTATTGCAGTGCTAGGGATCAAATCCAGGCCTCATGCATAGTAGACAAATGCTCTAGCATCCCCCCAAATTGGAATTTTTATAGAAGAATTTTATCAAAGAGTGAAGGAGAACAACAAGAAAACAGAAAGATAGAAAAAAGAAAATACACATTCTGTATTCTACAAATATAGAGTTAGGCTTCTGACCCTACCAGAGCTGACTCACTTTTTTGACCCATGGATTCCTTCTGTTTCACGGCATCCATCTGTCGAGGGTTACCATAGTCCAGGCCAGAGTTAAGTGGATGAGGCTGATCCATAATCCCAACTCTGATTGGTTGGCTGCAGAGCTGCCTGGGGCAGTGTGCTGAGGCCTCTTCCATTTTAGCCTTTTATTAAGCATTTTAAAGCAAATACAAACAGAATTATATACTAAGAGCTCATGTGTGCATTACCCAGATTCAAAAGTTGACCACACTCATTTTATTGACATTCCTATTATTCTTCCTCAAATTATTTTATTTCCTATAAAGACATTAGTATGTGTATGAAATAAAAATTCTTAAATAATATAATTATTGGTATAAATTAGTGTTATTCTTTATATTGCCTGATACCTAGGCATTTTTCATATTTTATATTTTGTCTTATATGTGTATTTTTCTTTTCTCCTTCTCTTTTTTTCTTTAGGGGCAGGCTATTGTTAAGTTGCCTACGTTGGCCTCAAACTTGTGATCCTCCTGCTTCAGCTTCTAGAGTAGCTGGTATTACAGGTTCTTACCTCTGAATCCAGATCTTGTGTCGGTATTGTATTCGGTATTGAACTCAGGGGTGCTTAACCATTGAGTCACATCCCCAGCCCTATTTTGTATTTTATTTAGAGACAGGGTCTCACTGAGTTGCTTAGGGCCTTGCTAAATTGCTGAGGCTGGCTTTGAACTCTTGATCCTCCTACCTCGGCCTCCTGAGCTGCTGGGATTACAGGCATGCACCACTGTGCCCGGCTCTTATATGTGTCTTTTTTTACATTAGCGTGTTTGTGTTGCTGTGTGTTTCCTTTTTTTTTTTTTAAATATTTATTTTTTAGTTTTCGGCGGACACAACATCTCTGTTTGTATGTGGTGCTGAGGATCGAACCTGGGCCGCACGCATGCGAGGCGAACACGCTACCGCTTGAGCCACATCCCCAGCCCGCTGTGTGTTTCCTTTAACTGGTGTTTGGTTTAGAGGCCTGATCAGATTGAGGTTTGAGTCTGAGCTCAGGTTTCTTTTTTGAACAGGACATTATGAGTGGTGCTGGGGACTTCCTCCTGCATCCCCCGAGAGGCGCTTTCCTTCTGGTATCTTTCTTCTGTGTAATGAGAACCTCTGGAAAGGGTGGCAAGGGAGGAGCATCCCCTTGTCTTGGGTACACTCTGGAGAATACTAAACTTGCAGGAGCCCAGTGAATTTCCTGGCCTCTTGGTGCCTTTCTGGGGAGTTCAGAGCAAACCCAGGTCTAGAAGTCTGAGGTCTAGACTAGTCTGCAAATTCGCATCTTGACTCAAAGTTCTGACTTCCTTAGGTGGTCTCAGGACACAGAAGCTAAATTCTCTGGGCTATGATGGATGATTTCATTTAATATTAGCTAACTAAACCACTAATTATTTTCATAAATATTTGAGCATGCCATTAAGGTTCAGAGCGGATGCTAGAGCTAGGCTGGAGTCTGGTTGGAATACCAGATTTGCTGCTTAAATCACTTTGTAACTTTGAACAAGGTGCCTGATCTCTCTGTACTTCAGTTTCCCCATCTCAAAAATGGGAGCAGGGCTAACTGGCCACCTCAGAGCTGTTGTGAGTAAGGTGTTCTTTTGGGTTAAAGGTGATCATTTGGGTTAAATGCTGGCTCAGGTAAAGTCCCTGACTTATGCTGGGTGCTCACACCCTGTCATTTATTGTCATTGGGACAGAGTGAGATCCTGGGGCTGCATGGAGAACATGACCCAGTGCCTGTTCTTTGAAAGGCAGACAGTACAGGATGATGTTGCCACATTATTGTAGAGTCTGTAGTTTACAGAAGATAGATTAGAGCCAGGGACAGTGGCTCATGCCTGTAAACCCAAGCCACTCTGGGAGGCTGAGGCAGGAGGATTACAAATTGGAGGCCAAAATTTTGTTCTTTCAAAATAAGAGGGATGTAGCTCAGTGTCAGAACACTTGCCTAGTGTGCAAGAGGTCTTTGCTTTCAGAGAGAGAGCGAGAGCGAGAGCGAGAGAGAGAGAGAGAGAGAGAGAGACTGGCAAACAGACTTAGAAGGAAAGAAGGGACAAAGCGTTCATTCTTTGGGTGATATTTAGTTTCTGTTGACATTTTTTATAAACTGAACCTTAGAGAAAAATGCACCAAATGCAAAAAGTAGTAAAGTAAACTCAGCATGTGAGCCTAAATGTTCAACAACCAGCTCCCAAAAGATCCTGCTTTTCATAGTGAGACCCAGATTTTCATGGTGAGTCAAAACAAATGTGCACTCAGCTCTACTCAGCTGTGCTCCAGATCCACAAGCCCCCACCCCGTCTGCTCTTCAAACCCAAACTCCTTTTGAGCTACTTGACATTACTGGGGTGGGATGTGTGTGTGGCTTAGTGGTGAAACTCTTGCGTGAGGCCCTGGACTTTATCCTCAGCACTCGTTTAAATTTTCAGGGGCAGGTGATAGAGCTTAGTGGTAGAGGGCTTGCCTAGCATTCAGGCAATTCTGGGTTTGGTCCTTAGCACTTTAGTTACTAAAAGAAAGACAACATGCTATCTGCCTTAAGTTGAATACTAAGAGCACAATGAGCATGTTTGTCATAGTCACTGCTGGTATCCCCGGCCCTTAGAACGCAAATACGCAATGTAGGATGTCTGAATTTTTGAATCAGTATCAGCAGGAATTGCAGTTATATCTTGTGTCACAGCTTAGCGTGCCACGAGGTCCTGGAATGTGTGATCCTCCTGTCTCTGCCTCATCAACTGCCACTAGCTACATTTCTTTTGAGTTTTTACATGAATTTATTCATTAATGGATTTTAACTTAGTAAAACAATAAAAGAGCAATATTATATCTACGTTTGTCTTCAGAAATTGGCTGAAGACATTAAATGATTGCAAAACACTATGTTCATCTTCTGAAGGTAGCCCCCCATATTTTTTTTAAACATGCCTACAGACATCCTAAACAGATATTGTGGCAGATTAACAAGCTTACTTAAAAATTAACTCTAGAGCAAGGATAAATAGAATTATGCAGATTATTTATTAGTCAAAGGGATAGTTCTGATTAAGATCAGGTTACTATTTAAGCAATTTTCCTTTGTCTCCATTGGCTGATTTTTCAAGAGATTTATAGTTGTTTCTAACTTGTACCAGCCCAATGTACTGGGAGATAAGTAGTTAGGTTTTGTTGTTGTTGTTTTGGAACTGGGGATTGAATTCAGGGCACTTTACCACTGAATAGCTACATTTTTTAAAAGGTCAGGACTTCATTATAACTATCATCAAGTCATACTAATGTACACTGAGGACAAGATTCACTGCAAAAACTCAAAAAGGAGGGAGCTCTTTCTGTGCCCAGGCATAGGTGATGGCGCCATCTATGGGTCACTGAAAGAGATCGCATGATTGTGATTTTATTTTTTTTTCTTTTTCTTTTTTATTGGCACGTCATAATTATACATAACAGTGGGATTTGTTATAATATATTGTTATAATATATTCATAGATATACACAATAAAATAGTATAATTTAATCAATTTCATTTTCCAGTACCTCCCCTTTCCCTCCCCTCTCTTCCCCTGATCCCCATCTGCTATTCTACTGGTCTCCTTTCTATTTTTTTTTTTTAAATATTCTGATTAGTTGTACATGACAGTAGAATGCATTTTGTCACATTGTACCCAAATTTAGCACAACTTCTCATTCCTCTGGCTGTACGTGGTGTAGAGTCACACTAGTAGAGTAATCTCTCTCTCTCTCTCTCTCTCTCACACACACACACACACACACACACACACACACGGGAATAATGTCTGTCTCATTCTACCATTGTTCCCATCCCCACAGATCCACCCCTCCCTCACTCCCTTCTGCACAATCCAAAGTTCCTTCTTTCTTCCCTACCCGCCCCCACCCCCATCCCCATGGATCAGAGAAAACATTTGGCTTTGTTTTTTTGGGAATTGGCTTATTTTACTTAGCATGATGCTCTCTAGTTCCATCCATTTACCTGCATATGCTATCCATAATTTAATTTTTCTTTAAGGCTGACTAATATTCCATTATGTGTGTGTACCACATTTTCTTTCTTTTTCTTTTTTAAAAATTTGTTCTGATTAGTTATATATGATAGCAGAATGCATTTCAATTCATTGTACACAAGTGGAGTACAACTTTTTGTTTCTCTGGTAGTTCACATGTAGAGTTACATCCCTCGTGCAATCATACATGTACCTAGGGCAATGATTTTAATAAGGCCAGTAGCCCTGGCAGGGATTTCAGGAATTGGATTCCACACTCTTCCTAGACATGAGAAATGGAGGGACCAATATGTGATCCTGGCCTGCTTCCTAGCCATAGCAGAGGATGGTGAGGACATAAAGCAAGATACTAAGGGGACACTTGGGAGACATGAAACTCCTTTGATGGGTGTCTGTAGCTCAAGAGCCCCTCCCCACCATTGACCTTGCTGAATACTTCCTAGACAAATAGCAGCCGGGAGTGGACACTTCCACCAATTTTTCCTTTTTCCTTCACTCGGGTTAGACTGGTCTGAGGGCTCTCTCCTCCCAGCTTCCTCCAACGCCCTCCAGATGTCCTCACAGGATCTCCCCTAATAAAACTAATGTGTGTTGAATTCTGTGTTGGCATCTGCCTCTCAGGGGACCTGGAGATGCATTCCTTTTGCTCAAGAATCAAAGCCCCTTTTAAACTTTTCCTCCCCGGTGGGGCCAGTCCAGGTCCCCCAGTGTTGCTGAGCGGCTTTTCTAGAAGCTCCCCATGGGTCTTTTTGCTTAATTTCTTCATGCCCCTGCTTAATTTTTTGAACATGTGGGACACAGCGATAATGTCTATCTGAACGTCCTTCTCTGGTGGTTCTGATGTTGATCTTAGTGGACTGATTTTTCTCATCGTAGGTCTTGTTTTCCTATCTCCTTTCAGGCCTGGTAACTGATTAAATGCTAATCATTTTGAATTTGTCCTTTTTGGGGACTTGATATTTTGGTGTACTTATGAATCTCTTTTGCTTTATTTTGAGATGCGGTTATGTTACTTGATAATAGGAATGTCAACCTCAAAAAATAATCAGAAAGAAATCCTCCAAAGAATAATACTATTTATTTGGAAATAGCAGAGCATTAGAAATACATGTGCTGTGGTGACCATTAACACATTCAGAGAGACTGAGGTAAGGGAAAGTGGTTTTTAATTTTCTTTCTCCTTTTGGGTTCTGGAAATTGAACCAAGGGCCCTACATATGGTAGGCAAGTGCTCTACCACTGTGCTACATCCCCAGCCCTTCTTAAATTTTATTTTGAGGCCAGCTCTTGCTAAATTGCCCAGAGCTGGCCTTGAACTTATGATCCTCCTGCCTCAGTATCCAGGGTAGCTGACATTATGAGTTTGTGCCACTAAGTCTAAGGGGGAATTTTTTTAAAGTTAAGAATGAGGAAGATTACATCAGATATTTTGAAACAACAATCCTTGGCCACAGTAATTTGTAACAACAGTGGTGTTAGTTGGAAGTTGAACAGACAGTTGCCAGGCAGATGTCCTTGTAGAAATAAATTTTGTATAAGATTGCAGTGGTCTCTGGGCAAGATGGTGGTTCTGGCAGGGTCTTCTATGAGAGTTGCTCTCAGGGAATCATGTGTAAGAACCCTTCCTTCATGACCTCATGAATTCATTTCTTTCTTTCTTTCCTTTTTTTTGTTGTTGTTGTTAGGGTTGACATGAGCGACTCCATTTTGATTCTGACCACTTTCATGTCTGTCACAGATCCTTTCTGGTCTAACTGTTATGATCTGTGAGGTAGGTTTGGGAGCTGGTCCACCCAGGGATAAGCCTCCTCTACAGGTAAGGCAATAGCTTTCTGAGCTCTTCACCCAAGGCCCTGTGAATTATGAGTTTTCTAGTCTGGTTGATGGGAACAGACACTGTTCTAGTCTTGGTGCTACTTCCAGCCTCTATTCCTTCCAATCCTTTTGAGTAGGTCCGTCCCCACCTCAGGTACTCCCCTCACACACATGTGCTGATCAGTTCTTGCTGGGTACTTGAGGTGGACCCCTTGCAGGTCTCTGGAGTTCTAGGTCTGTGCAGCTCTTGCAACTTAGGCTCTGTCCTATGTTCCTGGTGACCCTGCTCTCCCTGGACTCTCAGTTCTGTCTCCTCAGCTCAGGGACCTTCCTGGCTCTGCCTGTCCTTCCTCCTGTGTTGTAGCTGGAAACTCCCCAGGCAGTAAGCTGAGGTGATCACGGGGCTCACCTCGTTTGTTACCTTTGTCTCCGGGACCACTGTCCTTCATTTTTTAGTGTCTTGAAACCATTGCTTCGTTTTCATCCTCTCGAGTAGAAGAGTGAACATGGTCTGTTACCCCCTCTTGGCCAGAAGCAGAAGTCTTTAGTTTTGAAGTAGGATGGCTTAGAGGATATCCCCGGAGGAGTCCTAGGGCATCTTAGTAGATTTGCATCCAGTTCCTATTCTCTGGATTCACAGAGTAAACGGAGTAAATGTGCAGTTCTTCCCCACATAGCTGGGTGTGGTTGGTATTCCAGGTGAAGGGAATAAGTCACCCATCCTAGAGAAGGTGACCATAGGCCACATTGAAAAAGGACTGTTAAACATTCCCATCTCAGGGCATCACAGTGGTGGAGACAGCCAGGTCTGGTCCTGTGGGCCCACGATAGAGTCCCCAAGGATATACATCCAGTGGGTAAGATTGGAAGAAAATGGTCTTTCTGGCTCATGGGTCATCTTCTTGGTCTTAGTCAGGGGTCCCTTGAACAGGGGCTTCTGCACGGAGTGGCTGCCTGGTTTCTATGTCCTCCCTCAAGACACATTTGCTCTGTGGTTTGGGCATTGCTACCAGAAGGCACCAAACACTTGTTCACAGTAGCTCTGGACCCCTTGCTGCCCAGAAAATTCTCCATTATTGTTCTAGCTGGGGAGGGCTCAAGACTTGAGCAGTTTCAGGGCTGTGGAGCCCAGAGGCACCTGGAGGCCGTGCTGGGCAGTGGTTGATACACACCTGCTCGGCTTCCAGCTCAGTCACAGCTTAGTGCCCTGCCCACAAGGTACTGTCAAGATGTACTAACATCTTTAAAATAAAACCATCTGAGTCTAATCCCGAAGAAACAATAGACAAATCCAGAACATTCTATGAGCAACTGGCACAGACTCTCTAATATGTCACTATCATGAAAGATAAAAAGAGGTGTGTGTGTATGTGTGTGTGTGTGTGTGTGTTTGAGAGAGAGAGAGAGAGAGAGATGTGGTGGTGATGAGACAGTTCTAGCTTAAAGGAAACTAAAGATTCATGACAATCAAATCCAATGTACAATGGAAAGGGTTTGGGCTCCGTTGTAGACATACAGCTGCTTCCCCATCCTCTCCCTGGTAGCCAAACACAGGTCTCTATGTCCTGGTGGTTCTTGCTCCAAAGAAAGTACCCAGGAACTAGGGGTTTTCCTATCAAGTCACAGTCTTTGGAGAAGATGATCATAGACCACATTCAGGAAAAGGAGCCATGCTCACGTCAAGGCACTGTGGTGGTGGGGACAGCCAGGCCTTTTGTGGCCAGGGAAGAGGAACAGTTCGTTCTGGTGTTTATAGGCAGAACTTACAACAAGAAACAGCATGCTGTTGGTTGGAACTGGTGAAAAGGGACCAACAAGTTCTGGGAATGAAAAATCTCCAAGAGGGATGGGGGTCTCAGACTTCCATTTCATAGAGGTTGTTGAATCTTTTCTCTACTCTGGGTCTTTCTGATAGCATTTAACAGGGTCATACTCCTAGTACTCCTGTCCTTTCATCCCAAACCTACAGCCAGCTCCCTTGCCTCTCCTTCCTGGAGACCAGTGTTGGAGAAAAGCCACACAACTGGACAGATTGAAGTCGTAGGAGGAAAACACTACTTGTGCCTTAGTGGTGTGCTTGAATTGGTTCTTTCAGGTTCTTGAAAGACTGTAGCGTGCTTCTCTTCTCAACTCTGCATTCAGGGAGTGGTGTCAAGTTGAAACCTGCCATGGTGGGAATACTTACACAATGGCAATTGGCAAACACTGCATACACATCAGCATTTCTCTTCTAGAACCACAGGGCCACTTGTTAAACATCTGTGAGCACACTGCTGTATATTCTTTTTGTTTAAAAGTCTCTTCTACTCTTTCATTTTCTCAGGACTTTTTCTTGGGCTAATAGACTTAACTTTGAGTATTGGATTAATGTTGAGAATGGTATTCATAAAAACAGATCTTAGAAACATAAGAACTTTCCTCTCCCACAAGACTATAGGGAAGCAGATCTATTTGAAATGAGTTTTGATAAGGAAATGTATTGAGAATATGCACAAAGAACATCAGTTTTACTCTCCTGCCCAGAGGGGAGACTTGTTGAAAGCATATAATCCTGTTTCGTTTTATTTTCAAATAACAAAGGAGTCTTTTAAGATGTCTGTACTTCAGAGATTGTTGTTATGTACTGTAAAGTGTTAAGTTTTAATGCTTAAAAGTCTATAATTCTGATTGGTTGTTGCCCAATAAGTTGATGCCCTAATAATGATGCTTACATTGAAATATATGTTTTATCCAAGGGTATAACTTGCAAGGTTTTAAGTTAACTCAGAAAAATAGCTTTGGCATTTTCCTTGTCTAATTGTGCATACTCTGGATTCCTTATCCAAAGGGTCTGAGAACTTTTGACATTTATTGGGCTGCCTTGAATTTCAGGGTGACTATGACTCTGTGGTCTCAGAGCTTCCTGTCCATTTCCTTGTCTTTGGTGAACTTCTTCCATTCTCCTTTACCACTATTTGAAATATTCACACTTCCTTTGGGTTTCAGCGTGTAATTTCGGCAATTGATCTTTCCTCTTCGTTTATCAAAACAACTAGGAAAGAGTGAGGGAGAACAGCTGCAGAGAATCTTACAGGCAGATTTCTGGAAACAATGGTGGGGTAGGAGCTAGTAGCTAACCAAACTTCCTTCCAGCCAACCAAAATGAAAGAACACAGTGGCAAAGGTCATATAGCAGCGCTAAAACTAGGAATGCCAAGAATCTTGGGAAGAATTACCTAGAGCCCCAAATTTGGACCCCTGCATTGAAATGAGATTATATAATCCAACTTGGTTCTTCTCCTTCAGAGTGACATGGGGAGAAGGCCATGTGGAGCTCCAAAACATTTCATGCACCCAACCTCTTTTATACCAAGCCTTTGTGGTTTGGGTGTGAGGTGTCTCCCAAAAGCTCATGTGTAAGACAATGCAAGAAGGTTTACAGGAGAAATGATTGGGTCACGAGAGTCTTAATCTAATCAGTGAATTAATTCCCTGATGAGGTTAACTGAGTGGTAACTGAAGGCAGTCAGGTTGTGGCTAGAGGAGGTGGGTCCCTAGGGGTGTGCCTTTGGGATATATATTTTGTATCTGGTGAGTAGAGTCTTTTCTCTGCTTCCTGACCACCATGTGAGCCGCTTTCCTCCACCATACTCTTTTTTTTTAAAAATATATATATATATATTTTTGGTTTTTGGCAGACACAACATCTTTGTTTGTATGTGGTGCTGAGGATCTAACCCGGGCCGCACGCATGCCAGGTGAGCGCGCTACTACTTGAGCCACATCCCCAGCCCCACCATACTCTTCTTGCCATGATGTTCAGCCTCACCTTGAGCCCCAAGGCTTGGAGCTGGCCTTCTGTGGACTAAGACCTCTGAAACTGTGAGACCTCAAATAAACTTTCCCTCCTCCACAGTTGCTCTGGCTGGGTCTCTTAGTCACAGCAGTGAAAAAGCTGACTAAAACACAACCCCTTAACCAAGTCTTGTTAATCCTCTTCCTAAACATATCTGAATCCCTCCAATTTCTCTAAGTATCCATATTTTTAAATGAGCTGATTTTGGCATATAGGAAATTTATTCATGTAGGTTATTTCAGAACCATATGGATATTGAACTCTCTTAATTTAAATAATCATTCCAGATGCTTCCTATGGATTTTATAGGTAAAAAATCATATTATCTAAAAATAATAATAGTTTTATGTTTTTCCCTTTAAAAAAAAAGAGAATTGGGACTTACAAGAAGAAAGCCAAAGGTATATTGATAGACAGATGTAAGTAAAAGAAATAGATATAATGTGCATCTGGATATAAAGACTATTTTAAGGACATCATATCTCATTAAATCATTTTACAGCTTTGCAAAAATTCTGTTGAAAATCTCAATAGGACTTGCCAAAAGGTAATTTGCCACAAGGTAATTTGAAAGAATAAGTTTAAATGGCTAAGAAAAGTTTTATTCTAAAGGTTAAAAATGGAACTGGCTATATTTTAAAACATTTTATAAAGCAACTATTCATTTTGTAATAATAAGAGAGTTAGGTGATCAGTGACACAGAACAGAGAAATCTTTAACAGATTCTGGAATAAAATTACTTTATAAATGTCTTTGGAAGCCTCTGAAGTTAGTGGGGAGGTGGAGATAATCAACAGCATAGTGATGATATTATGTAGGTAGGAAATCCTCCTTTAAAGGGGTCATGGTTTCATTGTGTGATTCAGCTGGGAAGTGCCAAGACCTCGAAGAACAAACTGAAACTTGGAAATCAAAAGGAACTGCAATGTATCTTTTTTCTTTCCTTAAATTTCGGCCACTGTGTTTCAGAGTGAGAAGTATCATTTACTAAGTGAGATGTAAAAGCAAAATGACAAAGGAAATCTGGTATAGAAACATCAAGCTTCTTAAAACATTTAATGTGTTCCCAGTTACCATGAATCACCAAGAAAGAAATACTGTGTGGAATACTTTACAAACTTCCTTTATTTTGGAACTTTTCTGGGTGGAGCACTTTTCTGGACTAGTGTTCCATGCAACAGTTGAGGAAGCCTAGGTCAGTCTTAAAAAGAGTTAATATCGTGGTGGGTGTATTAGTCAGGGCTTTTAGGCAACAGCAAAGCCATACCTGCATAATTTAACCATAAAAAGGAAATTTATTGGAGCTGGGCTCAGTGGTGCATGCATGTAATCCCAGCAGCTCTGGAGGCTGAGGCAGGAGGATTGCAAGTTCAAAGCCAGCTTCAGCAAAAGCAAGGTGCTAAGCAATTCAATGAGACTCTGTCTCTAGTTCAATCTCTGGTACCAAAAAAAAAAAAAGGAAATTTACTAGTAAGGTGACCATTTACTCTCAGACTCAATGGGAATGGTTGGGAAATGGGCAGAACAAAGGAAGATCAAAGAAGACTCTCAAAATGTTCTTAAAGAAACTCAGACATCTCTGAAACAGTGCATTATTGTCTCACTCACACAATAATAGTGGCATCTGAATACCTGAGCCTGGTAATATGCCTGAGATCCAGCTACCAGGTAGTTGGGGGCGGGAACTATTTCTCTTTGTCCTCTGACTAGGGATTGGGGTCCCATCTACCACTGAGTTTGAGATTTGTCTTTACTATGAAAAGTATTCTGGATAGCCAGAAAGGACAAGTCTCTCTACAGCCCTTTTCAGGCTGTGTCACTTGGACTGGTGAAGCTGTGTCTTATTAAACTGCAAACACATCCTCTTTCCAAGAGCAAGAAACCCACTGTCTTTTTTTTTTTTTAATTTTTTTATTGTTGGTTGTTCAAAACATTACAAATTTCTTGATATATCATATTTCACACTTTGATTCAAGTGGGTTATGAACTCCCATTTTTACCCCATATACAGATTGCAGAATCACATCAGTTACACATCCATTGATTTACATATTGCCATACTAGTGTCTGTTGTGTTCTGCTGCCTTTCCTATCCTCTACTATCCCCCCTCCCCTCCCCTCCCCTCCCCTCTTCTCTCTCTACCCCCTCTACTGTCATTCATTTCTCCCCCTTGTATTATTTTTCCCTTTCCCCTCACTTCCTCTTGTGTGTACTTTTGTATAACCCTGAGGGTCTCCTTCCATTTCCATGCAATTTCCCTTCTCTCTCCCTTTCCCTCCCACCTCTCATCCCTATTTAATGTTAATCTTCTTCTCCTGCTCTTCGTCCCTATTCTGTTCTTAGTTACTCTCCTTATATCAAAGAAGACATTTGGCATTTGTTTTTTAGGGATTGTCTAGCTTCACTTAGCATAATCTGCTCTAATGCCATCCATTTCCCTGCAAATTCTATGATTTTGTCATTTTTTAATGCAGAGTAATACTCCATTGTGTATAAATGCCACATTTTTTTTATCCATTCGTCTATTGAAGGGCATCTAGGTTGGTTCCACAGTCTTGCTATTGTGAATTGTGCTGCTATGAACATCGATGTAGCAGTGTCCCTGTAGCATGCTCTTTTTAGGTCTTTAGGGAATAGACCGAGAAGGGGAATAGCTGGGTCAAATGGTGGCTCCATTCCCAGCTTTCCAAGAAATCTCCATAGTGCTTTCCAAATTGGCTGCACCAATTTGCAGTCCCACCAGCAATGTACAAGTGTACCCTTTTCCCCACATCCTCGCCAGGAAACCCACTGTCTTTTAAGTTATCACATCCAGCTCCAAATCCAGGATCCCAGAGGGTGTGATTTCCTTCCTCTAGATCTGTCATGATTCCATTATATCCAGTGGTAAATGAGAAGAAGAAAAATAATTAAAGTGAAATTAATGATATAAAAACACACATGACACAGTAAGAAGGAAAGACTGGGAGTGGCTTTAGCTCTCATTTCTGCTGTGTTCATGAGGCCATATGACTTCCTTCCATAACCATTTATTCTGCTTTCCTTTCCCCTTTAGCCACTACATCAACTGTCTGGGTTCCTTACTTGGTGGCATGAACCACAACTTCATTTTTGGTTCAGCCTATAAGTCATTGGGTTTGTTAAGGTTTCCAGAAGAATTCCAAACTTTACAGATTGAACTAAGTGGACAGACACAAGGTATCTACTGCTTGGGGTCTAGTCATGACCCTCCTTGTCCCTTGTCTTAGCCATCTATGCTGCATAACATACTATCCCCAAATTTATTGTCTTTCAACAACAAACATTTATTACCTTATAATGTTGGTGATTCAGGTATACAGTTGTGGGCTTAGCTGGGTACCTCCAGATCAAGTTCTCTCCTGAGATTCTGGTCAAATCATTGTCTGGGGCTGTGGTCTCACCTGAAGACTTAACTGGTGGGGGAGGGTCATGCTCTCAGTTCACAAGGATATGAATATCAAGAGGCAGGGATCATTGGGTGCCATCTTAATGGATACTCATTACTTCCCATTTATGTGTCAGCAAACTCTCTCTCTCTCTCTCTGAGTGTTTAACCCAAGGACACTTAAACACTGAGCTATATCCTCAACTCTTTTAATGTTTTATTTTGAGACAGGGTCATGTTTAAGTTGCTTGGGGCCTTGCTAAATTGCTGAGGCTGGCCTCAAACTTGTGATCCTCTTGACTCAGCCTATTTAGTTTCTGGGATTACAGGCTTGTGCCACTGTGCCTGGCTTATCTATAGCCTTTAAAATTTTTTATTTATTTGGTATTGGGGATTGAATACAGGGGCACTTAACCACTGAGCCACACCCCAGCCCTTTTAGTTAGTCTCAGTTAGTCACTTAGAGCCTCTCTAAATGGCTGAGGCTGGCTTAGAACTTGTGATCTTCCTGGCTCAGCCTCCCGAGCTGCTGGAATTACAGGCATACACAACCACTCCTGGCTAAAAGTTTTATTTTGAGATAGTATCTAGCTAAGTTGCCCAGGCTGGCCTCATACTTGGCCTCCTGCCTCACCCTCCTAAGCAGTTGGGATTACTGATGTGCTCCACTGGGAGTGGCTTTCCTTCCTTTGCATCTCAGGGTCAACTATCTTATGTAGTCAACATGGAGATACACTTTCTAGATCCTCCTTCAAATAAGAATCTGTTGCTCACTGTTGGGAGTGCTGTCAGCAGATGGCCTCCAACTGTCAGCTCCTTAGGGATCCTTAGTCATAGAGGTCCCCTTATATTCATTTTAAAAAAAAGTAAATAAAAACTCAGATCAATGGATTTTGGAGGAAGCAGCAGTCCTGTTTTAAAGCATGTGCTATATGCATACAACAGCTCCCTGACATTTCAAGGCCTTGTCTTCCAGCTGATAACTGACTCATTGATGAACTGGTCCACTAGTCTATAAGGCAAGCTATTTATCTGGGTGATAAATTCAGTGAAACCTATAGGCATGAGTCTGTTACTTTTTTTTTTTTTAACTTCAAAAAAAGCTTCTTAGAAAATAGGCTGGGTGTGGTGGTATACATCTGTAATCCTAGCTACTCAGGAGGCTGAGGCAGGAGGATTGCAAATTTGAGGCCAGTCTTTTGTAAGATCCTACTTTAAATTAAAATGATAAAAGTAAAAAGGGCTGGGGATCTATCTTAGTGGTAGAGCACGCCTGGGTTTAATCCCCAATACTAGGGGAAACAAAAGCTGTGTTGTGTGGAGTGCCATAACATTCAATAAATGACTATGGATAGTGTTGCTGGCAGGAATGTGGCAAGAAGTGAAAATAAATCCAAACTCAAAAGCAAATTTCTTTGTTAAGAAGGACAAGGCATTGCCCCCTCCATGAGGGTGTGCCGGAGTCCGGCTGCAGCAAAATAACGGGGGGGGGGGGTGACGAATAACTTGTGCACGTTGATACAGCAGGAGTGGAAGCCGTTTATTGCAGGACAGGAGCAATATTTATACATTCCACACAGCTTATCTAATTAGCATAAACTAGATACATCAGTCAACCAATCAGGAATCTCCACACTTAATGGCTCGCTTTTGTTACTTCTCAAACCACTCCCTCTGGCATTTTGCCAGGCACCATCCAGACTTGTTTACGAACTCTAACATTCCCCTGGCAAAATGCCAGGTGTTATTTTGACTTGTTTACAGACTCTAACAAGGGTGGGTACCAATATAATCAACTTGACATTAGGTAGCACTTTAATCCATCAAGGGAATGGTACCATTGTGTGTGTGTGTGTGTGTGTGTGTGTGTGTGGGTGGTGGGGATTGAACCCAGGACCTTAGTATGCCAGGCAAGTACTCTACCAACTGGGCTATATCCCCAGCTGAGAGATGGTACCATTTTGAGGGCTCACAGTTAGCTGCTGGGTTGGTAGGTTGGGCCCTCAGCAATGTCAGCCTTGGGGAGGTGAGACCCATGCTGTGGAGCCCATGCACACCTTCAGTGTATGATCAACACTTTGATCATGAGCCCACTGAGTAATCATGGAAAGGCCAAGCAAAATAACCTTAGAATCATCAAGTCCAGTGATTATTGAGAGTGTCCTCTTCTGGGAGGCTCTTTGGTGAGTATTGATGTGGGACAAAACTGTTCTGCTGAGCTGGGCCAATTCATCATCCTGTTCCTGATAAAAAAGGGTCAAATATAATTAATGAATTACTAGGTAGTTGAGTACTCCTACCTCTGAGTGTAGAGAAGTAGAGCTATCTTTACTCTTAATAATTATAGACCATTTATCTATATACTGGTGCTTGTATTAACTCATTGAATCCCTATCATCCCCGTGAGGTTGATATCATTGCACCTGCTTTACAGACAAGGTGGTTGTATCACAGAGGCCTTAAGAAACGTTGTAAATAGAGTTCTGTCTTGAAAGTAGCCAATCCAGATTTGAGAAGGTAATCTGGCTCCAGAAACCTTGTTCTCTAAGACCATGGGGTGCCATCTCTTTGTCCCAGTTTCTCTGACCTTCCTTCTTCCTTTCAGGGTGCCACATTCTCTTAGGACCCTACTTTTCCAGGAATTACCTTCTCTGCCATAAAAGTTTACTCCTACTTTTCCCTCAGATCTCTGCTCAATTGGCCCTTCTCAGGGGAGCCTTCTCTAATCCCTGCTGTTCTCTTTTACATGCTCTGATGACTCCAAGTGCTTTCCCTTCAGGGCGCTGAACCCAGCATGAGAGGGACTTATCTGTGTCACATTTATTGTAAATGTCTCACTCTGTGTTCACCATCTATTTAGGGCCTGGCATCCAGAAAGCATGCTGTATGTAAACTTGTTGAATGGCTCTCTGGTGCATGATTTTGGGTGTGCCTTGATTCCCTTGGAATGTTCTGTGTGTGTGATGGATGGGCAGTGGATTGCTCTGAAAAGACCCTGGACATACTTGCAGCCATGGATTAATTATTATGGACCCTGGAGGTCTAAATGTTGGCCACAAGATGGCTTACTTCTCTCTTCTCATTCTAGTTCAAGATTGTTAACTCTGGGCAAGAACCATCAGATATTTTCATTCAACAATCATCTTGACCGAATGACTTTTGTTATGAGGCTCTGAGTTGGATGTTTCCACATAAAGTTACCTTACTTCACTGGAACTGTCAAGATAGCAGAGGCTCCCCTGTGTCATCCAACCAACTAGTATATGGCAGAACTAGGAATTCTGCCATAGGATACATGTTTTCCCACCAGATTGCTGGTTTTCAGCCTTTCTTCTGTAGAACTCACCTAGACAATTATTAAAAATACTGATGCCTAGGCCCCAACTGACCCTGGTTAGTCAGACTCTCTGGGGTTGGGTGCTGACATTTTTAAATATGTGTACCTAAGACTGAACATCACTGCAGTAATTCCTAGACTTGTAGCTCTCATTCTCCTCCTGCCTGACCTGGGGAAGGGGAGGAGAAGTGTGAGCGTGGAGTCTGTGCTTTGTGGGCCAGTTGAAAGGCAGCTATATTGTGAGAAATGGATTTGTTTGTAGGAAACAAAAACATGTAACTATATGATTCTTTGCCTTGTGTTTTAATAAAACTTGTTTGGAAAAATGTCATTTTGACAACACTTCACACTACATTTTGTTATTGTTTTGGGCTTTGTCAGGGATGTGTTTTCTTTTTCTTTTTAGTTATCAATGGACCTTTATTTAATTTATTTATATGCAGTCCTGAGAGAATCAAACCCAGTGCCTCACACAGGCTAGGCAAGCGCTTTACCACTGAGCCACACCACCAGCCCTTTATTTTTCTTATCTACAAGGTGGCCAAGAATTATCCAGAAAGAATTGTGCTCTTCTGCAGAGCAGGGACCATAGCTGATTTACTCAAGGCTGAAAGTTTACATCTAGCATAGAGCTTGGCATACAGTGGACACTTCAGAAATCTCTCTTGATGAATAAATGAATGTGTGAGTGAATGAATGAGAAGCAATGTCATCATCCATTTTGTTTTGTGTGTGTGTGTGTGTGGATGTGTGTGTGTGTGTGTGTGTGTGTGTGTGTGTCCACAATAGCTGTAGATGGAAGCCACTCATTGTAAGGGGCTTGGTTGAAAACAGTACTGCAGGGATAATTTAGGGGACTGGGGAGAAAAGCGAAGGTTTATGTTCCAGTTAGGGAGACTGATAACTACAGAGCCGGCTCAAGAGCTTGGTAAGGGAAAGAAGTTTGCAAACTTAGTCAGACAGTTAAAGAAACAAAAGCATAGGGCTGGGGTTGTAGCTCCGTGGTGGTATGTTTGCATTGCACGTATGAGGCACTGGCTTCGATCCTCAGCACACATAAAAGTAAATAAATACATTGTGTTAATATACAACTAAAAATATTTTAAAAAAGAAACAAAAGTATTGAATTGCAACTGGGAATGGTTATCTAATTTACTTTCGGAGAAAGAACAAAACAGAAATGTTTGGAGAGCTGGGGTTGTGGTTCAGTGGTAGAGCGCTTGCCTCGCCTGTGTGAGGCACTGGGTTTGATTCTCAGCACCACATATAAATAAGCAAAATAAAGTCTATTGTCAACTAAAAAATATTTTTTTAAAAAAGTAAATATTTGGAGAAAAATCTGTTGTTAAAGTTGGCAAGGAAAGTTGAGGGGAGCCTGCCCAACATTCATGTATAAAATGAAGTGTTCTGATTCACTAGAATGTGGGCATTTGTCAGGGTTGCATAATTTGTTGGCCTTATGATTTTAATTTGTAGAGGATAGAATTTCCTGTTGTAATATTGCATATATTATTGTGGGATTTTGTGTTTTTAGAAGTCCTGTTCCTTTTGTGGGTTTGAGCTTAGAATATGTTATAGGTTGTACGTACACATGAGAGATCAGTTCTCATTCCATTACCTCCCTCCCCCAGAAGGAGAGGGGAACTGGGCCTGGAGCAGTGTGATATGAATGAATGAATTATAAAATCCTTGTCACGGGTTATGCTGCCATCATCTTCAGTTCCTTCTTGTTGAGGAACCAGTGCTAACTCCTGACCAGTGTGGTTAAAGGGACAGTATCATACCTGGGGATTCTCTTTGGTGTTCCATGACATTAAGAAATGTAAGATAAATTTGTATTGTTTTAAATCACCGAGTTTGTGGTAATTTGTTATAGCCACAAGAGGAAACTAATATAGGAAGCAAAACACCCTATCTTCTGTGGAGAAGTAGATGAGCAGTAGATAGGAAATGCATAATGCAGTGATTAGTTCATTTTAATTGAAGTCTTCATTTGAAATGTTGAAAGCTTTTCCTTTGAGACTAGAAATGAGATGTAGATGCCTCAATTCACCATCTCTATTCAACAACTGGAGGTCCTTGCCAATGCAATAAGGCAAGAGAACTAAAAAGTAGAATTGGGAATATAGAAATAAAAATAACATTAATCATAGATAATACGATTCCATTCATAGGAAACCCTAAAGCATCTACAGATAAATTGTTAGCATTAATTAGTAAATTTTATAAGATTTCAGGATAAAAGCCTATTGAGGGAAGGAGAGAATTAAGCACCACCTCCTGAAGGGAAGAATATCTATGTGTATTATTTGGGATTCTCCTGTAGGAAAATTTGTCTTTCTGCTCTATTTATTTAAATTAGCTTGGACTCATGAAGGTTTATTTTATATTTTGGTTTATAAACCATTTGTTGCCCAAATAGCTCCAACTTTGGCCACTGGGAATTCTTTCAGATCGGCTCTTGTGTCATTTTGACACACTCTCATCCTGTTGTTTATCCTTTTGTTTTTCGAGCACTTCTTTATTTTTTGGTACACGAGATATTCCAGGCGCATCTGAATTCTCCCTAATATAACCTTAGAATCATCAATTTCTCCAAAGATCCCTGGTATCTTTTATTGGAGAAGCCAAGATATTGGTGTTGAGTGTGTTTGTTGCTACTGGAGTGTTATCATTTCTAGACTCTCTCAGCCAACAAAACTAGGTAATTGATGTATGTATACTAACCTTTCTGAGGCCTGTGGGTCAGTTCTGGCCAGATGTAATGGTCATTTTCTCTAATTGCATAGTCATTATCCTCTCTTCTCTCTACCCTGTTCTTCCCTCCCTCTTGTCTTCTACTGTCTCTACTCCCCAGATTGTTGTTCACTCTCATGTTCTTCATGCCTTGACTGGAGGAACTTAGATTATCACTTCTTGGAGGTAACTCTCAGCACTACTGGGACATTTCAAACAACTGAAGTCTATTTTTTTATTCTCATTGATGGTGTCCATGATCCTCCTTCAAGCATAAAGCTGTTTCACCCCAAGAAGTGGGGAAAGTGGTCAAACTTCCTCCACCCTTATCCAGAGAAGGTCTTAGAACCCTGGGATCATGGAGAGAAATGAGCACAGACTTCCCTTTCTCTTATCACAGTAGTGATTTTTGGTCACTCTAGGTTAGACCAAAGTTCCTCTTTACTTAGGAAAAACAGATAATCTCCGGAATGTTCACAAAAAATTGTCTACTTCCCTGGTTGGAAGGTGTGTCTGAGGAAACTGCCTCCCTGCTCCGTCTTTTCTCCAGGGACCACTTAGAGCACCCAGAGGTTTGCATGGGAGAAGAGCTCAATAAATACCTGCAGATGAGCATGGCCATAGGAAAATAGCTTGTGACTCACTCCTTCCTCAAAAAGGAAATGAAACTTCTTCTGGTTTGGGACTTTTATGTCCGGCTCCTCTGGAAACCCAGGATTTCCTGTTTCTTGCTTAGCTTCCTCCTGCTGGGCCAGCCTTTTGCTCAGCAATCAGCAGAATATCCACCTGAGGCCTCCATTTCCATCACTAGGAGTAATTGCTACCTAACCTTGATTTTTTTTCCTAGGACTACTAAGGAGGTATCCAGGGGCCCTATCCAGAACTCATGCTACAAACCAATAGTGATTTGGGAAAAGTCAATTTCTTGACAGAAGTGGAAGAGACCAGATACTCCCAAGATGTATTTTGTGGCAACTTCTATCAAATGCCCCAGGAGGAGCCTGGGACACCTGAAGGAATCTTGTGTAACTTGGATTATTTTCTACCTCGGGACTGACAGATTGTAGATATAGGGCCAGGAAACAGGAGCAGAAAGGCTGGGGTGACTTTGGGCTTAGACTGGGTACCAAGCAAGAAAACCCAGAAGCAGAATATTCCAAGCCCTTCTAAGCTTTGATCAACCATCAAATCTTCTGCTCACTTATCATCTATTCATCCATCCATCCTCTATCTATCCATCCATCCATTAATCTTCTCTTCTTTCACTCTTTCACTAAATACTCCGTTTTCCCATCCAAGAATTCTTCCATCATCCTACACATCCATCATCCATTCTTCATTCATTCATTCATCCACTGATCATCCATCCATTCATCCAATTATCTGTAACATCTTCTTTCCCTTTCTTCTCCTTCTTTTCTCCCTCCATTTTCTCCCTTTCCTCTTTCCCACTTTCTGAGAAATACTTGTCTAAAGTTTGCTATGTGCCAGGTTTCTCAGATTTGGCAGACTTCTTTTAAGCATGAGAAATTTTTCAGGAGAACATTTAGTCCTTCATTGGGCCCTAAATCATCTCCTTTGTTCCTTAAACATCTCTCACATATGGAACTCCCTAGTTCAGGTTGTAGAGAAGGAGACAGGAGGTAGGAAAATAGAATAAGGGAAAGAAAAGAGAGAGAGAGAGAGAGAGAGAGAGAGAGAGAGAGAGAGAGAAAGGAAAAAACCCCAGTTCCTAGTCTGATGCTACTCAGCCTCTCCGCTCTGTTGGAGGTACTAACAACTACAGGAAGCAGGGAGGAAAACCTACATCTTTTCACTCTCTAAACTGCATTTTAAAAAAGGGTACTGCATCAGCTAAGATGCCTTAACAAAATAAAGCAGAATGCTTTATTGAAATTGTCTCCTAATTGGTCTCCCTGCTTCCAGGATTCCTGCAGCCTGATCTATGCTCCTCCACAATCAGAGTGATCTTTCTATAATGTTCCTGTGCTTCTTTCTTCCCTTCCTGAAGCTTTCTATTGGCTCCATATTATCCACAAGACAGAAGTCAAGTTCCTCAACATGATCTAAAAGGATCTTCATGATCTGACCCCAGGCACCTTGTTAGCTCCACACCTCCTGCCTTCTGTCATATACTTTATACTCACATAGCAACATCTACTTAAAATTTCCCAGGCATTCCGTGCTGCATTATGTTACCCTGTTTTGCATATGCTCATCTCTGTACCTGGAACAGTTTGTCATTACTCTTCCTTTGAATTGTACATGTTCCTCCATTGTTATGCTCGGCACATTGTATTACAATTCCCTTGCTCAGGTCTATATTTCCTTTCAGATGTTGAGTTGCTTGAGTGAGCCGTCCATCTTTGCCTCCCTGTGCCTGGAGCAGAGTTTGGTGCCTGGAAGACACTTGATATCTCTTTGTGGGGTATAAAGATGGGTGGGCGGATGATAGATGAAGGAAACTTTACAAGAGAAATGGGATAGCTTTGAGGCAAGATGGTTAAAGTGTCCATCCACAGACTCCCAGGGAAGACAAATGATTTCTTTCTGAAAACTCAGAGCTTTGAGGAGACCAAGCTGTGGCCTTGGTCTGGCCAGGTATCTAAGCCAGGAATGGGGAACTTCAGGATGACATAGTGACCTGCTGTGGGATCACTTCCTGTTTTCTCTGGATAAAACGTGCTTGGGGGGACAGGCGGCCAGAAGCACCTGTGCATGAGTGTGGGGGATGAAGGCCACAGAGATGGAGGTCCCCGATGCGCACTTCACTGTGGACAAACAGAATATCTCCCTCTGGCCCCGAGGCAAGCACCAGTTGTTGTTTTGTGCTCTGGGTCCAAACCCACCCTTTGCTGTCCTTAACAGAACTTTGATTCTTCTTCCAGAGCCTCCTCCCAAGCAGGATCCATCTCTGGTCCTGAGGAAACCTCTCATCCTCCACGTGGCAATAATCTGCCTGTCACTGGTCCTGGTCGCCTCCGTTGTGCTGCAAGCCATTCTCTGTAAGTCTTCAGGATTCGCATCCCTTTTGTCCTTCTCCACAGCTAGTTGGCTCCCTGGGGACCCAGACCTTCTCTTTCCTGCTCTCTCTTTCCTAAGGCATTTCATTTGTCTCCTTTCTCCTCTTTCTGTGTGCAGTAATAGGGTGCCCTGTCCCCAGTAGACTGAGCTGCCACTTTTCCTTCCAAGTTTCTGAGAGGTTTTCCTGATTGGCTCCGGGCCTGCATGTTTGTGCTTCCATCCTCAGGACACATTCACCTATTTTTTTCACCCCATGCTATTGTCTCCCCTATCTCCCAACTGAGGTGGCCCAGAGCCCCAGGCTATGGGGAGAGTGACAAGGGGTGCTTGAGGATATGCCTTTCCCAAATTTGCCCTGAACACTCAGAGGAGATTCAGGACTGATTTCTAATGGCTGCTTCTTCTTGCTTGTGAGGTCTCTATAGAAAACCTGTGCTTTATCTATCTTCTCATCATCTGTCTCCACCGGAATCCTGGTGCTCCCTGGGTGCCCACTGAATGCTTGCTGAACATTAATGAATGACTGGAAAGTAGAAGTAGCTCCTTGGATTGCCTTGGATTCTTAGGAAGTTTGAGCCTGACCCTCCCCTTCCTTCCTTTCTCACCCTGACTACACCCCCTCTCCTTCCCTGGGAATCTGCTCAACTGACCTCTTAACTTTCATACATTCAGATCCCTGGTTTATGGGCACAATATCGGACATAAAGACAGATGCCCAGTTGCTGAAAGGTCGTGTGAACAATGTCAGTGCCCTGAATTCTAAAGTTGAGAAGAACAGCCATGATGTGGAGGCAGCCGGCGTGCAGATCCGGATGGTGGATGCCAGCCTGGATAGTGTGAATGCTCAGATCCTGACATTGACAGCCAGCATAGAAAAAGCCACTGCACAGATCCAAAGCTTAACAAGAAATTGGGAGGAGGTGGGTCATTTAAATGCCCAAATCCCAGAGTTAAAAAGAGATCTGGACAAAGCCAGTGCTTTAAATGCCAAGGTCCGGGGTCTGCAGAGCAGCTTGGAGACCATCAGCAAGTCGCTCAAACAACAAAGTAAGTGACTCAGGAAATGGCATTGCAAAATGACCAGTGGCCCCCCTGAGACCTGCTTGCCTCAGACACGAGACCACTGAGCTGCTGGGTGAGAAGCAAGGGGCAGTAATGTGCTGGAAAATTAAGGAGTGAGAACTTAGCATTGGGGTTGAGGAAAACTTTGGGGATATTAGAAGAGAAAACCTCACGGTTCAGCTTGGGCCCCCACACCAAGGAATGGAGCATTATGGGATCTCTGTTCTGGCCCACATCTCACCATTTCCCATTAAATTCCTTACCTCAAGCCCAGGGGCCAGCTATTTGTTACTGTTCGTGGAGAATTGCTTTTCCTTCATGGGAAAGAAGGGTTTGCAATCCATCCCCCTCTTAGTCTCTCTTCCCTAATCCCAGAGACCCTATCCATCAGTCTCAGTGAGACTTTCAGGATCCATAAGGATGTCCCCAAGCTCCCATAGCAGGATCCAAAGACCCCAGGGCCCAACCCCATTCTTTGTTGTCTTTGGAATCCCATTCAAGTACCCAGCCCCATCCTGCAGCCCCAGGGAACAGAAGCCAGTGCTCACCTTTGGCCCTTATCCTCCAGATGACATTCTGCAGATGGTTTCCCAAGACTGGAAGTACTTCAAGGGGAACTTCTACTACTTCTCTCACACCCCAAAGACCTGGTACAGTGCCCAGCAGTTCTGTATGTCCAGGAACTCACATCTGACTTCAGTGACCTCTAAGAGCGAGCAGGTGAGTGTGGTTTCTCGGGGGAGCTCTGTAAAGGGGTGTGCTAACACCTGTCTCAGGGATGTTGGGCAAGGCTAATAAAAAAGCCCTAAATATTGGTGACCTAACAATGAAAGATTATTTCTCTTTTATACTACCTGTCTCACAAGAACCGGCAAGCAGGTTCTGCTCATTATGGTTGCTCAAGGACCTCAGTGTCACCTTAACACATTATCTATAATCACTAAGATTTAGGAAAGGGAATGTAGTAAATTGTTCATTGACTTTTATAGCTTCTGCCCAAACGTGACAAAATTACTTCTGCTCACATTTCACCGGAGAAAGCAAATTACACACAGTACTGTCAGCTTTTAAAATTTTTGTTTATTTATTATTTTTTGTTTTGAAACAGGGTCTCTGTAGATTTCTTAGGGCTTCACTAAATTGCTGAATCTGACTTTGAACTTGCAATCCTTCTGCCTCAGCCTTCCAAGTTACTGGGATTACATGTGTACAACATTTTGCCTGGCCAGTACTGCTAACTTTTAAAGAAGGCCAGGAGGGGTGTTCTTTCCATGTGTCCTGAAAACGGAAATATTTGTGAATAGCATTAATGACCTGACAAGACTTAAGAAATTTCTTTTCTAATGAGGCAGCATATTGATCTTTCTATCTGGGAGGTGGGAAGTACAGCAGAAAAGAGCATGTGCTCTGGAGTAACCTAGAGCCCTAACCTGCCATCTAACTAGTCCTGGAGCCTTAGGGTAGACTACTTACCTTCACTGGGCTTCAGACTATTAGTTGATGAAACCTGCATAGTAATGGTGCCTGCTTCAGAGAATAAAGGAGAAGATGCATAATATAATATGTGCAAGGCACCAGAATACTGTTCCTGGTATCTTGCACATATTAAAGGCTCACTGAATTTTTTTTAATCTAAAAATAGCTTTTTAAAAAAAATTTAAAATTTGTTCTAATTAGTTATACATGACAGTAGAATGCATTTTGACACATTGTACACAAATGGAGCACAACTTCTCATTCCTCTGGCTGTACATGGTGCAGTCATACCAGTTGTGTAATCATATGTGTAAGAGGGTAATAACGTCTGTCTCATTCCACCCTCGTTCCCATCCCCACAGCCCCACCTCTCCTCTCACTCCCCTCTGCATAATCCAAAGTTCTTTCATTCTTTCCTATCCCCCACCCCCACTATGGATCAGCATCTGCTGATCAGAGAAAATGTTTGGCCTTTGGTTTTTTGGGATTGGCTTATTTTACTTGGCATAATATTCTCTAGTTCTATCCATTTACCTGAAAATACCATAATTTCATTCTTCTTTAAGGCTGAATAATATTCCATTGTGTATATGTACCACATTTTCTTTATCCATTCACCTGTTGAAGGACACCTAGATTAGTTGCATAGTTTAGCTATTGTGAATTGAGGTGCTATAAACATTGATGTGGCTGCGTCACTGTAGTATGCTGATTTCAAGTCCTTTGAGTGTAAACTGAGGAATGGGATAGGTGGGTCAAATGGTGGTTCCATTCTAAGTTTTCTGAGGAATCTCCATACTGCTTTTCAGAGTAGTTGCACCAATTTGCAGTCCCACCAGCAATGTATGAGTGTGCTTTTTTTCCCCACATCCTCTCCAACAATTATTATTGTTTGTATCCTTGGGAATTGCCATTCTGACTGAAGAGGCTCACTGAATTTAAACACTGTCATCTGGGCCATTCTCTTGGGGGTCTCTGCTCTGTAGTTTACCTGAGTCTTTCTTGTACTCTAGTACCTGCTTCTGGAAAAGTAGAAAGACCTGGGTCCTGAGTTTGTTAGTTGCAGAGCAAAGACAAAATCAGAACTTGAAAGACAGACTCTGGGTTCCCAGTAAAGGCAGGAAGAGGCCTGAGAGGGTCCAGCATGTGCCTTGGGCCTGTGAGTTCAGAGGCTATCACTGAGCATCGATACCTGGAGACAGGGACTCAAACTTCAGGTCATGGCCAACACCTCTGATCATTCTGAGTTCCCCACAGGAGTTTCTGTACAAGACAGCAAGTGACTTTCCATTCTGGATTGGCCTAACCAAAACAGGGAGTGAAGGGAACTGGTACTGGACGGATAATACTCCATTCAATGACCCAAGTGCGAGGTGAGTCTCTTGTACCCTCCTTCCCAACCTGATTCTCCTAGGGCATCAAGGATGGGAGTATTTCCCATGGAACATGGGGTTTGTGATTCATCCCTGTCCTAGCACGATGGGAACTGAGACCTGGCTCACTGCTGGCACTCATTGACTGAGGGACCTGGGACAAATCTGTGGCCTTCCACAGCCTCTGGGATTTGGCAGCAGGGCCTTCAACTCAGTTTGAGCAGGGAGTTCCATCTCAAGTCTAGGTCTTTGCAGAGTGGGTTCATGAAGGGGCTCATAAGTGGTGGGCTTAGAGGTTGAAGTCTAACCAATCTCCTTCCTCTTAGGCTTGGGTGCAAAAAATTTGCTTTGGTTTGCTCTTACCTAGGACCAAAGGTGAGGGAAAAACAAAGGGATTGAAGTAACTCATTTCCTTATTGGAAATAAGTTATTTGTTTTCCAATTTTGCCAATATGTCTTTCTTCTTTTTTTTGATTTGGAAGGTTCTGGATTCCAGGTGAGCCCAACAATGTGGGAAACAATGAACACTGTGCCGATATAAGGTTTCCTTTGCTCATGTCATGGAATGACGTTTCCTGTGATAAAACGTTACCTTTCATCTGTAAGCGGCCATACGTTCCCTCAGAACCCTGAAAGGACTTGCCCCAGCCCAATGCTTGTTGAATTTGAGGAACTGTCTCTTCTCAATACGCCAGGATGACTTTGTACTTTAGTTTTTTTCCCCCCTTCTTCAAAATTAACCCCATGGCATCCTGAAGTCTGGTGTTTTTTTTTTTTTTTAATGGTACTGGGGATTAAACCCAGGGCCTTGTGCATGCAGGCAAGCACTCTACCAACTGAGCCGTATCCCCATCCCAGTCTGTCTTGACTGGGAATTCTCTGACCCCCCACAGGGGCAGCTGGAATGGAAAGCACTTGGGTTAAGTGGGAGGGGAAGGTGGAGAGAATTTAGAAGTTCATACAGCCTGGCTAAGGTGCATCCAGACCCTGATCTCTGAGGCACTGCCTTAGGCTCCCCCATTTCTTCATAAATGCCTCATCTGCATCACATAAAAATTACAAGATCAATGTCTAGAAGAGGCAGACCCGTTTTACTGCATTTAAACAGTACACCATGTATATCTGTATCAAAACACCACATAAATATGCACAATTGTTTTGTATAAGTTGAAATTTAATTTAAATTAAAGAAGTAAGAATGAAATATGAAAAGAATTTACTTCAGACCCATCAAGCAATTCTCTTGATACTGTTTGCTCAAGGCTTTTCCTGGTTGATGCCCCAGAATTCTCACTTGCCTGCTTAGGAGGCTGGTGGCCGGCAGGTACCCACATCACATTCCCATTGTCCTCTTCATCTGAAGCTTGAACCCCTTCTTCCCTGGGGCGAGCTGCCCTGTTCAGGTCCGGGGCTGCCGTAGACACACATCTCCTTTTCAGCTGGCTGCACCTTCCTTCCTCTTCCTCCTCCTTATTCCGTTCCTCTCACTCACTTCCTGCCTCTGGTATGATCATCCGTCCAGCTCTTCCCCTGCACCTCCTCTGTTCGCATTTCCTCCCTTCCTGCACCTTGTGTGGGGGAACTACTCTTTTGGTACCTGAAGGAGTTCATTTCAAATCTTTAGAATGGAACGTTGCCTGGGTCACGGCCTCTCTCCCTGCGCCCTTTTCCATTCCTAATTGTACACGTGAGCGTGTCGGAAAGGCAGTCTTCCTTGCTGGATGTGAAATTCTGGGGCACTGTTATGGTTTGGGTGTGAGACCATGCAAGAAGGTTCAGAGGAGAAATGATTGGGTTGTGAGAGTCTTAACCCAATCAGTGAACTAATCCCCTGATAGGGATTAACTGAGTGGTAAGTGAAGTGGGAGGGTGTGGCTGGAGGAGGTGGGAATTGGGGGCGAGGCTTTCTTGCATTTTTTTAATCTGGTGAGTGGAGTCTCTCTGCTCTCTGATCGTCAGGTGTGCTGCTTCCCTCTGCCACATTCTTCATTCTTCTGCTCTGTTGTTTCTTACCTGGAGACCTCAGGAAAAAAGCCAGCTGTCAATGGACTGAGACCTCTGAAACCTTGAGCCCTCAAACTTTTCCTCCTCCAAAGTTATTCTGGTTGGGTCCTTTAGTCACAGCAGTGAAAAAGCTGAGTAAAACAGGCACCCTTAAGGCATAGTTGGAAGGTCAAAAATAACCAGGAGGGCTGGGGTTGTGGCTCAGCGGGAGAGTGCTCGCCTAGCATGCACGAGGCACTGGGTTTGATTCTCAGTACCACATAGATATAAAATAAAGAGATTGTGTCCACCTAAAACATAAAAATAAAATATTAAGAAAAAAAACAGGAGTAGGGAGGGACATTCTGGTTCTGGAAATGCCACAAAATATGAACAATACTCATCTCTAGTTTTTTATTGAAGTTAAGTAGAACAAGGTCTATAATATCATGACCTTGGTGATCTCTCTTCTTGGGTGTCCCTGGAGAGTCTTCTGTTCTCTAGCTTTGTTCCGAGGAGAAGTCTGGTCAAGTTTCCCACTCTCTTCAAGGAGACGCCATTCTCAGGTATCAGGTCCAAATCACAAGTCCAGTGGCTGAGGCAGGAATGCAGGCAGAGGCCGCCCCAGCCAGGGGAGCAGAGAGAAAGCAGGAGGGAGCCGGGTTAGTGTTGGGATGGGCTCAGCAGAACAGTCCTACTAGGGTCCCCATTAGGACCCCAGGTGCCGCAGTTCGGCTGCAGCAAAATAACCGGGGGGTGACGAACAACTTGTGTAGATTGATACAGCAGGAGTAGGAGCCGTTTACTGTAGGACAGGAGCGGTGTTTATACATTCCACACAGCTTATCTTAATTAGCATAAACTAGATACATCAGTCAACCAATAAGGAATCTCCACACTTAATGGCTCACTGGCGTTACTTCACAAACCACTCCCTCTGGCATTTTGCCAGGCGCCATCTTGACTTGTTTACAGACCCTAACATTTCTCTGGCAAAATGCCAGGCGCCATCCTGACTTGTTTACAGACTCTAACACCCAGGGAAAGCACTCTAAATGAGCAACCAGCAGCAGGTTGTTCTATGTGCAAAAGGGTCAGAGCTGAAGGCACAGGCTTGTGTTTAAGCTCTAAAATATGTGGTAAAATCTTTAGAATATGAATTTGAGCCTCACAGGGCTTTAAAAACCTAGCCCTAATTTCCTCTGTCTCACCAGATATGGTCCCCCTAAGCTGAAATGCTCCCCACGTGGCTAGTTCCTTACTAACTGGGTCAGCTAAACTTCACCCAATGATAGTTTCCATTTCCCTGCCAGCTGGGAAATTATTCAACAAGCCAATCACACTCTGCTGCAGGAACTGAAGCCCCTCATCTAGTGCTACTATGACACCAGCTTTCCATAGCCCTTGCTGGTTTGCTCTGCTCCCAAGAATAACCCCATGGGCCCTGCATGACATGTGGTGTCTTTCTCCCCTGGACTATGAGTCTACGTGATTAGTAAACTGCTATCAATCTTATCTGTCCAGTGGCAGATGTCATGGGTTTGGCTATCCTATACTATTTTAGTGCAGAGGATCCCTCCCTCACCCATGGGGTGAATGGGGCATGATAGAACAAGGCTGGTCAGGTATCTATGTTGGTCCTGGTGTGAAGACACGGGCTGGGAAAATTAGACCATTTTTTTCTGGGAAAAAAAAAGTTGAACCAGGAAATATCAAAGGGAATGAGGCAGCTAATGTGAAAGTTGGGCTGCAAGGCCCCAGTTAGAGAAGGCCATGGGGCCATCATGGGGCACCTACGGAAAGTGGCAATGAGCAGAAGCCATGAGAGAGAGAAAAGAGGTGAGCATAGAACGCCCGCCTTGCATGTGTGAGGCACTGAGTTCGATCCTCAGCACCACATAAAAATAAACAAAATAAAGATATTGTGTCCATGTATAACTAAAAAAATTTTAAAAATAAATAAATAAAGATATTGTGTCCAACTACAACTAAAAATTAAAAAAAATTTAAGAAGCTTAAAATATAAAAAGAAAAGAGGTGAAGCACATGAGGACTGTGTCTACCAGCGAGAAGGGAACGTTTAGCACAAGAGTTGCTAAGATATAGAGGCGAAGGACTCCCAGGGCAGACCCCCAGCTCTGCTTGCTCAGGTTCCTGGTGCTGCCTTACACCCATTCCTCCCGATCCTCCTGGGTTTCTGTGCACAATGGTTCCTGTGACAAGACTTTCCCCCTGCCCTCACTCATCACTTTTCCTTACAACTGTAAAAGCCTGAGTCAGCGAGGCTGTGTTTTTATCTGGGGCCTGCACCCCATCCCATAACCAGCAAGCACAATGTTGTGCTGTTCCTCTGCTGGTCTTGTGATCTTGGCTCCTCCCATACGTAGGGCTTGCTTCCCTGACAGTGAGGTCACCTGAACTTCTGCTTACAATGGGGCCTTGCCCAACAAGTCCCAACGGGCATTGTCATGACCCAGGCAGCTCCTCAGGTCTTAAACCCGACAATATTTGTTGTGAAATTCTGGGAATTTTTCTGTTGTCACGTAGAAAGTTGGGAGTCAGGGGCAGGTAAGAACTTTGTCTCATTCACTTGTGTTCTTATTTTATAATATTGATTTTTATTCTAATTCACCAAGCTAACAATGCTTGACATACTGGTTCTCAAAGCTGCAGTAAAATATTCTCGAAGAACCTGTAGTTTTATATTTGAATATAAAAGAAAAGGAGAAAAAAAAATACTTGACTGACCCCTACTGACTAATCCTAACTCTTATGGACATGCACTCTAATATTTTATTTTTCTACTTTTTTACATTTTTGGCAGGGGTAGGGGGATACTGGGGATTGAACTCAGGGGTTCTCAGCCACTGAGCCACATCCCCAGCCCTATTTTGTGTTTTCTTTAGAGATGGGGTCTCATTGAGTTGCTTAGTGCCTCACTTTTGCTGAGGCTGGCTTTAAACTTGCGATCCTCCTGCCTTAGCCTCCAGAGCTATTAGGATTATAGGTATGCGCCACCTCACCCAGCTATACTTCCTTGATTTTTATCTAATCTTTGTTTTTCTTTGTTTCTTTTTCTCTTTCTTTTTTTCCTTTCTACCCCTTCTCATTTCTTTTCCTCATGTTGTATATAGACTGTGCTTTCTTTGTTTTTATTTTTCCAGTGCTTTGGAAGATACACTGTTATATGGGTTTTTTTGGGGTGTGGTTTGTCTAGTACTTATTTCTCTTCCCCTTACAGAGCATCTGGCTTCTGGGATTGCCAGCATCATCTCTAATATTGTCACCTGGTTGGAGCTGGGCCCTGGACTCAGGGTTTGTCCTCTACCTCCTTACAGACCCCACCTGTCCAGTGCTCCCGGAAGCCCCAGTAGACCTTCCTCTTAGATTTCAGACTCTCTTTTCCTTCTGCCTCTCCATTCCCACTCTAGACCTCCAGGTCTCCCCCGATCTGTCCTGTGGAAACTTCCTATTATCTTTTCTTTTTTCCTCCTCTTCCTCCTCCTTCTTTTCTTCCTTCTTCTTCGTCATAGAATATATGACTCCATTTTGGGGGGAAAAACACAGTTTACCCAAATAATGATCAAATCAATATGTTTTCAAAAGGGAATTTTTCTTATTCTATGAGAGCTTAAAACAAAAGGATTCCATAAGACTTCCTGAGGAAGATGCATAAACTGAGTCTTGGGAAAGGAGCAGGATCTAGACAGTGAGTGGGACGGGTTCGCAGGCAAGGAATCCAGGAGGGAACAGTGGGAAACTCAGATGCTTGAACCAGCGAGAGAAGCCCATATGGCTGGAGTATAGAGTGAGGTGGAGCAGGGGCAGGGCAGCTTGCTTTCACCTCATCTCGCACTGTCAATATAGTTCATGCCTGTTGATGCTGACCTTGACACTGAAGAGTTTTTCAGGTTTATTCACTGCAGTTATTCTTTCAGCTCTTTTCCATATCTTTGAGGGAAGTCACTATGTGCAGCCCACACGCCCTGGCTGCTGATCTCTAAGAGGACTCCTCTGGATCTGGGTCAGGCCTGGTTGGCCCTTGTTCGCCTTGCCCTTGACCCTGGCCTGGTGCCCTGAAAAAGACAGAGCTGATCCAGAAGGCCAGGTTGGCTGAGCAGGCCTAGCACTGCAAAACATGTGGCCACTTGCCTGCAGGCTGTGACTGAGCAGGGCCTGAACTGTCTGATGGAGCGGATAGCCTGCTCTTAGTGGCCTATAAGAATGTGGGTAGGTGTCACAGGTTTCCCTGAAGGGTTATCTCCAGCATTCAGCAGAAAGCCTACCCTCCGACAGGGTGCAGCTGATGGAAGACTCACGAGAACGTGGAGTGGGAGGGGAAATCCATCAGCACCATGGACCTAGAATTATTGAATAAATATTTAATACAGAGAATAGGGTCTTAGACCCGAAAATGAAGGGAGGTTACTTCTGGTACCTTGCTCAGGTGGTGCTGCTGGAACACAAAAGACTGATAATTCCCGAGGAGCTTACCAAGATGCATTTCATATAAGCAAGAAAGAGATACAGCCCACACACCCATTCCACCTGGGGCTGGCTTTTAGCTTTTTTCTATTTTACCATGACATCTTTAGTAACCCAGAGCTTGCCTGCACATTGGCTAAAATGAGGCCTCAGCAGAATTTGATTTAATGAATGAAGACTCAGACAAATGTCACCCCCATCATGCAGTTGCTTAGAGACAACATCATGCACATCAGACAGTGCAGAAGAATGTGATGCCACAGAAGGGGCCGGAACCTAGATACAAACAGGGTATCATCCTGCCTTCCGCCTTGGAGAAACCTTTTTACACGTCTCCATTCCTTATTCCACTTGGACGTTCTCTATAGCAAAGAAACCCACTCATGTGCATGGAATCAATGGCTTAGCATCTTTTCACACTGATGTGTGGGGAATTCTCCATTCCTTGGTTTGTGTTTGTCTTGGCCTTATAGGGGTAAAGTTAAAACAGTATTAATATATTGATTTTATACAGACAGGAGTAAATTCCTAACTCTTATAAAGAAGACTAAAACTGTGCCTGGTATTTAAATAATCTGAACCAGTTGTGCAAGTGACTACATTTTGTATTACCATAAAGATATGAAAATGTGATTTTTAAAAAAAAATTTCTAGTTGTTGATAGACCTTTATTTTGTTTCTTTATATGTGGTGCTGAAAATCAAACCCAGTGCCTCACACATGCAAGGCAAGTGAGCTACCGCTGAGCCACAGCCCCAAGCCTGCAAATGTGATTAATTTTAATTTTGGGGGGAGTACTAAAAATTAAACCTAGAGGCTCTTAACCACTGAGCTACATCTCCAGCCTCTCTTTTTAATTTTTTATTTTGAGACAGAATTTCACTGAGTTGCTAAGGCTGGTTTTGAACTTATGATCCTCCTCCTGCCTCATCCCCCCCAAGCTGCTGGGATTACAGGTATGCGCTATCAAGCCCGGCTTGATTAATGGTAATTTAAAGAGTGTTCTACATACCTTCTTGATTTCTACATTCCTTCCCTTGTTCTCCTTTGGGGATTTCCTCTCAGTAACAAATTTTCCATGTTCTTACTGTTTTCCTTTTTACTAGGAATCTGAAAGTAGTAGATAGAATGGGAAAGTGCTTAGTGATTCTGGGCTAGGGGTCACAAATTGAAATGCCTCCTATATCACACATTACGTGGGTTATGTCTGCCTGTGACAATAGGGAGCTTCCCTAATCACTCTTTATATGCTGCTGTTTAAGTCGACAACTTCCCTCCCCAATAAATATTCACTTAACATCTCCTGCTTCTGTGGTTCTGGTATTCACTTTATTATATAATAGAAGTAGCCCGTTGCTGTCAGAATGGAAGCATTGTTTCTGGTAAATTAAAATGCCTGTCATTTCTTGTTTTGTTCCTCATATTTTTTATTGGTGCATTTTAGTTGTACACAATGATGGGACTCGTTGTTACATATTTGTATATACACATGATATGGCAATACAATTTGGCCAGTATTTCCTCTTTCCTTCAATGCATGTCATTTCCTAATACATTAGAAAGGGAAAATAAACACTAAGTTCAAATCTAACACATCAGTACTTTTCCATGCAGATTTATGCATATGTTAGAGGGTGCTCAATTTGTATAATGATTGTTCTTTCGAGTTGGACTATTTTTTTGTGGTGCTAATCATTGACTGTAGTCCTAAAAAAGTCTATGAAAATGTCATGTTCTGTATAATAGCAGAGTAAGATAATGTTTTATAAAACAAAACAAATAAAAATACAGTGTTATAGTCTGCCTTCTAGATGGTGAAATAGCTACATAAATTATTTGAAATGTTTAAACTTGTTTACTTATTTATTTTATTTGTCAAGATTTATTGATTTATTCAAATATTAATTTAGATCAGAATGAATTTGTGTATATTTGTATTTTGGGTTATAATCCAACTCTATTTTCTTGCTCTCTTCCTGTCTTTGGCCCTGGGAGCTCTTTCAGTTGGTTCCTGTGTCCTTTTGATATTCTCTCACCATTGTTTTTTTTTTTTTTTTTGGGGGGGGTTATTTTTTAAATACATGACAGCGAAATACATCACAATTCTTATTACACATATAGAACAGTTTTTCATACCTCTGTTTGTATATAAAGTATGTTCACATCAATTCATGTCTTCATACATATACTTTGGATAATGATGTCTATCACATTCCACCATCCTTGCTAATCCCCTGTCCCCTTCCTTTCCCTCCCACCCCTCTGCCCTATCTAGAATTCATCTATTCCTCCCATGCTCTCCCTCCCGACCCCACTATGATTAGCCTCCTTATATCAGAGAAAACATTTGGCATTTGTTTTTTAGGGATTGGCTAACTTCACTTAGCATTATCTTCTCCAGTGCCATCCATTTACCTGCAAATGTCATGATTTTATTCTCTTTTATTGCTAAGTAAAATTCCATTGTGTATATATGCCACATTTTTTAATCCATTCATCCCCTGAAGGGCATCTAGGTTGGCTCTAGAGTTTAGCTATTGTGAATTGTGCTGCTATAAACATTGATGCGGCTGTCTCCCTATAGTATGCTGTTTTTACGTCCTTTGGGGATAGTCCGAGGAGAGGGATAGCTGGATCAAATGTCTCATCAGTGTTTTCTTTTTAAAACATTTCCTTAATTTCCAGTACCACAAGATGCTGCAAGCACATCTCGTGTATTTCCTGCCTGGGTCTTAGAATCTGCCATTTGTCCAGTGAGCCTGGTTTCCTTTAGAGGAGGATGATCTCAGAGCCCACCATCTTGCTGCTGATTGTGGTTGTTGCTATCAGGCTCTCATTGCTCAGCTGAGAGAGCTGGGTAATGCACAAGTGTGCACCCACTGTTTTTTTGTTTTTTTTTTTTTTTGTTTTGTTTTTTTTTGAGAGAGAGAGAATTTATTTATTTATTTTTTTTAGTTTTTTGGCGGACACAACATCTTTGTTTGTACGTGGTGCTGAGGATCGAACCCGGGCCGCACGCAGGCCAGGCGAGCGCGCTACAGCTTGAGCCACATCCCCAGCCCACCCACTGGTTTTTGAAAAGGTCAATATGCATTATGTTGACAGGATATGAGAAGGGGCAAGAAGAGAAGCAGGGAGAAGAGTTAGGAGACTATTTAAATTAAAGCCAGATGAGATGGTGGCTGCTTAAGGCCTGTGGATGGGAGGAGTTGCTATTGGGTTTGGGTGTGGTAGACAGGGTGCTCTGTGCCTCTGAAAACAGGTGCTCACGTTATTCTCTCTACCCTCTGTTCCGGCAGTCTCTGGTGTGGCTTTGGTGGCAGGCAGACTCTCCAGGAATGGTGACCTGGTAGCTCTGAGCCCACAAGCCCACACCTTTGCAAGAGAAGCTCAGAGGAAGGAGCTTCCCTTTGCGACTGTTTCAATAGAAACCTAGGATTGGGTTACATTCCATCCCAGAAGTAATGAGGAAGGTCAGGGAGACATGTTAGGTGGGTCAAGCCATGACTTTGTGCTGGGAGCCATTAGCCAAGTAGGTATGACAATTTCCTTGCCAGCGTACCCCATGTTGCTGACATGTTGCAGTGACATTGAATGTACGTGACCTTGCTCAAGGACCAAGGCAGATTAGGGTGTTCCCGGTTTTAAGATAATCGTGTTTAGGGCGTTCCCAGTTTAGGTTCCAGGTTTAAGGTTTAAGATTATTCCTGCTGGGAATAGGGCGTATCCTGCTGCCTGAGTTCCCCTTGAGTTCTCACGGGATTCAGACAATATATTTTGGGAGACAGAAGCCCAGTGGAGGTGGATTTGGGCAGAGAAGGTGGATTTGGGAAGAGAACGTGGATTTCCCCAGAACGTGATTGTAGACGGCTGGTGTGAGTTCGGGAATAAAGAGTTGCTGTTTGAATCTACAAGCTGTGTGGTGGCTCATGATTGTGTGCCCAGCCAGACTGCGGCAACTTTGTTCTTGGAGCTGCAGATTGGGGATGGTATGGACTGAGGATGGGAGGAGGGTGGTTCTCAAGGCAAACCATAGGGACAATGCCTGAGCACAGAGCTGTGTCATTCCTCAGTTGCCCGGCCCTGGGTTTGCAGGCCTTTGCAGGCCTTGCTTGGGTTTTCCCATTACTAACTGCTGGATCTGGCCTTGGAACAACTCACTAACCCTGTGGTGTTAGGGGTTGATATGGAAAGTGAGATACCTCCCAGGATGTCTCTGAGCTACAACAGGTCTATAGCTCTAGTTGGTAAAGGAATGGATCTTCAAGAGCATGACCCTGTGACCTTCAGTAGGGCAGGAAAAACAAATGCATGAGTGAGTCCAGCTGTGAACTGGTTCTGGTAATCGAGTTTTCTCTACCCATTTGGGTTTTCTCTCGCTAGAGAGCAGAGGACCCTCTCAGCAAGGACATAGCAACCTCCCAGGTTTTGTTCCCTGCTGGCAGATGGTGTTCTCATGGGAAATATAAAATTGGGACCCTGGAGTGGAGGTGGAAGGCAGCAGGAGGGTATGGGGACAGGAAATGCAGAGCAAGAGGAGGAGTCCTGCTGGTCATAATCTGGAGGACTATGTCCCTCTCCTGGTCCAGACTCCACTTTTCTGCTGAGCAAGGGATCCCCAAAGTTCTGCTTTCGAAGCCCTCTTATCTTCAGTGGCCCTTGGGGGAAAGAGTTCCTGAGTGGGACCAACCCGAGTATTTTGTGTGGGGAAATAGAAACCAGGACTGCCCGTTTCTTTCACCTCCATCCCCGGGGAGCCACCTCCAGCAGCTCCTGTCCCATGTGGAGAAAGGGCTTGGGGGACACTGCTGGGGCCCTGGAAGGGCTGCTGACTGGCTGAGAAACAGCAGTCCTGGGGTGACTTTCTGTTTCCCCAGGTCAGCGTTCAACAGGCAGGAGGTCAAACAGAAGGCCAACAGGTGTACTCTGCAAGCCACACCGCTCCCTGCACGGTCCTACTGACACACGAGCACCAAACATAGCATTATGAACAGGGAGAGGGCAGCCACTCCCTCTCTACCCTGCAGGTCAGCCATCCTTGGGCTACCTGCCCACTGAGTGGACAGGGGCCTCCATCACACAGCCTCCTCCTCGACCCGTGCTGCAATTCTAGCCCCTTTCTATGTGGCTTTTCCACCGATGGAGTCTGAAGTCATTTTAGTTAGTGCCTAGGGGCCTACGGGAGGCTGTCCCCAGGATTTGTGAAAAAGGCACAGGAAAGGGAAGTGGAGAGAGAGGATAAAAACAGGAAAACAACAATATGGGGAAGTAAGCAATTTGCAAATTTGTCATTGACAGCTTGCAAGAGTGGTGGCGATGGGAGACTGACTTGCACTCATACTACCATCTGAGGCAATGGGGAAAAGGGGAACCCAGGGACAAGAATCTGCCAGTATCCCCAGAACTGGCTCTTGGAGGGATGTCTTGACTAGCCAGTGGAGAATATTGGTTCTGTTGAAGTGACTATCCCTTAGTAGGGACAGGGACATCAGGCTTGCATAGGTCCATGGTGACATCCACTGGGATACTTCACTTCCCTTTCTTCTAGTTCTAGGCCCACCAAGGGGTAGGAACCTCCTGAAGCAGTAAACATGGCTAGAAGTTATACATCTCATGGAAAAGCAGCACACTGGGCCCAATTTGATTTGATTTCGACCCTAACTCCCTGAATTAGCACAGACCACACAGGTTTAGGGCTCTATCCCCCAAGACAGTCTCCACTTCCCATACCAGCAATGAATGGGGCTCCCAGGTGACCCCACACTTCTGCCTGGCTGACTACAAATTTGGGGATTCTCATGACACTCCCTCAGTTTTGATGGCTTACTAGACCAACTCACAGAACTCAGGAAAGCATTAGATTTCCTATTAGAGTTTATTGCAAAGGGTACCATCAGCCAAATGAAGAGGGCATAAGGCAAGGTCCAGAGGGGTCCCAAAACATGACAGCCTCTGTCTCCATGGAGTCAGGTGGGACATCCCAGAACATGGGATGTCCAGCCCGGAGACACTCCTTGAGTTTTGTTCAAGAGTTTGTAAAACCCCATCTCCAGTTTCTCTCCCCTACCAGGATGTCTGAGAGGAGGGAGTGGGGATGAGTTTCTGAAAGTTCTCCCTGCTAATGGTGGGTCTTTAGTGCACCAACCATCCTGAAACTCCCTAGTGTACCTGAGCCAGTCATTAACATAAACTCAGGTGTGGTCATTAGGTATGACAAAAGGCACTCCCATCACTCAGCAAATAGAGTTTCAGGAGCTCTGTGCCAGGACCTAGGACAAAGACCAAATATATATTTCAAATCATCTCAGCTTCTTTCCTGTAATCAGGTTGTAAGGTACCAAGTGGGCAGTGAGTCACCCCATCCCTTCCCTTAACCTGCAGCTCCCTGCCACATGGACCCTGCAGACTTCCATCACCTGACCTCCTTTTACTTTAGAGGGACTGGGGTGGGACTAAGGACTAGCCACAGTTGCAAGAATGCTTTCTCTGCAGAACTGAGACACCTCTACCCTCTTCTCAAGCAGCCAGTTTCAGCCCCCAGAGAAGAGAACAGGTGTATTTGTGACTTTGAGGCAGAGGCTGGAGTTTGGGGCACTAAAGGAGGAGGTGCCAATGGGAAGAGGAAGAGGACAGGGCCCGGGCTGATGGCCTCCTGGAAGCCTGATGGGAGGGGCTGTGCTGGGCTGGGTTTCTGCAGAGTCAGTAGGGAGGGCTTTGAATGTGATCATGACCTTTCCAGGAGCATATAAGTCTGGGGTATTTCCGTTTTGCTCCCACTGTTACTGGCTTGCTGGTTACTTGGTCTTTGTCCCGGGACCTGCTCCTAGCGGGAGCAGCAGGGCTGAAGGACGCAGAGATGGAAAGTGACACGGTCCACTTCTGCACAGATAACCAGCGTGTCTCCCTGCATCCCCGAGGTGAGAAAACTTTGGGATTAGCCCGCCTGTCTCCCAGCCCTCTGAGCTCTTCCTTAGCAAGTCAGAGCACAGATCATTGCTGTCTTGGCCTACACAATAAGCAGGTAAGGGCAGAATGTGGGTCACGTAGAGGATAGGGCACCTCTTGGTCTCTGCATGAAGTCTCCCTAGACCTCTTTTGTTGAGGATGGCAAGGAAAAGGGGTTGCACTTTGAATTTAGTCGGACCTGGTTTTGAACCCCAGTTCTGTACATGGGCGGACCTGTAAGCCTCTGGGGGCTCTGGGCTGGTTTCTAGCCACTGTCAGTGTGTTTCCTTGGGCACATTTTGTCTCTAATCACAGTCCCATACCCATGGTGGCATTCTAACCCCAGTAGCAGAGGCTCCAGGACTGTCGCATGTCAGTGTGTGGGGAGGCAGCAGTGTGGCCCCAAAGGGCTCTGGCTCTTGCTCTGGTCAGGATTCATGAGCAAGACTGGCCCGGGGAGTCCAAGGGCTCTGGCTCTGTCCTTCCTCTTTTCCCCTCTCCCTCCCTTTTCTCCTTTCTTCTTTCACTCAAATCACACTTTCCTTGCTCTCCCCTCTGTGCCAGGTTCTGTGCCCCTGGTGCCACTGCAGCCTCCTTGGGATTCTGAGCACTGGGGTCTCAGCAGCATGCCTTTCCTGGTGTTGCTCCCATACCCCATGATGAGCTCTGGCAAATGTCCCAAGTGCTTCCCTTTCCTTCGGCAGCCACCTGGGTGATAAACATGATGGGTTTTCCATCCCCACTAGATAGACCCGGAGCTTGGGTCAGAGAGACTGCCTCTGTCCCTGCGGGCATGGCACCCTCTCATCCTGGACCACCCTGGCTTCTCCTTTGCAGAGGTGGATTCTGAGACAGTGGCTCCAGCAGCCCCCAGGATGTCAAGGCTTGTTGTGGCCACCCTGGCTGTGATCCTGGTCTCCTCTCTTGTGGCTCTCTTTGTTGTGGGTAAGTTTTCAGGTGACCCGAAACCCACTGACTCTTTCCTTCCTGTGTGAAGGTTCCAGGGGACCCAGATGTACATTCTCTGCTCCCAGAAGGGCCATTTCACTACCAACCCGGCCCAGACCACAGCTCTCCTGGCAGTAGAGACCACTGGGAGCCTCCCAGAACTGAGGCCCATGAAGGAAATTCTGAGAGTGTCCTTGGTGCCATCTCCATCTTTCTGGAATTCTAATTGGTGTAGGTCAGCCTATTCTCCAGGGTCAGTGCTGGGGATAGCACTGACCCAGTTAATGGGGTGTCTCAGCTCTCCAGTCCCGAAGCCCTGCACCGGGGGATCATCCTTCCTTCCAAGAGTTTAAAGCCATGTTTCCGGGAGACAACACTACTGGCCAGTCACCTGTGGAGCCCCGCAGTGAGTAGCCATGGTGGGGTAGGGGCTGGGAGGGAACTGGGACACTTGGAAGCTTAGACCCTGGGACTAGCTTCTCCTCTGAAACCTCCAGGTCTCTGAATAGGTTCCATCTTCCTTAGAAAGATTCTAAAATTTTTCAAATTCATCACTCAGCCCCAGAGTGTAACTGTTGGCCCTTTGTGATCTCCTCCTCACACCTATCCCAGACAATCACTGATCTGATTCCTGTAACTGAAGATTAGTTTGCTTTTTCTAGCATTTTATATAAAAGGGGACATGACATATGCACTCATTTTTAATTCTTTACTGGTCATGTAATTTGCAAATATTTTCTCTGCATCTATGACTTGCTTTTTTATTCTCTGAATAAGATTGTATTTTGTGTGTGTGTGTGTGTGTGTGTGTGTGTGTGTGTTGCTGGGGATTGAACCCAGGGCCACGTGCAAGTGAGGCAAGCACTATACCAGTTGAGTTATATCCTCAGCCCAAGATTGTAATTCTGATAGCCCTATTTATTTATTGGTGCTGGGGATTAAACCCAGGGCCTTGTGCATGCTAAGCATATGTTTACCACTGAGCCATACCCTCAGCCTCTCTCCCTCTCTTTCTCTCTCTCCCTCTTTCTTTCCTGTAATGGACCATGCTTTTGGTCTTTTTTTTTTATTTTTAGGTGCCAATGGACCTTTGTTTTATTTATTTATATATGGTGCTGGGAATCGAACTCACTGCCTCACACATGCTAGGCAAGTGCGCTACCACTGAGCCCTAGCCCCAGCCCATGCTTTTGGTTTTGTATCTGATCAATCTTTGCATAACTTAAGGCCACAAAGATGTTCTCTGTTTTCTCCTGGAAATTTTATAGCTTTTGTTTTGTTTTTGCATATGGCATTTGTCTCAGCACTATTTTTTAAAAGCATTATCCTCTAAGAATTACCTTTTCATCTTTGCTGACAATCATCTGTCCATATCTGTGTGGTGGTACTTTTGAAGTCTCCATTCTGTTGCACTGATCTATCTTTTTTTTGTTTGCTTGTTTGTTTTGTGGTGCTGGGGATTGAACCAGGGCCTTGTGCATGTAAGGCAAGCACTCTACCAACTGAGCTATATCCCCAGCACTGATCTATCTTTTTTTTTTTTTTTTTTTGAGAGAGAGAGAGAGAGAGAGAGAGAGAGAGAGAATTTTTCAGTATTTATTTTATGTGGTGCTGAGGATCGAACCCAGCGCACTGCGCATGCCAGGCGAGCACGTTACAGCTTGAGCCACATCCCCAGCCCGATCTATCTATCTTTATAAGACAGAATATTTGACTGGGCTTCAAAGGCCATCTGCTGAGGCCTCACACACCCACCTAGACAGAGCATGAGGAATAGTACACGAATATTCCAGAAACAGTCCCTGCCTTCTTGGGTTCTTCCCCCTATTTTTTTCTTCCCTCTATTTTTGGGGGAGGCTAAAATCAGGAGGCAACCAGAAATGTCTGAGATTAGGTCCTAGTTGATGAGGTGAGCCAAGAATGCAAGCAGGCCCAAGGCAGGGGCTAGTGGGGCTGGTAGGAAGACCCCCCAGATTAAAGAGGCTGCCGAGTCTCTAGGAATTACCCCGACAACAAAGGCCTTCCTTCCTTCCTTCCTTCTTTCCTTCCTTCCCTATGTTAGGCAAGTACCCTACCACTAAGCTACACCCCCCAACTCTTCTTATTTTATTTTGAGTTGGGGATTCCACTAAATTGCCCTGGCTAGCCTTGAGTTTTTGATTGTCCTGCCTCAGTCTTCAGAGTGGCTGAGATTAGAAGTGTGCGCCATTACACCAGACTTGACAAAGGCCTTTACTCAGGTCTCCCACATCCTCAAACTTTTCTGTAGGCCCCTTTCCCTATGTAATATTGAAGTTCCAGCCGTTTGAAAGGACATTTCAATGTAGATCCATTGTTATCAAAGGGCGTGGCACTCCTCCATTCTGGCCTTGTAAACTGAACAGTGTGCTTCCTCCTGAGATACTTATCCCCCCGCACCCGCCCAAATTTGTGATCATAAAATGTGTATTTGTGGTCTACAGAGTGTTTAGGAAGTAACAAGGGCAAATCAAGGGACTTCATGCTTAGTGTACAGATACACCATAGGACCAAACACGGGCTTTCCTCATACCTATTTTTTTTTTTTTTATAATGACCCATCTATGGTGAAATTTCAGTAGAATTAAACTTCAACAGCTTTAAAGGATATAATTAGTTACTTTCAAGTTAAGCAATTATTATGGCAAAAATAATTCAAACTTTACTGCCTAGCTCTGGGTGATCTACTTCTAGGCAGGTATTTCAATCCCCCAACCCCTTGTTCATGTGTGATAGCTAGGTTGGTATTCATTTTTTTAAAAAAATTTGTTCTAATTAGTTATACATGATGGTAGAATACATTTTGACACATCATACATAGATGAAGAATAAATTCTCATTCTTCTGGTTTTACATGATGTAGAATCAAACCAGTCATGTAGTCATATATGCACATAGGATAATAATGTTCAATTTATTGTACCATCATTTCTACTACCATACTTCCTCCCCTCCCTTCACTCCCCTCTGTCTAATCCAAAGTACCTATATTCTTCCCTAGCACCCCCCATTGTGAGTTAGCATCTGCATATCAGAGAAAACATTCAACCTTTTGTTCTTTGGGGTTGGCTTATTTCACTTAGCATGATATTCTCCAGCTCCATCCATTTACCAGCAAATGCTATAATTTCATTCTTCTTTAAGGCTGAGTAATACTCAATTGTGTATATGTACCACAATTTCTTTAATCATCAATCTGTTGAAGGGCACCTAGGTTGGTTCTATTGTGAATTCAGCTGCTATAAACATTGATATGACTGCATCACTATAGTATGCTGATTTTAAGTCCTTTGGGTATAAACCAAGGAGTGGGTTAGCTGGCTCAAATGGTGGTTCCATTCCAAGTTTTCTGAGGAATTTCCATGATGCTTTGGTCTTCATTTATTTATATTTCTGGTCCACATCCTCAGGCGGCCCATCCCCAGGGTCTGGGTGGCTGCAGTGTCCTGCAGGCTGCCTGAGAGGGATGCAGGGCTGTATCATGGACATTGCCCTTGGATCTTTTAAAAGCATTCTGATGCTTTTAAAAGCATTCTGATGCATTTGATCTTCCCTACATAATGGGCCTCTGGCTGCCTTCTCTGATTCTTCCTCCCCCAGATCATCATTATTTTGACAGCATAGCAGGAATGCAAGAGGTGATCCAGATGTTCAGAGGGCATATGGAAAATTCCTACACTTGGCATGAAGAGATCCAGATGTTGAAGTACAGAGTGGACAATGTCAGTTCTCAGATCCAGACACTTGGCAGTCATCTGGGAGATGCCAGGGCTGACATCCAGATGGTAAGAGGTGCTCTTAAGGCCGCCAATACCTTGAGCTCGCAGACCCAGACATTAAACAGCTCCATGGAGAGGGCCAATAGCGAGATTGAGAGGCTGAAGGGAAGTCTACAAGATGCAAATGCTCTAAACACCCAGGCCCAGATCTTTCTGCAGGGCAGTTTAGACAACACCAGTGCTGAGATACAGGTGCTGAGAGGTCATTTGGAAAGGGCAAATGATGACAGTTCCGTTTTAAAAAGAGAGTTGGAAACTGCCACTGCCCAGATCCAAATAGCAAGTGGCCATCTGGAACAGACGGATGCTCAGATCCAAGAGCTAAAATCAGAGCTGGAAAATGCCAGTACTTTAAATTTCCAGATTCAGGTGTTAAATGGTCAGTTGAAAAATGCCAGCAGAGAGATACAGACCCTAAAAGAAGGAATGAAGGGTGCTGCAGCCTTAAGTTCCCAGACTCAGATGTTAGAGAGCAATTTGCAGAAGGCCAAGGCTGAGATGCAGAAGTTAAAAGAGGATTTGGAGAACACCAAGAATCTAACTGCAAAAATCCAGGAGGAGCAGAGTCGCCTGGGGAAGCTCTCTGCAACCACTGCTTCACAGGAGCAGCTACAGAGCACCCAAAGTAAGTGAGAGGGAGGGGTCTGGTGGGGCAGGTCAGTGTCTTGGGTCGGAATGGTGGGTTGCTCACCTCCTCCAAGTTTTGCTTTCCTCTTCTTTAAAGTGGGGATGGTAATATGTGGTTTACAATGAGGATCCAATGAGTTAACACATGGCAATATTTGTGCACTCATCTGACATTTTTTTTTTCTTCTTTTTGGTACCAGGGATTAAACTCAGGGGCTCTTTACCACTGAGCCATATCCCCAGCTCTTTTCAATTTCTAGTTTTTGAGACAGAGTCTTGCTAAGTTGTTTAGGGCTTTGCTAAGTTGCTAAGGGTAGCTCTGAAGTTGTGATGCTCCTGCCTCAGCCTCCAAAGCTGCTGGGATTACAGGTGTGCAATACCATACCTGGCTCATCTGACATTTTATTGAGGCCCTATTAAGTGTCAGGTATAAAGATGAATAAGACCTGCTATGTATCTTTGACAAGCTTTTGGACAAGGAGGGCCAAGCTGCATGAAAGATACACAGACATGTATAAGAGGTGAGAAGTGAGAAACAGGTACTGGGAGCTGGGGTGAAGGAGGAGAAGAAAGAAGCAAGAAGGAACCTTCTGAGGGGTATGTGTGGGGAGACATCTTTTGTGGGAAAGGATCAGAGGATCCTGTGTTGAGATGATGGCCTTTGAACTGAGTCCTAAAAGACTAATAGTATTTGCCAAGAAAATCAGGTAAGAAAGCAACACACAGCCATAGAGCTGTGAAATTGATATTCTGGAAACTTCAGTTACTTTGACTAACCTGTGGGAAAGAGGGAAACTTTATGAGGTGCAGGTGGAAAAGGCAGCAAGTATGGACTAGAGCAGTGACTTTCACGCTGCTTTGAATGTAACCATGGCATGAAATTCATTTTACATTGTAACAGCATCAATAGGCATACCCACGCACTTCAAAAAGCAAATGTTTTATTGCATCTGGTGCTCTCAGATATTTTATAATCTATTCTTTATTAACAAAGCTTGTCATGACTCACTAATGGGTCAGTGAATACAGTCCAGAAAACAGCACTAGCTGGGTATGGTGACACACCTGTAATCCTAAGTACCAAGGACACCGAGGCAGGAGGATTGCAGGTTCAAGCCCAGCCTGGGAAACTTAGCAAGACCTTGTCTCAAAATAAAATTAAAAGGACTGGGGCTGTAGTTCAGTGATAGAGCGCTTACCTAGCATGCACGAGATCCTGAGTTCAATCTCCAGTATCAGGGAAAACAAAGAAGAAAAGAAAAACACTGAACCATGAGGGAAGGAAGTAGCCTGGGAGACACAGCCTGGACAGGGAAGGCCTCTGAGCTTGGGTTTCCTCTCTTTTGGGGAATGAAGAATTACAGAAGGGCTGCATCTCTAGGAGGAGGCTCCTAGAGGTGGAGAATAAAAAAGGAAGGGGACCAGGGAGATTTTTCATGCTGGTCTGGGATGCTATGGGGGATCAAGGATGTCACCTAGAGCTTGTCTGAAATCCAAGACAGAAACCTGGGATACAGCCATAGGGATATAGTCATAGTCATTGGGGGCCCTGGGTATGTTGGCTTTGGTTGCAGCAGTGAGGGTGAGGGAGTTTGCATGGGACAGAAGTCACCATGAGAAGAGGGCTGAGGATGGAAATAAGAAGCCAACCTTCAGGTGGCAAGAAGACAAAGAGGTTCTTCTTTCTAAAGAAGAGCAACATATGCAATATAGAGGTGGTGGCAAATATTGTAAAAATAGAGATGAGAAAATAACGGCTGTGTTTTCATGAGCATTTCTGTAATTTCCATGTGAACCCACTGGCAAACTTCCTTGAGAGTTTTTTATTTATTTAAATTTTTTTTTTTCTTTTCTAGATTTGGATAGGCTTGATGGGCAGGTGAGAGAAAGGAAGCAACAAAGAAGAGGAGGCCAGGGATAGAGAGGGAAATGAAATGCACAGGCTGGGGCAAAACCTGCCCCTCTGAGGCTGGGTGTGTGGAAGGCGTGGTTCATCTTGGTCTGGAGATGTGGGAACAGGAAACAGAGGGGCTGGTACTCAGTCCTGCCTCTTTCTGGCTAGAGTGGGAGGAGTTTGCTAAGGGGGAGGGGTCTGGAGGAGCTGGGAGAGAAGGTCTGGTTGAAGCAGCTACTGAAGAGATGGGCTGACAAGGGAGGCGTGGCAGGCAGCCCCCAGGGCCTGCTCTGCTCCATCTGGTTCTGGTGTGGGGGCCCGGCAGCCTTCCCTTCTTCATGATTCTTCTAGGTCTTGCTCTCCTCCTCACTCCCCCATGGTCTTTGACTGTTGTAGCAGAGATCCGTCTTCTCCACTTTGGGAACACACTGTGGAGAATCACTCAAGGAGCTTAAAGACTAAGCTCTGGAACTGACTTTTTTTTTTTTTTTTTTTTTTTGGAGGTGGGGGGGGGTCCTGGATGCAGTCTGGGGACCACAACTTTACAAAAAGCTCCCTACGTGGTTCTAATAGCAGTCAGACTGAGAAGCATTAATTAGAATTTTTCTTAAAGGGCCACTTTTTTCCCTTAATGGTAGACATTTTAGTCTTCTGGGTTGTCCATTCTGTTGCTGAGGGATAAAGCAGTGGAAGATAATATATAAATTAATGGGGGTGGCTGTGTGCCAATCAACCTTTCTGTAAAGAGACTGGCTGGTGGGCTTCAGTTTGCCAATCTTTGGTTCAGGCTGAGTTCTCATTCCTTGGAGAACATGAGAATTACCTGGAGGGCTCGCCTACTTGTAGATTGTTAAAACACAATTTCAGATTGAGCAGGGCTGGCTGGGGTGGGCCTGAGAATGTGCATTTCAACTCTGTTCCCAGACAATGCTGATGTTGCCAGTGTGGGACTACATTTTGAAGAGAACTCCTATTGCACACACTCACCATCTTTTTGAGATCTTTGCCCTTACACTATAAATGATGTTTCTGCTTGGTTCAAAGTGTCTTCTTCCTATTGCCTCCACCAGGTTGGAATTTTATATATAATATAATTATAATAATATATAATAATATATATAATTTTAATATATATATATATATTTTAGTTATAGTTCGACACGATACCTTTATTTAATTAATTAATTTTTATATGGTGCTGAGGATCGAACCCAGTGCTTCTCACATTCAAGGCAAGTGCTCTACCCACTGAACCACAACCCCAGCCCCAGGTTGGAATTTTTTGTAGTACAAATCTGAGCATGTTAGGATCCTTCTTAAAACCTTTCTCTGATTTCCATTGCTCATAGAGAAAAAATCCAAATGCTTTACATGATGTTTTAAGTTGAGTGCTGGTGAATCTGTCCAAGTTTATCTCCCATCCTTTATACATTGACCACAAGTCATCTGCTCAGCTTATTTGGTAGCTTCGACAGGCCAGGCATACTATGTCATTGCGTGCCTTTATGCTTTGATGCCTACTCTTTCCCATGTCTGAAATGTTCTCCTGGACACTGAACTTCTGAAAAACTCCCCTTCAATCTCTCAAGACTTATATTGAGTGACATCTCACTGAGGATGCCCCTCTGGAGCCACACCTCCCTCCCAGGTGAAATGAACCATATCCTCTGTTCTAACATGCACATGGTTTTAATCAACACCTTCTCTCTGTTTCATTTATTAGACCGTAAGTTCTTCAAGGGCCTCATCAATCATGTCTTACTGATCTTGTATAACAGCCCCTGGCTCAGAGAAGTTTAGGAATGTTTAATAATGAATGTTGAACACAAGAATAAATAGAGAGTAAGTGAGCCTGTGAAGCTCTATTCACACTGCTGTGGTATAGATAATGTCAGAGATCAGGTGTCATGGCAGGGAGAGATGAAAGAGCTGAGCTCACAGGAGCAGCTCTCAGAGGTTGGGGATTATGAGGTCTGGCAGACTAGGTAACGATAAGTTCCCAGGATGGCCATGGGTGTGGGCAGCTGAAGGATGGAGATGAAGGGCCAGCAGATGTCAGCAGGGAGGAAGGGCAAAAAGGAGGTGGCACCAGGTGACTACTCTTAAATAGTGGAAATGAAGGAGGCTCTGAGATGACTGTAAAATCTTCCAGGAATTGGAGTGGACTGTCAGGTGGTAGCAGTGAATTGAGACAGAGGCAGTATAGCCCCAAAGCAGGGGTCTGGGAAGACAGTGTTGACTGAGTAGAGCTGAGCCTCCCAGGAGGGGCTGAGACACTTGGGCATGGGGCAGGGGGCGCTTTGCTTCCAGGAGGAGTGAGTAGTGGATTGGTGGTGCAGCCTCCCAGGCCTTGATCCAGGAGCACTGAGCATCAGAAATTCTCTGGGCATTTGAAACTCAGTGGTTGGCCCCAGGAGAGTGCAGAAGGCCAGCATTGGGACATCCACCATTTGCTCATGGTTCTCTCTCTCTTCCCCAACTTTTGATCTAGATCAACTACTCCAGCTGATCCTGCAAGGCTGGAAAGCCTATGAGGAAAACTTGTATTACTTTTCTCACGTCAAGAAGTCTTGGCATGAGGCTGAGCGGTCCTGTGTGTCCAAGGGAGCCCACCTGGCATCGGTGACCTCTCAGGAAGAGCAGGTCAGAGCTGCAGGTGGGGGTGGCTAATGGAGTTGGTGTGTGGAAGGGTCTAGGGTGCTTTGGCCTCTTACCTATCAGCACTGCATTGGAGATCTCTGTGTCTCCTCTGTCAGGTAGAGAGCAAATATTTACTGAGTTCAGATGAGTACCTTGACCTGGAGGTAGAAGAACTGATAGCAAAAGTCCATATTCTCAGTGATCAAGGGAGACACCCAGGGCCAGCAGATGTCATCAGGGAGGACGGGCAAAGGGAGGAGGCACAAGGTGATTGCTCTTAAATAGTGGGAATATGTCCCTCCCCCATGCCCTCTATTTCCTGTTAGGCTTCCTTTCCAGTCATCAGTCCTGATTACTGTCAGCTAACTCAGTGGTTGTAGAGGGCTCATGAGCGGGAGACCCAAAGCTCCCTGGGGAGACCAGACACCACTTATAAGTCTAGAACCACCAAATGATAATATGGTCCCAGGAAGCCCATCTGCTGAGGGTCCTTTTCAGAATTTGCTTGGATATTAACAAAGGACTACAACAGGTTTGATCCAGTTAGGAGTATAGAACTCTCCACTCCTGTGGCTCTCTTGAGACTGTTGTTATAGGACTGTTGAGGGACATGCTACTTTGTAAAACACATCTCCTTAATATGGACAGAATGTTTTTGTTCAAATAAAGCCATACCCCTCAAGGTCAAGGACCTAATAGGGACAGTCAATATGGAAGATGCTGGACTTCCCTGAGGGAAGTCCTGAACAAGTCCTGGGTTCTGAGCAAGCCACAGAAGGTGCAGGGAGGGCTCTCCAGGTGGGCTACATGCCCTGGGACCAGGGAAGGGAAAGCCTGGAGAACCAGCTCCTCATGTGCAGGGTCAAACACAACCCCGCCTCTTCTCCACAGGCATTCCTGGTACAGTTCACAAGTAACTCCTACCACTGGATTGGCCTCACTGACATGGGCATGGAGGGCACCTGGCGCTGGGTAGATGGGACACAGTTCAATAATGCTGGGAGCAAGGTGTGAGTACAGCTGCTGTGTGGTGTGTGGTATGTGATGTGTATGTGGTATGGCTGAGTGATGCCCACAGAGGGGTATCAGGAGGATAGGTCCTGGGACTGGCAGGTAGCCTGTGAGTGTTCTTCTTGGCTTTTCTTTTTTTGTTTTGTTTTGTTTGCTTCCTATCCTATGCCCTACTCAGGCCTGGTCCCAAGAGACTCTTTCCCCTATCAGAAGGCATCTAAGTGTGCATTCTGGGGTGAGGGCTGGCAAAATCACAGGCTGTCCCTCCCTGACTGAATCCTCAGTAACTAAGGGGGGAACCTCAGCAGAGCCACCTTCAGGGTACCTCTGTCCCCAGTCCTGTCTTTACCCTAGTTCTCTAGAGGGTGAGGGGCTGGTATCAGTTCCTCATGCCACTTCAGGAGGAAGGGACACTTGCTTTGTCTGACACAATAAAGCCCTATTGCTTCCAGGTTTTGGGACAGAAATCAGCCAGACAACTGGAGGCACAAGAATGGGCAGACTGAAGACTGCGTCCATCTTCGCAGCTTGTGGAATGACATGAACTGCAATAGCCCCTATCACTGGGTCTGCAAGAAGCCCATGGGCCAGCAGGTGGCAGGCTAGAGCTGAGGGAGCGTCCCAGCTGCTGTGGCACCTGAAGGGCCTCTGAATTCAGTCTGTTCCCTAGGTCTTCCTTTGGCCTTTGTGTTTCCTGCCATGTCCTTTCACTTAAGCCTTTCTAGCTTGGTTACGTCATGAGATCCAGCAGGATCAATGGCTCCTCAAAGGGAGAGCCTTGATGTACCTTTGTATTCCCTCAGTCACCAGCCTAAGCTGCCAATAAAGACTCCCTGAATGAATGGAAGTTCTGTGTTTGCTTGTCCCTGTGACAGCCACCGCACTTTCTCCCTAGATTGACCCTCCTTTCCTTTATGTTCCTTCTGTCCCAAATAAACATACCTTCATTTAAGGGTTTTACAGCTTGTAACTTTTAGCTACTTTGTCGAAAGCAGCAGATGTTGGATACAACCTACAGAGACTTCAGAAAGAGTCCAAAGTCCCAGGAAGTTCCAGCCTTTCAGTTGTTCCTTCGGTTTCTTTTGGGTACAGATGGGATTGGAACTGGATGTTTTCCCAGCCCTTTAAGTCACTCCAAAGACCTGGGATAAAACCAGCTTGGTCATGGTGTATAATTTTCTTATATATGTTGTTGAATCTTATTTGCTAATATTTTATTAAAGATTTTTGCATTTCAGTTCATCAGTGATATGGGTCTGTAATTTTTCTTTCTTTTTCTCTTTCTTTTTTTTCTTTCTCTCCTGTGGGCTGGCTTCCTCTGTCTCCAGACTTAACCCCCAGAGCCGTGTTGCTGGCTCCAGCCTCTTCCTGTGGCCTCTGTTCAGCCTTCCAGGGATTTAGCTTTCCGTCAGGTCAGCTTAGAATGATAATTTCTATGTCAGGTCTCTGTCGATCTCCACCCCATGCATCAGGGACTCCTATGCAGACTTCTGGAGCCCTTTCTCTGCATAGCCCCTTCTTCTTCCTACTCTGTCCCCAAATTCCAGCACTCCCCTTTCTGCCAAGCTCCCGGGTTTCTCTCCTCAGCATAATCAGATTGTCATATCCTGTTGGTATCCTCCTCCCTGCCCTGTGGAAAGAACCTCCAGGAGGGAACCCAGGGAAGCTGTGGGCTCACCTGTCCCCTTCCCTATCTCAGGAACTCAAATCAATTTGCTTTGCCTGTTGGCCAGTGTCTGAAAATGATGGTTTCATGTATGTTGTCCAGTTTTCTAGTGGTTTAGGGGTCGCCTGTCCAGTTATTTCATTATGATCACAAGTGGAAATCTGTTATATCTTTTATGATATCCTTGGCTATGTGTTTTTGGCATGCTTATTAAGGATCAGACTGTATCTGTGTGAGTTTGTGTCTTCTATTCTGTGCCATTGGTCTATGTGTCTGTTTTTATGCAAGTATTATGCAGTTTTTGTTATTATAACTCTGTAGTATAATTTGAAGTCAGGTATTGGGATACTTCCAGCATTGCTTTTTGGCTTAAATTTGCTTGACTATTTTGGGTCTTTCATTCTTCCAAATGAATTTTAGAACTGCTTTTTATAGTTCAGTGAAGGATGTCATTGATATTTTGACGGGGATTGCATTTCATCCACATAATGCTTTTGGTAATAGGACTATTTTAACAATATTAATTCTGCCTATCCATGAACATGGGACACCTTTCCATCATCTGTGTCTTTTTCAATTTCTTTTTTCGATGTTCTGTAGTTTTCATTGAGGAGGTATTTCACCTTCTTGGTTAGGTTTATTCCTAATATTTTAGGATATGGTGAATGGGATTGTTTTCCTGATTCGTTACTGGCCTATAGGAATGCTACTGATTTTTTGTATGTTGATTTTGTAATCTGCTACTTTCCTGAATTTGTTTATCAGCTCTAGAAGTCTTCTGATAGAGATTTTTGGGTATTCTAGATATAGAATCATGTCATCAGCAAGCAGAAATAGTTTGACTTCTTCTTTTCCCATTTGTATCCCCTTAATTTCCTTCTCCTATCTGATTGCTCTGGCTAGAGTTTCAAGAACTCTATTAAATAGGAGTGATGAGAGTAGACATCCTTATTCCAGATTTTAAAGAAAATGCTTTTCCCTTATTCACTGTGATGTTGACTTTGGCTTTGTCATATATAGCCATTGTGATGTTGAGGTAGGTCCTTTTATCCCTACTTACTTCAATGGTTTTGAATGGGTGCTGAATTTCACAAAATTCAGCACATTTTTCCCCACATCTCTTGAGATGACTGTGAATTTTGTCCTTAGTTTTATTTTTGTGGTGAGTTTCACTTATTGATTTGAGTATATTAAATAATCCTTGCAACCCTGGGATAAAACCAGCTTGGTCATGGTGTACAATCTTCTTATATATGTTGTTGAATATTATTTGCTAATATTTTATTAAGGATTTTGGCATTTCAGTTCATCAGTGATATTGATCTGTAATTTTTCTTTCTTTTTTGATGTGTCCCTATCTGGTTTTGGAATGAGTGTGCTACTGGCTTCATAGAATGAATTTAGAAGTGTTCCATTCCCTTTATATTTCACAGGAACAATTTGAGAAGCATTGGCATTAGTTCTTCTTTAAAAGTCTGGTAGAGAGGCTGGGATTATGGCTCAGTGGTAGAGCGCTCGCCTAGCACAGGTGGGAGTCATGTTTGATCCTCAGCACCACATAGAAATAAAGGCATTGTGTTGCGTTCATCTACACCTAAAAATAAATATTAAAAAAAAATTCTGGTAGAATTCAGATGAGAATTCATCTGGTCCTGGTCTTTTCTTTGTTGGAAGGCTTTTTATTACTGTTCCATTTTCTTTGCTAGTTATTGGTCTGTTTAGGTTTTCTAGATTCAATTTTGGCAGGTCATATGTGTCTAGAAATGTATTCATTTCTTTTAGGTTTTCCAACTATTCAATTAAAAGCTTTCAAAATAGTCTTGAGTGATCCTCTGGATTTCTGTAATGTCTATGATGAGTTCTCTTTTTTCATTTCTATTTTTATTAATTTGGGTTTTCTTTTTCTTTTTAAATAGTTTTATTGCATTCCTAAAATTACTACACCATGTTTTTTTTTTCTTGGTGGAAGTTTTTAAACAACCATTCATAATTTGACAAAAAAAGATATTTTCGGGGTAAACATGGGAGTTCATAATCCACTTGAATCAAATGTATGAAATATGATATGTCAAGAGCTTTGTAATGTTTTGAACAACTAATAATAAAAAAACAGAAAAAAAGATATTTTGTGAATATTTCATAGACACATGGAAAAGAACCCTACTTTTTGTAGAGGACTTAAATCTGAATAAAGTCATGAGTTTTTCAGTAACTCTCCACTGGGTTTTCTGGTAATTTTACAAAAATAAGCCTATCAATGTCCATGAAAACTGGGCCAAATAGATAGGTGATATTTCAGTTTATCCATAATTTCACTCATCTTGCTTTCTGGAATTAACATCATAGTTTGCAAGGGCTTCATTGGTATATCATCAAAAGACCACCTGACTCCCAGGCAAGTGTCACTCTCCTCCTGCACTGAGTAGTTGAACTTCAGGACTGCCTTCTCACAGAAAAACTCTTCCTCTGCATTTACAAACATTAATTTATCCTTCTGGTTGCTCCTTCTCTCTTTGGAATCAGATTTTCTTGCTTCCACAAATGTCTTACTAATCAGAAGGTAGAAGGAGCTCTTCCCACATGGCTTATTAGTTTTGTGTGACTCTGCTAGTTCTTTCGGAAGCTGCTGGTGCATGGGCATTGCAACCTGAGGAGGGACATTAGTGAATCTTTCACTTAGGAGAAAGCCCACAGGCTTGGTGGTGTCATTTAAAAGCTTGTCCAGCTTTTCAACCATACGCTTTTCACAGTTCTTCTCACAGAAGCTTAGAACCAACTCTTTAATTTGGTCAGCACACTGGGTACCCTTTCTTTCAGTTAAATTTAAAAGGCTTATGAAACCAAAAATTTCATCTTCATCCACATCATCATCATCGCTGTCTTTGGAAACATTTGTTTGCTTGATCACACTTCCAATATGGTTCTGTTGGATTAAGAGATCTGTTAGTTCTGCAGTGTTCACAGGAGCCCTTAGGAAAAGCTGCTGCAGTAATTTCTTAATTCTGTCATGATCATTATCTGAGATGGAATAAGCTTCAAATTCAATATTCACTTCCTCAACAACGACCACATTGTCTTGGTCCTCTTCTTTGTCTTCTTCCTTGTCTTAATGGACGGGGTCTCTGGGAGGCCTCGGGGCTCCGCTCCCCATGGTCTGTCATTTGGCCCGGGACTTGGGTCTTCTTTTTCTTTTGATTAATTTTGCTAAGGGTTGATCAATCTTGTTATCTTTCAAAGAACCAAATCTTCATTTCATTGATCCTTTATATTGCTTTTTTGTTCTATATTTCATTGATTTGGGCTCTAATTTTAATTACTTCCTTCTTTTTATTGATTTTGGAAGGAGTTGTTTCTTGTTCTTCCAGGGTATTGAGATGCATCATTAGATTGTTTATTTGGGATATTTCTGATATTTCTTATGGAGGCACTCACAGTTAAAACTTTCCTCTTAGAATCACCTACATTGTGTTCCAGAGGTTCTGTTTGCTGTATCATCATTCTCATTTGATTCTAAGAACTTTTAAAACTTCTTCCCTGATTTCTTCTATCACCTATTCATCATTCAGTGGTGTATTATTCAATCTTCACATGTTTATATGGTTTCTGTAGGTTTTTTTGGTATTGATTTCTAATTTTATTCCATTATGATCTGATCAGATTCAAGGCATTATATCAACTTTTTGATATATGCTGAGTTTCTTTGTGGCTTAAAATGTGATCTACTTTGGAGAAATTTCCATGAGCTGCTGAGAAAAAAGTGTATTCTGCTTTTGTTAGATGAAATAATCTACAGATGTCTGTTAAGTTAATTTGATTTATAATATTTTTAGGCCTGAAGAATCTTGACTAAGTTTATGTCTGGATGACCTATCTATTGTTGAAAAAGTTGCATTGAAATCACCCAGTATTAGTGTACTGGTGTGTATTTGAGTTTTTAAGTGGTGTTGGTTTTATGAAATTAGGTATACCAATGTTTGAGGTAAATACTATTATTATATCTTCTTGTTGGATTGTTCCCTTTACCAGTATGAATTGCCCTTCTTTATCTCTTCTGATTAATTTTGGCTTGAGTTCTGCTTGGTCAGATATGTGAGCAGCTACTTCTGCTTGTTTTGGTGCTCCATTTTCATGATATATCAATTTCCATTCTTTCACTTTCAGCCTGTGCTATGAGTTGGGTCTTATTCTTTAATCCATTCTGTCAGTCTGCATCTTTTAACTGGACAGCTGAGACCATTTACATTTCATGTTATTATAGAGAGATGTTTATTAATTCCTTCCATTTCCACCTAGTGTTTAATTTGGTCCTGTTTCTCATTTGCTACTTTTCAAATAAGATTTGTCCATTTGTGTTCTCTGGGTTTTTTTTTTTTTTAGAGAGAGAGAGAGACAGAGAGAGAAAGAGAGAGAGAGAGAGAGAATTTTAATATTTATTTTTTAGTTTTCGGCGGACACAAAATCTTTGTTTGTATGTGGTGCTGAGGATCGAACCCGGGTCTCACGCACGCCAGGCAAGCGCGCTACCGCTTGAGCCACATCCCCAGCCCCTGGGGTTTGTTTTTGATTTCTTTTGTATGAAGAATTTTTAAAAGTATTTCTTAGTAGTCATTGGGTTTTTTTTTTTTTAGTTTCTGCTTATCTTGGAATATTTTTATTTCTTCTTAAATTCTGAAGGATAGTTTTGCTAGATACAGCAATCTTGATTGACAGTTATTTCTTTCAGGCCTTGAAGCACGTCATCCCTAGTTCTCTTGGATTTTGGAGTTTGTGCTGAGAAATTGGAAGGAGGAAAATAATTTAAAAACAAGTTTAAAAATAATTTAAAAACAAGTTAATAATAAGAGAGAAAGAGAACAAGAGAATTTGGCTTTTAGAGGGAGATGAAAGGAGAGAAAGAAAAACAAACAAAAGTAAAATAAAAAGGAATAAAGTAAAACCTTAACCCTCAAAAGACAAAGAAAAATGTTAAAATGAACAAAAAAAATTAAATATGTGTATATACAAAATTCAAAGTAGATCAAAGACTTAGGCACTAGAACACAGACCAAATATTTACCATCTTGGCTTAGGATCTGAGTTCCTTAACAAGGCTCCTAAAGCTTAAGAGGAAAAAAGATTCGTCATGAAAAATGAGAAAATCATCTCCACTGAAATGGTCAAAATTGTTGATGAGGATGAGGATTTATGGTCACTGCCTACGTCCAACTATCCTTCTTTCTGTTCCTTCTTGGGCTGGGCTGTGGAGGGGAAGAAAATGAGCAAGTGCAGGCTGGGGGATGTTAACCCCTTCCTCTTTTCATGCTGCAGAGTTCCAGTGTTTGGCTGGGGCTTAGCTCTAATCAGCCTTAGGGGCTTTGTTGGGTGCTACCTGTTCTGGAGAGATTAGATCAACACACCTTATGGCCAGGTAGCTTCTGCTGGGAGTCTGGAACCTCTTGAGAATCCTACTAGCCGGCCAGTGGGTCAACCCTTTACAGGTGTCATACATTCCACTCACTGCCCACAGTGTGGTCTTCCCAGGCTTAGTCTCTGAGAGTAATCATGCCCTCCTGTTCAGTTCCCTGACCCTCCTTAGCTGGTCACATGAGGCACCAGACTCTAACAGAAAGTGAATTGTTCGGCCTTCTATTTTTCTGACTTGAATCTCCCTGGGTACAATGGTGTCTGTGCCTGTTTCACTCACGTTCTGCCAGGTACACCCTGGGCCATGTGGTAGGCTCTTGCCAGGACAGTATGGCAGTGTTTGCTGTGATCTCCTGGCTTCTGCTGCAGCAAGTTGCAGCATGGCTGCCTCAAGATGGCCCCACTTCAGGTCTCTCCTTGCTTGGTGAGAAAAACATAGAACTTTTTGAACAGAACTTTTTGCTATGCAGCCTCTGGATCAGCTAAGTTCAGGCTGCTTTTCTGTTCTGTAGGGTTTTCTCTGTCATCTTTGTCCATTGTGTTTCTCTCTCTGTGTTACCCTCTCTCTGTGGTGAACCAGCACAGCTGCAGGTTTAGCTCCAATGGACTCTTTCTTGTTCTTTGTTCAATGCACCAGAATTTCTAAGTTTCTAAGAGACTTTGACTATCTATAATTGAATTTCATTGATCAATATTCTTGCTGCTTGAATTGGGAACCCAGAGCAACTGGAAATGGAGCCTTCCTCTGAAGGTAGCCATATTTAAACTCTCCAGTAGCTTTTTTTTTTTGGGGGGGGGGGCCGGTACTGGGGCTTGAACTCAGGAGCACTCGACCACACTGCGGGGGCATCCCCAGTCTATTTTGTATTTTACTTAGAGACAGGGTCTCACTGAGTTGCTTAGTGCCTCGCTTTTGCTGAGGCTGGCTTTGAACTTGTGATTCTCCTGCCTCAGCCTCCAGAACTGCTGGAATTACAGGCATGTGCCACCACACCTGGCTTCTCCAAGAGCTTTTATTTATATATTTCAAAGTTACTTTGATTAATGTCTAAAGATTCATAACCTTTAAATATATGTGAGGAATTTCACTTTATATCAAAGTTCATTCATTCAAAGAATATTTATTATGCCTCTACCATGTACCAAGCACTTTTCTAAGTTTTAGGGATGCAACATTGAACCAAAGGATAAAAATCCCAGTCCTCATGAAGCTAGCATGAAGAGGTAGTTCAGAAGGAATCCTGTGGAGCTAGAAACCTAGGGGCACAGACGTTCCACAGTAGAAAGTACCTGTTCATCATCAATCCAGTCAACCACAGCCTGTGGTCTGAAGATAATGGAGAGGAAGTGGGACAAGGGCAGGTTAACCTGAAGGACTCCTTCCTGCTAATATGCTAGGCTCACTTGTAATGCCTATGTTGGTTCCTTCTCTTCTCCAGAGTAGGTTCTGAAAGTTTCAATTTCCCAAGAGAGAGGCAGAAGAATGAAGTTCTCCATAGACTGGCTGGAGCCATCTGGGGAGACAGAGAAGTTAGGTTCTCAGTTGACTTGGGGGAAGTGGACAGCTTCTCACCCTGGAGTACCTGGAGCTATAACATCTTTAGTTTTTTCTCCGGCATGAAGGGAGCCCATCAAAAATCCAGAAGAAGTATCAACTGTAACATGCAAATATTTTAATTTTCCAAATTCTGGCAAGTGTGTGACGTCCATCTGCCAAATATGGTTAGGTATCAATCCTCTAGGATTGACTCCAAGATTAACTTGTGGTAAAAAGGTCACACAATTTTGACATTGTTTTATTATTTGTCTAGCTTGTTCCTTAGTTATTTTAAAACGCTTTTGTAAAGTATTAGCATTGACATGGAACTTTTTATGAAAATTTATAGCTTCTTCTAGTGTAGAGAAAATATGTATGTCATGTGTAGTTTTATCTGCTAAATCATTGCCCAAACTAAGGGCTCCAGGCAATCCTGTATGTGCCCTGATATGTCCTATAAAGAATGGATCTTTTCTGTCCCAGATTAGACTTTGTATAGTGGAAAGCAAAGAGAAAACAGTAGAAGAAGGGGAAATCCTACCAGCATCTTCAAGAGATACTATAGCATTAACTACATACTGACTATCAGAAAATAAATTAAATACAGAATCTTTAAACATCACAAAAGCTTGTAAAACTGCATTAAGCTCTACCTTTTGAGCTGATTGTTTGGGTACTAAAAATGTAAAAGTTTGATCAGGGGTAACGACTGCTGCTGTACCATTATTTGACCCATCAGTGAATATATTTGGAGCATTCATGATAGGTGTTTTTCTTGTCATTTTTGGAAAAATTACAGGATGCAATGACCAAAAAGACAATAAAGGATTAGATGGTAAGTGGTTATCAAATGAAACATTAGATTTGCACATGATTATTGCCCAAGTATTTAACTCATTAGCTAACTCATCAATTTGATTCATAGTATATGGAGTAATAATTTTATTGGGAGAAATTCCAAACACTCCCTTTGCTGCTTTTATTCCTTTGAGTATTAATTGTCCTACAGCCTCAGGATACCTAGTAAGAATAGTGTTAGGAGAATAAGATAAATGTATCCATAATAATGGACCTTCTTGCCAAAATACTCCTGTAGGAATATTTTTTGTTGGTAGTACAATAAATAATAAAGGCAAACTTATATCAATTCTATCCAAATGCATATTTTCCATATATGTTTCAATGATTTTTAATGCCTTTCTTGCTTCAGGCGTTAACATTCGGGGTGAATTTGGATCTGATGGACCTTTTAGGATATCAAATAAAGGTCCCAACTCTCCTGTTGGTATACCTAAATAAGGCCTTATCCAATTTATGTCTCCTAATAACTTTTGAAAGTCATTAAGTGATTTGAGTTGATCTACTCGTATTTGAATTTTTGGTGGACGGACCATGGTTGAGGATAATAGAACTCCTAAATAATTAATTGGAAAATTTAATTGTACTTTATCTATTGCTATCTCTAGATTATAATTTTTTAATAAGTTTGTAAGTGTGGCATAACATTCTAGCAATGTGTTTTTATCTTTGTGTGCTAATAATACATCATCCATATAGTGAAATATTTGTAGTTCAGGATTTTGATTTCTAAGTGGCTGGATTACTTTGTTAACATAAATTTGACACATAGTTGGGCTGTTAGCCATCCCTTGAGGGAGTACTTTCCATTCATATCTCTGATCAGGACCTTCATGATTCAGTGCAGGGATAGTAAATGCAAAACGTGGACTATCCTCAGGATGAATTGGAATTGAAAAAAAACAATCTTTAATATCTATAACTAAAACATACCAGGTTTTTGGCAAAGCAGACAATTGAGGAATCCCTGATTGAGCAGGTCCCATAATAACCATCTCATTATTAATGGCTCTTAAATCTTGCAATAATCTCCATTTACCAGATTTCTTTTTGATGACAAAAATGGGAGTATTATGGGGAGATACAGAAGGTTGTATATGTCCTTCTGCTAATTGTTGTTTGACCAGGTCATGGGCTGCTTGTATCTTTTCTTTAGTCAGGGGCCACTGAGGAACCCATACTGGTCTTTCTGATTTCCAAGTAATTTTTATTGTCTCAGTGGCCCTTTCTGAAAATCCAACCCATGTCTGTCTGTTCCTTGATCTATTTGTATTGGTGCTGCTATACCTTGTTCTTGTTTTTCTAATCTTTTTCCTTTCCTAAAACCTTGTCTAGTCATAATAGTGGGTGCATTTTGGTTGATGTTATTTGTTAATGTCAAACCTAATTGATCTAGGACATCTCGTCCCCATAAATTTATAGGAAGATGATCCAATACATATGGCTGTATAGTTCCTTCACATCCTTCAGGATCCTTCCAATCTAATACCATTGCACTTCTATGGGGATTAGTCGCCACTCCTAGGCCTCGAAGCGTTTGAGTGGCTTGTTGTAATGGCCAATGTTTTGGCCATTCTTGACGAGAGATGATGCTAAGGTCTGCACCTGTATCCAGTAGTCCATTAAATTCATGTCCTTGAATATTTAGTTTTAGCATGGGGCGAGAATCTAAATTTAAAGAAAGCATAGCCCAATCTACACCTGTGGAGCCTAATCCCTTGGAACCTCTTTCTACAGTACGACTGGAAAATTTATCATGTAGGCTGGGTATTATCAGTAACTGTGCTATTCTATCTCCTGGTGAAATTACTGATATACCCTTTGGAGAACTGGCTATAATTTTTATTTCACCTTCATAATCGGGATCAATTACCCCAGGACTTATCATAAGTCCTTTTAGAGTAGAAGAGCTGCGTCCCAATAATAAGCCTACTGTTCCTTTGGGAAGAGGTCCTTTCACCCCTGTGGGAATGATTTGAACTCCCATCTCTGGAGTTAGTACTGCTCTGGCGGAGGCGCAGATGTCCAACCCTGCGCTCCCTCTGGTTTGTCTGATGAGGGATCTGATGGACAATGTGTCCTGGGCACTACCCTGATGGGGTTGCTGGGTTCCTCCAGTGCTCCGTATATTTGTGGTTTTGGGCCCCGGAGCATTGGGCCCCCCTGTCCATTTTTTGGCAATGGAGCCCAATGCCTTTCTCCACGATATCGTGGATAAACACCTGGTCCTTGTTCGTTTTTTGATAATGGAGTACCCTCTATGGTGGTTTGAGAACGGCATTCATTAGCCCAATGTCTCCCTCTACGGCATCGTGGGCAAATACCTGGTATTCTACTCCTTTGATACCTAGTTTTGTTAAACCCTCCTCCAATGGGGCAATTCCTTTTAAAATGTCCTGTTTGTTCACAATTGTAGCATGTTCTTGGCCTGGCATCTAAAGCCTGTTTTACTGCAGCTGCCACAATTTGCCCTTGTTCATTAATGTCTCTGGCATCTAAAGCCTGTTTTACTGCAGCTGCCACGACTTGCTCTTGTTCATTAATGTCTCTACATAATTTAATATATGTGTTTAAATCTTCATGTTTCCATGGTCTAATGATATCTCTGCACCAACGATTCGCTTGCTCATAAGCCAGGTGTTTTAGTAATGGCATTGCTTGTTCTGTATTCCCAAAAACTCTGGTAGCTGTTTGAATAAGCCTATCTACAAATTCAGCATAAGGTTCATTAGCTCCTTGTATTACCTTAGATAATTGACCTTGTAAACCTCCATGTCCTTGTAAAGTCTTCCATGCCTTAATTGCATCTGCAGCAATTTGTGCGTATACGCCAGGATCATATGCAATTTGTTGCTGCTGATCCTCATAAGGTCCCTTTCCTAACAACATATCTAGATTTCTCTGAGGATAACCAGCTGCTGCATTTCGCCTAGCCGTCTCCTTGCAAAATTCCTCATTGGCAACCTTCCATAACAGGTATTGTCCTCCATTTAGCACAGCTTTACACATATTAGCCCAATCTGCTGGCGTCATGTTCAAGTTGTTAATGGATTCGACCAAGCTTACAGTGAAGGGTGCTTGAGGACCATAGGTTGTTACAGCCTCTTTTAGCTGCTTCACTGTTTTGAAATTTAAAACTTGGTAAAATCGCTGCCCTCCTGCCTCAAATACAGGGCATGTTAATATTTGAGACCTTGTCTCAGGATCCCAACTATCAACTGCGGGGGTTGGGGGCCTCCCAGCATATGGAGGTGGCGCTGTTGGTTGGACACTTACGCCCTCTGGTGATAGAAAGGTGTTAGTAGCAGTCTCCTGTAGAGGTGGTGCTGTTGGTTGGACACTTACACCCTCTGGTGATAGAAAGGTGTTAGTAGCAGTCTCCTGTTGTAACTTTCCCCCTGATGGCTTTTTCTGTTTTACACTTTCTTTCTCTGTCTGACTAGCTTGAGAGGCCTTCTCTTTTACTTGAATCTTTTCCTCTGTCTGACTAACTTGAGAGACCTTCTCTTTTACTTGAATCATTATGTCTTCTCCTTCCTCTACCATTGTCTGAACTGAAGGCTTTGGACTAAGCAAACAAGATACGAATGTCCACAATGGCAATGTGCCAACTGGCAGAGTCCCTGGGCTTTTCTTTTCTATTCTTTTTAAATCTTCACCATGATGGTTCCATTGTGATATATTCAACAACTCCTCCTTAAAAAGCCATGGGCTACATTTTTGTATTGTATCAACGTATGCCCTGACTGCTCTTGATTTTACTGGGATGCCTCCTTCCTCTAACAATTTACTTAACACTCTTTCAGTTTGTTTTTTACTAATTTCTGATCCCATATTTCTACTATAATACAACCCAACAAGATGACGCCAAACAAAACCGAGACAGAATGAAATAAAAAGGGAACAACAAAAAGTCATTATAGCCTTTCTATCCTCCTGACATGTGCATCCGTCCTTTCTCCCTATCTGTTCCTCAGACGTAAATAGTTTTTCCTCAGATGTGAGCGGTTTTTCTTCCGTCTCACTCATCTCCAGGGACAGGCAACTTAAAACAAAAGTGAAGCAAAATAAAAGAGGAATCTTAAAATGGCTACCCATCCTCTCGCCCTGCCCTCAGGGGCGAGCAGTTTCACTTACCCTCAGTCGCTCCCCGTGCGAGCCACCAAATGCCGCAGTCTGGCTGGGCACAATCAGGAGCCACTTGTCAAAAGAAACTAACTTTATTTTTAGAACCACACACGACAAACAAAATAGTCTCTCAGGAAAAACCCTCAGAGCCTCAACTGCCACCACCGGCTTTCCCCAAGCCTCTCTCTCCCCCACAAGCTTCTCTCCACCTCCCACAATCCTCCTGCTCTTGAGGCCGATTGGCTGGGTCACGTGGGCGGAGCCAAAAAAGTCCCCCAATGAGCAGCTCCGTGGTCTGAAAGGGCAGGGAAACAGTCCAATGAGCATCACCGCAGAGGAGCCAATCAGCTAGATGTTGCTGGGGCTGCTGTGAGCCAATCGTCAGCCGGCAGCTGGAAGTTTGCTGGCAGCTGGAAGTTTGCTGGGGCCCCTTCGGCTGTGGCTCTCAACAGGGGAAGTGGACAGCTTCTCACCCTGGAGTACCTGCCCACTCTGGCTCCACTATGGGAACTCCATAGAGCTGCTGCTCTGGGACATGGACTACTTTGGTGGAATTAGCAGGCTGTGACAATTGTCATTCCATGGGCTGTGCTGTTGACATTCCAGTGCCCCTATCTTCAGAGATTTTCTCTCTGGGTATGAGAACCCATACCTAATGGAAGGTAGGGTCCCACACATTTTGATTTAGGAAATGGCCTGACTCCAGCATAGGGAGAAGAAGCAATAAACATGACAGCTGTCCTGAAATGATCTCCCAGGCCTGGTTTTCTGAGGACAAGTGCCGGGTTTCTGTTCTCGTGACTAAAAGGTTCAGGGGTCACTCCAGTTAAACGGGGCTAACTAGGCTGCACGAAATAAGCACACAAGAGACACAAATACCTTTTTCCTTGGGGTTGCTGTGACAGCTCCTCTGACCTTAAGGGTTCGCAGGAAGAGAGAGAGTGAGAGTGTGCTCTGACCCCTTTTATTGAGAAGTTATTTAAATGAGGCAAGGGGTCAGGTTTCAGGGGGCTGAATATCTTCATTATGTCCACTGTCAGCAGTTTGACTGACACCTGGGTAGGCCACACCCAAGGCACTTCCATGGAAGATTCTATCCTAAACAGGGCAAGGGGTTATATTACAAAGGAACAGGTGAGCATAGCTTCACCCATGGGGCTGTAGCAAGACACACCCATGCATGAGACACCAACCCTCGCACCCAAGAAGGGCGCCACATTTCTGCAACGGAGTGCCTCAGCACCCAGCCGGGGAGTGTAACTCAGTCACATGTAAGGTTGGCCTCCCACAGACAAGGAGAAGTTTGTCAGTCAAGAGAATGAACACAATATAGAGGAAGATGCAGCAACATTTTGAGGATGAGGGAAGCCACTAGTTTATGAGTTTGGTCAGTAACTTTGATTATCTTCTACCAACGAATTCCCCATTCTTCCATGCTCTGAATTTTTACAGCAGTTACTGCCTAGATACCCAAGTTTGGGCTCATGTCTAACCCTCCTGAATGCCCGCACCATGCCTGCTGGAGGGACCTTCCCCTTCTGTAGTGTTCTCACTTATATGAATCAGTTATACATAGCTCTACCTTTGCCTCTAGTCATTTCTGCTGCAGTTTAAAGGCAACAAACTCTAGAAGTCCCAGCCCCAGTGGGAGTCATGGAGGAGCAAAGAGACCTGGATTACTCTTGGGAGATTTGAGGGCCCATGTGCTTTAGGAAAAAAAAAAGAAGCCTTCCATCTGGGACTCAAGAGGAAGGCTATACTAGCTTCCTTCTGCAGAACAAGGTCCCAGGCAGCAGGGTGTCCATAGCCTAGCTGTGTCTCTCAGCTCCTCCTACACCCCCAAAGTAGCGCACCCCGTTGCCTTTTGAACCTCTCCAAAGCCCTGCTTTTGTTGCAGTCTTCCTTCTTAGTTGTGACGAACCATTAGATTCTGGGACTGGAACCTGGGCTCTCTTCAATGTGGTCCTTATGCACCTTTCATCACATCTCTGAAATGGGGGAAACCAGAACTGAACCAAGCCCCTTACACATCCTCAACCAGCTCTTATTGCGACTTCTGCACTGGTGCTCGGATCACCCCTCTGCCTGGGTCACGGATCTGCACAACAGCATAGTTTCTAGACTTTTTATCAGGCTCACAAATCATAGCTATCACAATACGGGAAGAGTTAAGTGGGGCAGGGAGAGATTGGTACTTATAGATCTATTAATTTATTTTATTTTTTTTTAATTTTTTATTGTTGGTTGTTCAAAACATTACAAATTTCTTGACATATCATAGATGTATTATATCTGGGGTCTAATCTTGGCCTTGACCCTTTCTAGCTGAAAAAGTCAGCGTTTTGATCTTTATATTTCTGTGAAGTGACGACAGCTAGAGAACCGTGGGGACAAAGCATGAGGGGAGTGCCTCTGTGTCAGTTCCTCTTCTCTATTCTTTGTGGAGTCACACTTTCGACCCACTGTTAACCCTGCTGGTGGTGTGGTCAAGGCATTAACCCCAGCTCATACCTGGTGTTGGTGCAGCAAGTGGAGGCCCTCCAGGGAAAGGTGTAGGGGTACATTTAACTGCATTCTTTCTAACACTCGCTAAATGAATTAATATGTTTTCTTATTTTTAGATGAAAAAAAAATGTATCATTTGAAGTCTGAAAGAGGGGCGTTTTCTCTTTAAAAATGGTACCTGATGTCTTTTCGTCTGCCTCTAAAATACCTCATAAGACACAGAAAAAGAACAAAATTGACAACAGCAACAGAAACCAAGATGGACAGTAACTCAATTGTCAGAGAAATTTTATCAACTAGGTTTAAGACCCCTGGAGCTAGCCTGGATGTGAGCAAGCAATGAACAGATTCTGGTTGAGGGACAACCTACAGAATGAAAGCCCTCTGCTACTCAAACTGTCAACCTCAGCAAGCTAGGGTAGGACTGAAGAAATGTTCCAGAGTGAAGGAGAGTTAAGAGACACCATGACAAGGGCTGGGATTGTGGCTCAGCAGTAATAGCGCTCATCTAGCACGTGCAAGGCCCTGGGTTCGATCCTCAGCACCACATAAAAATAAATAAATAAAATAAAGGTATTGTGTCCAACTACTTCTAAAAAAATGTTGAGAGAGAGAGAGAGAGAGAGAGAGAGAGAGAGAAACACCATGACAAAATCAAACGTGCTCCTGGATTGGATCCTAACTAGACAGGAGAAAGGCATTGTAGAGATGGCTGGGGGAATTTGGACAGGTCTGTGGATTAGATGGTGGCAGTGTCAATGTTGACTTTTCCGGTTTGAATGACAATTGTTTTTGTGTAGAAGAGTGGCCTTGTTAAGGAGGAAATACCCACTGAGGTATTTAGGGGTGATGGGACTTGGCGCCTGGGGGAATTTGGACAGGTCTGTGGATTAGATGGTGGCAGTGTCAATGTTGACTTTTCCGGTTTGAATGACAATTGTTTTTGTGTAGAAGAGTGGCCTTGTTAAGGAGGAAATACCCACTGAGGTATTTAGGGGTGATGGGACTTGGCGCCTGCAACTTAACTACTTTAGAAAAACAACCCGTAGTCCTACCAAATCTTAGGCTGAGGCAGGAGTGTGGCTTGAGCCCAAGAGGTCAGGTCCACCAGCCAGGGTAGCATAGTGCGACAGTGTCTCAAAACAACAAACATTCAAATAGTTTGGGAAAAAATAATAAAAATGGGAATAGTCCTAAAAAGAAATGAGTTGGAACACGTGAAAAAAAAAAAGAGAGAGAGAGATAAACTCAGTGAAGGGAATACAGGAGTTCTTGGTTACTCTTTTCGAGATCACTTCTGCACCTTTTATTTCAAAATGAGTTTTTAAAATAGTGTGTGCATCCATCAAAATTTCTGTGTAAATGTTTATACGTGTGTATATAAGTACACATGTGCATAGTACATCCAGGAGCCAAGGTCTCAACTCAGACTAATTAAATTAACTAATTAAATTAATTGGGGGGATTGGTACCTCACCTGTGAATTTACCACTCCTTCCCTCAACTGCATCATGCAGTGCCTGCAAATTTGAGACCCCAGGTTGTAATCCAGCGCTCATGATAATCACCGACCGGTGGGGCTTGTTAAACTGGGGGGTTGCTGGCGCGTCTCGGGTGAGGGCAGCAGGCTTGCGGTTCTGCGGTCCGGAAAGCGCACAGGTGGTCTAGATTCCGCCCCCGCCCGGGCCTCGTGCGGCCTCAGGTGCGGCAGGGCAGGTGAAAGCCGGACGCCCGCTGACCGCCCCGCGCGCCGTCATGGACGCTGCACCCTCATCCCCTGAGTCGGGTCCCCTGTCGCCTGTCCTTCTGGGCGCACCTCAGGCCGAGGTGTTGGAAGACGTGCTGCGGGAACAGTTCGGGCCGCTGCCCCAGCTGGCTGCCATCTGCCGGCTGAAGCGGCTGCGCTCGGGCTGCTACTCGTCGACGGAGGACCTCCAGTTGGTGCTGGAGCGGCGGCGCGTGGCCAACGCCAAGGAGCGCGAGCGGGTGAGGGGTTCCCCAGGGCCGCTGGGCGCGGTCACCACGCGACCGGGTCCTGGGAGGGAGCTGACTTCCCGCAGAGGTACCCACCACCAAACATCAGCAGGATCCCCTGTGCGCCCCTTTGCCGTCGAAACGCAGGCCTAGAGGCGACTTGGACCTCCGGAGGCCCGACGTGGGTCCTTAGCTTGTCGGGAGAATAAGTGGCCTTGTTACTGGGCACCTGCGTCCGGCTGCTTCGTGCCTGGGTGTGGGATTGCTGCCCCATCTGCTGACTCTCTTGGACTTGTGCAGGGAGGTCCAGGAGAAGGGTAGAGGGGGACCCTGCCAACTTCAAAACTCTTTCCCCTTGGCAGGTGCTTTTAAAAAGTTCAGGGCTGCTGGACTTGAACTTCAGTCTCAAGCTGTGGCGTGCTTGGGCACAAAGGGGACCCCTACTTGTTTTCTTGACCGTGGCCTCTTAGCCTCGAGCAAATGCAGGGTGAGGGGGAGAAGGGGGCTTAATGGAAGTTGTTGTTCTTAATTTTTTTTTTTTTTTTTTTTTTAAGTAACGAAACACAGTGCCCCAGTGTGAGCCTAAATTCCTTCTCAACCCCGCAGAATGAAAAAAGCGACTTTCCTAGTCAGGGTGGGGACGCGGTTAATCCTGTGGGCCGTGGTTAGAGCGTCATCTGCTGGTATTTTTGGGGTATCTCTGACAAAACTTGGCCCCAAATGGTCAGGTCTGGTCTCTCTCTCTGTTCTGCCCTTTGTAATCTTTGGGCTTGGTTGCCATGGAGGTGAACCTATAAGGGGAAGGACGAGGGACATAAGAGCCAGAGAAGCGCTCATTTAGGCCTAGGGCTTGGAGGATAAGTTCTGTGGAGGGCAGGCCCTAAACACCCCAGCCAGGTCCTGTGAAATTAGCCTACTAGAAAGCTTTGTATGGGAAATAGTATGAGGAGGAAGGAGCAAGTCAGGGCAGAAGACTTAGGGAAGTTGGGGAAGTTGTTAAAAAAAAAAAAAGGGTAAGTATGATTTTTTTTTTTTTAACCAGAGACAAGATATTTTATACAAATTATCCTCTGATCTGATTTGATGGCCCTAAAATGAGATTATAATCCAACATTTTAAGTGAGCCTTTCCCACCAAGAAGGAGTTGCCTTCTGTAGAGAACTGGGCCTCATTTTATCCACTTGAAAGCTAATTACCTTTATTGTTCTTTATAATGATAAAATCAATATGCCCAGGGAATACAGAAATGACTGAAGAGGGACCGGCAATACTCATGACAGATGACCACCAGAACGTATTTGCATATGTCCCCGTCAGTCATTCATTTTTCCTAGTTGTATGTCATGTATATAATTTTACAAAATTGTGATTATTCAATATCTTATCATTGTAGGTCTTTTCACCTAACATCACTAAATGCATTTCCTTGTTTTCTTTTTGACTTTACAGTCAAAGGAATGGACCATAACCAATTCCATCTTCCATGGATAGGCTGTACGTTGTTTGTAACTTTTTACTGGTATAAGTCTGTGTGTATCTGATAATTGGTCTTGGAATAAAAATGCTAGAAGTGGAATTACTGGGACATAGGGCACATCGGATCTCATGACTTTTGATACAAGTTTCCCACTTGCTTTCAAGAAAGGTTTATATATTTTTTTTATCCCTGATGCAGAGTACAGGACTGCTTTCTTTTTCATGGTATTCCTGATCCAATTAACAAAACAAATGTTACAAGCTTGGTACATGAAAAATGGTATTTATAATTTATTGACCTTAAATCTTTTTATACATTTGCTGGTCATTGGATTCTCCTGTCAATTAGCCTGGTCTCTCATCTGTTTCACTTCAGGTTGGGACAACTCTCAATATATTGGTTTTGTGGAGTTGTAGGGGCCAGCTCTCCCAGAGCCTATGTCCTCTAGACAGACAAACATCAATGTTCCAGGCCTTCAGAGCTGAGGTATTAGACCTTGAGAATAGGGGAAGTAAAAGTGAGGAGTCTTTGAAGTGTGAGCAACATATGGACTTGTATCAGTAACTCACTGGGAAAGAGGTTGATAAGTTGAGGGCACAGTGATGAAAGAAAGATGTATGTACATTTTATTCAGCAACAATAGTGCTTATTGAAGACTAGGTATGAGATCTGGATGAGGAGGGCCTTTCTTTTTTTTTTTTTTCCATCATGGTTCTTATTCACCAAAAAGATATATAGTAGGTACTTTCTACTTTGCAGATGAACAGACTGAGTCCTAGTGATATGAAGTATCCACCTGCTCCAAAAGGCCAAGGATGGAGCTGGGTTTTTAAATCCTAGTGTAGTTGCTGCAGAGAGTTCAGCCCCTACTTTTATTGTTTCTGTTATAATGAAGTAGGTGCATTCTCAAAGGAAATGAAGCAAGGTCAGTGTGAACAACACACCTTCCAGCCCATCTGCCTGCAGAACTGAGTCGATTCTACTACCCCTGTCATCTGGCTGTTAAGTTCAGTGCACACAGAGATGTGACCCTTTGTGGGATGCCTGCCTTGATTCACCTCCCAGATGAGAGGGTGGTGGAATCAAGACCTCACAGCTCTCTTCTGTGGTTTGGGGGATGTCTGCATAAGTTAGTGTCTGTTGTCTTAGCATGTGTGAGGCCCTCAATTCAATACCCAGCATTGTCTGTACCTTTTTGTCTTCTAGATAAAAAATCTCAACCGTGGTTTTGCCAAACTGAAGGCACTTGTGCCATTTCTTCCCCAAAGCAGGAAGCCTAGCAAAGTTGATATCCTTAAAGGTGCATCTGAATACATACAAGTTCTCAGTGATGTTTTGGAAGGATCCAAAGACTTAGAGGTAAAGGTTTAAAAATTTAGAACATTGATAGTCACCATTTATTGAGCTCTTTCTGTATGCCAGGCACTGTGCCAAGTAATTTTTAGTCTTTAAAAAAATTTTTTTTAAATTGTAAATAGACACAGTACCTTTATTTTTCTGTGGTGCTAAGGATCAAACCCAGTGCCTCATATGTTCTAGGTGAGCACTCTCCCATTGAGCCACAACCCCAGCCCCTCCAGTTAATCTTTATAATAATCCTCAGAGCTACTTGTGATATTTGACAAAGGAGGAAATCAAAATTCATGTGAAGGCCACACAGCTAAGTAGTGTGAAGACTGGGATTTGAACCCAGATCTGGATGAGCTTTGCAGTCAAGTCTCTGGCCATCTATCTACTTCCCTTCTGTTACTGTCCAAGGCACTTAGATGCTAGTTGCTAAATCTTTAATAGGACCTCAACAGCTGGAACTTAGGAGGAGGCTTCCATGAAAGCACTTTGGGGTGGCAGTTTCCTATCAGCAGAACACTCATCAACAGAGATCCAGAAGGGGTTTTGCAGTTATTCAATGAGACAATCTAAATGAACCTGCTTTGTAACCTGTAAAGCATTGTAGTGTTGCTACCATTATCAGAGTGGCTTAGCTTAGAAGTGTCCATAGGCAGTGGGAGGTATAGGCTCGTTCATGGGTTTCATAGAGAGGCAAACAGTGAAGGCCTGAAAATGGATCCATGATCCCAGGGGAGATATGAAGAGACAGAAGGCCTTTGAGATGAGCTCCAAGTGACACCATTAGCAAGAGGAGATCATTAGGATTAAGTGACAGGGAGGTGGAGGAACAAGATGGGATCATCAAGTTGAGAAGGAGAGAATGATGGAAAACCAAAGGTAGAAAATCAGGATGCTGCTGAGACCAAGGAAGGCAAAGGAAGAACAGTAATTAGGTTTAGCATCTGAGAGATGGAAGAGGAGCAGGCTGGGAGTCAACTCATGGGAAGTCAGGTGGGCATTATCAGTGAATATCTGGGGTTCAAACAGGGAAGTGGAAAGCTTCAGGTCTATTCACCTTGACAGTATGAGAAAGGAAATAAAGATCAAAAGAATGGTAAGAAGAAAACTATCCGGTCAAGTGAAGGCATTTTCTAAGTAGCAGTGTGCTGGTGTTTAAGGACAGAAGAGGATACTAGAGAGAAGAGAAATGAACATTCTAGAACCTAGAACATTCTAGTAGAACATGTTATACTAGAACATTCTAGTAGAACTTTTTGTCCACTAGTCCTATTCAGTTGACTCCTAGGAAGCTATATTTTGCAATGGCAGGAATGGATTGTCCTATTGGCCAAATTAGATGGCATGGTCCTAGGGTTCAAATATGTGCAGGTGACTAATTGTGTAACAAGTGCTTTGTTCTGTGCAGTCATTATAAAATATAGGATTTATTTCATGCCACAATATTTCAAATGCACAACATTTTGAGTTTACAGAAGGAGAAAATACAGGCTACTAAGCAATACTTTCTCTCCATAACTGAAGCATTGCCCTTATGTAAAAAGTTTGAAATATATTTTATGTAGCCAATATAGCCCAGTTGATATATTTCATATAGCTCAGGGATGTAGCTCACTTGACAAAGTGCTTGCTTAGCATGTGTGAGGCCCTCAATTCAATACCCAGAATTGGAAAACCAAAAACTCAAAACCCCCCAAACCAACAAAAAAAAAAACACAAAAGTACAACCAAGAAAAGTCTGAATGTCATATTATACTGTTTGACAACTAATTTGGTTTCTAGAAACAAGAGCCAGAGGAGCAGAACTATAGCAACAATACTTGTGAATCACATGTTTCCTTGGCTAGAGAGCTATCAAGAAACGTTATCCGACATACCAGCTGTGCCATTGGCTTGAAGAGTGAAGAGGAAGGGCCCTGGGCAGATGGTGGCAGTGGTGAGCCAGCATACACTTGTTGCCCAGGTCTGACGCTGGCCACCAGAAATTACTTCAACGGCCAGGAGTCTGGTACAGTATTCCTTCTTAAATGGCTATATGGAAGTCAGAAACCTCCAAATGTATGTATACCTTGAAGTGTGTGGCATTTTCCATGCTCAAACTTGATTAAAACAAGATTTTTGTGAGAACATCTGGGTGGGGAGGAGGGGCTTCCTAGCCTGGAAGATTATGATGTTCCTAAATTAATTGGTTGTCAGCTCAAGGAAGGGAAAATTCCTCCAGAACCACCCAATACAAACCTAAGCTTATTTTTATTTTATTTATCTATTTTTTACATATATTTTTTTAGATATTGACGGACCCTATTTTATTCATTTATGTATATGCGGTGCTGAGAATCGAACCCGGTGCCTCACACATATGAGGCAAGCGTTCTATCACTGAGCAACAACTCCAGCCCCCTAAGCTTAGTTTTAAAATGGCCATATTTAATATAGCAGAAGGCTTTCTGGACTATGTGTTCTCCAGAACAAGTAGCTTGCCATATGTAAAGATACATGGCAATGCTATTTTAAGGTCGGGAGTCTGGTTGTAGGGGAACATGTTCTAAGTAATAGCAAAACCATTCACAGTTATTGCTCTTTGTTACTTTGTCAAACTAAAGTAATAGCTGAAGGTGGCTACATGCTTCTCCAAATTCAGAAGGAGGACTTTTGCCTCTCGCTCTATCCTTTTCTCTGTAACTAATGCTGTCAAAATGAGAAAGGCCTGTAGGAAACAAACCAATGAACTGTCACAAGCATGTTGTCACTGTAATATAAGGGACAGAGTCACCAATGATGGTTGTTGGGAGGTTAGAATAACAGTTGAATGTAGGCTTTGGAGGCAGACTGCTGAGGTTCAGACCCTGTGTTTGCCATCTGCTGGCTGTGTGACCTTGCCTGAGCTACTGAACTTTTCTCTGTGATCCTGTTTTCCCATCTGTAGAATGAAAGTAATGCTTGTACCTACCTTGCACGTAAAATAAGTGAGGTTCAAATGACATCATGTCAGTAAAGTGTTCAGCATGTCTCTGGTATGGGTTCACCTGGACAGATACCACATTTGCTTGACTTTCCACAAGTAATCAAGATTGATTGGTGAGCAACAATAAGCTACTGGCATCCCAGCTAGTTTGTGGCAAATGTTTGTAGCTCTGCTCTGACTGGAGAGCTTCGGTCTTCCTGTTCACTGGCTGGCCTTGGCTTCCATGTCTGATTTGATTACTGTACTCTAAGGATCCCATCTGAGTATGTGCTCAGCCTAGATTTTCATATTCTGACCACCTGAGATATGAACCTTCTCTTGCTGGTCAACATTTAGGAGACAATCTCTGTTGCTACTGCATGAGTGGACATGGATGACAGACCAAAAGAAGGTGAAGAAATCACCTGACCTGGATCAATACTGATTAAGTTAATACTAATCATGTTTCTGCAAGTGACAGTGTGAATATGTAGTGGATATCAAGGTGGGATCTGACTTGTATTTAATTCTCATTGTTCCTTCTTTGGTAGGTATCCTCATGTCATTCTCTATCTTCTTGCCAATCCCTTTTGGCCAGACTGGGGCAGAAGCTTCCATGGTAGCAGAACAGACCATAAATATATGTGCAATCCTTGTTTTCCAAGAGTAATAGATCCTGGGATAGCTGCTTATAGTTCATCACATAATGAACTTCTGTTCATTAACCAGTTCTCATGGAAGTTTGCTTCCAAAAAGGAAGGAGATAATTTTTAGTCTTTAGCCAGACAAGTTTGTTAATTAGAAGAGTATGCTGCTAATTCTTAGACTGAACAAAGAATGAATCGTGTATTTGACATTTTCATATACTGGATATATAACTTCTGTCAAGGTCACTTTCAAGTCCTGTTTGTAAAGTATGCCATTTTTGTGGGAGCATTCTAGGATTTTATCAGTTTGGTCAAGAATTTCTCATCCTTTGACATTCAAATCATTCATTTTGAAAACTGAAAAAAATTTGGAGCCAGGGCGTGGTGGCGCACATCTGTAACCCAGTGGCTCCGTAGGCCAATTCCAGGGATGGTTCACTCTCCAGTGCTAATAAAAAAGGAAATAATAATCAATTTACAGAAGGGTTACAAGTGTAGTACAAAGAACATTTTTCCTCACACATTTGAGGGTAAGTTGCCAGCCTGATGGTCTCTCACACCTGATTACTTCAGTGTGCATTTCCTACACATGGGACATTCTCCTAACACAACTACCCCAAATCAGGCAGCCAATGCCTTTGCACTCTTGCTGTATAAACCTCAGGCCCCATTCATGTTTCACTTATATCCTAGATAATGCCTTTTCTAAGAAAAAAGACCCAGAGGAGAATCATAAATTGTGTTTAGTTGTCTCTTTAGCTTCCTTTGGTCATGACCTTTCTGTGACTTTTATGATCTTGACGCTCTTGAAAGATTATGGGCCAGTTTTATGGTATGTTTGATATGTACTGTTTTCTCCTGATTAGATTAAGACATGTATCTGTGCCAGGAATCTCACAAGTCATGCTGTTTCTATTCATTGCATCCTACTGAGGCACATGTCTATTCTATTTCTAGTGACATTCCTTTTGATCACTTGCTTGAAGTGGTGACTGTCAGGCTCCTCCACTTGAAAGTCAGTCTTTTTCTTTCATAATTAATACGTATATTCTGAGGAGCTGCTTTGAAATTTCCTGTCCCATTACTCATCAAACATCCTATATTATTAAACTTTTAACTTTGAAGTAATTATAGATTCACAGTAAGTTGCAAAGGTAGTCCAGAGAAGTGTCATGCACTTTTAACCCAGTTATTCCCAATGACTGCATCTTATATTAACTATAGCATATCAAAACCAGAGGGTACATAGTTCTGTGTCATTTTATCACATGTAGATTTGTGTATCCACCAGCACAATCGCAATACAGAACTGTTTATCACCATGAAGATCTTTTTTGTGTTACCACTTTGTAGTCACACCTGCTGCCTGACTCTCTGTGCTTCTGAATCCCTGACAACCACCAATGTTTTCCATCTCTATAAGTTATTTCAAGAATGTTTTGAAAATTGAATCATACCATATTCTATCTTAAGAGACTTTGTTTTTAAATTTTTTTGAAAGGGACAATGCTCTTGACATCATTCAGGTTGTTGTATCAGTAGTTTGTGTTTCCTCTTCATTCCTGAGTATAGGCCATGCATCACATGGATGCACACCTGTACATTTTGTTTTTAATTTACTATTTTAATTTACTTTTTATGTTAGCATGGGTGCATAGTTTTCTGTTAAATTCAGTAGCTTATATGTCATTATTTTTTTTTTGCTCAAATTGTCCTTATTGTGGCCAGTGAAAGCCCCTTTCTGTTTGTTTTATCATCAGTATTCTTTGGTCGCTTCTTTTCTTGCAGAAGATGTTTTGAGCTCATGTTGTCCCACCCCCAGCCTGGAATGATGATTCCATTTATCCAAGGACATGCCTGTGTGTAACCCATCTGCTGCCATCTCCTCCCTGTATGGCTGGTCTCTTCAATCTTTTTTAGGATTTATCAGACTTCACAAGGGCCCTCTCTTTGGCTCTCATGTTCCACCTGGGCCATGCTTACCAAAGGCATGGGTGCTTCCTCTGGTGTTAATGCCAATTTACCCGCTTGGGCCCCAATACTTGCTTGGGGTCATCATGGCTTTTCCTACCTAACCCTGTCTCAACTATTGGCATTAGGACTGAATTGTTCAGACAGAAAAAGGGGGAAATTATGTTTCCTTTGAGGTGAGCATTTTTCTACATTATTTTCCCTTTTAACACATGTAACTCTGAGATTGTTATTTGCATGTGAGTTGAACAATTATCTACTGACTTTATATAAACTTGTACTTTACAATCAGAAACTAGGATGAGGTCAAGGATGCTATGCTCAGGCTAGCCTTTATTTGACAAAAGAATCCTTGTAAGGGTTCAGCCCATGTTACCCAAAGGGGTGACTACACAGGGTTTCAGAATCCTGGCCAGATACCCTGACTAGAGACTTAGTGACAGCTGATGTAGCTCATTGAACTGAATCACTTATATGTAGAGGGGTTAGGATTTAGGAGGAAGGCCCTTTCTAGCTTCAGTGTGCAGGAAAGGCACCCTTCTTCCTGCCCTTGGGGTCAGGAGTGGAATTCCTGGTGCTGGCAGGGATGGGCATTGTAGGGGATTTGGAGACAGGGTCAGAACGGGCTATGCAAGGTCAACAACATTCCTGGGAGGCAGAATCCTGAATGAAGTACATAAGAATCTGCTGATGGCAGGGACGGAGATTAACTTCTGGGGCCAGAGCAGGTTTGCCTGGGAACTGAAGCAGCAAGTATCCATGTAGGCGGAGAGGTTGGGAGCCATGAGGGGTTCCACAGTGGGGCTTGGTAGGGATAAGGATTGGTTTCAAGGTCTGGAAGAGGATTGTTTAAAAATGAAGTTTCCAGGTGTGGGTATTTGCCATCTTGAGGTTGGGCATTGCTCGGTAGCAAAGTGTTGGTTGTATTGCCATGTTTATTCCTTCTACTTGTCACTTGTGATGGTGGCTTGGGCATTTGATAATGTATACAGCTCTGAATTGTATTCAGCATTGCCTGTGATACTGTAGAGATTACATCTTTGAAAAAAAAGAAAAACAAAACACCTTCAGTTTTGGAGTGAGATGCCAAGAATGCCAGGGTTTAAGGGGCTTTGGAAAGGGACATGTGGCTGAACACAAATGGCTGTCCCAGGGGCCTAGAACTGCTGCCAACATAGATTTCTGAATTTTGGCATGCTGTGAGAAAGTTCCTTGAAAGAGAGTCTGAGAGAAGGAAGCTGCATGGGTGGTAGATTCCCACTGCCCCCTCTCCAGGTTGTGGTCATCTGTGAAATTACTCCTTGGAGACTATTCTTCCAATAACATTTTTAACCTCTGAAATGAGGGGAACAGATAAACACTTTTGGAAAGCCTGGAAGCTTCTTCTATCTTGCACCTTGCCTTTCCCCAGGCGGAGGCATGCAGTAGTAAGAAGTCTATCACAGAGCACAGCGTGTCTAGGTTTTTGCATAGGAAGCACATTGCCTGCCTGGGTGTTCACTGGTGACTGATGGGGCATGTTCTGATGAGTGTAGCCCAGCAGGATATTTTGGAATGCTGAATCTCCCTTTGGACGGGGCAGGTGCTCTCTGGTTTGCCAGAGTCCCCACCACTCCTCTTTGCACGGTACTAGCATCTTGCCTGTTCAGGTGATTGACAGTGCTGCTCTGGACTAAAGGCATGGGGCTTAGGGTAGGCTGCTCCAGTGAGTGCATTCAGCTCTGGGATTTTCTGTGTTTTCTAAAGTTTGTGGGTCTAGGAGCTGATGCTTTGATCCTACATATGCTGTAGGTTGTCTGGGACTCTGGAAAGGTGAGCCATCTGGGGCAGGCGGGGCAGGATGGATCTGTGTTGGCAATGATGATACATCCAGTGGAGGATTCCCAGGTTGCAGCTACTGAGGAATAATACAACCAGATGCCCAAGAGGAGACCCTAAAGGCTAAATCTCATCAAGATAAAATGTTAGAGGGAAGACAAAATTTCTATTTCTTTGTGAAAATAAGAAAGGGAGATTCCTTTTAATTTTTCTCTGGGTAAAGAAGACTGAATTGATCATGAATGCAGGTTTACATGCTTCGAGTGTATGTGTGTGAAATTTGGTGTTTTTTATGACAAGAACTCTATCTGGTATGTCACCTAATCCTGTCAGAAAGTGTACCATTATTCGAGAGAGCCAATAATTCCATCCTTTTCTACATATAATGGGCCTTGTGGTGAAATTAATTTCAGTCTTTGTCTATTCCATTAGACTTCCAGAAGGAGTATTTACGAGATTTTATAAAGAGCCTTGTAATATGCCCATCTCATTGGCCCCAGGTGAACATAAAGAATGGCAGAATTGAATGGAAGGGTGTCTCAGAGGAGAGGTCAGACTTTTTGGATATGCTGCTCATTTTCCTTGAGACAGATGGCTGTTTGGGTTAGTAGAGAATCACCAAATTCTAGGACAACACAAGTTAGCCCTAGCCTCTGAGGAAGATCGGTGTGTCCTACCACCTTTGATGTCCTTTCCTTATTCCTGTGTTATCCAGACAGATAAGGCATAAAGTGGAATTCCAAGAACACAGTGTTAATGGTAGATCTCCTAATGGAGAGGGTAAAGGGATTATAAATACTACTCCATTATTTTAGGGACCCTTCTTGTTCCCTTTAGATCACTCTTCCTCTTTGGAAATTCCCTCACTATATATGTTCTTCCAGCTACTCTGGTGTGTGAAAGATGTGTTTGAGGCACCTGCCTCCTTGGGGTGGTCTGAGATGAGGAACCAGAGACAGTCCCATGTATTCTGTGTTGAGGAACAGGACCCCCAGTGAAGAGACTGAGACTGCATTGGGTTTGGTGGCCAACACTCCATTCATGATAGGAGCTTCATTTGCTGGAAGAGTTACACAGCTGTCTTCCTGGATATGAGAAGACCAGGCTGGGACTACATTGCTGTGTTCTGGTCTCTAGGTCCAGATGGACAACTGAAGCAGGTTGCCAGATATAGACATGACCTAGATGTGAGGAAACGTAACATTACCTCCCACGCTGTATTCTACTTGTTCCTGAGGTCTCAGTCCTTATAATGCAGATTATGGGGAAATTCCATATCTTGCCCCGTTAAGGTCCATCTTTTTTGAATAAGTATTGAATGTTCAATATTTATGTTCATTCAATGTTCAGAATCCCTCTGGGGCTTTTTTTTTTATAAAGAGAGAGAGAGAGAGAGAGAGAGAGAGAGAATTTTTTAACATTTATTTTTTTAGTTTTCAGTGGACACAACATCTTCACTTGTATGTGGTGCTGAGGATCGAACCCTGGCCGCACGCATGCCAGGCGAGCGCGCTACTGCTTGAGCCACATACCCAGCCCCCATCTGGGGCTTTTTGCTTCTTAGGCCATCTCTCCCACCTCTGTCTCTAAGTACAGTGTGGAGTGAGCACCGTGGAGGCTGGCAGGGACTCTGCTTGTCCTTGGGCTTCGCTGGTCTTGGGTGGTGCTGAGCTGACATCCCCTGTAAATTCTGTGACCTCATGGTGTCTTCTCTCTGAGCCAGACTTGTTGGGACTGTTCCATTCAGAACCCAGGACTTCTGGTTTCCATGGCTTCCCCACTTCCAGTTGGGATTATAAGGCTGCCTTGGGATCCATGTACCTGGAGATGCCACTCAGCTCTGTGGCACTTACCTCTTCTGAGAGGCTCCCTTTGGGGAGTAGAGGCGAATCCCTGTTTCCCTCAGACTTTACTGTCTGTTTCTTGGGTTCTATTGTCTTATGGAACTCTTCCCCATCTTGGGTCAAGGCCCAAGACGGCATAGTACAGGGTCGTCCTCGGGGATCAGGGAGCTGCTTCACACTGCTTCCATCCCCTCTCAACAACTACTTCCTGCCATTTCAACTTCTGCCTCCATGTTTGGTTGTAGGAAGGTTTTCCCACATCATATCTTGCCTTCTTCCTGTTCTACGGCTACCTGATGAATAGCCATCTAAGCTCTGGCCCACCAGAATCTATATATTCTCTTTCAAATGAAAGTTGCTTTTCAAACTATTGTGAGCCTGGGGACTGAACCCTAAAACTAAGTAAGCAAGGACTTCTGTTTGTCCCACCTCCTCCTACAAAGCATTGGCTCATTGGATGAATGAAAAGTGATTGGACAGTACCTCAGATTATCCAGCCGCACAGCTCACACTGGCAGGGCACCCCTGTTCTGAAAGATGTTAATCAACAGGCTGAGTTTCTATTCCTCAGACTACCCGCTTTGACTTAGATGAGGTCCAGCTATCATTTTTTTTTTTTTTGATGAACTGTGACATCAAAGACAACATTGATAAGCAAGTTTTCCTATTTGGGTTCTTAAATATTAGATTTCTGGAATTTTCCAGCTAACTCTTAAAAACAAACTCAAACAATTTATCTAAAATACACTAGACCCCAGGCTGATAGAATTCAATTACTCTTTTAACTCTTTAGGTAAACATAACAATACATGAATTTGTTTCTTAGATTTAATTTACATTCTGTATATGTAAAAAGTTAATTTTTAAAAAGGCTTCTAAAGCTAAATCTAACAGAAAAAAATCTTAAAGACTGAATCAAGAACAGAAAAATAGGGCTGGGGTTGTAGCTCAGTGGTAGAGCACTTGCCTTGTACCTGTGAGGCGCTGGGTTCCATCCTCACCATCACATAAAAATAAATAAATAAAAAAGTATTGTGTCCATCTACAACTGAAACAAAAAAGATTTTAAAAAATCAGAAAAACAGCTCTTCATACTTATTTTGTGCCAGACACTGTTCCTGGCCCTTTCTACATAGTAACCTATTGAAATTTTGTAACTACTTTGTGTGGTACAAACAGTTCTCTCCACTTTGCATCTGAGGAAACTAAAGAACAAAAATAACTTGCTCAACATCTAGCCAGTCAATGAAGTGTGTTTGAGGGGTGTGGGCCATAGTATCAAATTATTTTTAACCATTTTTATTCTAAAAAAAGAAACCCCCTCAACCTTGAAGTGGAAAGGAGAGCAGACCAGAAAATACATTCAACTTTAAAACTAAATTATAGCTTTTGGCAATAACATTTTATCATACACAATTATATACTTTTTTAAAAAAATTCAATTATATACTTAATGGGTTCTAATGTCTGAGTTGCCTAGAGATGAGTCAAGCTTTTGTTTTTTTTCAGTCGTGGGTTTATTCTTCCTTTGAGATTTCAGGAAACTGAGAAGACACATGATTTCACCACCTTAGTAAAATGTCTGCTGGAAATCTACTAAAATACTTCCAATTTTTTCCCTTATGCTACTGAATTAAGAAATTAGCACAGGGCACATAACAGTTGTGTGACTTTTTTTTTTTTTTTTAAATCATGAGCATGTTTAGGTGACCCATTAATGGGGACAATTTTCAAATTTTTGGACACCTAAGTTGTTTTCAATTTTTTGTTTTTATAAATGTAGGAGAGTGCCTGTTGTGTTTAGCCCTTTCTGTATTTTGTATTGTTTTTTCAGGATAGGTTCCCAGAAGCAGAAGAGCTCCTGAGTCACAGGTAGGTATGTTCTATGACTTGCTTATTTGTAATGCCACTAGCAATGCACAGTGCCAGTTTGACCACATTCTTGCCAACAAAGAGATGTCTAAAAATGGAAAAAAACAAACATACTGGTGTCTTTAAATATCTTTTCTTTTGAGGGGGATGGGGGGGTCTGGGGGGGGTCTGGGGATTGACCTCAGGGGCACTTGGCCACTGAGCCACATCCCTAGCCATATTTTGTATTTTATTTAAGAGACAGGTTCTCACTGAGTTGCTTAGCACCTTGCAGTTGCTGAGGCTGCCTTTGAACTTGTGATCCTCCTGTCTCAGCCTCCCAAGCTGCTGTGATTGCAAGTGCGCACCACCACGCCCAGCTGTCTTTGAACATCTTTGATTACTAATGAAATGAAATGAAATTTTGGACTGGGGATCAAACCCAGGCCTCACTCATACTGTGTTCTATGCCCCTAGCCCCAATATTTCTTTATTTTTCTTTTGTGAGCGATCTGTTCTTTTCCTTTAGCTGTTTATAATGGACTTTCTTCTCTGTTTCAGACTCCACAAGTATGAAAAGTGAAAAAGCCCAGGGTTACCTTCTAGAGAAAAATAAATTCAGTCTTGAACATTTTGGAGTCTTTTTTTTTTTTTTTTTTAAAGAAATTTGCAATAATTCTGAGTTTAACAGTCACCCTTTAAATGGCCTTGTCTCCCACAGACTCGCTCGACTCCACTTTCTACTTCATGCTTTGAAGAAATAGATTGGAGGACCGTCAGCCTTTGCTCCCAGCCCCTCCTGAGCGTTCGCCCTCACCCTCTCAGGACCCACACCTGATGTCTTGCCTTGTGCTTTTCATCAATTTGAGGAATAAGTGGCTGTTACCTTTCCCAGGGAAATTAACCTTTAATTGGAATGCAAGCTTACGATAGAGGAGTGTGGAATCCTCAGCACTGGCCTGTGGGAGTGGACATTTTCTAAATGCCCAGCTCAGGATAAGTGGTACCTTTGTGGGAGTTAGTCACCCAAGCACCTTGAGCACAAAGATAGCCTCCATCTTCAGAATAGTTGCTCACAAAGACCTGATGCTTCATCTACGCTGGTGTCTGCGCTATACGTTTTGTATGGGTTAACTTGTTCTTACAGCAGTCCTAAGAGAGAGGCATGAGTATCCCCCTTTCTCAAACGGGGACACTGAGGCACAGAAAGGGTGTTGGTACAGGCTGCCCTAACAAATGCCTTAGGCTAGGTGGTTTAACAGAAATTTATTCCTCAGTTTCAGAAGCTGAGAAATCCAAGATCAAGGTCCGGTAGAGTTCAGTTTCTGATGAGAGGGCTTCCTTCCTAGCTTAAGAATATCTGCCTTCTCCCTGTGTCTTCCCATGCCAGAGAGTTATCTAGCTCTGGTCTCTCTTCATCCTTTATAAGGCCACTACTGCAATGGGATTATAGTCACAACCTCTACCTCTTTAAGTCCTGTCTTCACCATAGTCACATGGGGGGATAAGGGTCTCAATGTATGAGTTTTGCAGGAATATGATTCTGTCTGGAGTACTCTGCTACTGTCCTCCTGCCCCCGAAATTCATGTCCTTGTTGCTTATAAAATCCATTCATTCCCCTCCAACAGCCCAAAGTCTTGTCTTATTCCAGCATCACCTCTAATGGCTTAATTCCAGAATCTCATTTAAATATCATCTAAATCAGTTATGAGATGTGAGGTATGAGTCCTGTTCCATGACAAAATTCTTCTCCAGCTGTGAACCTGTAAAACCAGTCAAGTTAGCTGCTTCCAAAATATAGTGGTGGGACAGACACAGATGGGCATTCTCATTCCAAAAGGGAGAAGTAGAAGGATTGCTATATCTCAAGTGAGTTCAAAACCTAGCAAGGCAAATTTCATTTTATCTTAAGTCTCAAGGACAATCCTCTTTGGTTTGATGTCCTGCCTTTTAGTCTCACTGGGGGGTGGGGAAGTATCATCCCTCTAAAGCAGGTAGAACCAGCCCTGTCCCTAGACTTGTGTAAGTGGCTGCCCTGGTTCTCTGAATTGTAAGTGGGGTTATTCTTCCCTTTCCTTGAATAGTGCATGTTTGATATGGTCCAGTCCTGTGGACTCTGAGGAGGTCAGCAGCCTTCCTTCACTCCACCCTACCTTCTCTGTGCCCTCTAGTTCTCACTGGTAGTGTGTTTGCTGGTATAATCCCCCCTCCATTTCTTTTGTAGAGGTGGCTGACTAAGTCCATGAGTTACACCCATGGTTTCTTTATAGATGGCTGCTCAGTCGCATCATTGCTTCATAATAAACTCTCTCCTCCTTTTCTTCTCTCTTCCCCTCCCATCTCCCTCCCTCTTCAAAATGGATAGGTTGACAAAGGCTGAATGTTCTGATAAGTGGGTGCTGATTCATAATGCGGGGGGCATGGGAAGAATAGAGGAACTTTCTGACTGGGCGAGAGGAGGGGCCATGTGGGCAGGAAAGATGGTGGAATGAGATGGACATCATTACCCTAGGTACATGTATGACTGCACATGGGGTGCGACTATGTCGTGTACAACCAGAGAAATGAAAAGTTGTGCTCCAGTTGTGTACAATGAATCGAAATGCATTCTGCTGTCATATTTTTTTTAAAAATGTGTAGGTTGAGAATTTCTAACTCTCCAAGTTCTGGTCCTTTTTGCTTTCAATTCTTTAATTCATTTTTCTTCTCTCACATTTTGTTATAAGCAGTACCTTCTATACTTTGCTTAGAAATCTCCTCTGCTAGATGTCCAGTTCTATTACTTGCAGGTTCTATCTTCTGCCAAACACTAGGATACAATTTGTCAATTTATAAAAAGGGTCCATCTTTCCTTCAGTTTCCAGTAAACCATTCCTCATTTCCATCTGAGATTTAATTAGAATAGTCTTTAAATTTTTTTTGTTAACATGTATTAATTGTTCATATTAATGGATTCAGTGTGCACTGATTAAAGCTAACCACCTTTCCCCTCCCCAATCCCTCGTAATTACTGTCTACTTTCAGGTTGACTTTTTTTAACATATATGAAATAAAATGTTATTTATTTACTTGTTCGTTTCTGGTTTATTTCACTTAGCATAATGTTCTCTGGTTCCATATATTTTGCTGCAAATGACAGTATTTCATTCTTTATGGCTGAATAATACTCCACTGTGTACATTTACCACATTATCTGTTGATAGGCATCATGGCTGACTCCAGCTATTGTGAATAGAGCCATAATAAACATGGGCATTCAAGTATCACTTTGGTACGTTGATTTCATTTCCTTTGGATATATACCAAGAGCTGAAATAGTGGGGTCATGTTTTAGATCTACTTTTAGTTTTTTGAGAACCATCATATTGTTCTCCATATGGCTGTGCTAATTTATGTTTCTACCAACAGTGTTTAACAGTTCCTTTTTCTCCACCTCCTCATCAGCATTTATTCTTAATTTTTTAAATAATAGCCATTCTAACTGGGGTGAAATGATAGCTCATGGTGGTTTTGATTTGCATTTCTCTGATGGTTAAGGATATTGAACGTTTTTGCATATTTTTTGCCACTTATATTTCTTTTACAAAGTGTCTATTCATATCAATTGCCCATTTTAAAATCAGATTTTAAAAATTATTTTATATATCCTGGAATTATCCCTCTGTTAGAGGAAGAGTTGAAAAATATTTCCTCTCATTCTGTAGGTTGTCCCCTTACCCTGTTGATTGTTTTCTTTGCTGCGCAGAAGTGTTTCAGTTTGACATAGTCCCATTTGTCCATGTCGCTTGCTTCTAGACTTCTATCCAGAAAGTTATTGCTTATACCAATGTTTTAAACTGTTTCCCCTATGTTTTTTTTCTTGTAATTTCAGTTCCTTTTTTTCTTTTTTTTTGGGGGGGGGAAGTACTGGGTTTTAAACTTAGGGGTGCTCTACCACTGAGCTACATCTCCAGCCCTTTTTATTTTTTATTTTGAGACGGGATCTCACCAAGTTGCTTAGAGCCTTACTAAATTGCTGATGCTGTTCTAGAACTTGTGATCCTCTTGACTCAGCCTCCTGAGTTGCTTGGATTATAGATGTGCACCATTGTGCCTGGCTAGTTTGTTGTTACAGTTAGGTCTTTGATCATTTTGAGTTGATTTTTGTACAGGGTGAGGGAAGTCAAATTTCAACCTTCTCTATGTGAATATCCAGTTTCCCCAGCACCATTTGTTAAAGAGGGTGTCCTTTTTCCAATGTTTGTTTTTGATGCCTATATTGAGAATCATATGTGTGACAGGTTTATTTCTTGGATCTCCATTGTGTTCTGTTGGTTCATGTGTCTGTTTTATGCCAAAACCTTGCTGTTGTGAGTGCTGTGGCTTGGTAGTATGTCTTGATGTAGGTACTGCAGTGCTTCTAAGTTTCCTTTAGCTATTTTGGGTCTTTCATGTTTCCATATGAAACTCAGGATTTTTTTCTAGTTCTGTGAAGAATGTCATTGTTTTTTTTTTTTTTTTTGATGGGGATTGCATTGGATCTGTAGATCATTTTGGGTAGTATGAACATTTTAACAATATTTTCCCATCCATGAATGTGGGAGATCTTTTCATTTTTTTTGTCTTCTTCAATTTCTATCTTCAGTGTTTCGTAATTTTTTTTATAAAGGTATTTTCTTTCTTTAAGTTTGTTCCTGGGTATTTTATTTTTGCTTTGTCACTGTTGTGAATGGGACTGCTTTCATGATTTCTTTATTAGCAAGTTCATTATTTGGTGTAAAGAAAAATTACTAATTTTTGCATGTTGCTTTGGTATCCTGCTACTTTATTGAATTTCTTTATCAGTTACAGTCTCTTGGTTTTTCTCTGTATAGAATCATATCATTTGTAAATTTTTTCCTTTTTACTTGTGTGCCTTTTATTTCTTTTCCTTGCCTAATTGCTCTGGCTAAAACTTTTAGTGCATTAAATAGGAGTGATGAGGGTCAATACTCTTGTCTTGCTCTTGATCTTAGAGGAAATGCTTTCTGTTTTTTTTTTTTTTTTCCTATTCAACATGATATTGGTTGTAGGCTTGTCATATGCAGCCTTTATTATGTTGAGGTATAATGCTTCTGTACCTATTTTGTTCAGGGCTCTTTATTATGAATGTATGTTGAATCTCATCAGATGCTTTTCCTGTACCTGTTGAGATGATTCTGCTATTTTTATTCTTTATTACCTTGCATCCTATGATGTGTTTCCTGGGATGGAACCAACTTGATGGTGGTGAATGATCTTTTTAACGTGCTTTAAATTAGATTTGCTAGTATTTTGTTGAATTTCTTCATCTAAATGCATCAGGGATATTGGTCTGTCATTTTCTTTTTTGTCATATCCTCTGATTTTGGTGACAGGGTTAATAATAACCTCATTGAGTTTGGAAGAATTCTTTTTCCTTTAATTTATGGAATTGCTTGAGAACAATGTGTGTTCTTCTTTAACAGTTTAGAAAAATTCAGCAGTGCAGCCACCTGGTCCTGAGCTTTGCTTTTCTGGGAGACTTTTTCTTACTGATCAGTGTCATTGCTTGTTATTAGTCTCTTCAGGTTTTCTTTCTAATGATCTCACGGCTCATTTTTCTAAGTTATATGTGTCCATACAGATTAGTGTTCAGAAATGGGGTCGTTTCTTTTAGGGTTTCCAATTTGTTAGCATGCGGTTCACAATAACCCCTAATGATCCTTTGTGTTTCTGTGGTGTTGGTTGTTGTGTCTCTCTTTCCATCTCTGATTTTATTTATTTGGGTCTTCTGTCTTCCCCTTCCCCAAGCCCCTGGCTTGGTTAGTCTCGCTAAAAATTTGTCAATTTTGTTCATCTTTTCAAAGAACCAACTCTTGGTTTCATTGATCTTTTATACTATTTTTTTGGTCTCTATTTTGTTTATTTCTACTCTGATTTTTGTTATTTATTTCCTTCTATTAATTTTGGACTTGGTTTGGTTTGTTACGGCTTATTTAAGTTCCTGAGATGCATCACTTTTTTTTTTGAAATAATTTTCTATCAATATTCTGTTCGTGATTATTTAAGTATTTTTTTTTAAGAAGATGGAAGCTCTTTATTCAAGTCTCTTCTTTCCTTTTTGAATGCTTTCCAGAAATCAACTTTAACAGACAGGTTTCTACCAAGAGTCCCTTCATGTCAATCTAAGCTTCTTCTTGCATGTACCTAAGAACTCTTTCAGCCTCTACCTCATTGCTCATTTCCAAAGCCACTTCCACTTGATTAGATATTTCCTGCAGCGGCACCCCTCTTTCTGCACCAAAATCTATATTAGTCCAAGTTCTCCTAAGAAACAGAACCAATAGGACATTATGCAATTGTGGTGTTTTAAGCCTGACCTGGGGTCTCTTGTGTTTTTCTGTTCCTCTTTAAGGACTGGGAGTCTTAGGTTTGCTGCTATGAGAACTCTGAAGTGTCTCGGTCTTCCAGTGATACTTGGGGCCAATAACATTTATGCTTCCTTTTGTTAGATTTTCAAAGAAGAATCTGGAATAGAGAGTTTCTGGAGTCTCAATGAAAGTTTTGATATAGGCTATTAATGTGGAACTTAATGAAGTCTTTCCTATCTGACATGTGAACAATTTTCAAGCCATACGTGGCACCACTATTCTCAGATCTCTCATATTCAGATCAAGTCTGGGAGAAGCAGAACATATTTTCTTTTTTTAAAAAATCCTGTGCTAGTCAGAGAAATGCAAATCAAAACCACCCTAAGATACCATCTCACTCCAGTTAGATTGGCAGCCATTATGAAGTCAAACAACAACAAGTGCTGGCGAGGATGTGGGGAAAAGGGTACACTTGTACATTGCTGGTGGGACTGCAAATTGGTGCAGCCAATTTGGAAAGCAGTATGGAGATTTCTTGGAAAGCTGGGAATGGAGCCACCATTTGACCCAGCTATTCCCCTTCTCGGTCTTTTCCCTAAAGACCTAAAAAGAGCATGCTACAGGGACACTGCTACATCGATGTTCATAGCAGCACAATTCACAATAGCAAGACTGTGGAACCAACCTAGATGCCCTTCAATAGACGAATGGATAAAAAAAAAATGTGGCATTTATACACAATGGAGTATTACTCTGCATTAAAAAATGACAAAATCATAGAATTTACAGGGAAATGGATGGCATTAGAGCAGATTATGCTAAGTGAAGCTAGCCAATCCCTAAAAAACAAATGCCAAATGTCTTCTTTGATATAAGGAGAGTAACTAAGAACAGAGTAGGGTCGAAGAGCATGAGAAGATGATTAACATTAAACAGGGATGAGAGGTGGGAGGGAAAGGGAGAGAGAAGGGAAATTGCATGGAAATGGAAGGAGACCCTCAGAGTTATACAAAAGTACATACAAGAGGAAGTGAGGGGAAAGGGAAAAATAATACAAGGGGGACAAATGAATGTCAGTAGAGGGGGCAGGGGGAGGGGAGGGGGGATAGTAGAGGATAGGAAAGGCAGCAGAACACAACAGACACTAGTATGGCAATATGTAAATCAATGGATGTGTAACTGATGTGATTCTGCAATCTGTATATGGGGTAAAAATGGGAGCTCATAACCCACTTGAATCAAAGTGTGAAATATGATATATCAAGAACTATGTAATGTTTTGAACAGCCAACAATAAAAAATTAAAAAAAAAAAATCCTGTGCTATGTAGAGAAGCAGAATTGCTTCTTTGGGAAAAGGAGAGTGTATCCACCTTGCCAGTGTCTTGTACTAGTTCTGTTTTTAAAAGTCTCTGGTCCCTTCTAAGAGGCCAAGCAGCATTGTAGTTCAAGCCCATAACCTCTGGAGTCCTAGTGCTTGAATTTGAATCCTGGCTCGGCCGAGCCAGGCCATCTACCAGAGGTGCAGCCTCAAACAAATTACCTAGCCTCTCTGTGCCTTAGTTTCTTTATCTATAAAATGAGGATAATATTACCACCACCCTCATAGAGTTCTTTTAAAGATTAAAGTAAGTAAGAATAAATATAAAGCCTTTGGAATAGTGCCAGGAGTCAACAAGAATTTGCTGTGATTAGTTTGAGAAAATTAACACTATGAAAATAATTTTTTGATAGAGATGACTTGGGAGGATTCATGAAACCTGCTGTTTTGGACTAAATAAAATTTCTTTGTTCCCGTTTGGCATTCTCTAGGAATATAGCCCACTTTACCTGTGATTTCCATTCTCTGGAGAAGGGGTTCCTGGCTTCCCAGATCTAATCACTAATTGGCACCAACGGTGTCACAGCCACCAGGAGTGTCTCAATAAACATGTCACTTCCAGGGTTCCTGGGCCAGCAGACCTTCTGTCCTGCAGGGTGGGAAGAGGGATGAGAGCTTACCTTGTGTGGCTGTGCTTGTAGTTCAGGTTTGAGAACTGTGCTTCTGGGAGGCTTGGGGAGGAGAAGGAGGCTGCAGGACCAAGAAAGAAGTTATCCTGGCATCTGGAATGGAATCCTTGCCAACTGCTTTAGGGTTGCTGTGACGGACATGTTCTCTTTTCTAAATCAGTAGTGGCTGGCACAGAGTGGCAATTCTTAAATGGTATCCTGCAAAGGAATCACTGGGGGGTACTTGTTAAAAATGCTGATTCCTGGGCCCACCTGCAGAGATTCTGCATTCCATTATGGTATGGTCCAGTGATTTTGTGGAGGAGTCTGAGAGCTTTGGCCTCCAGAACCTAGAATGAGCAGAGGGGCTGTAGCATGGTTTGGGATCAGTGGTCAGAGGCTTTTCTGGAAGCTGGACATTTTTTTCCAACCACCTTTTAAAAAGCACTAAGTGTTGATTTAGGTGAGCTTTGTGGAATGCATGGCAATTATGGGGGTGTACAGTCTCAAGCTTCCCCTTGTCATCCCTACTCTCTGAGGGCCAGGCCTTCAGAAACACAGTCAGACAGAACGAGAAACCATCCAGGCCATAGCTTACCGTGTCAACTTTGTTGTAGAAGACAAACAGACCCTGAGAGGTAGGTGGCTTCATCAAGGCCACAGAGCTGGCTAAAGGCAGGTTAGAGACTGCAACCAAGTGTCTGGGTTCCCATTTAGTTCTCCACTCACTACATACCTGTTTCCTCTGGCATGGGAGAGTGGGGAGGGGAAGGGGTGAAGGAGAATGCCTAGTGAGATTTGGAGCTGGACCCAAAGCCTGGGAGGAAGGAGGGGCGGTGCCAATAAAAATTTTGTCCTACTTGAAAATGGAGTCAGAATAAGGGAAATTTTGATTTGGAATTCAATCAACCAGTTGCTATTAACATCACTAATAGAGTTATCTTCCAAAGGCAGGATGCTTCCCTCCCCCTCGCCCGACCAGAAAACCAACAAACCAACCAGAAAAACAACTCCAAGCATGGGTAAGACTTTTTTTTTTTTAAAATCTAGGGAGGAGACATCCCTAATGGAGCCGCCGCTTCAATTTTCTTCCCAGTAACAAGGTCCTCATGCGGGCGCTGTACTGTCTGGGACAGTGAGCGGTGCTGAGCACAGTAGACGTGGGCAGAGCCAGAGCCGCGGGGTCTGCGGCAGCGGGCGGTGGCACTGCGGGCGCGGGCGGGTACACTGCAGCACGGTGGCCTGGGTCAGGCCTGCAGAGGCCCGCTGGAGGGGGCGCTGTGCGCACGGCAAGGCGGCCTTTTGTCAGCGTGCACAGCCGAGAGCTCTCATTTCCTCCCAGCCTCCTGCGGGAAATGGATTTAATTCTGACCGTAGGGCCGTGAGGGACGCGCGCGGGAAGCAGAGCCTTTTGTCAAGGAGTGGCAGCTCTGGTGCTCTTAATTGGCACCAACGCGCGCGGAGAAGTTGCCGGGCTGGTGAGATTCCCTGCTGCTCTGATAAGCAGGGGCTGCAAGATGGGTGGAAAACACTGCTCTGCAGAGTAGCTGCATGGATTTATGAAGTGCATCCAACAAAATCCCACAGAAAAACACAGACCAACCCACAGTGGCAGACCGGAGATGCATACAATGCTGTGCAGACGGTAAGACCCGCTTGGGAAGGGGTACGGTGGGCTCGCCTTGGTGGAGCTCGGTTTAACAGCATCTGGGACCCCTAAGCATCCTGCCACAGTGCAGGAGCTGGCTGGTCCAGCTAGGTGAGCCACTGTTCGGGTGCGCTGTGGCGATGCAGCCCTGGTCGAGGTTGTATGTTTTACGCCTATAGGTTTTTGGTGTAATATAGGTATAGGTGTAATATTGAGCTCTTTAGAAATCGGGGTTGCAAGCAGCGGTTCCCACATGTGGATGGTGGGACCCTCGTATGGAGCGTAAAGCCCGGCCTGACGGGTGAGGCTGTTTTCTTGCCTGGCGGGCCGCCCCTCGTTTCCCCCTCCCTTCCCGAAAGGCTCAGCCGGCCGCCGCCCTCCCGGGGAGCAGTGCTGGCTCCTGGCTTCCCAGGGGCCTGGCGCTCCGCAGCAGGGGCGCGCCGAGCAGGTGCCGTGCCTGCAGCTATCTGCATTTGGATTGGGGCGATTGGCACGTGAGCGGGCCCGGTGGGTTTGGATTTTTATGTGACTCTACCACTTGGGAGGGAGAAGAGGCCGCTGTCCCTAAGGAGGTATTGCCAGACACTTCATCTTGAGCTTCCATCTTCTCTTCCCTCTCTTTGGTGTGTCTCCTCCTGCAGCCTGGGAGGAGGCCACCCTCTGTCCAGCTGGCAGGAGGGAGCCGCGTAGGATTGTTTTGAAATGCGACCACAGCCTACCTGGTGCTGGGGGGAAGGGCGGGAGGGGCACCCTGCTTTAGGATGCGGATCAGGCGCTGGAGTCTGGCCTATTGTCTTGCCTGGCTCTTCCTTTTCTCATCCCTAATCTCTGTCCCCCACCAAAAATAAATAAATAAAAAAATAAAAAGTGAGGCCCAGCCTACACCCTATCAAATTCTTTAAAAATTGTCATTAATCTATGACACACAATTCTAACCCATCTGTTTCTTTACGCCCACTCTTCCCTCTTTTGGCAGTTTGTCATCTAAAATTCAACTGACTCAAGTGAGTCTTATAAATAATACAAATCAAACCTCAGTTTCCTAGGCAGACCGTTCTGACTAACCCCTAAGGAAGGATTGGTTTAGAGCAAAGGAACTGGAGAGGGTACATGGGCTCAGCTCTCTTCACAGTTGGGATTCTTGAGTCTGCACAGGGTATGGGCTTGCCAAGTTCAGTGAAAAGGGTGTTTGCACTAATGGGATTTAAAAATCATGTTTCATTTTAACAACGAAATAGCTAGCCAACATTTGAAGTGAAGGAACTTTAAATGAATATAACCAGGTAACTATGAAATTTTAGGCTTGCAAGTAACACCTCCCATTTACATATAATATGTCAGAAATTTCAAAAGGTGATTAGAGCATTTAATAGTTTTACTAATGTTCTACCTTCCTTCTGCAGACAGAATAGATTTTTCTTAATGCCTATGAACCAGGATCTTGTCCAATCCCTTTCTTCCAGCACATAGGGGAACAAGTAAAAGCAAACTTTTTCATTTGAGTGTGGCATCAAGCACTTTGAGGACCCACTAAAGATAAATCGTTCTTTAACCACAAATCCATAAAGATTTTGAAGTCAGCCCTGTGTTCTTTCTTGTCCACCAAATTGCCTAGCCCTATTAGAAATGTGCTTGTTCCATCTACGGTACACAAGTGTGTCTGAACCAAAATAACACCTGTGGTTTCTGGGCTCTGATTGGAATTTGCACTAGTACAGTGCTGGAGTTAGCAAACCTTAGCTATTCTTAAAGTTTACTGATGATCAAATGTGTTTGATGGCAGAGGATTTAGTGTTGAGGTTTTAAATAAATATATTTTCTAAAGTCTTAGATAGATAGACCTATCTATCTATCTATCTCCTACCTTGTTCCACAAGGGTTTTAGGATAGTTTACAGGGATTCATAAAATATAATAAGGCTGCCTAATTTAGAAAGAAAAGAAAAAGGGAAACTCAGGGTAAAGACACTGATTAGGGCAGGAAACGAATCCTGCTCTAAACCTTGTTAGCAGCTCATGCAAAAAGGTAATTGACCAGCCCATAGTGCATATGTTTTATTTATGTGTTAACTCATTCCCTCAACACACATTCTGTGAGAACTTACTAAGTTCCAGGTTCTGAGAGAAGCATTAGGGGGGAAAAAAGGGATGAGACAGATAGACATGGTCTCTACCCTGATGGCACTTAAAGGCAAGAAATGCATATTCAGCAATAAATCTCACAAATGAATGTGTAATTACAAATTGTGTTAAGAACTGTGCAGGGAAAACAAAACATCACATGTCCAGAATAGAAAAACCAAAAACTTCTTAAGAGAAGCACAATTCTTGATTCTGAGATCAGAAAGGAATTTTGCTCAAAAATCCTGAAGTGTTTGGGATGATGTCTTCAGTCATCTCCTTATCAGACACAGGAGAGTCTCATATATATATTATTTTTTTTCCCACTCCTAGTACTGAGGATCAAATTGAGGGTCCTGGGCATGCTAGCAAGCACTCTGTCATTGAGCTACACCCCAGTCCTTTTAATATTTTGAGACAGGGTCTCACTAGTTGCTGAATGCCTCCCTAAGTTACTGAGTCTGGCCTTAAACTTGAGAAGCTGCTGGGATTACAGGTGTGTGCTACCATACCCAGCTCAAAACACTTGTTTTCTGGCAATGTCCCTCAATCTGAGCTAAAAATATCACACCACAGATTTCTCAGAGCCCTGGTGTTCTAAGAATATTTGTATTTTGAGGAATCTGTATTCTTTAAAATTAATAACTATATCCAATGGTAATCTAAGATAATAATTAAATTGTGTTCTGGCTCATGTTAATGGCAAACCCAATCAGGTGCTGGGGCCTATGTTAGCCTCTGGGTCATTCCATTTGAGCAAGGGGCAGGCTTCATGGGTTGGGTCACAGCTCCAAGGAAGGCAGGGGAGTTTGAATATTGGAGAGAGGTTAGTCTGCACAGGGTGTGGGCTTGCCAAGTTCAAAAGAACAGCTCCTGGTGACCACTGCTATGTTGGCAAAGAACGAAGATCTCATGCCAGTTCCACCTTCCTGTGGACCAAGTTGCAGCAATTTATAAGCTGCAGGTGTCGGAGTAAAAAATGCAATGAAAAGGTTGCTGTCGTTGGCTTTAGCAGTCATTGGGTTAGCCCTCCATTTAACGTAGATCCAGTAACTCCCCAATAGGCAGTTTGACATAATGGTGAAATGGAGCCAGATTGCCTGACATCAAATCTGTGTTTTCCTACTTCATCAGCTGCAAGAGTTTTAGCAAGTTGCTTGACTCCTCTGTTCTTCCGTTTCCTCTTGTGATAACATGGGGATAAACATATGATATTGATTTCACGGTGGATTTATGAGGATTGGTAAGTTATTACACATGAGCCACCTGGAGCATAGACTGTTTTTATTAGTATGAAATGACAGTTCATTTATGTAGGCATTTCAGAGGATGGTTGGATCACAGAATTTTAAATGATCTGATTATCTTCAAAACCTGGTTTTGAGGATGTTACTGTTGTTTGGCACACCATGCTTGGGGACATTACTTGTACCAGTATTATTGAAGTCAAAATTTGAAAACTGATAATATGTATCAACCAAAACCTGAGGCTATACCTTTCTACTATTAAACTCCAAATGGTGTTTTTTAGTCTCAGCAATATATTATAATACAATATTATCTGTTGTAGTAAATCAGTTCTTATTGGTTTGACACTTTAAAGTTTGATAGATGCATTTATTTTGATATTTTAGTCAAAAATTTGTAAAGCATAGATGTTTTGAACTGGTCCCTGTGAATAAACACATTTTTTTGTTTTATATAATTTTATTTTTATTCTAACTAATCATACATGACATTAGAAAGCATTTTGACACATTGTATACAAATGGAACATAAATTCTCCTTCCTCTGGCTGTAAATGGTGCTGAGTCACACCAGTAGTATAATCATACTGTATATAAACTTGTTCTATCTAACTCTATTTGGGTATCCATTATCCAATGTTCCTCAATCCCCATTTTTCCACCCTTTTAAAAACCACTATTATACATTCTAATTAACTTTTTTCCTTAAATACACAAGAGACCATATGGTATTTGTCTTCGTATGTCTGACCTATTTCATAATGTAAGTTTCCTCTAGTTCCCCCCATTCTGCTGCAAGTGATACAATTCTTTTTATGGCTGAACAATATTCTATTATGTATATTTGATATTTCATTGTGTATGTGTACCACATTTTCTTTATCCATTCATCTATTGGTGGGGACCTTGGCTAATTTCATATCTTAGCTGTTGTGAATTGTGCAACAACAAACATAGTCATGAAGGTGTCTCTTCAATACATAGACATTATTTCCTTCAGATACATATAACCAGAAGTGGGATAGTTGGATCATATGGTAGAGATGCAGTTTTTTTTTCACCAACTATTTTTAATCTGAAGTTTGTTGAATCTTGTTGTGGAGCCCACAGATACAGATACACACCCACACCCACACCGAATCAGATATCTTGGATGCTTGATTACTTAGGGTCCTGATTGTCCAGGCCTGGTGGGTTTCCTGGATGGGAAATTTCAGTTCATTTTTTTGTGTGGTGCTGGGGATTGAACCCAGGGCCTTGTGCAAGTGAGGCAAGCACTCTACCAACTTAACTATAACCTCAGCCCGGAATTTTAGTTCTTAAACCAGGACAGTGCCAAACAGTGGTGGTTGATCATCCTATTTGACACAATCACTTGTAACTATTGAAGCTCCATTATGGAATAAATCTTTATTTCAAATATCCTTGTTTCATTGTATGTTTTGTTTTGTTTTAATTTTTACTGATGATAAAACTGAGATCCTGCTTTCTTTTTAAAATTTTCATTTCCCTGGCATATAGTCATTTTTTTAAAAATTAAATTTCTTCCATGTCATTTTGATATTTGTCTTTTTAAAAAAAATTTTTTTAGTAGTTATTGATGGACCTTTATTTATTTATTTATATGTGGTGCTGAGAATTGAGCCCATTGCTTTACACATGCTAGGCAAGCACTCTACCACTGAGCCACAACCCCAGCCATTGATATTTGTCTTTTTAATTTTTTTGGGGGGGAGATGGTGGTGAGTATGTGTGTGGTACTTGGGATAGAACACAGGGCCTTGTGTGTGCTAGGTACATGCTCTACCACTGGGCTACAACCCCAGCCCCTGACTATTTTTAAACAAGTTCACATTGATTACACCTGATATATTTTATCTTAAACTTTGTGTTTAAAAATATAATTCCAGGCTATTTCTTCACCCTCCCACCACCTTTTTTAAACTTAAATGTAGTCTAAGATTTCCTTGTTCTTGAGATAAAAGAGAAGTTTTCTTAAGTACTCTTCATTGACATTAAAAAAAAATCAGTATGTCTATTAATTCTCCCCCAAATGAGAGAATGAATATATTTTAATTTCTTACCTGTTTCCCCCAATCCCACTTCTTTTTTTCCCATACTGATATAAATTATTTAATAAATAAATGAGAGAATAGATAAATTTCCCAGGTAGAAGAATTCCAAAGGATGTTTGTACATACAGGCCACCCTCGAGTAAGTGGAGCACAAATTCTCTAAAGAACATGGTAACTTCTTTAGAGTATGTAAAAGAGAAAAAGAGTAATTTTTACAAATGGAAAAAAAAAAAACCTGACAAATACTACTTCAACAAATTATCAAGTTTACTTAAGAGTAATGTCATGTTCATAATACAAATCCATGGAATCACAAATGTATGATGAGAATGTCACTTTACCAATGTGGTCTTCCTCCAAAAGGCACACAACCCAATCCAATTATGAGAACAACATCAGAAAAATTTCACTGAAAGGCAGTCCCCAAAAATGTCCAAAAAGTAATTCTGAAAGCTGTCACAGTGACAAAAAAAATGAGTCTGAAAAACTCTCATGTCTTAAAAGAGGTTATGGAGACATAGCATCTAAATCCAATGAGATAACCAAATGAGATCCTGAAACAAAAAATAAAAGACACTAGGTAAAAATTGAGAAAATCTGAATAAAACATGGACCTTGGTAATAATGTGTCAACCTTGATTATTACAAGTGAAAAATGTACCCTACTAAAGTAAGTAGTTAATAATGGGGGAGGAAGGCTTTCAGTTCCCCCAATCCCACTTCTTACCTTAAAAATATCTTTAGTTAAGAAGCATTTTTTTTAAGGAAAGATAATGCATGCTTTTATTTTCCAGAATTATTTGTGACATTTGTTTGATAGCCACATTAACAGTTGTTATTTATAGACTGAGTCATGTAAGTGACCATGCATAATCTTTTTCTTATATGCAATCTTCATTTTTACTTGGTTCTTGGTTAGTTGGTTTTTTTCTCAGAAAATGTGATTTGTTCTTTTGCTGTTTCCTGACAAAGAACTTTTGTATGTTGTCCTTATGTAGGGCACATAATTGTTCCTCAGAATCTTTTTCACCTGAAAACTCTACATACTGTTCTTTGTCTTCCAGTGTGCTGCATCATGGAAGATACACTTATTTTATTGATGTTGACAGTAAGTTTAAGAAAGTCTAGGAAAGTTTTAGATTTTTTTGCCCCTTCTAATAACTACTTTATTAAAAAATTTAAGAAGTATAAAACATAATGTATATGTAGAGACAAGCACAAAACAAAGGTACTGCTTAAGGAAGCCTTATAAAGCGAATGTGTGGGTAACCACCAAGCAAGTTAAGAAATAGGATGTTGCCAGCTCCCAGAGCCCAGCGCACCCTCTGGACACACCTTTCTCCTGCAGTTAACGGCTCATCTTTCTTTTATGCTGTTCATTGACTTTCCTTCATTTATAGTTTTATAATCTAAATTTGCATTTCTAAACAAAATAGACTTGGTTCTCTTATAAAGATTGCAATTGTATCATTTGTGTCTTGCTCAATATTATGACTATAATAGCCTTGTGATTGTTGTGATGCTTCAGAATATAGAGTTCATGCCAAGAATGTTTGGGTCCCTGCTTTGCTGGTAGTTTTAAACTTACTTTGTCTGATTGTTGGGTAATCAGCATGGCCAAGGAGAAAGTGGTTTGTGGAAGACAGTGGTCAGTTTTAGGTAAAATGCATCTCAGGTGGGAATGGCTAGTGGAGAGGTCAATGTGTAGGTCTGGGCAGAGCCTGAGAGGGAGATCTGGGCTGGAGGTAACAAAGACATAATCATAATCACATGGATGGAGATGGTTTCAAGATGGTAGCAAAGGCCTAAGCATTTATCTTAATGCTTACAGGCCCCACGCCTTTTTATTTTTTCTGGTACCAGGGATTGAACCTAGGTGCCCTTAACCACTGAGCAACATCCCAAGACATTTTTTCAAAAAGCATTTTTTTTTTAGTTATAGATGGACACAATACCTTTATTTATTTATCTTTATGTGGTGCTGAGGATCGAACCTACTGCCTCACCCATGCTAGGTGAGTGTTTTACCACTGAGCCACAACCCCAGCCCCACCAGCCATTTTTATATTTTATTTAGAGACAGTGTCTCATTAAGTTGCATAGGGCCTTGCTAAGTTGCTGAGGCTGCCTTTGAATTTGTGATACTCCTGCCTCAACCTCTAGAGCTGCTGGGATTACAGGTATGTGCCACCATACCTGGCTCCCTTTCCTCTGATAAGACAAAAACAGATAACCAGATCTATTTTAGTTTTAGAGAATAGAGAGTACAAACCTTGGGCCTAGATTCTTTTAGGATTCTATGGAAGACATGATATAGACAGTGCCAACCAACATCAGCCAGCCCAGGGTTCCACAAGGGTCCCTCCTCAGAAGAGGCAGGTGTGCCCTGGTTGAATTCTAGAGTAATCCTAAACTCAGTGCTACAGGGCTGGATGGGCTGTTGTATGATTGATGGGGTGAGAATCAGCACTTCCATCTTGAGTGGTGGACCCCCAATGTTGACATACTGAGAGAACTCCCAGGAACATGGAACTAGAACTCAACTTCAAACAAGGACAATTCTGATCACCTGATAAATGCAGCTAAAAATAAAGAAAGATAAGTGCATAATAAATACTGTTTGGCCCAGCAGTAAATATCCCTAACATATTTGATCTGATACAGGGCTTTACCAGAAAAGGATCTAGAGGCCAGGGCATTCAGGAGGTGGTTCCCAAAGCAAATTTCAGTGTTCATTTGATATCTAGAATGATCTTCCCTTGCCCCGCCTCATAGGGACTGGGAAAATTTTATCAGGCCAGGCAGCAAATCCCTCTGGTTTCTCTCTGTGACAGCTCCAAGAGTTATATGACACTCTTCACCCCATCTCCTTATTCATGCAGCTATTTGGACCTGAAGTGGGCCTATGAGGACTTGGAATCTCAGTAGTCACATTAGGCCATGCATAAAGAGGAGAGGAGTTGGGATGAGAAGACCCCCTAGCCCCACAGAGAGCTGGGCATGGAGTGCGCCTATAATCTTAGCCACTTGGGAGGATGAGGCAGAGAATTGCAAGTCATGCCTGGGAAACTTAGTGGGACTCTGTCTCAAAAATAAAAAAGGACTGGGTATATGTAACTTAGCGGTAGAGCACTTACCTAGCATGCTGAGACTCGGGTTCAAACCCCACCAACCACCCACTCCCCCTAAAAAAAAAAAAAAGACACGAGAGACATCATGGGTCTTTTCTCTATTCCACTTGATGGATGATCTAGAGAGGCATCTGCATGGCTCCTTAAATTGATTTCAGTTCTAGTAGCTTTCATGAGACCCAGCTGGACTTTCGTTCCCATGTCAACAAGGCTGCCCTTCCATTCTGCCTGCGTTAGTTTGCTTGGGGCTCCATTTCATTCAGCCACACAGCTCTTGCTGCAACCTGGATTACTTGGAGTACCCTCCCTCTCCTCCATGCTTCTAGCCTGACCTCCCTCCATCCATAGCTGTGCTCATCCTCCCTCTACCCTCAGGATGTAGCCCCAACGGCCTTCCCTCTTCCTCCTTCACACTCCATCCACCCCCTGGGAAGGTAGAACCACTCCAGCCTTCAGAAGGACTCCCTTCACCTGTCCCGCCTCAGTTCCTGAGTGGTCCACAGCCCATTCCTCCTCCTCAGGTGGTCTCCCCTCTTTTGTCTAGGAAGTTCTCTTAGAAAGCCAGTAAAATAGACAAACTTTAGCAAGACTAAGAAAAAAAATTCCATAAATCTGGAAACAACATATGGAACAAAGATGATAAAATATTTTTAAAATCATGTGAATACGGCATTATAGAATCCTAACATGTGAAGCTCTGGATGAAATGGGCAATTTTTCAAGAAAACATGAACTAACAGTATTTACTCAAGAAATAGAATGCCGTGTTCCTGGACGGGAGGAACCATGGTGCAAAGCTGCCGATCCCCCACAGTTCCTGCCACAGGGGTGGCAGCTTCCTGGTAACCAGAAGCAATGCAGATTTGTTCCTATTTTTATATTCCTTTGGTAAATTTCTGTGGCATTTTGAAAGTACTTGAGTCTTTGTGCTCAGTTGTGAATCATTTTCTCGAAGGGAAAATCCATACAAGTGCATTTGAATGTCATTGATAAATTACTTTTCTTGAACAAATGAAGCTATTGAACTTTGAATTGCACGGGGACTTGATGAAGACAGGATTTTTTTAAACAATGGACGTGATGTTCCACCTGTGTCATTTTGTTGGGTATGAATTTCATCGTGTTTGTTTGCTTTATTTGGCATGGAGTTCCCATCAGGATCTTACTTACAAAAAAAAAAATCTACAGTGAAAAGACACAGGAAAAATGAGGGCGGGCTCAGTTCTTTCCTCTTTACTGTGTCAGATGGCAGAGCATCCATACTGATTATCTCAGCATCCCTTTATTTAGAATTTATTCTCCTTCCCTCTTAACACCACGTACTCCTAGCTCTTTCCAACACCCTCTTTTCTGTCCTAAATTAGCTACATCTGTTGCCATAGTTATGCAGACTCCAGCTTTACCATCCATGCTTGTGCTGTGGGAGACTTCCTTTCTCCCATTTTATAAAATAGACTGATATTTTTCTTTTTTTTACCCCTGTGTCCAAATTTTAAATTTTCAAGGCAATGCAGGTACCCTAGTTCTTAAATAGTTCTAGCAGAAAACAATTCCTGCTGCACCCAAATCCCCTCTCCCAGACAAACCACTGTAGTTGTGTTTTTTCATTTTGCTGTAGTTACCTCTCGTTTGAAAAAAAGTATGCATATATACTGCTGTTTCTGAGTCGTCTTCTGTCGTCGTCTAGTGACTCTGCCATGAAAATCAAGGATGTAGCTTATTTGCAACACGCCTGCAAACCCCCCACCCCGAAACTGCCCTTCTCCTGGTCATCCCTGCAACTCCAGACAATAGATTAGTTAAAACTGAATGTCCCACTCCGTCCGCTGTTGATGTGGGACTGGACTCTCCTCTGCAAGATGAGGCTCTTACCACCGCTTCTTCCTCCTTCCCTCCAGCTCTGCATTATCAAAGGGGATAAAATATTCATTCTGTTCCATACTCATAATTGATCTCTCTGATTTGTCCATAAGGAATTTGTAAGAGCTGAAAACTCTTGAAGTATCACCTGACTGGGTTGATATTGTTCACTGTGAAGTAAGTAGCAGGATTGTACTTACTTAATACACCTTGGGCCACTAAGTGGAAAGTGTTCAAAGGGTGAAGTTCAAATGGATTCTGTTTTCTCAGGTCCCCTAGGCAGCTCCTGAGAAGGACTCTCTTTTGTGGGGACACCACACCATCGCAGCTGCCCTGGGTCTCCCCTGCATTGTGTGTGGTTGGCCTGAGACCCATCCTGTGACTGAAGTTGGTGAATTGAGAAAAAGCAGTATATGCAGGCTATTTTGAGGTAGAGGTCAATGACAGCTCAGTGCTGGGCCGTGGGCTGCTCTGTGTGCTGGTTGGAGGTTGGGCAGGGTCTGTAATTTGTGTTCAGCCTCTAATTTTCGATCCCTGCTTTCCGTAGTACTGAGCATCTCATCTCCGAGTCCAGGCTGTGCCATACAGATGGGCTTTTCTTGCTCCAGCCTCCTCTGCCAGAAATCTAGACTGTGGTTTCTTTCTCCTTCAGACATTAATCACCAGTGCTCCATCTGCGTTTTGTCTTCCAGAAATTTGTTAAAGTCTCTTCCTTTGGTTGTAACCCACTTTTGTTTTGCCATTATGGGTTTATGTTTTTATTCCCTTTTGATCCATGTAAGGGAGTCCAAGCAGGGATAGAAGCATAAGGATATGGTGGGATAGGCCTACCATCTTGCATTTTAAAGCCAGGGGGGTTAATTTAAATTCAAGCCCTGGTGAAGTTGCTTGTCTTTGCCATAAAAATGCCCTCATATAGCTGTAGTACCTATGAATTCAGTCCCAGTACCTTCCATCTAGAATAGTCCAGAGACACCGAAAAATTCTTCTACCCCACTCAAGATTATTGACTTTAGTTTACATATAGTTCTGACAAATATGGTTATTTCTTATCAGAAACTTCAGAAAAATAGAAGTGGCAAATTAGAAGATCTGAATAATAGTCCAAAAGGAATTAGAATAAAAGTGAGGTTAAAAAGTTTAACACTTTTAGGAATGAGGTGCAGTTATTACTCAAGTGTTATGGGAGATCATTTTTCAGGGTTACCAAAAGTAAGAAGCTATCAAAAAATAAATGAGCTAGCAGAGTGGATCCTCACAATGGAGGCATTTTCACCTGGATGAGAAGGAAGGGTATCAAAGACTCTTTGTCCAGTAAATATGGAGTTACAAGAATTTATAAGAAAATACTATCATTTCCACATTTCCATCTCCAGTTGTCTAATTTTTCAGGTTTAGCTATGATAATCAAGACAAAAGAATTTTTAGAATCCTGCTATATAACTTTACTCTTAGTGTTCTAGGCTGTTTTACAAAATAGATTATTATTTTTCTTTTTTTCCCCTATGCCCAATTTTTTAATTTTCAAGGCAATGCAGGCACCCTAGTTTATAAATCAAATAGGTTCAAGCATAAAACAATTCCTGCCCCACGCCAAATACCTTCTCCAAGGGAGAAGCTTTAGCTTCTATTTATTATTATTATTATCATTATTTATTATTATTATTTTTGAAGCTTCTATTTATTTTATTTTACAATCTATAACAGTTTTATTTTATTTTTTGATAGTAGAATGCATGACAATTCCTATTACACATATACAGCACAATTTTTCATATCTCTGGTTATATATAAAGTATGTTCACACCAATTCACATCTTCATACATGTACTTTGGATAATGATGTCCATCACATTCCACCATCATTGCTAACCCCCTGTCCCCTCCCTTCCCCTCCCACCCCTCTGCCCTATCTAGAGTTCCTCTATTCCTCCCATACTCCCCCTCCATACCCCACTATGAATCAATCTCCTTATATCAGAGAAGACATTCGGCATTTGTTTTTTGGGGATTGGCTAACTTCACTTAGCATGATGTTGAAGCTTCTATTTATTATGTTTAGTTTCAATCTGAAGACATATCAAGCTGAAGGCCATCAAAGAATTAAAATCTCTTCTTAAAATATATTGTAAATATATGTCATATTATGAAATGGTATGATGTCTAGGATTTATCTCAAAATGATCTTTTGTATGGAGGGATAAATAGGGTTGAGATAGACCATCTATCATTAATAATTGTAGAAGCCAAGCAAAATCTACCTAAACTGGTACACTCTGTAGGGTGAAAGGAAGAGCTATTCATAATTACATTGGAACAGGGCACACAGCCTGGATCTCCCGGGCAAACTGTAGCCTACCACGAAAACACTAAGTGATGAGTCCTCCGGGTTTATCAGAGCATGTTCTTTAACTTTGTAGATTTTCTTATTTTTTCATAATTAAAAATATCTACTGTTTTGTACTGCTACTGTTTTATTAAAATGGAAGATTTTCATCTTGAGCCAGGATGCTAAACATTAGTCAACTTCAAACACAAAATGAAAACAGCTAGAGAATATTGTCAAAGGATAAATCTATTAAGTTGATGTATAATAATGAGATAAAAATCCTAGATTCTGCAACTGGGACACCCAACAAGCAATACTTAATTAAGTCAACAATGTTGTCAAACAGATCTATAGCTTCAGTTTTTAGCTTCAGTTTCTACTGTGAGTTGGGATCCTCAGGGTGTTAAGAATGGGTGGAGGCATCCGTCAAAAGAGCAAGTTTGCTGGGAAATGAGGAGTAGGACTGAGAAAGTGGGGTTTCTGTTTGCAGAGCAAGTCCACATGCCCATCTGTAACTATTAGTGCTTCTCAGGTCCTTCATAACCTTTTATCTGCAAAAACATTCTTTTAAAGTAAGTCTGATTTTGAGAGGGAAGGTTTCTATTCCCACTTTGTAACACCCACAAAATAGTCATCATGGCCTTAGTAATGTTTTTTTTTTTTTTTTCTGCTGTACCTGTAGGATGGTGTTGGGAGGCATTTGGACAAGGATGAAGGGTGGGGTTGGCCTTTCAGATGCCAGTTATTTTGATTCTTCCAATCAGGGCCTCGGTGGCTGTGGATTTGGAGTGAAGTCCTTTGTGCCCTGTTCAAGGCAGGGATGAGATGGATGACTGCCCAGCTCCCATATGGCAGGCAGCAAGAGGGCACCTTGAAGCCAACCTGAGCTGCCAGGCAAGGTACCACATTATTATGCAGATACCAGTTCTTAGAAGATGATTTGTTGTGATGCTATGCTACTAGTATTGTTTATTCCTGAGTTCCCCTCTGTATTATCCAGAAGGTTGCTTTTAAATCTGTTTACCTGCATTTTTAAAGAATCAAGCTTATTGGGCTGGGATTGTGGCTCAGTGGTAGAGCACTTGCCTAATGTGTGTGAGACACTGGGTTTGATTCTCAGCACTGCATATGAATAAATAAAAAGGTCCATCAACAGCTAAAAAATACTAAAATCAAGTTTATTGACATATTCATATGGTAAAATCTATGTTCCTTAGATGTATAGTTCTGTCAATTTTGCAAATAGAAACAGTCATGTAACCGCTATTACAATCCAGATTGAAAAAGTTTCCTCATGTCCCTTTGTAGTGACTCACAGGCCCTGGCAGCCACCCACCTGGATTTGCCTTTAGTTCTGCAGAATGCCATGTGAATCGGATCATACAGTGCAGCCCTTTGCATTAGACTTTTTCCATGTTGGGTAATGTTTTTGAGGTTCATCCCTGTTGTTACAAATATTAATAGTTTATTTTGATTGCTGAGTAGCATGCCTTTACATGGATGTGCTACAGTTTGTTTAGCTGTTCACCCAGGAAAGGACATTTGGGTTGTTCCCAGTTTGGGGTGATTATGAATAAAGCCATTGTATGCATTGGCACATACAGGTTTTTGTGTGAATGTAAGATTTAAGCTTTTTTTTTTTTGGGTAAAATACCCAGGAGTGGGATGGCAGTGGAGTGTGGCGTGTGCTTAATGTTATAAGCAACTGCCAAACTGTTTTCACAATGACTGTGCCATTTTGCATTCCTCCAGCAACATAGAAGAGCTTTAGTTACTCTACCCTTGATTTTGTTAGTTTTTAAAAAATTTTTAATAAAGTAGTATCTCAGCATGGTTTCAGTTTGTGTTTCTCTAATGATCAGCGGAGCTGAGCATATTTTCATATGCTTAAATGGCATCCCTTCTCTGTTTTGGTGGTTTGCTTGTCTTTTCAATGTCAACAAGGCTCTTCCATTTGCAGGCAAGCAGGGCTGGTGTTTCCTTTAATCTCAGAGAGGGAGCAGAAACATAATGGAGTCCTAGCAGGACTCTATGGGAGGATGTGGGGGAGTTGCCTAAGAGGCAAGTGACATTCAGGGGATGAAGTCAGAAGCTGGGGGATCTGATCCTTGCCTCCTGCACAGGCTGCTTCCAGTGTTCTCCCTTGAAGGGTTTTGTGGTTTGCATTATGAGGGGCTGCCTGTTCCATTAGGGAGAGTAGGCAGGAGGGAGGAACACAGCTGACATATTGATTCTATTTTGTTTTATTTGCTTATTCCAAGTTCTGGTTTTTTTTTTTTTCCAGTAAATACCTTTTTCAAACAGGTGAGGGTGGCTCAGATTGCAGGCCTACGGTTAATTTTTGCAGGAAGGAGAAAGAGACAATGAAAAATGTTCAATAAAATATGCATAAGGCTGCTTGAGGTCTGCTAGCGGTCATGTCAGTAAGGAGATGCAGAAGCTAACCCTGTAAACAGGTGAATACACAGAAGAGAAATCGGGCAGCCCAAGGAGAGTGACAGGAGGCCATGGGAAGAGTGGCCAGCGAAGGTCCCATAGGGAGGTGGCCTCAGCTGTCTCAGGTGGGGTAGTGGGAGGAGGAGGAGTGCTGGTGGGTTGCAGGCATTCTCATGCCATTAGAGTGACTTCCCTGGCTGAGGGTGGGGAGAGGTGGGTATGGTGGGCATTTGAGGAGAGACGGGCTGGTAGGAAATGATCCCAGGAAGGGCAACTGCCTCATTAGGGTAAGATATCATTTGAAAGGGAGTCTTTTTAGTGCAGGTGAACACAGGGGTCAACTGCCCAGGTACTATCCAGGACTGAAGTCGCAGAGTTTAACCAAGGGCGGGACTCTGTGAGGTGAGGACAGTGGAGAGACACAGAGGAGGAGTTAGAGGTGCTTATCAAGGGACTGATTTATCCATAAAGATTTATCATCTTTATGGCTGTGTAATACTCCATTGTGTGTATGTACATTTTCTTTATCCATTCATCTGTTGAAGGGCACATCCATTTTGATGTGATTGTACAAGCAAGGAATATTATGTTAATCTAGTCCAGTCCAATCTGGACTAATTTGTGCTGAATAAGGACAGAAGGGAAGAGTGGAATTGGGGGTAGTGAAAAAATGAGTAGGGGGTCTTGGGGGTGTTGAATAATTGCTAGCAGGGGATGCCAGAGTAGGTGGGCTGGAAGAGGACGGTGCAGGAGGAGGGTTTTGACATCCAGATGTTGGAGGTAGGGCTCTTACTGGTGATGGCAAGATCTAAGGTATGAGCATGGGAGGAGGTAGCTGAGGCTGGATGGAAGGAGAGATGGCTGGCCTCAGAGGCTGTGGAGACGTGAGGCTAGTGTTGGATAAATTCCTGTGTGGATATAGACGTCATCGGGAATGAGTGAGGTGATGATGGAGAGGAAGATGGTCAGCCAGAGTTATCGTCACAGAGAACAAGAGGAGTGACCAGAAGAAGGGTCAAGGAGAGTCACAGGAGGGATGATGGATGTCAACCAGAAGATGGAGTTCTGAAGGAGTAGATTTAGGTGGAGGTGGCCTAGGGCACAGGAAGGATTTGCACTGTACCCCAGCCGGCGCTCCGTGTGTGGGATGAGGAGAGAGAGCTGGCGGCAGCGTGCGCTCGGAAGACAGCCAGGCTTTGCTGCTTCGATTTTTTTAATTGGTTCTTTTTAGTTATACGTGACAGTAGAATTCATTTTGATACAATTGTACAACAAAATTTTTGGATTCATTCCACTATCTTTACTTTTCCTACCCCCTACCTTCCCTTCATTCCCTTTACCTAATCTACTGAATATCTACTCTGCCCCTCTCCCCCCTTATTGTGGATAGCTTCCACGGATCAGTGAAAACATCTGACCTTTGACTTTTTGGGACTGGCTTATTTGACTTTGCATGATAGTCTCCAGATCCATCCATTTTCTGGCAGATGTCATAAAGTCATTCTTCTTTATGGCTGAATAATACTCCATTGTGTGTATGTACCACATTTTCTTTATCCATTCATCTGTTGAAGGGCACAAGCTTCTTGATTTGTATATCACAAATCAGGCTGGATTAGGGAGTGCTCTAAAGAATTATATGATTGTTCAATTTGATTGGTTCCTGAGCAGGAAGGAAGGTATTGAGGAGGCATTATTGACTTTGGGATACCTCAAAACTCAATTAAAAGCAATTAATAGTATCTGGTGCTGTTTACCAAAGTTGTTGTCCCATGAGGGATCTCCTAGCCAGTTCTTATGAATTGTAAGAGCAGGAGGAAAAGCTCCCTTCCCGGTGGCCTCTTGTGTTTTCCTGTCTTTAATTCCTGCATCACCTCTCAGCCATAAATCCCCTGCAGGGGACAGAAGGCTCCTGTCCTTTTGTATCATCTTGCTCTGCCCTGACTCCCTGGTCTAGCCTTGCTCTGCTGATGGTGACCTTTACCGTAATACAGTGCTTACAGGAATGAGGGAAATTGATGGGAAAGATGCACTTTCTTGTGATTCATGCTTCTGTGCATTAGTAAAGGACATTTCTATTTTTTGGAGGAATGAAGACTTCTATGGGATTTTAAAATACATCTGGCCGAAAGTCTCAAAAAAGCACCTTGGCCTACCTGGCAATTCTGAGGCAATTCCTTTCCCACTTCCCAAAATGATTGAAAGGACTCCTCTTTTCTCTCTTTCCCCTCCCACCCCACTCGAACTTCATTGAGAAACAGAAACAATGAGCCTGCAGCTCCCCCATCCTCCCACCACGCAGCCCCCGCCCTCCCTGCTGTTCCGAGTGGGCCTGTGTCTTGTGGATGATCTCCTCCTGGCCCGTGGGCCCCTTTCCTTCTTGCCTTCTCAAAAACACCACTGCAGCAGCTGGCGTTCCTCCTGTGCGTCAGCAGCTCTCCCTCTCCTCCCATCTGTCTCTCTGAGTTGCGACCTTCCCCTCAGCTGTCGCCATGCTCTTGTGTCCCCCACCAAGCCGTCTCCAGCTACTGCCCCATTTCTCTCTTAGGTTCTTGGCAAAACTCCTTGAATGAGTTGCCTTTGCTCCCTGCTTCACTTTCTGTCACCCCAAGTCCCTTGTGTGCCCTGGGCTTCTGTCCTCTTGTGCCACTGAAGCTGCTGTCATCAAGGGCATGGCAGATGACAATGGTGATGTTCCTATTGGCAGATCTAAAGGATGGTCTGGGGGCTGGGGTTGTGGCTCAGCGGTAGAGTGCTCGCCTAGCATGTGCAAAGCCCTGGGTTCGATCCTCAGCACCACATAAAAATAAGTAAACAAAATAAAGGCATTGTGTCCAACTACAACTAAAAAATAAATGTTTTTTTAAAATTTATATATGACAGCAGAATGTACTACAATTCTTATTACATGTATAGAGCACAATTTTTCATATCTCTGGTTGCATGCACAGTATATTCACACCATTTCATGTCTTCATACCTGTACTTTGGATAATAATGATCATCACATTCCACCATTGTTAATAAACCCATGCCCCTTCTCTTCCCCTCCAACACCTCTGCCCTATCTGGAGTTCGTTTATTCCTCCCATGCTCCCACTCCCTATCCCACTATGAATTAGCCTCCTTATATCAAAGAAAACATTTGGCATTTGGTTTTTTGGGATTGGCTAACTTCACTTAGCATTATCTTCTCTAACTCCATCCATTTACCTGCAAATGCCATGATTTTGTTCTCTTTTTTTGCTGAGTAATATTCCATTGTGTATATATGCCACATTTTTTTTTTATCCGTTCATCTGTTGAAGGGCATTTAGGTTGGTTCCACAGTTTAGCTATTGTGAATTGTGCTGCTATAAACATTGATGTGGCTGTGTCCCTGTAGTATGCTGGTTTTAAGTCCTTTGGGTATAGACTAAGGAGAGGATTAGCTGGGTCAAATGGTGGTTCCATTCCCAATTTTTCCTCAGAGCTTTAATGTACACACAGGTCACTTGGGGAACCTATTAAGAGGTTGATTCCAATTCCACAGGTCTGGGGCAGGGCCTGAGAGTATGTGTCCAGCTAGCTCTCTGGGGGGATCCCGTTGCCGCAGCTGGCCTTCAGACCTTACTTTGCTTAGTGTTGAGTTGTGAGGCTGCAGACATCTGGTTCAACTACTTCCTTGAATTTTCTTCATGGGTGTCTTGGAGTACAGGCATCTCGGGTCAAATCTAACATGGCCCTATAAGAATTCTTGATTTTTTTCTTCAAAACTATTTCTTTTGCATATTCCTTATATCATCTTCCCAGTTGTCCAAGCCAAAAATGTTGAAGTTGTCCTTGGTTTCTGTCTTTGCTTCACTTTCTCATCCAATCCATCTGCAAATTCTATTGGCTCAGTGCTTCAAAATGTATCCCAAATCTTTCCACTTGGCTCAGTAATAATTGTAGCAGCTCATATTTATTCAGTAGTTCCTTCATTGTCAGGCTGTGGTAATGATAAACATTTATGTATATTTAAAGTCTAATTATAATGGCTACCTTATAGGATAGATGATACTATCAATCTCATTTTTTTTGAATGAGAAAAAGTGGATCCATAATAGATAATAAATATCTGTGGATTGGGTACATGAATAAATTTTATAAGTAACAATAATAGAACTATGACATATGATTTTTATAAAGACAGGTTATTTTGGGGGTTTATTTTTCTCCTTTATTATAAATATAATAGTAAATAGTCTATTAATATGCTTAGAGAATTGGGGAGACAGTATCTTATTTTAAGGTTTTTATGTCCTTGCTAGGCATAAATTATATTGCAAATGTCCAAGGAGTCGAAGTATCACAGAATTTATAGTCTCTGACTCCATCAAACCATTTTTGACAGGGGATGTATGAATTCAAGGCACTGAAACTATTTATATCTGATAATTACAATATTGTGCACCTTACTGAGACATTATATTTCCTGTGTCCTTGAGAAAAGCAAGGATTCTTTTCTCATTACATCACTGCATTTTCTATAGCCTGTGGGGTACACTGAGAAAATGACATCTAATCTCCAAGATACATTCTTTCCTAAGTTTCCACTATGTTGATCAGTTTTGAGAATATTGTACTCTCTGCTGGCCAGTACACTAAAGCATGATGAGAAATTGTGGCATTTCAGGAAAAAGCTGCCCCTGTGGTCACGTGGTGGACACTAGTTCATGCAATGAAAAGAATCTAAAGGACCTCATATTATATAAACTGGAGAAGAGCAGGTTAAGCAACTTCTTTTTTATAGCGTTTATTTGAAAGGAAATCCTTAATAAACTTGTTTATGAAATGAAGTCATCTTTGGTAATGTGAATAATTTACCTTACTTTTTACCAGTGTAAATTTCTCCTAAGAGTGGGCAAAGAAGATGCATTTTTTTTTTCCTAGTAATTTAATTATAGCCTTCTCTACAGAACCAGTCCACTCTTTTAGAGTTTCAACATGCCAGGGCAAACTAACTCCAAATGCAGCACTGCATCCCCTCTTGTAGTTCCGTTCTAAGGGCTACCCTAGGAAGGAAGCTGCCCTTGACATCTCGTTTGATAGGTTGACTTGTGGTTCTTTTGTTTAGGATGCTGTGAAAGCCTTACACATTTGGTAGAAACTGTCTTTGAATTTTGATCTCTTCCCAGGTAAAGGATGTGTGGCGGGATACTCTCTTGAGATGCTGGGCGGTGGCAAGGGTGCCGCAGCTCCTCCTCCAACCTTGTGCTCAGGGCAGTAACCAACCAGTGCTCCGCAGCATGCTGTGTTCAGTAGACTGCATGAGCTCATCAATACGGCTTGTGCTAGATGATTTTGCCCAACCGTAGGTTAATGTAAGTGCCCTGAGCACGGTTAAGGCAGGCAGGCCTAAGCCATGATTATGATAGGCTAGGTGTGTTAGATGCATTTTCAACTTCACATCTTAAAATTCTGATGAGTCTTTCAGCAGGATGTGGCCTCATCCTAAGTGGAGGAGCATCTGTGTGAGGAAACTCAGAAAAGCTCAGAAGGAGCCCTAAGCCTTAGCAGGACCGGCCACTCTGACTTCCTCCTCTCAACCAGCCCTGCCACTCCTTGTGTTTCTAAGTAACAAGCATCAGATGTCACGCATGTAACATTCCCCCTGGAATTCCAGGGTGTCAAAGGGGAAGGGCCACAGAGATGTGCCAGTCCAACCCTGTAGTTATGGAGATGAGACAAATGGAGCTGAGAAGGGAGAAGGCACTGACCCCGGGCCAGGCAGATAATTAATGGTAAATCCAGGGTTCCTGTGAATCTGCTCTTCAGGGCATTTCTATTTAAAGTCGACATTCCCTTTTTTTAATGTCAGAATTTTCAAGATGCTCTTTGATCCCGAGGAAACACGACAGGAAGAATATATATATTCCTTTCAAGAATCTAAAATGTGGAGCAGGGTGGGGAGAGGCAGGTTCTCTGGATGGCCGGGCCTCCATGTTGACCCTTCATTCTCCTCCCTGGACATGGGAAAAAAATTATAATTCAGACTTTGTAACTTTGTGACAAAATATGCTAGTTTCCCATAGCTGCTTTAAGGAAGTACCACAAACCAGGTGGCTCAAAACAGCAGAAATCTACTCTCTCTCACTGTTCCAAATCTGCAGGTCTGAAATCAAGTGTTGGCAGGGCCATGTGCCCTTTGGGGGCTGCAGGGGAGAATCCTTCCCTGGCTGTTCCCTCTTTTGGGTGGTAGCCAGCAATTCTTGGCATTCCCTGACTTGCAGTTGCATCATTCCAATTTCTGCCTCTGTTGTCACATGGCCTTCTCCTCCATGGTGTCTGTCTCTGTGGCCTTGGATGACCACATCTCTCTCTCCTGGTGAGAATGCTGACCATTGGATTTAGCACTCACCCTCATCCACTCTGACCTCATCTTAACTTGATTGCATCTGTGCAGACCCTATTTCTAAATAAAGACATGTTCACAGGTTTCATTTGGATGTAGATTTTTGGTAGATATTCTTCAACCCAGTATGCAAGGTTACAATGGTCTTATGTCTTAACTTTTGCTAAGAATTTGTATGTCCTAGAAAGGGATGTTGTTTCCTTGATCCAGGAGAGAAGTGGGGGGTGGGGGAGAGAGGGAGGGAGAGGGAGCAGGTATAGCTGGAGCACAGTTTCCCAAAGTAGTTTTGGTGGAACACTGTTCCCAAGAGATGTAACATGAAATAAGTTTCCATGGTGAACAGAACTTGAGAGATGCTGCCTCCACCCTTCTCTTGAGCATCGTCAGACAACTGGGATATGAAAGGCTCAGAAAGGTCTATAACAAGGACCTGTGTTCACCCTGCTGATTCCAAAGCTTGTTGGAAGGGAACTATTTTGTCTGTTTAACACTTTATTTTATTATTATTTTAAAAATTAGTCATATATGACAGTAGAATGCATTTTGACACATCATACATAAATGGGGTATAACTTCTCTCATATGCACATAGAGTAATAATATCTGATTCATTCTACTATCATTCCTATCCCCATGCCCCCTTCCATCCCTTCACTCTCCTCTGTCTAGTCCAAAATACCTCTATTCCCCACCCCCCTTATTGTGAATTAGCATCCACATAGCAGAGAAAACATTTGGCCTTTGGTTCTCTGGGATTGGCTTATTTCACTTAGCATAATATTCTCCAGTTCCATCCATTTACTGGTAAATGCCATAATCTCATTCTTCTGTAAGGCTGAGTAATAGTCCATTGTGTATATATACCACAGTTCATTTATCCATTCATTTGTTGAAGGATACCTACATAGTTTAGCTATTATGAGTTGAGTTGCTATAAACACTGATGTGGCTGAGTCACTATAGTATTCTGTTTTTAAGTCCTTTGGGTATAAACCAAGGAGTGGGATAGCTGGTCCATTCCAAGTTTTCTCAGGAATCTCCATACTGCTTTCCATAGTGGTCGTACCATTTTGCAGTCCCACCAGCAATGTATGAGTGTACCCTTTTCCCCACATCTTCACTAACATACATTGATGCTTATATTCTTGATAATTGCCATTCTGACTGAAGTGAAATGGAATCTCAATATAGTTTTGATTTGCATTTCTCTAATTGCTAGAGATGTTGAACATTTTTTCATATATTTGTTGATTGGTTGTATTTCTTCTTCTGTGAAGTGTCTGTTCAGTTATTTTGCCCATTTATTGATTGGATTATTATTATTATTACTATTATTATTATTGTTATTATTATTATTTTTTGTGTGTTAAGTTTTAAATTGAAGAAGACCTTAGAAGATCGTTCATGCTCTTGGATAGGCAGACTTAACATTGTTAAAATGGCCATACTACTGAAAGCATTATATAGATTTAACGCAATTCCTATTAAAATCCCAATGATGGTAGCTGAGGCTGTGGCTCAGTGGTAGAGTGCTTGCCTCACGCATGTGAAGCACTGGGTTTGGTCTTCAGCACCACATAAAAGATGAATGAATAAATAAAGATATTGTGTCCATCTACAGCTAAAAAAAATAAAAAACTTATAAAAAATCCAATGACATTCTTTATAGAAATAGAAAAGGCAATCATGAAATTCATTTGGAAAAATAAGAGACCCAGAATGGCCAAAGCAATCTTTAGCAAGAAAAATGAAGCAGGAGGCATCACAATACTAGACCTTACCCTATACTACAGAGCCACAGTAACAAAAACAGCATGGTATTGGCACCAAAATAGATACATAGACCAATGGTACAGAATAAAAGACACAGAGACAAACCAACATAAATACAGTTATACTAGACAAAGGCATCAAAAACATACATTGGAGAAAGTATAGCCTCTTCAACAAATAGTCCTGGGAAAACCGGAAATCCACATGTAGCAAAATGAAATCAAACCCCTATCTCTCACCCTGCACAATAATCAACTCAAAGTGATTCAAAGACTTAGGCATTAGAACAGAGATCCTGCACCTAATAGAGTAAAAAGTAGGCCCAAATCTCCACCATGTTGGCTTAGGACCTGACTTCCTTAACAAGAGTCCTATAGTGCAAGAAGTAAAATCAAGAATCAATAAGTGGGATGGAATCAAACTAAAAAGCTTCTTCACAGCAAAGGAAACAATCAATGACGTGCAGAGAGAGCCTACAGAATGGGAAAAAATTTTTTTTGTATATATAACACTTTATGTTGGCTAAGAATTGCCTCCCAGCTGTATGAAACAGAAACCAAGCCACAATGGCTTAGCCAAGTAGGGTTCATTTCCCTCACCTAGAAAGTCCGCACCTGGGGGCTGGCGCAGCAGCTCAAGACAGCACTCACCTGCAGGGCTGCTCTCTCTGCTCTGCCACGATCAGCAGGTGGTGGTTCTTTCTCTTGGAAATTTGCAAACCAGCTACTCCATTTCCAGCCTCCTGTCTGCCTTCCAGACAGGGACGGGGAGGAGGAGGACATGGTGAGGGAAAGGGGATGCTATTTCCATCAGGAAATTAGACTTTCTCAGAAATTCCCGGCAGATTTCTGTTTGTACTTTATTGAACCAGGACTGTATCAAATGGTTGCTTCTAGATTCAGGGAAGTCTGGGAAATGCAATTTGTTTTTAAATGGGCATATTATTCCCTGGACAAAATCAAGGTTCTATTAGGGAGGAAGAAGGGGAGGTGAACATGTTCAGGCATCTGGCATTAGTGACCAGGAGCTTGCCCTTGTTAAACACTTGACCTGACCATCCTTCATGAGAGAGTGCTTGCTATGGAAATCTAGTTTTCTACATCAGCCTCCAGGATTAATCCTACCAAGCATTTCAGCTGAGCACAACTCTAGCAGTTTCAGTGTGCCCACGTTCCTATGGGTCCATGCTCTACTAAGAGCTCTTTAAATTATTTAATGGCTTGATGTATGTTCCCATGCCTAAGCTAATTTTATTTTCTTTAATGTGCTTTAATGGAATTTGGGATTTACCTCTCTACAACCCCCATCCCTGTCCCCAAATCTCTTTAATATAGTGCTGAGTAATGATCTCAGAATGTGCTATATAGGCGGCGCTGTTTCTTCTGGCCAACATTTAAAGCAGCAAAGACAGAAGCTGCAACCTGCCCAGACAGTGGATGCTTTCAGAGTGGCTCAGGAGACCTGGTCAGAGGCACAGTCTTCAGTGATCATTTCTGAGGTCACACATTCTCCTCTCCAGGGGAGCCAAAATGCAAGCCTGCATTCCTAGATAGAAAGCTCTTTATGTGGGGCCTAAAATGGACCCTTAATAAGCTCCCTTTCTTTTTGCCTCTCCGCAACCCCCTTGTCTTTATTTTTTTTTTAAACTTTGTGTAGCCACACAAGAGACCAAGAGGAAGGAAGCTGGTTCCTGCAGCAGAACTTAGCGAACCCTGACAAATAATAATGCCGAAATGATACAGATTCCAAAAAAGGCTTCCTTTTTTAAAAAATCTGTGTTCAAATAGGTAACATTGATTATATTGCCTCTGGAGACTTGGGGTGAAAAGGAGGGCAGAATCCATAATCATATCATTGAACTTCAGGATAGGAATGCTCTTCCGGAGTGAGGGCGTGGTGTCCTTGGAAGAGCCTCATGGGATTGTGCCATTCTCCACACCCTGTTGTGAACTGCAGGCTCGCTCCCTCGCTGGTTCTGGGTGGAGGTAATAACCCAACAGGGAGGACAAAACCCCTGTTTTTCCTATGAGCAATACCATGTTAGATGTTTTTTTTTTTAAAGCCAGTAAAATTTTATGTCATTATAAATTTCTAAGAAAACTCAGGTCACAGAGGCTTCACATCTATATGTGGTAGCTTGAAAGAAGCAAATAAATGCCTTTTATCATTTTGATAGTTGACTTACTGTAAAAAATTTAAGTTTCAAATGGTAATCTCACTGAGCATCAAGGAAACACTATGTTTATTGCTCAGTTATATTTTAGAAAGGTCAGTCTGATATCGTAAATGGTTCCCAAGCCACTGACACATAAAGAGAGACAGTCCTTAGAACACATAATATGTACAGAAGAGATATATTTTAAAAAAGGTAATGGTAGCAGAAGGCAGGAAGATGTTCTCTTGTCCACTGGTGCTGTGGCATGATGGGAGAGCACATGGCACGATGGAGAGCATTTATCGTACGGCTCTGTGTTGTCATCTCGAGGTTTGGATTCCTGTTTGAATCTCCTTTTGGAATTTTAGCTCTTGGAGTACAGGGGCTATTTGCTAAGTCTTTACTGGCTCAGTTCTTAGCTCAGAGCCTTATTCTGTTTTAAAAACTGTGAGGCAAGTAAAGACACTAGGAGAGCAATGGTGCCCAAGTAAATTCATCCAAAAACATTTTGTCTTATCAAAAGCTTTTGACTTAGCCCCAGGCTGTGGGTCTGTGGTGGGAAGCCCAGGAAGGGAGGGTTATAGTTTGCTAGAGAGAGTGGATGAGATCTGGCAGGGAAATCCCAGAGACTAGGGGAACTTGGTGAATATCCTAGGGCTACACAGCTTATAAACTGACAGCTAAAGACTGGACTCCAGGTATTCTGCCACGTAGACTGGTGTTTTCCCATCCTACCCATCTGGAAGGTGACAGAATCAGAAAGCCTCAGTTAGAATCCTGATTGCCTCCAATTACTAGTGGTGACTTTGGACTTGTCTTCTCACTGTCCAGCCCCGTCCCCTCCTCGCAGTGGGTCCTACTCCATCAAGGTACTGTGAGGACTTACAGGGTTAGCGCTAGGTGTACGCTCCTGGCCCTGTGAGCTGGTGCCTGGGTACCAGCAGCTGCACGCCCTGTTGGTGCTGGCGCTTTCTGTATTTGCCTCTCCTTTAAAGCTCCAGAATGAAAAGGAAGTTGAGTGGCATGCTAGGTACTGTAATCAAAGACAGCCATCCGAGAGATTTACCATGATAAATAATTCCTGCCAATGAGTGCCCTCAGAGCTCAGGGGAGAGGCCTATTAATTCTGCTTCAGAGATCAGAGAAAGCTTCACAAAGGGGTTGACACTGGAGCCCAGCCTTACAAAGCAAGATGGACTCTTCCTGCTCTGTTCGATTCCTTCCTGGAAGAATCCTTTTAAGTGCAAACATGATTTTATTTGGTGGTGGTGGTGGGGGGCGGGATTTTACAAGTGATAGTCGCAACTACAGACTCACTAGCTCATTATTATTTGGGGCCTGAAAAGGGAATATCTATTCTTTACAGATTTCCCCTGTCATTTACATAATCCTGTAGGTTTGTTTCACAAGGAATTTAGGTTGAAATTGTCCTCATTTGGGCCATAATCTGCCATGAGAGATACTTACGTAATGTACAGTTAATTTGTTTCTTTGACTATTGTCTAGAGGGGTTGGATTCAATGTATCTCCTCTCTGCAGGGTCTTTTGTTGTCCTTGGATACTCACCTCACATATGTCCCTGAGTACAGGCAACTGATTAATCATGGAAATGGTGACATTCCTTGGGGTAATTGGACATTATATAAAAAGCATCTGCTGTGCTTTCCCGAGAAAGGGACAGGCAATCTACCAGTTAGCACAGACAGCTGCTCTCCTGGGAGGATTTGTGGGGAGCGCAGTCTGCCTTTGGATGGGATCTGGTCCCTCCCTGCCCCTCCCTGGCACATGGCACTTCCCTGCTTTGTGCTGGGATGTTAGACACATTGTGCTAACCTCAGAGTTGTGGCCTATGCCTCAGGTGGCCAGCCGTTTCACAACTAAGGATGACTTCCACACTCCAAAGGCCCCTCCCACAGTGCGAAGGTACAGTCTCTGGTTCTGTGCTTTGAGCCACTGCTCAGAAAGGAGTATGAGAATAAGAAAGAGTAGAGGCCGGGATGTGTTTCAGTGGTAGAGCGCTTGCCTAGCATGTGGGAGGCCCTGGGTTCAATCCCCGGCACCACATAAAAATAAAGGTATTATGTCCATGTACAGCTGAAAAAAAAAAAGGAAAAAAAATAGGCGCAACCCTGGCACAAGGGTAGGTTAGGAATATTTTATAATTCACCTTGAACTCTTAGGCTTAGTTCTATTAACTGATTCAAAGCTTGGAAGGAGAGACCCATAGAGCACATCCAGGCTACCACCACGTCCCATTGGAATTTTTGTGTCCTAAACTATCCCTAACCCATTCACGGTTCTCCATTGTCCCCATGTCCTCAGTGCAAGGCCCATCAGCCCCACCTGAACATCTGCTGCCTCCAACTGGCCTCCCTCAGGCCCACTCTCCCCCTCCCCACCCCCTGCTCTGTTTTTCATACCACAGCCAATGTGAGCTTTTTTGTTGTTTTAATATTTTTATTTTTTTAAATTTATATGCAGTGCTGAGACTTGAACCCAGTGCCTCCCACCTGCTGGGCAGGTGCTCTACCACTGAGCCACAACCCCAACCCCCAATGTGAGCTTTTAAATATGCCAGTCGGATCTTGCCATCCTCCTCCTCAAAGTCGTTGGTGCTTCCTGTTATTCAGAGGAAAAAAAGCAAAATTCCTCTCTCTTGGAATCTCATCACACTTTCCTCTCTTTGCCCACTCAGCTTCAGCTACACTGGATTTCTTTCTACTCCTTCAACTCACCAAGTGCTTTCTGACCTCAGGGCCTTTGCACTAGTTGAGCAAAGGAAGACCCCCTTTTTCATGGGGGTCTTCCTTGGCAAATTCCTTCTCGTTCTTTTTATCTCAACCTCACTTTTACCTCTTCAGAGGGCTTTTTCTCTCTTGATACATACATACTGCTTATATACACACATACCTCTATACGTGTGCACGCCCACAATATTTTCTGAACTGTTTGAGTGAAATGCAAGCATTAATGCTGTCCATTTACCTCTAAAGACTTCAATGTGTTTCCTAAGAACCAAAAGATTCTTACATAACCAAATACAATTTTTGATGATTGTAAACCAGGGGAGCATTTTACCTGTTTTTTAGAGTTTCCATCCTAGATGTATAATCAACATCAAACGTTTTAAATTCAGAATGATAAGAACTAAGAAGGGAATTAAAATAAATTGATGTATTTAACATTTATCAATCACCAGGGTAATGATGGTTTCAAACAAGAAACATCACTACACGCAAAAATTCTGGGTCTCAAAATATTTCCACACAAGATATTTAGTAATTCCAAGAGATAGGGGCTGGGGATATAGCTCAGTTGGTAGGGTGCTTGCCTCTCATGCACAAGGCCTTGGGTTCAATCCCCAGAACCACACACACACACACACAAAAAGACAAATAGCAACTTTAGAATAGAGAAGTCCGGCAGATACGACCTTAACCAAGTCAGAGGAAAAAAGGCAGAATTCCTCTCTCCTCAAATCTCATTGCACTACAGTCCCATTATTTAATCTACAGACTGTAATATAAAATGATTTTTTTTTTTGTCTGGTCCATGATTTGATCTGGGATCATGCCTCTTTGGACTCCTCTGAGTCTGGAACAGTTCCTTCGTCTTCCTTTATGTTTCGTAATCTTGATACTTTTTAAGGGTCCCAGCCAGTTCTGCCATGAGTTCTTCAATGTGGGTTTGATGGATCCTCATAATTAGGTTCAGATTATGCATTCTGAGAAGGGATGCCAGGGAGGGGGTGCTGTTGTCTTCTCCATGTGTTCTTTCAGGTGGCACATGCTGACTTGGTTAAGGTGGTGTCTGCCAGACTTCTCTAAAGTTTCTCTCTCTCTCTCTCTCTCTCTCTCTCTCTCTCTCTCTCCTCTCTCTCTCTCTCTCTCTCTCTCTCTCTCTCTCTCTCTCTCTCTCTGGTGGTGCTGGGGATTGAACCCAAGGCCTTGTGCACTCTACCATCTGAGCTGTCGCTCTGTCCAAGCTCTAACTCCCTGCTTGCTGGATGTTGCCTGGTTTTGCTCACCTTTATGCTTTCCAGTAGCATTCACTGAATGTTTTTTTTTTTTTTCCTTCAGAAAAATCACTGGGAACATCTGATGAAGTAGTTTTTTTTTTTTTTTCTTTGATGCAAGTGTTCAATTTGGATACTGTTGATTGAATGAGCTTCTCAGACAATTAAATCATCAGTGTTTGGCAAAAAAAAAAAAAAAAGATTTTCTGGGTGCTTTTAATACTACGGAGATGTTCGCTAAGGCTACTCAATTCCCCTTATCCTTGACGTCTGTCAGATATTTACTCAGACTTTTATAATAATTGTATTTTACTTGGAATGTTAGGTATGAATGTTTTCACTGTCAATACTACAGGAATTTGTAAGCAGATAATATTATGACCCTAAATTGCCAAATTAAGCTCATTTGACTTATTAAAAATAGCAACAAGATATGTGAGGGAGGGCGCTCTTGTTATGTTTCGGGGGTATTCAGTAAGAGTTTCTTATAAGGAAAATAAAATCACAATAACTTCTTGTCTCATTTGAAACACTTTTACCAACTCCTTGCCTTGAAATAGACAGTAAATTTGTGATGAGAAACAAATATTCTGAAATTTGCTGCCTGGAGTGGTACAAGTAACTCCAAGAAGTGAGTCATTTAAAGTCAGTGTCTTAACATGCCGAGCACATTAAAACCTTGGTGTTTTAGTCAGGTTTTTTCACTGTGAACAAAAGACCTGACAAGAACAATGTAGAGGAGGAAAAGTTTACTTGGGCTCACAGTTTCAGAGGTTCTGTCCATCATTGGCTGACTCCATAGCTCTGGGTCCAAGATGAGGCGGAAGGTCAGGCAGAAGTGGGGAGGAAAGCACCTCAGCAGAGAGAACTTTGCTCAGCAGGAACAGAATATAAACCCCCCAAATATGCCCCCCCCCCGTCACCTGTTTCCTCTAGCCACACCCTATCTGCCTATAATTATCACCAGTTAATCCATGTCAGTGGATTCATGAATTGGTTAGGTTAAAGATCTCATAATTTAATCATTTCACTTCTGAAAATTCTTGCATTGTCTTGCACATCAACTTTTGGGGGACATCTCGTATCTAAACCGTAACACATGATTTGAAAGATACTGCCACTTTCTAATAGCTGGTTCTTTATTGTTTATATTGTTTTTGCAGTGCTAGGGGTTGAACCCAGGAGTGCTCTACCACTGAGTCACCTCCGGAGCCCTCTTTAATTTTGAGAATGGGTCTTGCTAAGTTCCTGAGGGTCTTGCTAAATTGCTGAGGCTGGCCTCCAACTTGTGATCCTCCTGCCTCAGCCTACAGAGTCCCTGGGATCACAGGTGTGTGGCACCCTGTCCAGTTTGTGCTTATCTTTAAATGTGATATGCTGCAGCTCCCAGGAAGCTGCCACTCCTGAGTTTATTTAAAATTCAACTAACACATCTTTCCAAATTATAAGCTATTTGAAATTTTACACCCTTACGAAGGAGGAAACATTTTCTCAAGTCACTGTTCAGTATTTTGAAGCAAGTATTCTCCCTTATAAATGGTTGATCATAAATACAAAGCAGCAGCTTAGAACCACAAGATATCGCAAACAGTTCTGTAGAGCAGAGGTGCCTCAAGCTCACGTTCACCTTATGGCAATCCAACACCCAGGGAAACAGTTCAGATAAAAACTCTGTTTTGCACTTTCCAGTTTATGTGTCAGATGTTGAAGTACATGCTATATAATTACAAGGCACATTACTCTCTGGGGTGAGACATGCAAAACCATACTCTATTCTTCACGGCCATTGAGGAGGTATTTGAATATAATTCTGACTACAGTCATTTTTGACCTGGTTGACAGACATCTGACTCTACCCCATTGTCAGAAGTAACTTTGCTGGGATACTTTTGACCTATTTGGCTAATTCACTAGACACACAGTCTTGGATCCCACATGGATTGTATTGGAAAGCAGTACTCATATTTTCAAAGCTGGCTTCTCATTTAACGTGTATAACAAGGTCCACAGGAAAGGATTTAATAAGCGTTTCAAGGAGAAAGTGTGTTTTCCCCTCATGGGCTAAGTTAAACATACACTGGCAAATTTAAGTTCTATTATATGACTTAAAAGAACATGAAGATGTCTGTTTTAGAAGAGGTATAGCCAAGGAACTCCTGTTTAGGCTCTCTGGGTGCTGTTCAAATGATGCTCTACGGCAGGGAGTGCAGACTGGATTACCACATTTCTTTACCCAGAGCATCTTGAGGGCTCAAGTGGATTTTATTGCCCTAGAGAGAGCCCCAGAGACCCTCAGTGGCTACTGCATTTACTTGTCTTTGAATTTTTATGGCCTTTCTCTTCTTTGGTTCATTGTTGCTCTATAGCCAGTAAGAGGTGCAGACCTATAGGCACCATTGGATCTGACTGGACATTTCCCCTTGAACTTGACCACCCTTATCACAGGCATCATCATATTCTCTCCTAAAATTCCCTCTCTTCTCATTATGAATATGCAAAAAAGATTTCCCTCTCTTCAACCAGCAGTCCGTCTAGTCTTTTTAAGGATCATTTCAGCTGGGTGTGGTGGCATATGATTATAATCCAGTGGCTCAAGAGGCTGAGGAAGGAGGATCACAAGTTGAAAGCCAGCTTCTGCAACTTAAGTGAGACCCTGTCTCAAATTAAAAAAAAAAAAAATGGGTTTGGGTTGGGTTTGTGGCTAAGTGATTAAGCACCCCTATTTAACCTCTAGTTAAAAAAAAAGAAAGAAAATGATTATTTCACTTCACCTGAAAGAAACTAGATGTATAAATATTAAATGTTAGGTAAGCCGGGTGCAGTGTGCACTCCTGTAATCCCAGCAGCTCAGGAGGCTGAGTCAGGAGGATTGTGAGTTCAAAGCCAGCCTCAGCAATTTAGCAAGGCCCTAAGCAACTCAGTGAGACCCTGTCTCTAAATAAAATATAAAAAAGGGCTGGGGATGTGGCTCAGTGGTTAAGTGCCTCTGGGTTCAATCTCAAGTAACCATCCTCCCCGGCCCCTGCCAAAAAAAAGGTAACATTCAAAACTTATTTCTCCCCTGTCAGGAGCTTGCTCTGAGCAGATAAAGCTCAGCTCATGGGTGCTACTGGGCTTGTGCCGGTATTCTCAGGTGGTGTAGTTTGCATGTGACAGATAGGATCAGACATTACTCTCTGTAAAACCAGCTTAGAAGACTTTCAAATCTGCAGAGTGAGGCAGGGAAGCTTTTTTTTTTTTTTTTTCTTTCCCTTCCTGAAAAGAAAAGAATTGGCACAAGGGATTGCTAGTTTCAGATGTAGTTGAAATAGTGAATTTAAGGTGTGGTTTATTATGATCTCTCAAATAGTTCAGCTATGTTGAACCAAGTGCTTTCAGACTCTATGATGATGCAGTTCTTTGGAACCTTCAGGGTTCTCGGAACAGTTTATAGAAACTTCCAATCCCATCTGATGTCTTCATTTTATTGCCAACTAGAGAGATCTCAAAATTGGTTAATGGGTTGTCTGTGGGAGCCCATGGCTGGGGGGACGTGTTTGTGAATGGAGCTGAAATTATGATCCTGGTCTCTTGACTCCACAGTGGTTAGGAATAGTCCGATGGGCAAGGGAAGTGAGAGTAAAGGGAGAGAGACAGTGAAAGAAGTGAACAGGGGATAGGAGGAAGGGAAAGATGTGAAAAAATGCCGAAGGAGGGCCACAGATTGTAGTTGTTTAGTTTGAGTTACAAATGATGTTTACTAGTTAGATTTTAGTTGTCACTGGATCTTTTATTTATTTATGTGCAGTGCTGAGGATCAAACCCAGGGCCTCACACAGGCTAGGCAAGTGCTCTACCACTGAGCCATGACTCCAGCCCACTAGTTAGATTTTAAGTCAGGGTTCAAGTTGGAGAAGGGGCTGGACCTGACCCTAGAAGAACAGAGGCTTGAATCCTGACCACTCACAGAGGGTTCACACATCCCTTGGGGCAGGTTGTGGCCCAGGTGGACTGTGGTTCTCTGCTCCCTCTCCAGGAATTAGCGGTACTTTGTAAGCCAGTTTTGAGAGAAGAGACTGTCCTGTTCTGAGGCAGAATGAAGCACAATGAACCACTCATGAAGATGTTTATTTCCTGCCCAACAACTGCAAGCCCAAACTGGGTTCTTTTCTAGGTTTAGAATTTTATTCCTTGTAGGTTCCTTATGTATGGGGGGTTACAGAAGAGCTGACTTTCTAGAAGTTGCCAAAGTAAGTGTTAACAGCCAGTGCATTTTTCTTTTTTCTTTTTGGTACTAGGGATTGAATCCAGGGGCACTTAACCACCGAGCCACCTCCCCGGCCCTTTTATTGTATTTTATTTTGAGACAGGGTCTCACTGGGTTGCTTAGGGCCTTGCTAAGTTGCTGAGGCTGGCTTTGAACTTGCAATCCTCCTGCCTCAGCCTCCCAAGTCACTGGGATTACAGGTGTGCACCACTGCACCCAGCCCAGTGCATTTTTTCCAAAGCAAGGCTTTGCCTAGTAACATCTCCAGTTATAGATGGCCTCCTCCTGTCCATTTTTCTCATGCCCTAAGCTCTCATCGATTTTTGTTTTTGTATTCCTGTGTTCCCATTCCACTTTATACATTTGCTACTTTATTGCATTGCTAAGAATATTTCCTTCTGTTTATAACTAGTTCTGTGATTTATTAATCAATTTCCTATTTTGATTTTTCATTAATTAATGATAATTAATTCCTTTCCTCTTTCCTTAGGTTTGTTTTAAGTCTTTTTAACTTTTAAAGTCAAATGGGTATTTTATTTTTGTTGCTGTTAATAAAAGTATTAAAGGTTCTAAGTGTGTTTTTAAATGAAACTCTGGCTATAGCCCCTAATTTTTCTAAATAATGTGCCTTTGTGGTTTAGATCTGCTTTCTGAACAAACATTAATTAAAGGGAGAGTTTAAAGATTTTTAGATGGCAGGCTTTTTGTTCTGAATAAAACTTATTACCTAGTTTCAATGTGTAGTAGTCAGAGAATATGTCTTTCTCAATTTTTAGGGTTTATTGGAAGTTCCTTTGTGGCCTAATTTGAAATAATCTTTAGAAGTGCTCCATTAATGTGTAACCCATCCATCTCTAAGACCCCCAACTTGTTTTTAATATGTAGTTTGCCTTTAATTTTAATATGCAATTAAAATGGCCAAGCCCCTTATCTATAAACTGCGGGAGGGCCAGTGCTTGTGGGAGGTTCTTTTTGTTTAGGGTGGAGGGGCTGCTGTGCTCTGTCTACCTGTTTGCTTTTGAGATGGGTCTCGCTCTGTTGCTCACACTGGCCTGGAACTTAGGGGCTCCAGTGATCTTCCAGTCCCAGCCTCCCAGGTAGCTGGGACTCCAGGTGTGTGTGTCACCACGCCCATCTTTACCTCTTGCACTGTTGCTGCAGCAGCTAACCATGAGTTCCCTCTGGCTGTGGGTCCCGACAGGCTGGGTGACAGTGCACCCTGTGTTCTCCATGGCTTCACACAACAGAGATTTGTCCCTTGCTCTTGTGGCATGTCTGTGAGTTTGGGTGGCGAGTCCCGTTGTCAGCATCTGGAAACCGCTAGAGGCTGAGGCAGGAGGAAGGGCTCTAGGATGCTTCTTCCCAGAAGAACTCATGTTCATATTTCATTGATCAGAAAGACAGGTGGCAAGGCCAAGCTGGAAGAGAGTGGGGAGATGCCATCCTCTTCTACAGGAGAAAGTGGAGAGGAAACAGATGTGGCGAACAACAGCCACCGTCATGCTCGAGAGCCTGCTTCCCAGAGGGGCTGCCGTCTTTGGGAACACGTTTGCCCTCACTTTCTCCGTCCTCCTCCCAGAGCAAGGCCCTTCTGTGTGTCAGACCTGCAATCACCGGGTTGGGCATATCAGGAGGTGATTATAATACAGGGCCATAAACATTTAAATTCAGTGTCAGGTATCAGTGACTCTCCAAGTTTATTGGCTATTCTCCATCACAGGAAATTTCTCACTCGCTCTTCCTTTCTCTAGGTCTCTGATTTGGGCCATGTTCATGTCTTGGTGCCCTGACTGTCCTTACGTATCCCATTGTTTTCCTGCTTGCTGCTGATTTTTTTTTTGGCGGGGATGGGGGGCTTTCTCTGAAGGGCGGTTCATCCCTTTGTTTGATCATCCTCTACACACCAAGGCTGGGGAGGGTTGTTGGCACGGGAGCCGGGGAGCTCACTGTTCTTTAAAACAAAACAATAGCAACAAAACAAAAACAAGGCAAACCCCCACGGTCTGTCTCTGGACAGCTGATGCCTTTTCTAGAATGAAGAGGTGTTTTGCTGAAGGGTTTGCTTTTTTAACTGGTATTTCACCCTGCTCTAGATGCTTGTGGTGAAATTGCTTACTGTCATGTAAATGCTCGGTGTACACTTTGCTGCCTAAATCTGTGGCGTTCCTGATTGGGTATGGTGAGAATGTGTATAATGAGGAATACTTTTAAATCTAATTAACCAACCTATTCAGATTCTCTACACCCTCCCCTCCCTCAGGCCTCTTTAATCTGTCAAAGACTGAGCTGCATATTAATGTCACCCATTATTGTTGTGATCCTGTTGTTTTTTTCACTGATTCCCTAGTTTTTGCTTTACATATATATAGTCTATATAAGTGAGTAATTATTTAATTAGGTAATTATTCTATCTAATTACTTGAGTATGTAATTATTCAATATGATAGTTTCATTGTGGGATTTGCTATTTTTTAAAATATAGTCTTTGAGGGCTGCTTTTTTTTTTAAACCTTGAATTTTATTGTCTCTGATCAATACTGTAACTCAATTTGTTTAGCTGCATACTTATCCACTGATGATTTTTAGTCACATGATTCATCACAGATATATCTCTATTAGTAGTGGGAGGTGGATCTTGTCTGACACACGATTCTAGCACAGCCAGGTCTTATTTGTGTCTTCCGATCTCTGGCTGCAATACAACATCAGAGCCCAGGTCTGTCCTTGGCCATGTCGCACGACTGACACTGTGATCCTGGAACCGACGAAGCATGAGAGGCGTGCACAAGGGTGACATCGGTGTCAAATGGTCTGGCCTTGCAAGGAGCATCGTAGTGGGGAGGTGGCTAAGGGTTCTGGAGGTACAGACCTGAGCCAGGAGGCAGCTGTGCAGGGGAACAGCGTCACTTTTCAGCCACTGAACTCACTCCCCTGCACACAGCGAAAACGAGTCACCATCCACACCTCTGCTGTCAGCCCCATGGGTCTTGTGATGAGTCATGTTATTCATCCATCGTCTGGTTCCAAGACAATGACCAGCCAACATTTTCAGAGTTCTTATGAGTTCTGCTTTGATTTTGTGTGCCAGTCAACCTCGGTTTTTAGTGAAAAGCGGGAGGGTTGGTCATGCATTGCTAGTCAGATACCCGGCTAAACTGGAATTTCTTGTGATACTTTGATCATTTTAAAGATTCTGGCCTTTCCTTACTGAATTTTTGCTTTTCCTTGTGATGTCTCCTATGTAGTGTTTCACTTATTTTAAAAAGTTAAATAAGCTTTATAGGAATATCTAGAGGCCTCGTAGGAGATGGCTTCAAAATCAGATGTCCCCAGGTCCATATATTAGCTGTGTGTTCCAGAGCAGGTTCCTGGAATTCTGTGGGTGGGTCTCAGCTCCCTTTCCTATAAAATGAGGATAATCATTTCCTCTCTAAAGGATGGCAGTGGAGTGCGGAGGCAATCTGTAGTGTGTTAGCCAGGACTTGCTCTGCTTTAGAGATGTGAGAATCCGAATCACAATCAGTTGTTCTTAAGAGAGAGATGGAATCAGGACGGGGAACTTGGATGAATTATACACATCAGGGCTGTGAATAATAGGGTGACCTCCCTCACTCCCCCAATCGTGCTTTTATAAGCATCCTGGGTGGACGAATGATTCCATCTGCTTCAAGATGATATTATTTAAGTATCTACTCACTTTTCTTTTTAAAAGTAGGAGTGTGGAGAAATAGATTTACTTGGTGTCTAAAAATAAGGAAAGCATTAATAAGATTTTCTGAACTGGGTAACTTCTTGAAAGGCATATGAAAAGTTCTAGAAGTTATATAACAGGCTAAATAACTTATCTCATTACACAGAACTGTATCAAGTCTTAATCTGGTTTAGAACTGTCAACTGGATGTGGTGACAGACTTCAGGGGACTGTCATGCTTACACCAGGAAACCTGGAGGGGTATTTTGTAAAAATACCTAAAAATTCTAGGTAGCACAGGCAAGGAACCTGTTTTCTGTCTCCTCAATGAGAGCAGATGCAGTCTAGGTCTCCCACAATGTGAAGAGGGAGTCAGGAGAGGATCTTGCACTGACTGGAGCTATGTTCTCATACCAGTGAAATACATATATGTGTAAAATATTATATTTTAGATGTTGAAGGATCTTTATCTTATCCATTTATTTATATGTGGTGCTAAGAATCGAACCCAGTGCCTCACACATTCTAGACAAGCGCTTTAACAATGAGCCACAACCCCAGCCCCTAGAGATATTTTAATGCTGCTCCATGATTAGAATCTCAGGATCTGCACTGCTGGCCCCTATTTTTAATCCAGCTCCAATCCAATCTTTGCCCCTCCGACTCCCCTTTCTGTTTTCATGCGGGTCCAGTTCTCCTTCCTCCTGATATAGTCTTCATGTGGCAGGACAAAGGTCATTACTATCTAGCTCACTGTTGTCTGCCTTTCAAGTCCCCTGGCAGACTTGGGTTTTGTGTCCTGTGGCTGCTGCTTCCCTTGCTTCTTCTACCCTCTCCAAGTGGGTGATAGGAAGTGGGGAGAATGGAGTGGGCTGGGGAGGAGAGGTGGGCAGGGTGGGGGAGGAAGGAGAGATGGAATGAGAGTTTACATTTGCATAGTGATGTTGAGTTTTTCTGAAAAAGGGAAGGAGAAGAGAAATAGGAAGAAGGCAGAGCAGCCTGAGGCAGAGTTTGGGGGGAGGGAGGAGGAGGTTGGAGGGAAGGGCCCCTTGGGTAACTGTATATTGTACAAAGAGAACAAAGAGAAAAGGAGGGCTTTAAGAAGCACCGCTGGGAGGATGATAAGTTCAAGGGCAGCCTCAGCATCTGCAACTGAGACCCTGTTTCAAAACAAAAAAATAAAAAGGGCTGGGGATGTAGCTCAGTGGTAAAGTGCACCTGGGTTCAGTCCCCAGTACCAATAAATCAATAACACACACACACACGCACGCACACACAAAAGAAATGAAAAGCATTGCTGGCACTTTCTATTCTTAATGGCATTTGAGAAATTCTAGCAGAGAATTTGGTATATTTTGAATTCTGGTTGCATGAATGGTGTCTCCTTGCCTATGACAGCCCTCAGAACTGACCCAGGTGTGAGTGTGTCTAATTAAAGGCTAGTCCTACTGGCCAAGTAGTCATTTTCTCTTCAGTTAACTGTTATGCAAATCTCTGCCCCAAAGCATCCTATATGTACTGGCAGGGCTTCAGAGGGATCTCTCCAACTTCCGCTCATTTCTCTGTTCAGGTGTCTCACCCTACTTCTTTATGCTGACAAAAGTGATCACTGTCATTAACAGTAATAATGATGACAAAAGGCAATCGCAGTAATTGGGGCAGTTGGGTAAAGCACCAGTAGAAATGAAAACCAGCTTTCTCAGTTTGAAATTCTAGACGTGAAAATCTTCAAATTCTTTCTCATAATTACTCCACAATTCTGAACTCTTTCTAGAGGTGATTTCAAAGCATCTAAACGAGAATTCATCCTTTCAGGAAAACTCAGAAAACTTCATCAGCCCGAGCACGTGCAAGCTGCTCTTCTGGGCAGTGGAGATGGGTCGGTGCATGACTCCTCAGGGTTCTGGGTTTAAAAAGACTTCAGATAAAATACATATCCAAATAGGTATAATGCAAGGTTGAGGGTGTCTTAAAAGGGCGTGGACACCCATTGCTCCAGGAGTTCAGAGGATCAGGTGCAGACCCACTTCTTAGCAATGGGACGGGACATGTTCTGAGAAATCATTGTGAGTTGATTTTGTCTTGGTGAGAGCACTGTGGTGGGTACTTACACACCGCCTGTTGCTCCCAGGCTGTGGACCTGTATAGCACGTGATGGTATTGAACATTGTAGGCCATTGCCAGTATTTGTGTGTCTAAACATGTCTACACATAGAAAAGGTAGGAATTTTCAAGCTTCATTGCAATCTTATGGGACCACCTTGGTATATGTGGATTGTTGCAGATGGCAATGTCGTTATGGGGAGCAGAGTTACATGTGACTTTGGAGTTTGGACATCAAGTCCATGGGTTGTTTTTGGGGCAAGACTGTTCCTTAACAGGTATCATCTTAGTGCCTTATTTAATTTATTCCCTGTCTGTAGATTCCACAGAGAATTCCGTGCCCCCCCCTCCCCCCCGCCCCAAATACTGTCACCCTCTCTTCTTTCCTGCTAGCAACTGGTTCACTTCTCTGTCTTGCACTCTTTGCATCCTCACTCTTTTTCCTTGGGAGTTCTGACATTGGGGTCCTCTCTCCCCTCCTCCCAGATCCTTGTATCATCCTGACCCTCTGAATACCCCTTTCCTGGGAGCATTTTTATCCTAAAGGCTTCCCTGGGCCCCACTCCCTGCTTCTGATCAGGCACCAGGTAGGGCCCTATGGCGGATGCCAGTGTAACCCAAGGCTGCCATTTGGAGAAATGAAGGGGGGCAGATGTTTTGGAGAGAGAAAGTGCTGGGCCAGCACTGGGTGGTCAGTCCTACTTCTCTAAGCCATTCCCAGTAACACAGGTCGATCACTTGGCACTTTTCCCAAACCCTTGCCAATTGTTCTTTCCCTTTCTGTGTCAAGTCATGGCTTCCCATGAGTTTGTGTGACCTGTGTACCTGCTGGCTGGTTGGTTTGGGCTGTCAATGGGGCCACTACTTTCTCGGCAGGCTATAGATTTTGTTAGAGAAAGGGTCCTGGGCACCCCAGAGTGTGTGTGGGGTGGGGAAGAGACAGCAGGCTCCATCAGGAGGGGTGGGCGGAAGGCACGGTGGAGGCCAGGCCCAGCCTTTCTATTCTAGAGCTAAGAACAGACTGGTTTCCTTGACAACAGAGATGAAGTCTGCTCATCTGCTCGGGGTAAGCTTTTGTGTGTCTGTGGAAAGCTCTGGGACTTGGGGACAAGAAAGGCAATCCTTTCTTTATCATCTGTGCGGCAAGCCATTTCTGAAGATGCGCCAGCCCTTACTGTATTATTAACACTATTAAAACCTTCCCCGGGTGAAGGTGGGAGTTCATAACCCACTTGAATCAAAGTGTGGAATATGATATGTCAAGAAATTTGTAATGTTTTGAACAATCCACAATAAAAAATTAAAAAAACAAACAAACAAACAAAAAAAAACCTTCCCCGGTGTCACCGTGATATCAGTTATATAACCTGCAAATTGGAGTCCAGATATAGGATCTTCCTTTCGGCTGCATCCTTGATGTATTTTGCCAACCCACAACACCTTTTTGATGACATGTTTTAATATGTCAGTCAAATATGTACTCACCTCCACTGCTCTTGAAGGATAAATCAAAAGCATTTCTTCCTTCCTCAGCTAGTAATGATTTGTGTGGCCAGGCTGCTAGGAGGAAATTAAAATTAGCCCTTGACAAGCTGACGTTGGCTCAAACCTGCACTTGTCAGATGGCATCCCCAGAAAAGGTTTTTGGATCCAAACCTTCATTCTTGATGCAAACCAGAAGACTCCAGCTTTTAAGCTGGCCCACTTGCTTTCATCACCAGGCTTGATTTCAAGGCAGCAAGTCTTGGTGTAGTGGCTTGGTATTTTACTCATGCAGCACCTTCCCTTACTATGCATTATTAAAGCCTCCTTAAAAAAGCAGCCTGAGGATCATTGGGGAGACTTTGAGCCAGCAGTGATTTCAGTCTCCATGCAAGAAGCAACATCCACTGTTGGAAAAACTCAGAAGATTCTACAAAATTGTAGCCTATGGCAAATCTAAAGGAGATGGTCCTTGGACCTTGGTCTTATAAAAGTAGCTAATTTGATCAAGCATGTCTTTTTGTATGTATGTCTATGTCAGTCTACTGACTGCTTGGATGCTAAATAATATAGAAGGGAAACTGTGAGCAGGATGTATGTGCACAGAGTGACTGTGAGGAGGTGGGGAGTAATTAGCAGGGGAAGGTGGATTTAGACAGATGTATGAACAGACAGATGGTGGCCAGAACCTGGAGCCTTTTCCGTCAGGCATTTTAGCAATTCTTCTTTCTCAGTGATGTTCATCTGGGACTCAAATTTAGCTCTGGCATGTCCCTCTGTCCCCAATAAACAGGGCGAGCTGTGACATTATAAAACGGTTCCTTTGTTTCCTTCATGTCCCCAAAGGAGAGCCACTGACTTCCCCAGGCAAACAGTGGGCTCAGCTTAGAGGCGGCTTCAGTCTACTGAGCTCTTTGTCTGGAGGCCACCTCCCTGCCCCTAGGGATTTCGCTGCTGTATCTCTAGATGACAGGATCCTCCTCTCCATCCCACCTCCCTCACGCCTCAGAGCCATCTGAGGATGGTGGGGAAATCCAGGACCAGACTCTGGTTTGGTGCTTTTTATCCCCCATGACACAGCCCCAGAATGACAGCTCTGTGGTCAGGCTCCTTTGTGTGGTGTGTGGTTTGAGGGATTGGGGAACGCTTTCTGTTTTATACATATGTGATTTTCACTGGTCCACTCACTCACTCCCTGCCTTCAAATGTTTCTAACTAAGAAAGTCAGACAGATGACTTCTGTAGTCAGCCTAGTGTTGAGCAGGTGTGTGGATTTGGATCTGTAGGAAGGAGTGTCACCAGTTAAATTCAGAGCTGTTTCTGATTGATACAAAACAGTTCTGTGAACTGTAAAGATCCAAAGGCTTCATATTTTTTTGCTTCTTCGTGGGCTGGTTACAAATCCCTGGCTTTCTCCCACCTTCCTACAGAATCAGGCTGCTTCTCGCTGCTGCCATGTGCCACTTCATGCTCAGAACCCCGTGGGTGGGGGATTTGAAAATAGGACCATAAACATCACCTCGAGGTATTGGGTCCGACACAATATCAGTAGTTACATTTTGCCTGTGGTTATTAAAAATGAAGGGTGAAAATTCACCTACAGAATTTCCCTTTAGTGTCTTCTAGTCTAAAGCCTGCACCTGTTGAATGCAGAAAGGTCTGCTTAAGGGAAAATTAAGGTTGGCTGGTGCACAGGGAAGATGCCCTCTGCTATATAACATGATGGATGTGGGCTGGCTGTCATGCAGATGCTGCATAAGGAAGGCGTGATCCAGGAGAACAGCAAAAGACAGCAGTGCTCAGCTGTGTCTCTCTGCAAGGTCTGCCGAGGGCTGGGTCTCTTCCTCAGAGGCTCATCGGTCACTCCAGCAAAAACATTGTGCAGCCACAAATGGCCAGTGGGCCCTGAGAGTGATTAGAAGGGCCTTGAGGTATTGTCTCATTATACCTCAGTCTATACCATCCCATTCATTGAGCCAACTCTTACTGAGACATAGTGAGGACAATGTCAGACAAGTCGGCTCTCTCAGAACTTCCAGTCTAGTGATGGTGACAGCCTATTCTAGTTCTTTGCTATTTTTAGAATTCCAACAAAGAAGTTTCTATACAATAAACATTTCCACAGGTATACATGGTTGTAGCAGGGGTCTTGCCGCCTGACTTAGCATTGGCCTTATTGCTTATATCTCCTTACCCTGCAAAGAGGAAGCAGTCTCACATTGGTAGTAGGTGAGGGTGGTGGCTGCCTGTCCAGGCAGGTCTTTCCCAGCAGACCCTGGGGTAGCAGATGTTTTCTTTTCTCTCATTCTTTGGTGTCCATCAGCTTCTAAGGACCCTGGTCCCCTCACTACCAGGGGGCTGAGGCCCCATTGTTACAATAGAGTAAGGCAGCCTTCATACTCCTGGTGTGTCTCCCTAACTGTTCCGTGTTCCTTTTGGCTTCCCCTGATGTCAGCCCACCAAGAGGAACACTGTCTTATTAGATCACGTTGACGTGGGAAGGATTAACAAATATCTGATCATCTCTCCCAGGAGTGCTAGCTTTGAAAAAAGAAGATACATTATATACATTATACATTATAAGATACATTATACACATGCTCCCACTTGAGGCAAAGAGGAGTGAGGCAGAGGGACCCCACTCACACTGCATAACCTGTGGCCTGCTTGTCTGGCCTCACAGGTTCACACAAACCGTGACCATTTTGCCCTCCACGTGAGCAAGTGCATGTGCACACGTGTGTCCAAGTCTTCTTACTAGGTAACTATTTAACTTACATGCATCCTTGTAACTGATCTTGGTCCACAGGCCCATGTGGAGCTGTCTGCCTTTGAAGAGCATCAGTGTTTAAAGTCTCCTCGTGAGGGCGTTGTCACATGTCCCCACACCAACCTCAGGGAGCTACACTTGACATCTCTCCCCATTCTGCTCACACGGTGGGGAGAGTTGCGATATTTCACATATACTATCCCAGAGCTGCTATTTGGGAAAGAAATAGCATTCGTTTTCTTGCCACTATCTTTCACCGCTTACAAACGGTAACAATTGCCTATGGGACTCTTGAGAAATTATGAAGTGTTAATTAGTCGAAGCACTGTGTATTTAAAATATATGGCATATTTAAATAACTATGAAATCAAACCTACTTTGCAAAGTTGCAAGACCATCTGGTCCAAAAATCTGAGGACTTGAATTTTTCTGCATATATTAAGAGACATTTTTAGATGCTTCTGGAAATGGTGATTTCATATCATTTTTGTTTCCTTAATATTGAAACTGGGGCCTGGAAGCAGAGTATGACCTGGTTATGGTCATCCTCCAGAATACTCTAATTTCTCTTAATGTCCAAAGGGTCTGATTAGAGAGTAAAAGGACTAGATTGTGGCTGTAGTTGTTCTTGAAAGTCACACATTTCAGAATGATTGATACGGATGACTTTCAACTCTTCTGGATTAAAAATAAAGAGGAAGCGTTTCCTGACATATGTGTGTGGAGGACAGAAACCAAGAAACCCCGTCTGGCCAGCAACAACTAAATATCAGTATGTCTTTTTCTGGAAAAATGACATCCCCTTGACCTTGATCTTTCATAGGTTCAATGAAGCAAGCAAGGAAGAGTTGGACTGTGTATCAGTCTGGGTCTAACAAGGGAAATAGGAACTTCCTGTATCTCAGCAGAGGGGATTTAATGCAGGACATCTGCACAGGTAGCGGAGGAGTTGAAAACCAACCCATAAACAGGGTGTGGAGAGGTAGCCCAGAGATTTATCCCAGCAGGACACTACTCCCCCTGCCTACTGTCACCTCTACCTTGAAGCTGATAAGAGAGAGGGAGGAGTAGTGTCATCCCAGCCTGGGGCCAGGGTCCCTCAGGGGAAGCTAGAATATGGTGGGCCTCTGCCGTAGGAGTGGGACTGTGGAGGAGATGCCACTTGAGCCAGAGCATGGGACGAAATGCTCTGGCCTCTCCCCCATGTCGGGGTCAGTGCCCCCATTGCCCTCAACCTAGGGGGAAGCAGCTGCCCACACAGGGAAGGCTGAGGAGTGGTTAGGCCGGCATAGGCCCAGGCTAGGTGGCCATTGAAGTCCTGCAACAGATAATTAGTGAGTTGGATGCTCAACCTGTCTTCAAGGGTTTGCCAATGGGAAAACCCTGCCAAGAGGGCCCTGGTCTTTAAAGAGGCCTCCCTGCTTCCACTGTCGGAAATAAACATCCCCGGGGTGCACCTGCCATTCTCTGCGTTAGACTTGCTGGTATGGAGGAAGGCAAGCCTTCAGGGCGGTGTCTGTGTGTGAGGGACAGAGAGGAGGAGACAGGGAAACACTCCGCCCGTGGGTGAAGAGGGACAGTTGAGGCCCCCAAAGGCCAGAGGTCAGAAGGCTTCACCCAGGACTGGGGATGGTTATCGTCGGCAAAAGGGCACTTCTCATCATAAAATAACTCACCACAGGGCAGTGTGCATAGCAATTTTTTTAAAAAAATATTTTTGTTGTAGATGGACACAATGGCTTTATTTATTTTTATGTGGTGCTGAAGTTTGAACCCATGCCTCATACATGTGAGGCACACGCTCTACCGCTGAGCCACAACCCAAGCCCCTCTAGATTATTTCACATATTTTCACACAAAGTATCTTTTTCATAGAGTGTCTTCAGTAATACCTGTCAAACTGGATTTGGTATCCTGGATTTAATCTTTGATATGCATCATCCCAGAGTGTGTGGCTGACTACTCAGGCAGGTGTTTCAGCCCCAGGAGAACTGATTCCTCTTCTCTGTGTTTTGGAGTCGAACATACTTGAAGAGCCTTTCCAATTCTGTCACTCTAGAACCTACCTAGACCCTTGCAGACTGATAAAGGAAATGGCCCTTACAGTCATGTCAGGAAGAAGATGCACGAGGAGTTAACATGATACTCCCCAACAAGACCACATCCGATGAAGTCCAGACCGAGGGCAGTGCTGTGTCCTCAAGAATGGTGTTCTGGTTTGGATATGAATATCCTCCCAAAGGCTCATGTGTTAGACGATGCAGTAACATTCAGAGGCAAAAGATGGGACTATGAGAGCTGTAATCTCATCAGTGGATTAATCCATTTGATGGACTAATAATTTCAATGGACTTTTGAGTAGCAACCTTAGGTGGATGGGGTGTGGCTGGAGGACTTAGGTCACTGGGGACATGGTCTTGCACTATATTTGTCTCTGGCCCTTTGCCTGCTCGCTCTCTCTGCTTCCCACCTGCCATAAGCTGAGCAGCTTTCCTGTGCACACCCTTCAACCATGATGTTCTGCTTTACCTCAAGCCCAGAGCAATGGAGTCAGCCAACCAAGGATAGAGATGTCGAAAATGTGAGCCCCAAATAAACTTTTCCTCCTCTAAGATGTTGTTGTCAGATGTTTTGTTCACAGTGACGCAAAGCTGACTAACACAAATGGACTTACGTGGCCAGCAGAGGCTCTTAATAATAACTTGAGGTGTTTGCTTTTCTTGAAAGTGAAATGGGGAATATATAGATTACAGCATTCTTTCTTTCTTTCTTTTTTTGGTACCGGGAATTGAACCCAGGGACACTGAACCACTGAGCCACATTCCCAACCCTTTTTTATATTATATTTAGAGGCAGGGTCTCACTGAGTTGCTAAGGGCCTTGCTAAGTTGCTGAGGCTGGCTTTGAACTTGCCATCCTCCTGCCTCAGCCTCCCAAACTGCTGGGATTACAGGCATGTGCCCCTGGCTCTGTAGCATTATTTCTTATAAACCACTTTTCTTTGCCACCTGGTGGCTCAAACCTCACAAAGCTTCTGCTCTCTCAACACAAGAATCCTGAAAACTTACATATTTCTTTGAAGATCCCATCCTCTTGCTCTTTCCCCATCTCCTTGGGTGTGTGGCTGAGTTCAGAGGTAGATTATGTGCTTGATGTGTACAAGGTCCTGGGTTCAATCCTTAGCACTTAAAAAAAAAAAAAAAAACAACCAGGTGGAACTCATCCTTTCTTTTCCTTCCTTTTCTCTTTTTCACTTTCCTTCTCTCTTTTTCACTTTCCTTCTCTTTTCTTTCTCATTCATTCTAACAAATGGAATCTCACTGTGTTGTTCAAGCTGACCCCAAACTCCTGGGCTCAAATGATCCTCCTGCCTCATTCTCCCAAGTAGCTGGAACTACAGGTACACTACCACATGTGGCTGAAAACATCTTTTCTTAGGAGAGGATTAGTTCCTGAGACCCAAATCCTCAATGACCTAATTGCTTCTTAAAGGTCCCACATCTTGATACTGTTACAATAGCTATGAAATTTCAAAATGAGTTATTTCCCCCCTAATTTTTAAATTTTGGGATGGGGTCTTGATAAGTTGCTTGAACTGGCCTCCAACTTGTGATCTCCTCCCACAACCTCCTGAGTAACTGGGATAGAGTCAGGAACCGCTGTGCCCAGCTTCAATATAAGTTTTGGAGAGGACCTTCAGATCATAGCGGAGGAAAAGGGTCTCAAGGGTGTAGAAAAGCTTCAAAACTCATACATTAATCATCTTTGTTCTGACTCACAGAGGTGAGTCATAGCATGAAAAAAAAAAAAAGGCAGTTTGGTGATGAATGAGAGGTTGCAGCCTGAGGAGAGGGAGAGAGAATTAGGCATTGGAGATTGGAATGACCTTGACTAGGGGAAGAAGGAAGGTCAGGTCTCAGCCAAGTCACAGAGGCAGCGTTGTCACATGTTGGTGCTGGTGTGCGCTACAGAAGGCCTTCCCATTTGTCTGCAGTGAGTGTTCAAGGAGAAGAGTGCGAAGTGGTTACAGAGGAAAGAACCTAAGTAAACTCTAGCTTCACTTGCTTTCCCCCTCCCGCCAGGTATTGGGGCTTGAACCCAGGGGTGTTCCACCACCAAGCCACATCCCCAGCCCTGTCTATCATTTTATTTTATTTTGAAACAGGGTCTGGCTAAGTTGCCCAGAGTAGTCTTGAACTTGGAATCCTCTGCCTCAACTTCTCCCAAGTCTCTGGGAGACTCCAGGCCACCATGCCTGGAGATTTCATTTGCTTTTATTTGACTTAAAAATTACTAATTTTGAGGTCACATGACTGGGTGATGCATTATTAGTCTTCCACTGTCTTTGCTGTAGATCCCACCTCTGACTTATGAGTTGTGATGATAATGTTTGCCTAGGTTACTCACTGGGGACCTGAAGGACACTTTTGCCAAAAACACTCTTCCCTTGGGCCTGCAGATGTCCAAGGGATGGCTGGAACAGGTGAAAATGAAAATCTATTTTCATATTGTGCCTGTCTCTTTTGCCCTAGCCGTGGGTCACATTCTACTCAGCACTGCGCATAGACATGCTGATCATTTGAGATATAGGATGTTTATCCAAAACTATTATATAGGGTTAACTTGACCGTGACCAGAAGCACCAGACCATGAAAGGAATGACAAAAGGTGACATCTGAGTTCCTGGAAGATCTCTACCCATTTCCAGAAAAGACATAAATTTTCCTCCCATTTATTAGCTCATTGTTCCTGTCTTATATCTGTAACCCCAGAACCCCCTAGACTTGAGAAGTTGATTTGTGAGCAAAGCTCGCTCTCCTTCATTCTTTGGCCACTGAATAAAGCCCATCTTTCTCCCCAAGGATCTTCTTTTGGACATTGGATTTTCCATGGGATGAGCCTCTGAACCTGGGTTCAGGGACAAGATGACACCTTAATGGAAAGAGGAGGAGATTGAGAGTCAAGATGACTATCCTCTTGTCCAAAAAGAAAAGTGCCACCTGCCCTGCCCTGATCCCAGGGCAAGCTCTGGAAACCAAGCCCAACGTTCTTCCCAGTCGAACACAGAAAAGTCTCAATCTGCTTGCTACCAATCACCTGGGGTCAGTGCATGATATAAAGCCTTGGGACCATCTTGGCTATGAACAAGAAGAAGTCATAGAGGATTTTTTTTGAAGCATTGTGGAAATATAATCATGTGGGATAGATGGTAGTGGTGGTGGGGCTGTTGCAGAAAGGGACCAGCGGGAAGTGCAGTGAGGATTCAGGTGAAGGAGCACCCGCCACCTCTACCTGCTCCTGCCCTGGCTTCAGCTTTTTTATTTTTTAAACATAGGCTCTGTTGGGGGATAAAGCTACACACTCCCTCTCTGGGGCGTGTATACCAGAGGCTTATCCTGTCTTTTCTATCAAACTGAGCTTCTCAATACCCAGTCATATAAGAGCCCAGGCTTTGTTTGAGGCAAATTCTTGTCTCCTTTTTAAATCAAGTGTTTTTTTTTACCCCCTAAAATCATTAATTCAATGATAATAATCCATAGTTTTTATCAAGTTCATTGAAATTAAGGTTCTACCAACATAGCTTCTGTTTTCCTAGGTATCCTCCTGGCCTCTGTGAGCCAGGATGAGGATGTCTTTTTTTTTCTTTCCCCTGTCAAAAAGGACAGGAGACCGTTCTTGGTTGACCCTGTTAGAGGTGATGAACTGGAGCAGTCAGAAGCCATTAGCATTGCCTGGATGAGCTGCTGTTCAATTCAGAAGCATCGATTGAGCCCAGGGACAAGTGCCACCAAAGGTCAATGACGTGCATCACTCTTTATCCTACAGCTAAAAGCTGAGCTCCTATCCACTGTCACAGGGGCCCAGGATTATGGCGGGTGTGCTCTACGACCTCTACCCCTTTGTTCCCATGGCTTCCCTGCTCCTCATGATGCTGCTGATGGCCACATGCCCTCAGACCCTCCATACTCAGAGTGTGATGTGGACCAGCACAGCAGCATCACTGAGAGCCTTTGAGGATTGCAGATTCTCAGGCCTCACCCAGACTTATTGAATCAGAATCTGCAGTTAGCAAGATCCTCAGGGGATCTGTGTCCCCATTATGGTTGGAGGAGCACCATGGCTGTTCTGGGGGCTAGATGCCTGGAATCATGGTATGGATAGGGCTATGCTCTCTCTGCGGGGAGGGGAGGGCCCTCCCTGCCTCTTTCAGCTTCTGGTGACTCCAGGGGTTCCTTGGCTTGTGGCTGCATCACTCCAGGCTCTACTTCCCCATATAGCCATCCCCTCTGTATCTGCATTACCAGGACACACGTGATGGGACTTCAGGCTCACACAGATAATCCAGGTTGGTTTTTGCCTGCGATTAATTACATCTGTAGAGGTCCATTTCCTAAGTAAGATCATACTCACTGATTCTGGGAGTGAGGACATGGATACAGTGTGTGTGTGTGTATGTATGGGGGTGGGTAGATCCCCTTGGGTCATTCCCAGACAGGGCTCACCCTCCTTGGCTATTGCAGCCATTTTCTGATTCAACCACATTTGCAGAAAACTGCCAAACAAGGCCAGCATTGTTGAGTGCTGCTACTGTGACCAGCATCAGGCGTCATCCTAAATATTTGACATGGATGAACTCATTTGATTATAACAGCTCCCCCTGGGGGTGGCCACCAGAATTACCATTCCTACTTTAGAGATGAGGAAACTGAGGCACAGGGTGGTTCAGTGACCTGTGTTCTGTCTCCAGCTGGTAGAGGGGAAGCTGGGCTATAAACTGGGCAGTCTGCAGGGAGTCTTCATTCTTCACCATTAAGTAATAATGTTTTTGAAATTTGAAAGGTTCAAAAGGTTATCCTCCAGGCAAGGAGGAGAAGAGGTAGAGGAGAGAAATGACAGCAGAGGCCTTTGTCCCATTTCCCAGGGAGGCTTGGGCATGAACAAGGCCAAGATCCAGTGTGATCAGCTTTCCTGCCCATACCCAACACTCACCAGAGGTTGGGTGCCTCTCCTGCTCTTTGCACCTGGAGAATGCAGAGCACATCTCACCCACTGGTGAGTGACTAGCACCTAGCATGGTGCCTTGCATCTGTATCAAAGGAGCACACACTTGGATAGGAGCTGGCAGGGGACTCTCTCTGCCACCTAGCCCAGGGACACCTGGATCATCTTCTGAGTCCTACAACCCTGAGAGAGGATCCAAGTCAAGGAAACCTGAAAGCTGAGATAGCCCAGCAGTGGGGCCAAAGGTAACCTTCCAGTGTGCCTGGGTGAGCAGCCCAGAGAACCACTCAACCTGGCTTGAGCCTACGTGTGCAGAGTGTGGGCGTCACACAGGGAGGTGGGGGACAGAAAAATATGGGACTGAACAGGGGCGTGGCTTCACTAGGAAGTGGCAGGCAAGCCAAGTTCTGAATCCCTTGTGAAGAGGCCACCCAGAAACACAGGTGAGACATTTCTCATGAGAGAGGTTCTGCAAGGACTGCCATGTAGAATGAGGTACTCGGTAGTGGAGGGACTTGCCTAAGGTCACACACAGTCGTTCCTCACCCCACAGCACAAAGTGGGTTCTGGAACGGCAGGCTTATGGCAGGACAGTGCCTAACACGGTACCTGGACATAGCAGGCACTTGCAAATATATATAATTAATCCACCCCAACAGCTCTTTCATTAAAAATCACGTAGATTCATGTTTCCCCACGACTGCATTTAATAGGTGAATGCCACATGGGTGTTCATCATCAAAGAAGTTGGTTAGGTGAGTAATGTGTCTGTCACTCAGCGCTTTTGGTCTCTGTAATGCCTTGGCCTAACGCGTTCCATTTGTTTACCAATCAGTATGTGAAGCCTCTGGAATTTCCTTGAAATGCCCCCACCCTTTTTTGGGTGGGTGGGTGGGATTCCCCCATTTATACCCTTCATTTGTTTCTGCCTGGGTTTGCAGTCCTTTGCTGCTTTTTCTTTTTCCTAGACTAAAAATCTCACCCCTGACTCTCAAATTCCAAGCTTGACTTCCAGAAGAGTCAGAGGCCCAAGTCCCAAGGTACAAGTGCATCAGGAGATGGCTGGCCATAGCCTTTCATGCTTATAATAAGTGGCCAGGCCAAGGGGTTCAGGGACGAGTAGAAAAACCCTGCAGCCCAATCCAGGTGTTCTCACCAGTGATGCAGGCAGCATCATAGCCAGCACCGGAGGCTCTAGATCACCTGCGGTCTTCATCTGTTTTCTGCTGCTGTAAAGAATACAGGAGACCTTGCTATTTTCTATAAAGAATAGAGGTTGATTGAGCTTACAGGTCGAGGCTGGGGGGCCCAAGAGCATGGTGCTGGTTCTGGTGAGGGCCTTGTTGCTGTGTGAAGTGTGATAGAGGGCACCGCCTGTCAAGGAAGCATGCACAAGACAGAACCAGCCAAACTCATCCTTTTGTCTATAGCCTGCTCCCCAGACAACTGGTGCTATGCTCTCATGCCTAATTACCTCTCAAAGGTTCTCCCTCTTAATACTGTTACGGTGACAATTAAATTTCAACATGAGGACCAGGTCTTTCAAACAATAGTGAATCCCCAGAAGGAAAAGTGGAGCGACCCATTTGAAAAGCTAAACCATCAAAAATCCATCAGTGTATTTAGTACAGAAATTCAGCAGCAGACATAACCTGCCTGATTTTATTATGCTCAGTCTCACAGGTTCATTGACATTCCCTTGAGAACATTTGATGGGGGCAGGCAGCCCAAATGCATGCTTACTGGCAGGATGGAATTGAGAATTCAGTCAGTTAAACAGGTGAGGAATGATTTAAAGTAGCATCCAATATCTGTGGAGTCCTTTCTATATTCCAGGCTTTCATATAATATCTCACATAATCCTGAGAAAACACAGTCTCCACATGGCACAAATGAAGAAATCAAGGTTTAGAAAAAGTAATTTACCCAAGGTCATAACTAAAGAGATGCAAAGCTGGGATTCAATCCTGACATTTAATGCTTGGATTCTTGGCCATGATGCTTCATGGCAGAACCAATTCCCTGGACCCATAATGTACAAAGATAGTTTTGGACTCTTAACAGGAGTCCAAGACTGTTACCACCCTCCACAGTTCTTAATTTTCTTTGCTGTCTCTATTTGCAACTTTGGGAAAATACAGGGCAGAACCAAATGGCAGATAGGGAGAGACTTTATAGGGGATGGGAACTATCATTTGTTGAGCACCTTCTATGTGCTAGTTCCTATGGAGAACATTCTAGCCATCCTGTTTTGTTTTGTTTTTAATTGGCTCAGTAAATCAGAAACTGAGGTAGTGGATGTATCTCCATTTCAATCTCCTCTTTTCAGCTTTGGCCTTCCTGAGCTGTTCTAGTCTTGCCTGATGACATGCTCCTATTTCACAGAGGAGGAAGAGGACTCCTCATCAGAATGTGGATGTACACAGAGAGAAAACCCTTTTGAAAGCTGCTTTCATCTGTCTGCCTCTTGTCCTGAATCTCAGGACACAGTGCTGGGCAGAAGTAGAGATGGAAGCCAACAAACATTGTCTTCTGAGGAGGGTGTTGAGGGGTTCTCCTAAGCCCCACCCCATTGCCTGTTTTTCCTGTGTCATCCCTCGGCTCCCTGACCCAGTGGCTAGCATGCTGCCCACCACGTGAAGTGGATGGCCCTAGCTTCTCGCCGGGGTTCGCATACTTCATGAATTCCAAGACACATTTCCTTTACGTTTCAATATCTCTGACATTGGGATTACCCTTCAATCAATGGTGACTTATAATTAGTAGTTTTTTCTTTCTTGATAATAAATAATGGTATATCAATCAGTGGATGATATCTTGGATTTGAAGAAACATGTTGGTGCCAATGTTTATTTTTACCTCTCTCTATCAAATCAATAACTGATTTCTCCCCACTTCTGAGACCAGCCTCAAAGGTCTTCCTTGTGTTCGCCTGTGTGACTTACTCATCTCCTGCATTGTGAGGCTGACTACAGTCACCAGGATCAGGTAGCCCTAATCATTATAATGACCGTGACCTTCCATACCCTGCACCTATGTCTTTTGAGGAGTTCTCGAGAAGTTGTGAATTGGAAGGTCATATTTTAAGATTTGTGGGTTCACTTTTTATTTCCTTGAATCTGATATTAATAGCTCAATAGCTCCATTCCCTCGAAGTGAGTGTGGTTGAACTTCATTAAGTCTCCTTTAGAAGGAGTCCCCATTTTTTAATCTGGATGTGGGAGTGGACTTGCTTCCTTGATAGTACTCCTTTCATGTCTCTGGTGCTAGGTGGACTGGTCAATGAGGTGGTTGCTGTGGCTGTGTCAGTGCAGAAATTTCCTGGAGGCATAAAAAATTACCACTAATTATGTGTTCACTACATCACATTCTCAGAGAGCATGTGGCTTCCTGATCATATTTGGCTAGAAACTTTTTTCCCCCTTCTATGTGAGGGATTGAACCCAGAGTGCTCCACCACTAAGCTACATCCCCGTACCTTTTTTTAAAATTTTTTTAAATATTTATTTTTTAGTTGGACACAATATTTATTTATTTTTATGTGGTGCTGAGGATCGAACCCAAGGCCTTGCATGTGCTAGGCGAGCACTCTACCGCTGAGCCACAACCCCAGTGCCCCCATACCTTTTTAATTTTTTAAATTCTGAGATAAGTCTTGCTAAGTTGTCTAGGCTGGTCTCAAACTTTTTGAACCTCCTGCCTCAGTCTCCCAAGCAGGCAGATGGTAGCTGTGGGCCACCATGCCTGCTGCCTTAGAAGCTGCATTCCTTGAAAGTCATACTTAGGGGTCTTGATTTCCCCCTTTCTGAGAATTAAGTAAAAGAAAAATAATTAGAAATCTCTTCAGAAAAGACACTTCAGAGGAAAAGAAACCATTTGGAAAACTCAGAAGAATCACCTCTTATATTCTGCTACAGCAAACAGAAGAAAAGTGTCAGAAAATTATTTGGCATATTGAGTATAGTTAAAAGATACATGTATCATAGAGAATGAATAGACTAAGACAGAAAGGTCTAGGTAAAAATAAAGTAAGCAAAGTACTCAAAAAGATAAAAATGTTAAATATCCGAATTGAAATCCAGATTATTTTTTTGTTGAATTAAAATTATTGAAGTGGGGCAAACTATCAGAAGGCAAGGAAAATGTCTGTAATACTAGTGAGAGGAAAAAAAATGATATATTTAGAGGACGGAGATTCAACACAGAGATAATTGGTGATTCTGAAGGAGACAGTAGAATAAGTGGAGAGGAAGCAATAATCATGGAGTTAACAGAAGACCATCTTGAGCTACAGTAAAGATGTGAGTACGTTCTCTGGGTTAGGTTACCTGCTGCATCAATAACCTCAGAAATGCCAATCAGGGGCTCAGTGGGCTACCTTCCATGGAGTGACCACATCATCCCCCACAATGGGAGTGTGCCCACTGGATCCTCTGCATCCAGCTGGAGGCAGGAACTGAGAGAGCATGTGGAGAAGGCACCTCTTCTCTGAGGTGCCTTGCTATGCTAGTCAGTTTTCTGTTACCGTAATAAATTTCCAAGATAAATCAACTTTAAAAAAAAAGGTTTATTTTGACTCATGGTTTTGGAGGTTTCAGTCCAGGACCAATTTGTCCTGTTACTTTGGGCCTGTGGTGGCACAGTACATCATGGCGGGAGTGCATGGCAGAGGGGGCCCACTTGTCTTATGGCTGAGTGCAAAAGAGAAGAAGAGATTAGCACCCCATAATCCCCTTCAAGGGCACACCCTCAATATCCTAAAACCTCCAACTAGCCCCACCCTTTAAAGGTTCCCCCACCTTCCAATATCACCAACAGGACTGAGCCTTAAACACATGGGCATTTGGGGGAATATTCCAGATCCAAACTATATCAGTGGCCTAGGTTACAGGCGATGCCTATTGCTTCTGTGTCCCTATGATCCTATCCAAAGAGAAAGGGGCTGGGAAGTGTGGGAAGGTTGAAGAGGAAGTGGGTTTGGGGAGCACATGGCCCTGTCTCTGACACATAGGTGTGCAAAAACACATTCAAAAATAGAAGTTGGAATAGTTCTTTCCTGAATGTCTCCATGATGAAAATTTAAGCCCCACAGAACCATGAGAGAGGAGCAAAGTCAACAAGCTACATCCTATTTTCCCATCTTATTTGTGACCTGACTATTGGAGCCTCACTCTCTACCTTCCATGGGGATGCTCTGGAGGCCAGCAGTTCCCCATAGGAGCCGTCAGGCCTCCCACCGTAATGTATGCCTTCTAGCTGCCACCACCTTCTCTTCCTGGATGTATTAATTCTCTTCCTCCTCTGCTCCCAACAGCCAAGTCCCAAATCTCACTTGAGTTGTGTTGTGAATTTTCAGTTTCCCCCATCTGGAGAGGGGAGGGATGGTGTCAGAGTCCCCTCCAGTCTCAGATGCCAGGTGGTCTTATAATTTTTTCTTGTGCCTTATTAGTGACCCCCCCCCCCAATGCAAATATCCCCAAGCCCTAATAAAGCAAAACCAACAAAACAACGTGGGCCCTAATGTGCTAAAAGAGCACTTAGTCCCACCTCTTGTGACCCAGAGGATTTGATTTGTTCTGCTAGAACACAGGACACATGGTCCAAGAGCTGCTTTCTGGGTCTCTTGGCTGGGAGTGAGGATGGGGGACAAGGGTAGTCCTGCCACATGACAGTGGGTCACACTTCACTTTCCTGTTGAAGGACAAATGGGATCAGATTGGGCCAAATAGAAGAATCACCGTTTTACATTTGATGGAGATGAAACTTTTGAAGATGTAGCTTAGGTGGTTTAAGGTACAATCTTGCCTGAAGGCAAAAGGTGTCAAAGTGACTGCTTAAAAGTAACTGTGACTGGATTCCCAGACAGCCGGAGGTGTGGAACAGTGAACCAGAGCGTGTGTCAGCTCCATTAGACCGCCTTTTTGATGAGCCTTTATCTGCGGCTTTGGCTGACCTTTCCACTGGGGGGACTGAGTGGCGGCTGAGCCCAGCCACCCTGCTAATTCAGCAATGTCTCTGCATCACCAGGGCTTCTTGGATGCCCCTTCTTTCCCTTTCATGAAGGCATGAGGTCCACGTGTTTTTTTGATCAGTGGCAGGAGCATCTGACCAGCTGGCTAAAGCTCAGAGCTGGAATTTCGAGGCTGGGAACCACCTGGCCGCCGCCTCCTGGCGCCTTCCCTAAAGCACTCTCTATGCCCCTTCCGATCAAGGATCATAATGACATCATGGACAACCACAAGAATGGGATCTGAATTAGAATGTATAATATGTCAAAATATACTTTAATGTGTATTCAAAAAGAACAAATAATTTAACAATCACATTTAAAAAAAGAAAAAAGGATTGTAGTGAGCTTGCTATGGGCCACCCACCCTATCGTGGGCCCTTTGAGAGCAGGGACTATGAATTATACCCCTTGTATCCCCAGGAACTGACTCATGGCAGGTATTTATAGAAAGAATTGTCTTTGAATCCAGCTCAGGCAGGTCTCAGAGGTGAGCTCTACCTACATTGCAGAGACCCAACAGTCATGGGAGGGAGTGTAGGTGGTCCACTTCCACCTGTCACCATCGCAGCCTATCTGGCTTCCTGCCAGGGACCAGAGCCATCCTCCTTATCTGAAAGCTCAGCCCACCTTTCCAGAATGAATACTGGAGGTGCCTGCTTCCTCCCCATTTGCCCTGTGTTCTGTTTTCTTCTGAGTTGGGAAAGAGCTCAGTTCTGAGCCCATGTGCCAGATGAGGAACCAGAATCATCCTTTCTGGTGCTGGCCGATCCTTGGAGCTGCTGCCAGGAATATGAAGCCCAGGTTTTGGGCTGTGGCCATTGCAGATTTTCATCTCCCTCCTACAGGCCCTGGCATCCGCTCACCTTCCTCTGAAGGAGGGGAGAAAAAGAGTCTCTGGGATTAGATGAGTTTAAACCCAGGCCCTTACCATTGCTATGGCCCAGATCAAGTCACTTGGTTTCCTGGAGCTTCAATTTCCCCACCTGAAAAAGCAGAATGTTGCTCCTTCAATACTGGGAGAAGGGCTGGGAGAAAGGCTCAGTGCTGGGTATTGATAGCTTCTGTTGTGAATAATGTCTTTCTATAAGATCTAACACAGGACCTTAGCTTTCAAAAATGTGGACCCAAAGTTTCCAGTGTCCTGTCCCAACAAACATTGAACACAATGTGTTTCAGGTCAATATTGACATGCATTTTAATGCCCTGTATTGTGCTGACCTGGATGGTTGGCTGCATATCTGCATATATTTGCATATGTATCTATTATGTTTCATTTGAATTCATAAATAACAAACATGGCTGTGGGTCTCCAGCAGGCAGGGATCATGTCTCATTTCTTTCAGGTGTCTTCCCTCTCCTATTCAATTCCAGTTCTTGCTTACTCCCAGGCATCAATAGATATTCCACAAATAACTGCTGTGTGAGAGGGAGTGGATCTGACTCCATGTTTGTAAGAAGGAGGTCTTGGTCCACTCCTTCCACAACAGAGTAGTAGGAGAATGTAAAAACCTGTCTATCAACCACTAGGTGTGAGGTCCTTTGAGGAAGGTTTTAAAAATGCACTGGTTGGGCTGGGGATGTGGCTCAAGCGGTAACGCGCTCGCCTGGCATGCGCGGGGCGCTGGGTTCGATCCTCAGCACCACATAAAAATAAACTAAAGATGTTGTGTCCATTGAAAACTGAAAAATAAATATTAAAAAATTCTCTCTCTCTCTCTTAAAAAAAATGCACTGGCCTTTACTGGAAAACGAGGCAGCAGGGATGACCACAAATAAGAACTTCTGGGGCAGTTGAGGGTTAAAGGATTCTTTCAGTTGATGGGGTTTCTCTCTAGACACAGAGAGACTTTTCTGCCTCTCTCCTTCCACCTTTTCTTCTTTCAAATTACCTTTGTTCTGCCAGGCATAGTGGTGCATACCTCTAATCCCAGCAGCTCAGGAGGCTGAGGCAGGAGGATCACAAGTTCAAAGCCAGCCTCAGCACAGTGAGGTGCTAAGCAAATCAGTGAGACCCTGTCTCTAAATAAAAATACAAAATAGGGCTGGGGATGTGGCTCAGTGGTTGAGTGCCCCATTTGTGAGTGCCCCTGAGTCCAATCCCTGGTATCCCACCGCCACACAAAATTACTTTTGTCCTAAGTGATCAGTGATTAATATCCAATTTGAAACTTTGGAAAATTCAAAATTCAAGAAGAGTATGAAAAGATGGTGATAAGCATCCTCCTTGATCCCACCACAGAGGCCTGAGCTCCTTCTTTATCTGAACACACCAGGCAGGGTGTGGTCCAGTCCCTATTTCAACTGCCCCCATTTTTTTTCTGCCAAACAGCAGCAGTACAGCCATGAAGGCCTCCTCTTCCGTGTTGGGGATCTTACTCATGGATTGGTGAGTTTGTGTTCTGACCCTGAGCCTTAAGCTTGCTACAAATGCTGTGCTGTCCTTCTGGGAGCTGGCCTATGGCACTGGGGCCTGGGTTTTCAGAGGCTGGCAGTGCCAAGGGTGGTTGTGCTTGTGACAGTGGTGGGCAGCTGGAGATGTCATCTTGTGGTGTCTTTCTTCTTTGGGCTTAGGGTGCCATGTTCTGTTGGTCTGGAGACCCACAGCCAGTGAAGTGGCAGGAGACAGACACCCACCACTCCTTGGGATGCACAGAGCTGAAGCAGGTTTTAGCAAAAAGGCAGCTTGGGCGTCTCTTATTTCCCCCCATAGACCTCCTGTTCTTTTTTACAGCCATAAGAAGCAATCTGTAGAAATGTGATTTCATACCTCAGTGGGGACACATACTTAGTCTTGTGAGATAGGGAAGAAAACGCTCTGTGACGGGAAGCATATTTCCTACCCACCCCCACTTCCCTACTATCAGGGTGAATCCCAAGGAGGATCTTTCTGAAGGGGGGTCAGTGTGAGGACTGTGAACTGGTGAGTCCGAGAGGGAGTTCTAGGGCTCCCGTGTGCAGAGTGGAGGGCCCTGAATGGGGCAGGTGCTGGAGAGAAGAGGCAAGAGGGCCAGAGGCGGGCATGAGGCCAGGAGGATTGCAGTGCATCTGTGTGGTATGTGAGGTTACCTTCCTGTCCAGCATCTCACTGAGTCAGACTTGTTAGTTGCAAGCAGTTGCTGGGATACTGCTTCAAAACAGAAGAGCATCATGGCTGGAGGGGCCCAGCCATTGGGCTCTATATCAGAAGAGCACTGTGCTTGGGAGGAAGTGATTTAGACCCTAGGGCACTTGCCACGCATACCTGTTAATACCTGCACCTTACCCTGAAACCGGTGGCTGAGTGTTCTTCCCCCCACTCTGTACTGCAGGCGCGCCCCTCAGGCCTTCCTCACTTTGAGGACCCCAGTGCTGGGCACTGCTGCTTTGTTAAGCTGGCCTAACTTCCCAAAGTCCCACGAGTTGCATTTGTTTGAGTTCTACTAATATTTATTCAGCACCCATCTCGCACCAGGCCCTGTGACAACACAACATGGGGGTCAGAAAAATGCTTGTGACACAGGCCCTGCCTGCTTGGAGCTCAGGGTAATAGATATTTGCTGTCCACTTGCAAGTGGAATGGAAGAGGTAACAGTAATGTGACAGCCTGAGGGAGGCAGGTGTCGGGGCAGGCTCCGGGAGACAGGACACCAGAGCCTAGTCAAAGGAGGGGGGCAGACAAAAGGGTGCCCCTGGCAGACACCAGTGCTGACAAAGAATCTGTCTGGTACCCCAGGGTCCTGTGAATCAGCCCTGGAGTGGGACAGGCAGAGAGCAGGAGGCAGATCAGAGATGATAACTCATCCTGCAGGTGGCCATCCTTAAGGAGATGGGGTGGAGGTAGGAGTAGACAGAGAGGTAAAAGTGTAGCTCCCTGGTTGGGGGTCAATGAGTTTAAATTTTTAACATGGACTATACATTTGATTGGAAAATGAAATTCAGAATTAAAATTTTATATTTAGAAAAGGTGAAAAGAATAGCTGTCATCTTAAAAATAGAATCCGACAAAGTTTTGGCTGGAGGTTCAAGAATTTAAGGAAGGGGTTGGTGGTTACAAGAATATTGCCCCTGGTGAAGGGGGTGGGGTTTTAGCAGGGCAGTGGCAAGTGTGGACCAGATTTGCAATTTTAGACCAGTGATTCTGGCAACTGATTGGATGTTGGACAGGAAAGAGGAAAGACCATGGGCCAGGGACCATTGAAAGAATGGAGAGATGGAGGTACCAGGTCTCTTTCTCTTCCCTTTCCCTCATCAAACTTTCTGATCTGGTGCCTGCCCTGGCCCACCTCAGCCTGACTCTGCAGTCGGATTTGACAGTTTTTGCCGCAGTCTGGCTGGGCACAAAATCACGATCCACTCAAGCAGGAACAAACTTTATTTTTTGAAACTGCCGCCAATGTTCTGTACGCCCCCGGGAAGATCCGATCCACACACGAGGCGTTCTCCCGGAACCGCCAGAGACAAGTTCCTGCCCCGGAACTCCCTCCTACTGTACTTCCACAACCAGTGGGAACTCTCCAGGAGTCCCCATAGCAGGCTGAGGTGAACAGCAGGAGTCCAATATCCATATGAATGCAAATCTTAACATAATCATATCATCTCAATGGCTAGCTGGCGTCACCTTTCAACCAAAAATGCCATGCATCATATACTTGGCTCTTAGCAAGTTTTGTTGCCACAGATTAATGGTTTGCAGATGATGCATTTGCTTCCAGAACCTCTCAGGGCCATCTTCTTTTTAATCAGGATAACAGACTAACCCAAAGAATGGGGCTCATATAGAGTTGAACATCAGTGGAGACTGGGATGGGAATTATTTTGTTCATCTGGGGGACAGATGTCTGCCTTCTTATATGAGTGGTACACATTACTTCTGGGGAAAAGGGTTAATTCTGTTTTTTTGCACATGAGATAGAGCTCAGACTCTGACAGTTCAAATCTTAGCCAGTTGTAGCCATAGGACAGCCTCAGACCTCTGTGCCAGGGGCTACTGGGAAATGGGGGAGCTGATACTTGGGGTAAGACAACTTGCCTGGATTGGTCTTTAGAGAGGGCAGTGGGAGTGTGCCAGAACCCCAGGCTGATTTGTCCTGGAAGGCAGGGCTCCCATCTTGGTGGGCACTGGAAAGATGTAGCATCAAGGGGTTGTGACTCTGTTCTAGATAGAAATAAAACCACTGGAAGGAGGACACCAGCTGGCATTGGGCATACTGAGCTACAAGCCTCGATTTTGAAAGCAACCACCAGTGCCCTAACTAGAAGGTGGACATTTGGACTGCTTTTAGGGACCTCCAGGCACTGAAACACTGAGCCCTAGGACCCCTTGGTTGAGTTGAGAAGCAGACTGTACCTCAGTGGCATGCCACTGTCCTGGACTCCCACAGACAGGTCATACTCCTGGGTCCACCTCCTTGACTCTCATTGGTGAGACACACCTTTCTGAATGGTTATATTTAGGACAGCATCAGGTTAAGGGATGCAGCTGAACTGAGCCAGAGCCATGGGCAAGGGGTTGAGGGGGCAGTCAGGGATGCTGCCAGCCTTGGGTGAGACCATCCCAGAGGTCTTAATAGGGCTCTCACAGGAAAATGGAAAACTATCACTTGTGGGTTGTTTTGTTTTTGTAGTACTGGGGATTCAACCCAGGGCGCTGGACCACTGGACCTCATCCCCAGCTCTTTTTTATTTTGAGACAGGGTCTCACTAAGTTGCTCAGGCTGGACTTGAACTTTGTGATCCTCCTGCCTTAGCCTCCCAAGTAGTTGGGAGTACAAGGCCATGCACGTGTGGGTTTTAAAAAAATATATTTTGGTCTGGAGATATAGGTCAGTTGGTAGAGTGCTTGTCTTGCATGCACAAAGCCCTGGGTTCAATCCCCAGCACCACATACACACACACACACACAAAAGTGTGTGTGTGTGTGTGTGTATGATTAATCTTTTGAAGAACTCAATGCCCAGGATTTTTGGAGTGGCAGCTTGCCCATTGTTGTTAGATATTAACAACTTTACATTCCTCTTTTAGGAGTGCTTTAGGACCTGTTATCCAGGTATTAGTTCTTCTCCTGAAATTCTGGGTGAAGTTGTTTTGAATCCACCATTTCATGGCCTGTATGGGTCTCAGGCTCTCTCACTTTCCTGGGGTGTAATATTTTTCAGGATATTTCTACCTCTTGGACTACTTTGGAAAATCACTCACACTACCATCTGTTAGTGAGGTGTTGTGGGGGTCTCAGGAAGGGGTCTTATCCCTTCCAGCCTGGGTGTCTGCCAACCCCTGGGCTCCTTGCAGGAGCCCCCACATTGCGCTCCCTGACCATTTGGAGCAATCTCCTTGTTCTGAGACCTCTCCAGCCGGCACCCAGCAAAGGGTTTTGCCAGTTCCCCTCTTTATAATTTAATCCCAGTTGTAAAAATACAAATGTTTTCTCTTTATAGATGTAATTTGCTTTTAAAATGAAATGAATTTCAAGTTCATTTTGAAGAGTTTCTCAACAGTCCATAAAATAAATTGGGTTGTGTCATGGTGGTAAGATGAGACACTGATGTTTGCTGTATTTGTGTTTCCAGTTTCCACCTGGATGCCTGAGGCTGTGTAGATGTGGCTGGCACCCCGGAGAGTGGAGCAGGGGGTGAAGACCCAGCACTGAGAGGAGAGAGCCTTGGATAGGCTTGGGCCAGCTTCCCAGTAAGTAGCTGGTGGCTATTACAGGTGATGCCACTTTACACTTGGGTCCATAGAATGAGCACAAGCTTCCAGACACTCAGGTTGTTGCCCTGAACTCCCCCCCTCCCCCCGGCCATCTTACCCAAGAACTACTATAGAATCTGTAGGACCTTAAAGGTTGCTAGTTGCTAGCCCCACCCCCACCCCCACCCCCACCTCATCTTGAGCAAGGGCAGGAGACCCTCTGCAGCACCTGGACTCGAGGAGAGAGAGCACCTGACGAGGCAGCTGTCCTGTGTTCCAATATTGAGCTGCTCCTGTGGTTAGAAAGTTCTCTCTGCCACATCTGTCTATCTGTAACAACTCTGGCTTCCTAATTTAGGCCCCTGAGACTCAAGGAAATCAGCCAATTCCCTCTCCTACAGGGTGGCGCAACAGATGTTTGGGGACAATATGATAGAGTGGAGAATGAGGATCTGGGGTCAAAGATAGTCCTAACTGAATCCAGGACTTCTGTGACTCATTTTCTTGGGACAACAATATGTACCTCATTGAGTCGTCCTGGGGACTAGATTAAATCATGAATAGGGAGCTGCCTGGTGCTGTTATGTCACCAACTGATTCAACTCAATTCAGATTCAACTCAATTATGTTGAAGGATTATATGTCTCAGTTAAAAGGCCACAGATCAACTACCATAAGTTAATGGACGAGGTCACCAACAAGACTGTCCCCAGGTCAGACACCAGCCACAAGTGGGATCACCAGGCCACCTGCACTTCTGACTGACTTGGTTATAAGTTTGGGGGTTCCCATGACCCTTCTTCAGGTTCAGTGATTTACTAGAGTGACTCTGAGAACCTGAAGTGCTGTACTTCTCATTGTAGTTCTGTCATAAGAGCTATGACAAGAACAGCAAATGGAAGAGACACATGGGCCTGGATGGAGGTGGGACACACGGATCTCTCGTGCTCTCTCCATGTGGAATCTGGGCACAGCTCTCTCCCAGAACATCAGTGTGTTTACCCAACTAGGAAACTCCCCCAAGCCTCAGGGTCCAGAGATCTCTAGTTTTTTAACCAGAGGCCTTCATTACAGAAGCATGGTTGATGGACTCATTTGCCCTTTAATGGAACTGAGCTCCAGCCCTCTCCCTCCTGGGAGCGTGTGAGGTGGAGTGGAAGCTCCAACCCTCTAATCATGAGCTTGGTCTTTCCAGAGTAGTCAGACCTCCCTTGAAACTATCTGAGGGCCCCGGGTGAGTCACCTTATTAGCATAAACTCAGGTTTGAGTGAAAAGTGGTTATTATGAATAGTAAAAGATATTTCTGCTATCTCTTGGACATTTAAAGAATTCCAAGGGTTTTGAGGTTCTGTGCCAGGACCTGGGGACAAAGACCAGATGCTTTCTTTCTTCCATCACACTTGGCCCCACAAACACTGGCCTCTGCTTATCTTCAGCATCCAGCTTGTGAGCTCCTCTTCCTTGTGAGCTTCAGGTTGACATGTTCCCATTGTCTGATCAGAAAACTAGATATTCTCATTGATCTTTTCCTGGATGTTTGTTCTTCCTTTTTGTTAACATAGCTTAAGACTGGATTGGTTCTTTGTGCTAAAACCACATAATTATAGTTATTGAGTGTGCACCTGTTTAGAGTTGAATCACAAGCCACTTATTACTCAAGTTCTTAAAGCTAAGATGATTCTTGCCCCTAAGCGACACCAAATTAGTGCCAAGAGTTAATAACAATTGCTACAGACCAAGCCATTAACTCTGCTGAGCTCTACAACAATCTTTTGGGGGCCATTATTACAATCCCCATTTTATATATTGGGAAACCGAGGCACATAACAGGTTAACTAGCCTAAGATCACACAGGTAATAAGTGGCACAGCTGAGATTTGAACCCAGAGAGTTCTTGTTCCACAGTCTATGCCTTTAACCACTGAGCAGCATGCACACAATTTTTATGACCTTCCCAGCATTGTGGGAGGGGAAGAGGGAGCACAAAAGGATGCCTCTGGTTCACAAAGCCAAAGGGTCTGTCCAGCTGGCTGTTGGCATGGCGATGGAATCAGGGCATCCACATCCTATGCCACTCCCATGGGCCCACCTCTGGAACAGCCCTGTAGGGCTGAGCTCCAAGAAGGGAAGGTGGCCAGGACATGTTGGTGTGGGCTCCTCTCCCTTAGCCCCATACTTATTAGTTCCTCATGCTTCAGAGAGGGGGGAACTGCCTCATGGAGCTGTTCCTGGAAAGGGGGTAGGATTCACCTTTCCTCTGGGTGGAAAGATTGAGCTAGGAACATTGAGTACAGACCGAGCTGGCTCAAAACATTCCAGTCCCGGAGAAGCTGTGGGTTCAGGTGGCTCTGGAGCTGGTGGGCCTGTAGGCCTAGGGAACACAGGGAGCTCGCGACTCCATGCTCATCCAGTGCACTCACTGGGGAGTTGCTTGTTACTTAAAATAAATAAATAAATAAATAAGTAAATTCCAAGATTCAGAGCTTTGGAAGTGACAAAGAGAATTATTTGCCATGATGAGTCACTAAGCTGAGAGGTGTTAGAGTCAAGCTGGGTGATGCCTGCGGAGGAATTCTGGTCTGTAGCGCTGCCTGCCCAGGACAATCTAGTGGTGACTGCACATCTCCATGGCTCCAGTGCAGTCCTATCATGTTTGACCTTGCAGCCCTTTCTTACCCCAAGCTCCAAGCTGGGTGGGAGCCTGATGGAGGTAGAGTATTCTACTTTTGCTACTGGGGAGTAACTAAAGGGACACTTTACCACTGAGCTACATCCCCAGTCCTATTTATTTTTTGTTTCGAGACAGGGTCTCACTAAGTTGGTTAGGGCCTCACTAAGTTGCCGAGGCTGTACTTGGAACTTTTAATCCTCCTACCTCAGCCTCCTAAGCAGCTGGGATTACAGGTATGTGCTACTGTACCCTGTGAGGTGAAGTATTCTTAAGTAGCCCTTTGCATACAGAATTGACTTGAGGCCACCAGGACACTGTCAGTTGCCTATGTGTGTTCTTTGCATAGGTCATTCTCTTCACTCCCTCATTGGTGATGGACAAAATGAGACCCAGAGAGGGAGATGAGTGACAGAATTGGGGCAAGATTACAGGCCTCTGGCTTCTGGTCCAGAGCTAATTCCACCAGAAACATCTGGTTGTTCTTTCTCCATTTAGATGAGAGGAAAGAGTCTGGGTTTAAATGTTACTAAGTGCAACCCACAGTTGTTCTAGTAACCTGCCATATCTGTTTCAAAATCTCTCTTTAGACTTATTTTTTGGCTGCCATGCCCAAAAGATTCCTTCCACCACCATAGTCCCTCATCCCCACCTCTTGTCAAGTATCTCATTGACACAACTGGTAAAGGGGATGCCGGACTGGGGGGGGAGGTGAAAGGGCTTTCATGGGGAGCTGACTAATTAGTGAAAGAGATAAGATGAGAGGTCACAGTTTGATAGCCTTGCAGAAGCGTGTCATGATAACATATGGAGCACCCCTGCTGTCCGAGGCAAGGTGGTGGTTTGAGTGGCCTGGACAGCTCTGGGAAGTGACACATAGCATGAGTTTAGAAACATGAGCCTTTATACCATCTCTTGTCAGGCTTGCTAGAAATGAGCAGCCCCTGGAGTGGATGTTACATTACATGTTACAATCATTAACATAGAGCCTGTAATAATTCACCCCTGACTGCTTATTAGAATTACCCAGGGAGCTTTTAAAAATCCTGATGTCCAGGTCACACTCAAGACTAATTATATTAGAATCTCTGGCATCAGTAGTTTTTAAAGTTCCCTGGTGATTCCAACATGCAACCAAGGCTGAGAACCACAGCTCCAGGCAAGGGCTCAGGTCATCATCCATCCAGCCCTTGAGGGACTCTGCCCATGTGCTTTCCCTTGAACTTGCTACCCACCTTTCCCTAAAGGAAGCATGCAAACAACAATACCAAAACATCTGGGTGTTCTCTGTTGATGGGATGGGCTCCCACTGTTCTCCCTGGGCTTACTTATAGCATCCTCCTCCACCCACCTCTCCTGGGGACACTGCAAGGGATGAGGGTAAGAGTCCTGGCAGAAGAGGGAAGAGAGGCCACAGGCAGCTCAGGGACAACAAGAATATGCCCTACTGACCATCAGCATGGCTTTCTTTGTAATGAATGAGCTGCTGGCTGGAATGAAGGTTAAGGCTGGGACACACAGGACTGCTGAAGCAAGGCTGGAAGTCAAGTGTAGATCAGGACTTGGAGGCCAGGAGGGTTCTCCCAGAGAAGAGAACACTCCATCTCAACAAGGAGGAAGGGCAAGGGAGTGAGAGGTTACGGATGAGAACCTAGGATTTTAATCCCAGTTAATGTTCTTTGTATCTCATACATGTGTTCAAAAACTAACTATGGGTCAGTCAAGGTGCATGCCTCCTTCTGCTGAGAAGGTAATCAGGCCTTAGGCAGAAGGCTAAAGCACTGCGGTGTTAAAATGGCCTGACCCAGACTGAAGGGCCAGTAGAGCTGACACACAGGGGGAGATCAGCGTAGCCAAAGTTGCACAGCTGGGAAGTGAAGGCTAGACCTGTAGCCTTATTCCTCAGAAGGGCTCCATTATAGCAATAAAAGGCACATCCTAGTTCTTCATTCATGCATTTAAAAAAAGTGCTTGAGTAGATAAAATACAGTGGTTGTCCTCGTTCTCACTGCAGGGATCAAGCCTCAGTATGTGGGACTCTGGGCACAACATGGCTCCCTTCAAACAGTATTTATTCTTTTTTCTTGATATATACTTAGTGGGGTTTGGGAGAGAATAAATTTTCCTTTAATAAAAATCACATACCTATTTTAAACTTGGAAAGAGGATCTGATTCTGCATTAAGACACCTTTTACTAAAACAGTGATTCCTTCCCAGAAGGGTGAGCACCAAGCAAAGTGTCTCCCATCTTTTAGTGTTCTTTTGTGGATTTCCCCACCATAATTTTTAGGAGGCTTATAAAAAGGATTTACATTTATTTATTTTGTGGGTTGCTTTGGATCTAATCAGGCCTCCCACATGCTGAGCAAATGCCCTACCACTGAACTACACTCCACCCCCATAAGAGGCTTACATTTTAGATAAAATACTGAGTCCCAGTAAATAGCTTCTACTATGTGGGTATGCATTATAGAAATGTTCAAAAAGATTTGCAGGTCATGATTCCACTGGGAACTATCTACTTCAACCCCAGTGTACCCAGTTAAGCGGGTCCATGTTTTCACTTGGCTCAATGCTGCATTAGTACCCCCTATCCATCAGCACACCTGGCAGGGTCCTGCCCTCTAAGTGCAGCTTACACCCCGCCAAGACTAGCTGCATTCCACTGTGAAGCCTACCAAACCCAACCCTCTGCCTTAGGGAGTGTGTGTCTCAATCGGAACTAACATCATGCTTACCCCATCTCTTCTACAGGGTTCCAGGAGCAGATCACAGCCCCAGCAGGAAAATGAGTGAAGAGACTGTCCCCGAGGCCACCTCCCCGCCGCCCCCGCAGGGGTCGCATTACTTTGACCGCTTCTCCGAGGAAGACCCTGAGTACATGCGCCTTCGCAACCGTGCGGCAGACCTGCGCCAGGACTTCAACCTGATGGAGCAGAAGAAGCGCGTCACCATGATCCTGCAGAGTCCGGTGAGTGGAATCTGACGCAGCTGGTCAGGGAGATGGAAGAGGAGGTGGGGAGGGGAGGGGAGGGGTGGGTTGATTCTCCACGGGACCCAATAGATCAGTCACTCCTCTTCCGGTGCCCAGGTTGTAGGAAGTTAGACCCGCTAAGCAGGACAAAGTGTGTATTTGATTCTCTCCCTGATCACTGGTATTGGCCAAAGCTGAGTGTGTACGGGCAATTTGGCTCAGAAAGTGGGAGACAGACAGGAGCCCTGCCCTGTTTCCTATGACCCTTCGGAGCCTCAGTTTCCAGTTTTCCTTCCCCTCTCTACTGAGAACTGTAACCACGAACAGACAAATCCACATCACCTGGTGGCCAGCAGAGGGCACCACGGGGAAGGCACCGCCATAGAATTCATCCTTGAGGCAGGTAGTGCATGAGGACTGCTGGTCTGATGGATGACTGAAGTGGGGGCCATTGAGCTGGGCGGAAGAGCAGAGTGGAGGGAGGCAAGGAGGAGTCTGGGAAAGTAGAGCATGGGGCTCCTTAGGAAACAGCCATGAACACTGAGTGTTGGGGACTTCTGGATGGAGTGGAATCTCCAGGTGCTTGGCAAGATGGACACAGAAGCCTGTGCCCAGCTCTTCCTCAGTCCTAAGTGGGATTCAGGGAGCCAGGGCACCTATGAGGTCTGTATGCCACCACGGTGGGGGAAGAACAGTGAAAGCTCACACCCCACAGATGAGCATGGAGAGAATGGATCTGAGGTTTTAGCAGTATTGTGTGGGGAGCCTGGTGGAAGACAGCAGGTGCCAAGAGCATTGGCATGAGGAGTTCCTGGGGAGATCCCCAGAGTATGACTATAAGGGGTGGCAGAGTCAGATAGCACCAGACCTGGTTTCTGGGCCTCTGGCAGGAGATGAACTGGAGGAATTCTGCTTCTTTCTGTGATTTTGTAGAATTGCCAACCTCAAATGTTTCCTGCTGCCACCTGGTGGGCAAGATGCCAAGTTCATGGCCTTGTTGTCTGAGAAGCTAGGCTTAGGGTAGTGTATCAGAAGTGGAAGTGACCTCAGAGGTCATTAGATCCTTCAGCCCTTCCTTCTTTTCTTTTTTTTTTTAATTATTGTTATTAAGTATACGAGGACACCGAGATCCAGAAGAGCCATAGGCATAGCTAATGGAAATCAGGATCACTGCCCACAGGGCAAAGAGAACACGGAGTTCATTCCCAGCGTCTCCTTGGTGCTCCCCACAGAGCAATCCAGGGAGACTTCCGAGGGCCACTGGAATTGCCCCTGGGACCCAGGAATCCCAAGCATGATCCTTGCTTGGCTGACCTAGGGGCTGGGAGTGGGTACTTGACAGAGCTCGTCATTCAGTACCTAGGGTGGAAGGGCCCTCAGTTCTCACATGTGAGAGACTCTGAGAGGACCAGCACCTTGGGGTCTGCTTCAGTCTTTCAGGGAGGAGCTGGAAGGCCTCATCCAGGAGCAGATGAAGAAGGGGAACAACTCCTCCAACATCTGGGCCCTGCGGCAGATTGCGGACTTCATGGCCAGCACCTCCCATGCAGTTTTCCCAACATCTTCCATGAGTACGTGGGTGTCTGGGGAGCTGCCAGGAGCAGAGGAGGAGGGGTGTGATGGGGAAGAGAGGAAGGAGCATGGAGAAGAGAAGCAGCTTGGTTGCCAGGCGACAGCACCAGCGTGCGATTGCATTAGCAGGCCTGGGGGAGATCAGCAGAAGCCAGGGAGGTGCCTGGCTCTGTTTTTGATATTGCTGCAATTAAAGACTCACAGAAGAATTATCCCTGATGACAGAAATGGGAGTGGTAGAGGTAACTTCAGGGGATGAGAGGCAGCCATCGAAGCCATTGTCTCTATGCTGCATTAGACAGGCCAACTGAACCCGATAGATGAGCCAGAGGAGCCAGGGCTAAGCATGAACCCACCTTCCTGGGCTGTGTATGAAGCTCTGACCATGACCTTTAACAACAAAACATCAAATATAGGATGATGGTTGACAGTTAGGAAAATAATCAAGAAAGATTATCGTACTGTGTTCTTGAAACCTGAAAATGATGACTATCAATATTTTGATGTATATCTTTTTAACTTTTCTCTTAGCATATAGATTATGCAAGTAAAAATATAATCACATTATATATATCATTATAATAATATATTCTAACTAATTTTTTACATAATAAAATATGGTTCTGGTCAGACACAGTGGTGCACTCCTGTAATCCCACCTACTCTGGAAGCTGAGGCAGGAGGATTGCAAGTTAGAGAAGGTCAGACTGGGCAATTTGGCAAGAACCTATCTTAGAATAAAAAATTAAAAGGGCTGAGGATGTAGCTCAGTGGTAGAGTGGTAGGGTGTGTCAGTAACTCATATGTACACAATTTGGTTCTGCAATGTAATTTTTGGTGGATGTATGCTATTTAATCAATTTTCTGTTATTGGACTTTTAGATTATTTTCAGTGCTTTACTATGATAAAAAATACAGTAAACATCCTGATTTAAAAAATCTTAGAATGTATACTTGACTATTTTCTCTTAAGTTATAAAATGTAGATTTGCTGGATCAAAGCATATCCACGATTTAAGACCTTTGTGCATATTGGCAAATTTTTTACTTTCTCCATTCTGGAGAAAGAAAGATAAAATCAACTTATGTTTCCAGTGGCAATGCGACAGAGTGCTCATTTCTTCACCCTGATCTGTAATATATCTTAGCATTAATTTCATCATTCTGATTTGACAGTGATAAATAGTACTTTGCATTTTAATATGCACTTATTTTATTACTATTGAGTAGATATATTATGCATTTTAATATATATTGGATGTGATTTTCTTTTTGTAGTAAGTTGCCTATTTGCATTCTTTGCTGATATTCCTATTAGCATATTTTTTCATACAGAACCTGGAATCTTTATAATGAATTCTATTTCCCTGCTATCTACTAAACACATTGCAAGTTTTTCCAGTTTTCCTTTGCCTTTTAAATTCTTTCATGGTATTTTCCATCTCTAGAATTCTTTAATTTTCATGTGGTTGAATCCATTACTATTTTCCTTTGTGTATTCTGTTTTTGTTGGCATGCTTACAAAAACCTTCCCATGTTTTATCATCCCAGGGAACAAATGCCCTTAATTATTCGCTTGTCATTTTTTCCTCAAACATGTGTTTATTTTTTAAAATGCCTTCAGAATTATTTTGTCAAGCTCTGCCCTGTACGCCTCGTCTACCTTAAACAATTGATTTTAGAATTTTTCCTGGGATTAGATGAGTAGATTGATTTGGTAGAGAATTTATAAGTGTGTAATTTATATTAAAATATAATCTCCATGGGGGAAAATTGTATGTTTGGTTCTAGAATACTGTATTCTAGAATAGTGTCCTAGACTTAAAATAGCATTGGGCAAACAGGAGGCTCTTTAAAACTATTTGCATGAATTGATTAAATCTTTTCAGATATGAGGGGTGTTTTCTCCATATATTTAAGGTCTATTTTCATATGGTCCCTACTGATGTTAATCCCTGAAACTTTGTCACTTTAAATGAATCTTTCTGTATTCAGTTTTCTTTTTGATTATAGCTCTCACTTAAGATGGATAGATAGATAGATATGAATTATCTTGGGGTTTGTGTATAGAACATCACATATCTGCAAATAATGTATATTTTTGCCTTTATCATTCCAAACACCTTCCCATATTTTATCATCCCAGGGAACAAATGTACCCTTTGGCTTATTATTCCAGCTTTTTCATTTCATCCACTAGAACTTTCAGAACAATGTTAATAATAGATTAGAGAGTAATCATCCATGTCTTGTTTCTGACTTTAATGGAAATTCTTTTGCCACACAGTTTGAGGTAATTATTCTTTCTCATGCCGAGGAAATATATTTTTATTCTAATTCATTATAGGTCTTCCTCAGAAGTGGTTGTTGCTGCATTTGAGGGCATTTATTGATTTTTGTTTCCTTGATCAGTTGTTGTGATGAGTTATAGATTTCTGAATACTGAAATCTTTTCATTCCTGAAATAAATGATTCCTGGTCTTGATATATTCTTTTCAAAATACTTTGGATTTGATCTGATGAAATTTTATTCAGGATCTTTTGTATACGTCTTCACATGTGAGACTGCTCAACAGTTCACTTTTGGGGTGGTCTTAATCCAGTATTGGGATTCAGGCTGTGGTTTCCTAACATGATCCAAGGTGTGCTTACCTTTCTTTTTGCCCTGATGGATTTTGAATGCAATAGGAAGTCTTTGTTCCTTAAAGTTCATTACTCATTTATAAAGCCATCCAGATCTGAAAACGTTTTAGAGGTTTTTTTTGACACTTTCCCCTCAGTTTTATCTTTGTTTTTGCTGCTTATTGAGTAAATTTTTGTCATATATTTCATATAAAATTATTTACTTCCTGGATCTTTTCAAAATCATCAGTTGCTATTTTGACTATCTTTTGGTGGTGCTAGGGACTGAACTCAGGGCCTCAGACATGCTAAGCATGTTCTCAACCACTGAGCCACATTGCCAGTCTCCTTTCTTCTTATTCTAAAAGGTATCAGAGATTGTGTTTTCTCATTTCTAATTGGTTGAATCCATGTTCTTTTTGTTAACAATATTGGATTTTATTGCATTATATTTGGAAAACATGGCCTATTTAATTTCCGTGTCAAGGATTTATTGAGATTTTTTTTCCTGTGGGTGTGGCCTAATGTTTTCAAATGATATATGGTTATAGGAGATCTCTAGGGCATAATATTTAACCCATATTTCCATTTGATTTTTTTGTATAAAATGGAAGTTGTGTTGTCTTCCACTGTATTTGATTTCTGTCAATTTCTCTTTGTATTTATGATAGTTTTTCCTTTGTATATCTTAATGAAATATCCAAAGCACAATTATTCATTATAGCTGTAGTTTTATTATGGATTATACCTTTAATCCATATAAAATGACCTGAAAAATGGTTTTCTTTGCCCAAGAGAATATTGTTGTATTTTGATGTTAATGTTGTGTCCTCTGTTTATTTCTGTTTTTATTTGCCTGATGTACTTTGGATCTTCCTTTTATTTTTACCTGTTTTGGATCACTTCAATGTTTTTAGCCTTTTTTTTTTTAACCTCCTATAGAAGCATTGTCTCCTGGCTTTCTATGGCAATAATAGAGAAACTTGAGACAGATTCTTTTTTGTTGTTGTTCCTTTGGAGCTAACCAAAAGTTTTCTTCTTCTTTTTTTTTAAAGATGTTTCTAGATTTTCCCCTAATCTATGTAGTTCATAAATGTTATCTGTAAATATATAATTTTTATGGACTGTTTTGGTCTAAATTATAGTAAGGTCTTACAATTTGTATACATAAACCTTTATTTCAGTTTAGAAAAATTTTCTTCTATTATATCAATACTAATTGTCTAAACCCAGGCTCTCTGGTCTTTGTCTCTGGTTTTTCTCTCCCACGTCTGTCTGTCTATACTCCATCATTGTCTTCACGTCTCTGTCCCTGAACTTTTACTTTTGAGAGACAAATAGGGCTGACCGGTATTCCCATTGCCTCATCAATCAGCATCTGCTAGGGAGAAAGATGGATGCCTGAAAATACAATGAGTACATGTCCAGAAGTGGGTGTGGAGAGGAGAAGTTGTCAGGGTCATGAGTTATTCTCTGTGTAGCTCCATTTGTCTTAGATTTTTTTTTTTCATAGGTGTGCTCTTCACTATTGTCTTTCAGGGAGGTCACTGAGTTTCCATCTGGCCCAGTTAGACCTGTGTCATAAACATGGTGTTCAACCAGACTCACTTATGGAGCTGGTCAGAGTAAGAATCCTGTACATTAAGATCTGAGAGCAGAGGTGTGGGAACTCTTGTAGAGCCCTGCTGTTCTCATCTCCTGCCCCTGGGTCCTGTGGGTGGAGGAATCCTCACAGTTGAAACTCCTCAGAGTCAGGGAAGGGAATTTTGTTTGAGACCAAACACAGAAGATGTGACGGAGTGAATGTTTTCAGGCCTATTTTGGCCTCTTGGCAACCCTAGAACTCCACAGTTCTTTGTAAGAGAGGAATTGAAAGAACGGGGATATGAACCCTCTCTCCAGTAGGCCCACTTGCCTGGCTTTGCCAAGACCTGATGTCCTTTCCTTTTGCTGCTAGGGATGAAGCAAAGAGGTAGTTTCTTGTGTGGGAAACCCACCTACAGGACGGGATCTAAGACTAGTCAATTTTGTATTAGAAATCCTTGACTTTGGAGTTTTGTCGTTGCTCTTGCTCATCTAACTGGGACTTTAGAACACTGTCCCTGGCAATGCTGCATTCAGTGGACACATGCCCTGGGGGGGTGGGGGCATCTCATATGGTTGATACAGGCCCTTTGTGGTGGTGAGGCCCACCCTCACATCGTCAGACCATCTCATTTTAACTAATGGCCAATATGATACGGGAAATACATCACATTGTAGTCGACGCGGGGGTTACAAATATGATAAAAGTTTCCAAAGAGCTTTTTAGTCCATTAGAGTTTTAGTGGGGAGCTGGGAGAGGCAGCTTTGAGAGACTCTCAGGCAGACATCATTGTAAGCTAGAATCCTTGCTTATTGATTCTCTTATTGGTTCCTAGACACTGAGTCATCCAAGTGCAGGGCATTCAGATTCCTTGTTCTACCTCCCCGAGTGAGGCACTGTCATCATGGTTAATGGAATGGACTGGACATCAACTCCGAGACTCTCTCGGTGTTCTGAGGATGAGACTGTCAAACCTTCTTGGCCTGTTTCCAAGTCTCTTGCTTCTCCAGAAATTTCCCAGAAGGAACCATCACATAAAAAGAGTCTATGTGTGCAGAGAGGAACAGACATGCCCTAATGGTAACCTCAAACACATTGGTCAGCCTTGACTTCAGGAGTTTATGACTCCTGAAAATGACTCAAGAAAGTCAAGGAATTTATTTCCCAACTGACTTGGCTTTCTAAATTACAAAAAAAAAAAAAAAATTGTTACATGATCTAGCTAAAATGGCATGATAATATCAGATCTAATGACTGGTAACTTCTTCATTAGAGCTAACTGATGAAATAGACCTTTATTTCCACTCAGAAATTTATTCTTGTTTCTTTAAAATTAATTAATTAATTTTAATTAGGTAAGTATGACATCAGAATAAATTTTGATTCATTGTACACAATTGCAGCACAACTTTTCATTTCTCTGGTTGTATATGATGTAGCGACGCTCCATATGTGCAGTTATACATGTATCTAGGGTAATGATGTCCATCTCATTCCACCATCTTTCCTGCCCCCATATCCCCCTCCCTCCCCTCTGCCCCATCAAACTTCATCCATTTTTTCCAAGTCCATTGGGTATAGACCAAGGAGTGGGATAGCAGGGTCAAATGGTGGTTTAATTCCAAGTTTACTAAGGAATTTTCATACTGCTTTCCAGATTAGTTGTAGTCCCTATTTGCTGTCCCACCAGCAATGTGTGAGGAATGTGCTTTTTCCTCCACATCCTCACCAACATTTATTGTTGTCTGTATTCTTGATAACTGTCACTCTAATTAGTGTGAGATGAAATCTTAGAGTAGATTTGATTTGCATTTCTCTAATTACTAGAGATGTTGAATATTTTTTCACATATTTGTCGATTGATTGTATAATCTTCTGAGAAGTGTCTGTTCAGCTCCTTAGCTCATTTATTGATTGGGTTGTTTGTTATTTTGGTGTTAAGTTTTTTGAGTTCTTTATATATCCTGGAGATTCATGTTCTATCTGATGTGTGTGTGGCAAAAATTTGCTCCCAGGATGTAGGCTCTTTCTTCACCACATTGATTATTTCTTTTGCTGAGAAGAAGCTTTTTAGTTTGAGTCCATTCCATTTGTTATTTCTTGATTTTATTTCTTGTGCTTTAAGAGTCTTGTTAAGGAAGTCAGGGCCTAATATGATGAGATGAAGATTTGGGTATTCTTGGTTTTACTCGATGTCCATTCTTAGGGTTTATGGTAATCTTGGCATTCTGAGAACTCTTTATTCTGTGATCTGAGTGTTACCATTTTTTAAAAATCAAAAGCAATGCCATGTTTAGTTAAATGAGCAGAGGACTTTATGGACTTTCTATGGACTTTCTCCCTCTGGATGAAGATTAAAGAATATTGATTGCCTAGGGATGTTTCTTGTATAGCTGTAAGAATTTGAAGAGGCTTAGTGCAGGAATAGGAGGGTTGAGCTGACGGGAGCTCCTGACCCTGAGAGCTGTCCTATCCCTACTGCTGTCCCCTGCAGACTTTTCCATGATGACGCCCATCAATGACCTCCACACTACTGACACCCTGAACCTGGCCAAGGGGGAGCGGCGCATGCGCTGCAAGATCAGCAGTGTCTACCGACTCCTAGACCTCTATGGCTGGGCCCAGCTGAGCGACACCTATGTTACGGTGAGAAAAGCACCTGGAGCAGGATGGGACATTGCATGTAGCCCCCACAAGAGCCAAAAGGGGAACTCTGATCACTAAAACAGATAACCTACCCAGTGGACACTTTGGGTGGGGTCCAGGATCACCTGGACCCTACTTCTGAGGCTGTTCTTGAACATTGTGAGATTCCTCTTCACGCTGTGGTTCCCCAGCTCCATGGACAGCTGAGTCCTCTTCATCTCTTAATGGTTGGGGGAGAGGCAAGAGTTCATTAAAGTGGATTCAGGAAGGAAGAGATTCAAGTGTCCTTAGAAATGTCCCATTTCCCTATTTGTCCCTAAAAATGTGTGTTTTTCCTGCAGCTGAGAGTCAGCAAGGAGCAGGACCACTTCCTGATTAGCCCCAAGGGAGTTTCCTGCAGTGAAGTCACGGCGTCCAGCCTGGTGAGTACCCTTGGCATCTCGAGGACTCCTCCACAGCAGGGGGGAGGAGGGAGAAGGGATGAGCTGGAGTCCTCCAAGTGGAGAAATGGGAGGATGGGAGGGGGGCGGACACATTGGAATGAGAAGCTCAGAAACGCGAGACCTAACTGATGCTGGGGCTCTTAGAGGTTGCTTCTGGATCCCTCCCAGGCTGCTCCTTTTAGGTGGGATGGGAGGAGGCATCCAGAAGGTGGTACAGGCCAGGAAAGATTTCTGGGTGGAAGGGACAGAGCAGTAGAAAGGACTGTCTTGAAAGCAGAAGCGCCCAGTGCTTCTCAGAGACACAGGCTGCCATTCCTTGTAGCTGGGAGGGGAGGACACCACCTGGGCGCTTGAGTCATGTCCAACTGTAGAGTCCAGGTACTCGGTCAAAAGTCCAGGCTGACAGAACCACTGAACATCCAGGCAGAACAGGACCTCAAGGTTGGCCAAGGCCATTTTATATGCAGAAAAGGACACTGGTGCTCACAGAGGGTACGTGACCCAAGGAGGTGACGGCCAGGTGAGAACTGGGATCACAGAGACAGGAGCAACACGGGCTCTGTTTTTAAAGGCTTTATTGTCATGTTGGGGGAGACAGGCAAGGTAGTCACTGAGGACAGCTCAGAGTGTAGAGTACTCCAGGAGAGCTTTGGGAGCCCAGGGAGGGGCACCATGCTCTGCCAACAGCCCCAGGAGGTGGAGGCATGGAGGGAAGAGCCTTCTAATTGAAACAATGGTGCAGAAGGGAGTTCTGGTGAGTCCACAGGATAAGCAGACTTACCTGGCCAGCAGGGAGAGGGCTGGCAGAGGTGTCCTGACCTTGGCAAGAGCGTAGCATGCTCCAAGCTCTGGTGTTCATGGGTCCCGTTATACCAGGGAGAACAGGCAGGTAGCAAGTCTGGCGTAGATGTTCAGAATCTAGAGGTGAGGCTGGAAATGGGGTGGGGACCAGATGATAAGAAGCCTGGAAGGACTTGTTACAGCATTTTGGCTTTATTCTTCTGGAATTTCAGAGCTGCTGGTGTACTATAAGCACTTACTCAGCACACATCTGAGCAAGCAGGGAACTAGCCTGAAGGAAACCAGAAGTTATCACTGGACACTCAGGTTCCAAGTGCCTGAGGGGGAGAGTTGCTGCCACTGCCAAAGTGTGGAAGTCACGTTCATTTTGTAAAACTCACTTAACGAAGTGTACTGAAGTACTATGAGTGGTACAATTGGGTTTCCATTGTGTAAAGGTCACTGACCATGATGTGGAGGCCAGCTGATATCAGGACAACTGGTTAGTGCTGTTACAGTAAGCCGGGCAGAACATTTTGGTCCTGTGGGCTTTTGGGGCCTGGCGATCAACTGGATTGAGATTTGAGTTTGAGGAGCTGGTGGGACATTCAGGAGGACAAGTCATTTGACATCTGATTATTCTAGGTTTAGAAGAGACCTAATCTTGAGATAGAGGCTTGAGAGTCATGAGCATGTGTCACTCAGGGAGTATGTATAGTCTTAGGGCTGCAATGTATGGTTGTGCAGTTTGTATACTGCACAAGGGAGCCTGGCTGGCAGGGAAGATTGAAGAGGGTGAAATTCAGCCTGTGTGCCACTCACTAATGCTTGGCTTCTTCAAATTAGCATAGAAGCAACATCCATGTGCCAAGCCCTGCACCCCTGGGGCTACCCTCAGAGGGAATATTTGTTTATTCATTTGTGCAAAGGCACCTCATGGGTTGGTGGTTGTCTTATTAGCTGTGGAGATTCTTGAGTGATCACAGGTCACACATCCAAGGACGAGGCAAGAAACACATGAAGTCAAAGAGGGGCCATCCCAGAGTGGGAATTCTGAACTCAGCACACATCGGAGCAAGCAGGGAACTAGGATGAAGGAAACCAGAAGTTATCACAGGACACTCAGGTTCACAGTGCCTGAGGGGGAGAGTTGCTGCCACTTCCAAGTGTTGAAGTCACCTTCATTTTGTAAAATTCACTTAAAGAAGAATTTCATAAGAGGGGATTTACTGGACATCTTACTGATGCTTCTGCTTAAGCAGATGATGTCAGTAGCCTGTCCCTTCCCCCACACCAGGGTCTGTCTCCTTCCTTTAGTCCCCTCTGCTGGGGCTTTCAGGGATGGAGATGCAGGCAGTTTATAGGACTGCCTTGTAGGCTACCTTGAAGATGGCTCCACTGCTTCAGCTTGAAAAGCCCAAGTTATACTTTTTAGAAGCTCTAATCTAGCTCGGTAATGTCCAGGGGATATCTGTAATCAGTAAGTAGATTAACTACCAGCAAGAGGGAAATTGCTCTGGGGAACAGGGCGTGTTCTCAGCGCAGGTGTTAGGAGGACCTCTTTAAGGATTTGGGTTGGTGTTGGCTGATGGGGATGTGGCCTCGGAGCGTGTGCTGTAGGGTTGCAGCAATTCTAAGATTGGATGTTTTCCCAGTTGCTATCCAGGGGGCCCCTGGCTTGGAGTGAGGCTTTAGCTCTTTGGTAAAGAAGCAGCAGTTCCTCCCGTGAACCAGGAGAGGGGGGTATTGGCCGATTTTGTACTTGCACTGTGTTGTCTGAGTCAGTCTGTTTATATATGCTTAAGGAGTGGTCATTTGTCTTGTTGTGTCAGTTACAAAGTGACCTTCTCTGATGTTGGCATTTTGTGAAATTGTCTAAGTAAGGGACACCATGGCCAGCCACAGCTTGTTCTCTCCCTCTTGTTTCCTCATGCAAGAGATTGGACACATACACACACACACACACACACACACACAAAATAACCATGTGAGTTTTAGAGTCAAAAGTAGATTATAAAGCCAGTGACTTCGTTCTACTCATTTTTAAACTCTGCCTTCTGGGTGGTTGGTAAATGGGTGTGCAGTATACTAGTCTCTTTACCTTTGTGTATGATTTTTAAATTTAAAAATAAAAAGACTCAATTTAGACACAATTTCCTCTGGGAAGACTTCTGATCCTCCTGTTCTGCTGGGATTAAAGACTCCTTCTACCTAGTTCTAGAGAATTCTGTGAATGACTAAATTCTTGTAACTCAAAGTGGGGTCCGTGACCCACAGCATGGGTATCACTTAGGAAGGTGCTAGAAATGCAGAATTTGCATTTTGACAGGGGATTCACATGCACGGAAAAGTCTAAGGAACTCTGTTCTAGCATTTCCCCTGCTGAATGATATCATCTTGTGATCCCTAAAGATTGTTCACTCTCTGAGGGCAGGACTGGGTCCTTGTCCTTCAACACCAAACTCAGCCATTGCTCCTGGGGTCTAGAATAGGGAATAGAAGGGTTGGTGAGTGCAGGGCTCACCTCCTGGGGGAGGAGGAAAGGCCCCGCCCACACTGTTACTCTGAGACTCTTCTCTGGCACAGATCAAGGTGAACATCCTGGGAGAGGTGGTGGAGAAGGGCAGCAGCTGCTTCCCGGTGGACACCTCGGGCTTCTGTCTGCACTCAGCCATCTATGCAGCCAGGCCTGATGTTCGGTGCGTCATCCACCTGCATACGCCAGCCACGGCAGCGGTGAGTGGTGCTTTCCTGGCACTCTGAGGTCCTCATCCACTGTCACCTCCCTGCACAGCAGCCAGATCCAGGGCACCTGCATCTGAAAGATTCTCCCTGAGGCAAGACTAAGACTTGATGATGGAGTTGTGCCAAGCATGTGTGTCTGGAGAGCCCAAGGCCAACTCATGGAGTAGAGTGAGGGTTCCCTCCATGCTCCTTGCTCTTCATAAGAGGTGGGAGTCAGGGTCACATCCTGTGCTTTACCACTGGTTCCTGGCACTTCTGCAGCCCCAGAGCCATAAAATGGTTTCTCATTGGTCTTCCTTGCAGAGACGTGTCGGTTTCTGCACTGAAACCAAAGCTGAGTGTTTTCTCCAACCCATCCCGGGGATCTTGAGCCTGCTCCACCTGGTACAAACTCCCATCCCTCCTTCCTGGAGTCACAGGACCACAGCCGGGCTGGGGCAGGACAGAAACAGCTCTCTTGAATCATTGTACCCAGCATTTCTAACAGCTGGTGTATTGGTGTGAAAACTGACATTAGAGGCAGAAGCATGAGAGCAGATCCCAGCCGGTGGAGGAGGAGACCCAGGCCTTTCTCTGTAGCTGCTCCCCTGACCCTGCCTGCCCCAGAGCAAAACTGGACTGTGCTGGGCTGTGGAAAAGGCCAGTGGAACTGGGGGCAGCAGGTGCTAGCCATTCCATTGTCTCCCTACAGGTCTCAGCCATGAAGTGTGGCCTCCTGCCTGTCTCCCACAATGCCCTGCTGGTGGGGGACATGGCCTATTATGACTTCAACGGGGAAATGGAGCAGGAAGCTGATCGCATCAACCTGCAGAAGTGCCTTGGCCCCACCTGCAAGGTTCGCTCAGCTCTTCTGGGAAGGTGTTCTGGAGTGGCGTTGTCAAAACCGACATCACGAAAGTGACATGTATTCACTAGAGAATGTTTAGAGGTTGCAGATAGGTTTCACACTACTAGATTTTGGTGTACACCCTAAGTGTTCTCATATATACCTACAAAATTGGGATCATAAAATATGTTCTCTTTTTTGCCCTTAGCAAAATATAGTATTATCATTAAACATTTTCTGTCACTATTTTAAATTATTAAATTATGCCTTATATGAATAGCTGACTGCTATTAGCTGAGCAGTCCTCTAGGGTAGGATATCAGAAGGCTTGTCTTCACCCCCTCAAATTTTCTCTTCATATAAACAACAGTGGGATCAAAATCCTTTTGACTAAATCTTCCTATGCTTGAGATAATTTCCTTAGGACAAATTTCTAGGGATGCACATTTTATAACTCTTGCTTCATATTGATCAGTTGCCTCCCCCTAACAACTCTCTGTCCTTCCCCATGTCTAATATAGAGGATGTTATTTCCCCAGTCTCCCCAAACTTGAGTGTTATCAATTCATTCATTCATTCATTCATTCATTCATTCATTCATTATCAACCTGCTAGAGAAAAGTGGAACACCGTTACTGCTTGGGTGAAGTCTAAAGCCCTAACATACAACAGCACACACTTGAGCTTGGAAACAGCCTGGGTTGGTGGTTGCTTGCCACCATCTTGGCAAGGCACTCACTGTCTATTTCCTGAGTCCCTGTCTCCCTGTCTCTAACTCAGGTGAGAAGTCTTACCTCTCTTTCCCAACATCCTCCAAAGTATCATGAGCAGTGTCAGGACAGGGATGAGATTTTTACACTTTAAAGTATTATAAGAAATTGAGAGAGGGGGTGTTCACTGTTTGCAGTCTTTTGTGGGCCAGAGTCATTGTCTCCATCTCTCTGGACTTGAGAGAAAGGGTCTGCAGCTGTTTTAAGCTAGAGGGTGTGCTGTTGAGAGCCTCGAGGCCTCAGCCCAGGCTCTGCAAGGACAGATCCGATCCATGGACCTGTATCTCAGCTCCCATGTGGGCCCTGTCTGGCTTTAGAGAGTTCTCAAGGGAAAAACCAACCAAGTAAACTTTCTGGCAGGGAAGATAGGCTTGGCCCTTGGGGATGGGTACTCTTGGTGTAAATTCATTTCTGTCTCCTCCTCTATCCACCTGCTTCCAGCTAAGACTGAAAAATTGGACCAATAGTGAGAACCTCAGGGTTCAAGTTCATATTTTTGCCTCTAATTAGCTGGAAGACTTTCTGTTTCTTAAGATTTCTATTTCCACATCTATAAAATCAATTTGGGAGACCAGTGTAGCCTCTTTCACAGAACTGTGGAATCCTGGAGCTGCCAGGGCCTCACTGAGTTTATGGAGTGAAAACCTGAGGCCCAGAGAGGGGATGCCACTTACCTGTTTTTGCAGAGCCACCTCAAAGAACTGTCCTCTTGGGTTTTGGTCCTAAGTCAACTAATTCACAGGAGCAAGAGATGCTTTTGAGGTTGAACTCTTGTATTAGACATCAAAAAATTCATTCGTTTACACACACACACACACATACACACACCCAGTTTTTCTGATTTCTGAGTTCTCTGACACCTAAAAATCCAGGCATTGTCCCCCCAAATTTAAGTACCCCGAGTTTAATCCCCAGTACCACCCCCCCCACAAAAAAAGCCTTTTCAATTTCAATGCAAGGGGCATTGGGATGTTTGATTAGGGAGAATGAATAAGGAGCTGGGGGAGGGGCTCTGGGAAGGGCTATAGAAAGTGCTCTAAATAAAATAAAAAATCTCTCCCTCTTAAGTTTTGAAGGCTTGAGGTTTAATTGGCTTTTTCCTCCTCCACAGATCCTGGTGCTAAGAAACCATGGCATGGTCGCTCTAGGTGACACCGTAGAGGAGGCATTTTATAAGATCTTCCACCTGCAGGCTGCCTGTGAGATACAGGTGAGCGCATCCCTCTGGGAAGTGGGCCCAGGAGTTGGCTCTGATGGGTGCCTGTGGGTGAAGGCAGTGGCTCTGCTGGCTCTGAGTTGGGGAGTCCTTTGCACCTGGCCCTGTGACACTCTTGTCTGTTTTCTCATCATGGCATCACTTCACACTTCTGAAAATTCACATTTAGAGTCAGTTCTGTGAGTTGGCAAAACCGATCACCATTGTCTGGTCACCCAACGTTTGGGGGTCAAACCTAGGACAGGGAGCTGTTTGGACTCTTCAGCTAGAAGAGGGAGAGATTGTCATCGTGAGTATGCCATGCTTACATGTTACCTGGGTGCACCTGCGGCACCTAGCTGTGCCCAGCGTGCAGGGTCGTTTTGGTGTCCTGTTTGCCCCCTCCGGCTAGCCCAGCAGAGCAGAGCTCAGTCGAAGGCTGCTGCCTCTCTCTGAGGCATTACTCTGGGAGGAAGTAGATCAGTCCAGAAGAATCCAGAATAATCGCTAGTGGAGCTCTATCAGTAGTTTTTAGAAGACTATCTTTTCTTTGAAAAGAAAGCTGTGAAGCCGGTGATAAAGAGGTTTTATGGGAAATGGTGTGAGACCACCTCCCTGCCCCCAAATAGCCAGAACCAGAGACCCAGGGGAGGTGGGCAGAGCCAGGTGGTGCCTCCCTGGTGTGGTGTCCTTCCCCCAATCAAGGATACTGGCCCTGAATTCTGACTATTGGCTGGTGTCAGAACCAACAGAACCTCACTAGAAAGGGAAGCCGCTGGCCCTTCCCCACACCTGAACACTCAAGGACTCCACATTTTGCCTCTAGAGAAGAAAGAGGCTTCCCTGAGAAAATAGCTCATGGAAACTCCTCATCCTCAAAAGACAGCTTAGCCCTAAAAATAGATGGAAACAGATGCCTGTGAGTCCCCGCCCCGGCACAGTGAAGTATGTGTCTTCCAGACCCTGGAAGTGGCCACTGGGCAACTTAAGCAAAAGCAGAGTGGTCATGTGTGATCAAAGGGCAGTGCTGCCGGCCACCCTCCCTGACAGCCCCCCATGGCTGCTGTCACTTTCTGTTCAAGACTGGTTTGATGTGACCTTGTTAAAGTACCTTAGGCGATGTGGCTAGCAACCCCCAGAGAAGCTCCAGTGGCTTTTTCCCAACTGTTGGGGCAGAGAGGCTTCTAAAGCATGGAGCCGGAAGAAGTGGAAGAAACCCAGAGATGATGGGAGCAGAAGGTGGTGGATTAGGACACGGGGAAGCACAGGTAGCAGCGATCTGCTACGGGGATTGTACTGGGGTCATGTGAGGTAGAGGGGGCAGTGCTGAAGCTCTGTTTCCACCCTGGGCCTCGTTTTCTCCCTCAGTCACATTGGTAAACAAGCAGACGTGGCTGTGGTCATGTTTGTAGTTAAAGGCTGAGTGCCTGTTCAGCTCTCCTGGGAACTCTTTACTCCCCATCAGTTTGGGGTTCCAGAAAACTGGGTCATCCCTAGCTGAGAGAGGCAGGTCCCTGCTCTGCTGACAGGCAGATGGGAAGATGCACAGGCAATTCTTCTCCATCTGCTACCCATCACCGTGGAAACTGGTGGAGGAAGAGGGAGGTGGGAGGAGGCAGCCCTTGCAAGGTTATGGGCCATTCTTTCCCTCCCTCCTCCTCCATTAATGACCAGTCTGAGGGGATGTTGCATCTCAGAGTTCATTTATCAGCAACATTCACGTGGAACTCCTTAGGGACCAGGGGCTATTCTAAGTACTTTACAATCATGGCCTTAAAGATTCCTCACAAGGTAGGCATTGCTATTTTCATTTAACAGAGGAGAAAACTGAGGCACAAAGATGACAAATAGTTGCCCGAAGTCACATAACAAGAAAATGACAGGGATTCAAACCCAGACAATCTGGCACCCAATTCCGTGCCCTTAAATAATACCCAGCACTGCCTTTCCAGGGCGGTAAGGGTCAGTGGGAACTGTCACATGGGCATATGGGCGTGTGTCTTGGGTGAAAAGAATGTGGAATATGTTCTTACTTCTGGCTCTTCCCAAGGAGATGGGGTTCACCTGGTAAACCTACCTGGCTGACCTTCAAGAAGTAGCACAGGGTCCGAAGTTAACCCTGGAATGTCACACACTCTCAGGCTGTCCAGACCCTCATGGGTTTATAGGCTTGCATTTATTTATCAGCAGGGTAAATGGATCCTTTCATTTTCAGTAAAAAAATATAGTCACAAAATGCCAGCACACTGCAAGTTTATGTGCTTAGGGCAGCTCCCCTGTAGTAAACAGGCTTACATGTGGTATCCAGTCTTCCTCAGGATGTAGATGCATTTATTAATGGGTAGCTTGGGACACTGACTCACTAGTGAAACTACTCAGAAGCCACTCTCCATCTCTGTAACCAGACTGATCCATCCAAATCCTGACCAGCCATATCTGAGTGGTAGGTATGTGGGAGTCCATAGAATATAACAGTCAGATAAGCATGGAATTGGAAAAGAAGATTAGTTTAGTAAGTAAATGTTTTTTTTTAGGATTATTCTAAAACTGCCCGCTTTATACACATACTTCTTCTCCCAATACTCCACATCCATGACCTGCAACCATCATCCCCTCCCCATGGAGCTTTGATGGTGAGAGAAATACTACAAGTCCATAAATGAAAGCTGTCTGGCCCCATGCACCATACCTGGCCATATAGTGACACTTCACCTGTCTTCTTTTTGGGGATTTCATTGACTGGCTAACCTTATCATGGAGGATGCATTCTTTATTTAGACCTGTTAACTCTTCCCATCAGGTTACACTTTTAGACCAATTTTCACTGGTTGGTCTAAAAGCTACACTATTTTTTTTTCAAGTGACTTGATTCACGTGTACGTGCACACACACACACACACACACACACAGTGAGAGAGAGAGAGAGAGAGAGAGAGAGAGACAGAGAGACAGAGAAAGTGTTTAAATACAGAAAAATAAAGAGAATAACAATAGACATCTACCACTCAGATTGTACTAGGGTCTGAATCCAGAGGCACAGCACTGTCCCCAGCCCTTTTGACTTTTTAAGACAGCTAAGTTGCTGAGACTAGCTAAGTTGCTGAGACTGGCTTTGAACTTGTGATCTTCCTGCCTCAGCCTCCCAAGTTGCTAGGATTACAGGCATGCACCACTGCACCTGGCAGATTTAACAAATATTAATAACCTTTTTGATTCAAATATTTAACTCTTGAAGAAATAAATTATTACAGACAAGAATTGAAGTTCCCTTTACAGCCATTTCCAATCTCATCTTGCCTCCTCAGAAATAATGACAATTCTAAGTTGGTCTGTATCCCAGGTAAATTTTCAGTTCCCTGTATTATTTTATTCCTAAGGTTTAACACTTGCTATTTTTGGCTTCTTCTCTGCAGTCTCTAAAAACTGAAATTAGCAAAGTAATTACTAATATCTCATTCCCCGGAAATAGTTGCATGTCCGATGAGTTTTGAGTGGCTTTTCCTCAATTTCCCGGGCATTTCTAGTTCTAAGTTCACCTCGTGGCCCTCAATGTCCTATTTTGTGCAGAAGCGTAGGAAGTGCAGGGGCCCCTATATGCACATGGGTTGAGGGTTCTTTGCTTCTGCTGCAGGTGTCAGCTCTGTCCAGTGCTGGGGGAGTGGAGAACCTCATCCTCCTGGAGCAGGAGAAGCACCGGCCCCACGAGGTCGGCTCTGTGCAGTGGGCTGGGAGTACTTTTGGGCCCATGCAGAAGAGCCGGCTGGGGGAGCACGAGTTTGAAGCCCTCATGAGGATGCTGGACAACCTGGTGAGTCCCCTGCCATTGCCCTTCCAGGCCAGTGTATGGAACCTTCACCTCTGGAACCAGGCAGTGCAAGGCATAAGGTGGCACAGAAACTGCCAACATCACGATCAAGTCATTGAGGGCTTCACTGATGGGCAATTTAACTTGGCATTTGTGGCCCTCCTAAAAATAGTTGAGTTTTCTTTAGTGATGGCTTTTGCCACTCCCTACTAAGTGCTGTGGATGTCATATCTGCACATTATTATAAGAAATAGTAATCCAGCAAAAATCAGAGCACATCTTCTTACAGTCAGAGCTGCTGTCATATTGGGGCGTAGTTCACCCCTCTTAAGTAGTTAGTCCTGCCTGTCTAATCTTATGACTTCAAAGCAGAAAGCACATAATATTATTAATTTCCTTATCCTTTATAAGAATGTTCTGTGGCAGTGATGAATCCATCAGGTAAGGAATTAAACTGGTATGTGTCTAGAAGCGGTCTGCTTCCTTAAAGGATACAAAAAAATTTTAGACATTCTTCCTTCTTCTAGGGGCTAACAATTTAGTTGATGAACAGGAGAAAATTTAAGAACAAGAGGAAAGCACTTAAAATGAGGGGTTAAATGCTGCAGGAGACAATAACCTCTTAGATTGCTCAGAGACGGAAAAGATGAAATCTGTCCTCTTAGCACTTCCATCTGGTTCATTTTCCCTGTTCCCTCTGCTACCTCCTCAGGCCCCCTTTATCATGTCAAGGCCATTATGATAATTAAATCTCTTCTTCTTGCCTTCATTTCCTCCAAGTCATCTTTACCTTATTACCAGATTGATCAAGAGGGTCACTTTGTAATGATGAAAGGTCCAGTCCACAATGAAAATACAATTCTTTCTACCATTTGTGCACTGACCAATCTCCATCTAAATAAAGCATCAGGACTAGATGGGTTTTGTACAGGAATTCTTTCAAACCTTTAGGAAACGGACGATTCTCATGCTATTTAAATGGTGTCAAAGAAGAGTGAAAGGAGGATACTGTTTTAGTCACCTTTTTCACTGCTGTGGCTAAAAGACCTGACAAGAACAATTATAGGAGGAAAAGTATGTTTGGGCGGCTCATGATTTCAGAGGTCTTCGATCATAGATGGCCGACTATATTTCTAAGGGCTTAAAGTAAAGTAGAACATCATGGCAGAGGAAAATGGCTCAGGATATGGCCAGGAAGCAGAGAGACTCCACTCACCAGATACAAAATATATGCCCCAAAGGCATGGGGTTAAGGCATGGGTTAGGGCTCCTATAACCCAATCATTTCACCTCTAAGCCTTTTTGCATTTCTCACACATGAGCTTTTGGAGGACCTAATATTCATAACAGATGCTAAGCCATAAAAATTACATTCAGACTAATTTACTTTGAATATGGATGAAAAATGTTGCCTGAAAACTAACAAGTAGTATAGAACATAATGTTAGAATAATAACACCCATTAACTAAGTAAGGGCTGATTCCCAGAATTCAAGCATGGTTGAATATTATAAGACTTTAAATATATTTCCCAATATTGAAGGGCCAAAGGATGAAACCTTTTTGAAGATTTTAATAAATATAAAAAAATGGATAAAAATTTAATATCAATTTATAAAAATATTATCTACCAGTTAGAACTGGAAGATACTTATTTAACATGATTAAAATGATTTTTCTCAAAACAAGAGCCAATATTATGGTAAAACCATAGAAGTATTCCAAGGAACTTTGAAATAAAACAATGATTCCCACTTTCAGCACAATTACTTAATATTGTTCTGAAATAATATTGAACTCAATCCCAGGCAGTGAGATATGAGAATAAGAGGCATAAATATTGTAAAGGAAATAAGATGACTATTTGGAACAGATAATATGCTTACCTGCTTAGAGAATTCCCCCAAAATCAACTAAAAAATTAGAAATAAGGAGGGTATTTTAAGGTGGTCAGTTTTGAAAATATATACAAAAATCATTAATTTTTGTATCTTCATGTTAACTACTTGGAAAATATAATGGAGGCAAGGGATGTAACTTAGTGATAGAGCACTTGCCTAGCATGTGTGATGTAAAGGCCCTGGGTTTGATCCCTAGCACCACACATGCGCGCACACACACACACACACACACATCCACACACACACACACAAAATAGCTAATGATATAATAGAAAAATCGTATTCTCAAAGGCAACAAAATCATAAACATTAAGCAAACCTCATTTAAAGGAAACCACAAAACTTTAACAGTAGACATCAGAAAAGTTGAAATCGATGAAAAAAATATAACTTATGCTTGTTCATAGGTAAAGAGGTCACAACCCCAAGATCAATCTACAAACTGAATGTGATTCTGTCAAAAACTAGGGAAGGGAAAAGGACATAAAAAATACTTTCAATGTGAAATTCAGAATGACTAGGAAAATGCTATAAAAAGAAATAATTAAGGACACTAGCTCCACCCCATGGTAAAGTAGGATAAAGCTTTAGTAACTGAGCAGTTCCTAAACAGTTTGGACAAGCAAACCCATGTGACAGCTTAGAGAATCCAGAAATAAACCCAAAATACATGAAAATTCACAGAGGTAGCAGGCACTGTACAAATCAGTGAGAAAAGGTAGACTTCTGGCCATGTGGGAAGAACATGGCTACTTCATTATTTTCAATAAGATAAAATCCCAAGTTATCAAAAATTTAAATACAAAAGTGAATTCACAGAGGTATTAAAAACATTGGGAAAGACCTTGTCAAGCATGGCAAGAGTCTGAAATTGTAAGAATAAATATTGACAGGTATGATTCCATGAGACAATTAAAACTTGCAGTTTGATAAATCATTCCCCTGCCATAGACAAAGCTGAACATCAAATGAAGGGGGAAGATGTTTGCGACATTAGCTGACAGCCAAAGATTAATACTCTTAGTGTTAAAAGAGATGTATCAGTGTGAAAAGGAAAACCAACTCAATAGGAAATTAGCTGGGAGCATAATGATTTATAAAGGAAGACTTCAAGTGGCCACTATATGTAATTAAAACTATTCAATTTTACTAATAATCAAATGTACACATACCCACATATGTATACAGAGAAGACCAGAAAAAAAAATTTTGTGGTTATCTTTTGTGAAATTCACATTTTTCCTCATTTTTTTATATTGCTTAATTTTTTTTTCATGGGCCCATATTTTCTTTATAATCAGGAAATACCTTAATGTCATTTTAATTTTAAAAAGTAGTAGAAGAAGAAGACAAGGAGAGCCAAATATCACTCTGGCAGATGCCAAATTTCCGGAGTGTTTGTTCCCACTGATCTGTGGTCAGTTCTGCCTGTGGGGACGTGGTCTTGCTTAAGGAGCCAAAAATGTTATTGAGTCCAATCTTAGGACTCTAGGAGGAGTTCAGAAGCTTCAGAGTCGAGGAAGGGAGGGGTGACTTAGAATAAGCTGAGAAGCTTTTAATGCTCCCATGGCCGAAGCCAGGCAATCGTCCCGTCAAGTCCACAGCTCTGCATTAAGGCCCCAGACACAAGTATTTTTTGAAGCCCCTCTGTGATCCCAGTGCGCAGCCAGGGTTGAGAATCACCAGAGTGGATGAAACTGGGGACTCTGTGTGAATAAAGAGTTGTATGTGTCCATACTCCGAGAACCACAAGGTCCTAGGAATTTTCTCAGTCCTGATTGGAGACCCTTAGGAGCAAACAATTCTGAAATATCTTAGGAGAATGGCCACACCTAGGTTGTCTTATGGAAACTTGAGTTGAAACAGTCTATAAGTGGAAACAGTCTATAAGTGGAATGGGGCAAAGTGTGGCACGCGCGTGTGTTCAAAAACACAAGTACATATTCTGATCTTCCTCCTCTACAATGAGTGGTTCTATTTTTGTCCTTTCTAGGGCTACAGAACAGGCTACCCGTACCGCCACCCCTTTGTTCAAGAGAAAACCAAACACAAAAGTGAGGTGGAGATCCCAGCCACAGTCACTGCCTTTGTGTTTGAGGAGGATGGTGCCCCTGTCCCCGCCCTGCGACAGCATGCCCAGAAGCAGCAGAAGGAGAAGACCCGCTGGCTCAACACGCCCAATACCTACCTGCGGGTCAATGTGGCTGACGAGGTCCAGAGGAGCATGGGCAGCCCCCGGCCCAAGACCACAGTAAGGGGGAAGCCAGGACAGGCTGGGGTGGGGTGGGGGGTGCTGCATTTGTGGGGGTTAAGAGCTTTATAAGGGAGCAGAACAAATGGCCCCAGTACCCAAGGTTGTGCAGCTGCCTCTCAGGCTTCTTGTGGGGCCTCTGGGAACAACAGCTCAACACTTCCCACCCCTGGCCTGACCACCTCTTTCTTGCATCTCTGTGCTAAATTTTTGGTCTGAGGGGTAGATTTCTCTAGAGGGCAGCTGGACTAGGCTACTCTCCCCTGGAACAATTGATTTTTTTTACTTCTTGGTCTCATGTCCAAAGGGGGCTGCTGGGAAATACCAGGGTGAATATCCAACATTTCAATTGTAAATTTGAGGCAAAGCCAGGAGGTCAGGGGGCTTGTCTCGTATTAAGTTACCTTCCCTCTCACTCCCACTCTTCCTCTCTCTCTCAGACACACAGACTCTCAATTTGATTTTTTGTTTACATTAAAGTACCTGGCAGCCATATAGAATAGCTCTCCACCAAGCCTTTGAAACTCAGATTGAGTTATTTAATGCTGAAACCCAAGTGGTCGCCTGTCTAAGCTGGTTACCAAGGTTCTGATCCCTACCCTCCAGTGTTTGTTATGACCTAAGGCCTTCTTTGGCAGCCAGGTCATCTGTCACCCATCTGTCACAGCGTCAAAGAGGGCCAAGAAGAGAGAACATCTATGAATAATTCTGCTGAACTTCTGCATAGACTAGTGGGCGCAGATCACGAGGGGCGGGTCACTGGGGAGGGTCTGTGGGCCCTGTTCCTCTATCTTACCCACCTGGCCTTGCCTCGTGCAGTGGATGAAGGCTGATGAGGTGGAGAAATCCAGCAGTGGCATGCCAATCCGGATTGAAAACCCCAACCAATTTGTGCCTCTCTACACCGACCCCCAAGAAGTGCTGGACATGAGGAACAAGGTAAGGTGGTGTCTGCTGGCCTCGTTCTCTCTCCTCCCACAAGGGGACCTCAGTCCTGCAAACACAGGCTGAGTTCCCAGACATGCCCACCTTACTAGCACCTGGGATGTGCCACAAAAGAAAGAAGCTACCATATATGGATAGCCAAGAGAGTCCTAGATAGCCCTTTCCACACCAGTCTGTGGGCATTGCTCATTGGGTATGTCTGCAAGACCCACCCACTACATGACTTCCTATACATTTTATGCCATTTGTCTTATTTTTAAGACTTTGAGAACCTCAATATTTATTTCTGCACCTCTGCCTGATAATCCACTCATATTTCTAATGTTACTTTAAAACTGGAGCTGTGGCTGCCCATGGGCCAGTAGTGCCCAGAACAGTGTTCAGCCTGTGGCTGAGTTTCCCTGCAGCACTTGTCTGATTCCTGGGTCACTGCACCTCCCCCCCACCCCCCAATCAAGATTCAGACTCAGTAGGTGTAGGTGTGGGGAGGGCCAGGAATCTATATTTAAAACAGAGTCCTCATGGGCTTCTTAGGAATATTAAAATTTGAGACCCTCCCTCTGTGTCCCCTTCCCTCTTCTTGTCCTCACAGCTGCTTCTCCGATTTAATGAACTTGGTATTTACATGAACTGTGAATTCACTCGGGAACAGACCTGGGGACTTTCTCTTACAGGGGATGGGCTCCCTCACCCTGCAGGGCCCTTCTAGATTCCAGTCACAGACCACACTGGATCCCAGCAGGCCCCCTGGCAAGCTCCACACTCTGATGCCGCACCCTCCTTCTCTCCTTTCCACATAGATTCGAGAACAAAATCGGCAAGATGTGAAGTCGGCGGGGCCTCAGTCCCAGCTCCTGGCCAGCGTCATTGCTGAGAAGAGCCGAAGCCCGGTACAGCAGAGTCCGCCCCTGGCTGGAGGGGAGACATTTTTGCCTTCTGGGGCTTTGGTGCCTGGGGCTGGGCAGCAGGACCTCTGAGTCCTCATGCCCATCCTCCTCTGTGCTCTTGGGCATCCATGTTCTTGCTGCAGAATGGAGGTCCGCTCACGGGGGCTGTGAGGTCCCGGGAGGACAGTGTCTACCTGCCCTCTGCAGGCACTGGGCAGGGAAGCTGCTGTCCAGCTTGTTCTTGGGAGTGCTGCTGGCCAGCTCCGTACCTTCCACCCTGGTACCCTGCTCAGGCCTCTGTTAGTACCCTGTGGAGGGCTGGTGGCTCTCAGGTGCACCAGGCTTGCACGGCCCTGAGTGTTTCTGACCTCTGTGTGTGGATATGGCATCATCTGGCCAGAGTTCTGGGAAGATGCTCCTGACCCCCAGAGGGCCTGGACACAGGGTGTGTGCTCCTGAAGGGAAGGAAGGGCTGTCAGTTGCCCACACAACCCCACTTAGGTTAAGAAAGCATAAAGTCATTGTTTTGTTTTGGTGTTTTTTCTTTTTATTTTTTTTGTACCAGGGATGCTTAACCACTGAGCAACATCCCCAGCCCTTTTCAGTATTATTATTATTTTTTATTTTGAGAAAGGGCCTCAGTAAGTTGCTGCTGGCTTTGAACTTGCAATCCTCTTGCCTCAGCCTCCTAAGCTGCTGGGATTACAGGCATGCGCCACAGTGCCTGGCAAAGTCATTTTTTTGGTGCTTGAGTGCTTGAGCTAGAACGACATCTTTCTTGTCTAGTATTTAGCAAGTTCAGAATTCTGGCTTGTTTGAAGTCATTGCTGCTCAAGGCAAGGCAGCAATGGGCATGGCATTTTCTTTAGTAAAAAGTGGGGAAGTCCAGAAAATGTTCTCTACAAAGAAAATTGAGATGATGTGACGGTTTCAGATCAGGCAGCAGCCCACAAGGTGGTTCACTGCAAGGAGAAGTGTGTATGTTACATCCTTACATCCAACTCCCACCCACCCGAATTCAGCCACATGAAGAACACTGAACATGCCACAGGGTCAAGGATGGAAATAGCCTATGATTCTGGGGGAGGTGAAAGGTCAATACAGCAAGCAAAATTGCTGAAAAACAACTCTGCCATTTATACCAGGGGCTCTCCTTTGAGTCCCTCATCTTAGAATCTGGCTCCTTTGACTCTGATTCCTGCAATAGGCCTACCTCCGCCTCCCTTTGGGAAGGAGCCCCCTGGGCCTCTTGTCAGAAGACCTGGCTTCTCTGGGTTCAGTGCCCCTGGGCTTCACTTTCTTTTGCTCCAGAGCACTGCATTCTTAAAGGCCATGATGAGGATGTTCAATTAGGACAAAGGGCAATGGAGTCTGGATTTTAGTCCCTATTTTGGGCAAGAGTAGCCAAAGGATTCCGGAGGCTCACAATGTCTGGTTGATTAGCTCTCTAGAGCCGAGGGTCTCACAGGGGTGGTGAAATGGAGCGATTTTGCCAGTGTCCCTGAAGGTACCTGCAGGTTGGAAATCCGAGACTCAGGACCTTTGCCCCTTTGTAACCTATGACCATGCGCAAAACAGAACTCATAGCTTGGACTAAGAATGCTGCGGCTGCTGTGTTTGCTGTGTTTACTGCTGTGTGTTGGGTTTGCACTGCTGTTGGGGGTGGGCAGGGGCTCTGGTGGGGAATGGCTGGCATGAAGCTTGCTCAAGCCAACACTCTGCCTGCTAGGCTTGGGCTTGCCTACTGACTTTGGGCCACTGACTGTACATTTACATAGTAATGGCTTGGAAGTGTCCATAGAAGGGATTGCAATAAAGGTGCATCTTCCTCCTGCTTGGGAGCATCCTTTGATTTTATTTCAGGGGCAAAGAGTGGCCTCCCTGTATTATTCATCCAGGCAGTTGCAAAATCTGGGTCTGGTGATGAGGTAGCAGTGGGGAGGAATGAACAAGCCCTACCACGAGGCCCTGAGCTGTTTCCAAGGAGCTGCATGCCACGCTATGGCTAGCAAGACTGCTGGCAGCCACCTGAGTGTGAAAGGAGGCCCTGGCTTGGGCCCGGTCTGCGGCGTTCAGAGAGCGACACACACTCTATGGTTAACTTTCAGTCGACAGAGAGCCAGCTGATGTCCAAGGGTGATGCGGATACCAAAGATGATTCAGAGGAGACGGTGCCCAACCCCTTCAGCCAACTCACCGACCAGGAGCTGGAGGAGTACAAGAAAGAGGTGGAGAGGAAGAAACTAGAACTGGATGGTAAGTAACCCCGGGGCACCATGGCTTGGAAATCTCCCAGGGGAGAGGGCAGAGCTCAGGACCACCCAGGGAGGACTTCCTGCCCCATCACCAAATAATATTCCACTTATTTATTAATCCCAGTAATGCCTCTGTTGCTCTGTGCTTCACAGTTACATGGTGGCTGCATGACCTCATTGCCCTTTCACCTCCGTATAAAGAGTTAGCTTGTATAAAGTGCTCAGAATGGTGCCTGTAAATATGGCTTAGGTTGGCAAACACCAACTTAACGTTAGCTGGAATAAGATAAGAGTCATAATTATCATTAATGACCCATCAGGCCTGATGTAAGCCTTTGAGCCTGGCACCTTTATGTCTTTTCTAACTCCTCCTTAATTTCAGAGTCTTCACTCAAACCCGTCTCTCCATATTGACTCCCAGATATGTGATAGGATGCGTGCCCTGGTCCATGCCTGTGTCCCCTCCTGGCACTGTTTCCCTTCTTGCTAGCCTGATCTAAAGTCATCAATACTGCCAGCTCCCTCTCAAATCCCCCTCCAGCCAAGAAGGCCTCCCCGCCACCCTCCCCACTCCAGCCAAATTGAGCCGTCCCTTTTTTTTGGCTTTAAGAACACCCGGAATCTGAGACATACTTCAGCCCTTGGCAGTGTCCACTAGGGTAAGCTGTCATTCACCAGGGCAGCGTTTTCCTCCACCATCTCTCTTCACCCAGGGTCCGCCTTCTTCCAAAGCACAAAATGGAAGCTTGCCTGGCTGGCTTGCAGTTCTCATGGACCAATTGGAAGAACAGAAAAATATGGTGCTTGTTATCCCTAGGGATTGTTTGGACAGGACATGTAAATTTGCTGAGTTAACAAAGTAGCTACACACAAACAAATCACGGGTGTTTTTAAAGGGAGTCAGTGCTTGTTTGGGGCTGGCGCTTGCCCATGGATGTGCCTATCTGGCTGGTCCTCCTCAGAGACAGGACAGAGAGGAGGGGGCATTCTGCTGTCCCTTCAGGAATGACCTGTTGCACTGGTACATAAGCTCTGATGAAAGAAACAAGATCACTCTTCTCCCATTTTCCTCCTCAAGGAAACAGCAGAAATAAAAGCTTAGCAGGAGCGGGAGCTTCTGGCTGACCTCAGCCAGGAGGTTCATTTTCCGCCAGGAGGAATGATGACCAATTAGAAAATGGCAGCGTGGCTAGCATCCTCTCTCTCCACCCATCTGGCCAGTATTTGATCCCGGTGCTGAGGTGCTTTTCTGTGTTTTCAGGAGAGAAGGAGGCTGCCACAGAAGAGCCAGGCTCACCTGAAAAGTCAGCACCTGCTTCCCCAGCACAGAGCCCGGTGAAGGCAGAGACAAAGAGCCCTGTGGTCTCTCCTTCCAAGTCTTCAGAGGGTGAGTGGAGCTGAGCAGGTGGGGGTGGGGGGAGCATCCACAAGCTGGGAGAGGTGTCTGCGTGGATGGCAGGACAGCTAGGCACACTGGGCACCTGCCTTTCAACAGGTGTAATACCCCACCCCCCGCAACACACACCATTTGAAAAACTTTCCCCTCTGCTCTTTCTAGGAAATCTGAATAATTTTCAGTTTGTTTCATTCATAAACTCTGACAACACACCTTGCAGCTTAAGCCCTGCCAAGTAAAGCTGAACGAAAGACTGACCCATAGTCTCCTCACCTGCAGTGGAGACCCAGCTGGCTAGTGGGATTTTGCAGATATGCTAGCCCAGTTCTCAGACTTTAATGTGCATAGGGACTATGAAGATTCTGATCCATTAGGTCTGGGGTAGGGCCCGAGACTCTGCATTTCCCAGGGTGAGGCTGATGATGTCATTCTCCGCCTTCACTGGGCTTAGATCCCACCCACAGCAGCTATGAATTAGAGGACCTGGGTGGGGTGGGGCATGGGAAGGCCTGAAGCCTGGAGTTGTAAGAGCTCTCCAGGGGGATCTAGAACATAGACTAGGTTGAGAACCACTTCATTAGAGAGACAATAGTTTTGAGAACCTAGTTCTAGAACCATCTGAACTGCTAACTGATAATATCTAAGCTGCTAATTTTACCAAACCAGCAGGTTCCCCCATGTCCTTGTCTGCCAAATGGGGCTATTATTATTTTTTCCCTACTTAAGGTTCTTGCATGTATAAAGGAAGTATAGATGAAGACATACTTTGAAAGAATAAAATCATGCTTTAAATGTAAGATCTAGTCGTTATGAATAAGAATATCCATATGGTAGACACTGATACTGTTAAAGTCCCTAAATCATAAAAGTGTCTTTAATGAGCTCCTGGAATCACTCCAGGATATGAACGCTCCTCCCTGGGTCCCCTGAGTCTCCCAGAGACACCGCCAGACAGGCTGCCCTGCCATCCAGAGAGCAGGGTGGCAGCTGGGATCTTCTCTCTCCTGGGTAGATGGCCACACATGTGGACTCAGATAGAATCCCCACCCCAGCCCACCCCTGAGTCCCCCCCTAAACCAGTCGCTGCCTCGAGCACAGGCCCAGAATTGTCAGAGGAAACCCATCTGCTTGAGGCCAGGGCCCCAAGTGGATGTCCCCAGTGGTCTGTGTTCATTGTGTCTCATCATGGTGTCATGTTGTCAACCTGTCTCCACAACGTCTTCCTTTCTCTTCCCATTTGTGCCTTCATCAAAGGAGTTTCCTCCGATTCTGAATACTTGTCTCTGTAGTAAGTATAGAAAGGCTGTTTACTAACTCACTCCAACACTGGCAATGGGGGAGGGAGGAGTTTTTCAAAAGAAATAGATTTCTCCCAATTTTTTTCTTTTGCAACTCACACCCCCGCCTTCCTCAGTTTTTCTGGATATAAAATTCATGACCAGTTCCACCTGCACTATGCATAGACTAGGCTTCCCCGAGGGAGACACAGATGTACACACAGAGCACACACACCCAGAAGCAACAAGCATCCGCAGTGAGGGCTGTGGGGCAGCTCTCCCTGCGGTAGAGTGCTCGTGGCCCTCAGGAGCTCACCTCTGCCTCTGTTCTAATGCATGAGTACCTCTGAGGAGCTGGTGACCTCTTCTAGGGCTGTGGACCAGAGCCTGAGAGCCCCAAGGGAGCTGCTACACGGGAAGGCACAGAAGACTGGGCCTGATTAGAGCCCTCAGCACCTATGAGGATATGTGTACCAGTTGTAGGAAGGAAATCTGAGGCTGGAGAAGAGGCTTATGGTAGGAATGGGACAAAGAGTAGCACTTTGTTATCAGCTCCTGGAAGGGACGGAAGGCAGGAGGGTGTGTGATGGATGGGATAACTGTTTCCCCAACATCTGTCATCATACCCACTGTGGCAGGATTCCTCATTCTCTCTGGTCCAAATCTGTGCCCCTGGAGGGCACACTGAGGTCGAGTTGTGAGAAGAGTCACAGTCTCTCTGAAGACACATCCGTGCCACCGACAGAGCTGAGAAGCATGGCTACCTTGGAGCAGACCCTGCATGATGAAGGCATGAGCTTTGGTTGGGTGGGGAGACCAGTGTGAAGTGGGTGGTCAGTCCCTCAGGGCAGACAGGCTGGCATCTGCACTCTCGTATTTAGCTAGCCAGTCAGATCAGGAGTGTTTTTTTACAACCATTTGTCACCGTGCTCTTAAATCCCCACGAGTTACCGTAGTGTTACTCCTTATCTGTGTCCCAGATTCCTACTCCATCAGCTTCTCTGAAGGAGACTCTTTTCAAATCCTCTTCTTTTACATCTGGCCATCTGAGCCATCTTCTCTTTGGCTCTTGACTGACTGCCAACTGCCAACTCCATCCTCCAGCAACCCCTCAGGGCCACTGACTGGGCCAGCAAAGACACAGTCCTGTATTTGACATCACACCATCAGCTCTGCTACTAAATAATTTAGTCATCTTAAATATGTCACTTAAAAACACTGCAGATGGGGGAACAGCACAAATGCTTGCTCTTCCTAACTCATGGCGCTGTTGCCAGGATAAAAGAACCTAAGGAACATAAAAGTCCTTTGTAAGATATTTACATAAATTAGGTCTTATTACGTACCATGTTCTCTGAATTGTGAGAACTAATACATCTGACTTGACTTTTAAGCCTCTGAGTTTTGGGGTAGCACTAGATAATTATTAAATCATGGCACATAATAGGAACTGGTTTTATGGTTTTATGCTCTCCTGTGGATTGACGGACTGAGCTTGATGGTTCCTCTGCTGCATATGACATCGGCTGGGGCTGCATGTGGCTGGGAGCTTGACTAGGCTGGAACTTACCTGCTGGTGCACTCATGTCTGGTACCTTGGCAGAGGCCAAGAGAAAACTGGACTCAGCTGGGACACTGGTGTGTCTGGGTCTCTTTCCCCCTTCCTCCCTCTTCCTAACACACACACACACACACACACACACACACACACCCTTTCTTCCTTTCTCCCTCCTCCCGCCCCCAAGCTTCTCCATGTGGCCTTTCTGTATGCTTCCCTCAGGGTCGTTGGACTTTATACAAACTATAAAAGCAGCAGTTTCTAGTCCTACTTTAGTCTTTGGCATGAGGCTAGTTTTGCAGCACTTTGTCTGTCTTCTAGTGGTTATGGTGAGCCATGGGGCCAGCCTCGACTCAGGGAGGACGGGGTCTACATAAGCACGTGAATACCTGGAGGCATCACTCACGGGGGCCGTGTTTGCACACCAGCTGTACCACACACTGAAAGTATATTTGGGTGTCCAGGGGAGCGTCTGTGTCCTGGCTGTGGAGCGTGCGTGGCAGTCACAGAGACTCCACCTGCCCCTGGTTATAAGAAGCTCTACTTTCTCTCCTATCAGTGGTGCTGTCTCAGCCCTTTGTTGGGAGGTAGATGTGGAAGGAACTATGCCATTCTAAACCCATGTTTCCCACTGTGTGACCCATGGGTCTTTTGCACTAGAATTATCTAAGGACTTGTTAAAAAATTTAAATTTCTTGGCCCACCATCTGTTTCAGAGTCTTATCATGGAGACAATACAGGGAAGCTGTATTTTCATAGGCTCTCTGCAATTCTTTCACTGATGTTTAAAAATTGAAACCAGGGCAGAAACACTATTGCAAACCTCTCTGTATGGACAGCATACAATTTATTAATCCGCCATGGGGCAGTTCTGGCTGTTGGTCTTTGGCTCCCCTGCTCTGTCCCTTGAACACCCTGTGGGCTATTTTGATTGCTGCTACACAGTCAGCTCTGTGTTGGCATAGACCACAGATGTTTATTTCAAGGTTTTTATGAACCTTTCTTTTGGTTCTTTATACAGAAGAAGAGCTTTCTCTCAGCAGGAAAACAAAAACAGTAGATGGCAGTCACCAACTTTCTATGCATTTTGGATACAGTTGATGATCTGTCTGGTGGACCCCGAGTTTAGAAGCAAATCAGAAAATTCTGCTTCAGGGCCCTTCCTCTGGTGTCCATCCTCCTGCAGAGACAGGGCTTGAAAGAAAAGTGACCATAACACTTAGAGCAACCAAGAGATCTTTATTGCAGCAGTGCAACAGAGGAGAAAAGAAAGAGAGAGAGAGAGAGAGAGAGAGAGAGAGCGAGTGAGCAAGAGAGAGACAGAGAAAGCAAGAGAGAGGGGCCCGGCAGGAGGGAGTTTTTATAGCCCAAATCTAATGGGGTCTCTGGGTCTGCAAGCTGCCTTGTTGGCACAAGGGGGTTAAGTGTTCGGCCTTGAGTGGTGGCTTGGGCGTTTGGGCTTGAAGCAAACAGGTGATAAAGAACCAGACAGAGGGTTTGAGTGGCCAGGTCATCCTGCAGCTAACTTTGTTTGGCATGTCCTGCAGACAACTTACTCAGCCTGTCCTGCACCTAACAGGGCTGGGGCCAGGGATCATGGAATTTGGCCCTGAGATGTTAGAAGGCCAGGTTCATTAGGCCAGCGAGGAAAGGCATCCTTGCTCCTGTAGTTAGGCGAGGCCTCTTTCCTTCCCCATGTCCTCACTCCAGTGCGTGGGCACAGAAGATTTGGCTGCTGAAGAGAAGCAAGGTATCCTCTGTTGACCTTCATCTGGTCTCACCTGGAAAAAGGCTTGAGCATGTTATCACTGAGCTGGATGATGATGGCTGCCAGAGAAGTAAGACAGTCTCTGTCCTGAATGGTCTACTGGGGTGATAAATGATGTCTTAAAAAAGATGAGTGATGCATGCAAGTGCAAAATGATTATGTGAACAGTAGGTTTAGAAGAGGGCAAGGTCGTTGTCAAATACCAGGCAGATGCACAAGCTGTCTTGAGCCAGACTTTGGGGACATGTATACTTGGATTGGCAGATAGTAGTGGGGTAGGCTGTCCAGAGATGGTAGTCAGGAAGCAGGGAGAAAAGACATTCCTGGGAGGTGACTGTATTAGCTGTTCTCCAGAGAAACAGAATTAATAGGGCATATATAGACATATAAAAGAAGACTTACTAGGGAATGATTTTGGAGGCTGAGAAGCTTCATGATTGAGTGTCTGCAAGCTGGCAAACCAGGAAAGTCAGTGGTTTTATTCACCCTCAGCCTGAAGGCCTGAGATCCAGCATCTCTAATGTGTGAAGGAAGGAGAAGATGGATGTCCCAGCTCAAGAGGAGAGTTCACCTTTCTCCACCTTCTTGTTATATTTGGACCCTCCACAGATTGGATGATGCCCAACCTTATTTGATGAGGGTACAACTCCTTTACTCAGTCTACCGATTCAAGTGTTAATCTCTTCCAGAAACACCTTCACAGACATACCCAGAAGGATTGTTTTACCAGCTATGTGGGCATTCCTTAACTCAGTCAAGTGGACTTGTAGAATTAATCATCAAAGGGACACTGGTGAACCAAGAGGCAGCAAGTGGATGGAGACTATGGGATAATGAGAAATCAAGTCTGAGAAGTAGAGCATCTAGGAGGCTTTGCACCTCCTACAGAAGCCTGCCTTCTCTTTCAGAATCTGGAAGTCTTTCAGCCCTCTGTCCTGCAGACCTATGGGGTCTGGGAGTAGACCTGGTCTCTGAGCCTAGTCTTGCTCCCAATCATGTGCTCTCTGAATTACTCCTTGTTCTCTCCAGCTACCTTATCCATCCTTAAACATAGCCCCCAGTTTTCCACCCTCTGCCTCCCCCACCATCCCCTATTCCCAGAGTCCCAAGCACCCCACTCAGGAGAGAAAGTCTATGCTTCTTAGTGGATGCTGGAAGGTAAACTCCCACCTGCACCTAATTCTCGGGGTCCCTCCCGGCCTACTCTCCAACTTAACTCCCTGAGTCACTAACAGAGGAAGGGTCTAGACTCTCAGAGCCAGTCCCTGATGCTTTTAAGGGACCCATACTTGTTTTTGGAGTCCTGTACCACTGCTTCATTTCTTGGCCAACAGAACTCTCAAGTGGTCTCTGTCCCTGTAGTTGAGGGAGTGGCGACCTCAGTTTGGCTTCTCCACTCACACTCCATTTGCCATGACCCACCAAAACAATTCACCATCAGAGAGCTGTCTGAGGTCAGAGTGGGTACACTGGGTGTGGCCCTTGTTTTCTACATGGTGAGAAGAACATGGGTGTAAACCAAGACTCTCACCAGGGGCCAAGGTTGTAGCTGAGGTGGATGGCAGAGAAGGTGTGGGAAGGGAAATGGATGGGGAACGCATGAAGGGCACAGGAAGAGTAAGAATCCTCGTCATCGCCAGGCAGGAAATGACACTAGAACAGAAAGTGGAAGCCCCTCTGATCCACAGTTGTATTTGTGAAGCTAAAAAACAAGTCCCAAAGTCATTTTGAAGAGCACCAAGGGTCAAGCTTGAGAATATATCCTTGTGTCATTCAAGTGAGCACCTGTCGTGAGTCTCTGGATTTAAGTTGCAGAGCCATGGTGGAGGGGTTGCAAGGGTCCAGGACAATTGGGAATGAAGATGAGGAGGGTCCAGGACAATTGGGAATGAAGATGATGAGGGTCGGGAAGTGTAGCACCTGGGTGGCATTACATGATGGATCCTTAGAAAGCTCAGGGTGGAGTAGACAGGAAATATAATGAGGGGGTGGCATTGCCTTGGGTAGTATAAATCCATTCACATGTTCATTATTTGCTCATGTGTTCAGTTATTCATGGACTCCCACAGCCATTTTTCTCAGTATCTTCTAGGAGCTAGTTACATAGATAATTAGATAGTCTTGCCCAAATTTATTTCAGTTCAGAAGAGGAAGAGAGAGGCATAAAAAAATCACCCAGGTCTAATAGTTTTATAATTATGGTGATTAAAAGTTCTTGTAGTGGAGGCAGCAAAGACAGTGGTCAATTCGACCCAGAAGTGGAAATGGGGATCGGAAAAAACTTTAAGGAAGATGAAACAATCAAGCTGACTCACTGCATGAGGTGAAGGTTGAGGACACAGAGAGGGGAGAGGAGGGCCCTCCAGACAGAAGAAATCAGGCTGGGGTGGCAGCAGGGACTGGGAGGCTGAGGAGGCTAAATGGCAGGTACAATGGGGACAAGTGATAGACAGAAGGTTGTGTCCAGATTGACGGATGGCATTCAGGAGCATGCCAGGTGATGGCCACAGGAATTCCTGGCAGAGGTGAGGGGACTGGGCAAGGGCCATAGGAATCAGGAGCTGGAGAACTGGGCAGCTGGATGATGAGAGGACGTGGGCTGGGCAGTGGAAAGAATGGGAGCCAGGGACCAGAGTCTGTGGTGCCAGGAGGGAGTCTTCCAGAAGGCGTCTGGGAGAAGGCTTCGACTTGTCGGTTTCAGAAGTTACAATAGGCCTCATTACAAGGAGATCTTGCCCAAGCAGTTAATCCAGCCCATCCTAACTGTCCTAAGGTCCCCCTTCCAGCCCTCAGGGAATTCCATCTTCCATGTAACCCTCCACATAACCAGACGTGTCCCCATTCACCCGTCAGAACCCCATGCTTCTCTAGAACGCTTTCTCCACCCACTTCTGTGACATTCACTATCCCTTCCCCCAGAGCCCACATTCCCACATGGAGGATCCTGCGGAGCTGACTTCTTGGGGTAACACACCCTCCACACCCTCCACACACACTCACACTTAGACTCCACACTCCCCACACACATGCAGCTCACTTTAACCCTCACACCACACGTACTCACACACTCACATGAGCTCACACACAGCCACACACGGATGCTCCTTTGAGCTTGGGTTGAGAACAGCACTGGACTAGAAGTCAGTGAACCGAGGCCGACCCACCGTTTTACAGCTTTGCTCAGTTTTTAGTTATAAACAAGGAGGAAGCCAGACTACCAGTACGGTGCCTTCTACTTCTCAAAGTGTGTGGTTTTACATTTCCCCTCCTCCCTCTTGAGCCGGCATTCCAAAGCTTGCATGGAAAGAGGGTGGGATGTGGGTGGGGAGGGGAGGAAGGGCCACTGGAGGGTTTAGTTCCTGGGGTCTGAGCAGCTCTGCCCTTGCACATGGCACCTGGCCATCCCCGGGTGCCATTAGATGGGTGGATCCCTTATGACTAACCCTTGTATCATAGAAATGCAGGGTCCACACCACTCAGGGAATTCCATCCTCCCAGCTTTCTCCTCTCTGCCTCTTGGGAAGATACTTTCCATATTTTCCTAGGCAGCTCGCCTGGTGTAAGAAGTGAAACCAACATGCAACCTCCATGGTTTTATTAGTGAAACTGCTCTGCCTTCAGCGATTCTCAGATGCCTCCCCTAAGATGTCCAGGACACGTTCCCTCCTTCCATCAGCCTCTCTCCTCCCTCGTGTGTGTTCCTAGCTCTGTGCCTAGAAATGTCCTGAGCTGAGTCTTTGCTGGGATGCCTGCCATGTTCTGACCTCCATGTCTGTTCAGTGTGTAGACAAGAGTCCAGGGTCACTGTCCTACCTAGGATGTAGGAGCAGGCCTTGTAGAAAGGGGTGCAGTGTTCGGATGACAGCCTTGTCCTCCCATTTGCCTCAGAACCCTGTTCTGCATCCCCATGTCAGTCTGCCTCCCCAACCATTGTTCTAGACTGAACCAGAAGTGTTTTTTTCCCAGGTGGACACTCTCATCTGAATGAAATCTTACGGTCATGTCTTTTGTTCTTTTTCTAGAAGATGTTAAGGAGACAGAAACAAGCAAAGCCACCACTGAGCCCGAAACAGCCCAGCCAGAAGGGGTGGTGGTCAACGGGAGGGAGGAAGAGCAGACTGCAGAGGAAATCCTCAGCAGAGGCTTGAGCCAGATGACCACCAACGCCGACACGGACGTCGATACCTCCAAGGACAAAACCGAGTCAGTCACCAGCGGTCCCATGTCCCCAGAGGGCTCGCCCTCCAAGTCTCCCTCCAAGAAGAAAAAGAAATTCCGAACCCCCTCCTTCCTGAAAAAGAGCAAAAAGAAGGAGAAAGTGGAGTCCTGATCGGTGGCACCCACGGACTCCCATTTGCATCTTCTCCCTCCTCCCCTCCCCTTCTCCCAATTCTGTCCCTGGAAGCACAGGGCCAAGAAGGGATAGAATAGGACCCGGGATCACACTCAGAGGGGGAACTTGAGATCACCCGACCAACCCCTCATTTTACAGTTACACCAGAGAAATCAGGTGACTGCCCAAGGTCACACAGATAGTTAGCGGCAGAGTCCGCACTAGAATTCAGGTCTTCGGACCCCCAGTCTAGTGCTCTTTCCACTTCACAACACTGCCTAGTTGTGGGCCACCTTTGTCAGGACGTTGCCCGCCAATCTGAGCCCAGGGCAGGAAGGCAAGAAATGGGCTATGAGCTCTCACAGGCTCAGACTAAATCAAACAGGTCGAGACTTCCCCTGAGTAAGGTCCATTTCTTCCCAGAAGGCCCATCTCTGTGATATGGAGATATGGCCGCATTGAGAAATCTTGTTTCTCTTGTCCATTTTGGGTCCCTACCCTGTTGCTCAAAGTAACGAGACAAGTTGACCTGTCCCCGCCAATAGAAGTTAACCTTTCTTCCCAAGGCTGATGGCTTAGCTTGCACTTCCCCGAGCACTACCCCTGAGCTGTCTTCATGTAACCACTTGAACGATGAATAGAAGAGCTGTAGGTGTTGGCCGATGTGAGGGCAAGCCAAGTCAGCCTGACGATCAGGGATGGTCTGATCAGTATCAGAAGCCAGGAACTTGACCTGTTTGTATTGTGCATCTCAAGTGCTTCAAAACTAAAACCAAACTTAGCATAAGAAAATGTTATCTCATGCTCAGGGCAGAAAAGTGGGGAAATTTAAATCCTCCGTTGGCTTTGCGTTGTATAAGGAGGATCAAGGTGGCACAGGAGATGCTGCCTTTCTAGCTCTGCATGACACACCCAGCAATGCACTGTACCTGCCTCATTCCTGTCCAGCAGCCAGGTGTCCCCTGACCTTCCCTCAAACCCAGAGCACTTGCTCCAGAGCAGAGAACTGGCATCTTAGTCTTGGCTTCCTTGGGGGTCCAGATCCAAGTTATTCTGGGTCCATCAAAGGAGAAACAGAAATGTGTCTTTCAGGATTAATCCTCTTGGGCCAGCGCTCAGAGAAATGCTTGGGTGTCCCCAGCCCTGTCACTCTGTCTGTCCTGGGGCCTGGTCATAGCTACAGCTATTGTTTTAAATCCAACACTATTTTTTCATGATCTTCTATGGGGCATTGATTCATGAGCATTGTTGACTCCTAGACAATCCATTCTCTTTAAAGCACAGTGTCTTCAAAGAAAATTTCTCTTTTTTGTCCTGACTAATGTAAAAATATTTTTGGAAGTTCTTAACCATAGGACCATAGTTTTCCATTTTTGAGCATTTCAAGTCCAAGGACACTGTGCAGGCTTCACATACATGACACCCTGTAAGCCTCACAACAATCCTGTGAGTTGGATAAGATGATTCCCATTTGATCACCAGGAAACTGAACTCCCAAAAGAAAAACCTAAAGTCTAGATTTGAACTTGGGTCAGTCTGAGTCCTGAGCCCTTTCTCTTTAACAATCTCTGATGAATGGACAACTTTAATTCTTGAAGGTGATTTAGTCCATGAACCATTTCTAAGACTAGTGTCCACTGCATAATGTTAGCACTTGAAATGAAGGTAGGAAACTACCTATGTCCACTTTCACTGATGCATGTTGAACTCCTGGTGGCCTGTGAATGTGGTCTTCTGACAAGACAGGCAGGAGCCTTCCGGTTGGGGCAGGAAACACCATCCACAGTTGGCTATTTCTTGAAAAGGAAGGAAACTGACATGGCCAAGGAAAACCCAATGCTGAAAACCTAGCACGGGTTCCCAACTGCTAGGGCCCCTCTGCTTCCTGGTTGGGTCCTGTCTTAGGATGGACAACCCAACGGGGCACTGACATCTCAGAAAAAAAAAATCTGTCATATGGGAAATGCCTTTAAAAGCCAATCCTCTGATGCCTTCTTTAAAAACTAGGTTTCCATTTATTCATTCATCCTTTCATAGGATTTGTTGAGCAGCCGCTCAGAATTACACATGATGCTGACGTTAAAAGGAAGCAGTCATGGTTACCAGAATAAAAGGCGGCAGAGAAGGGAGGAGTGGACGTGACCTCCGGAGCAGCTCTGTGTGAGAGTCATCGTTGCTCAGAGGTGTCTGTTGATGGCTCCGTACTTGGCAAACGCTCTGTATTCCCTTTACCTTAGCAAGCCCTCATTCAGGTGAAAATGTCGGAGCCTTGCTGGAGCATCATCCGTGGGATTGTGCCACGAGTCCACTTCATATTTGCCAATCTGTTCATTCCTTGTGTATTTAGAAAACATGCACTGAGCTTGGGTCCTGGTGCCGGTGTGAAGGGAGGACAGAGCTCCTACCCACAAGAAACTCACAGTAGGAGGCCCACAGACCAACACAGAACAGGCGAGTGCAGAGGGGTGGCATAAGGAAGCAACACTTGGTTTTCTTTGGGGGCCAGAGGCACATTCCTGAAAGTGATGATGGTGGAGTTAGGTTTTCAAAACAAAGAAGAACTTCCCAGAAAGACAAGGGTTTCCTATTCCCAAATGAGGGAAGACTATGCACAGAAGCAAGGAACCACACTATCTTCTATAGCAAATAGTGAGTTTCCAGCCCAGAGTCCCTTTGAGATTTTTAATAAGGCAGGAAGAGCTTATGTCCCCTACTCAGTTCTGTTTCATCTCGGCATGGGTTTGCTGGGAAAGGGTTGCATCAACCTGACCGTTGTTTTCTTCCCTCGCCTGTGAAGGATGCTGTCCATTCTGCTGCAGGCTGGAGGACTAGCACCAAGTGCTGTAGAAACAGCCATGCAGTCCAGACAAACCCGCAGGCCACGAGGGTGAGAGAGTATTTTATTTGGCTCTGCATAAAAATCGACTGAAAGTTTGGTATCTGATTGGAGAAAATGAATATTCATGAGCTCCAAGCTTTTAGACAATGGATTAGTTTCTAATTGAGCCCTTGTGCTCAGATAGGACACAGAAAAGGGATAAGAGAATGTGCACCAGTCTGCTTCACTGTGAGTGGCTGATCTGAGCAGTAGAGAAGCGTCTGAGCCTGTTTCCGTGGGAAGGCAGGCAAGAGCTGGGGCAGAGAGGAAGAGGGGTCAGTGGTCACAGAGGGACAAACTTGGGTCCAATGCCTCTGTGCACTGGTAGCTGGTAGCCAATTGTGGTGTGGGAGAACCATCCATACCATGTGACCTCCTCCCAAACTGCAAAAGGCATTGCCAAGAGACTCTCTGACCCTGCTGCAGCCCAGATCTGGGCTACACCAGAGCTTCCTGGCCCACAGCTGACCCAAGTTACTGCCCTACTTCAGCTACGTGAAAATAACCCCCATTGAAACTCCTACAGGTAACATGAGTTTATTCCTCTGAGTCTAAAGGACTTGGGAGGATTTGGATGAGGGGTTACAGGTTCTTATAGTAGTAAGCCCACCATAAAGCCCTGCCCCACACCACCAAATCACATAGGCCAAGCGTCAGATCCTGTCCTCTGCTGGATAATTCTGTCCCTCACCCATGGTGACGTGCCAGGGTGGTTATTCAGAGGTTGTTTGGCACTGTTGTAACAGAGGGGCCATGGCTCTTGTCAGCATGGGAAGAAATGCTATCGATCCACTTCTTTGGTTGCTGTGGATCTAAAAGAACCATTTACCCTATGGCATGATTAACTTTTGAAAGTCAAAAGATTAGAAATAAGTTGATTTTTCCAGGATGCCGTGCTTGGAGACAGAAGGAGACACAGCCTATCACAGGCCAGGACACCATGCTTTCTCATAAGTGTGAATTTTACATTTTAGGTCAAGAGAAAGAAAGCCCTTCTTGACTATTCAACAGGTGAGGAAATGTTTTCCCCTCACTCATTTTACCCATGTGGGTCTGCAGAGGCCCTCCATTGGTTGGCACTGCTGCAGCTGACTCTGAGCATGGAGGAAACAGGTCTTCTTATATCTTCTCTCATCACTGAGCCCAAATAAACCCTTGATCTAAGACCATAAAATTCAAGGAGTCTGAGAAGATAAGTCTGTGTTCTCCACACCCATAGAAAGGACAGGGCATCCAGGCTCTAAACCTGATAGGACATCATATCTGTCCCACATTGAAAGGGGTGATTTAATACAAGCTCATGAGTTGCCATCTGTGCCCACTTCTCTGTGCACCACAACCTGAAAAAGCTTATACACCATAACATACTTAGTCCCCAAAGTCCTGTCCAACCGGCTGATCTCCGTGGATGAGGTATACTTTTGGTCAGGAATGAGAGACTCGGTAGGGCTCTGCCATCAAGACACGTCTGCAGTGAGAAGCCACACTCACCCAGGGGTCAGCATGGGGATTTCAGGTGAGGGGATCCTTTGGCGGAGAAAGTGGCTTTCATTGTATTTACATAGGCAGTTCCATGGAGAAGGTAGGCATCTTAGGAGCAATTAGGAAGAACCTCCAGTTGGTGGTGGTCTTTAAAAATACGGAAGTAAACGTTTGCATTCTTAGGTGGTTGTAGATTTCCCCCCCCCCCAAAGTTGGGTCATCACTATGAGAGACAGGCCAGAAGGTGGAGGAGGGAGTTGGCGACTGAGCAGGGAGGGATTCTGGGGCAGCTGGAGTGGGCCTCAGCCTGGGAAGGCTCTGGGGGTCCTCCTGGTAGCCTCTGGTCTTCAGCTCCCTTCCCACCCACTCTTTCCCAGGCATCGGGACGAGGCAGGCCACGATGGGGGCACTTCCCTTATCACCAAGTAGGGTGATTGCCAGCGTTTATGGGGTGGTGGGAAAATAGCTCTAGGAAGACCCGAAATGCTTCTCCCCTCTATCAGATCATCTTGTCAAACTTAAAAGCCCAAAGGCAGATCGTCCCTTTTAAAATTAATCAGAAAGATGATGAAAGTCAGACCAAGGACACAGGGGCCTCACTTGGAAAACATCCCAGCCCCTTATATACAATGGGAGGGGAATATATTTTAAGGAGGGGATTCCCTAAAATATAGTCTTGCTTTGTGGTGATGGTCTTGCTTTGTGGGTGATGATTTGATCCCCTGGGACTGTGTCCACCTTTAAATTCCCATGATCTGCTCTTAACTACTGAGTCCCAGTGTTTGAGAAGTGGGAAGAACAAGCAGTCGGGAGCCTGGGGTGGCCCGGCTGGGGCGCAGGGCAGCAGGAACCCAGCCTAGGTAGGGAGTGCAGTGTTGTTTAAAGCTGTGGATGGTTTCAGTGAGTTGTCTGTGTCTGACAATCGTCACTAGGGAGTACTACTTACTGTCTTCCCTTGTACATACATTGTCTGTGTTTAGCTTTTCCTAGTATTGTGAGGTTTCAAATAGGGGTTCCATGTAAATACTCTCTCTGCTACTGAAATGCCAGCCCCCTGGGTCACGCACCTTTCCCACACACGGTTTTGCCTTTCTGTGTGCTAACACGTGTATTGAGCCACCAACGTGCAGATGGACAGTTAGTCTCTGGGGCTTTTATTTTGCAATTTTATATATATATATATATGCACATATATAATATATATATTTATGGGATGGTTTTGTATAGTTTTCTGTTTGAATCTCTGAGCACCAAAGCTGCCCTTGGATTTTCACGAGAACTTTCCAAAGCCACTTCCTGAGCCCTTCTGCTGCTTTGGTGTCTGACTGTGTTGCTGGGGTGGTATCTCTGCCCGTGGATTTCTGTATGTATGTGCTGTTATCTCACCTGCGGATATTACCCTAGTAAATCTAACGTGCTTGGCTTCCCGGTGTGTGTGACCCATCTCTGTTGGCTGCTCGGTTCTCCAGGATACCAGGAAAGCAAACGTCAGAAAGGGGGTCTATTTCTGGAAACAGTGACCAGGTGAGACACCTTTACCCTTGTGACCATTGCTCACATGTGGGAAGCAGAACGCACATATAATTGAGTGCTGACATGGGAAGGGAGGTCACAAATACTAGCATCCTCTGAGAAGGCACAAGTCATGTGGATTTGGAAACAACTTAGTGGAGGAAAATTGACAGGGGCAGATTGAGAGGGGGACTGTGAAAACAAATGGGATGGCCCTGCAGGGGCAAATTGATGAGCTGGAATGGAATGAGGTGTGGTCCTAGAATCAGAGGGCTGGGGAGAGGTAAGAAGTCACCCCAAAGAGGGTAAGACAAATGGAGCTACTCCTAGGATGGGAGATTGGAAGAGAGAGAAGAGGAGCAAGTCTATTTGGCTCCCTTCCAGCTGTTGCATTACTCAGAAAATATGGAGTGCACCCAGGATCTGTGGAGCACCCACAGCAGATGCCAGGTGCCATTGAAGGATAGCTCCTCTTTAATCCCCACAAGCCCCAGAGGTGGTTCTATTATTATGACTCACTTTGCAGATGAGGACGCTGGCTCTGGAACAAGGAGACTTTCTTGGGCTGCAAGTAAGTAAGTAGCAAGCCCCATAATCAAACTGAAGTCTTCTAGGTCACCCAGCCCTTGCTCTTTCCAGGGCTTCCCATGGCCTGAGCATCCTGAGCAATGGTCCTCCATCCCAGGCCCCTGCTCCAGGCAGATCTGTTCCCCACATGCTGCCTGCATCCAAGGTCAGAGCCCCACCTTGCTCTTACATCCAGGTTCCCTGAAAGTCCCGCAGGCTCCTCTGAACCTAAGCAGCAAAGAACCCAGGCCCTCATCTGCCCCAAAGTCTTCAGTTTCCCCTCTGCTGAAGACACCAAGAAAACCACCCACAAGGAGCACGACTTCTCTGTCTTCTCACAGCTGTGTGCACTGATGGGGTCAAAGAGAACAGAAAATGCTGACTACACTTTGTAAAGCTTGCTGCCATTTAACATGGGGATGCAAACCAACCCACAGCTGGAATTATTCCCCCTCCACTTTCACTGTAGTGACTAAAGGGATGCAAATGTGGAAGCAGAGTGCCCTCTGCTTGCCAGAAATGCTGAGAAATATCTCCAGTGCAGGAAGAAGACATTAAACCCACTTCTCAGAGGATGGACAATCACTGCACATGAAAGTGTCCCTGGAGAGGAAATGGAAAGGATCCAGTATGGAGGGCAGTTCTCATTCAGAGCAAGCAGTGAGGATAGCAGGGAGAGAGGGCCGGGGGACACTGGGAAATGTGGCAGGGCCAGTCCTGGCCTCAAGACTAGTGAGCAGGGTGTTGCTAGAACCCTGTTGCACAAGTGTTAAGTAACAAGGGTCAGAGAGAGCTTTAGCACCAGAATCCTGACAGGGTCACAGAATGGTGCCATGGCTCCAGTTAATCCTGATTACCTGAAAAAATATAAAGAGGAAACTTTCAGCCAAGTTACTAGGAGTTCCACCACGGCCACGCAGATAACGCAACATCCAGTCTGGCAAAGTGTCACTCTGAGAGGTCAAAATCTTTCCTCTGCTTTTGCACAGGGGCCACACCTCTGGGACAAGGGCCAACTCCAATCTGGATAGAGATCTCACTTAGTCAAGAAAAATAACGGAGAAAGATAATTTGGTAACAATTTTGTAGTTTAAAAGAAGAGCAATCTGAGAACCAGAGTACACTGCCCTCCATTAATCCATGTTGCTACAAAAAGAAAAAGGTTAGGCACATCCAGTATTCTGCTTATCAGGAAAGATCAGCCAGTCATGAAAAAGAAGCACTTTAAGTCAAGAAAATATTTTTAGATGATGAAAAACACAGTTACATTTTCAAATGAGGCATAAGCAATTAATAGCAGGTTAAATATTATTGGTCATGAATGAGAACATAAATATATGTTTAGGTGCGAGAGAATCCATCAACAAGGGAAAAAAAAAACTAGTCAATCATGTATCCTGTTGATTGGAAAATTAATATGATAAATAACAATGGGAAGGACGTGCAATTGAAATAAGGTAGTGAGCAATTCAATTAAACATGTAACTGAGTCTAATTGTTCATGGTTAATTTAACAAAATGTGAGTGGTTAAAAAGTAGTTACTGGAATATAATAAAGAATAATTTGGAGCAGCAAGGAGGTAAAACTAAATTTCTCACTGAAAAAAGGGACTTACTAGATTATTTCATTTTTTAAATTGTTAGAAGAATGCTGATCCCATTACATATAAAATTTTGTTAGTCAATCCATTTCAACACTTGAATTTAGGGGTGAGACAAACATTCAGTTCATAACAGTTGTGAGCCTAGAGATGATTTGTATGCATTTAAAGATAGTCTTAATTAAAAGACTATATAGATTCCAAATCATTTGAAACAGCAATGAAAAATGAATCAGTTGAAATCCAGCTGAAGTTCAGTAACAAGAGACCAATTTACCACCCTGCCTAAAATAACCCCAGAAAAGAAAAATACATATGAAACCATGATCTTCATGAAAGACAGTGATCCCAGAGAGATGTAAAATACATGGAGTGAACCCGCTGGTTGTCCCAGTGTAGGGCCCTAAGAAACTTTCTAGGTCATGGTGCAGGGAGGGCAAACCCAAGTGGAGCCTGGCAAATGCTCTTAAAGAGATGGAGCTGAGAGTCCTGAGGGATCAAAATAGCTGGAGGTTGCTGGATAGAATACCAGGAAACGAAAGAGTGCATTTTGACAAGACTCAAGATGCACAGAAGGTTCCCTTGCAGTATTAGCAGAATACCAGTCAACCTCTGTATGTGAGGAAATGATATACAGCCAAGGAAATAAATACCTGAAAGGATCAGAAATGGTGGCTGGTACCAACACAGGGTCAGGAAGAGAGCCTCTCGCTCTTTCTCAGACAGGAAACCTCATGTTCATGGGGCATTTGGATAGAGTACACAGAAGGGCACTGACTGGGTCTCAGTAGTGGGGATTAATTAGTCCTAGAAGAAAAGCAGTTTTGCTCCTGTCTAGGAAATTTTAGAAACAAGACCCTCCAAAGATTAAACTGTTTCAAAGAAACTTAACTACATGCCAAAACAAAGGTCAAGATTATTTATAAGAGTACAGAATTATCTAGCACCCAACAAGGAAAATTCATACTGTCTGACATCTAATAAAATTACCAGACAGACAAAAGAGATATGAAAACAAGACTTATAAAGAAGGGGAAAAAAGCAAACCATCGTATAACTCAGATCTTAGAATCATCAGACAAGTTATGATAGCTATTGTTCATGCATCCAAAAGGTTAAGACACAGAAGGTATCAAAACAGACACAAAACTCCTAGAAATGAAAACATACATGTGAGATGAAAAATCTCACTGGGATTTACAACAGATTATATGTTGAAGAAAAGATTAGTGAACTTGAAGACACAGCAATAGAAACTACCAAAAATGAAACAGAAAGAGGATTTTAAATACTGAACAGCAGTGGGCTGTTGGACAATATCAAGCAACTTACTAGAGTTGTGCATGGAGTTGCTGGAATAGAGGAGGGGAAGGTAGAAAAATGATTTAAAGAAATAAGTGGCCAACATTTCCATAAATGTTATAAAAACCAATCCAATGATTTCCCAAGAAGCTCAATGAATCACAAGTGCAAAAACCATGGAGAAAACTACAGTAAGGTGCATCATAAATAAATTTCTCTTAGCCAGTGATAATAAGGAAATATTTAAAGCAACCAAAAAAGGAGGCAGTATATACAGAGGAACAAAGATAACACACAATTTCTTGTTGGAGACAATGATAATGCAAGTGAGAAAACAGTGGTATAACATCTTCAGTGCTTTTAGCAAACTAGAATTTAATGACCAGTGGAATCTCTTTTTTTTTTCAATGAAGATGAAATAAATGGGGGCATGAAAAAAAAATAGACAAAGCACAATTATAGATGAGATCTTAATATGCCTCTCTTCCCCTCACAATCAAGTAGACAAATATATGTGTGTGTAGGCATGTAGGATTTGAATAATGTAGCGATACATATTAAATAGACAAAATATAACTTATAAGCAGAGTTCCCTTTCCTTTCAAGTGGCCATGGGATAACTACCAAAACCCATCAGGATATAAGTTAATAACTTTGCCTTGCCACCCACCCCATATCCAAGGTTGGTCCTCTTCCTCTGCCATACCAAAGATGGCCACCAGAGGGCAAGAGTTCCCTTCTCTGCTACCACTTTGTAGAAAGTCCCAAGAAAGACTTCCAGAATTTTTTAAAAATACAGTTTTTATTTTTCTTTTTAGATATACATGACAGTAGAATGCATTTCAACATATTATACATACATGGAGTATAACTTATTCTAATTAGGATCCCATTCTTGTGGTCCTCCGTGATGTATTTCATATACAAATATAGGAAATTATGTCTGATTCATTTTGCCATCTTAGACTTCTTCCATTTGGGGTCTGGTAGGCCCTAGCAGTGCTCTCATAAACACTGGTCCCTTTTTGTCACCTGCAACGAGATTATGAATGAGCAGTAAGATTCCTTACTCATCCAAACCTTCAGAACCTCTCTGATGACCGTGTCCGAGCAGCTCTAACATTATCTAATATCTAGTACTCTGCCTGGCTTTTAAGTCCCCATCTTTTGGGCAGCTCTGGATGGTCCTAGTTTACCTCAGTAAGTTCTCATGGCCAAGATACCATATAGGAGACTCCAGAGCCACACTGGAGTGAATCCTGTCTCTGAGACTCATGAACTCTATGCCCTCAGGTAAGTCACTTAAGCTACAATCAATCCCTTGTCTGTAAGATGGAGAAATAACCAATACGGGGGGATAAGAATCTGGTAACTATTTTTTAAATTATTTTAAGTTTTTATTATTCCCTGGGAGACACCATAAAGACCTTACTGTTTCGTACATCTACAGTTTGGCTTCTACTGTCTTAAAACCAATGCATATGCATGCACATGTGAAGATCCCCCTATACACACACACACACACACAAAACCCCACACTCATACCCACCAATGCCATTACTTTAAGATAAAATTGATGATCTTAGTTTACATTGTTTTGACTGCTCAAAATATCATGCTGGGGGTGGTGGTGCACACCTGTAATCCCAGCAACTCAGGAAGCTGAGACAGGAGGTTTATAAATTCCAGGCCAATCTCAGCAACTTAGCAAGTCCCTGTTGCAAAATCAAAAATAAAAAGGATTGGGGATATAGCTCAGTAGTGGAGTGCCCCTGGGTTTAAACCTCAGGAAAACACACACACACACACACACACACACACTGACTTCAGGATGAGCAGCAGGAGCCCCTCATCTCCAGAGGTGGGTCTTTGCCTTGTACAACCTCAGCATCCACAAAGCTCATCTCCAACCAACAGAACTGCTCTGAGTATTTGGCCGAGGGCTATAATTTAATTGGAGGCTCATACAGTGTATGTCTAAACATCAAATCCAGCTAAGCATTTCAAATTAAATGTACTCTGCCCCCTTACCCTTAAAAAGTATATATTCATAATGAATGAGCTGGAAGGCCAGGTTCTAATTTGGACTTCTCAGATTCACTGGAGTCCCACAAAGGAAGATGGCAGTATGGGGAGAGCTGATCTCCAGTGTCTAACCCCTAGCCTGAGGCCCATTACTCCTCTCTTGCCAATGCTGAGTTCATCCCTTGCCACAGTGGCCTCGTGTGAACACTGGTGAACACCAGATCTCATGTGCAGGCTCTGTCCATGCCTCTCCTGTGGACAGCCACCCTCTGGCCATCCTGTAAATCCTTGTAAAAAATGGATATTGGGGAGAACCTGTGGAGTAGGACTGTTTGGGTAGGGACTTTGGTGTCCTGGACAGCCAGAGACTGATGTAGTACCAGGTGGGTATGCCCCCTTGGCCTTGCTGACCCCACTTTTGTGGAAGTATGGCCAGAGAAAGAGTCAGAAAGGTCCCTGTGAAGCTCAGGACCCAGGGCAGAGCTCCTCTTGCTGAAGCCTCTTGTCAGCATTGCTGCCCAAATCCCAAGCAGAGCCAGGAAGCAGTGGCTACCCTCTGTGAGGCTCCTAAGAAGGCAGTGCGATACCCTCCTTCCCATTCATTGTGAAAAAACCTGACCATAGGCTTGGGTGGGAAATGCTTTGCCATAACGAGGGAAAATAAACACTTGATGAGATCTGGTCTGGAACACTGGTTGATTTGCCAGGTGAAGGAGGACTGTCCCCTCTGCCTTCATTGGGATTCCCATGCACATCACGGAGTTTCCTTACATCAATGCTGTAAGATTGTGACTCCCTCTGAGGGTTCCAGGTTCCACTGCATTCATATGGAATGAAATGCAGTGGAACCTGGAACCCTCAGAGGGAGTCACAATCTTCATGGTGAGACATTTCGGTTCTCTCCTTCCACATTCTTGGCTCTGAACACATGCTACAAGCAGGAAATGGCCCTGGCCTGTTGGTTAGGTTACTCTTCTGGCTCTCTCCCTCGTAGGTCCGGAAAACTGGCTTTATCGCCCAGGGGTGATCAAGCTCAGGATTACAACCTATTTTCCACGGGATGTATTTTTGGGCAGGTACTTCCTGGTATCATGTAGGAGGGTACATTCCTCTTATCAGTTAGCCATCTCTGAAACACTGAAGCTACTTCTGGGAGAATGCTGTAGGTCTCTGATCCCAGACTCTGTGTGACAATTTTCATCACTGCTACTATATGTAGTGGCAGGTGCTGATCTGGCTTCTTCCTCTGAACTTGCTCTATTGCCTATAACTATCACCCATGGTCCAGCTTCGAGTACAAATAAGAACAAATCTCTTTATTTTCTTCCCACTGATTCTTGGGCTTCCCAGAACTATATTGGCAGGACAGCCAACATTTCGCTCTTGAGGTCTCCCCCAGATATATCTAGAATTGACCTAGTATCCAAGAGTGATTGGGTCCAATGCCTAGCTCACAGCAGCCTGGAGCAGAGGTCTCTACCTCTTGCACACTCCATGGATACCACTGTTCTAAAAAGGGCTGTGCCTCCTTCATCACCCTAGGGTGCTGTCCCAACATCACTTTGCTGTTTGCTTTCCCAGCCTCCAACTGTCCTTGAAGAAGACTGGACCTAGTGACTGTTTCCCATAGAGGAATGCAATCTCCTTAGAGGCACAGGCTAATCTCACTCCTCCTTGTAGCTACAGGACTTGGCAAAGCACCTTAGCCCACGCATGGTAAGGGCTCAGGCATTTATAAACTTACTCAAAGAAGAGAAATATTAGAATTAGAAGAAGTCACTGAGATCCCATAGTTTACTGCTTCTTCTCCATTCTGCAGATGAGGAAACTGAGGCATGGAAGTAAAGGAGCTTGTCCAAGGTCAAAATAAGGCTTCATTAAGTGTCCTGGCTACTTAATAGTAGAGTCAGGCTAGAACCCCCAGCTCCTGACTGCTGTAGGTTCTTAACCTTTTTGGATCAAGAAAGTGCCAAGAGGCAAAGACCTTCTCTCCATAAAAATGCTCACAACCATGAACCCTTGCATATGTGCTCCCCGGAAAAGAGGCTGCCTGTAGGTCTTGGCTTGTCTTGGGCACATGACATGAGATAGAGCAAGTCAAGGGCTGAGGGGTACTCTGGAGCCAGGTTCCTTAGATTCAAGTTCCAGCTGTGCTGTTTACTAGCTGTCTGGTTATTCAGTGTCCTTGTCCTTGGGCCATTACCACTAAATAATCACCTCTGTTTAGAGCTCTTAGGACAGAGTGGTATACTAGGTAAGTGCTACCTAAGTGTTCTTCTAATTATTATTATCTTAATCACCAAGTGAACCCTTAAATGAAGGACAGCTACAGTGGCAACTTAAAAAAGGAAAGGATTTTTAAAAACCCTGATGTGCATTTAATTTTATCTATGCGGGTTTGCACTCACCTTGCACAGCAATCACGAAAAATACTTACCTTTGAGAAAATCTTACTTTCTGCCTTAAATTCTCACCAGCTACATAGACCATCCAATAGACGTCAATTTATTTCTCATGAAGTTGACAAAAAGGTTAAAAATCACAGGTGCATCTAGGTGCCCACTGAATTGTGGCAGACAGATTCACAACAGGTTTGGGGAAAAGACGCGCCCCTTCTGGGCTGGCGCTATGCCCTGAGGCCTCCAGAGGGCGCTCTCACACACGAATCCGAACCCTGGACACAAATCTTACAAGGATACCTTTGGGATCTGGTCTCATCATGCTGCGTCCCAGCCATCCTGTATTTCTATGCCTACCTCACCTACTCTTCTCCTGGCCCTTCAGTGCAAGAGAGGTCTCTTATGATTTCCCCTTGAATCAGTGATCTCCCTGCCCTCCACTCTGTGTCAACGCGGTGCTCAGTAACCTTGGGCGGAGGCGGGAACAACAGGTACCTGGAGGGACTGAGTCCCAGGACAGCCAAGAGGCCCAGAGGAGTTTTCACTTGGCTGAGTACACACTCCAATGAAGTCATGGTGCTGTGGTGTCTTGCTGGCATGATATAAAGTGCATCATCATGAATTACAAAAGAAATCTTTTCAATAGCAAAAGAAGAAAAGACACTCCCCATCCCACCCCTATGGTGTCCGCCCACCATCAAATAATGTCACTCAAATCCTGGGGGAGCTCAGAAAGCAATACCCAGCAGAATACTTTTTTTTTTTTTTTTTTTTTTTGGTACAAGAGATTTAACCCAGGGCCCTTTACCACCAAGCTACAACCTCAGCCCATTTTATTTTATTTTATATTTTATTTGAGACAGAGTCTCTCTAAGTTGCTAGGGTCTCACAAAATTGCCAAGACTGGCCTTGAACTTGCAATCCTCTGGCCCTTGCCAATAGAATCACTGAGATTATGGGCATGCACCACTGCCCCTGGCAGAATACTATTTTTAAATGATCCTTTTCCTCCTATGACCATCAGATTAAGACGACAAGGGGTTAGCTTTCCTAGACGGAAGGTGTCAGAAGCTGTGTAGGGGTTTTGAAAGGAACAAGGTTACATTTAAATCTAGGACATTCTATGCTGTTCCTCCCACATTATCAAGCCCCCAGAACCCTGACTAAATCTTGCACAGGCACCACCAGCAGGGAAATTGCGCCCAGGGATATCAAAGCCTGAAACCTGCCTCAGGAGGCAGGATGGCAGCTCATCTGGGACTCTGGTCTGTCGATTCCCTTTTACTTTCATATTAATGTGGAGCTTTCAGAAGAACTTTCATATACTCTGTCTCATTAGATTTTCCCAGCAGCCTTGGCCCTGCAGGCAGCAGCCCTGAGTCCATACACCATCATCCCTCCTTACTGGCAGAGTTGATCATTCTCTCAAGGACTTGGCTTTCTGATCTGCAAAATGGGTTTCAACAGAAGATGGGCCTCCTGAGATACTGTGTGGGCTTCCTGAGATAAGACAGGTGCGGCTGTCACACGATGGCTGGCATCAATGGGTGCTTCACAAAGGTTATTATTTATGCATCGACTACACTACCAAGATTATTGTTTATATGTCAAACCACTACATTGACAGGGCTGAAACTGGAATTCTTGACTCCAGTCCAGTGCTCATGCCTGGGGACCTGAGATGTCCTGCTATGGTGACAACTACCTGGTTCCTCCTCCATCCAAGGAAGGAAGGTATAATTAATGCCTTCAAGAGATTCCAGATGCTTAGATGAAAGGAAGCCCAGCCTGTCATTACCCAGTATTTTTTTTTGTCTTATCGCTGCTTTTGAAGTTTATTTTGGTGGAAGAACATGATGCTTTCCATAGGTCTGGTCTAGGTGACCAGCTCATTGGGCCCCAGGCTTGCCTTTGCCCTGACCAGCCCTTTGTGCTTCCCTCCTCCTGCTGGCTGATGGGGCTTCTGGCAAGAAAGCCCACCATCCCCATCAGTTCTGAGCAGAGTTAGTGGTGGGCCAACTGGAAGTCCTCCATCCCCCTCCCACTCACTGCCTCTGCATACACAATACCATCCTTCTGTGTACTGTGCATCTCTCTCTGCTTTGCTCTTTAACAGTGTAAGGATTCCTGGGAGGGGTGACACCAGTGAACACAAAGGTATGGGCCATTGTGTTAGGAAGGACTGGTGCCATCTATGGCAATGAGGCGAGAAGGGCGGTAAGGAGGGGGAAGTAGAGGCCTCAAGACAAACTTCTCCTCCCTCCCAGTTATGGGGAAGGCTGAATCAGACTTATTCTCGTGGCTTTTTGAATAAACACCACAGGGCCAGCATGACCTGACAGCCTGTTCCTATCCACAGAGGCCTGTGGTCTCCATTGAAAAAAAAAGAAAAGAAAAGACAGCCTGTTCCAGTCTTGAAGATTGTGTCATCCTCAGAAGGCGAGACCTCGTCAGCCTGCTCTTCCAGGGCAGGAGTCCCAGGACTCTGGGCTCCTACTTCTGGGTCATCATAGGCCTGGCTGGGTCACGGTGGCAACTGGAAGGGAGCAGGCCATTGAACTGCAGGAAAAGCACAGGTCTGGAATTACAGGAGGAAGGGGAGCACACGAGAGCCTGCTTCAGCCCCCTCCTTTCTCCAACCTTCCGGCCATGGTTGGAGGACACGACCTGTCCTCTCAGAGGGACGATGGGCATCGCTGCCCAGAATGCCCTCTGTGGAGTCTGAGTTTATGAGGTGAGGTGGGAACTCAGGAAATGGGGTGCAGGGCTTCCGGGGAGGGAACTTTCTCGATTCCCTTAGTGCCTCTTGCTGAGTTTGGAATTCTTCACTTACCTTTTATCATTCACTCTGTTTATTTAGTTCTCAATGGAATCTGATTTTTTAAGAGACTCTTCCAAAGTGCAGATTCACATTTAAGCAGTCTCATTGACGTCTTCCTGTCAGCAAGCTGGAAAAACCATCTCTACAGGGTTGGGCCCTGGGTGGAGCTAGATCATCTTGCCTGGAGACAGGGGCAGCTCTGGTAAACCTGCCAGGCCAGGGACAAAAATATCCGCTTTCCACATTGTTATTGGTTGAATTGTGTCTCCACTGTGGGGTAGGGGGAGATACAGTTGAGTCCTAATCCCCACTACTCAGAACACAGTTTTATTTGCAAATACCCCCACTCCCCCACTAAAGATGCAGTAAGTTAAACCACACTGGGGTAGGATGGGCCTTTATCCAGCATGGCATCTTTATAAAACAGAGATGTGAAGATACAAAAGGGAGAAGACCATAGGACACAATGACATCCAGATATAGAGGGGACAGCCATGTAAAAGTAGAGGCAGAGAGTGAGGTGATGCAGCCATGAGCCAAGGGAACACCTGGGTCCCCCAGAAGCTCAAAGAGGCCAGGAAGGATCCTCCACTTGAGCCTTTGTCACACCTTTGGTTGTTAAGAGCCACCCACGTTGTGAAATTTTTATAGCAGCTTTAGGAAACCAATACACATACCGGCCTCAGCACCCAGTTCATCATGTGACCTGAACAAATGCCGGCTTCCATCTGGGTTTCTGTAAAATAATGTGGGCAGACAAGGTAAAATAGGATCCCTCCTGTTCTAATAACAGTTTAGGGATTACGCTGGGGTTAGGGAAGCAGTTCACTCATTCAGTGAACGACCTTTGTATATATTCCATGTCAGGCTTGGGGTGAAGAGCAGCACTCTGTTCTCAGTGAGGGAATTTTCTTGTTTCTCAAAGGGAAGAGGAGACTGCTAGAACTGGACACAAGCGAAAGCCAGGAGGAGCCTGGCTTCCTTGAAGTCCCCCTGAGCAGATTTTAAGGATATGGGAGGCCATCAGCAGATTGACACCTGGACTTCTAAAATTTCCCAGGAAGTCAAAAAAGATACTAGCTACATGATAGATTAGATGGTTGACGCTATGGCTTGTATCTACAATGAACCCCACAGGCCCATGTGCTAAGGGCTTGGCCTCCTAGCTCATGGTAGTGGAATCTTTAAAAGGTTGGGCCTTCTTGTTGGAGGAAGTTAGGTCAGTGAGGGCCTGCCCTTAAAGGGATGTTGGGACCCCAGCCCCTCTTTCTCTTCCTGCTTTCCTGCTGCCATGAGGTGAACAGGCTCCTCTATGTCACACTCCTGCCATGATGTGTTATGTCACCACGGGCGCAAAGCAACAGGGCCAAGTGACCATGGGCTGAAACTTGTGTGAGCTGAAATAAACCCTTTCCTTTATTAAGTTGATTATCTTAGGTATTTTGTCACAGTCACAGAAAGCTGACTAACACAGTTCAAGTTCAGGTAGGCATTTAACTTTCATTTCCGTGTTTTCTGCTCAGTTGTAATTTTTCTTGCCTGTGAATCACTTTCTTCGTTCTCCTAGATATTTGAATGGGACACAGTTCTTTGAAATCATAGCATATTTTTAAAGATCTACATCTATAGGTAAATAGGTAGCTGGTGTTTTGAGGGAGGAGGAGGAAGTTGTCATTATTTTCTAAGCTTTACCATTGGGCTAGGGCAGTTGGAAAAGTTACCACAACCTACTATGGAGGCCACCAGAGTCCACTTGCTTGGGGGGAATTCATCAGTCTTTTAAATTTTAAAAATCAGTACATATAGTTCCAAACACCAAGTTGAACTAAAATAAAAACAAAATACAATTGCCCTCTCCACCTCTCCCCAGTCCACCTGCTGTCCTCCCCAGAGGTGACCACTTTCAACCACTGTTTTCCTGGGTTTACACATCTGTGTTTCTAAAGAACATGTGTGTGTGTGTGTGTGTGTGTGTGTGTGTGTGTGTGTGTGCGCTTCTATCTTCTACTTGACTTCCTATTATGGTAGAGGAGGATCTGTTCTCTTCAGCCACCATCCCCATTCCTCTGCTTCCTGTCCCCTCCAACCCACGTGGTTGTTCCTGTCCTCAGTCAGATCAATAGTCTCTGTTTACATTATGGGCCTAGACAAATATTATTCATGGTGGAGCCCTGCAGTGCCATATGATTATGTTCCCTTTCTTCATTTTTGTTTTATCTGTAGTTAATAAGTACCTTCTTTTGTATTTGCTTAATTTTGGGGTTCTTATGGCTAATCCATTCCACAACTGCCAAGAGTCGCTCAGAACACTTGTCTATACGGCCAACAATTGCAGGCCACCTGTTTCCTTCCTTTCTTCTTTTCTTTCTCTCTCTTTTCTTTTTCTTCATCTTCATCTTCCTCCTCCTCCCCCTCTCTCTGTTGGAAACACCTTTTGTGAAACCCTGCTTTGTCCCCTGGGCCGGCTGTGTAGCTGACTCCGTGGGACTGCCCTTTCTCTGCCACCATCTTGGAATTCTCTTTGCCTTTCTCTCTGGGTGGGGTTCTCTGTTTCTCTGGCATCCTCTACTTTTTGGTTTACTTTCTTGTTTTAATGGAGTACATGCTCCAGCAGTCTCATCAGGTTAAAAAGATGGTCCAGTTGTGGAGGGCACAGCGATGGTCTGTCACTTGGAGTGACATTGCTCCAATCAGGATGTCAGCGGTCACTCTGGGATTTTTGTTCACCAGATTCCTGGTGAATCCTTGTACTTCTTTCCTGCCTTAAAGTTTGCCTCATCTCATGGCCCTCTCTTCTGGTCTTTCTTCCAGTGACTGTCAGTGGTCTCCTGAGAAAGGGTACGTGAGAGATTTTTGGACATTGCATATCCAAAGATGTCCTTATTATGCCCTCGTGATTCCTTGATTGTTGATTGGCTACCAAATTGTAGATAAGAAAAAAATTATTATTTTCACAGTTTGAGGGACATTGCTGCATTACCTTTGCTATGGCTTGGTTTTCAATGTCCCCTAAAGGCCTAGGTGTTACAGCCTTGGTCTCCAGGGTGTCACTTTAGGAAGTGATGAAACTTAAGGTGGGGCCCAGTGGGAGGTCTTTCTGTCATTGGGGAAATTCCCTTAAAGGGGATGATTGGCCCCTTCCTCTTGCTCTTTTTGCTCCACCCCCCTCACTTAAAAAAAATTGTAGTTGTAGATGGACACAATATCTTTATTTTTATTCATTTATTTTTATTTGGTGCTGAGGATCCAATCCAGGGGCTCACACATACAAGGCAAGCGCTCTACCACCGAGCCACAATCCAGGCCCCATTTTTTTGCTCCCTTTTGATGTAAACGATTTGGCCCTGCCAGCATGCTCCTATCATGGTGTGCTGCATCACCACAGGCCTAAAGCAATAGGGCCATTGACCAGGACTGAAACCTCCAAAACTGTGAGCCAAAATAAACCTTTTTTCTTTATAAGTTAATCCTCTCAGCTATTTTGCTATAATGATGGAAAGTCAACTAACACCGCTTTTGTGTTTGCAGAGTTGCTAATTAGAAGCCCATCGCAATTCAGAAACCTCTTTCTTTTTACGAGATATAGCTTTTCTCTTTATCCTCAGAGTTCTGAAATTTCACGATGATGCTCCTTCACACGGGTTTAGTTTTAATGAATTTGCTGAGTTCTCCCTGAGCTCTTTGAATCTGAAAAACTTACGTCTTTCAGTTCTGGGAAATCTTCTCCATGACTTGTTGTCCTCAGTCTTCTCTGGTCTCTTTTGTGATCATTATTGGTTGTATTTTGAATCTCTTGATCGCTTGTGCTCACCCTCCAATGTTCTTGCACTGTCTCTCCTACTTCCCATTTCTTTGTCTTTTTCCAAGAAATTCCTTCCAATTTAGCTTCTAATTCTTCTATTGAGGTTCTCCCTGCTGTCATCGTATTTTGATTTGTAATGAGTTTTTTGTTGTTATTTGAATGGGATTTAAAAAAAAAATCACACCATTCTTGCTTCATTGATGCCATCTCCCCTTCTCCAGGAATATTAGTAATAGTTCTCTCAAAAAATTCTTCTTCTTTCCTGCATCGACTCTGCTTCCTCTAGGTTATTTTTCACTTTGTGCTTTTTGGGCCTTTTCACTCCACATTAGAGAACTTTGTCACTGTCTGACAAGACTGGGCTGCCTGCTCTTGGGTCTAACACGCTGACTAGAGTTCCACTATGTGAAGGGCTTGAGTTTAGTGCTTCCCTGTGGAGGGGATCAGAAGGGTTCTGGGTTGGGGCCTTCCAGCTCAGGGCCTTTCTCCTTGGCTGGTCAGACTCCCCAAAGAAGACTCTTCTCTTCTCCCAGTGGAATGGAGGGCTTCTGGATGCTGACATTTTAGGAGATGAAGGGGGGTAATGACCCGGGGGTCTTGGTGTTCAGTTGTATTTCCCCACTTAATACCCCCACTTTCCTGTGTGGCACTCACCCACACCTCTGTAAAGAGGATTTCCCCCAGTTTTCTTCCAGAGTGAAAAAAGGGCATTCACTAGGAGTGTGGAATAAAGAAGGGGATTCAGGAATCAAATCACTTCTCAACAGCTTTCACCCTGTTTCTTATTTGAGTCCCCTCTGGACCTCTGGAGGTTCTGGAGGTTCTGAGCCCTTTGAGGATTCTGTGGAATAAATCCAGTTGGTTTTTTTTACTTCATCCACACATGACTTAAGACTCAGCTTTATTGGGTCTGTTAATTTGCAGTTATCACTTACCCTTTGCTTCCCAGCTTTAAACTTTCCAGAGCTGCTATCGCTTCCTATTCTTCCTATCCTTGAGAGTTTGCATGTATTTTATTTTGAACTCTCTTATTAGGGAGCCATATTTGACATACTCAGGCAGCTTCACCTGGAGTCCTTCTCGGCTCATTTTCCAAACTCAAAGGCAACCAACACTTTGTGGTTATTTGTCATGATCCAAGCAGCCATCTAGTCATGAAATTAGCTCACTTGATCCTCATGCCAAGCCTAGGAGACATTATTGCTATTAAATGGAGAAACCGAGGCATATGGAGATTATGTATCTGGTCAGTCTCCCAACTTGCAAATGGGGGAGTGGGGATTCAAATTCCCCAATCTTCCTTAGGAATTTAGCCCCACACCTACCTACCTGCTCACTGTCTCACCTGAAAATCTTACTATTCTTCTCTTTGATCCTTCTAAAAGATGGTTACCAAAAGACAAAGAGGGATCTGTTTGGGGTTCCCCTCAACGTCTCTCACCTGGATAAATGATACCTTCATTCCCCCTGCCTGCTGTGGGTCAAGCAGTCTACATTGCTCTCTTTAATCCTCACGGCTTCCTCCCTCCCTCCCACCCACCCTTCTTTCCTTCTCCCTCCCTATAAAAAGATTTGTTCAGGAGATCCAGGTACAATCTTGTGATTTTCTGATGTTGGGTCAGAATTCCAATGGTGGAGAAGAGCAGAGTAAATAACATGGCACACGACTGTGAGATCATCCTGCAAAATGATGCCAAACTCACCCGAATTTTCATACATTTGGCACCAACTGTCCAAAGTCCCCTGATCACCGTCGGCAGCAATGTTTGCCCAAGTATCAGTTTCATTTCTAGTTTTCCTCCTTTCTTTCAGGGAACACTTATACTCCTTGCTTTTGTGATCTGCTGTGGTTTTACAATCCAGTGGTATTAGCTCTTTTCCTGATTATTCTCAGGAACATCATTTTTTTTTCTTCTGTAGTTTTAAAGAAGTAATCAAGTGCATTTCTGACTTCCTTGAACATCTTTCCTCCTTTTGACTCTTTTTGGCCCTTTTCTTCCTTGTCTGAATTTTGTCTTTTGGATATTTTTCTCTGGTCTCTTCTTCCTGCTGGGTTAGGTCAGAGGACCCCAGGACTCTGTCTTCCCCACCAGATCCTAGAACTCTGCGCATGGGCAGTCGGAGGTGGCGTCAGCTTATTTAATTCTGTGTCATTTCTTCATCTGTCTGGGTTCTTTTGCTTTTTAGGTATAGTTTTGAGAAGGTGTTCTTGTTTTCTAGCCTCTTGCTGCTGCTTCTTCTTCTTCTTCTTCTTTTTTTAAATTTGTTCTAATTAGTTATACGTGACAGCAGAATGCATTTCGATTCATTGTACACAAATAGAGCACAGCCACAGGATGGCCTCTTCCTTCTTCCACCCCCCAGTCTTCCTTAGGTGCTCGGCTCCTCTTAGCTTGGCCACCCAGCGGTTCCTCACCGACATTCGCTTGTCCCAAGTCCAGATTCGTTTTATCTCTTGCACTGTTTTTGTTTCTCTTCTCTATTGTCAGAAAGTGACTCTTTGCTGTCATTTCCTCCTGAAAAGGAGCATCATAAAGTACACTCAATTCAGACTCCAGCCAAGATTCAACATATTTCTCTTTTCTTTGGGATCTTCTCTTATATTAGTCTTTAAATCTCTTATTTCAGACCTTTTAAACTTCAATTCCTTAGCTGTTTTTATGTCATCCGTTTTGGGGATTGTTGGAGTCCTCGAATTCTTTGGCTTCCAAAAATTCTTTTCTTTGTCCCTAAATAAAATACTAATTTTCAAAGGAAGTCTCCAGTTCTGGTTTGGACCTATCTTTTAGTTTCCCAGTCTATTTTTTTCAAGTCATCTGGGTTTTTCTTTTCCCTGTGCCATATTTTGTGGTTGTTGTTTCTAGCTTGGGGAAGCATCTTGTTTTGTCTTGCTTTGCTGATCACTATCAGAGTTTGCCTAAAATATGTTGTTATTTAAGGGTAGTTTCTGAATTTCTTTCTACTTCAATTTTGTTTTCTGCCCCTTTCTTAGTAAAGTCAAGAACTTCTTTACAGTCCTCCAGATGAACCTCAGGCTCCCACCAATACATCAGATGTATATATAGCGTTTCCATCAAACTTTTATAGGGAATATTACTCTGACAAGAAAAACCCACAAGAGGAAAAGTTTATTTGGGGTTCTGTGTTGGATTCATTCTGTGGTCAGCTGACTCATCACTCTGGGCCTGAGGTGAGGAAGAACATCATGGCGGAAGGGTACAGTGGAGGAAAGTTGCTTACCTCACGGTAACCAGGAAACACAGTTTTCCCAGTGGCAAGTGTTAGTGGGTATGTTATACCGGTGAGACCACTAGGGCTCAGAGACATTGTGTAACTTGCTGAAGTCTCTTGTAGTAAGTGGAAGAGCTACAATTTAAATCCAAGTCCAGGAGACCCAAGATGGCAGGCCAGAGGGAGGCAGCATTCTGTGTTGCTCTGTGACCTGGGACTCAAGTAGTGAGAATACTGCTTCTGGAATCACAGCCATCATGCCCATCCTGGGTTCTAGGCCTCAGCATCAGAGTAAGTCTCCCAACTACTCACCCATGCAGGACTACCAGGTACCCGAGTGGGACCAACAGCATCAGCACTTGTGCAAAAGGCCACCCACCCGAGCAGAAATCCTGGAAGCCCAACAGCTTCCCACGTGCAGGAACTCCAGCTGCCACTCCCATGTGGACCTCCATCTACCAACGTGGGGTTCCCCAAGCTGCCACCATCTTGGGCCTCTGCAGCAGCAGAAATAGTCCCCTACGCACAGTAGCCTGCCTGCACCCAAGAACGTCACACAGGTTCTGAAATCAGCCGAAAGCCACACACTGCAAGCTGCAGAGTTTGTCTCTGAACTCATCATCCAAGCCATCACTGGGCTCCCCCCATCCGATCATTTTGATGATGAAATAGAAACTTTCCATAATAAACAAAAGTTAAAAGAATTTACAACTCAAAAGCCGGCACTACAGAACACCCTCAGCAAAATATTCCATGAAGAGGAAATGAAAAACAACGATGAAAATCAGCCAAGGGAGGTATTATACCAAAGGAACAACTAATCAAAGGCAAAACCAAGTCAAGTTAAATAACAATAATAAACAAAAATGTTTGTGAATACAAATCATGTCTCAATAATAACCCTGAATGTTAATGTCCTAAACTCACTAATCAAAAGACATAGCCTGGCAAATTGGATTTTTAAAAAAGACCCAAAAATATGCTGCCTCCAAGAGACTCATCTCATAGGAAAAAACATCCACAGACTGAAGGTGAAAGGTTGGGAAAAATCAGACAACTCACATATGGGCTGCAGAAGCAAGCAGGGATTTCCATCCTCATATCAATAAAGTAGACTTCAAGTCAAAGTTAATCAAATGGGATAAAGAAGTATATTTCATACTGCTTAAGGGAACCATTCATCAACAAGACATAACAATGATAAATTTATATGCCCCAAACAATGGAGCATCTAAGTTCATCAAACAAACTCTTCTCAAGTTCAAGAGTCAAATAGACCATAACACAATAATTCTGGGTGACTTTAACACACCTCTTTTGCCACGGATAGATCTTCCAAACAAAAGCTGAATAAAGAAACTAAAGAACTCAATAATTACAATCAATAACTTAGACTTAACTGACATATATAGAATATTTCATCCTTCAATGAGCGATTACACTTTCTTCTCAGCAGCACATGGATCCTTCTCTAAAATAGACTACATATTATGCCACAAAGCAACTCTTCACAAATATAAAAAAGTAGAGATACTACCCTGCATTCTATCAGATCATAATGGAATGAAATTAGAAATCAATGATAAAATAAAAATAAAAGCTACTCCAACACCAGGAGACTAAATAATATGCTACTGAATGAACAATAGGTTGCAAAACACATCTAGGAGGAGATAAAAAAAAACTCTTAGGGGTGAATGAGAACACAGATACAACATATTGTCTCTGGGACACTATGAAAGCAATACTAAGGAAAGTTCATTGCATGGAGTTCATTCCTTCAAAGAAGAAGAAGTCAACAAATAAATGACTTAAAATTACATCTCAAAGCCCTAGAAAAAGAAGAACAAATCAACACCACAAGCAGTAGAAGACAGGAGATAATTAAAATCAGAGCTGAGATCAATGAAGATGAAATAAAAGAAACAATTGAAAAAATTGACAAAACAAAAAGTTGGTTCTTTGAAAAAATAAATAAAATTGACAAAAACCTTAGCCATGCTAATGAAGAGAAGGAGAGAGAAAACTCAAATTACTAACATACATAATGAACAAGGAAATATCACCACAGACACTACAGAAATACAGAAGATAATTAGAAATTATTTTGAAAACTTATACTCAGTAAAATAAAAATATCGAAGGCATTAACAAATTTCCAGGGTCATAGGTATTACCTAAATTGAATCAGGATGATCTACATAATTTAAACAGATCGGTTTCAAGCAATGAAATAGAAGACGACATCAGAAGCCTACCAACCAAGAAAAGCCCAGGACTGGATGGATACACAACTGAGCTCTACAAGACATTTAAAGAAGAACTAATTCCAATACTCTTCAATTTATTTCAGGAAATAGAAAAAGAGAAAGCACTTCCAAATATCATGCTGATTCCAAAACCAGACAAAGACAAAGAAAGAAAACTTCATACCAATATCTCTAATGAATATAGATGCAAAAATTCCCAATAAAATTCTGGCAAATGGAATACAAAAACATATCAAAAAGATAGTGCACCACGATCAAGTGGGGTTCATCCCAGGGATGCAAGGTTGGTTCAACATACGGAAATCAATAAATGTAATTCATCACATCAATAGACTTCAAGACAAGAATCATACGATTATCTCAATAGATGCAGAAAAAGCATTCAACAAAATACAGCACCCCTTTATGTTCAAAACATTGGAAAAACTAGGGGTAACAGGAACGTATCTCAACATTGTAAAGGCTATCTATGCTAAGCCCCAGGCCAACATCATTCTAAATGAAGAAAACTTCCCAGAAGAGTGAAGGGCAAAGGTAATTTTGGAGCCAATCTTTAAACTAGACATTCATTCTGATGGCTTTTTCAGACTTGTTGCGCTACTTCATGTTTACTGAGCTCTGGCTAGGTCTGCCATATGTATATCTCATGTCTTATTCATTCTGTTTGTTTCCTTTTTCCTTTTTACCCCTGCCTTTTCTGGCTTTTCTTCAAGAAATGTGCAAAGAGGTAAACTTTCAATTATCTTGGTCCACTGAGAAATAGATTTCAAAACAAGTTTTTATGTAACTGTGTGAGGTAAGATGGAAGGAGCAGCATAATGTCAGGACAGCTGCCCAGGTTTGCCCCTGAGTAAGGAAGAGAGAGAGAGAAGGTGGGATAGAAGTGTTCTAGTCTCCCATTTAGTCAAAGGAAGGTTCAGCAGAGATGTTGGAGAGTTGCCTGTCTCCAAGAATGGGGTCTGCCTTAACATCTCTGCTGCATCTGGTCACTGGCTGAGAGTGTCTGTGCAACAAATGTGTCCATGAATTTCAGGGACAAAAGGGAGGCCTGGGGTCAATTTTACTCTCCATATTCAGAGATCTGCAAGCCTCACTTATTTTGCTTTGCATTTCTGAAAATATTTCATTTGATTGACAGCTTAGCAGGATATAGAATACTAGATTCAAAATAATTTTTGGAGGGTCAAGTCCATTGTCTTCTCAACAACTCCATCTGCAGATGAGAAGCTTGATGTCAATTTGACTTTTGATTTTTAAAGAATCTATTTTCTTCTGTCTTTTTCTTTTTTGCTTTCAGAAAATATCTTATCTTCATTATATAAAATTTGTTAATGTATGTTATGTGTGACTGCCAGCATTATCTAATTTTTTTTAATTGGAAAACTGTTTTTTCCCCCCAGCCTGGAAAAGTTTCTTAGATTATGTCTTTGATCCATTTCTCACTCCCTCTTTCTCACTCCCTCTCTCTCTCCTGTAGAACTTCTTTTTCTTAATATTTATTTTTTAGTTTTTGAGGGACACAACATCTTTATTTTATTTTTATGTGGTGCTGAGGATCGAACTCAGCACCCTGTGTGTGCCAGGCAAGCACACTACCGCTTGAGCCACATCCCCAGCCTCTCCTATAGAACTTCTATTAGATAATCAAACTTTCTGGATTGATCCTTTATGCCTTTTTCTTTTCTTTTCTTTCACATTTCCATCTCTTTGCCTTATCTCTAGGAAATTCCTTGGACTTTACCTTTCAACTCTCGTATTGATTTTCTGATTGTGTCTTTTTTAGCCTCCCACTCTTGTTTTTATCCTTATCCATATTGCATCTCAAAAACTCTGAGGATATTTATTAAAGGTTTGAGATTTTTGAAAATTTTTTTTTGACCTGTTTCTTTTGGAGTGATTTGTTCTGTTTGTGAATCTTTGTTATTTCATGCACGTGTTTGTCTTCTGATGACGGTCAGATTCTATTTAATAATAGGGACGGGTGTTGATTTTTCTCCACGGGTTTCCTTCTTCTGTAGGATATATCTGTTTTTCTCCCTAGGTCTTTCCTAGGAATGGGTGTGCTGACTGGGAGTTCTGCATTGTTGGTGAGGCTCAGCCGCAGGCCCATGGCTCTTTTTTGTCTTTTGATTGTTTTAGTTGTAGATGGACACAATACCTTTATTTTATTTATTTATGTGGTGCTGAGGATTGAACCCAGTGCCTCATGCATTCTAGGCAAGTGCTTTACCACTGAGCCACGGTCCTAGTCCCCCCATGGCCTTTTTTGACTAGCGTAGGGATAGCCAGGCTTTAAGTCAATTGTGTAACTCCCAAGGGCTTTGCCAATTCTGGAAGCCCTATTTGGTCTCTGGAAGTAAGTTCAGTATCTTTAAAGAAGAGTTCTATAGTTTTTTGGCCTTAGGGAAGTGCTGGGATTCCTACAATCTACTTTTTAGCAATAGGATGAAAAAGGAAAGTGAAGCCCTGCCCCCCTTTGGGTCAACCTTTTCACTTTGGAACCCTCCTTCTCACTCCTGCCCTCATCGCCACCTACCAGCTGTGGCCTGGTTCTGGAGTCTCTCTGGGGTGCCCTGTGGCCACTGGCTTTCTCCCTTGCTTTTGTTTCCTCCTGCATATTCTGCAGTGAATTTTTAAGTTACATGTCCTCAGGTAACTGCATGAAGAAACATGGAGGAAGCTGGATGAAGTTTGGAGAGCTCTCAGACCATGATGCAGGTTGGCCCTGAGTGGTGGAGGAAGAAAGCTTCTCTAGATAAAAGTGTTCTAGATTTCCACTTAGTCAAAGGGAAGGTTTGGCAGAGATGTCGGAGAGTTCCCTGTTCCCGGGAATGGGGTTTGGAGGGCTGTTTCATTCATCGCCTATCATTTTCCATCTACAAGAAGTTCATGAAACCACTCACCTCCCCATGCTCTCTTTCTCAATTTTTCTATACGATGCAGTTATGTTTTCACCATCACTTTTCTGGAGTCTCAGGTAGAAAGGAAATAAACGGTGAGCTCAGCCTGTCACTTTGAACTTTAAAATCCCCATGCTGCCTGACCCCTTCCATGGTAAGGAGAGAATGAGGATTGCTACCAACTCCACGAGCGCCCACAGTGAGGACGCTCCTCAGTGAAGGTGGTCTTCTCTTGCCTCCTGGCACCATGGAGCTGGTCAGGTCATTCGGTGGCCTCCTTGTTTCTCATCGCCTGTATTAGTCCCATCTCCCCTCAACAATAACATCTTGTGTTGTCAGACCAGAGCACCCACTGCCGGTCTTGTGGAAGTCATCTCCTCTCCTAGTCATTGTCCTTTAGTCCTTGAGGATCCTAACTCCTGGTTCACCGTCACTCTCCACCACTGCTGTCAAGAGCCTCGCAGGTGGTATTTCCAATACTTAGCATCTCAGTTCCTTCACCTTGTCTGTTTCAATAATCGTGCTCTCCACTGAACCTCAGTTACGCATTGCCATGGTTTTACCTGTGACCTTGTCATTATCAGTAAAGTCACTCTCAGCCACTCTTTGAAACCAGCCCTTCAGTCTTTTCTCAGTGCTTCTCACTTTATGTTGTATTCAGCTTAATTTCATGGTTCAATCCCATAATCCCTTTTTAAAAAAATTTCCTTACTTTCCTCTTCACATTACTCTACTGGAAAAAAAAATCTCAAACCTACCTTGATCCAATTCTAACGATTTTGTACCAAAATCCACCCAAGTGATTCAGAATGGATGTAAGCATGAAAATATGCCAACTTACGTGATTTTGATTCTCTTGTATTGTTGAAGTTGGTCCTATGGCCTGGAATGACATACATATGAATGTTTCTTTGGCACTTAAAATGAATGTGTATTTTGCCACTGTCAGGCAGAGTATTCTATCAGTGTCACTGAGGTCAAGGTGAATGTTCATGTTCTTCAGGTAAGAACATGGACTATTCTGTTCATGATTTTTCTGTACTTTCTCTCATAAGTTAATGAAAGTGAAGTTTTGAGGTCTCCAACTATAATTGTGGGTTTGTCTATTTCTCCTTTCAGTGCTATCAGGTATTATTCATTTACTTTAAAATCCTACCTTTAGGGGCGTATACACTTAGGATTCTTGACTTTGTGACTTGATCCTTATGGGATATCTCTTCACTATCTTGAGTGATGGTCTTTCCTTGAAGGCTTTGCTATTAACACTGTCTCTTTAGCTATATTTAGATTCACATTTGTAAGGCATATTTTTTCCATCCTTTTACTTATCCTGTCTCTATATTCATATTTGAAGTGGATTTCTTATAGATGGCACAGGGCTGATGAGCCTTTTAAAATCCAAACATTACAACTTCTGCCTTTAATAGGAGCATTTGTACTATTTATATCTAATTAGAGGTGTCATGGGTTTAACTTACCCTCTGGCTGGTTGTTTTCTATTTGTCCCATTTGTTCTTTGTTCCTTTTCCCTCCTCTTTTCCTGTCTGCTTTGGGATTAAATTTTTTATGATTTAATGATATGTCCATTCTTCACTTATGGTTATGCCTCTTTTAAAAAACATTTAATGGTTGCCCTAGTGTTTACAATATATGTCTTCTATTCCAGTCTACCTCTAAATAATATTAGGCCACTTCTAAAACGATATAAAAAACTTACACAGTATGCTTCCAATTTCTTCCTCGGCACTTTGTGCTATTTTTTGTCTTAAATTTTGCTTTTAAATATCTTATAAACTCTATGATATATTTTTATCACTTTAGCCTTAGGTCATCTGAACAATTTTATAAATAAACTTTTATCAGAACACAGCCATGCCCGTGTTTTTACGTGTTGTCTTTGGCTGCTTTCATTTTTCAGGGGCAGAGTCGAGGAGTTGCTACAGAGACCACGTGTCCTGTGAGCCTAAAATATTGTTTTATCTTGTCATTTACCAAAGTTTTTGACAACCCCTGCTCTAGAAAATTATCTTTCAGAGCAATTTAAAGGAATTTACCCTCCTATTTTAGCATTTCTGGAGCTCCCTCTTTCTTTCATAGATCCTACTTTCTACCTGGGTCATATTCCTTCTGCCTGGAGAAAAACCGCTAGTCTTTCTTTTAGCATAAGTCCGCCTGCAATGGATTCTTTCAGTTGTTTTTCTGAAAAGATTTTATTTTCCCTCATTTTTGAAAGATATTTTCCCTGGATGTTGACTTGTGGATCAACAGGTTGTTTCTTTCAGTAATTTAAAGACATGGCTCCACTGTCTTCTACTTACATGGTTTCCAATGAAATTCTGCCATGATTCTTATCTTGGTTCCTTTGCATAAAATGCGCCTTTTTCCTTCCTCCCCACTGATAGGCTTCAGATTTTCTCTTTAACATGAGTTTTCCTCAGTTAGACTAGGATGTGTCCAGGTGTGGTTTTGTTTTGATTTTTTTTTTTAGGGTTTTTATCTTTCTGAGTTCTCTGAATTCTATGGATCTATGGTTTGACATATTTTAGTATTTTATGGAATTCTTGACCAGTCTTAAAAATATTTCTTCTACCCTATTCTCTCCTTCTTCTTCCAAGGTGCTACCAACATTCAGCAATTACCTTTTCCATGCCTGCACCAATCCAGTCTCATGCTGCCTTTATTCTTCCTCCAGAACCTCCAGTGGAAGGCTGTGGGAGCAGATTGAGAGAGAGAGTGAGCTCCCCTGCTATTCTGGGATGACACACTTGCCCACACCTGACCTCAGGCAGTTGGTTACAATTTCTTATTTCTTCTTCCCCACTAGTATCTGTTGGCACCTTTTTACCCTGGCTCTGCCATCCATCATATAGCTAGTGAGTCCTATCTCTCCTCCAAAAGTCTTCTCTCATTTTGGAATTTAGGGAATTTGTTGCCTTGTGACCTTAGCTCTCTGATGATTTTTTAAAAAATTGTGTTTGCAAGAGCAGCTTACGGTGGGTGAATTTTTTGGTTATTTTCTAGTTCTTAAGTAGACATGGAGCTGCCTTTGCTGGTTGCATTTTAAACTCAGGACTGCAGGCTTTTTACTGCTGCTGGGCAACCTACTATATGTCTTCCTGGAGTAATTTTTCTCCAAATCTCCTGGACAACTATTTAAGACCTTTTCTTCTCCTATGAGCTTGTTTTTGGTTTATGAATTTGTTTCCTATTTCACGGACAAAATCAAAGGAAATCTCCCACCACTCCCACTGTGACATCCGCCCACCTGTGTCTACTCTGCCTTCCCTCCCTATCCTAGGTTGAACGGCTCATGATAACAGCAGAGGACAGTGCTCTTATTTGTCCATAGTATCCCATCTTCTCTTGCCTGCTCAAGGATTTCTCCCCCTCTTTCTTTCAACAATAACTTTTTCTGGTTAGTTCCCATCAGCAAACATTTGGTGTGTGGCTGTTGGCCAACTTCAGAGCCTGTGTGAAGTTCTTAGGTGCAGGCAGGCTACTGAGCGTAGGGGACTATCTTTGCTGCTGCAGAGTCTCAAAATGGTGGTGTCCAGGGGGAGCCCTACATTGGTAGATGGGGGTCCACATGGAGTGGCAGCCAGAGTTCTTGTGGGAAGTTGCCCCTGTGTCCTGTGTGGGAGTGGCATGGTGATTTCTGCTCCTGTGGGTGGCTGAAAGTTCTGTGTTGATGTTGATGGTGCCTGCTTGGGTACCTGGTTAGTCCTGAATGGGCGAGAGTATTTGGGAGACCTACTCTGATGCTGTGGCCTGGAGCCCTGGACCACAGAGTGGCCATGAGTCCCGCACAGGAGCAGGAATATCTCTGGCAGAGAAGTAGTATTCTCACTATTTGAGCCCCAGGTCACAAAGCAACACAGAATGCTGCCTCCCTCTGGCCCGCCATCTTGGACGGAGATCATCAAACATTTGCCATGTAAATTAACTTCATTTCTTCAGTTAAAAAAATACCAAAATATTGCTTTCATCTCTTTCTTTGACTAATGCCTCCTTTTCTCCCCCCACTTATAGCAAAATTTCTCAGAAAAGTTGCCTACTCTCACATTCCTCCCATTTTTCTCTTGAACTCAATCCATTTGGGCTAAACTCAACGCTCTAGCTCACCAAAACTGCTCTTGGGGAAATTAACAATGACCTCTTAGTTGGTAAACCTACATTCAATGATCAGTTTTCACTTTACCTGATATATATCTCTGTTTTCTCAGAATATCCCTAGTTTATATTTGCTTTCCTGCCATGATTACTAAGAGTACCCGTTTTGATCTTAAAAGTGTCACACATAGTGGTAAATGAAGCATACGGTCACTCTATAACCTCTAGCGAGTGATATGTTCAATTCCTCTCTCTTCCTTAACTCACTTTCTTCACTTAGTCTGTGGACAACACTCTCCTGGTTTTCTTCCTCCCTAAATGACTAGAGGACCATACACTTGCAAAATATAATATGTCCCTCTCCTGCCATTACTTGTCTAATCTCCTTTGCTACTACACCTAATTGTGTGATTCTTTGATTAATGTATTTGTCAGCAATTGCCACAATAATGCTACTTAACAAATAGTCTTAAAATTTCAGTGACTTGCAGCCACGATATTTCCATTATTTCCATGCTTATAGGTCTACAGATTGACTATGGTCTACAGATTGGGTGGAGTAGGCTAGGCAGGCTGGCATGAGGTTCTGGTTAGGCTCGGGACTGGTCCACATGTCCCAAGTTGAATGGGCCTTGTCATGCCGCTCCAGGAACCCTGGCCTTTCTGATCACCCACAGCTGATCAAGTGCCCCCTCCTTAGTGCCTTTCCATTGCTATGTCCTAGCTGACTTAAGCACTTTCCCCTCAGATGCCTTCCTGGCTCACTTCCTCACCACCTCCTTTGACTAAGTGAGGGTGGATTGATTCAGAGGTTAATTTATTTGTGTATAGCTTGGCTAATGTTGATGTTTGGCTATTAATATCTACTTATTGTCCAGCCATGATTAGCTAATTACATGGTGGATTACACCTGTGTTGAAAGTTCTATCCTCACTTTCATAACCTTTGTAGGATTGTCAGGATACCAAGAAAAAAAGTTTTTAAGCCACCAAATTAGATTTTGGTGAAAGTTAATGCAAATATAATGTATTACTCTGCCAAATCCGGGATAGACGTTTTCATCTGGTCAACAACACTTAATTAAGACACATCCTTCTATTCAGTTCAATGAGATGAGAACATAGGTTGAAACCAACATATAATTTTTAATCTGCCATCGCTGCTGCTAGATTATTGCCTGTGCTCCCTTCTAGACGTTTCCAGATATCATATGTAACAGCGTCCTATAGTTGTATATTTTACGTTTTCATAATGGTGATGTCAAAATTCATTGTCATTTATAGAAATGGAGGCAGTTCTAATCAACTTCTTTTGAGCTTTTCTAATTCTCTCAAATTGTATTTCTGTGCACCCTGCAAATTAGCAGGCAAATTTCTGAAAATACTCCAAGGTACCAGCAGATGGCGCCCTGTTGATGCCCTGGCTCCTCCCAGGAACGTACTCTGGAGAAAAGGAAGCTTTGGTTTGGGAATCATTTGCCTGAGTTTCCGGTTATCACATTTCCCCAACAGGCACCTGTTTGACTGGCGTTCCCTGGCATGCACCCATCTTAGCATATTTCTTTGTTGGTTGAGTTTGGCTTGCGGGGAGGTTTCGGTAGTTTATTACTTCACACCATCAGGTAAATTCAGACTTTCTTAGCTCAGAAACCAATCTGTGCAGAGTGATGAAAATAAACATGGTCTTGAGTAACTTGACATGGATATTGCTGTTCTACTAATAGAGTGTTAATTAGTAAAGAGCACTTAACTTTTTTTACTGCCAACCTAAACAAACTGGCTTTGTTTTTGGCTGTGGGCCCTATAACTGCATCTCAAAGTGCTTTGCAAACATTAATTAAATACTTCAGTGCACATCCAACTAGTAGGTATCATCAAACCCTTTTCTGAGATGTGGAAAACAGATTTCCTCCGCCAGTTCATGACTGACTTAAGGTTAGGCCCAACCTGGGGCTAGGGTTAGAATTCTGTGCCTGGTCCCTGGACTCCAGGCCCACTTTCGCAGACTTCTTCAGCCAGCCATTCTCTTGCTGCAAGGCTACAACCATCTCCTCTGCCATCAACTGCGGTATCTGCGTGTTCTGGGTTGGTGCTGATTTCATGGCTCCTGCATCCTTATTGATACATTATAACCTGTCACCTCCCCATCTCCTGAGTTGTATTTTAAGAAATGTGATTTTCAAGAGAGTGGTTCACATCACTGGTGCAGAACATTTAGTTTGGTGGCATGAACATTTTTCAGTAATTTCTAAGCTGTAAGCATCCTTCCTGTGGTCAGTTGTCCTCTCTGAAAAGTCAGGCTTGACTTCCTAAGACGGGTGCATGCCAGGAAATGCCAGTCAAATAGGTGCCTGTTGGGGAAATATGATAACCAGAAACCCAGGCAAATGTTTTTCAAACCAAAGCTCCCTGGACTCCAGAGTGTGGTTCCTGGGTGGCACCTGGGTTCTGGGCCACAGAGTGAGGTGAGCTTGAATGTGGGAAATGTCCAGGTCCTGCAAGGAATGAAGGGCTTCCTCCTTGAATCTTCTCCTAATTTCTCTCTGGTTCAAAAAAGCCAGAGAGCAAACCACACAGGGCACAATGAGCAAGGAGCCCCACCCGCTATACATTCCATAATGATGTGTCCAAGGCAAACCACTCATGCTCTTCCTGCCTGGAGAGTGGTAGCTCAAGGCAGGCTGGGCCACTTTCATAGAGAAGAGGAGGCCCAAAGACCACCTTGGCTGTCAGGATGGAGCCCCTCAGAGTGTCAGGCCCAGTACTTGCGTTCTGTCCACCCTGGACACAGGCTGCTGTTGTAAACCTAGAGACTGCGACACACCTGGGGCTTTACTGCCTGACTTCTCGAGGTGATGTCAGGCTGACCTGTCCAGCAATGACAGGCACCTGAGAGCAGGTTAATCACTCCACTGTGTTGAGTTAGTAGAATGTTCCCAGAAGGCTTCATACCTGTTGATTGTGGCTACAGCAGGAAATTACTCCCAAGAATCCCTTCTACCCTTAGTTAATAGGGCAAGGGGACTTTTCAGGGGAATGTTGACCTCCTGCCAGGGCCACTTAACTGGGATAAGTGATTCACCTGCATGAAGAGCGGGGCGGCTGCTCTTAGCTTTCTTTCACCTGCCTTCGTTGTCTTTGCTTTCCAAGGCACAGCAGAAATCCATAAGTAATTAACACTTCACAAGCTGAGTCACTGGACTTCAGCTAATATAGTATCAGAGGGAGAGAGCCCATGTCTGTGTCATGCTTTATGAGTTTCTGGAGCCTTGGGCAATACCCCTTATGGATTTTCTGAACCATCAGCAGGTGAGTAGGATACTCTTAGGGTCTTCCCAGTTTCTGGATGTCCTGGCACTCACTGTCTCTGTGGACAGGGCCGGGATGGGCGTGTACCATATGAATGACTGAGAGGTGCTCACTTGTGGATGAGACAGACTGAATGTACATACTTTCCTAAATTTGCATTTTAAAATCCTAACTCCCAAGGGGAGGGTAGTAGGGGTTTGGGAAGGTGATTAGGTCCTGAGGGCAGACTCCATGAGAATGAGATTAATGCTCTCATGAATGAGACCTGGAGGGCTTTTTTGTTCTCACCCTGTGAAGCTGTGGCTGGAAGGTGGCTATTTATGTATTAGAAAGTGAGAAAGTGCCTCAACAGACACCGAACTGGACAGCTTCCTGATCTCCATCTTCCAGTCTTGAGAACTGAAATACATTTCTATTGTTTAAGAACTACCCAGTCTGCAGCTCAAAGAGGCAACTCAAAGAGTGGAGGTCTTTGGATCCCAGGTCATGGCCAAACACCTTCCTTCTGCACAGATGAGGAAAGGTTTTGGTAACAATGTGTCCCTTTTTGGTCCCCTTAACACTTTGAGAGCTGGGGGTTCTAGGAGGGCTACCCAGAGGAGTAGGATATGTTTCTAATGTGTTTTGCGCCAAAAGAAGGGAGGAGGAAGGAAAATGAGAAGAGGAAAAAAAGCTCCTAGAATTTGGTTAAGTCAGAGTTCTGAAATTCCCATACTGTCAACCTCAAGCTAGAAAGAGATGAAGATAATGGCACACCCAGGGACAGGCCCTAGGATATGCACAGCTGAATGGATTTTATATATATAAATTTGCAGTCAAACTTATTGTCCCACAATGCATAATACATACTGGACTAAAAGGTATTTTCAAAGACACGATGTCAAGGAAGTAAGGAAAGTTGGGTGCAATGGTGCACATCTATAATCCCAGTGACTTGGGAGGCTGAGGTAGGGTGATTGCAAGTTCAAGGCCAGCCTCAGTGACTTAGTGAGGCTCTAAGGACTTGGAGAGACCCTGTCTCAAAATAATTTTTTTTTAAAAGGGCTGGGAATGTGTCTTAGTGGTTAAGTGCCCCTAGGTTCAATTCCCGTCCCCACCCCTACAAAAAAAGAAAGTCAAGTCTCCAGAGGCCCCCAAACAACAGAAGCAGCAACACAGAGAGATTAGTGAGAAATAAATGTCAGGAGTAGCCCTAGAAACTTAAGACAGTTCCCCATGACTTGGAACTTCATCCCCATGGCCATACATAGGACAGGATATTTCCAGGGTGGAACATCATATGGGAGACCCAAATAATACTATCCATTACAAGAAGAAGCAGAGAACATTTTGATCCCACAAAAATGAAGGCAGCAAGAATACACGGCTCAGCTTTGGCTCCAGGTGGAGGGGGAAGAAGAGGGTGGGGTCTCTCTTCCCTAAGAATTTATAAACAAGAGCTGGCCTTCCTAGGGCTTAGGGCCTAAATTCATACCACCTGGGAAGTTAAAGAGCCTCCAGCCTCCCTAATTAATGATTAATGAAGTACATGTGACAGTATTAGAGGGCCTCTGTGGATGCCTGCAATTTTGCAGTACTTTCTAAAAAATAAGATGGAATGATGGATGGAGGAAGAGCTCTTGCCTAACATGTGCAAGGCACCGAGTTTGATCTCCAGTCCTGCAAGAAACAAACAAACAAAACCCCAAAACAAAAACAAATCATCAAAATGAAACAAAAAAGTCCTGAACCCAATTTGAATCAGTAAGAGCTATGCATAGCTGGATAGACAAGTGCCCAACAAGGACAATAAAATGTTAATAGTAGATTCTAGAATCTATTATACACCCCTTGCCTATTATCTACTAGGCAAGGGGTGTATAATACTGAGTTCTCTCATCCGTGAATCTGCTTCAAGATCTTGTTTACTTAGATCTTCTTTAATGTGTTTCTATAAATACAGCAATCTCCACAGATATATTCTATATCTGTTGTTGGATTTATTCCTAGAGTCTTAGTGTTTTAAGTATTATTTTAAATGTACCATGAGGATTTTTAAAGATACTTAACTTTCCACAGACCAGAAATTAAAGTATTTTGAGGGTTTGAACATTTTTTTCATAGATTTGACTGTGAGCATGTTGTTTATGTTTAAATATTTCCCTTTTAAAACCCACCAACTAGCTAATTATCCCTCGCATAATTGTAAGTGGTGTGACCAGATCTTACTAGTCTACAAGACCATATTTCTACATAGGCTCAAAATTAAACTGGCCCTTCGCCCTGTGATGCTTTCCTGCAGGAAGTCCAGCTTTCTGTGATCATTTCCTTCCCCACAGGGATTTCTGAGGCTCAGGCAGAGCTGGCTCTAGGTTCCACTGTTCTCTGCTAGCCTTGCTTGGGTCAGCTGATCCACCAGGAGCCTTCACCAACACTGCGCTGGTGACCTCCAAGGACCATCGCTGCCCTTACCTGACCCTGTCTTCCCCCAAACCAAAACACACACGCACACACCCCTCTTGATTCCTTAAAGCAGAGGCCAAGCCAGGAATTCAAGGTTCAGAGACACAGGGGTGATAGGTGCAGGGAGACAACACAGAGTAAAGGATGACTGCCTCTGAGTGGCAGGGGCCAGCTTCTTGCCACCAATAGTCCTACTCTTGAGTCTTTAATTCCAAACCCAACTCCCTCAAGCTCCAGAGAGAGGAGAGAATTTTGAAATATCTTACCCTGGAGTTCTGCTTCCTGTTCCTCATTTCCTATCCCAGGGTAAAACTCTTCCCAAGATGATTGGAGGTGGGAAATTCCACCCCCCTTTAGGGGAAACACAAGTCAATCACTTCAGAATATAATGATTCAAATACTGGTATATTCTGGGTCCTTCTATCCAAATGAGTTCTGCATCAGTAAGATGGGCATTCTGGGAGATACTATAGGCTAGCACACTAAGTAACTGGGACTTCTAAATGACCTGGCAAACTGTGCCGCTCTATTTGCCTTGCCCCAGGAAGACTGGCTCTGGGTACAAGTGCATCTGAAGGAAAGAAGAAGAGAAGCCAGTTATGGCACAGTCCAGGAGTCCAGGAGTGTGACTGCAGTGAGTCAGCTGCCTGGAATCATCTGCAGAGGGAAGACACTGGGAGTTGAGGTTGATGGGTAGCTCTCAAAAGATGTGCAGTGTTCATCTCTGCCCATGTGTCAGCTGTACAGGTGGTCAGAACTGCGAGGCCCAGGGCAGCCTACCACGTCACTGCTCAGTCCCGAAGAGAAGGGCCCCAGCATTGGCACCTTAGCACCTATTCCTTCTAGCCAGAGTGGGACTCTCCTGGCCTGGGTGCATATCCAGGTGGCCCAGGAGCATGACACAGGACATCCAATGGCAGCTTTCAGAGATAGTATTAGACCTGAGACCTGAGAAATAGGCCAAGGACACAGACAGCATTTGCAGAAGCCAGGGAGTGGGTGATCATCATGATTGTCCCAGGAGCTGGCGCTGGTGGAGGACTCCAGAGCACTGAGGCTTTCTAGGTGTCATCTTCTACTCTGCACAGCCCAGTGAGGAAGCTGTGTTACCCCTGGTGTGAAAACCTGGAAGGATACAGGGTGAAAGGCAGGCCTGGGGCCCAGTTCTGTCTGCTGCAGAAACCCTGGCTCTTAATCCCGCTCTGTTCACTTGTTCAGACAAAAGGAAAGAACAATAAATTTGTGTTTTTTAAATCTATCACATTTATCAAAAATTTAAAATATAGTATATCTTCTACCAAGAATGCAATGAAAGGTGTAGCCTCACGTGTTAATCATGCGCCCAAACTCTCTGGAAATCCTTGTATCACAGGCTTTGAGTCAGTGATTATGTTTCTGTGATTAAACCATTCAAAACCCCTAAAATTTACTTTAAAAAAATAACTGAGATGAGGAAAAGGATTTGTGCATTTTTTTTTTCTGGTGGTGGGGTTTATTTGTCTATAATTAAAAGGAAAATTTAGCAAATCTTCAGATTTGTTCAGTGAATACAGCTATATCCAGTCAGTGGGACATTGTGCAATTTTTCTAAATGATATTTTAAAAGGACGTTTGTGACTTGAAAATGGGAAAAGTATGGTCATATTTTTTGGTATCTCTATATAACTTAATAGTGTTTGTTGTTTTCTTCATTTAGCTTGTGCAGACTCCCTTCTAGAGTTCTTCCTAGCTATTCTATATTTCAACACACGCACCATCTGTGACTTTACATCTTTTCATCTTGTTATTGCTCATCTCTAGCAAAAGATTTGGTATTTGTATTCTGTTCTAGTGTAAAACTACTTTATTTACACAATACCTTTTCAGTTAATTCTCTTGGCTATTCTTTTCACAAAGATAATTTTTCTCTCCTATTTTCAAATATCCACACCTCATGATTCTGCAGCCCCAGAATTGTGGACTGTACTGTGGCCTACCCCACTGTGGATGGGCCTGGGCACTTCTACCTCCTTTATCATTGGATCTACCAGAAAGGAACAAGACCACAGGGAACAAGACCCAGGCTTACGAAGCACCCAAGCCACCTGCTCCAACCAAACATTGGCCAGAAAGTTCTGCCCTGGAGGTTAGTAGGCACCAGTCCAACTGTTACTCCTTATATGAGGACCCATCTACCCATCTGCTTTTGCTCCTTGTTTGAGCAGCTTTTGAAAGATCTTCAGTGGTGCGGGGGTGGGGGACGGTGATTGGTGAGATGGGATTTAGACTTCCCTTGGATCTTCTAGCCAAATATTACCAGTTTCCAGTAACCTCCACTCATATTCTGCTTGCCTTGGTGACTTCTGGGATGTCACCTTCTCCCCAAGTGGCAGGGTCAGAGAGGAAGCAGAGCCCTGCCAGGCTGCTGTCATCTCTTCTTAGCTTTCTTCTTCCCTGGGTACCCCATGGTCAAAAGGCGTGAACTTCCAGCACCGGGCCCCCTCTCTGTGTCCTTGTTCACAGTGAGTTCTGAGCTCCTGTCCTGCGTAGCCTTCCCAGCTTGGGGTGGTGCTTGGCACTGGGGAAAACTACCTTTTTGACTCCCACCTTCCCTTCTGCTTTGCTCCACGTTGTCCTGTTCTGGCAGGTACCACCTGGCTTTCCCATCTTCCATTTTGTGCTGGAGCCGGAGATGTTGGCCCCAGAGTTATTCACAGAAAATCAACCAAATGACTCCTCACCCCAAAAGATGGTTTTCAGCAGCTCCGGGTGGGGATGCTCCTCTGTCCACATGCTGGACATGACCCTGGGCAGGGATTTTGCTCATTCAGCCCCCTAGTCTGTTCCTGGGTTGTGGCCCCAGGGGTGCCTGGCACACTGTTCCAGTTTCATCTTGGAGGGTTTAGAGGGGGTTGTGAGAGGACCACTCTAGTGCCTCCCTCACCCATTTCCAACTTATTTATTTGGTATCAGGGATTGAACCCAGGGGTGCTTTATCACTGAGCCACATCCCCAGGACTTTCTGTTCTTTGAGACGGTGTCTCACTAAGCTGCTTAGGGTCTCGATAAGTTATTAAGGCTGGCCTTGAACTTGTAATCCCCCTGCCTTAGCCTCCTAAGTGGCTGAGATTAAAGGCATGCACCACCATATTCTGCACCCAATTCCACCTTGAAAAATGGCACAAGGCTAGGAGAAAAACTAAAACTTAGAGGGAAAGTCCTTAGAGCTTAGACAACTTCATGCAACACAGACCATCATGAACTTATCTTTGATAGAAATGGGCCTTCTGGGACCCGTACTGGCCCGGTGTATACAGGTGATGACAATACCAGGGCCTGCTTTTCCTCTGCCCACCCAACCACCAGCTTGGAAAAAGTCAGGGCAATGCTTCAAATTTTTGAAAATGTGGATAATTGATCCCTATGCAAATTAATCTTTCAGTAAATTTGGCCTCCTTTGAAATGCAGCTAAAATTTCTAAAAATCTTATCAGAGAAACAACTTGCTTGTGCTGATTTTTCCTGGTTCCATGGGTTTTTCTATTGATTATTATTAGTGGCTTTTGATTTCATGTTTCTATTGTTTTTACCATATTAAATAAGCATTCTTTTATATAGATTTAAAACATTTTTATCAGTATTTTAATTATTAATGATATTTCTACTTAAAGTTTCATCTCTCCAAATCTATTAAAAAGATTTACTCTAGTTTAACCTTGGAGGTTCCCCCCTATAACTGTCAGAGCTTTTGCAAGTGACTCTCTTTGGAGAAGATTAGGCATTTTGTAATTTAATAAACCACATGGTCCAAAAGAAAAGGGTTCTATTTTTTGTTGTTTTTGGTATATTCATTATGGATGGGAAATCCTAATAAAGAAAACATCCCTTGCAATTTAAATCTTAATTAGCTCTGATCTTAAAAGGGCACATTTTAAATTTATTAATTTATGTTACCTAGGAAAATTAGACAATGCAATTCATATCAAGAAGCTGTCTAATAGATTGCTATTCTGACAGGTAACTGATTGAAATTCACTACAAAAGAAAATTCAAATTTTCCTTTCAGTAGATTATGATGTATAGTTGACAAATCCATTGTAATCAAAAACAATCCAAAATTGCCCAGAAGTTCAAAAAGGTGAATTTTTTTTTCAATATTTGTATGTCCCCCCACTTTCCTTTTTTTCTTCTAGTGACTCAAACCAGAAAATCCATTAGAATTCCTTGGTGTTCTATAATAGTTTTAAGTATTTTCTTACCCAGCACAGCTTCATGTGTCATCAAACTGTGTTCTCTATTCTGTTCACTTAGAAATAATAATGGCTGCTCCTCGCCCCTTCCCATTCCTTTTGTCCACTCCTGAGCATCACACCATGCCCCACTCATGGAGGATCTCCCATCCTTCCCTGGTAGCCCAACAGACATCACTGTGAATATTGGAGTCTCCAAACCACAATTAGATATTCTGAGTATTATGTATGAGGGAAGTCAGTGGACACTTGCCATGTGCCATATTGCCTGGTCATCCACCTTTCTGTTTTGTTTCTTTGGGATGAGTTTTGTTCTCTTCTCTTGCTCTTTTTAAGATGCTTAGGCTTCTGTATCTACCATATTAAGCTATGAAGCTTAGTATTCTAAATTCCAGTTCCATATGCAAATCTGATTGTTTCCTCCACATTTTACTCTGCGTGGTTTCCGGGAATCTCAGTCCTCTCAAGACTTTATGATCAGGAAGTTCCCATCTACCTTTCCAGGAAGCAAGTCTGTCAATACTTACCCCAGCCCTACATGCCACACTCTAACGTGTCCTTAGACAGTCACTGCTCACTAGCTGACCCTCTTTCCCTTCTTTATGCCACTTATGTTTGTTATTTATACACTTTTATTTGCCAGTGGAATCATAATCTCAGACTTGATGGTTTGAAAGAATTTATGATTGGAATTGGAAAACAGGTGTCTTGTTCAAGAAGATAAAACTAGAATTTAGAGGTTACCTAATACATTTTATATCACAGGTTATAAGACCTCATTTAATTTAATGCTAGAAACAAGTGTGCTGGAGTTTGGTTTTTGCAGAAGCATAAAATAATGTTACAAACCTGACCAAGTTCACTTGGATAATCAGGAACAAGGATTTGGGCTCCCAAACCTGTGATCTTTCTTCTCTCATCAACCTGGAAAAGGCTGGCATTTGAAAATAAGGGGAAAGTAACCAAAATTGACTTGAAATAAATAGAAAACTGGAATATACCTATAACAAGAGACTGAACCAGGAACCTAGCCACTTCCTGTGAAGATGACTTTGGGACTAGATGGTGTCACTGGTGAATCCTATTGGTGAAATATTAAGGAAGAATTATCACCACTTCCTAATTCATTCTGCAGCTCCAATATTACTAAAATAACAAAATCATACAAATCACAAGAAGATTACAAAATAGTATTTCTTATGAGTATAGATCCTCAACCAAATACCAGCTAACCAAACTGAGGATGTGCCAGGTGAGAGTCAAATCCATCCACTTGGAAGAGATGTCTCACTCCACCAAGAATACAGCACCTCCAAGCTGCTATGTTGGAAGGGATCCTTTTTTAATGAAGGATTAAAGAACATCATTCATGGATTAAAAAGGATTATACTCATGACAGAGTGAGATTGTTCCTGGAATGAAATGTTGGTTCCACATGTGAAAATCAACTAATGCAATACCTTAGATTTAAAAAAAAAAAAAACATACAAATGCATCCCTACTAAAAAACAGCATTTAACAAAACCCAATTCCACGTCATAATCTTAAAAAGCATTCAACAAACTAGGAAGAGAAAGAAACTTTCTCAGCTTGGTATAGAGCACTTGAGGGTTCATTGTACATGTTAACTTGACTGGATCATGAAGTGCCCAGATATTTGGTCAAACATTCTCCTGGTGCTTGTGAGGGTGTTTCTGGATGAGACTTACATTTGAACTGATGGAATAAGTTGAGCAAGCTGCCCTCCTTAACATGGGCAGGTCCCCTTCAATAAATCAAAGTCTTGAAGAAAACAAAATGGCAGACCCTTTTGAGAATAACAGGAAAATCCTTCTGTCTGGCTACTTTTGCTGGGACATTGGTCTTGTCTCTGGACTAAACCCAAACGTCAGCTCTTCTTGGCTCTCTCTGCTTGCTTTCCATTGGAAGTTACCCATCAGTTCTTCTGTGTCTCAGGACTTCAGACTTGAAGTGGGATGACACCATCAATTCTCCTGGGTCTCCCTCTTGCTGACTGTAGATCTTGAGACTTCTCAGACTCCATAGTTTTATATGAGCCAATTCCTTACAATAAATCTCTACATATTTATATATCACATTGGTTTTGTGTCTCTGGAGAACTCATACAGTGTCTATTGAAAGGCTGTGCTAATGTTATACAAATAAGACAAGAATGTCTGCTCTCACCACTTTTACGCATCCATTCAACTTCGGGCCACAAGCTCTAACAAGAGCAATTAGAGAGAAAAGAGATGGAGGGAAGAGAAAAAAGGGGAGGAAAGGGAAAGGAAGGAAGCATCCAGATTAGAACTGGTGAAGTAAAACTATCTCTATTTGCAGATGACATAATCATGACTTTAAGAGGGAGGTGCTAGAATGGGCCATTGGCCATCCTTAGCCTCACCAGCTTCTGCTAAGAAGCAACTTGTCCACAATGAGTAGGCATCTACTACTGAGGTGAGGCCAAAAGTTGTCAGAGGACAAGGACTATTTGCTGATCATCTCACCTGCATCCCTGCAGCACATTGGGGACATGCCACGTGAAAGGTCCCACTTAGAAAAGATGCCTCACTTAGCCAAGAATACAGCACCTACAAGCTATGTTGGAAGTGATCCTTTTTTAACGAAGGTTTTGACTTCCAAGATACTGCCCAGGGGACTAGGCCTCAGCTTTTCCCAAGAGAGAGCCATTCACTGCAGGAGGTAGAAAAAAGGTTCTGTGAAGAGCCTGAAGAGATGGGATGTGAAACAGGGATTCACAATAGATTCGTATTGCAGGTAGCAATTCCCATTATTGGAAAGGGTTAGGAAGAATGTCATTCATGGAAGAAAGCATCAGAAGACATCACAGTGTGGCAAGAGAGCCACAGGTAGAACACAGGTTGTGGACCGGCTGAGTAGCAGAGGCCCTGCCTGATGAGGCATAATGGGTCCTGGGTCTGGTAGCAGCATGAAGCCTTTGCTCAGGGTTATAAGCAGATTGCAGGGGACTTGCCATTCCAATGCTCCAATGAGAAGTGGGCACCTGAAGACCATGTACCAAGAGAACAGGTATCAACCAGGTCCTGGAGATTGGAGAAGGAGATTCAGTAGCTTCAAAGAGGCTCAGTTCCTGAGAGATCAGCATGATTTCTGAAAGAAATTTTCCAACATGTTACCCACTCACAATGATTAGCAGAAAAAGTTTTTAGACTTCCATCATTCAACTGCAGTAGGGGCAGAACATCTACTTGAAAAGCTGGCCAGGCCAGATCCGAATGCCAGGCCACTGTGCACCTCAACTAAAATCAGTTTCAACTAATAGGTGTTGAGAGCCGGCAATAGGGACATCTCGAGGACTCCCTCCTCTGCAGCATGATGCTATTACTGTCAATTCATCCAGAATGTCTCATATTCGTGAACCTTTCCATAAAAATCATTTATTGTATGGGCAAATAAATATGTTTTAGTTCTTATTCCTTTTATATACATTTATTTATAAATCAAAAGATGCTTTAGATCATGTGTCCTAACTTTGGTTTCAAAAAGATAGACACCTCAACTCTGTTGTATGTTTTAATTAATATTTTCCTGGTACATTATAATTATGCATAATAGTGGGATTCACTGTGATATATTCATACATTCACAGAACACAGAATGGTCAATTTTGATCCTCACTATCTTGCCCTTGGCTTTCCCTCCTCTCCTCCTTCCCCCTGATCCCCTTTACTGGTCTCCCATCTAATTTGATGAGACCCTCCCTGTTGAGAGCCACAGCCGAAAGGGGCCCCAGCAAACTTTCAGACTGCCAGCTGATGATTGGCTCACAGCGCCCAGCCCCAGCAACATCTAGCTGATTGGCTCCTCTGCGGTGATGCTCATTGGGCTGTTTCCCTGCCCTTTCAGACCACGGAGCTGCTCATTGGGGGACTTTTTTGGCTCCGCCCACGTGACCCAGCCAATCGGCCTCAAGAGCAGGAGGATTGTGGGAGGTGGAGAGGCTTGTGGTGGAGAGAGAGGCTTGTGGGAAGCCGGTGGTGGCAGTTGGGCTCTGAGGGTTTTTCCTGAGGAGCGGTTTTGTTTGGCGTGTGTGGTTCTAGAAATAAAGTTCCTTTCTTTTGACAAGTGGCTCCTGAATTGTGCCCAGCCAGACTGCTGCACCTCCCTCCATCTTTTTTCCTTCTAGCTTTCACATATGGATAAAAACATGACTCTGGAATTTCTGAGCCTGGCTTGTTTCTCTTAACATAAAGATCTCAAGATTCATCCATTTTTTTTTTCCAGAAATGACATAATTTTGTTCTTCTTTATGGCTGAATAGAAACTCCATTGCTTATTTACATACTACATTTTCCTTATCCTTTCATCTATTGATGGACACCTAGGCTGGTTGCAGAATCAAGTCCCTGTTATATAAGTGATGGAGTGGCTGGGTCCACTCTCCCAGGGCTTACCTGAGTCAGGATAGGAACGAGTGTAAAGTGGGTGCTCTGGGAGGTGAGCACCATCAAGTTCAAAGGCAATGAGCTGCACCCTTTCCAAACCTATAAAAGTGAGAAACATCCTTTCCACCCCGTAGGCCATTGGGCAAATGCTCACTTACCCTCTGAGGTCATTCAGTCTTGAGCTGCAAATTCTTATGATGTTTAAATAGGTACCCAGAGCAGAAAGAATACACAAAAATTACTTTATAGGTTTCTTTGGATAAAATGGGAAGAGTACTAATAGGCTTCCAGGTATAATCCGAGCCCTAATCACAAATGCCCCACTTCTATTTATGTGGCAGTAGGTAAGTTCCTTAACCCCCTTGATACCACTTTATCCTCTGAAGTGTGCTTATATGTGCTTCCCAGGTTATGAAGATTGAGGAAGGCCTAGTCAAGAAGGTGGTTCATAAATAGCATTAAATAAATGCCTGTTTTGTTCCTTCTTTAGTGGAAGAAAAAGATGCTACAAGCCCCTGTAGGACCAATGGTAGACTCTTAGCTCTACTTGGGGAAGATAACACAATTTCTCTCCCTTACCCTCTGCCATCTCAGCCTTTCTGGGCAAACCTCCTGATAAGGCAAGAATTCCTTGGAGGGCTTGGCTGTTCTGCCCCTCCAGCCTCCGCCACACTCCAGTGGAAAGAGGCCATACATCTTCTCTCCACAGAAACTGTCACATCCTGGAACACAGCCTGCCTTCTGTGGGTCTGGGCCCCTCACCTCCCAGCCTGACGTCAACCCTGCCCTCCCTGGGGCTCTGTAGGGACTGTGTGGGGTTTCCTCAGTGAGTCCCCACCCTGGGGTTTCAATGGCCATCGCGTGGGGAGCATGACAGCGGATGTGTCCGTGGCACCAGCTGTGTCTGATGATGTGGCCTGAGAACCCTTGGGTCACCAAGCCAAGTGCTGAGTTGGCGGGAGTTCCTACAATCACGGAGGCCTGACTTCCATGTGGCATAAAGAGGAGCATTGTCCTGGCAGTGTAAGAGATGATTAGATGGCAGTAGGGCTGCTTGTTATTACCCGACCTCAGTTGATTTTGTGCCCAAACAGTGAAATATAGGCCATTCATGGAATTCCTTTGTTTTAATTTTTTTTATCATAATTACACAACGCAAACCATACAAGCCTCGTACCAGTGGTATTTGCAAACGCATGACTTACAAATCAAATCTCACATGAACATTTTTTTCTCTGCATTGAAAAACCATCACCAAAATGTCTATTCATTTCTTTCTTTTGCCAAGAACTTATATCTGTTCTGGCTCACATATTGCAAATTAAAATATGGTTGAGACTGACTCATGAATTCAGTTGGAAAAACATCTCAGCTCTTTTGTTTTTTTCTTAAGAAACATGCACATTTTATTAATCGTCTTTATATTAATAATAATGTTTAGGTGACATAAAAATACTCAGACACATAAAAATAAATGGTAGACTTTAATATACCCAAAAAGAAAAGATGAGATAGGTTACTTTGAATCAAAGAATGTCAAAATCCAGAAATGATAAAGAAATACATATTCTAATATATGAAAAGACATTTTATTATTATTTTATCACATAACAGTGAATATACCAGATTGCATTTTCTCAAGTGGCAAATAAGACACAGGATAACATTTCTCTTTGATTCTCCCAAGAATCTCAATATCATTCATATTTTGGAAGATTCAGTTTCTTACATCTGTGATATTGTCCATGAGGATAATAATGACACTTAGTAGTTAAGTAGTTTTTGCTAAGTTTTTATCATGGGTCCTTGCTTAAGGTGCTCATCCTTTCATTCTATTTTGGTTTTCAGCACTTGATCATGTGTTTCTTCATTATTGTGCACAGGATCTGGTTGAGTGATAGGTTTTGCGTGTCCACATGGAATATCCACGGAAGGGTGGTAGCATGTGATCATCCTGCCATGAGTGATCAAAGCAAGCTCTACTTTGCAAATATAATCATCTGGAAGAGAAGAATATGTACATTTATGACAAACACAAGATAAAACTCTGTTTCGGACTGGAAATAAAGGCTTCAAGATAGTTCTCTTGATATCACCCATTTTAATGCTGCCATGGTGTCATTGGATGATTATCAAGTATATGATGAAAGATATTTTGAAGAGAAACTGCCTTTAAAATCTGCTTCTAGGCACACCAATTTTTATTTCTGGAAGAGTCTCCAGAACTGCAAGGTCAATCAGCTCCAGCCAGATGTCCATAAGGACACTAGCAGGGCACTACAAGAAGCATGTGGCCACATGCTAGCCTCCTTCAAGACAGACAAAGTCTGACCACCTCAGTTCTCTTTTTTTTTTGGGGGGGGGGTCCTGGGGATTGAACTCAGGGGCACTTGACCACTGAGCCACATCCCCAGCCCTAGTTTGTATTTTATTTAGAGACAGAGTCTTACTGAGTTGCTTAGCACCTCAGTTTTGCTGAGGCTGGCTTTGAATTCGTGATCCTCCTGCCTCAGCCTCCCCAGCTGCTGATATTACAGGAGTGTGCCACAGCGCCCATCCTACCTCCATTCTTAATGATGGGGCTGGTACTGCAACTTCCATGCATCCAATTTGAGCTGAGTTGTCAGATGGAATGGACATCCCTTCACTTTGTTTATAATCAGCACCTTCTCTATTTCTAAGTCATTACACTCTCTCCAATTTCCCTCCTCACCTGTTACCTAGCTGTTACCCCAGCAGAGTACCTATTATCCATATTAGCAAGATAATTGGAGTGGGCATCTGTAATCTACTTCCCCTTCCTGTTCCCCACCCAGAGGTTTACGTACCTGACCTCACTCCCCATCCTTACCTGTCTCTCTCCAGACCTGGAGGACCAGCTGCCTGGACTTGGCCTCAAAGCCAAACCTTCCCCTACTTTCCTAACTGTGGTTTGCCCCTTGTTTCTTGGTCTACCAGTTAGCCCCTCTCTGTCCCATGTCTTCAAACTGCTCCTCCCTGCTGGCTCTCTCCCTTCAGCATATAAAAGCATGCGGAATCTCTCCCATCTTCAAAGAGAGGGCTGGCCGGGGAGAGAACTGCTTGGTCTGGCTTCATTCCTAGCCCTTCTCTGGGTGCCAAGCTTTAGGAAGCAGGTCTACACTAGCTCTCTGCACTTTCTCCCCTCCCACTTCAAGTTCCTGCCTGGCACTATACTGTATCTACTCTGGAAAAAGTTACTAGGCTTTTTGAAAGGTAAAGCTAGGAGCTCTATAGTCTTCATCTTATGATGATCTTTTTCTTCTGGATTACAATGATCACTTCTGTCTTTACAGTCTATTTTCCACTGTTTCTAAGACAACCTCCTCTCCTGCTTCTAATTGCTCCTCTTAAGTTCCCCTCCTTGGCCCATGCTCCTCCCTAGATCACCATTGTGATCTCTCTCTCTCTTTCATGGTTTTACTACTATGTTATGCTGAGGACATTCAAACAAACTGAACCACTCCTCATCTGTTCCCAGCACTTCTTCATATGAGTGTCTAAACTGCTCGACAGGCATCTACATCAAGGTGTCTGAAACAGCACAGCTTTCATCCTTCTTTTTACCGTAGCTATGTCTCCTCCTGTGTTCCCAATCTTATGATACAGACACCATATTAACTCCCAAGCCATAAAACTTGACTGTCCCGGACTCCTTTTCTGCATTCAGAAAACTATTTAATGCTTTACAATTTACAATAGCTAAGCTACGGGGCCAATCTAGGTACCCTTCAACAGACAAATAGATAAAAAATCTTGTGGTATATATACACAACAGAATATTGCTCATCCATAAAGAAGAATGATTTTATGACATTTGCCAGTAAATGCATGGATCTGGAGACTCATGCTAAGTGAAATAAGCCAATTCCTCAAAACCAAAGGTCAAATGTTTTCTCTGATATGATGCTAACCCACAATAAGGGGGTGAGCGGGGAAGAATAGAAATTCAGTGGATTAGACAAAGGGGAAAGAAGAGAAGGTAGGTAGATAGATGGATAAAAACAATCACACCTCCACACCCCTAAAAATAACCCACTATACGACCCACATTTTAAAAACTATAGATAGGTCAAAATGGAGCTCTGAAAAAATGTTTCAAGTAACTCAAAAGGAGGCAAGAAAAAGCAAAAACAAAAACAAAAAATAAAATGGCAAACTTAAGCCCTACCATATCAACAGTCACATTAAAGGGTTTAAATACACTAATTAAATGGAAGAGATTTTCCAAGTGAATTTAAAAATATAAATAACATCAAGAGGAAAATTATTTCAAATATGACAACATAGGTATGTTGAAAGTAAAAGAATGGGAAAAGATATATCTTGCAACATCAAGATAAAAATAAAAGTGGCTACATTAATATCAGGAAAGTAGACACAAAAGCAAACAAATCCACCAGAGACAGGAAGGGAATTCTATAGTGATAAAAGGGCAAATCTATCAAGAATACATAGCAATCCTAAAGATGTTTGCACCAAATAAGAGAGCTACAAAATATGTGAAGCAAAAAACAGAACTGAAAGGAGAAATAGACAAATTCATAGTTATAGTTGGATACTTCCAGACCATCCCACTCAAACTTTTATAAAACTCGATGGAAAAGCAGTATGCATATATAAGAACTCAACAAAACCATCAACCCAAAGAATCTAAATGTCAGGCATCATGGTGCACACCTGTACTCTCAGGTTCTTAGGAGACTGAGGCAGGAAGACAGCAAGAAGACAGCAAGTTATTTTTTTAGAGCATTATAATTATACATAGAATCTGGGTTAATTTTGACAAAATCATACAGGCAAGGGATTTTATTGTAGTCCCCATTCCCACCCCCTTTTCCTCCTCTCTTCCTTCCCCCCACTCTCTCTCCTCTCTTCTACTCACCTGCCTTTCACGCCTTTATTTATTTTTCATTGTTACTTTCTATGTATACATCAAGGGGAAATTCCCTTTGATACATTTATGTACATATATAACACAATTTGGTTAAATCCATTCCATACTTCTTGCCCCTTTCCTTCCTCCTTCCCTCCCTCTCACTCTCCTTCTACTCCACTGATCTTCACGGTCTCTTTATGATATCCTGTCACCTCCCCTACCACCTTCTTTTCCTTGTTTGGCTCCAGCTTCTGGTAAAATAGTCTAGACATACTTTTCCTTATTTCTTTCAATTTCAGCTAAACACCCTGACCGTTATGTGTGAAACGTATACAAGAAGACTCTTAAAGGTCATATGTTTTCTCTTATGTGTACTTAGTCTTTTGCTTATATTGGTTTCCACCAACAGTGTAAGAGTATTCTTTTTTCTACACATCTTCTCCAGCATTTATTATCGTTAGTATTTTTTAAAAATTTTTATTGATATTTAAAAAAAATAAATGACAAGTAGAATCAATTACTATTCTTATTACACATATACAGGACAACTTTTCATATCTCTGGTTGTATATAAAAGTATGTTGACACCAATTCGTGTCTTCATACATGTACTTTGGATAATTATGTCCGTCACATTCCACCATCCTTGCTAATTATTGTTAGTATTCTTGATGACTGCCATTCTGACTGCTGTGTGCAGAAGAATGAAACTAGACACTTGTCTCTCACCCTGCACAAATATCAACTCAAAATAGATCAAAGGCCTAGGAATTAGACCAGAAATTATGCAACCCCCAGAAGAAAATAGGGTCAAGGACTCCAGATATGGGCACAGGCAACAACTTTCTTAATAGGACCTCTAAAGCTCAGGAAATAATGCCAAGAATCAATAAGTAGGATGTCATAAGTTAAAGGCTTCTTCACAGCAAATGAAGCAATTAGGAATGTGAAGACAGAATCCACAGAATGGAAGAAAATCTTGCTAGCTACTCTTCTGACAAAGGATCAGTATCTAGAATATATTAAAGAACTCAAAAAACTTAATATCAAAACTTAATAACCCAATTAATAATTGAGCAAATGAATTTAAAAGACACTTTTCAAAAGAAGAAATACAAATGGCCAAAAAATATATGAAAAAATGTTCAACATTGTTAGCAGTCAGGGAGATGCAAATCAAAATTACACTGAGATTTCATCTCTTCCTCCTCTTAATTGTTTCCTTTGATGTGCAGAAGCTTTTAAATTTGATGTCATTCAACTTATTGACTCTTGATTTTATTTCTCGAGCTTTAGGGGTCTTGTTGAAAAAGTTGGTGCCCTCACGTATATAATGGAATGTTGATCTTTTGTTTTATTCTAGCAGTTGCAAGGTTTCTGGTCTGATTCCTGAGTCTTTGGTCCATTTTGATTTGCCTTCTATGCAGGGTGAGAGACAGAGACCTAATTTCATTCTTCTATATATGAATATGTAGTTTTCCCAGAACAATTTGTTAAAAAGGCTGTCTTTTCTTCAACATGTATTTTTGACAACTTTGTCAAGTATCAGATGGCTGTTAGCATGAGGATTTGTCTCTGTGTCTTCTATTCCATTTATCTTCATGTCTATTTTGATAGGGTACCATGCATTTTTGTTACTATAGCTCTGTAATATAATTTGAGCTCAGGTATCATGAAGCCTTCTGCATTGTTCTTCTTGCTCGGGATTGCTTTAGCTATTCTGGTTCTCTTATTATTCCAAATGAATTTAAGGTCTGTTAATTGGTATTTTGATGGAGATTAAATTCAATCTGTGTATTGCTTTTAGTAGTCTAGCCAAAATGGTAGCATTTTGGCAATATTAATTCTGCTTATCTGAGAATGTGGGAGGTCTTTCCATCTTCTGAGGCCTTCTTCAATTTCTTTCTTCAGTGTTCTGTAGTTTTCATTGTATAGTTCTTTTACCTCCTTGGTTTGATTCCCAAGTATTTTAATTTTTATGAGGTTATTGTGAAAGGGATGGTTTTCTTGATTTCTTTTTCAGATGAATCGCTGTTGGTGTACAGGAAAACTGTTGATTTATGAGTATTGATCTTTTATCTTGTTGCTTTGCTGAAAGTATTTACGCTAGAAGTCTTGTGGTGGAAATTTTTGTGTGTCTTCTAGAAATAGGATCACGTTAACAGCAAACAGAGATGTTTGACTTCTTTTTCATCCCTTTAATTTCCTTCTCTTGCCTGATTGCTCTGGCTATAGTTTCAGGAACTATATTGAATAGAAGTGTGAGAGTGGACATCCCTTCAAAACAGGAAAGTTTGAGTCCACCCTAGGGTGGGGGAGGGAGTTGTAGTTCAGTGCTAGAATGCCCCTGGGTTCAATCCCTAGTACCACACATGCACATGTATACACACATGCATATACGAATCTAATCAACATTTATAAAATACTCTACTCCCAGACAGCAGAATACATTTTCTTTTCAGGTGCCACAGATCTTATTCCAAGATAGACCCTATCCTGGACCACAAACCTTAACACAGATGTAAATGAAGTGAATTCACACAATATGTGTTCTCCGAACACAGTGAATCAAGCCATAAACTGATAGCAGAAAGATAATAGGAAAAACCTCCAAACATGTGGAAATTAAAAAACACACTTCTAAATAATCCATGAATCAGAGTCAGTCCCAAGGGAAAATTTTAAAGTACATAGAAATGAAAAGACAGCATCACATTTGTAGTATGTAGCTAGAGCGGTACTAAGGAGAGAATTTATTGTACTAAATGCATAGAACTGGACCCTCCCCCCAAAAAAAAGGAAAATCTCAAAAAATCCTAAGCTCCACCATCAATAACTTATAATAAGAAGCTCAAATTATACATATAGGAGATAGAATGAAGGAATTAGTAAAGATAAGAACATAAATCAATAAAGTGGAAAACAATAATATCAATGAGAAAAAGAGCTGATTCTTTGAAAAGTTCAGTAATATTGACAAACTTCTAAGAGACTAACAAATACAAAAGAGAGAAGTCACAAATTATCAATATCAGGAATAAAACAAGTGCAGTCACTATAGACCCTGCAGACGTCAAAAATACATAGTACAAATTACTCTACACACATAAATTTTACAAGTTAGAGAAAATGAACCATTTCCTCAAGCACAAATTACTTATCCAATACAAAACAGATTTAATAGTCTTTTCCCTACCATGAATCCATAATTTTAAAGCTCTCAAAGAAAGAATCTCCAGGCCCACATGATTTTACTGGAGAATTCTATACACTATTTAGTAAGAATGACACCAATTCTACACAGTCTTTTCCAGAAAGTAGAGAGGAGGAAACATTTCCCAACTCATTTTTTGAAGTTAATATTACTCTGATACCAAAACCTGAAAAAGAAAACAGTATAAATAACGAAGACTACAAAGCAATATTCCTCATGAAAATAAATACAAAAATCCTTAACAAAGTATTAGCAAATGGAATTCAGCAATCTACAAAAATAATTATACCCCATGACCAAGTGGGGTTTATTCTAGGAATACAACAAAGGCTAGTTCGATATTCAAAATCAAAAAATGTTCTATCATATTAACAAGCTAAAGAAGAAAAATCACATAATCATTTGATAATCCTCAACTTAGAATAAAAACAAAAGAGACTAGAAGGGAATGCCCTCAATTTGATAAAGAGCATCTGTGAAAATTCGACAGCTAACATCATACCTAATGAAGAAAGAATAAATGTTTCTCCCTAATAATGAGACCAAGACGAGGACCTTCACTGATTCCTAGAAGTTCTAGTCAGTATTAGACTGGAGAGGGGGGAGGGGGAGAAATAAAATATTGGAAAGGAAAAAATATAATGGCACCTATTTACAGAAGACATGATTGTCAAAATGGAAAAATCTCACAAACTTTAAAAAAAATTATCCTACAACTAGTTAATTCAACAAGGTTACAGCATACCAGATGAATACACAAAAATTATATTTCTATATTCTAGCAATAAATCCATGGCTATTGAAATTTAAAATATAGTATTATTTTTAATTTCTGAAAAAGATAAATATACACCTAGACTGATAAAAGAAAATGAAATGTAAATAGTAGGAGAGAGAGAATGTGTTTATGGATTGGAAGACTCAACATAATAAACATATCAGTTGTCTACAAACACATGCATAGGTTTATTTCTACCAAAATTTCAGCTGGACTTTAAAAAATACTGACAAAATTATTCTAAAATTTATAAGGTCAGGCAAAGGAACTAGAATAGCTCCAGCAATTGTGAAAAAGAATAAAGTGGGAGAAATTCGTCACCCAATTTCAAGATTCATTATACAGCTACTGTATTCAAGACATCTGGTATTGGCAAAAAGACGAACAAACAGATCAGTGAAACAGAACAGAGAACCCAGAAACAGTCTCATGTGATTACAACTAATTTTTAACAAAAATGCACCAGCCATTTAATAGGGCAAAAAGAGCTTTTCAACAAATGGTGTTGGGACATTGGGACATGATAGGCATGAACCTCTACCTCAGTCACATCTTACATAAAAATTAATTCAATAGTGGATCATGGTTAAATGTAAAATGTAAAACTATAAATATTGTTTATAAAAAGGCACAGGAAAAAATGCTTGATATCTAGGACTAGGCAGAGAGTTTTTGAACTTGACCCCCACAATCATGATCCACAAAGGAAAAACTCATAAATTGGACTTCATCAAACTAAAAAATGTTTACTTGATGAAAGACTCTGTTAAGTGGATGAAAAGACAAGAGACAGGGTTGTAGAAAATATTTCCAAGCCATATATGTGAGAAAGGACTACTATTTAGACTCTATAAAGAACAGTCAAAATTCAAAGGTAAGAAAGAAAAAAAAATCCAATTAGAAAATGCACAAAAGGCATGGAGAAACATTTTACTGAAGAGGGTATAAAGATGACAAGTCCATGAAAAAATATTTAGTATCATTAGCTATTAGGAAATTCAAATGAAAACCACAATGAAATGTTACCATAATACCTGTCAACGTGGCTAAAATAAGAATGATGACATCACAAAATGCTAATAAGAATGTTTAGAAACTGGATCACTCCTACGTCACTGATGGGAATGGAAAATGTTATAGCCACTCTGGAAAAATATTTGGTATTTTCTTAAGAAATTAAACATGCAACTACCATATGATTCATCAATTGTATACCTGGGTATTCATTCCAGAGAAATGACATCTTAGGTTCACATGAACACCAATGTACAAATACTTACAGCAGTTTTACTCATAATAGCTCCAAACTGGAAAAAAAAAAAACCCAGATACTTTTCAAGGGAGCATGCTTAAACCAGTGTAATATGTGTTTCCATGGAATACTCTCAGCCATGAAAAATAATTATTAATACAGCTACATGCACAAACCTGAATGAATCCAGAGAATTTTGCTAAGTGAAAAAAAATTCTTAAAGCTTACCTACTATGTGATTCCATTTATCTAACAGTCTTGAAGTGACACACTTATAAAAATGAAGGTTAGATTAGGAGTTGCCAGCAGGTAAAGAGGGTAGTAGAGAGGGAAGTAGGTGTGGCTACAAAAGAACAATATGAGGCATCTTTATGGTGATGGAAATGTTCTGTATCTTAAATGTATCAATGACAATAACTATAATAAGGTTGTGAAACTGTACTATAGTTTGGTGAGATGCTACCATTGGGGAAGCTAGGGAAATATACATGGGGTAATTCTTACAATCACATGTGAATCTGCATTTATCTCAAAATTTTTAAAGTTATAAAAAAAAAACACTGCAGAAAAAAAAATTGTCTCTTTGGTCCTTCTAAGGAGGCTGAGCCTCCCCAAAGATGGTTTTGTTGACCCAAGAAGTAGGTATGATGAAATGCTAAAGGAATTTAACACTAGACAGAGGGAAAGAGAAAGAGGCAGAGACAAAAGCACAGCAGCACATTGAATTGGAGGAAATACTGGAGAGTTTTACATTTAGAGCCCCCATGGTAAAGAAATGATGCAAAATCAAAGTCTGGGCATAGCAAGACTTGTTTAGAGGAGATTTGAGGAGATGTTTTTTGTATGGTGTGCTATATGATTCTCTCTTCTGGGTCTAAAAGAAAACTTCAGTAAGGATCTCCATTGCTGATCGATATTTTTCTTTTAAGGTGGGATTGTTTGTTTGGATGGGATACCATGGCAACAGTCTGCAAAGCAGTCTGGAACATTTGGATCTTATTTAGTGAATTCATCTGGGTTTTGACCTGAGCTATTCTTCAGTAAGGTACTCCCTTAGAACTGTGCCAAGAGTGAGATTTCGTGATGCCTACCAGGCAAAGGAGCAGAGGTTAACCCAACAGAGCTGTGTGATCCTTAGAAAATCACCTTCAAAAAGAGAGAAACGATGGCGTCTGTTACAAAATCAAAATTAGAACCATGAGGTATGGAGTTTGAGGGCCTATCTGTGTGAAATGCAGACCACTTTTATGTGGCTTTATGTAAGCTAGAGTGAGAGAGGCTAAGGGAGTCTACCAGTGGTACAGGCTAGAAATCAATATTTTTACAGAATCAACTTGTATCAATGCATAAGTGCTGCAGATATTGGGAAATTCATGGTGGAGAGATCAGTGTCAGACATGCCTGGACATGTTTTGAATCCCTGTCTGGCCTCTGGAGAGCAGAGGGGCCATGGAGGGACCAGCGGTCAAGCAGACACCTGCAATCACACACGTCCAGCCTGTGGTTAGACGCCTCTCCAGCTGCTGCAGGGGTGGCAGGTCCTGCAGACTGGAAGTAGAGGAGGTAAAGAGGATGTGCATAGCCCAGCCCTAGTAATTACTGTGGGCACAAAGCCACAAAGACCAGCTCGGTGGCAGAATGCCTACCAGCCCTGGAGAGGCCCTACAGCTGAGTGGAGACGTGAGGATCTGAGTTGACCACTGCATGGTCAGGGGAAGAAGGCAAGATGGGAACAGCACATTTGGTCAGGACCTAAGGACTTCTGCCCCAGTTCATTCAAGGGCACAGCTGAGTATGGTTTGGAAAGGCAGAAAAGCTGCTCTTCACTGAGCAAAAGTCATGGTCAAATTCATAAGCAAACTTACATCTCTCCAGGAAGCCTGATTTCTTGCTGCTGGGGAATCTAATTTGGAAGGAGGGAGAGAGAAAGCCGAGTCCTCTCCTGGCCCAGGGAACCTGATAGAGCTAACAGCAGGGTTGGGGCCGGAAGCAGGATGCAGACCTGCACCCCAACAGTGAATGATGCAGGTGTGACTCAGCCTGCTGAGGTCAGGTCCTGGCAAGACAGGTTCCGGTGGGTAGGGCTGAACTGATGGCAGCCAGAGATTGCTGTGCCAAAGAAAAGGCAGCTAGGAAAAAGATACCAGGGGAGGTGGCAGAGGTGGGGACTTGAGCAGCTGCCAGGAGGACGAGGAGATTCTAAGGGCAATTTTTAGGAAACAGTTCATATTCTGTGCTGTGTAGAACTCCTTCCTCATTGTTCTCCATCAGCCATAAAGTGTTTTTATTTTTTTTCCCCAATAGCCTTTCCCTGGTTCTACTTGTCAAACTTTCCTGTCCCACCAGATAGATAAGCTCCTCTACAGACAGCTTAGAACTTTTTACCCACCTTCAGTTATCAAATAGTATCAATCCAGTACTGAAAACTGCAGCCCAGCCTAACACTGTCACCTCAGCAACTTGGAGAGATGGTGGAGGGGACCTCTCCACCTCACGCCCTTTCTATTCTGAGTCCTATCTTGGGAAAGAGAAAAGGAAGATTCCCTTTTGAGGTCACTCTTTGGGACATGATTACTTCACTGGCTAACACCAATGGGTCCCTGGTGGCCGCGGAAGGTCAGATATTCCGATGTTGTCCTCTCTTGGGACAATGAAGCCTCTACTGTTCAACCTCTATGACTTAAGTGGTCCTCCTCTCAGAAAATACTCTGGAGCCTCTGATCCAAATGGCCACTTCAACTTAAGCAGTTCCTCTGGTGTCTACTGGGCAGTGGGAAATGGTCTTATCTCTATTGAGCCAAAGGCAGATGCTGTCCTATGAGGGTCTCTTGAAGCTCTGTCATCTTTCTGTCCCTCCTTCCCTCCTTTCTCCAGGCTCCAGCAGGGTTAGAAGTTCTGTGGGTTCAAAGACTCGGTCAGTTTCACAAAGAGGCTATCACCAAGCCTGAGTGGAGACGTGAGGATTTGAGTTGACCACTGCATGACCAGGGGAAGGCAAGTTGGGAACAGTACTTGGTGGGTCTAGGCGATCCCTGTTGTCTCAGGTCATCTTCCCTTTGTTACCTCTAGCCTGGGGTGGCCTTATCTACCTCTCCAGCCCAGACTGGAGTCCCACCTTGTATTTCATGCCCTGGTGACAGTCCTGAGTACATATATTTCCATGGGGTTCCACACAGCCAGCTCCTTGTACCTTTCTCCCTAGTGGGTACCTGAAAAATGCTCCTCTTTTAAGATGAGATCAGCTTCAGTCCTCTCCCACCCAGACAGGGTTAACCATCCCTTTCCTCTGATCCAATTCCACCCTGAAAATATACAAGTTCCTAGCATGTGTCTCCCCATATTAAAAGGGCACCTGTGGGTATCTAATTCTCCCTTATCAGGCTAGACATTCTGTGCAGACAGAAACTGGCCTCTTATTTCCATATGCTGTGTCCATGACTGCTTCTGACTCATAGAAGACAGTCCATGGATGCTTGATGGTTAATCTAAAAGGAAGAAGGAAGAACAGACTCTATTTCTCATGTTTTACAATGAGTGTGTGTGTGTGTGTGTGTGTGTGTGCGCGCGCGCTCATGTGCGCACATACACAGAAGATCCTTTATCCAGGGAAACTTTATTCAGCATCTGACAGCTTCCTAGATTCAAGGAATGAGCCACTGTGGGAATCTTGGTGGGATATGAGGTTGGTCTTTCACAATTGAAGTTTAAAAAACTGAACACATGTCCTTCTGGACCCCTAGCAGCTGATGTCCAGGTGGATGGCCCAAGTTCAGCCCATAGGAAGTTCCACCCAAGGTCTGTACCCAGAGAAAGGGGAGTAGAGAGCAGAGGCCTGTTTCTGGGGCTGTGGAAGTGGTAGCAGCAGGACTCTAATTAGGCTCGTCCTGGGTGTGACCTTGGTCTAGCTTCCTGCCACCTGCCTACTTTCCTAACCTGGCTCTCCAGGCCTCTCCCACAAATTCTTTTTTTTTTCCCCTACTACACTGGGACTGAATCCAGGGGCACTCTACCACTGAGTCATACCCCTAACCCGTGAACTTTGTTTTGAGACAGGGTCCTGTTAAGTTGCCAAAGCTGGCCTTGAACTTTTAACCATCCTGCCTCAGCCTCCTGAGTAGCAGGGATTGTAGGCATGTGCCACCATACCTGGCTCCACCTCCCACCAATTCTATGATATGGCAAATATCCTTCCAATAGAATCCTTTTCTACTCAAGTTAGCAGAGGGTTTCTCTTATTTGTCAACAAGAGCTACATCTGACTGCTACATCTTCTACATGTGTTGGTAGATACAAATTTATGCTTGACCTTAAAAAAGATATATGTGTATATACAAATATATAGAAGTACATGTTTAACCTAAAGGTATACATAGTCTAAATATATTTATGTATATTTAATCTAATGATTAAAGATAATCAGTGGTAGAATAAAATGGGATATAAAACTTGCAAATTACTTAAAACAGATCAACTAAAAGTTGGTCAACAAATCAAAAGATAGTAAAGTAGAAATGCATGTAGACATAAGAATTAAAATGTTAGATCAAATCATATATAGTTATTCTAATAAATGAGACAGAGTTATACTATCCATTTGAATCAGAAGGGTTATTAGAATTCAAAAGGAAAAATCCAACATTTTTATATTGGGTCTCCTAGCTTTCATTCCATCTTCCTTCAATTTGGAGGTGTGAAAACTAAAAATTACCTTTTTAATAGACCTTCAAAATGAGGTTCTTGGTACAAATTAGGTCAGGCCAATGATGTGCACTGGAGGGAGCTTTGGAGGGTAGAGATGAAGTGGGAGCCGCCTTCCTGCTGCTGCGACTGGAAATGAGTTTGGACAGAGAAGATCATGGACAGTGGATGGACCTACATCTCAGCATCTGGTGACCAGTTGGGTGAGAAAGAGGCAGTTATATGGGCAGCAGCAACAATGGCTTCCTGACCTATGGGCAGCAGATTTGGTACTGTGAACTTGACCTGTAACCACTTCACTCCTCAGGTCTCTCCTAACACTTCTGTAAGCACTAATTGCCTATATTAAGTCCCTTTCCATTTGAGACACATTAGGTGGCTTCTATTTCCCCCTAACCCTAATCATCTATATTGTTTTAACAAGGCAGACCTAAAATGAAGTGACCCATAAAGCTCTTTTTTAAAAGGACACACAAGAATATAGTCCATAAATTATTATCATTATTATCATAAATGATAATAAAGCAAAAGCTAAAGTAGGAATAGCAATATTAAGAAGAATTCAAGAAAATGTATTATATAAAAATTATGTCAATACAAGATACAATCACTAATAAAATATATTCATAGCCGGGCACCATAGCACATGCTTATAATCCCAGTAGCTAAGAAGGCTGAGATAGGAGGATCATGAGTTCAAAGCCAGCCTCAGCAACAGTGAGGTGCTAAGCAAGACCCTGTCTCTAAATAAAATACAAAATAAGGCTGGATGTGGCTCAGTGGTCAAGTGCCCCTGAGTTCAATCCCTGGTACCCCTTCCAAAAAAGGTTTATAAATGTTTATGTTCTGCATAAAATAGTAGCTAAGTATTAAAAATGAGATTTTAGAAATGAAGAATAAATTGATGAAACTATAATCTTAGTGGCAACATTTATCATTTCTTTCATGGACTTTAATGAATCCAGTGAACACAAGAGAATAAATCTATAAGCTTTTTTAACATTTATAGTCCACAAACATCTAGTTCATATCTCTTTAAAATGTCTATGTGTATAAACTAAGATAATAAATAGGCTATAAAAGAAATGTCAACAAAATGCATTCTACTGTATAACTAATTAGAACAAATACACACACACACACACATATATACATGTAGGTATACACACACACACACACAAAAAAAAAAGAAATGTCAATAAATTCTTAGATGTAGACTATCTTTCACCAAAATCTAATGACACAAAGGATCAGTGAGAAAAATATTAAGAAGTAGAATCCCAATACCAGGAAATTAAGCAATATTCTTCTAAATAATTGTTGGGTAAGAAAGGAAATGAAGCATGTAATTAAATACTGTTTGAAAATAGCAATAATAATAACACCATATTTCAAAACTTCTGGTGGGTAACAAAACTATACTCTGAAAAAATAATCATATCCTAGGATGCTATTATTATTTTTAAAAGAAATGATGAAATTGAGTTAAGCATTCATCTCAAGAGAAAAGTTGTTTTAAATGTAAAATAAATGTAAAGCTGTTAAAAGGTATTAACATAATAAAAGGACCAATTGCTTAGTTGTAAAACAGAAAAGTGTCATTCAATCCAAGCTGGTTTGTGTAAAAACAAAACAAAATTATACAATAAATTGAACAACTCCTTAAAAGTCTAGTATAAAAGAGAAGGAATGATGAAGTGGAATGATTTTCTTTTGTCCCTTTGTGGTGCTGAGGATTGAACCAGGGCCTTGTGCTTGTGAGGAAAGCACTCTACCAACTGAGCTATATCCCCAGCCCCACTGGAATGATTTTCAAAGAAACATGTAGCTTACCAAAATGAACTCAATAGGAGGTAGAAAACCATGTGACATCCTTGGAGTATAAAAGTTGTAAAAGAAAGCTTCCACTATCAGTCCTTAGCTATCTGATAACCACTCTCAGGGTTATTAGGTGCTTCTTGGACAACAGTTAACATCCTGGACTCTTATTCGCCCATGGTTATGGCTACCACTTCTGCTCTGGCTTTGAATGGCATCTAGTAGGAGCAAACTTAAGCCCCTTGCTTTACCCTGCCCTGGGGCATCTCTGACACTCCTCAGTATAGGATGTCTGCAGGGTTTTGTGCTCAACCAGGGCAAAAAGCTGTCCTTTGGGGCAACCTTTTTCCACCAAAGGTGGTGGGAGCCACAGGATAAACACTCCTCCCTCTCCTTCTCCAGCAGTAAGACTGTGAGCTGCATATCACAATGCTTCTCAGGTTGTCTCCTGGGGTGGAGCACCCTGTAGCAGTTGGTCAACTTGATAACACATTCTTATTTTGACTCTCTCTCCCTGTTTTGTTCCTTCCTGTTTTCAGCCCTTGAGTGTAATCTGTACTCTCAAGTGAACAATCACACATAAGCCTTAGTTCCAGGTTCTGCTTTTAGGGGAACCCAGACTGAAACTGGTATCAAGATCAGCCCTAGAAAGTAGGTCCTCAAGGTGGAATTTTAAATGGGCCACTCACAGGTCGAGTGGCCATCAGGCTTCTATAGTTGGAGGTAAAAGGGACGGCAAGCCTCCTAACGTGCATTGACATCACAATTACTGAGACTCTTACCTGCAGTTGATGGGGATACGGTACAGGTAGAATGTGATGGGTTGGATCAGGTGGGAGTAGCTCTTGAACAACTGGAGATGATTATAAGGATTATGGAATTGCCCAGTTTTTGTTAACTACATGGAAAATCTCAAAGAAAGACAGCGATGGAATCAGGACAGTTAAGTCCTAATGCAAGATGCATGCTGTGTAAACCAATCTGCTTCTCTAGAAGGTTTGAACAAGATCCCTCATTTCTAGCAGCTAAAAGGCAGATTTTGTCAAAAATCAGGCTCAGCATCGAATTGTAATGGTAACAAAACAGAAAAGGAGACAACATGTACCCACAATAGGTATCCAATGTTGGAGTGATAAAAAAAAAAGAGTAGATCTGTGAGAACCGAGATGAACACATTTGGATGCATGCGCCCAATAATCTGGAACCCCCAGATTCCCCTGAATTGTTTGTTAACACAAGGAAAAGTAGCCCCTCTCCTTATCAGGAAAAGCATCTTCTCTTGCATGGAGACCCTGCAAAGACTTCACTTGAGTATCATGCAATATCTATCATCATCACCCATGGCTGTTCCCAGTCTGACAACAGTGATCCATCTCAGACCAGCCTGGGAGCAGAAACACAATTCTCGCCCCAGGAGGAATCACAGGCCCTGACTTAGGTTCTGGCATAAGCCAAAATCCACAGCCTGGATTAGACTTTGAAAATATTAAGACTGGAGAATGCAGAATATCAGGTTGGATTGTGAGAATACATCAAGGAGGGGTACTCAACGGTGACTTGGGACAGAATGTTCTGCAAGGACAGCTTCAGCCAGTTTACTGGAAAGTTATTTCAAGACTTTAATTAAGAAAAAAGCTTCTTAAAAATTGATTTATAGAACACATAAATGTAAGGTTTCTTGAGCCTTTAAATATTATGACAGCAAGGTGCATCAGCAGATCCAGAAGTAACAGTTTTGGTGGCAGTCCTTGGGGACAATGACATCACAGTACAGTTGTTGGACGAGTGGGTTCTTGGGCTTTGGAGCTCTGGTTTATTTCCAGAAGTCCTAACTGGAAAGCCATCATTACCATCTGGGTGGCCTGTTTAGTTTGCTGTCATCTCTCTCTTTTTTAGTTGTTGATGGATCTTTATTTTATTCATTTATTTATATGTGATACTGAGACTAGAACATGCCTCAGGCAAGTGCTCTACCACTGAGCCACAACCCCAGCCTTATTTTTATATTTTATTTATAGACAAGGTCTCTCTAAGTTATGGCCTCACTAAGTTGCCGAGGCTAGCTTTGAACTTGTGATCCTCCTGCCTCAGCTCCCAAGGCACTGGGCATGTCCTACCATGCCCAGCTTGCCATCTCCTTTGACTACAATTCTGGACCAGCTCAGTTTTTTTGTTTTTTTTTTTTTTTGGACCACACTAAAAATATAAAACTCAAGCATCCTTAGCCTTGAGGAAGAAAGAAATTCTGCTCAGTGCTTTCTTATCTTGGTGATGGAGAGAATTCTTCTATCTGCAAAGGTATCTCTTAATCTAGACTTCCTTCCTCAGTGTAATGACTTGGATCTCAGGTGCCTTTAATACTTGAATAGCATATTCTGAAGTTCAGTGTTATGTTCCTTTCTTAGGTAGGATGGGCTATCTTCTGAGAAATACATTAAAATTCTTCTAAGGAATCTGTGCATATGAATATGACTCCTGTCAATCTTCCTGCAGAAGACTCCAGAGGGACGGCAGGAAAGAGAAAGTATTCGAGGAAATATCTGTCCCCACGTGATGGAATTACACAAACCCATTGTCCTCTTTTGGAATTAATTACTTTTTTTTTTTTTGGAATTAACCACCCATTACACAAACCTGATCTGTCATCTTTTGGAATTAATTACTTTTCTGCATTATATGAAAAAATACTTGAAGTAATGGCAGCTTAGTTGTGATATTCTAAAACACATATTTTGGAGATGAGGGTTTTTGTCATTATAATGCACCAATATTATGGAAAAAAAGATAAGGGTTTTACTTTGTATCGTCAATAACTGGTTTAAAATATCTAATGGAAGAAAGATTCCAAGTGACCATATCCAAAGAAATTGTCAAGCATCAAGAACTAAATCTCATATGAAATGATTAGGAATTTGCCCTACCAGATATTATGATGAAAACAAAATAATATATAAGATAGAGCATTAGTTGAGATAATCTGGGATATAGGTTAAGGCTGACAGATTGATGAAAAAGAATTCAAATCCAAAGACAAATCAAAGCAAATATGAAATTTTGGTACATGATATAGGTGACCCTTCTAATTAGTTCAAAAATGGATAAACTTTTTAGTAATTGGTCATTGGGAAAAAAAATGAAGTTCTTACTTTACACAGAAACTCAACCTGAACACCAGAGAGCTTGAAGATGTGAAGGTTAAAAAAGAAAGAAAGAAATTATAGAAACTCTAAAGGAAAATAAAGAAATAGTTATACACATTTTGGGTGGCGAAATGCTTTCTTAGAATCATACCAAGGACAGAAATTGTAAAAGATTGTTACATTTTGGCAATATATAAAACCTGTATATCAAAAAATATTTTAAATAAAGTTCAAAGGCAAATAGTAATTTGGTGGGAAATATTTGCAACTTATGAAGAAAGCAAATATTTGATATCTGTAACATATACAATGACCTTATAAATCAAAAGGATAAAAAAGGTGAGGTCCAACAGAAAAAGGAATGAAAGATATGAGCATGCAATTCATAAAGGAAGAAATCTAAACTCATGCTGATGCTGAATAAATGGACAAACTCAATGATGGTCAGAAAAATGCGAATGTGAAAATATGAGATGCCATTGAATACCTACAATTGGAGAATAGTTAACTATGATGATAATAATTAAGATAAAAGAAGATAAGGGCAAATGGATATCCTAACCCCCTGATGGTTTAAATATAATAGTTACTAAGTCTTTGAAGGACAATTTGGAAATAAATAACAAAGCCCTGAATAATATTTATATTTTTTGAACCAGAAATTCCACATTTAGGGACAAATTTTCATTGTATTTATATTTTAAATAATTGCAAGAATTTGACCTCAGTGATTTCATTGCCCATAGCAAAAACATTAGAAGCAGTCTAAATTTACCATAGGGAATGGATTAAATATATTAATATGTATTTATATATTAACATATAATGTATTAATTGTATATGTTAATGTGATAATACATTAAATGACAAATATTTTATTATATTAATTTTATAATGTTAATATATCTTGATGTATTATTTTATTTTATTTTATTTATTTTTGGGGTGGTACTAGGGATTGAACTTCGGGGCACTCGACCACAGAGCCACATCCCAGCCCTATTTTGTATTTTATTTAGAGATTGGGTCTCACTGAGTTGCTTAATATCTTGCTTTTGCTGAAGCTGTCTTTGAACTTGTGATCCTCCTGCCTCAGCCTCCAGAGCTGCTGGGATTGCAGGCACATGTCCCACTGCACCCAGCTGATGTATTATTTTATAATGGTAATACAAATGTAATACTTGTAATATAATTCTATTATAAATGTCGTTATATAATACAATCCTATGCAACCATTAAAGTTAACTTTAAGAAGTATACTTAGTGACTTGGAAATACTGAAACATATTGTTAAATTAGAAATCAGTTTATCAACATTTTTTCTTTTTGTAAAAGTATATATTCTAATATGATTTTTAAAAAGATTGTAAAGATATACACCAGTATAAATACAATACAAAATATAACTAGATACAGGTTAATAGTGAATATCACTGGTGTGTCGGATTCACATTTAATTTATATTCTCTTTCATTGTTTTCTGCTTTTTCCAGATTTCTTATAGGCAACATAATTAACTTATATAATTTAGAAAAAAAACCATACATGCTAAAGCAAACATTAAAACACTGCTATAAATTTGCACCCCAGAATGGCGAAAATTCTTTTGTTGGGCTTGTGAGCTTCCCAGAACAAAAGCAGCAATAGGAAATAGAAAATGAAGTTATTATTCTTGCATTAATTACTATTATTAAGGAGACAATTGCAGTCTGTCGGTTGCTGAGTTCCTGTTATTGCCTAAGTCTTAGTCTTTGGGGAGTCTGCTTCTCTGGTCTCTTTCATCAGCAAATCTTAGAGCATCACAAAAACATCTTTGTCCAGGTGACTTGTATTGTGGCAAAACCATTGTTGGCTCTTGGTTGTGCAAACTGAGCCTCAGAGAGAAAAGGGGACATGCCACATCTCAGTGGTGGAATTCCTCAATCTCAGAGCTAGAAATCACCTTAGAAGACTTCATGCCACCCAGTTCAATGCAGAGCCCTGGTCCCTTGTCCTTGATAGACCACTGAGCTTGAACTTGGGGTCAGGGAGGGCACTTATTCCCACAGAGCCTTGTGCTCTCTTGTTGGGCCTTAGTGCTCATCAGAAGGCCTCTGCTTATATCAAGAGAAAATCTGCATCCCTGGAAGTTTGGCTAGAGAAAACAGATTTTATCATATTTTCTAATGCAGCTCTGAGACACACTTTCTTCTTGGTTTTTTAATTTAACAGCTTTATTGTGGTGTAATTCATATACCATGGTTTTTGGTAGTTTTTAGTTAGTGATTTTTAATTAATTTACTAACATGTATAATCATTATTACAATCTAATTTTAAAATATTCCCATTACCCCAAATAGAAACCCCAATCCACTGCCCTGTCTACCCTCTTCTTTCCCATCTCCAAAGTTTTTGTTTCTTACAACTGTTGACAGCTAGGGTGAATTTACTGACCGTCTTTGAGGCCAGCATTGTCGCTACATTTTTAAAAAATAAACTATTTACTCCATTGCTCACTCTTCCAATGGGACCAATTCTAAAGCATTTGGGCTAACCCAGGTTTAGTTGCTACAGAAGGCCAAAGGTCAAACAGCAACCATGCCCTTCTGTGCCTGGGTACTGCATGATATGCCAGTCTCCCCCTAGATACGCTGGAAGCATCTTTTGAATAAGGTGGCCCACATGCATTTGGTGTAATTTAGTTCAGTTCAGGGATCATCTCTGGGAAGACAAAAGGACTCAGGATCCCTTTGGAATGCTGCTGCTAGATTATTTTTAAACACTGGGGCTGGGAGTGGAGCTCAGTGGTAGGGCACTTGTCTAGCATGTGTGAGGTCCTGGGTTTGGTCCTTAGCACCACCAAAATAAAAAAATTGTGTCTTGTGTACCTCGCTGTAATTAATGATGATTATGATTAGCTGTAGATCTCACTGAATGGAAGGAAGGGTGTTGAATGTCTTAGGTAGAAGCCCTTGGTGCACTGATTGGAATCCAGTGAAATCCTTCCCAGTCCCTATCCAGAGTATATGGTTATGCAGTGGAAACAGGGAGAATTCCGTGAAGATGCAAGCCACTGGAGTAGGACCTGAGATTGAGATGTGTGCTGTGGCCACCACTCACCCCACCCCAGTCTCTCAGGGAAGGAAGCTCATTTCCTGTTTGCTGAATGCATGAACTGAAGCAAGGAGCCTCAGAAGGAATGGCTATGTCCTGAAGAATTATCTTCATATTACATCTCTAACCAGGAACAGAAGTCTTAAAACTGCAAAAACACATCTGTAGTATGCAGCACTGGACATGTGTTTTTAATTAATCCAGTTGCCCCCCACCCCTATGTTAATGTCATCAAGCTAATCCCTAAATCAGCTATCCGCTGCAGTTCACCCCTTCAAATGTCTTTTTTGCTTATGTTTTTTAATCTTTATTCCACAAATAAAATTGTAGCCACAATGTCAAAACTGCTCCAAGATCTCTTAGAGTCCTAATTTGTTGAAAGATTTTAATCAAAAAACTAACTGTACCCACCCTGTTTCTCAGAAAAGGCTCCCCTAGGGGTCTGAAATGGCCATTTTTGGAAGTGTGAGGAAACCCTCCAAAAAGTAGAAATAAAACTCTGAAAAGGGTTTAAAATTCCCTGGAGCCTATACCAGAACCTGAGTCTTCATCACCTTCTAAACACCTTTCCCTCCCGCCATTGTTCTCCTCCTCCTCCTCACCCCCTCCTCCTTTTTCTTATTCTTCCTCTTCCTCCTCTACCTCCTCCTTTTCATATCCTGGCTATTTGATGACATTTTCCAAAAAGCCTTGAAAACTAGGAGATGCTTAAATCCAAAACCCTTAGAAAAATGTGTAACACCAAACCTGAAAGCTGATTTCCAAAATGTCAACCTGCAGACTAGATCCCCTCACTTCCTATACCATTCCTCCTCACCCACACCCTCAAAGGTAGAAGCCTTTCTGAAGAGATGGGAACACCACCTCACAGGCCTTAGGGTAAAGCCTCACATTTAGGTTTATCCAACAGCCTCAAAAAGTAGAAATAATGACAATTTTACTAGTCTCTGTGGGGATCTTTAAACCATTAGAATCTTACCAGAAGATCTTGGCCAGCTGACCTTCCTAGTGGGTGTCCCTGGTTGCGCGCGCGCGCGCACACACACACACACACACACACACAGGACAGGCACAGGCATGGGCTCCACCACACATTTTTCCTGCTGTAGCTTCTTCAACATGAAGGTTTATGAAAATGAAGCACACACAGTAAAGGAGTTTGAGGAAGATGAATAGGCCAGGCTGGCCACCAATAGGCAGAAGATGCATTGAATGTGGCTCTGCATTCTTACAGAAAAGCAACTACCTGCAGAGCTCAGTGTTGGGAAATGTGATGAGGAGGAGGAAGGATGGGCAAAGGAGAAAGGAAGAGAGGAGAGAAGGTGGCCCTGCTGGAGGCAAGCAGTGGGAGGATCCACAGGCATCCTTGGAGCACCTAATTACAATTCATAGACCTGGGGCATTTGCTACCATCCCCAAAGGACTCCCATTGCCTACCTTGAAAAAAAAAATAAAGCTATGTATGACATCCAAAGTTGCCAGTGTCAGGCTTGTAGCTGCCCTATCCCAAGTTGTGCCTAAAGATGTACATAAAGTCAAGAGGAAGGTTGAATTTTCACTGTGGTTCTATTACCTTCTTTCATGTTAGCAGTAAGACTTAACATTCTAGAATGCTTATAGTTAATGTTATATGCATCTGTTAGTTCACTTAGAGCATTTCTTAAATTGTTGCATCGAGGCTCCCTTGACTGATGAGTTTTATTTTATCAGTCATGAGGGCAACAGTATCTATAACCCCAGCTGGAGCCTGGGGCTGATATGACACAGTACAACATTGTGTGCGCTCTGTGTGACGGTGGAGGCTCTATCACTTTCACAGATATCCCAGCTGAACGAAGTCAGCCACAACTGCAGATGAGCTTGTGGGATTTGTGGCATCTTGCTATTAGCCACTTGGGAAATACCTAAAGTAGACTGACAGCAATTGGTCTGCTTAAAATAGTGTTTTATTTCCCCTCAGAAATCATGAGTTTGGTAGCATTTATAACCTCAGGGGCCCTGCCACTCCATTCCTCATCCCCTGCCCAACATCTGCCCACCAAGTCCAAGTACATAGAAAGAAGGTATATGGGAGTGAGTTGGGTGTTTGGTTTTGGGTATTCACTTTTGAACACTGTGCAGAATCCAAGTTAATAAATACAAAGAGTGTTGTACAACAACATTCGTCACGAGGCCACATACAAGGATAGGACCATGAATATCTCTGTTGGTCCACACAACTCCTCCAAATGTAGCAAATGCATCCACAATGGAGGAGACTGGAATGAAGGAGTCTTCATCTACTCCCGTTGGCCACTCGTGGGGAAGGAGTAGGCAACCGAGCTTGTTTAAAACAATAGTATACACCTGGAGACTAACACCAGGAGAAATGGCAGGTTCAAGGGAGGATTTTAAAGGTGTCTTCAGAGCAGTCTGAACAAGACAGGACAAGTTGAAGCACTTACAGGCTATACAAATCCAACCTATGTTCTCCTACAAATAAAACAGACTGCACATGTCAAGAAATTTGGTTGAAAGTGACAGGATATAAAGAAGAAATGAGAACAACCAATGAATATGTTGAGAAAATTATTAACTTTGCTGGTATAAGAAGAAACACAAATTCAAGTTGGCCACCTAGGGGGCTGGTAGGAATATGGAAAGCATGTACATTAGTTAAGTTTCAAGTGCCACATGACTTCCAAGATTGCCCAATTGTCATTTGGGTCACTCTTAATTGCAAGCTACAGTTGTGTTCAGGAAGCTCTAGTATTGCCTTTGGTACTCAACCAGGCTGTATAAGCCAGAGGCAGCAACTGGCTGAGGCTGAAGCCACCCACAGGCATGTCCATCAAAACCACCACAGACTGCTAGAGGGCCTCTCACCCTGACCTTGACCCTCTGACCCTCTGCTAGGTTTTTTTTTTTTCTCTTTAAAAAGGAAAATGTCTAAGACAGGCACAGAAACAATTTTAGAATAGGTGAGCAATTGACTAATATTAAAAACTTCTATTTCTTTGATGAGCTCAGATCTATAATAAAAACCTACAGTAGGTATAGGTGACTTCTCAGAATATGTTGGTCTCATGGCTGTTTGTAACTTTGGCTGCTTCTCTCTGACTTAAAAGCAACTCACCAATACCACATTAGTTAAAAACTGAATACGGACATACTTCTAAATCACATTTTAATGTGCTATAGAGCAATAAACTAATACCTAAGGATATTGAGGTTCACACAATTGTAGTACAAAGCATGGGTGGAACCCCAGATGGATGTGATCTGTTATTTACAGCTGTGGGATGAAACCAAAATACCCCATCCTGAAGGCTTTAATTATGGAGGTGATCATGTGTCCTCTCCTGCTGGTTTACAACATGAGCACCACAAAAATCCCAGCTAATGAAGCAGAGCCTCTTGTTCCACGAAGTTCAAAATTCCTAGCCCCAGCCCACACTGGTATATTCAACTGCCTATTTGACATTTTTTCTTAGACATCTATTCTTAAACTTAGCCATATCCCACAACCAACTCTCCTTCACTAAAACTTGCTCCTTCCACTATCTTTCCCATGTCAGTAAGTGATATTCCAAATGGCAGTTGCTCAAGCCAGGAATTTCTTCCTCTCACACATTGTTAGCCAATCCTGCCACCCCTATCACCCTATGTATCCAAACTTCAACCCCTTCTCACCAGCTCCACTTTAGCACCCTGCCCCAAAGAACTATCTCCTGCTAGAGTCTCCTCCCTGATTTCTCTGCATCTGTTATTGCACTTTCTGTTCTCAACACTATGGCCAGAGTGATCCTTTTTAAACTATAAATTAGGTCATGTCATTCCTCTCCCTAAAACCCAACTCTCACTTAGGTAAGAAGCACCTTTGTCATGCTGGCCCACAGGGCCCTCCAAGGTCTGCCCTACCACCACCAATTACCTCATGACAATTGCCCCAGTTCCCTGTACTATAGCCACACAGGCCACTGAGGGTGTGGTTCATTAGTAGAGTATTTACCTAGCATGTACAAGGCCCTGGGTTCGATCCTGGCACTGCAAGAGAAAAAAGAATAGTGATCTAGCCACACAGGCCTCCCAGCCATTTCCCCCACAGAGGGCAGGAATGTGCTTGCCTCGGTCCCTTTGGCTTGGACCACTTTCCCTTGGCTTGGACCACTCCCCCTATATTGTCTGTACAGCTCACACCCTCCTCTCTCTGTTTTTACACAAATGTCATCTTCCTTACTACCTTTTAAAAAATCTTCTTACCCCCAGATTCCCTCTCTCCCTTCCCTGTTCTATTTTTCTTCATAGTGTTTATCACCATCACATATATTTTATTTGTTTATCATCTGTTTATCCACCAGAATGCAAACTCCATTGAGGGTAAGAATTTTTGTCTGGATTTTTTCCCCTTCACTGAGCATCGAGAACAATGCCTGATACATAATGGGGACTCAACACTGATAAATGAATTAATGAATGAATTTTAGTATTTTTTAATAGTATTACATCAATTTGAATGTAATGTTGTTTTTTTTTTTTTTTTTTTGAGTGTTGTTAGGGTATTTTCCAATAACCAGGTAGCTGAAAAATTTGCTGTGGGAGTTAACATTAGTCCCCAAAGTTTTTATGCTTTTAACTCATAAACATCAAGAATCCCCAATGAAAGGCCATTTTGAGTGCCTATGGAAGTGATTGCTGTCATTTCATTTTAAGATACAAGCTCAAAAATACTGTTTTTATTTTTCCACAATTGAATCACCCACAAATTGAAGGAAATATGACCCAATATCCTGCTGCTGCATCTACTGTAGTGTTTTTCACTCTGCCTGACAGTGCACAAAACGTGAGCTGCCACCAGGACCTTCAGGTGAGCGATTGCTTAAATATATTCCTCTATAAGTTCCACTTAGACATGGCTTGGGCTATGAAACAGATTCTAATAATTTTCCAAACCATGCTAATTCTTCAGTTTTCTTGGGTCCATCAAAGATTAAGTTTAAGGTCCTGGAGATGTTTATGACTTGGAATATTTTGACAAACCCATTATATAGGCTGGCTCATTGGAGCCTGTCTCCAGCCCCCTTCTCTCTTGCTGTCTTCGGCTTGAGCGGTTGTAGTACAAATTCTAGATTTCCCAGCTGCTTACAGCCAGCAGTACCCATGGGGCACAGTCTGGCCCAGGAGACACAGGAAGAAGCCTGCCAGCGTTCCCCATCCCCTGCCTTTTTGCCCTATTTTCCTGCCTTGGAGTAAAAAGGATGCCTGGAAGTATCACAGACATTCTAGCAACCATAAGATCTAAAGAAAAAATGTGAAGCATCATGAACCAGAAACGCAGAAGGGACCTGGAACACTAATGGCATCGTGGGTGGCTATAGCAGCCTGGTCTGCCAACCTCCTGCTGCTCATTATGTGAGAAACTGAACATTCACTTTGGTTAAATAACTATTGAGAGGTTTTTCTATTGCTAGCCACCGAAAGCATTCTGAAATTTTACAAATATATACACAGAGCAAGAAAGCTGATCTTACATTTAGGGTCACCAGCTTGTCCCAGTTGGCCTGGACTTCCTTGGTTTTAGTGCTGAAAGTCCTGCCTCCCTGGAACTTCTCAGATCCAGGCCAACTGAGAAGGTTGGTCACCCCATATATGCACAGCACATACACTCAAAGACAAACATCAGGGATATTCAGGGTGTCAGCTGCCTTGAATACATATTTGTTCCTTTGGAGACTCATCTGTGTTATTTTGAAGATCTGCCTTTTTGTTCATAAGTTCAAGTATTATGGTAGGTTCTACAGTGTCACTTTGAAAAATAGACTGGATACTATGCCTTGGTGCGGAGGGACTGGTGCACAAAGATCTAAGCCTTAGACATCTGCTACACTTGGCTCTTTAAAATTACTCCCAATAAAGTTGGCTATGGGGTTTCCTGTTTTCTACCTTCAGATGGAGCAATCAAGGATCTGAATTACATTAAACTCATAGCTAAGTATTATAGCTCTGGGGAGATAATGAAGACTGTGAGATGAAGAATCGATATAATGGGCTTGATCCTCAGAGGAAGTGATGTTATAGTGAAAAATTCTGAAAATATTGGCAGTAGTGTATTTAGCATATTCAATACATGCAGCAGGCTTTTTAAAATATCCCCTCTCCTAACTGGGCACAGTGGCATAAGCCTGTCATCCACAGACTGGGGAGGCTGAGACAGGAAGATTGCAAGTTCGAGTCCAGCCTCAACAAATTAATGAGGCCCTAAGCAATTTAGTGAGACCCTGTCTCAAAATAAAAAATAAAAATGGGCTAAAGATGTGACTCAGTGGTAAAGCATTCCTGGGTTATACCCTCAGTACTAAAAACAAACAAACATGCACATACAAAAGCCCTCTCCTATGTACTATGTATTTTTATTAATAATCATGAAATGAAAAAAAATGATAATGACCAAAAGATAATAAAAATACACTTAGATTGATATATATATGATCATATCAGTTAAAAATTATCTCAGATAAAATATTATCATACAACAAGAAAAAAATTAGTGGATCCATGCATTTTAATTATAATAGTATATTTTAAAAGGAAAGAAAAACGTATACCTACATGTTGGTGTGGCACAAATTTGAGTTATAAAATAACAATTACAAATTACGGTTTTCAGATTTCTACAAATTTGCCACTGTTCTCATCAACATTTGTCTTGGTACATTTCATATTTATTGGATTATATGGCCAGATTTATCAATCTTTGTTCATAGTTGAAGAAAAAAGAACACTTTTAATCAATTCTAATTTCAATTTTTTTTTCTTCCTAAAGCTCCAGATGTACAAGTAGTTAAGAGAAGTCTTAAAGACACGGGTGATTTGGTCAAAATCGCAATTTTAGAAACAAAAAATGCTGTGGTTAAATATCTTCTCCAGGAAATTCATCATAAATTTCAATTATATTTTATAAAAAAAAAATATGAAGTTTTTCTTCTGATGCAAAAATCATAGAAGAGCAGGTGAATAGTAGTTTCAAGTTCTCGATGAAAATGACAGAGGCTTTCAAAGCTTGCCCTTTTGAATTCTGGTAGTGGTCACATGACCAAGTGGAAACTAACTTAAATTCTGTGCCTTCATCCTTCCAGTTACTGTACCCTCCTGAATACACATGTGTGAAGTTCACTGTTTGCCTCAGTTCATTTCCATGTAGGATACAATGTCTATTAAAGGAAAGGAAAAAAAAAAACCTGCTTATTTGAAGCTTACACATTGTCAAAACTCAGCAGTGTCTATAACACTGTTCAGAAGTTAGATTGCATTTTTTTTTCAAGGAAGAGTATTTTACCACTGACATTTTTAGAATGGCTTGGGTAAAGTTATAATAAAAAGCCAACTGATTTTATTCAGTTTGTTATTGTTTTAAAATTATCTGTGGGCAATTTACCCTCTTATTATCAATATTCAGGGAAGGACTGCTCTCAACACCTCATCCACTTGATGCTTTTTCCAAGTAGAAAATTTGATCACTTATTACAAATGAATATTTTCTCTGCTTTTCCAATCTAGGCATATTAGTTTTTGAAAAATATTGTGTTGTTTAGAACTTCCAGAAAAGTGACAGGAGTCGATCAAATAATGTTTCTTGTCTTTTTCCTGGTTTACATGGAATACCTCTATTGTTCATCATTTAAAATAATGTCATGCTGGGCCGGGTGGCATACACGGCTCAGGAGGCTGAGGCAGGAGGATCTCGAGTTCAAAGCCAGCCTCAACAAAAGTAAGTCACTATGCAACTCAGTCAGCCCATGTCTTTAAATAAAATACAAAATGGGGCTGGGGATGTGGCTCAGTGGTGGAAGGCCCCTTAGTTCAATCCCCAGTACCCCCCCCCCCCAAAAAAAAGAAAGAACTCCTTATTCCCAACTTACTAGAGGATTCATCAAAACTAAACATTGACTTCTATCAAATCACCTTTGACATCAGTTTATATCTATTTTTTCTCTTTAACCTAACAATGTAATAAATTTTCATGCTTCATAATTATACCATTCTCACATTACTTCGATAAGATCTACTTGGTCATGGAATATTTCTTTTCAAATTACATGTGATTTTAAGTTTTTTATTTTTTACCAGTATTTTGTATGTGACTTTAAAAAATATATGGATAAAGATATAGGTAACATTAGTTTGAAGTCCTCTTCTTCTTTCTTTCATCAGCCTTTGCCAGATTGGGTCTCAAGGTAATGCCAGCTTTGAGAAGTACATTATCAATGTTCTACCTTTTCTTCTTCTAAGATGGTTTAAATAATAGCATGAATTTTCTGTAATAGACTTCACTATAGTTTTTGCAAGTAAAATAAATATTTATTCTATTATAGTTTATATGTAATGGTTTTTATTCCCTTTCAAGTTGGTGTTTATTACTTCTAGAAACTTGGGTTTTTTTCATTGCTTAATATGTATTTTTCTACCTATAAAATTTGGGTATCGGAAGTTGCAGTGGAGTGCATTATAATTTTTCCAGTGAAAGTGAATGAAAAGACATTTTCACATTTTTCTGGCTTTAGTTGCTCTTCTTCATTATCCTGTATACTTGCTTTATCATTCAAAAGTCCAGTGTTTATTAGTCTGGTTCTTATTTCAGGTTCCCCAGTCTCCTTCCTATTTTCTTTTTTGAAAATACACTTTCAACTAATGGCTTTTTTACTTGGTGGCAGGGCTTTTAAGACTGGATTAAAGTCATGAAGTAAGAGATAAGTATATCTTGTTTATTTTTGCCTAAGTTTTGTATTTTATAGAAATGAAATCATTGAATGAAGCTACTCTTGAACTTACATAAATCGAAATATATGGTTTGTGTTCTTTTGTGCCCAATTGCTTTTGCTGAACATGCTGTCTGGGATCTTCATCCATGTTTTTGCATGATATCCACAGTTTGCTCATTTTTAATACCATGTTGTGTTCCATTACAGGAATACAGATGGTCTCTGAATTCAATAGTTTGACTTTACAGTGGTGCAAAAGCAATGTGCGCTCGGTAGAAACTATGCCTCCAATTTTGAATTCTGACATCTTCCCAGGCTAGCCAGAGGCAGTATGATGCTCTCACACAATTTGGACAATGGCAGGAGTTGAAGCTCTGTGTTGGCCATGTCATCAGGAGAATAAACAGCTGGTGCTCTACAGGGTACCATGTTGCTAGTGTTATTTGGATATTGTGTTTTTTGTACCCATTCATTATGCCTATAAAATACCCATTTGTGTGTGTACATGAGATGGTAAACACTTTATTATAAAATAGGCTTTATGTTAGATAATTTTGCTCAACTATGGGCTAATGTGGAAATTCTGGGCATGTTCACAGAAGCTAAGCTTTGATGTTCAGTAGGATAGGTGGATTAAAGGGATTTTCAACTTGAGATATTTCCAACTTATGATGGGTTCATCAGGATCTAACTTCATCAAAAGTCAAGGCACATCTATACACCATAATTTATAACCCATTATTCTCTTTATGAACGTCTTGATTGTTTACAATTAGGATATATCATTATTTAAGGTATTATGAAAGTTGTTGCATATACCTTTCTGTGAAAATATGCCCACTTTTTCCTGAGTGTGTGCCTAACTGTGAAATTTCTGAGGAACATCCTTAGCTTTAATGGATACTACCAAACAGTTTCCCAAACTGGTTGTACTGTTTTACAGTTCCAGCCACAATGTATAAAAGTTAGTTTCTCCACAACATTGCCAATACCTGGTGTTTTTAGTTTTAATTTTAGCCATTCTGACAAATATGTGGTGCTATCTCTTTGTGGTTTGAATTTTTGTCTTCTGAAGAGGAATGATGTGATAATTTTATATGTACTTATTAGTCACTCAGATATTCCCTTTCACAAAGACTTTGTGAAGACTTTTATTGGGTTGTTTGTTGCATTCTTCTTACTAGTTTTATTGATATTCTTTTATATTCTGCATACAAGTCCTTTGTCAGATATGTTCTGTATCTATCTTCTCCCATTGTGTCAGCTCTTACTCTCTCGCTAGTATCTTTAGACAGAGCTCTTAATTTTTAACAAAACCCATACACATCATTATATGTACTTACATAAATTTTATGGTTAGTTCTTCTTGTAATTAAAAAATCTTTGTGTACTCCAAGGTCCCTGTTCTGGTTATGTTTGCTGCATAATAAACCATCTCAGAATATAGTGACTTAAAACAATACTTATTACATCTCATGGTTCCTGAGGACAGGAATTCATGAAGGGCTCAGCTCCATGCTCCTGAGGTATCTCATGCAATTGTAGTTGGATGATGGCTGGGGATGTAACATGAAGGAACTGGCCAGGCATTCATTCATGTAATATTCTTTTTGTATAATCATAGGGTTTCTCTATGTAATCTCTCCACATATAGAGATATATTGCCTTCCTCAGCCTGGAGCCTCGGTGCAACTGGACTTCTTACATGACAGCTGAAGTCTAAAAACACAAATGCTCCAGTAATGCAGGTTGAAGCTGCATGCCACTCATGACCTGCCTATGAACACCTGTAGCAAACCCATCTAAATGCAAAAAGAGGAAAACTAGACTTGTATCAATGGGGTAATGGCAAAGTCATACTACAGAAGAACATGTGTAATTTGGATTGGGATTGCAATCCAATTTGGAGAGAATGACATCTTAACAATATTAGGTGTTTTGGTCCATGAATATGGTATATATTTCTCCATTTATTTTGGTTGTTAATTTTTTCTCATCAACATTTTATAGTTTTAAATGTAGAAATCTTGAATCTTTGTTACCATTATTCATAAGTATTTGATAATTTTATATTATTGGATATAGTACTTCATTTTAAATTATTTATTGCTTGTACATTGAAAGCAGTTAACCTTGTAATTTGCATCCTTGCCAAAATCACTTACTACTCCTAATTGCTTATACATTCTATTGAATTTTCTATAGACACATCTCCTTTTCAGAATTGGAGTAAAAGTTGACATGCTGGGGTCCAGACCGGTTTTCAATTTTTAGCAGGCTGCAGCTAACACAGCTCTATTCTACTGAGATAGCACATTCCCCTACCTGATTCTTTATTCCTCTGACCCATGAACTCACCTGCAAAACTGCAATTGATAATGTGTACTGTTATTACGCATCTTCCTGTCCCCACCCTTGCCTGTAGTGTTTATCTTATAAAGGTTGCAACTCCCAGGATATAGTACAAAATTGCTGGTTCTCCTACCTCCTGCCCCTCCCCCACATGTACACACATTTCCTGACCAGTTATTTCCTGGGAGGTGCTACTTTCAAATAAGCGTTTGTTTGTTTGTTTTTTAGCATCCTCAAAAAAGCAGCTCCTTCAAGGCATATTGGTGCCTTCCCAGTGTTTCAATTGAGGAGAACTTGGATCTCTGTGTTTGTAACAGAAGGCAGTAGCACCTGGCTTCCCATTGACCTCTGTTACATGAGGCATAACCTGAATAGGTTTGTACCAACCAGATGTGTTTCACCTCAAAATTAATAAAAATGACCTTAAGAATCTGGTTAAGCCATTGATAGGATCCAAGTTTCTGGTGGTATTTCAAGTCCTTTTTCTTCATTTTCATAAATATCTTAAGGAAATTGAAAGAGGCTAACTGAGATACTTCTAGCTAAATGACATTTAAAGCCAGAAGTCATTTATTTGTGGCAAACTATTTTTTTAAATGTTTATTTCTTAGTTTCAGGTGTACACAATATCTTTATTTTATTTTTATGTGGTGCTGAGGATCAAACCCAGTGCCCAATGCGTGCACTCCACCACTTGAGCCACAACCCCAATCCAGCAAATTATTTTTATAAATGTATTAGATCTGTCATTATGGGAAGAGTTTTGTGAAGTGCCAGAAATCTGTGACATAGGCTTGTTTTTGGTTTGGCAGAATGGCATAAAGAAATCAAGTCTAAACATCCTAGAATGCTATTATCTTGTCACTTATGATAAGACATTGACACAGGACTTGTTTATCTCTGTATATTAGATGGCATTGCATTGATTTCAGTGTGAAGAGCCCTGCTTTTCTCTCTCTCTCTCTCTCTCTCTCTCTCTCTTTTTTTGGCAAGTCACATTTACTAACCATTGGACACTTTGCTAGTCAGCTAACCCCCTACTAGGCAGATCTCCACACAGTACTTTCTCTGCAAAGTGAAAATCCCAGCCTTGGCTGCTTGTTTCGCAAGTCTCCTTCTTGCGTATATTCTTATAAAACTATTTGATTCAGCAGTTAAATCTGGCAACACACAGGAGAACGGAGTGGTCTGGTAGGACCACCAGAGATAAAGGGTCAGACCTTGATTAAGATACTTAAACCATAGGACTTGGGGTTCACTCTTGGTTAAAACAAACAAACAAACAAAAAATGTGCCTTTCTTCTTACCTTTTTTAAAAATGTTTTTATTAGTTGTTGATTAATTTTTAAATTTTATTTATTTATTGGTATGTGGTGCTGAGAATCGAACCCAGTGCCTCACACATGCTAGGCAAACGCTCTACCACTGAGCCACAACCCCAGCCCACTTTTTTTTTTTTTTTAACAACTTGTCTTTTAAAACTGGTGATTTCAAACTTGCTGGGCTGACAGATTTCTCAAAAGCATGTGGGGTGGGTGTTGGTGGTTTTTAAGATTTTGTTTTGGCAAAAGCTTTCAACAAAAAGATTTGAGATTATTAGGAGACTTCAGGATTTTTTTTCAATGATTAATCCATTGTTTGATAAATGAATATTTATGGAGAATTAACTTTATGCTAGATATATGAACTTCTAACAGAGGAAGGTAAACATAAAAACCAACAATTTGGAAATTCTTATGTAATTGTAATTGTGGTATGGAAATAACAGTTAAGAATGTAGTTGACAGAAAGGCCTCTTACTTTTCCAAAGTCTAATTCAATTTGACCTGAGAAGCCACTTTTCCAGGATGATGGAGTTCACCTGGGTGATCACTGCCATCCTTGGGCTGATGTTGTCTAGGTAAATGGGATCTGGCCCTGTTGCACAGGTTGCATGGCTCCTGCTTTGGCTGGCCCTTTTCCTGACCCACATTGCCTTATCCTGGCAGCCCATTCTTCAGGAGCCTCTACTTCCTCCTTCTAAGCATGACCATGATGAGCCCTTACTGAAGGACCTGTTTGCAGGTTTAGTGTCTGAACTCCATAGCACCTTCACAGCTATGCTTCAGAGGTCTTGCCACTAAGAGAAAGATGATGTCATGTGGTTGAGCACACAGGATGAACAAAATCTCTCCTCTAAGCCTGATCTCCATAGCTCCACTTCTATCCAGGAGGCCCACAGCCTCTACAATCTTCTGGGGATCCTTCCAGAGAAGGTAATGAGAGATATGTGAAGTGGAACAGCATCCAGATTTGCATTTTAACATCAGACAACCATCTTGAGATAGGGACAAAGTAAATGCTACAAGTGCCACTTGGAAGCCCGCAGGACATTATCAGAATTGGCAGGTGGCTCTGACTAAGCTTGAGGAATCAAGAGAGGCTACCCACCTACCAACAAAGAAAAGCCTAGGACCAGATGGATTCTCAGCTAAGTTCTACAAGACCTTCAAAGAAGAACTCACACCAATACTCCTTAAGTTATTCCAAGAAATTTAAAAGGAGGAAACACTTCCAAACTCATCTATGAAACTAGTATCACCCTTATACCAAAGACAGACAAAGACTCATCAAGGAAAGAAAACTTCAGACCAATATCTCTGATGAACATAGAGTTAAAAATTCTCAATAAAACACTGGCAAATTGCATATAAAAACATATTTAAAAGACAGTGCACCCCGATCAAGTGGGGTTCAACCCAAGGAGGCAAGGGTGGTTTAACATATGGAAATCAATAAATGTAATTCACCAGATCAATAGACTTAAAGACAAATATCACATGATTATCTCAATAGATGCAGAAAAAGCATTTGACAAAATTTAACATCCATTCATGCTCAAAACATTAGAAAAACTAGGGATAGTAGGAACATACCTCAACATTATAAAAGCCTTGTATGCTAAACCTAAGGCCAACATCATTTTAAATGGAGAAAAACTCAAAGCTCCCTCTAAAAACTGGAATAAGTCAGGGATGACCTCTTTCACCACTCCTATTCAACATAGATCTTGAAACCCTAGCCAGATCAAAAGAAAGAAATCAAAGGGATATGAATAGGAAAAGAAGAGCTCAAACTATCCCTATTTGCTGACAACATGATTCTATATTTAAAAGACACACAAAACTCTACTACAAAACTCTTAGAACTCATAAATAAATTCAGGAAGTAGCAGGGTTTAAAATAAATACCAATAAACCAATTGCATTTCTATACACCAAAAATATATCAGCTGAAAGAGAAATAAGGAAAACTATAAACTCAAAAATAATAAAATATTTGGGAATCCACTTAATAAAAGAGGTGAAAGGCCTCTATAATGAAAACTTTGAACACTAAAGAAAGAAACTGAGGAAGACCTCAGAAAATGGAAAGATCTCCCATGTTCCTGGGTAGGCAGAATCAATATTATCAAAATGGCCATACTACCAAAAGCATTATACAGATTTAATGCAATTCCCATAAAGATTCCAATGACATTCTTCACAGAAATAGAAAAAGCAATCATGGAATTCATTTGGAAAAATAAGAGGCCCAGAATAGCCAAAGAAATCATTAGTGTACAAAGTAATCCAGGAGGCATCACAATACCAGACCTTAAATTATACTACCAAGCTATAGTGACAAAAACAGCATGGTATTGGCACCAAAACAGACATGAAGACCAATGGAATAGAAGAGAAGACACAGAGATACACCCACACAAATACAGTTATCTCATCCTAGACAAAGGTGCCATAAACATACAATGAAGAAAAGATAGCCTTTTCAACAAATGGTGCTGGGAAAACTGGAAATCCATATATAATAGTATGAAATTGAACCCCTAAATCTCACCCTGCACAAAACTCAAAGTGAATCAAAGACCCAGCCATTATACCACACCCTGCAGTTACTAGAAGAAAACGTAGGCTCAACTCTCTAACATGTTGGCTTGGAAGCTGAATTCCTTAACAAGAATCCTAAAGCACAAGAAGTAAAATCAAGAATCAATAAATGGGATGGCATCAAACTGAAAAGCTTATTCATAGCAAAGGAAATAATCAAGAACATATACAGAGATCCTACAGATTGGGAGAAAATCTGGCATTTGCCAGTAAATGGATGGAACTGGAGAACATCATGCTAAGTGAAATAAGCCAATCCAAAAAACCCAAAGGCTGACTGTTCTCTCTGATTCATGGATGCTAACCCCAAACAGGGGAGTTTGGGGAGGGGAATAATAGAAATAGATTGGACTGGACAGTGGTAATGGGTGGGGTGGGGAATAGGAAGGACAGTAGATTTAATTGGTCATAACTTTCCTAGCTTTATTATTTGTATAAACAACCAGGGTAACTCCACATCACGTATGACCACAAGAGTTGGAACCTAATAGAACAAGTTATACTTTATATGTGTATATTCTGCCAAAATACATTCTACTTTCATATAAAACTAAAAATAAATTTTTTTTTAAAAAGAGAGGCTACCCAGAGAAAGCAAGGTTTAGGCTGAGCCCTGAAGGGTTAGCAGGAGTTAACCAAGCAATATTTAAACCTGGTGACAAGGAAGGTTGTGTGTATTTCCGAGAAAGTAAGAATGTGGTAAAGGTAGGGGTTAATAGAATTAGAAGGATGACAGTTTGTGAGTTTAGCTCGATGAGTAGGGATACTTCAATTGAATCTCATATTCTGGATAGTTCTCACTGTCCTGGGATTGCTGGACAAACCTTCAAGAGCAAGTATTTAGGCAAATTCTTCAAGAGCCGGGGAATTCAGAGATGTCACCCAAATTTGGGGTTGTTTGTGATGCTCTCCAGGAGTAAATCATTAAATATGTTCCAGACTCTCCTCTGTTCCAATTGTGACTAGTTTGAAGACATTCACCACCACCATACGTGTGAGAACATGTTTGGTGTTAAGATTCCTGTGTGTGATGATCTGCACGGGTAGAACCCTCCCAAGGGAGGACATACTCATCATTCCTCAGTCTCTTACTCACCGGGTTCTCTCCACAGTTCCTTTGTAGCTTCTTTTGGTTGTTATGTTTTTTGAGAAGTTTTAAATAATGGTCCCTTCCTGCTCCTGCTTCTGCTCCTGCTCTCCCTCCCCTCCTCCATTTCTTCCTCTTCCCCTTTCCCTCTTTCTTCTCCTCTTCTTCTCATCTCTTCCTCCTCCCCTTCTTCTTTTTTCTCTTTTCTTCCCCCTCCTCTTTTTTCTCCTCCTCCCCTTCTCTTCCCTCCTCCCCTCCCCCTCCCCCTCCTCCCCTCCTCTTTTTTCTCCTCTTCCCCTCCCCCTCCCCTCCCCCTCCCCCTCCCTCTCCTCCCCTCCTCTTTTTTCTCCTCCTCCTCTTCTCTTCCCTCCCCCTCTCCTCCCCTCCCCCTCTCCTTCCCCTCCTCCTCCTCCCCCTCCTCCTCCTCCTTCCCCTCCTCCTCCTCCTCCTCCTCTTCTCTTTCTCCTCATTCTCTTCCAAATTTTTTAAATTAAGAAATGAGCAAAGTCAGGTTTTTTTTTCCCCTGCAACCAAAATACACAACAAACAGAAAACGTATGACATTTAACCTTCACAAGTTTGAGCCTTTACAAATAATTCAACTTTATCATAAAAATAGAAGTGAGACCAGTAGAGTAGAGAAAGGAGGTTGGAGAAAGGAGGACAGGAGGGAAAAGAGTTACAGGGGAATTAAATAAGCTATGTACATCACAAATGTATCACAATGAATTCCACTATGATGTATTCTAATAATGCACAATAATTTTTTTTTTTAACTTTCACATTTTTAAAGGCGTTCCCTTCACAACTTCATCTTTGCTAGCTTGGTCCAAGCTAGCTTGGTCCATTCTGTATTATGCCAATTCCATTGTGATTTAATAAGAAAAAAGTCCTTCCCAACTGTTGTTAGAAACTAGTCTTCAGTTCACACCCTCCACTATTTGCATACCACAAATAATCTGGAGTACAGTAGAGGCGAACAGTCGTCTTGGATTCCTGAGGACCACTCAGTTCTTTGCATGGATCTGTTTGCTGATGTTTCTATGGAATTGTGACAATGGCTCTTGACTGCTGTCCTCTGTGAGAAATGCAGATATTCCTTTCTTTGTCACATAGGTAGTATACACAATAGCAGTCTCCTCCACTGAGCTGGCAGGGGGGATCCAAAGAGTCCAGAAGAGCTCTGAGCTCTGAATAATGAACATCACAACAGGACCACACCTTTAATTCCTCTTTGTCCTGGTGGCGATGTCCTTCCCTGGAGAGATGACCCTCTGGGAAACAATGACTTTTGGTTAGTTTGTGGCAGGTATGATGGGAAGAACAAATGTTTACTGAGCCCACTGACATTTTCTGGTTGTGTGACCCTAGACATCTGAGTCTCTGTTTTCACACCTATAAAATAGGGATAACATTAACAGCTTCAATTCACAGGGCTGATATGAGGATCACAGGAGGTAAGCATTCAGAAGTTCTTTGTAAGTGATACTAGGAGAGGGAAATTTTGGTTATCTCATTTGTTGTGATCCAACAGCAATACCAGAAGACCTGTCCCATCCAGGGGAATTCCAATGTCCTGCCCAACTGGAGAAGCAGGTCACTTGGCTGACTCCAGTCTGGCATCAGCAGGAGGCCTGTAAGAGCTGGCTGGCCAGATCTCTAGTGATATTTAAATTAAGGACTGGGGCAGGCACATTTTTCTCAGATCTGGGGAGCAGTTTCAGGGCATAGGTGAGGTCTGTGTCATGGACAGGAATTAGATTATTGCTGAGTTATTTCCTACTAGATTTTCAAACAGGCACCATGCCGTTGATACAAATGCTCATAAGAAAAAGAAATTAAAAACAGAAATCCAGTTATCAGAGAGTGAGAAATAAAATGGCAGAATGAAGTATCTTTCAGACCAGCAGAGACATCACAGGTTGTTGCAGGGGTTGTTCATTGAGAATGGTATACACTAAAACATAAAAAAAAAAAAGATTAAATGACTCACATGTGGACACTGGTCACCTGTAGTTTTTGTTGTTGTTGTTGTTTTTCTTTTTTCATTATAACAAGATGAAATGCAACCGAGTTTCTTATAAGTATAAAACCTCACTCACTAAAATTAAATTTAAAAATCATATGAATGCATAGTTCCTATTTATGGTAAACAGAGAAAAAGTGGGAGATGGTCAGAAATTAGGAAAAAAGGGGGAAAGAAAAGCGGAAGGAGATGGAGGCAGGGAATGAGTCCCCTGGGGGACATCAGGAGAGAGGAAACAGCAGAGAGCAGGCAGACGCTACAGCCTAGCACGGGGCCCAGGAAGCCACACCGGGTGCTTAAAAATGTGTCTCCTAACAAGTTATTAGTGACAGAGCAGTCACCTCTGCTCAATGGCGGCTCATCTGCCTGCTTGGGAAATAAATGCTTGTTTCCCCTGGCACTCTGAAAATGTGATGTGTGAAGAAATGACTTAAGGGCTGGGGCTGTAGCTCAGAGGTAAAGTGTTTGCCTCGCATGTGTAAAGCACTGGGTTCGAGTCCCAGCAGAACATAGAAGTAAATAAAGATACTATGTGTTCATCGACAACTAAAAAAAATTTTAAATAATTTAAGTGTTTTGGGAATTTCTTTGTCATATATATGCCACACCAAATATATATTTTATGTATATTTATATTATATGTATTTTTATATATTTGTTTCTGTTTGAGCTAGAATTTTTGTGTGTATATATATATATATTTTTTCTTTATTTATTTTTTTTAATTGGGGATTGGATCCAGGTCTTCATGCATGTTAGAGAATTACTCTTCCACCAAGCTACACTCCCAGTTCCCTTTGTTGTGTTTATTTGTTTGTTTTGTTATTTTGTTTTCCAGCATGAGCCAGACAAAGGCACAGACAGGTTTATTTAGAAGGTAGATACACATTCAAGGGAAGATGTGGTCTATCTTGAGAGTGAGAAGCTCTTCCTATCATAAAATCTGGTGGTTTACTTCCCCCCCCTCCCACCCCCTACAGCCCTGCTGGTGGCAAATAGAAACTCAGGATAAAAAGAAATAGGAAAGCCCTGCAGTGGTAAAGAAAGACCCCAGCTGCCTTGGGTTAAGTCCCCAGAAAGTCCACTCTGAATAGTAATTCTAGGATGCTGACTGAGTCAGGGTTCTGCAGAGGAACAGACCAATGAGAAGCATAAAGACATACGTAGGAAGAGATGTATTATGAGTGGTTGCTGGTATCACTATGAAGGTGGAGAAATCCCAGATCTGTAATCTACAAGTGAGAGCCCAGGACATCCGGGGGTGCAGATCCAGTCCAAGCCTGAAGGACTGGGAACCAAGGAAGATAATGCTACAAGTCACAGCCTGAGCCCAGGACCCAAGAACTGGGAGCCAATGATGTAAATCCTTATTCAAACCAGAAGACTCAGGAACCCGGGGCACCTATGTTCAAGGACAGGAGAAGATGGAGGTCTCTGCTCCAACAGAAACAAATTCATCCTTTCTTCACCTTTTGGTTCTATTTGGGCCCTGGATACACTGGATATTGTTCATCCTCTTTGGTGAATTGGTGAATTGTTTTTTACTTGGTCTATCAATTCAAATGCTGATCTCTTCTGGAAACACTCTCACAGACACAAACTCAGAAATAATGTTTTACCAGCTATGTGGGCATCCGTTAGCCCAGGCAAGTTGACACATAAAATTAACTATTACACCAAGGTACCCTTATGAACTGGAATATGACAAGCAAAGGTTGCTTCAGATATTTGCCTCTGAGGATGTTAGTAACAGATTAGAGTTGACAGGGCACAGAATGCCATAGTGGTTCCAAATTAGGGTCAACTTTCCCCTTTCCATACCGTTCACATGCACACTATAACCTTATCAAGGGTATCTCTCATCATAGATGGCCATTCTCAATTTCACACTGCTGGAAGGGATATGGGATTCTAAAGGAAAGGTCAAATGTACACAGCAAAGGCCCTCCCCCAAAGTCTTCTATTTTCACCCACTTTGATAGTTATTGATATTGGGGTAGTTCCTTGAGAACAAGCCAGCCTCAGACAGAAAACCTCTGTCCCTACCAACTACTCTTAAGTCCTATACGTGCACTAGGTTAGCTCCATCTTCTCCAACTGGGCCACACTATTACTATCTATTCCATAAGTGATGGCAGTTGTAAGTCGCAGCCAAGATGGCCCCAACAATGCACCGAGCGTTTCCCTAGAGCAGTCTCTTGACTTACGCCCTTTAACTTGCATCATCTGATTGAATCTTCATAATGGCTCTGTGTGCTGAATATTATGTGATCCCCCATTTTATAGGTAAGGAAACTGGCAATCGGAAGAGTTCAGAAAGTTGTCCTTGGGCTGTCCATTAGTGCCAGAGCTAGAATTTGAGACCCGATACCACAAAAGTCAGTACAATTTGCACCATGCCCCCGCCACCCTGTGATCTTGAAGGGTTCATTCCTTCCCAGGCAGTATGTCGTAGGACCACCTTGATTTTTATGATTTACAGGCTTCTTTGATAAAACTTCTATTCCTAGTTTTCTAAGACATGGGGCTTTGAATATCCGAATATCTCTGAAAAGGAAGAACAATTCCAATGTGTGGGAGGCTAGACAGGAGGGAGAAAGGGGGAGTTATGTCTGTGACTATGTGGGTGCTTCAGCCTATGATGAGCTTATTGCAAAGGTCAAAGGTCACTCCGACCAGCTGACCAAGGGGCTGGGAATGCCCCATTTCCTGGGAAATGAATGGACAATTCAGAGGCCTACTCAGTTGCTGCTACTTCCTAACCTTTAAGCCATAAATCTAAAAAAAAAAAAAAATAGTAAACAAGGGAAGCTCTTTAAGACTCCTTCAGCAATCTAGTCTGATTGATTCTTATTCACAGAAGATGCCAAAAAAGTCCCCAACTGACTACAATTTCTTTTTTTGTAAAAAAAAAAAAAAATGGAAAAGAAGGAAAACTCAATGTTTTTGCTGTCTCTCATTTTAACACTTCTAATCCAAAGTAAACAGGGGACCTCTGTCCTTTGTGTTGGACAGTGGTGGACACAGGGCCCTTGTTCTAGGAGCAAGCAGTATCGGCCTATCACAGGCCCGGTTCACACTGAGGCTCCTGTGTCTGCGAGATGGGCCCAGGCCCCCTCCATTCCTGCCTGGCCAGGGCAGCAGCGCAAACAGTTGACAGTCCAGCTTCGTCTCTCCCAACCCCGGGAACCATTTCTGTCTACGGAAGGAGAGAACCCCCTTTCAGATCTCTCTCCCTGCAACTCTACTCCCCCAAAAGCCCTTTTTTCTTTCTGAAAAAGTCAGCTTGTTTATTACAAAAGTGAAAAATATTCACTGTGGAAAATTTAAATAAGGAAAAGCAAAGAAAAGAATAGACAATCACTCAATTTTGCTGCCCAGACATAAAGGGAGAAACATTTTGGTATACCTGTAACCGTCTGTGTGTTTCTTGATGCAATCATGCTAACATATTTATGAGGGAGAGACATTGGGATCACACTGCACCTTTTTCAGAAGTGGATTGTAAATAATCACCCGAATAAATTTCAATTAGAATAAAGAATTATATCTAAAAGTTCTGGAGTAAATATAGATGAATATTTATTTCAGGCATTGTCACCCTGGGGTACATCATAAAATTCAGAGTCTATTATCACTTATCATAATAGGCTTGATTTGGTATATAGAGACATGGATATAGATAAAATATAGCTATCTAGAGGGAGATGGGAAGATAGTTCATCATTTTCATCAGAGTCTCCAAGATGGATATGACCCACAAAACTGATAATTTACATTAACTGGCTTGGGGGAAAATACCCAACATTGGAAAAAGCCTACCACATGGTTGGTAGGGATGTTAAGTGGGAAAACTTTTCTATAGGTGTGTGTGTGTGTGTGTGTGTGTGTGTAAGAGAGAGAAAGAGGAAAAAATAGCCAAAACCCATTATGAAATTTAAAAAATGCAAAATAGTGTGAAGTTGGGGATAGAGATAGACAAACGAATCATAAATACAGAGTGTAAAGGGGTTTGAGTGGGATGAAGAATTTAAAGGACTTGCAGTATGATAAAAAGGTATTATTTCAAATCAGTAGGGAAGGAAAAGACAAAGGTAATGAAATACCAAAAACTGTAAAACTTCTTCACCAAATCAAATTATTCAAAAAATATTATATAATAGTGGTTAAATTAGCATCCTTATCTGGTTCCTGACTCTACTAGGATGATTCCAATGTGTTACTATCAAGAATAATATCGGTGCTGATTCGACATAGGTACTCCTTACGTCAATGATCCTGTATCTCATTAACTAAGAACTTTTCAGCATCTCTAGAGATAATTTTAAGTTTCATCTTTGATTCAAAATGTAATTTATTTATATTCATAAAGCATTACCCAAATTCATGAAACAAAGTCAATGTAGACACAGTGTATTATTTTCAATGTCTTTTTATGGTCTGGATTTGCTAGCATTTTTCATCTATGCTCAGAGGGGGGTCTTTTGTTTTCCTTTTTTTTTTTGTTTGTTTCTGTACTAATTTTTTTTTTTTTTAGTTTGGGATACCAGGGTTATCTTAGTTTTAAAAACTGAATTGGGACCACTTCCTTCTTCTTTATGTTGTGGAACATATTTCAAACAGCAAAAACATTAAATTCCTTGAGGGTAGAAAGAAATCTGTGTAATTGTATAAAAGAGTCATCTTTTTTTCATATTATTTTTTAGTTGGACACAATATCTTTGTTTATTTTTATGTGGGGCTGAGGATCGAACCCAGGGCCTCGCACATGCTAGGCGAGCGCTCTACCGCTGAGCCACAACCCCAGCCCAAAGAGTCATTTTTTGCAGGGAAATTATTTAACAATTTTCCATTTCTTCTCTGATTATTAGTCTTTTCAAGTTTCCTATTTCTTTTTAAGTCAGTTACATTTTCCTAGAAAATTTGTTCATTTAAAATGATTTCCCTATTCATTAACCATTGAGTTATACATACTCTTTTCTGTTAAATTAAAAAAAAACTTTTCCACATATGTTCTAACCCTCTCCTCATTGCCAATGCTGGACATTTTTTATTTTCTCTCCATGTATCATGAATAATCTTGCCTGGGTTTTAGTGTTCATTTCAAACTTACTTCTTGATTTTTGCCTTTTCTAATACATTCATTTTTCCTTTGTGACAACATATTTCTGCCTTCCTTAGGTTTACCTTATTCCTTTTTTCTATTTCCATTACATCGTTATTTTATTTAATTTTATTGTTTCTTAATAATAATAAAAAAAAATTGTGTGGGACTGGTGTTGTGGCTCAGAGGTAGAGCACTCGCCTGGTATGTGTGAGGCCCTAGGTTCAATCCTCAGCACCACATACAAATAAGTAAAATAAAGGTATTGTATCCACCTACAACTATAAAAAATTTTTTTTAAAAAATTGTGTCTACAACATTTTCTTTGCATATAGCTTTGACTGAATGCAAAATGTTTTGATTTTGTCTCACCATTATTTTGTAGCATAGTTTAATTTTCTCTTTGATCCAAGAATTATTTCTGAAAAACATTCTTTTTATTTCTAAGAGATTAGACATTTAAGTTGTCTTTTTGTTAAGTTTTGATTTAATCATATTATAGTCAATGACTATAATATTCCAAGAAAAATTTTCCCTTGGAATTCATTAGGGTTTTATGTAAGGGATGGCATAGGATCATTTCTCCAATATCTTCTAGAGATCCATCAAAGGAGTGTATTTATATTTATAGAATATAAACTATGTTGGTTAAATTATTCAAATTCAGCATATCTTTGCTTACTTTTCATCCTTTTAAGGTGCCAAAGATGGAAAGATAGGTTCAGGTTTCACAAAGTGTGTCCATTATCTATCACTACATAATAAACTTTAAGATTTACTGGTTTAAAACAATGACGTTTCCTTTCTCTCAGTTCTGTGGGTTGGCAGGGTTCACTCTTATAGCCAAATTCAAAGGGTAGGTGGAATGGAGGCTGGGTTCAGGAATGGGGGGGTGGAGTTCTCTGCTCCTCGTGGCCCCTCATCGTCCACTGGGCTAGGTTGGGCTGCCGCCCATGATGTAAGAATCATCCCAAGAGAGGAAGCTTTAAAGCAGAACTTATTAAATCTCTGCATGCATCATTCTGTTTACTGATATCCCACTGGAAAAGCAAGTCACAAAGCCAAACCCAGGCTGCGTGTGAGAGGAGCTCTACACAAAGGCATAGGTTACCAGGAGCATGTTTCACTGGGAGCCATTAATGTGACACTCTATCAAACAATGGGATTATAGTTTGCCCTTGTAATTCCCCTTATTTCAGTTTTGACTAAAGTGGTCTACATATTCTTTTTGCTGAAAAATGTAGTTTTCTTATAATTTTATTTCTCACCAGATTTTTTGTTTGCTTATTTGTTTTTGGTTTGCATTTACTAGGCAACTGCTTTTGCTTTTTATATCACCAATAGGCCTGTTTATTAAAAACCTCTAGTCGCACTTTGTATTTCAAAAAGGGAGTTAAATCTATTGTGTTCAATGGGGAAATGGATACATTTGTGTTTACTTCTGCATCTGATCATATGTATGCTTCCTGGCTTTTACATCTTGGAATTTTCCTTGTTTTCCTGCTCTCTCCCCACCCCCTGCTTTTTCATTTAGAAATTTGGATGTTATATTTTTATTCTATTACTGGTTACCTTGAAAATTTTAAAAGGGTTTAATATCTATCAAAGAAAAGAATTTCACAATAGTTATTCTTCTCAATGAAAGATGAGAAAATAAACACATTTTTAGTTCCCTTTCCTATGATACCATGTCCTCCCAGTTTCTGTGACAGTAATCTGGGCCTTTAGAAGATGATGATGATTATGATGATGATGATGATGATTATTACTATTTAATTCCAATTCCTGATATATACATATATATCCCTATATGTCTGAGACATTAAAGATAATTCTTAAAAGATACATATATGTATATATTACATATAATTATCTTCAATATCTCAGATGTTAAGGATATTTAATCATACCACATTTAAAAAAAAAGAGTAAAGGGAAGTAGGTCCAGGGCTGGTTCAGCAGCAATTCATCATCAGGATGATGGTGAGCAACTCTGAGTCTCTTAGCCTTCGTCTCCTCATGGTCACAAGATGGATGCCACAATTCCACATATTTAATCCATAGACAAAAACTTCAAGACTGGAAAAAAATGCAGGCTACTTCACTGCTTCTATCATCCAGCAAATTCCTCCCTTAAAAACCTAACAAGAGACTCTCCCTGACATTTCATTAGCCTGATCGCCCTGAGCCCACTTCCAGGCCAATCATCAGCCTTGGCCAAGGCACTGCTTTGCCTCATCCTGTGGACAAAGGCATGCAGCTAATAAAAGTTGGGGTTTGGTTAGCAGGAAGTAAAGGAAAATGTCTATCCTACTGGCAAAAACAGTAAATGCTTAACGTTTAAAATCTGGAACTAGGCTTAGCATTGATTTTTACTGTTTTCATTATTCATGGAAATTTCTTTTACTCTGTTTCCTTTACATTATTGAGTTTCTTTGGGAGGGAGAGCTGGAATATTTTCTGTGGAATAGTTTTTAGTTCAGATAATAGTACCTAGATTGGTTTATGTTTTTATAGTTTCTTATATGAAATACCTTGGTTAAAAACAGAATTTTGTGTCATAATCGTTTCTCTCAAAATTCCATGGATAATGATTTATTGTCTTCGGCATTTGTGTGGCAAATGTCAAAATGATTGTTTTTTTTCCTTTGAGGTTCCCTGATTGTTCTGCCTTAGTGGCTCCACAAAGCCAAGGATGCTTTACTTGTCCATTGTTGAACCCTGAACACCTAACCCAGTGTCTGAAACAGAACAGGCCTGAAGGGGAATAAACAGATGTGTGGAATAAACAGATGAAAGCAAACCATGAAGAACCATTTGTCTGTGGAAATCCCAAGAGAGTTTCACCTTCATAGTGCACCACCTTCACTGAGTGTGGTAGTTTATGCCTGTGATCTCAGCAACACAGGAGGCTGAGGCAGGAGGATCGAAAGTTCAAGGCCAGCCGGGGCAATGTAGCAAGACTATCACAAAATTAAAAATAAAAAGGGCTGGGGATGGAACTCACGGGTAGAGCACCCCTGGGTCTACCTCTAGTATTGCAAAACAGAAAAAAAACGTATCCCAGCTTACATTCCTGGGGTGCATTTCACCTGCAGGCTTTATCACAAATGCCTCAGGAGCATCACTGGGTTCTTGGGGGAGTCCCTCCCTCCAGAGATTTTTCTCATCTGTGAAGTGAATTGAAGGTTGTCAAAACCTTCTCTCAAACTGGTCTCATCTGCATTAAATCTTACAGAAATTCCTTGAAATGCTTGGCATGCGGGTGGAATCATTTCTCAGTTTTGTACAATGACATCAAATTCTCCCATTGTTATTTTCCTTTGGCTCTTCAGTGGGGGTTTGGAAAAGAGGCAGGATAGGAAGAGTTTGGGCATCCATCACAGAACGGAAGCCTGTTCTTGCACTTGCATAGTCTCCTTAGACAAGATCCCCTCCACCTTGGGTTGTACATCCACCTGCTCTCATCAATAGCGCCTCATGTTAGAGGATGTAAGGACAGCTTCTCCTCCATCAGCTCTGTGCTCTCTTCCTGAGAGAAAAATACTTCGGACAATGTGGTTTATCTTTCTCTGTTTTCCTATCTTATCTGCCATATTTTCCCCCCTTTTCCTCTGAGCTTGGAGAGTATTTCTTGAGTTTATCAGCCAGGCTGACCCTTCACTGAAAAACTAAAATATGAAGTCCCTTTGTGACTATTGTTCATAGATTTCTCCTTGATTCTTTATATTTTCTGTTTCCGATCTTTCTTTTGATTCTTTTGACCATCGCTACCCTATTTCCATCACATCATCAGTTTTACTTGCCAAAGGATTTCTAGGCATTTGGTTTTTGGACTTTCCCAGGGGAAATCCTGAGAATTCTGGGGGCTATTTTTCCAGTCCTCTTGAGGGTGTGGCAATGTGGTGGAGGCTGTTAGGGATAATAGAAAAGACAGAGAAAACAATGAAATGTGTTAGCCCTTCTCCTTCTAAGCATGCTCAATGAAAGGGTTTGGCATCTGCTGTGCTGAATCCTCTGGGCATGAATACTACATTCTGACCACTGGGAAATTGCTGAGCTATATAAGAAAATAATTGTCTTTCTTTGTCGCAGCTATTTGGTGACCCAGAGTCCTAGAGACTCTGACTTAGTGCTTTGACTAGGATATAGAGATATTTGGACAACTCATGAAACCACTGACCTCCCAGCTTCAATGCTGGGCTTTGGGATCATTTCATGATATTCTCTGGGAAGGAAGAAGTCAAGCTTAACACACATGCCAGTGCACTCCCAAGGTAGACCGGATAGTTGGGGAGGTAGAAGATGTGAAGCAGAGGGTTACAGTCTTTGGAAAACACTGGCAATGAAAATCACCCAGACTATTGTCTCTACTTACCCAACCCATTCTGCTGGTGATGAAAACTGTATAAAAATGAGCTCAGCAGAAAGTTTCCTACTTTTTCCTCATCTAGAAATAAAGAATACACAAATAGCTGAGGCTACTGGGGGTGGGGGGCTGATAATTGGACAATACCTCACTTTGGATTAAATTTATTTTCCTAAATCCCGTATCACATTTAAAATTCCCTCACTCTACCTAAACAAAATTGTCCAGAGTCCTTTATAAAGTTCTCTCTCTGTCTACACAGATGACATCTGACCTTTGCCCTCCTATATGCCAGGTGCTTCTGTTTTTCCTCTGAACCGCCCCCTCCCACCCCCATCTGCTACTGCCCCCAAGGGAAGGTCCTGCAACCACCTGAAGCCGCTCTGGTCACTGGCTCTGAGGTTTGTCCGCAGGAATTGCAATTCCTCCAATGCTGTGGCGCATGGCTGTGCTTCCTCCCTAAGAATGCTTGAGCTGTTTACTCACAGATGTCTCTGGTAACTGCAAGCTAAACAGCAAGCTCAGCTGCCCTGAACCACTGAGGGAAGACTGTGGGGCTTGTGGCTCCACAATCCCTTGCATAAATGAATCAGGAAGGAGGGAGTGGCTATTTACAGTGAAGAAGGGGCCCCTGTAAATATACCCTCCATAATAAGTATGTAGAAGAAAGGAAAGGGAAAACTGACAGTGGGGTTTTACCAACCTCTGCCTAGGATATAACATAGTTCTCTTATTTGCACGGGAAGGACAGGCTGTGATCAGCATGTTATAGGGGGGATTACACAGAGCTCAAGGGCGGCTGAAGTTCATGTATGCAAAGGCAGTGGAGGTGTATTTCTAGAAGGAAGGCTCGGTGTTCACATAGAAAAAGGAGCCTCAGTGGCCCCTTAAGACAGGTCCAAGAGTTTGGAGGTAAAGGGAACACACCTGAGTCTCCACACAACTTCAATGAAGCTCTATGCTGGAATTTCCCTCAGCTCAGAAAGCAGTGTATCTGGGATTGTTAAATTACAAAGATGCCACACTATCTTTTAGGACATCTCTTTTCTTTGCTCTGAATTGCTTTTTTGTGATTTTCTTCCTCCTCCTTCTCACACTGCGGGCCGAGACACTAATTCATAGCTCTTGATTTACTGTAAAACTCTTTCCCATAGGAAGAGATGTATGTGCGCATGCACACATGCATTCAGGCATATGAATATGCCCAAGAAACCAATATAGAAATGGTACAATAAGAATGATGGGAGGACACTTAGAGATGTGTCCACTGAGGAAGATTTTTGAAATAGTTTGTTGATATCAGATACTGTGCCAAGCATAAAAGAAATTCTTGCACTTAATCCTGACATCAACTAAACGAGCCAAGTATTATGCTTATTTAAGATGTGGAAACTGAGGCAGCAGCAGAGAAGCAAATACATGAGCCTTGGAACCAGCTCATTTTGTTCTCAAAATCGGACTCTGGTGATTGCTGGCTGTGTGCCTCTGTAAGTTACTAAACTCTTTCAGCTCCACGGTAGTCATATGAAAAGGGGATAGGATCTATCTTATAAGGTCACTGTGAAGATTAAATAAGGTGCCAAAGCCAGATCATCAATGGTTTAGGATATGAATAAATAGTCCTGTGAATTAAAGTTCAAAATAATTTCAGTTGGTTTACAAAATAAAATGAAAAGTGCTTAAGTTAAAAACAAAACTAGTTCCCCCTTCATCTTCATTATTAGTGTTGTGTTAGAAGTACTAAGACTCCCTGATCTTCCCAATGTGACAGGGCTTTGCCCAGGAGGCAATGTCCCCAGAATTGATGAGGCTTGATTATGGGGAGCATTTCCTTGGGCCAAGTCTTGGCAGACAGCTGGCAAAATTCACTGGTTGTGTTCCTGACTTTGATTTTCTTTTGACCAAGAAAGAATTGGAAGATTATAAAACCACAGATATGGACCAGCTCTAGAGAATCTTGGGGGAGAATTAATGATTTTCAAATATTAGAATGTCCTTTGATTTGTGTACTTTTTAGTTCACAAAGATGAAAATTTTTCTCTTGATTAAAAAGATTTTCCAGTCAGTCCATCAGGGGACAAGTTCATTGGCTTGATTCTGGGGATACTTTCTGGATCCTGGTCTATGTGTAGACAAGCGCAGAGAGGTAGACACTCTCAGATAGCAGGGCAGCTGACTGGCAGCCACACCAAGCTGTGTTGATGTGCATGTTCCAGGAGGAAGCAAGATGGACAGGTCCCTCTCCAGTCCTGAGAGCAGAGGGTGGAAGAACTCCTGATTCCTTACCTCCAGATGTCAAGGCAGATAGACTAGGGAGGACACAGGGAAACCATCAGAACAGGTAAAAACACAGCTGAAGGAGGTGGACCCCAGACACTGAAAGAAGTCGGAAAGCACCAATGCAGTGAACTGAGGAAAAGATGCACCCCAGAATTTACAATGAAACTCTCACCCGCTGTTTTAGTCAGGTTTTTGTTTTGTTTTGTTTGTCTCTATGAGCAAAGAACAAGAACAATTAGAGAAGGAAAAGTTTATTTGGGGGCTCACAGTTTCAGAGATCTCAGCCCATAGATGGCCAACTTCATTCCTCCTGGCCTAAGGGGAGGAGGAATGAACATCACAGCAGAAGAGTGTGGTGGAGGGAAGCAGCATCATATCAGGAAGCAAAGACTCCACTCACCAGACAGAAAATATTCACCCCAAAGGCACACTCCCAATGCCCACCTTTTCCTGCACACTCTACCTGCGGTCAGTCACCACACAGTTAGTCCCCATGAGGGGATTAATTCACTGATTGGGTTAAAGCTGTCATAACCCAATCATTTCACCTCTGAGTGTCCTTGCATTGTCTCACACATGAACTTTTGGGGAACACCTGCTATCTAAACTATAACACCCACCAATGCAAATCATTAAGGCTGAAGAACAACAAAATGTCTTCTAACAAATGTAATGAAGAGAATGATTTACTAATGCAAATTTACACTCTCTCCAATGTCCCCCTTTGACAGGTATTTCCTACCCAAATGTTGAGATAAATGGCCAGGTGCTTTCTTTGTTTATTTTTAATTCGTTATACATGACAGTAGAATGCATTTTTAAATTTTTTAATTCTAATTTGTAATATATGACAACAGAATGCATTACAATTCATATTATACATATAGAACACAATTTTTCATGCCTCTGTACACAAAGTAGAGTCACACCATTAGTGTCCTCTTACATGTACTTAGGGTAATATTGTCCATCTCATTCCACATTTTTCCTGCCCCTATGCCCCTTCCCTTCCCCTCCCTCCCCTTTGCTCTGTCCAGAGTTCCTCTAATCCTCCCATGCCCCCCCCAACCAGCCCCATTATGAACCAGCATCCTTATATCAGAGAAAAGATTTGGCATTTGGTTTTTGGGGATTGTCTAACTACGCTTAGCATTGTATTCTCCAACTCCATCCGTTTGCCTGCAAATACCATGATTTTATAGAATGAATTTTGACACATTGTACACAAATGGAGCCCAACTTCTCATTTCTCTGGCTGTATAGGTGCACAAACTGGCAAAAGTCAATTCTGAGACTCAGAGCCTCCTGCAAGGCAACAGCTTCCATCTTCCAGGAAGAGTGGGCTGCCCAGGAACAGCGAGGCTGGAGGAGGCAGGAGAAAAGGGTTAGTCTGTGAGCTCTATGGCTGGTCACTGACTCTATGAGGGATACTCTTCCCTGTGGACGGTCCCTGAGACATCTATGGGTCGTCCATTCCCCGCTCGGAATATCTTTCCTTTGTTCCATCCACCTCCTAAATTCCAGCATCAGGAGTCAGCTCAAAACCACAAATTCTGAAAGGGCCACCTAGGTGACTCCCACCCAACATCCCTCTCTTTTGTCACATTTGATGGAGTGCTGCTAGTTCCTAGCCTCAACTCCCTGCATCAGGGTATGGGTAGCATTAGGGGTGCACATTCAGGTTTCTTCTTCATCTTCATTATCAGTGTCAGGTTAGAAGTAAATACTAAGATTCCCTGATCTTCACGATGTGCCAAGGAGGCTGACGTCCCTAGAATTGATGAGACTGAGGACGAAGAGAGAAACCTAATTTAACAAAATTTTGGCTTGATTATGGGGAGCATTTCCTTGGGCCAAGTAATGGCAGGCAGCCGGCAAAGTTCACAGGTCGCATTCCTGACCCGCGTCTCCAGTTCCCCGCCCGCGAGAGGCCGCTGGAGCCGCCCTCAGCGCAGGTGACAGGAGCCCGGCGGCTCTGCTCCGCCGCCTAGAGCCTGGAAACTGTCATTGCGCCCAGGGACCCTCGAGCTGAGCAGCAGGAGCCGACCCCGTACGTAGGGGCCGGCGGGCGCACTACACTGGCAGTCTGAGGGTGGTGTCTGAAGTCAGATGCTCCCTGTCTTTTCCTTGGCCTGGGTGACAGGCTCGCGCTGCCCTGCTCCGGGAGTCCCGGGTTGCCCCGCCCAGCCGCCCGCGCCCTGCTCGGTGCGTGCAGAGTCCCCGCCCCCAGTCCCCACCCCCCGTAGCCTTAGGGGGGCACCCCCATTGGGGCTGGAGGGTGGTCCGTCGTGCCCTGGTCGCCGAGTGGCGAGAGGTGACGGTAAGCTCCTTCCGATTTCCGCCCGCCTGGCAGCGCTGAGGGGTAGTGCCAGTCGGGAGGCGCTCGGTCCTCCCTCGGCCCGCCCGCCCGCGAGGGGGGCCGGCCCTGCTTTGCCAGCGCCTTTTTTCCCCCCGCACCGCGGCGCCGCTCCGCCACTTGGGCACCTCAGGGAGGGCAGGAGGCTGGAGCGCCTGCTGCCCGCCCGCCCGTAAAATGGTCACCTCGGCTGGACAGCTCGCCCTGTTCGCGCTCGGTAAGTACACTGCCTGCTGCTCGTGGTGCGCCCTCTGCGACACCCCGCTTCCCCCGTCCCTTCCTTTTCATTTTTTTTTTCTGGGGGATTTCTGTGCAGGCAGGAGAGTTGAGGGTGGCTAATGCTTTTAATGGGTTGGAGCCTGGGAGGCAAAGGGAGACGCTAAGAATTACAAAGAGAGGGACTGTCAAGCGCCCGGGCTTTCCCTGGGTAGTGGCCGCCTGGGCGGTGCGTGAGAACGCCAGGGAAGGGGAAGCGGTGTGTGAACGGGTTTGAACTTTAATCCGCCGCGGCTGTGTGTCTGCTCGTACACAAGCCCACACCTACTGCTTACCTGGCTGCCTCCAAACCGGTCTTCACCGGCGTTGGTGGCGTGTAGACTCTGAGCCGCTTTGGAGCCGGGGGTGGGCGTCCGACCCTCTCTGGCTGGCCTTTGCTTGGTATCTTGTACCCCCTGCCTACCCTTGAGCCCCAGACGGACAGAAGTTCAGGGTCCCCTTAGGCGCCCTCAATCTTCTAACTTTAAGAGCTCTTGAGCTTTGGGGTAGGTTTTGGATTTTTGTGCGGATTAGTTTTTCTTTTAATTAACTTCCTTGGAAGAAGTGGTTTCAGTGTCAGTCGAGGGCAGGAGTGAAACCCTAAGCAGAGCGTTGCCAGTTTCCTTTGAGTTTGTTCTTGGAAATGAATGAGGGGTGGAGGAGGGGAGGGGAAGTTAAACCGCGCACACCTGGGGTTGGTCTGGGTGGCCCGTGCGCTTTTCTACCATGAAGTTCATAGGTATGTCCGTACGCGGTCAGGAGCTCAGGGGTGCACGCTGTCTGGGACTCTTGCCCCTAGTGGTATTGGGTCTCTCAGGTGTTAGCTGATTGATGATCAGTCCAGGTGTCCCGGTTACCGCTGCAGCCTTCAGTGGAAGGAATTGTAGCTATCTCCTGAGTCTCACCTTGCAAAGCAAGTTGCTGGCTACATCGCTATAGGACCATTAAAGTGTGAAGAAAGCTTTAGAACACACCCCGCAATGCCCAGAGCTGCGACCTCATCCAGTTAGTGTAGGATTGCAGGGGGTTCATGGAACAGCCTGCAGTACTGTCCTTGATACCGTGATTAAGGGTGATGAAGAATCGCAGCAGCAGGGAACTCATCCTCTAGGGGAAAATATGGGGCAGTCGTGGAAGGAGATGCTCTCTGCATCCTCGCCTAAAACTCACCAACAGGTGATATGATTATAGGCAGCTTTTCACCTCCTTCCTAAGAGCTCCCCCTTTTGCATTTTGTATTATGTATTGTGTATTGACTTGTTTCAGTACAAAAAATTGTTTTAAAAGCAGTGAAACATTGCAGATAAGTGGAAGCCTCCTGGATAGATTCCCTGTTCTGAGGTGGTGTTATGAGGTTTTTTTTTTTTTTTTTTTTTTGCAAATAATAGTAGCAATAATAGCTAACACTATGTGAGTGCTTACTGTGTCAGGCACACTACTAGTTTATTAACTCATTTAGTTTTCACACCCACCTGATTATCATTCCCATTTTCTCCAGGAGGGAAGAAAAGCCCACAGGGCCCACAGTGAGTAGTTGGACCAGGATTATAAGAATGTGGAAGAAATGTGGATAAGGAAATGTCACTTTACTTGTGGTCAGAATGGTACCAATGTCTCAGGAGTGGGATTTTGCTTTAAGGAGAGATTGGGTAGAATACCCTGGAACTTTCTTTGCTATTAAGTCAGGTTTCCATTGAACTCCTAGAACCTCAAGGTGGTTATTCGATGAAAATTTAGAGACAGAAAATGATGAAGGCAAACAAATTTGAGGAAGTCTTTGAAAGTTTTCTGCCCCTACCCACAACCTCCATCATAGCACACTCATAGCAAAGACGTGAAATTTTTCTCTTTTGTCTAAGAATGTTCTCTCCAACTTGGTCTTTGTTTCCTGCCTTAAGAAAAAGATGTATAAACATAAAAAAATTGATCAATATGTAAAAGCTGGCTCATACACTTCCAAAATGTGAGCAGTTGAAAAAAAGTAGAAAAAAAAACAGTAGTAATTTACACCACTAAAGACTCCTTTTTATTTATATTTCTTTAAAAGAAAAATCAGAGCTGTCAGTTCTGTGCATTTACTAGAACTGCTGCCTCCCACATGCATCTTTAATTTGCCATGTTTCCTCCAAAGCTGCTTTCCTCTCTAATTTTTCTTAAATTAGTTAAAGGCAGTTCCAGGCAAATCAGTCTGTTCCATTGCTAAGCAAGATCTAGAAAACCTTCCTGGCTGGGGACAGTCTGAGAAGGGCTATTAGGAGTCTGAGCTAATGCTTGATTACTTGGAACCTGAATGCTGCTGATTAATGCTTTGAGTGACAGAGTGTGGAGACTGTTGCCCAAATGGCAACTTTGGAAACATAACTCAGGTTCTCATAGGGGCTGCCATCCCATGTAGGGTTTCCATTGCTGGCAGACACACACCACAGGGTCTTGGCACTTCCAGTTGCACGTCCTCCTCAGTGTCCAGGGAACAAAATGTAGTCTTCAGCAAGATGCTTAGCTAATCTGTGCCTTGTTTTTCTCCTCTGTAAAATGGGGATGTTGAGAATTATCGGATATATTGAATATATTTAGAATGGTACTGGCTTGTAGTAGGAGCTTTTCAATCTTAATGCCAATTCACCGCCGTGTTGTTGTTGTTACTTGGTACCCTGTAAAATTCTAGGCAGCATTGCAAGTTACGTGGGTTCTATAACTGGAAGAGTTTGTCCATTTTAACTACCTCAGCTCCCTGCTCCTCACCATTTCTAGGCCAGAAAAATACCACCCAACCTGAAAAGCTACCTAGGTGATTTCTGGTGGATATCAATTGGTAGAAGTCAAACTCGAGCCAGTTTAGGAGTTCTTTGGGAGAGATGTCATGAGCTCTTTAATTTTTGATGTGAAGCATTTGTGCCTCCCTTTTAATATTCAATGATCACTTGTTTATTCAGGACAGCACTAAGTTCCATTTTTCTCATCTGTAAAGTGGGAATAATAAAACTGTACCCACCTCACAGGTTGTTAGGAGAATCAAATGAGATGATAAATATGGAAGCTATTTATAAATTATAAAGGCTACACACAAAATGAAATTGATTTTATGATACAGAAATGAGGTTATAACCCAAGATAAACATTTTTATAGCAGTTCTCATCAATGAGAACTGGAGGTAGAACTGGAGGCTGTTAGAAGATGCCAAGGGCGGGCGGAGGTGGAATAGGTCACCTTCCTTTTGGAATTTAGGACTGAGGGATCAGTAGAGGGACTGAAGTAAGACGTTTCTTTTCTCCATTACATGGAAATGTCATCTTTCAGAGTAGACTGTGAAGGTTTGCCTAGGACACATGTTTTCCATACTGGGCAGTCATAATTAGGGAGTGTTCACTTAGAATGTGGCTGTAAAGGGGTATATAGAAGACTTCAAGGCTGAATTCCCCCTATTTGCTTTTCCAGAATTTGGTTTCCTCAGGATAAAGTGATCTTTCTGTAAATAATGTCCCCTGCAAAGGGGACTTTTCTTTCAGGAGCAAATGATGCTTCGTGTTACTGTTACTGTGGTAACATATGAAAAATAGATGACTTTTTCATTGGACCTATCTCCAAGGACCTTTTCAAAGTGTGTTTTGTACAAGGTCCTAGTCTGTGCACTGCCACGAACAGGCACTGGCTCAGCCAGAATGAGAATGGCTTGTACACATGGAATTAGGCATCTTCTGTTTGGTTTCACACTCGAACCTTCCACAGTATCTTCTACAGCAGTACCCTTAAATCAGAATCACCTAGAGGGTTGGTAAGCACAGGTTGCTGGCCCCAACCCAGTGTTTCTGATTCTGTAGGTGGGAGAGTTTGCATGCCCAACAAGTTCCCAGGTGTGGCTGATGCAACTGGTAGGGAAGAGGCGGGTGGGACACTTCAAGAACCACTGCTCCTCAATCAACTGCCATTGGGGAACGTTCTGGCTTCAATTGCTTTGTAAAGTACATTCTGACATTTGTAAATACTGCTGTGGGTTTATGAACCATTATTCAATGTACTTCGAACGTCTGTCTTGCTGACCAGGGCAGAGTTAGAATTCTTGCTGAGATCTCTTAATTGTTATAAGTGTGCTTGTACTTTATCCGTGTAAGTTACACCCACTGGTCCTGTGTTATTAAAGTCACCAGCATTAATCATATTACTTATTTTATTATTATCACTATTATTTGGTACCAGGGATTGAACCCAGAAGTGCTTAACCACTAAGCCACATCCCCAACCTCTTTTTTATTTATTTATTTATTTTATTTTGAGACAGGTTCTCTCCAAGTTGTTTAGAGCCTTGCTAAGTTGCTGAGGCTGGCTTTGAACTTGTGATCCTCCTGCCTTGGCCTCCTGATTATTATTTTTTTGATTGCCCCAAAGTTGACCATTGTTTTTGCCACCATTTCGAATATTTTTGATCACCTAATTTTAATTCTATCCTATATTTAAGGTTATTTCTAGATGAAGGAAGATGGGGAGTTTTATAGTGGTTTTGGCTAGCTTTTTTAATGTTCCTTATCAAATGGGAAATACAGAAATCTTTCAGAGAATCAGGAAAGCCAGAAATCTAGGCTATCAGAACCCTCTCTCAGGAGTTGTTCAATTGCAAGGCACATTCCCTTCGGGCCACCTCTAAAAATCTGGGTCAATTCTTTTCAAGCATTATGAGTTTATTGTATTGAAGATGACTTTAAAAATAAATAGTTATTACCTAGGCTTAGAAAGAGTTGGAAGTTTATTGAAATGGAGCTTGATGTCTTTTACAAGTGGTTTGTCTTAAGTCGGAGGAGACAATTTTTGCCTGCAGAGTTCCTCCCCTACTTGGTGTATTCTGTGATCTTGCATTTAATTTTTTTCTTGTCCTCTTTCTTACCTCAAGACCTTCTGTCTTCCTCACCTGTTTACACTCTTCAAGTACTTGAGGAAGGCTAGGATTTCCTTAATGGCTCAGACCTGAAACTCTTTTGTGGAACAGCTCTTCTGCTATTGCCTGGCCTTTTTTGGTTTTGGTCTTTGTGTTCACATTCCCGGTCCGGAATCCCGGGAGCAGAGCCCTGGCTCCTCGTATCCCTCCTTAGATAAGGGTGGTCGGTGCTTGGCCTCTGCTAGCTTGAGAGCTCCTTGGTTTCATCTCTACCTGGGCATCTCTGATCGTGGCTCCTGGAGTGCCTGGTGCAGGATACTTCAGGTCCAGTCTCTGTTGACAGTCACCGGGTTGTTAACATCAATCCTAAACAACTCTTTATTATGATCAGCAAGGGTGGTTACATACTAAGTCTTGCATTACCAACACCCCAGTCTTCAGAATGTTGTTTACTTGTTGTCAAAAAAAAATATGACTTAATGCTTTTAAACATTAACATTTATTTGCTCTAGCACATTTGGAAAATTAAGGAAAGTATAAGAAACTGCTTTAATGACTTATAATTCTGCCACCACAAGATAACCCTGTTTAACATTTTGTTAGAATCTGATGGAAGAATGTATAGGTAGATATTCCCTTCAAAAGTGTATAGGAAGCTGGGTATGGTGGTACACATCCATAGTCCCAGTGACTTGAGAGGCTAAAGAAGGAGGATCATAAGTTCAAGGCCAACTTGATGAGACCTGGTCTAAAATTTAAAAAATAATAATAATGGGTAGGAAGGTAGCTTGGTGTGATCAAGGATTCCTGGGTTTAATATCCAGTATCCACCTCCCCCGAAAAGTATACATGAGTTCCAGTTGGCTCACACTGTTTGTTTTTGTAATTTAACAATCTTTTTATAATAAACACCTTTATGTCATTAATATATAACATCATTTCTAGTGGCTGGGGAATATTCCCTTGAGTATAAATACTATAATTCAACCAATTTTGTATGATTTGGGCCTCATAGATCTTTCCTATATTTAACTTTTATACATAATCCACACATTGTTTTTGAGAATATTAACTAATACACCATTTTGGAAGTGAGTATGGTAATAGTTATTAATAACCGAGTCATCAGTTCCACATTTGCTATATCCTGTGTAAACTCTCATTGACATTTGCAAAGAAAAATGTCAATGATTGTTGAATGATTACCAGTACCACACTGCTGTAATTATTTGAGGAGATTCTATATTTTTACATGTAACATGGTGGTTTACTATGTAGATATTTAAAAGGATAAAGTTTTTCACGACAAATTCAAAAAGACAGTTTCCAGGATTATGTGAATAGTACAGTCTCTTGGTTTGAATGGGTTACTTTTTTTATAACAAGCATATACTAAGTTTATAATGCTGGAAGTCAAGGAAAATCAATGATACAACAGTCTTGTCCTTAAATGTTTGGCACATCTTTGATTATTTAGGATAAATTCCCAGAAATTGTCCTTTTTTTCTAGCAGTTTACAAATGTCTACTTTCTTGAATTTTCTATAATACCATAAGTTGGGCTTAACATTTGCCAGGTTGATTGGAGAAAAATATCTCAGCCACCTTTTCATATTAGCTATTTGTTAGAGTGGGTAAATTTTTAAATCATTTGTCATCTTGTTATTTTGCATTTTAACCTTTTCAAAATGTCTTGTTGATTTATCATTCTTTTCAAAGGGCTTTATGATGACAACATTTTATATAGAAAGGATTTTAATCATTTACCAGTCATATAAGTATTCTTCTTCCTCCATTTATTATTTATCTTTTACTTTTTGTTTATGGCATTTTGATATTCCTAATGTTTTTATTCTTATTTAGCAGAAATTTTAAACCTTTCTCTGTAAGTTTCTATTTTGCCTATGTATTGAGAAAAGCTTTCCTTTATCCTAAGGTGAGGCAAATACTTTCATACCTTTTTCCTTCTAATCTTTAGATAGTGGTTGTATATTGAAATAGTCTATCTATAATTTATTCTAGGGTATGTTATATGATACAATTCATATTTAATTTTTTTAATGAAAAGTCAATCAATAGTTTCAATTGCTATGGAATAAGCTATCTTTCCCCCTGTTGTTTGAAGTATCATCTTTATCATATGCTCAATTTTTATAAGTCCTTGAATCTAATTGTGAAATTTCAGTTTGGTTCCATTGCTTGGCATTCTGAACCTTGTTTTGAATTTGTTCATCTGTTTATTTTATTTACTGAGCACCTGTTCGGTGCTGGAAATACTTCTAGGTGCTTGGGAATCAGCCAAGAGGGATACAAGTCCTGGTACTGATGCATCTGTGTTCTAGTGGGTGAGACATCCCCCTGCTGTCTCTTCTGATTGGCTGTTGCTGGTCTATAAAAGCTCTTTTCATACTGGTGTTTTAAAAATTCTAAGATTCCTTCAATTGATTCTCTTAAGTTTTCTAGTTACATGGAATGCAATCTTGAATAATAACTTTCCCCCCTTCCTTTAAATATTCTTGTCTATTATCACTTTTTATAGTACTGACTAGAACTTCAAGAACAATATTTTTTAAAAAAGCAGTAGATATCCTTGTTTCTCTTCATAGATACGCTGATAATGTTTGTGCATTTAATAGTTAAATATGTGGCTGTGCTGACTTTTGGCTGTGTGTGTGTGTGGTATAGGTATATATACATATTTTTGTTTCTAAAATCTGCTTCTCTTTGTAATTTAACAAATGTTTTGCATTTTGTTGTATTAATTATGTGTGTGTGTGTGTGTGTGTATGATGTTGATGGACCTTTATTTTATTCATTTATTTATATGTGGTGCTAAGAATCAAACCCAGTACCTCACACATGCTAGGCAAGTGCTCTGCCACTGAGCCACAACCTAGCCCCTATATAAGTTTTTTGAAGCAGGAGGAGATAACATGTTTTTTTTTCCCTCACAATGTTCTAAGGACATTTATTGACTCAATTATGTTGACGCCATCTTTAAATTCTTGGCATGAACCCTTCTTGGCTATGTGGTATTATTTTCTCTCTATACTACTAAATTTGACCCATTGTGAGTTGTTTGGGACCTTGTTTTCCTTTTTTAGGTTTTGATATTAGCCTTACACCAACTTTCTAAAATAAATTTTGAAACATTTCATTGTGCTTTGGTAGTTGAAATATCATGAAAACACGTGGTTCTTGGGGAGGCTTCAAAGAAACAGCTTATGAAACTTCTGAGCCTGGTCCTTTTTCAGTGGTGTAGTAGTCAGCTTCTTTGCCTGTAACAAGACACCTGAAATAAAGAACTTAAAAGGAAGAAAGACTTATTTTGTTTCCTAGTTTCAGAGGTTTCAGTCCATGTTCAGTCCAATGGACATGGGTCCATTGCTTTTGGGCCCATGTGAGGCAAAATACTATGGTGGGAAATGCGTGGTAGGGCAGAGCTGCTAACCTCATGACAGCTGGGAAAGCAGAAGGAGAATCTGCTTTTATAACAGAGTTCCTCCCCCCCCCCCCCGCCAAATCCATTGAGCTGTGAATTCATAAATGGATTAATCCATTCATGAGGTCAGAGCCCTCAAGATCCAATCACCTCCCAAGAGTGCCCCCTCTGCATCCTACTGCATTGGGGACCACACCTTCAATGTGGGAACTTTCTGGGGACAGGTCAGCTCCAGACCATCACAAATGATTAGTTCAACTTTCCTATTTCTCATATCAGTTTTGATAATGTTTTCCTCACAATCTGCTTAATTCAGATTTGTAAAATTTAACATAGATTTATAAATAATCACTCCTGGGAAATTTTCTTTTTGCATCATTGGTGACCTTAACAAAGTAAAACAACGTCAGCACCAGAGTCCCTCAAATAAAATAAAATAAAATAAAATAATCTTGATTACATTAGGCCGAAAATGATTTTGAATCATTAAAATTCAAGGGAAAGTTTCATAAGACCAGATACAAAGCTTCAGTTTGTTTGCATAACACATATACCAAAGTTGTCATAGTAATGACACCTCTGATTCAGTGGGGACATTACTGCTAGGTAGCATCCTCTGCTTCCTTAAGCTTTAAAGAGCTTAGAAACCTCCAGAAACACTATTATGGCCATTAGGTGCTACTACAGCACAGCCAGGGCTTGTGTGGGAGAATATCTTTTTATTGTTCATTGGCTTTAGTTTTTGTTTCTTTCTTTTGTTTTTAAGATCTGTACTTCTAGGTAAAAATATTAGATTCCTAAAGAGTGAGCATATCTGCAGCTTGAGTTCTTCAGGGCTTCTAATCTGAGTTTGAATGAGGTCACTCAGCAATTGTACTGGGTGCATGGAGGATAGATGTGTCTTTGCTGTTCTTTCGTCATCTCTTGCCAGGTCTGAGGCATTCTCCGGGTAATTACTGTACCTCCGAGAGGCACAGGAGATTAACTGGCTAAATGGTGCACGTAATGTGGTGACACAAAAGCAGCCAAAGCTGATAAATGAGAGGTTTGCAATTACACACTCTTCTCCCTTCTCTTTGCCAGGCCTTGGCAACCCATGAGGGGAAACACACATCTAGCAGACTTTGCTGGATTGAAAAAAGAGCTTCAAACCTGTAACTTTTACTGTGGTCTTGGCCCTGAGGAATTGGCATGTGAATTATGGCTGAACATGACCTGTTCACCTTGTTCGTGACTGACCTTGGTTGGAACCTCCAGGCTTGAGCCCTTCTCACCTTGCAGTGGTTTCTGGGTTATGAGTTTTGCATTCAAGTTTTGCATCATCAGGCTGGTTTGCATGCTGAACACACATGCAGATTGAAACAATGACAGATGTTTTTTGCACATAGCAGACTTGGGTGTTATAATTAGGGTTTCAGGGGATGACTCACAGGTCCCTAAACTGGAATGAAAGCAAACCTGGGGCCCAGGCTCTTTTTTTTTAGGGTTGTGAGGTCAACTCATAGATCATACAGTTGGAGAATCCTTCTGAATTTGGCATATTCCTGAACCCCATCAACCCACCCCCATGCCCTCTAAAGAAAATCCCCAAGGCAAACATAACTACTTGTGCTGGCCACAGTGTAGACCACTTCGTGTCCATAAAATTTGGTCACCTCTGGTTGCCACCTCGGTAGGTGGGTGTTCAGGACCTGCTCCTTCTCTATCAATCTTGGTTAAGCCCTGCTGATTCTTATTTTTTTGGATTGAACCCAGTTGTATTTAACCACTGAGCCACATCCCCAGCCCCTTTTTTTGTTTGTTTGTTTGAGATAGGCTCTCACTAAGTTGCTGAGGCTGGCTTTGAACTTGGATCCTCCGGCCTCAGCCTCAAGAGCTGCTGGGATTACAAGCATGTACCACCGTGCCCGACTGCTCATTCATTTTCCCAAAAGGAGGCATAATCCAGAATTTACAGACAAGAGCATCTAAAAACACCCCCAAATCCTGCTCACCAGACATCTTACCAGGTTTAGCTACTGGCTACGCTACCAGCCTTCTTTCTGGGCATAGATACAGATATTTGTATATTCACATTTTCCCTCCAAAAACAGCATTTGGTGGATTCTGTTTTAAAATCTGCTTTTCACTTATAGTACATAGGGACAATATTTCTATGGTAAACATATACATACATAAATGCATTTTATGGCTATAATGAATTCCATTATACAGCGTTCACTTAACCATCTCATACTGATGGAGATGGAAATTGTTTTAAACTTTTAAATATTCAAACCTGAAATGAAAATTCTTGCAGCATATTTTAATCATTTTCTATGGATAAGTCCCCAGAAATGCATTTTTCCACTTAATATAATGTTTTGACAACATACTTTCCAGAAAATCTTGTGCATTTGTAATTTTTATCACCTATGTGTGAATGCATATTTATCAGCAAACCTGCCTGTGATGAATATTATCATTTTCTACACTATGTAAATTAGTATTATCTTAATTTGTATTTCATTGGTTTTTAGTAAGATTGAATGCTTTTTAACATTCAAGTATTTCAGTTTATTTTCTTGTGAATGACATATTTATGTCCTTAAACCATGTTTAGATAGGTTCTTATTGATTTGTAAGTGGTTTTTAAAATATGCCTTTAAAAATACGCCTTAACAATATGCCTTAAAATATGACTTAAAATATGCCTTAAAATATTTTGTCTTTTAAATTCATATGTGTTGTGTGTTAGGCTTACAGAAGTGTGGTTTTGATTTTGGTTTTAACTTTTAAAGTCTTAAAATCTGTTCATAATTTCTTGATGGTTTCTCCTTTTGTGTGATGCATAATTTTGGTGTAGGAAGCGCTTTTTCTATGGCCTGCTGATTCCTAATTTTTTTCTTGTACTTTTAGGTCTAAATTTTAATTCAATGGGAATATATTTTGGGTGTCAAATACAAGATAAAAATCTAATCTGTCTTTTGTCAAATAATGATCCAGTTACTCTAATATCATCTGTTGAATAATTTTTTTTTCTGCACTCACAGATTTCATCCCACATTTTTGTCACCTGAGACGTTCTTAGGAGTAGTTGGGTCTATTTGTGGCGTTTTCATTCTGGTCCACCGATCCGATGATCACAGCTGTAAGAACCACTCTTTGGGATTAGGATGTATCATTGTCCTAGGAATTTGGGGCAAGAAATATTGAGAACCAGGAAGATAAACAGTGTGTTACAGTAGATACTCATCACTTCTCCCTGTGATGAGATTCCTCCTCCCCTGCATCCTAGGCAGTGTGGGAGGGGGGGATTACTTACCATGTTTATATCCCTGGAGAGATAGGATGATTTTTCTCATTCCCTAGGGTGGCTAGGGCTGGTGGGCACTGGGTCTCACTGTACTGAAAAGCCTGGTGAGCCAGATTATATTCCCCTCTAGTCTTTCTGGAACTCTATGCTCTACAGATAGAAATTAGAGATCACAAGGCAGGCCTACAATCCACCAGGTGGCATTCTGGTGAACTGAGACTTTATATTTTCATGTCACCTTCTCACGTGGGAGTGCTGTAGAATATGACATGACATGCTTGGAACCACAGACCAAACCTGGTGCATCACTCTCTGGAACTTAGATTCATTAGAGACTGAGAAAGGAACTCCACCAGCTAGTTATAACATGGTTTTCTATATTAAAATAAATTCAGATGTGTTAGTGAATAGAATTAAAGATTGAAATATCAAAAGTAATTTTTAGGATAAAACATAAGACAAGATAAATTGTGACTTCCTTCCCCCATTGGCTTATTTAAGACTCTGCTCCCAGAATCAAGAGAAATAAGTACAAGTTTCCTCTCTTTACCACTTTGGGGGTTTTGCTGGAAAAGTTTGAGAAGTTCTGTCCCATATGGATGACTAATTTTCAGATACTTAGAGTAGAGCATAACAGTGACTTAAATAACTATCATTTTCCAGTTAATGTATTTAATATGTTTTTTCTGATTTTCTAAAGTGGAAGCTTAGATTATTGACTTTGGACCTTCTTTTGTGATAGCATCATTGAATGCCATGAATGTCCCCATAAACACTACTTTTTCTATACCCCACACATTTCAACAAGTTATGTTTTTATTTAATTCAAAATATGTTTATTTCTTTTGATATTCCTTGTTTTGATCCATGCACTTTTTAGAAACATGTTGCTAATCTCGTAGATGGGAATTATTCTAGCTATCTTTCCATTATTAATTTCTAGTTTAATTTCCATTGTGGTTCATGAGCATCCATTGTATGGATATTTCTTTAAATTTGCTAAGGCAAAGTGTGTTTTCTTGAGAAGAATGTGTATTCTGCTGTTGTTAGATGACATAGTCTATAGATATCCATTATATCCAGTTGATTGATAGTGTTGTTGAATTCATTTATGTCTTTACTGCTTTGTGCCCACTGGATCTTATCATTTCTGATGTAGGGGTATTGAAATATCTACCTGCGATGGTAGATTCAGCTTTTTACTTTTGCAGTTATATTAATTTTTGCCTCATTGACTTTGGCACTGTTGTTAGGCACATGTATACATTAAGGGTTGTGTGATTTCACCATCTTTAATGATTCTAAAACTATTTTAGAGTCTTTCAGTACCTGTGGTCATCACTAGTAAACCCTTTACCCCCATGTGGTACCTGTAGTTGATGCTGAATTTGCACTATTACCTGTGAATGGGAAGTTCCGGTGAAACTTGATTTCTGACTTAATTAAACAAAACTCTGCTCTATTTTAATTTTCTTTGTATGTGTGTGTGGTGGGGGAAGAACCAGAATTAAAATCATTATTTGAAATTCCTGGAATAATTCTGTCTTAGGGTCAAGATGATAGACCTTCTTCTGTTGAGGCCACGATTTCAAATTAAGTTCTTTTTTTGAACCTCTATGAAGATTTTGACTAACAGACTGGTTACGCACCAGTGAACCACTTGAAAGTTAAAAGATTTATGCTTAGGAAGACAACATCCACTCACTATGTAATATGAGCTTATTTTCTGGTGATGGGCCTCTTTCCCTTACTCTGCAATAGGCGGAAAATAACCAGAACAGTCCTTTCAACTCAATTGGTACTTTGGATTTCAGATACAAGGCAAGGCATTCTTAACAGTAAGAATGGATAGTGTGGAGTATCGTGGCTACCGTCTCATGTAGGATATGTTAAGTGATCAAACAGTAGTTGTGATTTTTTGTGAACCAAGTCTAATGTAACATTTAGTTCTTAATTTACCCAATGTAGCTACTTTACTCACTTCATGCTGTATCTATCATACAGCCAATGGGATGAACAACAAAAATAAGATCAATCAGCACAAAGGGAGGGGTCCTATTGATTTGTTCACTTTAGTAGATATAGAAGCACGTATCATTACTCTGCTGGATGGTGGTATTAATACCTAGGGAACCATGACCTATCCTTTGTCCCTCAACCCCCATGAATTTCTTGTGGATAGCGGCACAAGCAGACATCATTTTTTTTTTTTAAACGAAAGGGCATGAAATGCAGAGTCGATGTCTTGGGCTCAAAAGGAGTTGTCTTGGTAAAATAGGGCAAGGGTACTTTGTGTTGATAATGCCCCACACTTAGAAGGGTGCTGGCACATGGAAAGTTCTTTAAGTGCCCTTGCATGCTGCACAAATTCCTTTAACACATTTAGCAGTTCTGGGAGTTACACTGAGTATTCCCATTTTATAGATGAGGAAACTGAGACACAAAAATGTGAGGTAACTTGCCCACGCTTCCATAGCCAGCATGTAAAGGAACCAGGTTTTGGATCCAGGGCCCTTACCTGCTATTCTAGCCACCCCAGAACTCATTCTGGTTCTCTTTGTCAGTCATGGAAGGCTGTGAGTGCTGAGGTGCCTGGAATGGTTCATGTGTGTGGGAGCGCCATTTTGTGGCAGACATTGACCTACGTGTAGTCAGACTTCAGACAGCTCCTCCCTTGCATGGTACCATGTTGAGAGTAATCCCCATGCAGGTCATTGTCATGAAAAGAAAGACTACGACTTCTTAATACTATGAAATATCATAAAGAAATAACTATGGTAGAGGGCCTTTTCCCTCTTCTATGGAGCCAAGGTGTTCCCACGACAGATAATCAGTCACATGAGACAAACTATTGACATATCTTTTTTTGTGATCCGGGAACTTATGATAATTTTGTTAATAGGAGCCTGTTTTCATTGCAAGCATACATTTCTTTCAAAAAGGTGTTTATTTTAAAGGGGGGATCTCGCCCATGGATGCAATCTGTCCCCCAGTAGGTGACATGCCTGAAAGTCACAAAGCTTGTGACCTGAAGCCTCTAAAATCCTCTGCTGGGGTGCTGTCCCCAACGCCTCCTTCTCCCACTTCAACTCCAGCCAACATTCCCCCCAAATAATAGCAGAAGACAGAGGAGTCTTTCACACTTGTGAGTTAACACATTTAGTTCTTCACAGTCCAACTAAAGATAGAACCTGCATTAGCACGTTCGCTAATAGCTGCCATACTTCCAAACGCCTCTCCCCCAACTTTAGCGATGACACATACCCACAAAAAGCACAGGCATTTCTAGTTGACTGTATAGAATAGCAGACAAGAACACAAAGAGCACTTGCAGTTTGGCTTGCACGTAGGAGCGTCACTCGGCTGGAAGCATTTTTTGATGGCCTTTGCACCTCTGATTTGTCACTTCAATATCTGGTTAGAGTCTGGATCCCAATGTGTTCCAGAAGGGCCACCGTATGATCATTCTTCAAAAGTGTGCTCAGGGTGTTTTTTTTCTTTGGGGAAAGGTGAGAGAGTGGTATACACGGGCAAACCATGTATTACACATGAAACAGCAAGTGTAATGGATTCTTTTAAATGGACAGTTTTTAAAAATCTGTATATTAAAGGACCTTATTGGATGATCCTTTTCTAGAAAAAAAAAATCTCCCCTTAATTTGTGAATCCAAATCATTCACACGTCTGATTTGCTTGAAGCAGGTTGCATCCACTACAGAGTCCAAAAAAATAAAAATAAAAAGTTGACTCACTGGTGACTGTACACAGCTCATTCTGCTGGGCCACCGGGAGGAAGAGGTGATGTTGTCAGACACCAGCTCCTGAGACAGGAAAGAGAGCAGCTTATTATGAAATTGCTGTTGCTTCCAGAGCAGAGGCCTCCTATCTTGCCTTTCCCACAGGTTTTCTGCACCTCGAGCTGTGGTCTCTTCCTTTGAGTCTCCTAATGTCTTGGTGACCTGCTCCTTAGCCCTCCTTCCTTGTCTGATGGGTGCCTTTTAGTTGTAACATTCTGTGGTGGGGGGGTGGGGGGGCAAGGTTTAAGTTGGGGGAACAGATCAGTCACTTTGGGTCAAAAATTTTCATCTTTTCAGCTTGTACCTTTGAACCCCAGGATGTCAGAGGACACAGAGCTGGTGAATGATAACAAGGAAAAGGATTTCTAACAGGATGGGAAAGCACCTTGCCTCCTTGTTCAGAGATGCACTTCTATCACCAGGGAACAATATTTTCTGGCTGTTTGGGGTTCCTCTGTGGGAGGAACTGCCTAAAGAAGGGAGAGGACTCTGCTCCAGCAGGGGACTCTCCACAGGCCAAGGATGGAGACTGTCTGAGAGGTCACAGACAGCTTATCTGCACTCCCAGCCTTGAGAAACGAACTGCAGGCCTAGGGGAGGGGTATGTTTTTGTTTTCGTTTTATCCCAGAAAATATAATATGATATGCATCTTCCCTTGAATATACTTCCTTCAACAAAGCAGGCACCAGCTGCCCTTGTGAGTGGGGGTGAGAGCAGGCTTGCCGGTTAACTACCTTCCTGGTGTGTGTGGTCTGCTTCTCTGAGCTGGCCAGGGCCCCAGAGCCTGGTTCTGGCTTAGTCCAGGGTCCCCTCTAGGGCGGTGATGACTTCTGACTTCACTGGGAGCAAAGCAGAAGTGGACAAATGGCCTCCTTGTTTGGCCTTGAAGATAAAGTCATAAATTTTTGTGAAAGTGTGTATACCGCCCCCACCCCCAAAGTGAGATAACTGGAAACCACTGAAGAAATTCTGGGGTGCTCCACCTTGCCTAGCTACATGCTGCTCTTGATTTTCTCCAGTTTAGCTTCTTGTATAAATGGCTAAGGCCTTGTTTTCACCTGGGCTGTTTCTCTCCTGATGAGCTATTTTCAGAGGCTTCACAGGCAAAACTTTCTGAAAATCTGGGGCTTTGTTTGTATAAAAACATTTTGCTTTGAGGAGGTGGGTAAGTCTGTGTGAATAGCCATTGCTATTCTTGCATATTATCTCCCTTGTACTGGAGTAGGGTATACTCATACCCATTGGTGTCTTTGGGTGACCTCTTACTGTATTGGCAGTAACATTTCTGTGTGAGTTCATGAGTGTGTGTGTCTGTGTATGTGTTTAGTGTGTGTTTCATCTAGAGTTTTCATTTCCTACTTGGTGGGCGTTTTATTTCACCTTTCCTTTTATGCCTATTCTCAAATTTCTGCAGTAACAGTGGTTGGCTAGTATGTGTTTATTGATTATAAATAATTTACCCCCAGAATCTCTCTTCATTTTCCCCTTCCTTCCCCTCTCCACCTCTTACCCCCAGAACATCATTGACCTAGCAGCAGATTTTTTTTTTTTTTGAGCAGAAGTGGGAAGTAAATCCATCTTCTAGGCCAATTCTGATCACTTGGAAGTGGTTGTTTAGAAGGAATTGATGGGTGCATCTGAGTTCAGTGGGAAACAGTGCTGTGATCAACCAGTAATGTCTGCTGTGGGTTCAGCAGAGAGGCATTGATCTGTGTGTCATGTATTTGACTTCCTGCTTGAGATGATGGGCTTAAGAATGAGAAAAAGATGAGTTTCCAAGAATTGAATGTATCTCTACTTATGTTGCTAATATTTCATGCCATATTAATTTTCTTAAAAACAGTACTTAGGCTTTGAAAAAAGTGGTCCATAAACCTAATCCCACAGCCATGTAAAAGTACCAGTGAGCCCTTGTTAGACAGGGTTAAATTAGTATCCCAGCAAGGCAAGGAGCCTGGGCGGGTGTGGACTGTTATGTCCTGCCATCCTTCAGGACACTCTAGGGTGTTTTCCTCCCCTGAAAATAAAAGCAAAAGCAAGTCTGCCCACTGTTTCTGTTCTGTTCACATCTGACCACGTCTTGTGTCCTCCATGACTGCCATCTTCATCCCCCACCTGACTGCTGCAGGAGTCCCATCCCACTCTTTCCAGGTTCCATTGTTGCCCCTTAAGACTTCTTCTGTCCCTAGCCCCCTGAGGGACTCCTCTGTTTAAAACCTTCCAGGGACTGCCCAGAGAGAAATAAAATCCAGACTGTAGGGGTCCCCACAGGACACCTCTGCCCTAGCAACTCTCCAAGCTCATTTCCACCGCTGTCCTGCCCCAGCCACACCAGCCTTCCTGATCTTTTTTTGGCCATCTCAGTTCACTGCCACCCCAGGACCTTTGCATTTGGTGTTCCTTCAGCCTTGGGTGCTCTTCCATCACGTCTTTTCAAGGATATGCTCCCTGGTTTTGTTTAGATGTCTTTCAGATGTCCCTTCTTCAGAAAGGACCTTCATGATGACCCTTTGTATACACGTACATCTTCAATACAGAAAATACTCAAGTGTCCGCATTAGTTCTTGGAGAACTTCTATGATAGAAAACTTCTATGATGAAGATTCTATGATAGAAAAGTTCTAACAATATCTTTTTATTCCAGACTGAAAGTATCTGGATTCTTCAGGGTCCTTAGAAAGTTCTCCTGCTTGACTAGGCACTCAAGGATTATCTTCTTAGTTCATGACCCCTGGCCTTCTCTCTGGGACTGTCTGGCAGGCTTGGTATGAAAAGGAACTGAATTCATTCAGCAAACATTTCTTGAGAGCTGTCCTAGGCACTGAGAATACAGTGGACCCAAACACACACCCCTGCCCCACAATCCCATCACTTGATCCCAAGGAGGCAGAAATAAAATGTTGAGTTGTGGGAGGAAAAAATAAAGCAGGAGAGGGATGAGCCCCTTGCTCATGACCTTGTACTGGGTTTTACAGGAGGATGATGCTGGACAACTTGAAAGCCCCCAGTCTCTCTTGCTCCTTTCCTACCTGAAGTGTAAGCAGGGGCAGGAAGAAGAGGGTGGGATGGGTCTCAGTAGCTGCAACCTCCTTTGATGATGAAGGCTGTCTGCTGCCCCCTCAGGCCCCTGTCATAGATGAAGCTGGAGGGTGCATTAACAGCAATCCCTGCTAACGCTTGTATTCTGCCTCAGTCACAGAGCATGCTGACCGCAGATAGAAAAATTGTGTTGGTAACTTCAGCCTGGAGGGAGCAGGTCTCAGATACATTGTTTTATGTGAGAAACCACAGAATCCAGGCCACTGGCCCTGAACACAGAGTACTGGATTTTCTTGGTTGTGTCCAAGGCTGCTCAGATTCCCGACTGCCTTCTGACCTCCCTACTGAAAGCCTTCTCTGGAAGACCCCTCACACGTGGCTCTGCCCCCTCCGCCTTCTGCCCCCTCCATTGGGTCTTCTGGGGCCCATTTCTACAGGGGTCATGTTTTTCCCTGCTTCCTCTCATCTGATGTGCTGTCAGTTTGAGAGTGAGTCTCGGGTACAGGATGGCCCAGCCCAGGGAGCTTGGCCACTGACCAACGCTGGCCATTGCTTCCCCTCAGAAGCTACCATCAGTAGAGACTTGTTGAACCCAGCCTTCCAACATGACCCCATGACAGAGGAGAAGTTACTGTGCTCTTGCCCTAAGTTTGCAACCAGGTAGAATTCATAGTGATGGCAAAAGCTAACTTGTCTTCTGACTTCACACTGGGGAGCAGTGGGTAGTGGATGTGCTGAGAGCCTTGGTGCTCTGTGGAAGGCTTGTGGTCTGCAGCCAAGCAGCGTCTCCTCTGCCTTTCTAGAAAAGCCCAACCCAAGTCATGCCTTCCTAGGAGAAGAACCTTTTAGGGAATCAGTGTGGCTGGACAATTCATAATATGGAGAAGATTAATTCACTTTATCATGTTGTAGTTGTCATCAGCTGGGTTTTTTTGGTTTGTTTTGTTTCATTTGAATATTTTTAGAGCAATTTCAGGTTTCAAGAAAACTGCACACGCTGTTCTGTTGTGAGCATCTTGCATTGGTGTGGGATGTTACAATTGATGAGCCAATATGGGCACATTATTATTAACTGAAATCACTATTATTTAACTAAAATAAGTCATAAACTATAAATAAGTCAAAACTAAGGTCCTGGTTTACATTAGAGTTCAGTCTTGGTGTTATACATTGTATAGGCTTGGATAGATTTATAATGACCATTATAATTCACCATCATGGTGTCCTGTGGAGTAGATTCACTGCACTGAAAATCCCCTGTTCATCCCTTCCTCTTCCCCATCTTAAGCTCCCGACAACCACTGACCCTTTCACCATCTCTATGCCTTTTCCAGAACACCATAGTTATAAGTAGACAGTAGAGAGCTTCTTCCACTTCTTGAACCTTATACATCTAAGAGTCCTCCCTGTATTTTTATTCAGTATAATATCCCATGGTAGAACTGTACCATCATTTATTTATCTGCTTATCTATTTGGGGACATCATGGCTGCCTCCTTGCAGGTTTTGGCCATTTTGAATGAAGCTGCTGTTAACATTCATGCACAGGTTTTTCTGTGGATATTAGTTTTCAACTCTTTGGGGTAAATACCAAGAAGCATGATTGCTGGATCGTGTAAGAGTATGTCTAGTTTTGTAAGAAACTGCCAAACTGTCTTCTGAAGTGGCTCTTCCACTTCACCAGTTGGTCTCGATGCCTAAACCACTTTGCATTGAGATGGGTCTGGTTTCTCCAGGCGATACCTCATTCTCTGAAAATGAGTAATCCAAGATCTTTTCTCTCTGTACTCGTCTGGGGCTCCGATGTGGAGTACTACCTCTCTGTTCTTTTTTCTGTGGTCCTCCTGTTCTCACTAGAGCTGAGTCATTCTAGAAAAAGAGGATTTTTTTTTTCCCTGTTCCTTCTTCCCTTTGACTCCTCATCTCTGCCCTTCCCAACAAAAACCAAAGTGGTCAGTAGGGAAAGGGCAAGATCAGGTTTGGTGGGGAGCTGCCACCTTCCTGGAGGAGAAATGCGGTGTCCTCCATGTGTGCTGCATGGTTTCAACTAGGTTTTTGTTTTCCTTTGAATTGCTTTAAACTGATGCCACCAAAAGGCACGTGATGCTCTCTACCCCCCAGCCCCGTGTAGATGGCAGGTCTCCTTCCTTACCAGTTTGTCCCCATAGTCAGCAAATGAGACTCTTCCTCAGGACCGAGGGCATTTGCAGCCTCCACTGAGCAGCTTTGCTACACGTGGCCGTGAGAACCTGTGGTGTCCCAAGGGGAATACCTCAAGATCTCTAAAGCCCAGCAGCAGACCAGGAAAAAGTCGAGTGCCTCACCCTGTGTTCCCTTCCCTCCCTTGAGTTTCTGAATCTCCTTGGACCCCCAGCTATAAAACCCTGGGAACCATTTTGTTTGTGGCCTGTCAATCTTGCTGCTTTATGGACAGGCTTCCTATTGGGTTAATAGAGAAAGACACAGACAGATGGACCAAGGATGGAGAGAAAAACTGACAGGGTGGAGCATTCCAGTTAAATGAGGGTGGAGCAGATCACCACAGTCCACTGAAAGCTTCTCAGAGGCCACATACAGTTTACAGTCACCTCTTGTGACTACCAGCCAGTTCCATTTCCCCTGAGTTTTGAACACTTCTGCCCAGGTGCAGTTGGAAGCTGACTGGCCCGAGGTTGAAGGGACTTTCGCTACCAGGGTCCACGGTGTCTCAACAGGGAGCACTGTTAGCATCTTAAGCAGGACAGAGTCCTGTGCATTACAGAAACTTAGCATCCTGGGCCCCACCCATGAAATACCAGGGGTGCTCCCCTAGTCCTTTGGCATCAAAACCTGCCCCCAGGGGTTTCGGGTGCTCCAAGGTAGGTGTACTACCAGTGGAGAGAAGCCCTAGGCCAGGGGATGGTCTGGTGGGCTCTTCAGTGAAAGGTAAAGTCTGGTACCCTCTACCCACTCTTCCCTTGGGCCCTTTGGCAGCTGGGTGCCTACACTTGTCACCCAGGCCTTTGTCACCTGTTTCCTCCTCTGCTCCCTCCCTATTCCCCAGCTCCTGCCCTTCACTTCTGGGAAAAGAACTGAGACATTTTCCCAGCTTGCAATGTGTTTTGGGTTAAGAAATATGGGCCTACCAAACCTTAAAGGTGTTTCCCCTTAACTCATGAAGATCTGTAGTTCTGGGGACTCGTTGCCTCCTGTTTGACCTTGCTTCTCAATCAGCCACCTCATCTGGTCAAATGAGCTGTCCGAAGGCAATGGGGAAGGTGGTGATAAGCACTGGTGCAGTGCCATCTCCACCCCCAAGTGGCCCCCGCACCCAGGCTGACACTGCATTGATGGGAGAGTCTGCCAAGTCACCCTGATATTGATGTTGGCACAAACCCCAAGTCTTGCAATGCCATCCACAGGTTGGTCCTGGGGTGTTCTGAGTGTGGTGGAGTAGTGGGGAGGGATGAGCTTGTCATTCACAGGAGGAAATGGGGCAGAGTTCAAGGATTGCTTATTTTCATCTCCTCCCTGCTCATACCCTACTTCTAAGCCACTGGCAGGGAGGGATGGCTCTGTATGGTCTTGCCACAGCTGAGGGAATGCCCCTGGCTGGGTTGGGGCTCCCAGGAGGCCAACTCTGCTTGTTTGAGGTCTAAACAAGCAAAACTCCTGCTGCCCTGGGGCCAGAGGGTGGCAATTCTGGGGCCACCATGAGGCCAGGGAAGCTGGGACAGGGCCAGTGGGCCTACACTGATGAGGTACAGGCTTGCCACATCCCTGGGACTCGTGCAGAGGTGGCATTTAGTGCCTGCACTTCTCTATTTAGCCATCATGTCTCTGAAGGGCCTGGGCCCTGCCCACAGAGCTGTGGTATCTGCCCGTGGTTCCCCAGTCTTATCTCTGGCCCACTCCCCCAGCTCTTCTTCTTCCTCCCTCCCTCTAGGACTCTGGGAAAGTCAAGTGTAGCCCTTTCCAGAGATACCTCCAGGCTCAGATCATAGTATCCGTCAGCTGGAGCAGGTTTCTGGAGCACCTTGGTTGGTACAGCATCTTTGTGATATCAGAGCTTGGCCCTGTGGCGCCTGCAAGTTGACTCACAGCTGGGGAAGTCGAGCCACCCGAGAGGCTCAGCGCTGCTGCTTCATTGCCTTATAGTTCCAGGAAATCAGGTGGGGAGCCAGCACAGGAGCAGGCTGTGAGGAAGAGGAAGTTCACCCAGGTCTTCGAAAAACCTTAACTCTGCCCAAGAGGTCTGCTCCTTCTTGGCAAAAAAATAGATGCGGCTAGATCTGTGCAGATGGGCAGGAGCACAGGGCCTTCCCCATCCCCTGCAGATGCTCAATGCCTTGAATCCTGATTAACTAATTGATTGCTAGGCAAGATGTGCTGCCCCTGTATGCCATTTGCTCTGGTTATAGGAAGGGGTCCTCTCAGACCAGCAGTTAGTGGGCAACATGGCTCTGTCAGACTTTGAAGTGGGTGAGGGCATTGGGACTAGTAGAGAGAGACGTCTATAGCAGTGTAAGGTATCACACCTGCCAGGAACAAAGGTGTCTCAACAGGCAGTGTCAGTCTCCTGTGTGGGTTTCCATAGTTTTTTATTGGTTGTTGGTTTTTTTTTTGTTGTTTTTTTTTGTTTTTTTGTTTTTTTTTGCATGCTTCCCTGGATGTCAGGAAGAGCACATGTCACCTCCTTTGCAGTTATGTCCCTTCCCTGCTAACCCTGTGCATGGGGGGGGGGTCACTTCTGGGCATTTGTTAGTTTAAATAGCTCAAAGTGTTTTTACAAATATTCTCACTTGTCCCTTGAAGTAGGGAAGGGAAGATAGTAATCAGTTGTCCTAAATCAGAGATGGTGGGAAATGAGATCTGGGCTAAGAGGGAGGGACAGAGAACTCTGAGTGGTCCATGTGGCTGACCTAAGTAGGAACCACTTCTGGCTCCATCACTGATAAGTATTAGGGGTGCAAGAGGAGAACCCTGCCTGCTGGAGCACTGGGGGCATCATGGAGAGTGTGGGGTTGTGCAGGGCCTAGAAGCCTGGGTAGAAATGAGGTCATGTGGTTGGGAGAGTGACCACATGGGAGAGAATGAGTTGGTGTGTTTAGAAGACTTGGACCTTTGGAGTGGAGGAAAGAGCTTGGATAGGGACCCTCAGAGCTACTTGGAGGAACACCGTTGAATGTTTTTGCTTCAACTGTGTCTCCTGGTCTAGAGTTGCAATTGTGTTTTGCTTGGAGAGCCCTGGGCAGAGTGGACAATGAGTGTTCCCTGGGCTGGGTAAGCTGCCATTTAATGAGCTCAGACATCCCTGTTCACTCCTTTGTTCTCCCCTTTGGGATATGTCCAGGCCTCCTTAGGGAACACTCAGTGTAGGGCTTTCCATTTTCTCAGTCAAGTTTCAGAAAAAACCAACAAAACTAAGAATGGGGAAAAAAAATGTTTCAGGGGTCATCTCATAAGGTGACCAAATGACTCAGGGTCGCCTGTCAGGCCAGTTCAGCTAACTTCACTCAGATCTCAGATAAGGACCACACTTCCTTAACTCCTCCGTGGATTTTCTATTCTAGTGACACTATTGACATCGTTATTTAAATAGACACATTTTAACACCGAACTGAATAATGGTGTAGCCAGACATTTATAGCAGAGTTGAATGTAATAGTTTTCAAGAATAGAAAGAGCATTTCCCATAGGAAGAAAAGGCTATAGAGGTTATAAGAGAAGGGATTTTTAGTTCCTCCCTCCCTCTTTGTGTCTTCCATGGGGTAGGTGCTCAGGAAGCACTTGAATTAATGAACGAATGTCAGATTCAATTGTGTTCCATCTCCACTGAAATCAAAGTAAAGACCATGACCTAAGCTTTAGGAAGAAAAGAACGTGAGAAGGATTGGCTGCTTTTCCTGTTCTCGCTCTGCACACTCTCACTATTCAGCTCCCTCTGACTCTCTTCTTAAGCTGGTGACCTCTCAGAAATTCAGTTCAACCTAACTGAACGCCTAATGAGGTGCAGGTGTTAGGACAGAGAAGATTAAGGAATGGCTCCTGGCCACACTAGAGGGGTAACCCAGATAAGATGTGAAAACTTCCAAACCACAAGTCAGAATAAAATAAGGAATGATTCCCTCTGACATTCAAGCAAGGCTTTGAGGAGCAAATTTGATTCCCATGGGTAGAGGAGGAGGCGTGGCAACTTGAGAGATCTACATGTTAGAAAACTTTATTGATGCATAACAATTGTACATATTTACTGGGTACAATGTGATGATTTAATATATGTGTCCATTGTGTAATGATCAGGTCAAGGTAATGAGTATGTCCATCACATTAAACATTTGAGAGCATCATAATATTAGTTACTGTCAATGGCAGTTGCCATTGGTTGCATGTTTATTATGTGCCAGTTAATAGACTATAGGTTTCTCATGCATCGCCTCCCTCCCCCATTTCTTCTTTACAATACACCTGTACAGGAGATGGATACCTCTTTATGTCATTTTACAGCAAAGGAAACTGAAGCTTGGGCAGGTAACTAAAAGTGAGTGGCTGCAAGGAACTTGAGTGAGGATCTGAATGGCGGGAGCCCAAGGCACTAAGCTGGGTTCTGCCTGCTAAGGGGTGGGGGACAGGGGGTGCAGGGGGCAGGGAGGGAGGTGCAGGAGGTGGGTGTGGACTGTAGCTGGAAATAAGGTCTGAGAGCAGCTGATGCACTTTAAACCTATGCTTCGAACTCGGGACTGGGTTCTGTCTCTGGACTGGGTCCTGAGTGGTGTGGAGCGTGTGGAGCAAAGGACTGATATGGTCCAGCAAACTCACTCTGGCAGCAGGGGCAAAGGTAAAAAAAGGCTGTTGGCAGAAGAACCTGTTTGGCAGCTATTGGGCTAGACCAGGGAGAGATGAAGCCTGTTTGGGGGGCAGGGCGGTAGGGATACAGGCGGTGGATGCCACTGTGGAGGATGGACAGTGGAGGCAGGGTGTGTAGGAGGGTGTGGCTTGGATGAGTAAAGGAGGGAGGGGCTGACGGATGGCTGCTGGGTCTTCAGTCCTGCCCAGAACCCAGAAGGAGGCAGAGCTAATTTTGAACTTGTGGTTTGATAAGCAGGCGTTGGTGTGGGAGTTTGGGGGGGTGGGGGTGGAGATGGTGTTGGGGTGTGGAAGCATCACTGGGACTGTAGGATCAGCCCAGTGTCTCTGGCAAGTGGTAGCCATGACTTTAACCCATGCTCGTCTGCTTTCCTGGTTGAGTGGAACTCCATTTTTCTCTGATAGTGTGGATTCTGTTGCTATCTCAGGTACCTTGGTCATTTTTCAGGACAAATCACAGATCTCCTCTCTCTTTTTTTTTTTTTTAATTTGGTAACAGTAAGTGGGTACTCAATATTTGACTCATGAACAAAAGTAAGTAGTGATTTTTTTAAACCCTTGAAAGGCATAATATTCCAAGGTCAGTGCCTGGAATATCACTGGCCTGCGCCTAAGTAACCCTGGCCTCAAGTAAAACCCCTTTGTTGACGTCCTCTTGGTGAGTCCCAGGGAGGGCAGGGATGGGGGACCAGGACCAACTCCTTGTCCTGAACTTCCTGGAGGTTATGATGAAATAAGCCAAGGAGAAAATCCAGGAGGAAGCACCGTCAACTGCCACGTTTAGTGGGCATTTGCAGATGGTCTAGGGACTTTGCCTACTGGTTCATTTCATTTTGCTTAATCCTTACAGTAGGCCTGTGAGGAATGTTATCCTCACTTTACAGACGGACATCAAGGCTCCACAAAGTTAGGTTATGGGGATGCTGGGTCTCATGGCCAATGAGAGGCAGATCAGGATTCAGACCCAGGTCTGATGGCAAAACTCCTTTCTGCTCTGCCGTGACAGACCCACAAGTCATAACCAAAAAATGGTAGTGAGTTATGATGCAGGCCCCATCTGCTAATCTCTCTTGCCTCCTTGATCCTGAAGGTTCATTCTGAACACTTCAGTTTTTCCCATTCTTGGACCTATTTAGATGGACATAGAAAATTCCTGTGCACTTTCAGGTAAAGCTGGCCCATTTTCTATGATGTCATCATCTCAGGTATTGCCTTAGACTCATCAAGTTGAACTTTACTGTTTATGGCCACCTCAGAAGTCATTAGGAAGGGCACCTGAGGATCCCAAGTTCACTGACCCTAATAGGTTGTGACCTTGGCATAGATTAGCAAGCCATCATTAAGTCTGCAATGGAAATGTAGACACGGGAAGCACCCTGTTTTAGGATCTCATCCATCTTTTGATCATTGACATAATAGATTCCGTGCTAAATCACAAGACAGAATTGTCATCAAGCAAGCACACTTTCTTTGAGACAGGGCACACACAGACTTCATTTTGCCTGATCCCTGATTAAAGTTAGAGGATCCACTTATAAGGAATTGAAACCAGGCCCGTATTCCCCCAGCTAGACAGTTGAGGAAGATAGACAGCTATGTCTTCATAACTGCCCAGAATTCTGGGATTTGGTAAATCTTCTGGCCCACCCTGCCTTTTAAAGATAAAGAGACCAAGATTGAAGAGGTGCCATGACTTGCTAAAAGTAACACCTTCGTGGATGACCCAGTCTCTGGGCTCCCTTGTTAGCCTGTTTTCCCCATACTGTTTCCCTTACTATCTAGATCCAGGTGAGAAAGGAGGAGATCTGTATTTGCTAGCACACATGTGCTCTTTGTACTTCACAGAAGTGCTCTGAAGCAAAATAGAACCAACTGGGCCCTGTAACATGAGCTGCAGTATCCATCACTTGTAAACTAGGGGACCCTGAACAGATGTCTTAACCCCCTGTATCTCCACTTTCTTGACTCTAAAGCTGGAGCGTAATGCAGGTTAAATATCCCTAATCCTACAATGTGTAATCCAGAATGCTTCAAAATCTGAAACATTTTTTTTTTCTCCTACTGGAGATTGAACCCAGTGGTGCTCAACCACTGATCTATATCCCCAGCCCTTTTTACTTTTAATTTTGAGACAGGGTCTAAGTTGGCAAGGCTGGCCTTGAACTTGTGATCCTCCTGCCTCAATCTCCTGAGCAGCAGATGTGAACCACAACTTCTGGCTAAAATCTGAAATTGGGCACTGTTATGAACCCACAAATAGAAGATTCCACACCTGACCTCATGTAATGAGTTGTAGTCAAAATGAAGGCATGCTAAAAATATTGTATTAAGTTACCTTCTGTCCTCACATATCAGATATATATGAAACAAATGAATTCCATGTTTAGACTTGAGTCCCCTTCCCAAGATATTTCATTTTATATGTATGTGAATATGCACAAATCTGAAAAGATCTGAATTCTAAAACACTTTTGGACCAGAGAATTTTGGATGGGGGATGCAGAACCAAGCGTTCCTATTTTGAACTCTGTTGAATGAGAAGATGCTAGGTATATAGTAAGTGCTCAAACAAATATTGCAGCTGCTATTATTAATTATGATAATAGCCATGAGAATAATTCCATTACTGAACCATATGAGATGGGAACTCCAGAGACTCCATCAGGCTCCTCTACCACCCTGTCCCAGCACAAAAATGCCTTCTGAGTTTAACGTGTTGGCTGACATGGCTCTGCTTGGGAGCAGGTATCAGGACTTCCCTGGTTGGTGGAGGTTAAAGCCTGTCCTCCACCCTGCATCGTTGGTTTCTCTGCTCTGCCACCTGAATACAACACTAGCCTTTTCAGGTGATTTCCCCATCACACTGTCTCCCTGGGTCACAAGGTCAAACCTGTGTTTTGGAAGTAGCGCTCCAGAGGCTGGGATTATGACAGAAAGGGCCCTCTGTCCCATGGGCCCATCTGCCCAAGGTGATTCATTCCCATGTCACATATTTCTAAACTCTTGTCCTTGCCATCCCCAGAGTTTTCCTAATCCCGTCTGGCCAGTTCCTCCACAAATTCCTCTGCAGCTTTGCCCGATGTTCTCTGGGAACAGTGTACTGGCATCACTGGGAACAGGGCCAAAAGTGAATTGTCACCTCTTCCCAGGAGAGAGAGCACAGCTGTTCTCCGCTGGGGATGCCTTGTGGCCGCTTCTGGCACTGATATCCTAACCAACAGACAGATAAGTCTCCAGGGGCCTGGCTCCTGGTCCCCTGGTCCCCTGGTCCCACAGCTCTCCTGCAGAGCATTTCATTTTTCCCTCTTCCCAATCAGTTCTTGCTCTGAAGTCAGCAAGTTCACCAGGATGTCAACTTTGGGGATTTTAAAAATACTGATAAGATTATAAAAAATTGGGCAATTTTTGCTATGCTGGTAAAATCCCACAATACTTCTTGATAAAACTTAAATGTTGGTATATAATTTATAAGAGAAGATGCCATGAACCTGTACTGCAGGCCCTGGGTTCTATGTGACCTACTAAATGTGTATTTTCGTGCCTACCTGGGTGCCCCTGCAGACCTTGCCGTGAGCTGAAGGATTCCCCCCTTCTAGGTACCACCCATTACTTCCCAAGCTCCTGGCTCTTTCCTCCAGACTCCCAGCCCCAAGGATGGTAGGAGAAGAAAGGGGGAGCCTGAGAGCCCCATAAACACCCACACTCCCTTGTGCCCCACTCTCTAGCCCACCTGCTACCCCCCTGCCCTGCATCACTCTTAATCTGTCCTCACCACCTTCTTGGAACCCAGAGCATGTTGTACCCAAAGGTGCAATTTTCCTCCAGGCTCCCTACATATCTTCAACCCCTAAACCTGGCCCTTTACTAAAGTAGCCGGCTTAGGGACCCTGGCTTAGGGACCCAAACATAGATGAGACATTATTGGGCACTTGGAGTTTTAGTGGGAGACCACTGAGCCGTCCTGTTAAATAGGCAGGCACCTGGAAGCAAATACTAGCTGCAGTGGAAGCCAGAGCAGGCCATGGTCACCTCTGTTGGGGTGGCCAGGGGCCAGAGGATGTTCCTTCCAGGTCTAAGCGCCATAGAAGAGGTGGTCACCAGATGGTGGTTAATTGAGAGGGTGATGCATGCCAAAGACACCATCTGGATCCCTATCTCCAGAATTGCCAGTTCCATGCAAGAGCAAGGAGCTGGAGCAGGGACATCCTGCTGGGAGAACAGGGGTGTCCATCATGTCTCAACAGCACTTCCCACTGGCCCCTCTGTGGACGGGTTCCAGGGTGGCTCCACTTCTGTGAACTCCAGATGAACAGGCGGGTCTCTCTCATTACATTGTTTCTGTTGGGAACTCTTGTCTGAGTTCCAGACAGCTGGATTACAGCACTGCCACCCTTGTCCCCAAGAGCCAGCCTGGCTTCTGACTCTGCCTTGGGGGCTGAGGATCTGGCTTTCATGAGACTTTTGGGGTTTTTTCTTCCGTTATGTGTGGTTTTCCCCTCAACACCACCCCCTACTTTTCTTATTCTTTTTTGAAGTCCACAGTCTTGGGATTTCCCACTTTGGAGCTATTTAGACAGTAATAGGATGCTGACAGGATCCACCAATAAAGGATTCCTGTCCTAGAGGAAAGCTGGCTGGGTGGCCCTCAGTTCCTATCCTGAGGGCTGGTGGCCAGCAGTATTGAAACTCGGGCAGGAGGAATCTGGGGCTGTGGCCACAGAGCCTGCATCTGGACTGTGTGTCCCTGAGCCATTGCGGGCAGCAGCTGGCCCTGTGACTGGGCTCTGCCTGCCCTTCCTTTTGTATCTCTTGAGCCTTGGAGCCTGCCGAGGCCATGGTTTTCTAGGCCTTCACACAATCTGGCTTTCCAACCATAGCCATGTAACCAGAGCTCCGGACGCCTGGGCTTAAGCAGATTGGACAGTCCCTCTGCCATCCTTGCCTAGGGGAGGAAGTTGGAGGGAGTGGGGAAATCCTAAGAGGTAATGGTTATGGCTCTCAGAAGAGAATGACCAGCCTTCACCCCCTGGGCCTGCTGAGTCTGTCCTTTGAGATGGAGCTCGGAGCTCCGTTACTGATAAGTACACACCGCCAGTGTTTCATGACAGGCCTGGGCACAGCAGGTGGATAGACCTGAGTCTGGAACTTGGCCCCTGGAGCTTGTGTAAATGTCTTAGCCTTGCCAAGCCTCAGTTTTCTCATCTGCACAGATGGGTATCCCCACCAGCTGGTTCGGAAGGCAGGGAGGCTGAGAGGTGCTAGTGTCATGGGTTATTATGAGGACAAAGTGAGATAATGCAAAACTCTAGTGTGCTGGGCCTGGAACCCAATTAGTGCCCCTGCCTGACCTGAGAAGAGAGGGTTGTCCCCTTTCTTCCTAGTCCGAGACCACCTTAATGAGCTCACCATGTAGTGAAAAGAAAGCAGAGGCCTCACCTCACCCCCTGTCGTGGGGCCTCTACTGAAGCTGTGCTTGAACAGGATTGCCCAGCCAGAGCCTCAGGAAGATGTTTTCCATGGGAACGTGAGTGTATAGAAAGGAACTATTCTTCTCGAATTGCTCAAATTGTGAATAAAAACCTCAGTGCCTTTCATCTGTGGAACATGGTGGTTTTTCAAACTTTAATTAATTCCCAAAACACCTTTGTGAGTCTGGCAGCTGATGGCTTACAGGTGAGGAACTGAAAGAGGGGAAGCCACTTGCCCCCAGGCTGAGGGAACGGCCCCAGCGCACACCCTCTTCTTCCTGGAGAGTTGGTGTTTGTGTTCCAGAGGCTGACGTGGAGCCCAGGAACTGGGCTGTGTTTACCTTGACTGACAGGATACAGGGCAGGGAAGGAGGCGTGAAGATCATTCATTAGTTCAGGGACAGTTCATGACAGGCCAGTCACGTTCCCCCTGGAGAGGCATCTCCTGAGTCGTTCCTTGGTATGATGAGGGGTCCCTGGCTGACTTGAGCCCAGAGTAGTTTTTGGCAGTGCTGACGTAAAGTCAGGAGAAGCCTGTTCCCTGGCTTCCAGCGGCAACCTCTACAGCTCTTCCTGGCTGCAACCAACGTACCTTGCTTAAGCACCTGATGTGTGCAGTCCAGATTTACCCTTTGAAATATGTCAGGGGAATCCTAACAGGCTAAGTAACAAAGTGAGCACCTGTGGGGCCACAAGAAAGAATTGCACGGAGAAGATGTGGGAGATTTTACTCATTTTTGCCTCCTAATGCCCCTGCCCCACCCTAAGCTTGGCCCAAATATTTGGTGCAAGACTCTGTAGCAATATTTGGGAAGTACACAACAGGCCTGGACACTAAAAGCAGTTGGAAGCACTCATATGAGTGTAGGTGCTCTCTCTGTTCCAGGTATGTTTTCCTCTGAGAGTCAGGACTCCTGTGTCCATGCCCTAAGTGAAGAGAGGCAAGGAGGCTCCTATGGCTAGCCTGGTGGGGGTTATAAGGGTCCTGTGCTGTGGCAAAGTAGCAGACAGGACATTTCTTTGTTGTTGTTGTTTTGTCTGTTTGTTTTCGGTGCTGACTTGCTGCATCTGCCTTGGGCTAACCTGTGTGGCCCAGCCCCTCTGCATGGTCATGGGGATGACTTTCTGCACTTCAGTTTGGGGAAGCTAATTCGTGCTAATTGCAGAACTCAGAAAAGTTTCCTTCTTCATTGGAGTTTTGCTGCTCTGTTTCCAGAAACCTCTGATGTATAACTTGAGGGTATATAAGGTCATTTGTGGCCAGGAGTGACTTTGCAGGTCACATAGAGCCCCACACTCATAGTGACCCTGAGCTGGAGGTTTAATGCTCTGCAGCTGCAGTCTTGAAATTCTCCTGACTTTATCTTAGGATCTGTGTCCTTTAAGGGAAGTCCAACGGGATGATGAGCTGCACCACAGGCTGACAGCATTGGTTGCTGTGGTCCTGTTTACCGCCATCTCCCACCCTCACTGGGTGGGTCATTGCCCCAGCTATGCTCTCTGCCCCTGGTGGTTCCTGGACACAGAAAATATTAGGGTTAGGTATGGTGGAGCATGGTGGCAGCTGTCACCGTCCCAAGCTGGCAGCTGCATAGCCTGTTCAGTGGGCAATCAGAGAGGAACAAACTTCTGCCCTTCCCTGATCCAGGCACCTGGTGCATCCTGGCATGGAGGGTGCACTACCCTTGGCGGTCACCCATCCACCTTGTACCTGGGAAGAACAGACACCTGACTGGACTTCCCTACCCTAATTAGATTGCACCACATTGGCCCAGCAGCTGCCTGGAGAGAAAACCCAACAACTTGTAGGTCCCTGGCTCACTTGCTAGTAGGGTCCCTGTGTACCTGGGGTGGGCTGCAGCCCCCCTGCAGGTGCTCTCATGACACACAATGACATACGTAGCCAACAACAACCACAAAAAAAGCCATGACACACATAATGGAATGAACGTACTTAATGTCACTGCAGTGTACATTGAAAAGTGGTTAAAATGGCACATGTGTTATGCATGCTTTCCCACTACAGAAATGTACTTATAAGGTGCTTTTTTAAAAAAAGGAAAGTCCACCGGGACAGGTGGAGAGAGGTGGCAGGAAGGAAAACATTGATTTGCTACTTAGGGTGCCTGTCCTGGGTGCTTTGTTCCTCCTTTGGAACAAGGGGTCTCATGTTCTCCCTATGCACTGGGTCCCACAAATGAGGTAGCCAGGCCTATCTGTTGAACCCTTTGGAAATCTAGCAAGGCTTGGCCTTTTAAGGGATCCGCCCTCCAGTCCTCTGAGGAAGCTCTGAGCTGAGTAGACACTTACCTGTCTCTGCTTCCCCCCCACAGGTATCGTGTTGGCTGTGTGCCAAGCCCTGGAGAACAGCACGTCCCCCCTGAGCGGTGAGTACAGCCTCCCCAGGATGCAGACAGGGTGTGGCGGGTGGAGCGTGGCCACCGTGGGCCTGTGTCCTCACCATAGGAGCTCCCTTCCTGGGCTCCTGCCCGTGCGTACCTGCCTGTCCCCTCTCTGTGTCCTCTCTTGTCCTCATCTCAGGCAGAGGGACACTCACAGGACAGTCATCACTGCAGGCTGCAGGGGGTCTCTCTTCCCCCGTCTCCCTTTAGCTGTTCTGACAGCCACCACTGCAGGTGGGTGTGCTGGGAAGAGGGCTAGGGGCCCAGGAGCTCAGGACCAGCTCTCGCCCCCATCACATTCCCAAGCCTGTGTCCCCTTCTTCTTACTGTTCTGTGCTGAATAGTTTTCTGGTTTATGTTTTGAAATGTGTAGTAATCATTTCATTTAAAAAAATCTTAGATCAGCATTTTGGAAAGCATGGGAAGTGTAGGAGGCAAACCCCCTCGTGTTCTAAGTCATGTCCTTTGTGCACGTGTGTTCATGGGTTGATGAGTCCCGGTGATTTTGATCCCTCAGGGGTTGAGGTTAGACATTTTTCCATGTTGTGGGAAAGTCCTGAAATCAACCCTTTTAAACTGTTCCAATGTTCCACTAAAATGGGCCTGTGGGGTTTAACGGAGCATCCCCAGTGGATATTCATGGGGTTTCCAGTGTCTTAAATTATGATGCTACACCTCTTCCCACCTAGAAGCTTTTTCTTCTTTTGGATTCTTTCTGAGGCTCTGTCTCTAAGAATAAGAGTACATGCATTTATGACTCTTGGTATTAAGTGCCAAGTGGCTTTCCACGTGAACTGTGCTGATTTTTACCAGCAGTACACAAGTGTGCCAGCCTCACCATTCCCTTGTTAACGGGGTACGTTTCCCTGACTACTTCCCCATGCTACTGCAGTGTCCCTCTAGTAATTTCAGGGGCCCCCAGTGGGAGGTGATGTTTCTTCTGTATTTATAAATTCTCTAACCACCTGCACAGCGTCTCTGGTAACTTGCTCTTCACCTCCTCTAGACCTTTCCATCCAAACCCATTGGAGGTGATACTGCCAACCCCACAGTCCCCTTTTGGCACTGTTATCTTTGATGCATTGGAACCCTTGGGGTACTCACACCACTCAGTGACCCATGCTGAACCAGAAGGAAATGGCTCTCTTCTGTGTAGTGTTTCATTCAAGATGGAGAAGGAGAAGGAGGTGAATGTGTCCATCCCAAAACTGTGCTTCTGGACTCAAGGGTCTGCCAGAGTTTCCTTGAAGCATTTCTTTGACTTTTAATTACCTCCCTCACCACAAAGGGCTCTAATGGGAGCATATGGGGGAAAGAGATGATAGCTTAGTGATTCCACTGCATGTTCTCAGAATTGCCTCATCCCCCATCCTGGGATACATTTACTCCAAGAGCATCAGCCCCTCCTACAGATTGACCTCTGGTCACCTGCCCAAACACTAGAAAGTACTGATATCACTTACATTTGATAGAACCTCACACTAAGCCACCTAGGGGCTCCTATCAGTTCTGATCTTGCCACTTATTTCAAGGCTTCTGGATGGCCTGAGATGCTTCCTGTGTTTTCCATGCCCTTCCTGAACCCTTCTTGACCTTGAAGGGTTGAAGTGAGGCATAAAGACCTTGAAGTTGGGCCACATGGGTTGGATGGAGGCCTGTGCCCTGGGTCTCCATCCCTGATTCCCCAGCTCTCTCTGCAACCCCTCCTGGTCCTCACTGTAGGACCTCGTAGGCCAAGATCCAGGTTCTAAGTTATTTTCAGGTAACAATAGAATGATGGTAAATGCGGATGTTGCCATCCATGGGGAAGGGTACGCTCTTGGTTGTTACCCCTTCTTCAAGTCTCCATCCATTCATCCAGACAAGAAGAGCCTGAGGAATGTCATCTTTGAGCCTGTTCCTTTAGGGCCTGGCATTGCTTCTACCTAGGCTCTCTGGGCTTTCCTAAGTCCTTCTGGAGACACCTGATACATTGATCCAGAAAAACGACTATCCTCACCAGAATAGTGGCCAACCTCTCTGTTTCACCTTTATTTTCTGGATTTCCTCCCATGAGAATGTCGCTGAGGTTTGTTCTTTCTCATTACGATGTCAGAAAACACCAGCCAAGCTGGTCATGGCTGCACATGCCTGTGTGATAGACTGAGTGCCACTCTGAGTCCTGAGGTGGCAGGTGAGGGCAGAAGCAGGGTGCATTCAACGTTCAGAGAACCCTGAGCCCCAGAGCTGGCCCCTGTGCACAGGGGAGGGGCTGCCTGTCTGGCTTCTCGGTCACTGTCTGTTGGATGGGGCACTTAGCCCCAGGACTGGCACCCCCAGTGTCTTAGAGATCAATGACATGGCTCTGTCCACCTCTACTTTCTGTCTTGTACCATGGAACCCAGCCATGAGTCGGGAGGGGGTTGGACCAAGAGACAAATCTAAATGGTGATGACTACATCATTGTCACCCCTCCAAAAGCAGGGTTTGGTAGCTAAATTGGAATTGTTTGCTTTACTTCCTCTTTCTTTGGGCCTGATGGATCTTACTACCCCACCCCATCCCATCCCTTCCCACCCCACTCTGACCTCACTAGACAAGGCTGAAATCCTGTGTGGGTAAAGCTCAAACTGGGGACCAACACCCACCAGCCACACTTAAAACTACCTGGCACTGGAGTGATCATGTGTATGTACATGCATGTGTGTTTAACTCTTGGCTAATTTAAGAAGTGAAGCTCTTAGCATTGTATTGTAGATGTCTTCGTCCACAGAAGAAGATAAGTAGTAGTGAAATCTATCACCATATATTATCACCGCGTTTCCACAACTAGCACCCCTCTGCCATTTTTCTTTTATCTACCTACCTCTGTTTGTTTTCCCCTTTGGAAATTTGGGTATTTTAAAGCAAAGTCCATTTCACTTGTGAACACTTCAATATGTGTCTTGACAGATAAGGACTTTTAAGCACAAAACTGTAGTTTCATTACCATGCCAACAGAAGCAACACTGATTCCTTTCATCAGATCCTTAACATGGAGGATAGATGAGACTGTACTTAGTTTTGTGCTTTTTGACTTTTCATCTGCATTTACTTTGCATCTGTGGATTTGGGTGTCCATAGGGTCAGGGGATGTCTTTTCACTCTGTGAACTAGAATGAGAAGCTATAATGGATGTAAGATAGAGTCTGATACATTCTTGACTGACAGCACTGGAGCCAGAGGGCCATAGGAGTACTCAGGGGGAGGCCCAGCCATTAGGGGAGCCTTGTAGAGAGAAAATTGCAAGCTCCGTGTGCCAGTCAAGGTTGGTAATGGGGCTCTAAGAAACAGGGACTGATCTCATGTATGTTTCTTCTGCATTTTAGGGACGAAAAAAAATCCATGACATTTTTATTTGACAGATGCCCTTGGTCTTTCTCTGTGAGATTTCCTTTCTTCCTGCCTCTTGGGTCCCCAAATATAGAGGGGAAATGATACCAGAGGCATAAAGAACTGGATCATCATCAGCATGTTCTTCTCAGACATTTGCTTTTGTTGGGACAGTGGAAGGCAATGGGGCCTTAGGTTGGAGGCCCAGAACTTAGTGTTTGGGCCCACATGGTTCCAGACTTTTTAGGTCCCTGACCAAGTCATTATTTATCAGGTTGCTGTTTGGATTTGTTTCCTCAACTGTTGGATTTAGGATTGGCTTTTAAGATTCTTCACCTGACACTGATGGATTGGTAGAGAGGACTTGGAGAGCTGGGTTGGGAGGGATTATAAGGCTGCCTTCAGGTTTTCAAGAAGTCCTGAGGTGATCAATTGATGGTACCCACTGAGGACTCAGAGAAGTAGTAATGTGACCACCACATACAGTGGGCCCTCTGTGTCCTGAGGTTCCACATCATCAACCAACCACAGACCAAAAATATCTGGGAAAAAATTGCATCCCTACTGAACATGTACAAGCTTTTTGAATGTTGCTATTCCCTAAACTATTAATAGAGTGTAACAACTATTTACATAGCATTAACATAATAGTAAGCATGATAAGCAATCTAGGGATGATTTTTTAAAGTCTACAGGAGACAGGCGTAGGTTATACGCAAATACTATGCCACTCTATATAAGGGACTTGAGCATCTGTGGATCTGGGTGTCCACAGGGTCAGGGGAAGTGCTAGAACCAATCCTTCAGGGATATCAAGTAGTGACTATTTGATTCTCTTGGAACTGGATGCTGCTGTACATTCACATTTTAACCCTCTAAGGGCTGGAATCATGTGCAAAGAAGCAGACTCTCTCCAGGCGCCCACTCCACAGGTGATCCAAGAACAAGGGAACTTATAACAAGAGCATCTTTATGACATGGGCAGCTTTGCTGACCACTTAGTGTGTGATTTAGAAAATACTTGCTGTGGGAGTTAAACCAATAGTCTGGGGTTTGGGACAGAACATTTTTATCTGGTTGGTTGTCAACTTGCAGAGCATAGAGAGAAACATTAGCTAGAGGCAGCTAAGGGTGGCAGCACCCACAGCTCAGAACACCTGTCACGCCCTCCCAAGGAAGGAGTTACGACCTATCTTCAAAAGGTGCTTTTTAATGCCCCTTAAAAGGGTCAGAATGCACCCTGGTTAAGAAGTTGCTGGGTAGCTGCTTGCTTAACCTTCAGAAATGTTGTCTGGTTCCCAAGCCACCCATCTGGTTTTCATATTTTCATGAGACTCCCTCTGGTGACTGAGGGGGTGTGGTGAGGGCCCTGCTCAGGGCGCTCAGGAGCCAGGCTTCAAGCTTCCCACTGCCATCTGCCTGGCAAGATCTGCTTACATACTCGAGGCGACTTCTGCCCTTTCCTCTAGCCTGTTTCTAATGATGCCCATCTGGAATCGGGGCATGTTTGAGGGCTTGCCTAATTTAGTGTCTGGGAGGCTTTTCAGAGATGATGATAGAACATGGAAAATTCAGTGGGGTTATTTAAGGAGAATGTCACCACCATCAACTCAGGGAGGGGGGATGATAGTCGGATCTTGGTGGGACCCAGGACTTAAATGTCGAGATGGTGAGTTTGTGGTGGGGTGCATCAAGTGAGGGCAAATCAACTTATAGGGAAAAGTCATTAAAGGCCTCACCTGTTTGGAAAACAGGTAGAACGTGGGTCAGCCAGCAAGCAAAGGATCTGCTTATTGCTCATCTCATCTAACAAAAGCTTTTCAGAACTGCAAACTGCTTCCCCGTTCCATTGTCTAGAGTTTTCTCACGTGGAGCTGAAGTCATTCTAAAATTAGAAGGCTCACGTGTTCGACCCAGGTATATGGTTCACCTGTTCCAAATATGTATCTGCAACACAAGAGACTCGGTATATTTTGGGGTAAGCCACACACACCTGTGTGCTTGCTTTAGCTACTGCTCAGAGGAGAGCAGGGTAGAATGAGAGGCTTCTTTACCTGTCCAGCATGTATCCTTGTCATCGACTACATTTTGCAAAAGAAATTCGGCTGGGTTAGTTGCTTTTTGAGCAAAGGCTGCTCGGGGTGGTAGGCAGAACACAGAATATGGAAAGAGAAGAGTTGTAATTCTGACTCACTGGCTGAGAGACCTAAATAGAGCCCTTAAATCTTCCTGAAACTCAATTCCTCATCCATAAAATGAAGGAATAGCATTAAGTCTGTGCCTTTCCACTTCTCTGGGGCACAACCAACATTTTTAAAAAAAAATCAATTGAATTGCTGAGAATAGAGTTAATATTCAGAGTGGAATGAGCATGGAAGGAGGGCGGTACTGTTTCATGATACCTTCGCTTTAGTTATTAATAGATTCACATATCACAGTCAGCCTTTGGCATCACTTTACTTGCATGAATTGCACCTGTATTCCATCCTCTATAATTTTCATATTTGATATCTTTCTAAGAACTTAGACACTTGCAAAGTAAGTGCCATAAATCTTTCTAGCCCAATACATTTCTCCTCCCCCACACCCCCATGGTCTTTTATAGTTGTCTCATCCACCCCTAATTTTAAAAATATTTTTTTAGTTGTAGGTGGACACAATATCTTTAATTATTTACTTATTTATTTTTAATGTGGTGCTGAGGCTCGAACCCAGTGCCTCACGCATGTGAGGGAAGTGCTCTACCACTGAGCCACAACTCCAGCCTACCACCCCTAATTTCACAGAAGTTCTTTTAATGTATTCCCCTTCACCAAGGCTTTCCAAAACACTCAACTTATAGAAACAACAGCTCTTTCCTTATGCACAGATACATCATTCATTTATGTAATATATAATTATGCAAATACAATAATGAGTACCCCTGACATAAACAGGTTTGAGAACAATCACGAATGACCTCTTGGAACATATACAACCTATCTAGTAGGAACAGAAATAGACTGATCAACCAGAGTAGCCAAGTAATTGAGTTTTCATATGCCAAGGTCATTGATTTACATTGTGTAATGAAAGAATTGTGAATATGGGATCAAGGGCTTGGTGTAAGTAGAGCCCAGTTAAGGAAGCATCTACCATCTTTGAAAGAAGCAATGCAAGTGACAAGACTTGTGGAATTTTTAAAGTCTAGGCCTATTGAAGCCTTACTGGTCTTCTATCTTTTAGCTTTCAACATTTACTTAGTGTACATTTATTAAGTACTGCCTCAGAGCCAGATGCAGTGGTGCATGCCTGTAATCACAGCTACTTGAGGCTAAGGCAGGATTGCAAATTCAAGGTCAGCCTGGGCACTGTTTCAAAACAAAAAGGATGGGGGGGGTGTAGATTAGTGGTAGAGCACCCCTGGATTCAGTCTGCAGTGCCACTGTGGGGATTGGGGGGAAGTACTACTTCAGACCAGAATTAAACCTGAGCCCTGTCATCAGGGTTACCAGGGCAGGCAGGTAATGCTGTTGATTTTGACATCTCAAAGACAACTCATAAACACAAAGCCATGCTCTACCATGATGGATTTTTTTTTAAAGAAGAGAACATTTGTGCCATATTCAGACTTACCATTTTTTAATAGAAGTTCAATGTTGCATACTTATTCTCTTTATTAAATTGTATCTTCCTTGGTTTGGTGCCTGGATGGTTTTTCATCTATCTAATTGTCATTTTTCCAGGCTGTGGCTACTATCTGTTATCCATATTGTAAGAACAGACCATGACCACATGGCCTGGGTGAAGGGGGCTGCTTGTGAAGATCAGTCCCTAGGCCAGACTGATCCTTTACATCATTCAGTCAGTCAAAAAACATTTAGTGAGCATTTACCATGTGCCAGGCCCTGACCAGAAGAGAGACCCTGTTCTGAAAGACTTTATATTCTGCTGAGTAACATGGACATTATATATTTTAGTCTATCAAATGGGCACATTTTTGAGAATGGCAATATTAAACACTAGTATGTGTGATACAAGTGTGTGTATATTGCTAACATAACCTTTTTGAAAAATAGTTTACCATTAATGGTGATCTTAATTACTTAATATTATTAAGCAAGAGCTTTAATATTGTACATGACCTATGACCTATGTTGCATTTTTAGAGATATTAAAACAATTATAAGAGATATAAGGTTATTATTTATTACAGTAGAAAGGAGTCAGTTTAAGTGTCAGCAAAGGCAAATTGTTATGGAACTGATAGATGGGCTACTGGATACCCCTTTAAAATCATGTTGATAAAGAATATTTAATGATATAGGCAAATGAACATGATATAAACATAGAAAAAGTACATAAAATTGATAACTCAAACACACAGGTGCAAAAGTAAGGAGCAAACAAGATAGTGTTAACATTAATTATCTCTACTTAATCAGAATATTTAACACATTTAATGCACCAAACTATTGCATAACATGCTTTGCCCAGCCTACCCTAAATGTGCTCAGAGCACTTACAAAAGCCTACAGTTGGGTAAAATCACTGATCACATAAAGTCTGTATTAGAACAAAGGGCCAAATATCTCATGCAAGGTATTAAATACTGTACTGAAAGCAAAAACCAGGATGGTTTTTCATTTCCTTTATACTTTCCTGTTTTTCCACAGTGTCTTTAACCAAAAAAAAGGAAAGAAAGAAAAATAAGAGGTCTGTCATCCAGCTTGTGCTGAGTCCAGGCTGCCTGGTCCTTGGTGGCCATCAGTGGTAGCTGTCAGTGAAGCTTACACCCATACTGCTGTTTCTGGGAACAGGGACCTGCCACACTTACCTTGCATGCGGGCCACCCTATTTCTTATGGCTTTGCACCCAAGCCTGGCTTCCTAGCACCAGCAGCTGTCCTGGGGCCTTGCTGTTGGGTAAGGTTGGCCCTAGCAGCTGCCAACTTACCTTAGAGTTTTCAGGATACTCGTTTAAATTCTTCTTCAGCAGCTCTGTGCCTCCTAAATCACGATCCACTTTGCAGAAATTTTAAATACATATGGGCCTCAACTTTTGAAGGTTCAAGCTTCAATGCTTCAACTTTTTGATGATGTAGAAGCATACCCATAGGCCATCCTGGTTTTTGCTTTCAGTACAATATTTAATACCTTGCATAAGATATTTGGCCCTTTATTCTAAAGCAGACTTTATGATCAATGACTTTGCCCCACCATAGGCTATTGTAAGTGCTCTGAGCACATTTGGGGTAGGCTGGGCAAAGCATATTGTGCAATAGTTTGATGCATTAAATGCATTTTCAACTTACGATACTCTCAGTTAATGATTTGTCAGGAGGTAACCCCATAGTAAGTGCCAAGAGCATCTGTACTTTGTATCCTTATTTTAACAGAGGTGTTGGGCCTTCCTGGGCTCTCAGCCCAAAAGTCAGTATCTCAAATGTGAAGATTTTGGAACTATGTATGTTGAAGTTAAATTCTACCCCTGCCACTAACAGGCTGTAAAACCTTGCCAGGCTATTTAACCACTATGTGTCTCAGCTTCCTTGTCTGTAAAATGGGAATGATAATAGTTTCTACTTCTAGGGTTGTTGTGAAGATTAAGGACTTACTAGATAGAAAACAGCTGCACACAGCAGCTCCTCAAAGCATTAGTTGCTACTGCTCTTGTCCTCGTTATCAGTGATGCTTGGACCATGAGGCAAGACTGTATCTTCGTGGTGGTCCTTATCTCTTGGTGCTAAGGTGTTCAGCAGGATGCATCAGGCATCCTGCTGGGTTAAAATGATTTAGGATTACTGGGCCCCCCTCAGCGTTCAACCTAGAAATCTGTGTTTATAGTCCTCAGCCACATCTTATTAGAGCTCAGTGGGAAGATGAGGCTGAGCTCCCATCACCTTCAGGTGACACGTCCCCATCCCTGGGGCTCTTGCTCCTCCTCAGCCAGATTCAGGGGTGTTTCAAGACTGGCTTTCTAGTGTTCACCCAGGAGCTTGGGAGAGAGAAGTCAAAACTCTCAGAACTCGGGCCCTCACCTCAAAGCATCCCCTTTCTCATCGCCCTCACTGGGATGGCACAAGGAACATAGTCTTTGGAATAGGACATCAGTTTGTTTTCTGAGAGCCTAAACCCAACCCCCACCCCAGCTTCTGAGTTTGGGATATGCCTGGAGCATCTGGCTCAGATGGGTGCTAATGAAGGGGCTCACATGTCCCCTTAGCAGCCTCTGTAACTGCTGGGTTTAACGTCCTGTCTTAGAACTCATGGCCCAGTTCCCTTATCAGAATGTGTAATGGAAGGTGATTTCACACATCTAGCCATTTTATCACCAGGCTACATTGACCACAATGTTCCTTAGGGCCCACATTCTATCTACACATGAGTCCCAAGCAGCCTGGGCCTCAGAAGCGGCATCTTTTCTTTCCCAGTTGTCATTTAAAAATTTGAAAGGAATTCTTTTTTTGTTTGTTATTATTTTTTAAAATTTTTAAATTCTAATTTGTTATATATGACAGCAGAATGCATTACAATTCATATTACACCTATAGAGCGCAATTTTTCATATCTCTGGTTGTATACAAAGTACACCAAGGAATCCCTTTTAATGGGCCTTTCTCATCCTGAATTTTGGGGGACTTGGAACATGATGAACATCCTCACCCTTCTTGCAGGTAGGCCTAGGATGGTATTTTTGAGATCGCAAAGGTGGAAGTTATCAGGTTTTCTATAAATCTGCCACAAATGCATCTTCCAGATGCTCTATGACAGCTGTGGCATGTCTCTATAAAATTTTGACATTTTCTGTAAAATTCCATTTCTAGTACTCTTTCCAACTGATAGCCTATTAATTTCTGTAAAAATTCTGTAAAGAAGCTGGGGTTGTGGCTCAATGATAGTGTTTGCCTCACATATGTGAGGTATTGGGTTCATTTCTCAGCACCACATATAAATAAATGAATAAAATAAAGGTTTGTCAATACTAAAAAAATATTTTTTAAAAAATTCTGTAAAAATTCATTTAGTAATTTCATTACTAAATGAAACAAGCATGTAAAGGAGCACTGCATAGTTTTGTGATAAAACTAAAGCTTTAGATAAACACACAGGCACACACAGGTCACCCACACGTGCACATGCATATACATACACATGTGCATGGACAATTTCTGTAAAATTCCATTTCTAGCACTCTTTCCAGCTGATAGCCAGCATGATGGAGGGCTCCAGAATCCTGAATGCACACTTGACCAAATGATAGCCAAGTTGTAGTTGGCACTGCGGGCAGTTTTCCAATTGAACCCTGGTCAGTGCTTCTCAGCTTTTTCAGAATAAAGACCCATTTTTAACACCAAAAATATGTGAGGCCACACAAATAGCAGTTATGCCTTTAGTATTGTTATATTAATTAATATACATTAATGGCCAAATCTGCTCTGAGAACTTGGTGACACTTTAAAATACATCTGTATTTCTGCCAGGTGTGGTGTTGCATGCCTATAATCCTAGCAGCTCAGGAGGCTGAGGCAGGAGGATCTCAAGTTCAAAGCCAGTCTCGGAACTTAGTGAGGCTCTAAGCAACTCAACAAGACCCTGTCTCCAAATGAAATACAAAAAAGGGCTGGGGATGTGGCTGAGTGGTTAAGTGCCCCTGGGTTCAATCCTCAGTACCAAAAACCAACAAAAAAAATTTTGTACTTCATCAATTACAATATAATTTACATAATAATAATATGACTTAACACAGAGCATTCAGTTTGTGCTGGGCACTGGTCTATATATACTGTTCCTATAGCAACTCAAAGAAGGTCCTATTATTAGCCCCATTTTGCCATTGACAAAACTGAGGCACAGAGAAGTTACATGCACAAGATCACATAGTTAGAAAGTGACAAAGTAGCCCCACTCTGCCTAGGTAACTGCCTAGGTAACATTCAAGCCTAGGTAACTGGCTGCAGAGTTCTAAGCACTTCACCACTATCCTTAAAAAATACACCCAGAGGGGCTGGGGTTGTGGTTCAGTGGTAGAGTGCTTGCCTAGCATATGAGGCACTAGGTTCAATCCTCAGCACCACATAAATAAAAAATAAAGATATTGTGTCTACATAAAACTAAAAAATGAATTTAAAAAAATACACAGAGACACATATCTCATCCAGACCATCAATAGTATTTAAGGGAAGATTTACAGACACCTTCCATTAAATAACTGTATGACTCCTTTTCTTTCCCTTCTCTAAGAGAGATCGGGAACTATTTTCTTGGATTTTTAATCTTTCATTTTACTAAAAATTAGAAATACTTCTTCAAGCAAGGTGTATGTGTGTGTTTAATGACATGTCCATGCACATGTGTATGTATATGCATGTGCACGTGTGGGTGACCTGTGTGTGCCTGTGTGTTTATCTAAAGCTTTAATTTTATCTTATCACAAAACTATGCACTGTTCCTTTACATGCTTGTTTCATTTAGTAAAGACTTGACTCAGTCGCTATGGTGGACTTTGACCTGAGGTAGCAGGATTCCTTTTCCTGTAGGTGGTTTTTGGACAAGTCTGGTCACAGATAGGTGCTTCCTAACCGAATCTCCTTAGTGATCCATCTAAGAAGGCTGCATTGGGAGACTTAGAAACATGGAGGGTGAATACATAGAACTCATAGAACTTATAGAACTTATAGAATGTATAGAAGTCACAAAGTCAGTGAGGACAAAGACAGTCCTCCCCTCTTGAGCTTTACTGTGTGCAGTGTCCCCATTTGGCAGGTGTCTTAGTGGATAGGCAGCGGAGGTGGTCTCTAGGTCAGGGTTTATGCTGCACCTCATTCCCACTTCTCATTAGCAGGTGGCGGATTACATCTTCATCATTTAACTTTGGTTTGCTGGAAAGGGATTCATACACCAAAACCACAAATATTTGAAGGTGCAGTGGTTAGTGTCTGGAGCTAGACAGCCTGGGTTCAAATCTTAACTGTACCTCTTGGCGCCCGTGGCCTCGGGCTACTTACTTAACCACTCTGTGCCCTGGTTTCCCCATCTGTAAAGTGGAGAATTCAGAACCTACCTCATCAGGTTGTTCTGAGAATTAAATGAGATGTGTCAAGTGCTTAGCAGGGAATGAGGTACCTACTAAATCCTAGGTATTTGTCATATGTTTCTTTTCATTTAATTTTAGAAACAAAAAGTAAGAAAGCAATAACATCCATATAAAAGATGGTATCTGAAAAAAGCAAAATGGCCTGAACCAATTGGCGAAGAGACGAGATTAGAGTCTCAATTCATAAAGGTTGTACCCTCGATGGGGTAAATCACACAACCCAACACTAAGGAGGAGCCCCTCGATGCCTGAAGACTAGAACAAAGTAGCCCCACTTGGCCTCTTGGCAAGTGGTGTGTGGAGCCTACTATTCATAGGTGCCCCAAACTGAACTTTAGTTTTAGAATCACAGTACCCCAAGGAGAGGAAACGTAGTCTGCCCAATTGGCGGCGGTCATGGGAGATGTGGGATGCTGTGTCCTACTCTGAGCAACAAGATTCATGAAGAAAAAGAAAGATTGGAAAGAAGCCCAGGGAAGCTGTGTGGAAAGGCTGGAGGTCCAGAGAGGTGAACAGGGTACAGAAGGCCAGACAGGCAGATATCGCCTCCAAGCAGGTGTTGGGCACATGTCACCCATGCAGAGAGGTGAAGGCTGCAGGACCACCTCGTTGAGCAGGTCACATTCTCAAGCCCTCTCCCTGGTGTTTGAAATGCATACAGGTCCCTCTCACTTGTGTGAGGGTTCAGGGAGATGTTGAGGATCACAGTGGGGACTATTTATAGCAATTTATGTGGGGAAAACTCATCCTCATTTCCCTTTCGATGCTAAGGCTATAAAACATGAAGTGGGAGGACAAGATAGAAAGGTAGGAAGATGAGAAAATAATTAGATTGTTAAATGGAGAGTGTACCTAATTGAGGAACTAGAGCTACAGGGATTAAATTCTTAACCATCCAGGGGACAAAATGGAAGAAAATTACATCTTTTCAAAAAAAAGAAAAATCTTTTTGATATCCTAGGGAAAGAGGAGATTATTATACTGAAGAGCTCTTTGGCCCAATTTAAGTTGACCTCCCCTTCCTCTTTTAAGTATTTTTGTGACTAAATGTGAGGGCTTATTACAGAAGACTGTGCTGGGCTTCAGAGATGGACAAGGGACAGCTCTCACTCTCAGGATCTTTTAAGTGGCAAACATGAGGATTGGAATTGCAAAACATTATCTGAATTAAATGACTACTGCCAGAGTTAGGAACAAATCGGTGTTAGAAGAGACTGGGTGCAGGCTGCCCTCTGCTTGAGAGGACAGAAGGTTCCCCTAGAGGAGAAATTTTTAAAAAATAGTACTTTTTAAATTGATTATAAAAATTGTATATGTTTATAGTGTCGAGAATGAAATTTTAATATATGCTTCCATGTGGAATGGCTAAATCAAGCTAAATGACATGCATTATCTCACATACTTAAGACCCTTCTCTCACATCCTGTACAAAAAATGGACCACAAATGAATGAAAAAAATATAAATATAAGATCTGAAACTATAAAACTATTAGATAAAAACAGGAGAAAATCTGTGGGCCATTGGTCTGGGCAATTATTTTTATTTAGATATGACCCCAAAAGCACAAAAGCAAAAGTAGACAGAGTTACATCAAACTAAACAGCTTCTGTAGAGCCGAAGAAACAGCTCACAGAGCAAAGAAACAACCTACAGAATGGAAAAAAAAAATATTTCCAAACTGTACACCTGTGAAGTGAGTCCCTATGTAGGTCGCTTGAATAAGTGAGTAGTACAAATGCCCACAGCTTTCTGGCAGACAGAGAGCCCGTTCGACTCAGAATATAGCCAAGGCAGCACCAGACACCCTGGGAGAAGGAGGCAGTAAATAGAGCAGGCTTCTTCCTTACCAGTCACATTTCAAATTAAACTGATCAACCTTGGTAAGTGTGTTGGTATTACAGGGCTATTCAGAGAGTTGCTCTTGTAAAGACTAATACCAACTGATTAAGCCAAAGGAATTTTCCAAAGCTGCATTTTTGCCCTTATATTACACTGCACATTGAGTTACTTTTTAAAACTTGGCTTAAGTAGCAAAATTTTGAATGATTCTATCCCCTAAACCAGGATATTGTTTGGGCAAAGGGCTTTGACATCTTCAATATTTGAAAATACGGTGTGTGTATGTGTGTGTGTTTTCAAAGGCTGACGTTATTAAGAATCTGGCCCAGGAGAGATGGTTAGTGAATGTTTTAATTCTAAGTGAAAGAGTTCCCGATGCTCAGGCTACTTGCATTTGTATTCTCCTTGAAAAGTAGAAGCCCCCAGAAGCTTGTCTTAGAACTGCACTGTTCAGAATGGCAGCCATATGTGGCCGTGGAACACTTGACATCTGGCTAATCCAAACTGAGATGTGTTGACAATATACAATATATACTGAATTTTAAAGATTTTCGTCTTTTAAAAATGAGTATCTTATGAATAGATATTTACATTAGTCATTTATTGAAATGACACTACTTTGACTATATTGGGTAAAATAAAATGTTATTCAACTCAGTTTCACTGCAGAGATCATAAGTCACAGGTCTTGGGGATGGGGTCCAGGCATCAGTATGTTTTAAATCTTCCCAGGGGATTCTAGTATGCAGTCAGAGTTGAAAGCCACAGGTATTGGGGGAATGTATCTGTATAGGATCCTGGAATCCTCTGATAGGGACTTGAGTCTTGATTTGCATAATTGTCCATAGCCATGAAGATTCGATGAATGTGAAAGGACCTGTCAACTACAGTATTGAACAAATACAGCCATTATGTCCTGGCAGTTGTGGACTTTTATACAGACTAGATCTGTGCAAGCTCATGTACAGGAAGGACCTCCTACCCCAACAAAGCCAGGGAAGGAAGGGCAGTGTCCTCCAAACCCTTGTACCTGCCTCTCTTTATCATCAGTAAGTGGGTGGTCCCTTCCCCCTCTCCTTCTCTCCATTAATCTTGGTGATAAAGAAGAGAAAGATGAGTCGGGGGGGGGACCCTCTTGATTTCCTCCCCCCAGTCTATTCCCAAACTTTTAACCTAAGGCTTACATTCTGTCATCCTCTTTCTCAGGCCCTGTTCAATTTGAAGTTGTTACCTTAAACTTCTGCTCCCGCACAGCCCACTAAACTGATACCCCAGGACCACACCAGGAAAGGCAGCAAATGCCCTAGCCTGGGAGGAATCCGTGCATGTTTGACAGTGGCTTGATCTACTTAGGAAATCCATATGCTCAGGAAGTTTGTTCCCAGTACAAGAACCGTAGTGCTGTGGTGAGGAAGGGCAAGTTCTGCAGCAATGAAGTGGGGGGGGGCGGCGGGGGCAGAAGGTGAGATCAGCTCACGGAAGCTTGCAGCACTCTCTGCTCTTAATGGTATTCAGTTTCCTGTGGATAATGAGATGTAATCAACTAATTTGCAAATAAGCTCTTGGGGTGCTGCTACTCTGTAAAAGCTAGAAACTGTCCCCAAAGTCGGTTTTCTCTGGTTATAAAAATACCACATCAGCTTGCCTCCATTGGCAGAGTTTAAAATTAATGCTAGACTAAGCCATTTTTAATTATACTTCTTTTCATGTCTAATAATGTTCAAGGCAGAACAGTGCAAGAGTACCTTACAGTAAATAAATGCAACATCATTTGGGAAAATACAGATTAGTGCATTTGATACAAATGACTTTAAAAACTGATGGAAAGAATTTCTCCACCTGGACAGCTGTCACATAGATCCCACAATTATTCTTTTTTTGGGGAGGCAGGTAACCAGGGATTGAACTCAAGGGCACTCAACCACTGAGCCACATCCTCAGCCCTATTTTGTATTTTATTTAGAGACAGGGTCTCACTGAGTTGCTTAGCACTTTGCTTTTGCTGAGGCTGGCTTTGAACTCGCAATCCTCCTGCCTCAGCCACCCAAACTGCTGGGATTACAGCCTTCACAGTGATTCTTACTGGCCAGGCTGATGGGGCAAGGTTCTTGGCAGTGGAGGTTTTATCTCAGGTATCAGATTACAAGTCACTTCCAAAAGCTAGTGAGTGACCACTTTCCTCCTGCCCACCCACCTGAGCCTCCCTTCCATAGTTAACTCTTAATCAGAAGTTGGCAAGCAGAAATGTAATGTGCCCAAAGGAAACTGTGCCCAAGGAGCTCAGCAGGGGACCACAGGAGCAGCTTTTCCTAATCTCTGTGCCTCTCACATAAGCACAGTAGGTACTTTTCATTGTTCTGTGCGCAGCATTAGGTCTGGTATAAACATATGAGATTGAACTTGAAGAGAAATGCTCCTCAATCATAAAATGAGCCTCCTCCTAAGGTAAGATCTCTTTGTCACAAATGACATAGTTGAATGTATGTCAAACTTCTGGATTATATGGCAAACCCACAGCAGTCTCTCTCATATTGGTGTCAACTGAAAAAAAAAAAAAAACGAACAAAAAACTGTGAGCCCCGCACCATGGTGCATGCCTGTAATCCCAGCAGCTCAGGAAGCTGATAAAGGAAGATCACAAATTCAAAGCCAGCCTCAGTAACTTAGCAAGGCCCTAAGCAACTTAGTGAGACCCTATCTCTAAATAAGATATAAAAAAGGGCCAGGGATGTGGCTCAGTGGTAAAGCACTCCTGGGTTCATCCATGGTACCAAAAAACAAAGCAACTGCAATAGAAAAGTGCAGAAAAAGCCCAGGCTCTCTTGCTCTGAGAGCCCCTCCCCAGGCAGCCCGCCTCCTCTCCAGATGCACACCTCTTTTCTCTTTCTGTGTTCCAGCTCCCCTTTTTCCAGATGTGTCAGACCTTTTTCTAGCCTCTAGGCTTTTGTGCTTGCTCTAGTTCCTGCCCAGAGTGCTCTTTCCCCAGATTTCACCACAGCTGACTTGTGTCTTTTGGGTCTCCGTTGTGCTTCTCCGTCTCAGAGAAGCCTTGTGTTAGTGGTCTCTTGCAGTAACTGTCCATCACACCTCTGTGCATTTCCTTCATAGTCCTCAGTGCTGTAATGATTTCATTTATCTACTTATTATTTGCCTGCCTCCCCCCATTAGATTTAAGTTCCTTGACTATAGTGACCTTTTTTCATCCCCAATGCCCAGCACAGTGTAGGGCACATAAAAGACATACAACATTGTGTTGAGTATGTAAAGGAAAGCAGAAATACTAAGCTCCATACCAAGTCCTTTGCATTTTTTTTTCCTTTTTTGTAGGGGAACAGGATACCAGGGATTGAACTTGACCACTGAGCCACATCTCCAGCCTTATTTTGTATTTTTTTTTTTGATCTAGAGACAGGGTCTCACTGAGTTGCTTAGCACCTCACTTTTGCTGAGGCTGGCTTTGAATTTGCGATCCTCCTGCCTCAGCCTCCCAAGCCACTGGGATTACAGGTGTGCACTGCCACACCCAGCTCCATTGCATCTTTATATGTTCTCTGTTGCATGGGGAAACTACAGCCCAGGAGGTTTCAGGTATTTGCCCAGGGACAGAATTAAAGTGACAAAGAGCCAAGATTTGACCTCAGCTAGGCAAAAGTTTGTGCCAGAATCAAGTCTGAGGTTATGTTTCCAGCTTAAGGTTTTGCCTTTTTTCTTTATCTTCATAGATATATTGTAGGAAGTATTTTGTTTTATTTTCCCATGATATATTGTAGGAAGTATTTTGTTTTATTTTTCCCAAAAAAATTTCTTAGAATTTTTTTGTCTATGGCCTTTGAAATAGGTGTTTTCTCACTGTCTTCTGCAAAGAACTTGATGGTAACAAGGAAGTGTTCCAGTAGAAGCATATTTTGGAGAGAGGTGTAGAGCTCTAGTTGAGCATGAGGATTATAGATTTACTGAAACACAATAAAAATAATTATGGTAGCACTTAGATGGCAGAGGGCAACCATGATGGTGTGGTCCCAGCACCTCCTTCCTCCAGGTACAAGAACTTCAAGGTCCACGCAAGTGCTTGCAGCAGCAGCAGCTTATCAGTACTGATGAGATCTGGGCAGCTGACTTGGCTTTCAGTAAACTCAAGTTGGAAAGGAGATAAATCACTGTTTTTACAAATTATATACCAGAAACACACACACATACCACCAGAACGCCTATTAGGAATGTTAAGAGAATACAGTAGGGTACAAGTAAGAAAATGGTCATTAGTTTCCCTATAAATCATCTATAACCAATGAAAAATATACTAGATGTATGTGAGGAGTGGGGAATTATTATTCCATCGGTGTAAAATTTCAGTGATGCAAGATGAAAAATTCTAGTAATCTTCTATATAAAAAAAAGAAAGAAAAGAAAAAAATACTGCAATGTATGTTTAAAAACTTAAGAGCAACCCAGTTGCAGTGGTGCATGCCTGTAATCCCAGCAGCTCCGGAGGCTGAGGCAAGAGGATTGAGAGTTCAAAGCCAGCCTTAGCAATGGTGAAGTGCTAAGCAACTCAGTGAGACCCTGTCTCTAAATAAAATACAAAATAGGGCTGGGGATGTGGCTCAGTGGTTTAGTGCCCCTGAGTTCATTCCCCGGTATCCCCATCCAAAAAAAAATTAAGAGAGGGAAAAAATCCCCCAAATAGAACAATCATAGTAACAGTAAAAAATATATAGAGAATATCAGCCTCAAATGGTTTTAAGATATAAACTATATAGACGGCCAGGGAATAATCTGTAAAAGATGCATTCAGAATCTATTTGAAGAATACCATAGATTTTTCCATTTAAGGTAATTTATTTGATAGAGACCTGTTCCTCAGTGGGAAAGCACATGGGATAAAATTGTTCTTCCCATCATTGCTTTCAAAATCTAAAGCAGTTCTAGTTGTCTGTCAGCTGGCTCAGGATAAGTAAGGGGGAACTTTACTAAATGATTCCAAAGTTCTCTTTTAAGAATAAGGTACAAGAAAATGTTGATTCAGGGAGTTCATAACCCACTTGAATCAAAGTGTGGAATATGATATGTCAAGAAATTTGTAATGTTCTGAACAACCAACAATAAAAAATTTAAAAAAAACAAAAAACAATGGGATGAGAAATAGAGAGAGAGAGAGAGAGAGAGAGAGAGAGAGAGAGAGAGAGGGGGGGGGGGAAAAAAGGCATCAGAAGAAGTGTGTTCAATCAAAGCCTGATATATGCAAGTATGCAAATAGAATAGTCAAACCCACTAATTATAGAATTGATGTCATTGAAGCATTAATGTAGAGATATAAATAAAATACAAATTCAGTAACTTTAAGAAAAAAAAATGATGTGCAAGAAATGAAACTAAAACTGGTACAAAAAACCATACTTGAATATTTTAATAGCAATGATATTGACAATGATTTCTGGGAAATGACATACATTAGTTAGTTGCACATTGTACCACAAAATACCTGAATAAAACAATTTATAAAGAAAAAGGAAAAAAAAAAGAAAATGTTGATTCAAAGTGTGGAAGTATTTTTACCATCAAATATTAATAGTATAATAGAGCTAAAATAATTAAAACATTGTGACACTGGCATAAGAAAAGATATATTCACAGACCAGCATGGAAAAGTCCAAGAGAGACCCAACTGCACATAACAAGTCCATATGTGGTAAAGGGGCATTTCATATCCATAAGGAGAAGGTGGATCATGTCATAGATGATTCTGAGATGGCAGGCTAAACATTTTAAAAAAACAAATTTTATTGGAAAAGGTAATGACATTCTAAACAAGTTCAAGCTGATTCTAAAATGAGTTCAATCTGATTGAACTATTTAAAAGAAGCACAGGGGCTATAGCTCAGTGATAGAGCACTTGCCTTGCATGTGTGAAGAACTGGGTTCAATTAGTCATCAAATAGTCATCAGCACCACATAAAAATAAATAAATAAAGATATTGTACCAACTACAACTAAAAAAAATATTTTAAAAAAAGAAGCACAAAAGTTCTCTAAGATGATATAAATGAATATATAATTAGATAAAGGAAAACTAATCAGAACATTGAAGACAAAAATCATAAAGGAAAATAGATACATACAGATGATAAATTATGAGCCACACAAAAAACACTATAGAAAGAAAATCTATAAGCAATATTTGTCAATATCTGAATCCTAAAGAGGATTAATATCCTTCACACATAAATTACTCTTAAAAAAATCAATCACAAAATTTTAACATACCAGTAAGAGAATGAATAAATTAATTAAATAGGCAAGTCATAAAAGGCCAATAAATATAGAAAAGATATCTCCCCTCCCTAGTCATCAAAGTAATGCAAATAAATGAGAGACCATTTTTATTGATCAGATTAACAAAGTTAAGGGAAGTGTCTGTGTACAAAGCAGATAAAACTGGAGACTTGTTGGGTGTGTAAATTGTAGCTACTTTTATGAGAGCCGGTTGGTAATCCTCATCATAAGGCTATAAAATAAGCCCTGTTTGCCACTTGATCCAGAAGTACTACTTCTAAGGATTTATCCTAAGGAAATAAGCAGGAGTGTATTTGTGTCAAGATGTACTTGTGATAATGTTCGTTGCAGCAAGATATTTATCAAGAAAACTCCAAGTGCTGAGATGATAAGAGATCCTACGAAAGGTTTCAAACTGCCTTGGAGTAGATGAGCAGATGTGGATGATACCCGTCCACTTGGAACATGTCAAGCCAAGTCCTGGCTGAGGGTTGAAGGTAAATGGCAGTGATGTATTTGGTGGTTTCTTGTTTAGGTATTTTGCCTTTTTTCATTTTTATGGAAGTTCTTCAGGTTTGTATCTTGCCAGTTACTTTATTTTAAGGCCAAATCTGTCATTTACTGTTTTGTCATTGCACACCTGTGTGTAGTACTAATGGACATAGTCATGTGCTTCAAATTTCTGACTTCTGTTGGGCTGTGGATTATGACCATTCAAACAAAAAGTGTTAACTTTCCTCTTCCTACTTCTCTACCCAGATTTGCATTTCAGGAGAGCCACCAAATTGGAGAATGTTTTTTGTGGGCAATAGAGAGGCTTGTGTGTAGTGGGGTAGGCTTGTCCTAATTGTCCCCCAGAGATGTCCACCCCCTGATCCCCAGGAACTGTGACTATTTTACCTTACACATCAGAAGGGACTTTGCAGATGTAACTTTGGAAATGAGATTACCCTGGATGGGTCAGCCCATTATAATCACAAGGACCCTCATCAAGAGGAAGGCAAGAGGGTAAAAATCAGAATAGGAGCTGTGAAGAGGGAAGAAGTTTAAGAATTCAGGGTGAAGGAAAGGTCGAGAAGCACATTCTTCCCTACTGTCTCCAGAAAGAACCGTCCCTGATAGTGATGCCACCTTGCTTCTTGCCCCCTTGAGACTCATTTCACACTTCTGACCTCCAGAACTGTAAGATGATACATTTGTGTGGTTTTAAGTCTCAAAACTTGTAGTAATTTGTTTCAGCAGTAATAGAAAACTAATACATTTAGAGAAGGAGGAAAAATCAAATTTGAACTTGAGCCGTGTACCCATTAGTTGGTCCTGGCGAGCAGCTCAGAGACCTAGATTCTAGTCACAGCCTTAAGAAATGCCGTCTCTACCTCATTTCCATCATCCCTCCTTGCTCTAAAGATCTGTTCTTCCTCAAGCATATGTTTACCATCATTAGATGCATCATTGCTTTGACACTGATAAGTATGGGTGAGGCTGTGAGTAGATTTTAGTTTATTTGTCTTGGAAGCTGGCTACACTATTGTTAGCATTTTCCTTTGGTTGGGTGTGCTTAAGTGAGTGGTGTATTCTCATATAGAAGATTCTGGAATATTTCATTGAGTGCTACGGAGGCAAGTGAAGGCATATGCAGAGATTAGAAGACATCAGAACCACAATAGATAGTTGTCAAGGTGTACTGATACGGGGGTGTGTAGGTCTCAGTTTCCCATAGTGGTCCTAGATCTTTCTAGAAATATTTCCTAGAAGATTTTTCCTACTCAGACTCCTATCATTACAAATATCCAAACCATGACAGAGCTTACACATATAGAAAGAGAATTTTGAGGCTATAATAACACACCAAGGCTATACAGTGGAATGGCCCAGGTCTCTACAAGCCACTTGCCCAGAAGGGAATGTGGGCCTTATTCTATGTTTCTGTTTTAGAAATGGAAACATTAACAGTGAGAGTTGTCGCTTGATGCTAGCATTTGTGGCATGTTTAATAATTTAGTAAATGGACACATATGTGCTCTCTTCTGCACATAAGTACAAGAACCATGATCAATATTCATCATAAATTGAGTTTGAACAATTAATGAGATGTACATGTCGTTAAGTTAGTGTGTATGCCTATAAAAACTCAAATTTTAAAACGAGAATGAAATCAGTCTTATAACAACTGGGACAAATTGCTCTAGAATTTAGCAACACGAGATGCAGAGTTGTTTTACCAGGAAGTAACATGAAAGATACCTTTGTGTTTCTGAGCACATTTGAAGCACAGTGATTAAGAAACATGCAAAGGGGGGCACAGTCACAACTTGCTGTCCCAACATGTGGAAAGGCTGTGAAATTGGGCTTGGGTTTTGAAGTTAAAGTTGGGAATATGGAAAACCCCTAATTTATACAAAATCAAATCAGTCATCAAAAAGGATATCAAGGAGCATCAAGGTGAACAAGGCCTAGAGGGGGGAAAAGAGATCTGAGCTGGGTTCCTGATCCAGCTAGCTCTGACTCTAGCCTGCAGAGCAACCTTGAGCAAGTTACTTAACTTCTCTGATTCTGTTTCCTTGTCTCAGAAATGGGAAAATAATACTTGTTTGTCTGGTAATGATGAATGAAACATGCAGCCACTTGTTTTGTGCACACCTGACCTCAAGGGATACATAGTCTGGCTGAGAAGATTCCAGGGCCATCCTCAACTGACCATGATCCAAGACAGGGCCCATTAAATCCTGTTCTAGAATCCTCTTCCCTTGGCCCCACCTTGGCCAGGTGTGGAGAAGGAAATGCCACATTCAAGTAGCTGTGAAGGTGTAATGGTAGGGCTATAGAGTGGCTCCAATCCTTATGGAACAAGCTCACTCTCTCCTTTCCCGGCCCCTGTTGTATCAGTTCTCAAGGTTTTGCCTGTAGTCTTGCCTCCTCCTCCTCTTCACCCCTTGATCCCTTTGTTTTCTCTTGCTTATCTCCCCATCAACTGGAGGGTGGGTCCCAACCTCACCCAGGTCTAACATCCTGAGAAAGGAGAGCATGACTTGCTCATTCATGGCTTCCTCTTCTGCAGCATCTAGCAAGTTTGCACAGAAAAGGAGCTCAGTTGATATTTGGTGGATGAAAACATTGTATGTAGGTGCCATCTGCCAGATGCTGGAGATGTGCAGTTTTATGCTCTCTTTCTCCATGCCACGTGGAACAGCGTCCTGGGGCTTCCCAAGGAATAAGGACACTGAAAGAGACTGGAATTTTCTACATGCCTGTATGTGAGCCAGAGGAGACCAAAGAGGTACCCTTCACTCATCAGAGGACCCTTCTTACAAGGAAGGGAGTGCCAGGAAGTCATGTGCATGAGGCCCCTTATGTCACTGTCCCCAGGGAGGGGCCCTGGCTAGCTAGGGATAGGGTGAGAGGGAGACTTGTCACAGGGTATATTTGTCCTTTGTGAATTCTCAAGAAGATAAAGGGAATGAACATTTTTGAAAAAACTAAGCTTTCTAGAGGCCAGCTCACAATCCACTCCGAGGAGACTTGGTGGACTTTGGCGGAGCCATCTTGGAGTGGGTTTCCTTTGCGCAGACATGATGTGGGTAATGTCTCCTGTCTCCTGCTTTGGGCCAAGCTGGAAAGTTTGGTTTGGATTGGGAGGGTTGTTGGGCCTCCTCCCTCTACTGAACTGAAAGCCACCAGTCCTGGCCAACCTCCCAAGACCTCACCAGGCCTTCCCCACCTCAGCCTGGGCTGGTGCCGAGGACTCCATTCTGACCCATTCCTGACACTGCATTCCTGGCTGTTGAGAGACCGAGAAGAAGCACCATCCAGAGTCTCAGGTCACTATCCTCAGCCCCATCCAATTCTCAGTGAACTTGCTGGGTTCCTCCTGGGCACTCACAATGCCTTCCATCGGTGTTGAAGGTGGGGATGTGAACTCTGTGTTCCTTCTGAACCTGGACAGAGGACATCAACAGTTTTTCTGCTGTCAGGTTCCATTGCATGTGGTCATATCCTATATGAACTCTGGTATGGCTGGGGAAACTTGAACCAGGAATCACTGTATATTTTCCTGAGTTGATTTTTTTGAATGGCTTGAATTCAGAGGAAAGGCACTGACTGGTCCACAAACATAGTGTGTGTTGCTTTTTGTTGACAAACTCCAGGAACAGATCAACATGCCAAGCCTAGGAAGCTCTGGAGGCTGAGACTCATCTTCAGGGCTGATAGCCTGCCTAGGTGGCAGGAACGTTCACGCAGATGTCCTTTCCTAGCTCACCTATGAGTTGAAAGGAAAATAAGGCAGGAAGTTAGAGAGAGACCAATTCATAGACCCTTGATTATTTACTCAACATGATGCTGAAAGACATTTGTGTTTTTTGGAAGTTCTATTCCCTGGCAATGAAATAAAACGTCCTTTCTAAGCTAGAAAGATGGATGTCCAACTACATTAAAGGAGTATGTGAGTAAAAAGGAAACTCTGTATTCTACAAGAGAACACAAGAGCCTCCACTATACTGACGGTGCCCTACTGCAAAGCACATTATCAGACCAAAATTTGCAATGCTAAAATGAAATATGCTAAGAAAACTAGAGCACAAAAATGTTCCCATTTGCCATGCTCTGAAAATTGTTCCATGAAGAGGCTTTTTTAGTTTTTAGTCACAAAGTGAGAAAAAGACAGAAGAAAGAAAGTGTTATCTGTTCATTCCACTGAAGAGTACAACTGAATGTTTTTATTTTCCCCAAGCACGTTGCTTATTAACACTAAGTGGTAAAGACATATTATATCTGTGGCATGTTCCATTTATTCTCAAGGAATTTTGCCATAATTGTTTGCAAAGCTTTCTGTAATTCTATTTATAATCCAGGAAAGAATTTCTCTCTTGTTTTCTTGTAATTCATTGATACGTAGGCTAGACAGCGGTTCTCAAATTTTGCTGCCTATTAGATTCACCCATGGAATTTTTTTTTAAACCCATTGTCTTGGATGCACCCCAGAACAATTAAATCATTAACTGTGGGTGTGGGGTTGGGCCCAAGCACTGGTACTTTTCCAAGGTGATTCCAGTGTGCAGCCAGGATTGAGAAGCAGCATGCCAAAGCAGCATGTCTCTAGGTGCGCATGCATAGAGCTCTTCTGAGGCTGATTAAAATGCAGATTTGGGTTCGATGTCCAGGGGTGGGGCCTGGCATTCTGCATTTCCAGCAAGCTCCCAGTCTACATCAAATCTGCTCATTCATGGACCACACCATGAACAGCAAGTTCCGAGTCTACAGAAGAAAACATGTAACTAAACACTGGCTTCTAGACACAGTGATTATAAAATGCCACACAGGTTCTGGCTTGTCCCTTGACTACTGTCCCCTGCTTTATAAACAAACAGTGAAGCTACAGGATCCTTTATCTCCTTTTCCTGTAAGGTGTTTTTGTTTTTTCACTTGTAAGCCCCAGAGGAAAAGTCATTCTTTCTCAGAGATGGCCTGGTTTTCTTGTTCCCAAGAATATCTGTGATCCCCAAGGTGGAAGATGGGGTCCTTCTGCCTGGAGTGGGTGGTACAGGGTGGCCACCCACTGGTTCTCTGCCTAGTGGCTCACTGGTTGTGGGAACATTCCCCAGACAGCCCAGGAAAGCCAGGTCTCGTGCTTCGTCCAGTGGGGAGGAGAGATTTTAGTAAACACTGCGTGGGATGAGGAATGAAATGGGCAGAGAATGAGGTTAAGGAATGGGTGTGTGAAATGGCAGGTTGAGTGAGGCCAGGGCGCCCAGGAGCAGCATTCCAACGCCCACCTCTCCCCAGCAGCTGGTGGGAGAAGGCACTCACCTGCTGAAGAACCTCTGCCCAGGGAGCCGGCAGGCAGCTCTGAGCATCAGAACACATCTGACTGCCTATCAGAGCTCTGCCGGGCAGCCTGTCCAAACCCACTCTGGATCCACACTGCCTCCCGTGCCTGGTTCATCACAGGCTTGCTTTGCTTCCTGGGCCAGGGAAGATCCTCTTGCTCCGTGCTTCCCATTCCCCCTCAACTCCTGGAATTGATGAAGTCAAGGCCAAGACCCCTGATGTAATTTACCTGGATTCTTTGATAATCCTTTGGACCGAAGAAACCTCAGGACTAGGCTGGGCTTCCTTGACTAGGCGCTCATGGATTTGAGTGGTGGATTCTGTAGAACTGCCTCCCAGGGCATGGCTAAAAGAAACAGACTACGAAAACTTGCTCTGACTCCCTTTTGCTGCTCTCTGGTCAAGGGTCAACCTTGGTTCGTGCTATCTAGTCCCATTGGATTGAATCTGCCTTCCCTGACTTCTCAGGTCTGTGCCCATGTTTTGCATGAGGAAACTGACCCTTGTGCCCCTCCACAGCCCCTATTCAAGTTGGCCATCTCCAGGTTTTCTCAGACTAAACTAGCCATACTTAGACAGCCCTTTATTCCTTACTCCTTCAGGGCCTAAGCATTGTGTCATGAATAGACACAACCTCAAAGGACAGTCCCATCCATCATTTCCTTTTTGATATAATCTGAATTTTAACCTGAAAAGAACCTTAGCTATGGAGAACAAACCTATCATTTTACAAAGAAGTAAACAGACCCAGGAAAGGGAGTGACTTGGTTAAAGTCATTAAGAGTGGGTGTGATGGAGCCAACCACCAGGACCAGGCCTTTGCAGTGCCATTCTTCTATCCCTGGTACATCCTTCCAGCCTCTGGTACACAGTATTATGGCAAGCCCGGCAGCTGGAAGCCTCTTCAGATCATGTCCAGGGTGGTTAACAGGAAGCCAAGCATAGAAATAATAAATCCAATAATGATTGTGTGCAGGACTTCTGTGGATCTTTACCGCAGGCCCACAACAGAAATATGCATAAAGCACCAGGTACAGTAGCACATGCCTGTAATCCCAGCGACTCTAGAGGCTGAGGCAGGAGGATCACGAGTTCAAAGACAGCCTCAGCAAAAGCAAGGCGCTAAGCAACTCAGTGAGACCCTGTCTCTAAATAAAATACAAAATAGGGCTGGGATGTGGCTCAGTGGTCCAGTTCCCCTGAGTTCATTCCCAGTACCCCCCCAAAAAAAAGTGAAAAATAAATATGCATAAAGAGACAATCAGAGCACATTTGTGGCTAGGAAAACTCCATTTTGAAAATGGACTAGTTATCTCTAGTTTATGTCAGTCCCCAAAAGACTGGATGTGGGGGAAGGAACTTATAAATGATTCTGAAACTCATCTGGAAAAAAACAAATAGGTGAGAACATACATACAACCTGTTCTCCAAAAAGGAGTGGCCAAGGCAAGGGAGGAGGACAAACTTGAACTGTCATATTGAATCATATTACAAGGTTAAAATAAATAAATGGTTTGATACTGGTGCAGATACACAGGTTCTCAATGGAACTAAATAGACAAACCAGAAAGCGAGTACTTAATATATGCTGAAGGTAGCATTTCAAACAATAAGAAAATTATGAACTGTTCAACAAATGGTGTTGGGATAATTGGTTGGCTCTAGAAAATAATGCACATGCTATGCACTAAAAATTTAGATGGTTTAAATATGAATTAAATATAAACTAGTAGAAAGAAACAGAGATAAATATTTATATAATCTCAAAGAAGGCCTCTAATTATAAGGTCAGTATGACTTCTGCATAAACACAATGAAGACATAAACCACAAATTACTTGTAATATATATAACAGGATACAGAGTTGTTATTATATTTTAAAGAGTGCTTACAAATAAACAAGAAATAACATCTATAGAAAACTGATAAAAGAATCGCACACAGTGGTACACACCTGTAATCCCAGCCACTTGGAAGGCCGAAGCAGGAGGATTACAAGTTCAAGGCCAGCCTCAGCAATATGGTGAGGCCCTGTGTAACTCAGCAAGACTCTGTCTCTAAATAAAATATAAAAATGGGCTGGGGAATAGCTCAGTGATAAAGTGCCCCCAGTGTTCAGTTCCTTTGGATTCTTAGTCCTCATTTTGTTTTTGTTTTTTGCAGGGGGTGGGGGGTAGTACCAGGGATCGAACCGGGGACACTCATCCAATGGGCCACATCCCCAGCCCTATTTTGTATTTTATTTAGTGATAGGGTCTCACGAGTTGCTTAGTGCCTCAGTTTTGCTTAAGTTGTCTTCAAACTTGAGATCCTTCTTTCTCAGCCTCCCCAGCCTCTGGGATTACAGGCATGTGTCACCGTGCCCAGCCCTTGGGTTTTTAATTTTACAAAACATTAAAGTGAACTATGAGGCTATGCTTTATCAATTTGGGAACGGTGAGCTTGATTTAAGGAAGAAGAAAGGGCAGTAATAATGCAGAACACCGGCTCACTATAAACTGTACTTGAGGCCTGAGGTAACTCTAGACTTAGGGCACAGCAGAGAGATTAAACTTGAAATTTTAATCCAGTTTCTACATCGTGGGCTTGTTAAGGAAATGTGTTTGAGAAGCTGAAGCAGATGGATGGTTCCAGTGACTTGATCCAGTGGTTCCATGATCCTATCAGCACTAGGGATTTAGTGAGAAGAAACAGCATTTTAATACATGGTGGGAAGAATAGGCCTTGTGCTGAGGACACATCAGTGGGGGTTCTTTGGTCACAGCAGTCATGTTGCCTCACTCAAACCAAAGCAATCTTGTGGGCTTTGGGGAGCCCATAGAATCAGCAGGAAAGCTGGAGAATTACATTTGGAAATGGATGGTAACCCAGAAGGTTCCATGGAGCCTCCTGGAACCTCTTCCATCCTAGAACAGGAGCCATGCTCGGCCTGCCACAGTTATACTGCATGGGACGGCAGCTGTATTATTTTTGTCTTTCTTCTCAACATTCATGTGCCAGGGAGAGAGAATATAAGGGCCACAGGGCAACTGACCATGTTGCCCATAGGGTGCAAACCTGTGGGGAAAGACATAATGCCCTGAAAGAAAATTCAGTGCTGTTAGAAAGTAGAGAAATATTTGCTGGGCAGCCCCAAATCAACAAATGCACTCAATGGAGATGTGGACTTTAACATTAAAAAATGAATTTCAAAAACTAACATCATCACGGATCAAGTGTAAAGATAGATGCTGTATCCAAGCAATTAATTCCAACTGCATCAGGATTACAAAGTAGTCATAAGGATAGAATGTGGTTTGACAGCAACCTTGAGATTGGTGCATTTTCTGGAAATCTCAGCATGCCACAGATTGAGCACCTGGAAAATTCCTCACGTACCTGTTGGTTGTAGTGTTACCCAGAAGGTGGGAGAGGCAGCAAGGACAACTGCTTCTTTGAAGACGGTCTCAACCTAAGAAGATCAACCAGTTGGTATCTGTATGTGCTATATTGAAGTTTATAGATGTGGAAGAAGGCAGCACGAGAGGTCAAGAATGCAGAGCCTCCAAAAATTCAGAGAAGAACCAGATGTGATCCCATATGTAGGATTTGAAAAGGGAACATGACCTGGGGAGCTTGGGTGACTCTTGATGGCTACAAGTTGATAGCTTGAAGGTGTGTGAGAGTATAGGGGGAAGAGATATAAAGAACCCCAGTGCCTCTGCAGAAGGAATTCTCTAGTCCACAGTTTAATAAGTTTTGCAGAGATGAAGAGAAGGATGTGTCCCAAGAGGTGACGAAGAGAGGTATGGAATGGCACTTTGTTGAGGGAATGCTTGTGCCTCGTAGGTAACAGGTGTTCCTCTGGGTGCTGGCAGGTGTCCATGAGGATGTCAGGGAGCTGAGGACAGAAGGAACTGAGGCCTGTCCATGCACCCCTTTGGCCACACAAACAAAGGGCTTTCTAAAGCAGTAGTTGGGAACTGATAGGTAAAAATGGAAAGAAGTTGCTGGGCATGGTGGTACCCACCTGTAATCCCAGTGGCTTGGGAGGCTGAGGCAGGAGGATCACAAGTTCAAAGCCAGCCACAGCAAAAGCAAGGCACAGAGCAACTCAGTGAGAACCTGTCTCTAAATAACATTCAAAATAGGGCTAGGGATGTGGCTCAGCAGCTGAGTGCCCCTGAGTTCAATCCCTGGTACCCCTCACCCCAAATTTAAAGAAGTCCAAAAAGACCAGGAAAAGAATACTAGTAATTATAATTTGGCTTTCATATTTTCTGTCAAGATAAAGATAACTAAATAATTATTGCTCATCTATTTCTTATTTATTATATTTAACGACCACCTAATGCCATAAATGAATATGCTGGACAGGTGCAGATGAAGCTCACCTCAGTGCCTGAGAAAACTTGCAGCAACAATGGAGCCGTCCTTGCTGATGATTCGTAAAAAAGAGTGGCAAGTGTAAAAATGGCCCTGAGAGTAGAAAAAGACAAATATGTTTCTGATTTTAAATATGTAAAAATGCCTCAAGATTCTTTAGAGAGGATAGAACTTGATACTCCCAGGGAAATTCTAGACCAAAGTATTTTAGCAGATAGAAAGGGAAAACCTGAGTCTGTGAATGAAACCTCCCAGAGAGCCAGTGGGACTAAGTTGCTTCCTTTTTTAGTGTAGGACTGGTGAGAGAAATGCTATCAGGAGTGTGCTGTCAAGATAATGCAATGTGGTCTCTGCAAGAAGCTTGACAAAATAAAATTATCTAGTTGAACAAAGTGGAGAAGTAGGAGTTAAAAGAATTCACAGTTGGGGAGGTGCCAGGTGAGGTAGAACAGCATCGGTGAACTTACATGAGTGGATCCCTGGACACACCCCACATGGGATCACCTATGAGTTTTGGGGAAAAGCAGGAAATTTTTAACCAGAGCATTCTCGGAAAACATTCACTGATGTATTCTTTTGACCTGAAAGGTGGCCTCCAAGGTGTGCCAGTGGGATCTATCCTCCTTTCCTGCTGAGAATTCTATGAACAAATCAAAGGAAGACATGTAAGGCACATTTATCCCACTCAGAGGTGACACAATGCCCAGAACAATAGCTTGTGTTGAATCCTGTGATAGAACAAAGGCGCGAGAGAGGATTGAGCTAGATTAATGGATCAAAGCCAGTCAACTAGGTTAAATTGAACAGTGACACATTTAATAGTATTTAGGTTAAAAATAATGATTTAATTAGGAAGGATATAAGTCCAAGTTTGATAGCTGTGTAAGTAAAGAAAAAGCTAGAGGCTTTAATTGATCACAAGTTCATGTAATCCAACAGCATTCTAGAACTGCTGGCAAAGCTGATAGAGATTTAAATTGACATTAGTGTAGAAATCAGGCTGTGGGAAATTATCTCCCTACTGAACTCTGTTCCTACATCCCAGAGATTTATAACAAGAGCTCCAGGGTCAAGGGGCCCATTTCTAGATTTCCTCTCCAACTCTTCTAGCTGTAAGCCTTTGGGCAAGGCCCTAACCCTCTCTAAACTTGTATTACTCATCTGTAAAATGGGTAGAATAATAGAATATATGTCACAAAGCTTTTATAAGAGTCAAGTTCAACTGTAGGTTTAAAACTCAGCCCAGAGGCCAACACCCCAGGCATTTGGTAAATGTCTTTGTTGTTGCTGCTGTTGTTGTCATGGTTACTCTGTGCTGAATTATTTTAAGAAGGGCACTTAAGAAAAAAAATCACTTTGTCCTGAGATAAAAAATTTACAGACCTTCTCATTTAAGGCACATATATAGGAACTCAGTGTATTATCTATTGGCAGAAGTTCTGTAGAGATTCTCATACCAATAAGTTTAGAAATAGTTTCATATTCCACTGATCATTGTATTAGTGACCAAGGGTACATTGGGGCAGTGAATGTGGAATGTTCTAGTCTTTATTTTCTTTCTAATTGGTGTCTTCAGGACTTCTCCAGATAATTAACTCAGTTAATTATCTATTGCAATATAACAAAGTACCCTCAAATTTTGCAGCTTAAATCAAACATTATCTGACACAGGCTCTAAGAAGAATCAGAAGTAGCTTAAATAGGAGGGTCTGGCTTGGGGTCTCTCACTGAGGTCCCTGTCAAGGTGTTAAGGGGGGGCTGCACCATCCTCTAAGGCCTGACTGAGGCTGGAGGATGGTTCTCACATAGTTACAAGGATGCTCCATTGAGTGTCCCAATGAGCCAGCAACTGGCCATCCCCTGAGTAAGTGATGCAGTGCCTTTTCTGACCTCATCTCTGAAGTCACAAGCCTTCCATATTCTATCAGTCACACAGACTACTTTGAGACAGGTGGAAGTGGCCTTGGCAAGGCTCTGGGTGCCAGGTGGGGATTACTGGGTGCTGTCTTGGAGGCTGGGTCTCACAGGAAGTTTAGGACCACAGACTCAGACTTGGGGGATGACTGCTATTTGGAAGAAAGAGACTTGTTCTGTGTGACTTCCAAGGCAAAATTCAAGCCAATAGGAAGAGGCTTCAGGAAGACAGGTGTCAACATGGTCCAGAGAAGGATCTCCTAAAAATAAACTGGCCCAAGTCGAAAGGGCTCCATTGGAGGTTGTCAGCCCCAGAGGCCTAAAAGAGTTCCTCTAGGGCATCATAAGCGGGGCTTTATGCTGATTGGGAAGTTCGAGGTGAGCACCTCCATCTCAGGTATAGAAACTTCATTTCTGGGTTAGGACAAGAAGATTCTTCAGGGCTTCATTTCTTCTACTTTGAATGGAAAAGAAATTTTTTATCAGAATATGAGGGCTTTTGTTTCATAACCAGTATGACTTGGAGAAACTATTAAGAGATAAAATGACCCTGGTGTTTCTGGGATCCCCTAACATTTCTCCTTTTAAGAACAAATTTCCAAGGTGGTTGGTTTACACTTAGCCTGGGGGGGTGGGTTGGGGAGGAAGTCTGTTAAATCAGGAATTCCCAACATTTTTATGAGGCAGAGGCCTTAGATCACTGAAGGAGCGTGTTGGCTCTGAGCTTTTCTCACTAGGAATCCTGGCAGACCATGAAGAAGGGGTGAAGTTTCAGCTCTGGGAGATCCTGGCCCACAAGGCTCAGGCAGCCATCATGGAAACCAGACCCCTCTTGGAGTCCGTGAGAGTATGTGCTGACACTGGATTCCCATCAGGAGAACTGAGTGTGCTCTGTAAACTCTGTCAGTGGTCACTGGGGCTGATATGGCACTGTTACATTGGTCACCTTGTGTGCAACTAACATAGAAAATATCTATATCTTACTACAATGATTAAAAAAAAAGAAAATGAAGACTAGAACATTCCACATTAACTGCCCCAGTGTGCCCTTGGTCACTTAATACAATGATCACTGGAATATGAAACTATTTCTAAACTTATTGGTATGGGAAGCTCTACAGAATTTCTGCCAGTAAATGTGCAAGTTGGAATCACCTTACCCTGTCCCAACAACCATTCTTGGGGAGACAAGGAGCTTGTCATAAGCAGAATCACACCAACAGCTCCATAACTCAGAAGGCCAAGGTATGGGGTGTGGCTGGACCATCTGTGTCCTATCAACACCTCAGGAAAGGACACCAGGAACAATGAGTGCAGAACCCAGTCTGCTGTCATTCCTTGCATGGTATGGATGCCTGGAAAACACAAGGAAGAAAAGACAAAATACCTTCTGACCCAAAGATAAAATTCTTTGCTCTACCTATTATCTCTGGCTTTCACCAATGAGATTTCTTAGATATTTAAAGCACTACAATTAAACTTGCTGTTTTCTATTTTTACCTGGCCCAATATTGAATAAAGTCTTGCATGGAGCCCACCTTAACTTCACATGGCACTGGACAAAGTAGATCTTTCTCAATACAGATGATGATGAAAGAAATTGCCACATGAAAAGATGTATTATGTGAGAAGAATGTTCCTGAGGAATCCCAATGAGTGTCTATCTGTCCATAGTCCTGAGAAGCAAAGAGATTTGATCATCTCTAAGTGGTGTCTTCAAGACTCAAGCTGACATGGTGTCTGTGAAATAAGAAACAGCTGCAAGGAATTGATAAAATACAATGAGTTTTTAATCTACTGTGGAGCCTCAGATTGGATAGTACAGTAAATCAAATGAGTGAAATTTAAAAAAAAAAGAAAAAAAAAGTAAGCTGGGAAATTTCTCCAGAAGTCAGAAGGTAACTCAAAAGACAAAAATAATGAGAACAAAAAAAGAAGGTTGGAAAACAGAAGTAGGGGATCCAAAAGAAGAAAACATTACAGAAAACTTAAACTGAAATACATTTGTCCTTAAGATTGAAAGCATTAACCTCAACGTGATTTAGTTTTTATTACAAAGAAAGTCTTAACAAGCAGCAAAGTGAAAAGAAAAGCAGATTTACCTGGAGTCAATCTAGCTTCAGGTGTCTCATCAACTACAAGGCCAAAAGTCAACGGTGGGAGAAATTGTCATATGCAAAGCCATGAGTGTGGATGAGAAAGATGTTTTCAGACAAATAATGTTTCATTATGTAGCCACACCCATCTCATGCCCTTCCTGGGAAAGATGTTCAAAGATCCTCTTCAGTTCGGTAACATTTATCTCGGGATAAAAATCTCCTGAACGGGAAGATGTGGTACAGAAATATTAGTGACAATGTGCCCAACTGATGATGTGTCAATGTAGTTATACTAGCACAGAAGTTGAAAATAATTATTAAAATAGAAGCTAGGGTTTTAGAAAACATAATAGGGATATAAAATCAGATTATAGTAATAAAAAAACATAATTGGGGACAAGCAGAGGGATAAAGCAAAACTATGCTAAATATCTAATTGAACATCAGATTTCACTCTTGATATCGAGAGAATAATTTTTTAAAGTTCAAAGATAAGCATCAGTAGATTAAAAAGAAGATATATTCTTAACCAGTGCAAGGGGAAAGTAGCCAAGAAATATGATCCCTTATGCAAAGAACAAAAAGAAAATAAACTACCAGGAAAAAAAATTAAACATTTGTAAAATGTTCTGTAGAAGCAGTGGTTGTTTCTCAGTGACGAGATCACAAGTGATTCTCTTAACTTAGAATTTTTGTGTTTTCTAAAATTTCGACAATGAATGTGTGTTACTTTTTAGATAACATTATAAAACCCTTTATAGAAAGGGTTCCCAAAAGAAACAACAGACAGTGGGTTAAAAGGGTATGATTTATCCTACATCAGAAATTCGGTAACAACCCTAAGTGCTGTTCAGGCTTAGTCTGGCCTTAGAAGAGCCCTCCCTGCTTTATCAAAGCCCTGAATGTTGTTGACTTCCTGCTCATGTCTGCTGTGCAGGTATGCTGGCCCTGCAGGCTTTTTGCCAGGTGATATTCCCTATGGCTCCTTCCTCCTCTATGCCTTTGGAAGAGTTCTCTCTGTTTAGCTGGTGCCTAGGGAGGGAGAAAGGGAGATGCACGGGAGATTTTTATGGACCAATCCTAAAAATGGAGCCATCACTTTTGCTCAAATCCATTGGCCATAACCTGATCACATGATGACATCTGACCACACTGGGAGGCTGGAAAATGTTGTAGTCTGTGTGCTCAGGGGGAAGAAGAACCAGGTTTAGCAGAACTCATGAGGTGTCTGGCCCAAAACAGCAATTTCTGGGTTGAGCTGTTTTGATTCAAAAATGTCATTAAATATAGTGGTTGGACATGGACTGGATCAAATAGCCTGCCTTCTTTCTGGGGTTTGTTATTTCTAGTGGGAGTATGTAAGGTTTCTACCTCTAGAAATCAAGCCTGAGGTTAGCTCTCATCTTTCATCTGAACATCTTCTGTCTTCTCCAAGTAATTACAGTCTGCCCACCGCATCTGTGGGTTCTGCGTCCTCAGATTCAACCTACTTCAGGTTGAAGATAATTGAAAAAATTGCAGCTGTTCTTTACTGAACATGTTCAGAATTTTTTCTTCTCATTGTTCCCTAAATGATATAGTATAACAACTATTTATACTGTATTTATATTGGATTAGGTATTGTAAGTAGAGGTGATCTAAAGTATGTGGTGCTAAGGATATGCATGGGTTATACACTAATATTCTTAACAATTTTATGTAAGGGACTTGGGCATCCTAGTGGGGCTCCTGAGGAAAATCAAAAGATGACTGTTTTAAGACATGACTCCTCATTCCCTTTTAATGATAGAACATGACTTTTCTTGTGTAGACTCAAATCCAGACTTCTAAAATTTAGTGTACTAAAACACTACAATTCTATAAGTCAAATATTAAAAATAAAAATCATTTAAACTTTAATGGTATTTGTATTCATGTTGAGTTTGAATTTTAAATGTTATGTTTTCAAACTCAAATTCTTTTTGTGAAGCTTAGGAAGTTAGAAAAAAATACTTACCCACAATCCTGAAGTATCTTTTTTTTTTTTTTACTTTTTAAAAAAATTTTTTTTGTAGTTGTAGATGGACAGAATGCCTTTGTTTATTTTTGTGTGGTGCTAAGGATTGAACCCAGTGCCTCACACATGCTAGGCAAGCACTCTGCCACTGAGCTATAGCCCCAGCCCACTAAAGTATCTTCTTGTTAGAAGGGCCTTTTATCTACAGGCAACCAGAAATCATCTATATGAAACTCAAGTGAAACAAGAACAGGCCACGTTTTTGTCAGAGGACAAAGTCTGACTCAACTACATTTTAAGTTTACTGAATTTTTCCCTAAATTTACCTCTGTACATCTCAGTCTCCTCCTTAGAATGAGGGAAATCCTCCATCCACCAAGATAGCATCCACACACTGCAAATTGAAAACGTGTCTGTCAAAAGTTCTGAGGACATGAAATGTTCTAGAAAAACAGTTATCCTGTAGTGTTTACAGTGCTCAGTGAGGAGGGTTTGAAGGGATTATGGTTCAAAGACTCAAGAGGAAGCATTTTTTTTTTCCTTAGGGTAGATTGAGGGTTTCCTGCCAACTGTGTTTCCTAACAATTTTGATATTTATAAAGAGAACAGAGACACATAGACAGCAGAGGCAGATAGCCCTGGGCTCCAACAGGGCCGTTCCTCCAACAAAGCCAAGACAGAATCCCACATCCAGCAGGACTCGTTCTAGTTCCCAGAGCTCTTCATGTTCTGATTCAGAGCCAGCTGATGAGAGCCAAACTTCGGTAAATCCACATTGACTTTGTGAATGAAACTTGGAAGTGAAATATTTTCACAATGCTGGTTGACACCCAAGAGGATGTAATTAGAATAAGGGACTTTCTGGTTTGAAGACATGAAAATGGTCTGTCTCTTTGATATCAAAGGATTAAAATATTAAAAGAAGGGGGAGGCTTAGCTTTAGTCTTCAAAGCAAAACCGTGACCTGCAATTTTCTTTTTTCTTTTTTCTTTTGCTTTTTTCTTTTTGACTTAAAATGACTAAGGCCAAGGTAGAGATAGAAGCAGCAACCTAGGAGCTAGAGAACAGGATCACATGGAACAGGAAGAGCTCAGTGGAGAGGGAGCAATCTGTCCAATGCACGCCCCTCTGTTTCAATTTCACTTTAATCCATAATCTAGAATGCAGGTTTACAGGCAACCTGAGGAATCTCGCCCACCCCACCTGTCCACTCTCCAGGCCCTTGGGAGATGGTGTTCTTGGCAGGAGTTGGTGTATAGGTAAGAGGCCAAGTTGATACATGCATCTCTAGATGGATCCATACAGACTACTTTCAGTCCGTATGTCATATGATTGCACTGAGGTTTTATTTTAGACTCCTAAAGCCGCTCTGCTAATTAAGGCCATTTTCCTTGGGACTCTCAGCCCTTTTAATTCTAAAATACCCCTGAGGATTTCCTGGTAATCCTTGATTTGTTTATTCTCCAAATCAAAGAGTTGTCTGGACTGTGGAAGCACATTAAGGATTTTTTTACCCCTTTATTCACACATGCACACACTGTGTTAGAGCAAGAGCTTTAGAGAAGCCAGCCATGAGTTCCAATTCCAGCTCTGCCATTTATTAACAAAGTGGCACTGAACACACTCCACCTCCCTGTGCTTCACTTTCATTATCCACGGGACTGGGATTGTAATGACCTCCTCACGGGATTAAGCAGTATTCTCTCTTTAAATGCTAAGCACATGCCTGCAATTAGCAGACATCTATTAATAGTAGCTACTATTAATAATAATATCATCATCATCTGACCTCAGAAGATCCACATTAGATTAACACTTTTTAGACAGTGTTTAGGGGGAATAAGATCCTGGCAAAATATTTCTATGCTCATGTTTTCTGATTTTCTGTTGGAATAAAAAAAAACTGCCTTGGCCTTCAACATAGGCATAAGCAGGATGAACCCAACTGGAGACCAGTCGAACTGGTGAATTTCCATGTGTCTGTTTTCCCAACACACACACACACACACACACACACACACACACAAGTGCTATGTTATTAATAACCAATGTCGAAAGTAGAAAATAGGCTGTCTGCTTCTCTACTAATATCTTTCTTTGAATCTGGTTCCATCACATTCCTTGGTTTTTGCCCCAAGTGGAAAATGATGAGAGGGAATTAAATTGACTCGGATGTTTCCTCAGGTTTCCCCCTTAGCATCTTGTCTAAATCTGCAAAAGCAATTCAGGAGTCTGTATTAGCTCTTCATTGAGCCAGAAGCCCCTGGTCTCTTGGTCAGAAGTACCATACAGCCCTGAGGTGCAGGCTGTGATGGCGCATGCTTAGAGAAAAAGACATGGCAGTGTCTCATGAACCAGCATCATTTATGGATACATAGAAATCTCTTTTGTATCTGTTTATATTGTCCAGCTACTGCTGCTGGTGGGATTAGTAAATTCCATATGTACAGTTCCCCATTCCTCCCCCCAAAAAAGCAGTACTTCCTTATGTTGCTCTTGTAAATGTCCCTGATTACTAGAAGCTGCTTAAAAAGTGTCCCCTTCCTAACAGCGTGATTTGTGTATGTCAATGTACCTTCTTAGCGTTTGTCTTTCCAGATGTCAATAACCTAACTTTCTATAGATCTTCATTTTCATGAAATTAGAGAAAACTGATAAGATTCCAATTCTAGTACTTTCTTGCCAAGTGCCATTGGCAAGGATATGTAAACTTTAGTTTCCCCATCTAAAAAAATGGAGTCTAATAATGTGTAACCTATAGGGTAGTCTTGAGATTTGTCCCTATCCTTAAGTGAGAGGTGGGCAGGGTATCAAGCCAGTTTAGGATCACGGAAAGTTCCAAATCAAATAGGGTCAAAATTAGCTGGTATTGGAAAAGGTTGCTGAAGAATTAGTAAATCTTGGGGTCTGGGGTTGTGGTTCAATTGTACAGTGCCTGCCTAGCACATATGAGGCACTAGTCTTTATCCTCAGCACCATATGAAAAAAATAAACAAATAAAAAAAAGGTATGTGTCCATAACTAAAAATGTGTTTGTTTGTTGGTGGTGCTGGGGATTGAACCCAGGGCCTTATACATGGGAGGCAAGCCCTCTACCAACTGAGCTATATCCCCATCCCCTATAACTAAAAATATATTTTTTAAATGAATTAGTAAATCTATGTTTAGGTATTTTGTTACAGGGAGAAAAACTTTTTTTTTTTTTAAGTACAGGAGTTCTCTCAGTAAATTGAGAATCTCAGGGTTAGGGGCTGGCAGGGACAGAAATGGCTCTCCTCCCCCACCCAACTCACCAAGTGGAATGACAAGAGGCACTGCAGTAGTAGGTGTCAGTTAATTTTAAGTATAAAATGAATTTTCTCTTTTCATTGCTAAACTAATATGAATGCCCCTTCTCTCTCATATGATGGGGCCATGAAGCTAACTAATATCATCACTGTTTTATAGGTTCCTGGTTTTAATAGTGAATGAGCTGCGTGATTATATTTATCTCATCTCCACCACCATGCCTGAGTCCCAGAACAACAAAATTGAGTCTCCCGTGTCAATGAATAGCCCTTGAGGATGAATTTCCTACCCGAGCCACAGATGGTCACTTTTCTGTACTCTGCTGACTTCCGCTGCTCATGTGAAACCCACCCTATGGTGGTTGGACAGGAGTTGCTCTTAGTGATTATCTTTCTGGAAGGGGTGTTCCGCTCTCTGGTCAAAGTCAGTGACATTGTCACATTGCAGACAGACAATGCCTTCCTCTTTAGTACCATTTATAAAATTCTAAGGATGGTTCTCACCAACCCCAAATGCCAAGGAATGTCAGGACCCCTGTTCACCAATGCTCACTTCTGTTTGCCTCTCTATGACCTGGTGCAGCATTTCTGCCACCAGGTTTGAGCCTCTGTCCCAGCCTCTCCTTCATGTCACGCACTGCCCCCAGAGTTTAGGATCATAAACTGGGGCGGCTGCGGCCTTGAAGTGCTCCTCGCCTTCCCAGAACGGAGCCCACCCCTGCAGGTAGCTCAAGCCTGGACTTAGGGTAAAACATGGGCCTGAGTACTGCAAGTACACAAGGGCGCGTCAGATTAGGGCCCTCCCTCACTTTGATGGTGCTGCTTGGCAGCTGCCATACTCACTGCATGGATCTCCTGCCTTTTCTCCCAGACATTCAAGAGGCATTTGTTGGTTTTGCTGTTGCAGTGTCTGAAAATATTTGGTCTCAGGTCACAAACCTTGGCTCACGTTCCCACTGAAAAGCCAGACATCATTATGAAATGGTCAGAGAGTTAACTGTGATATTTGAGGAAGTAATGAAATAGCCGAGAATGATGTAAGCTTTGCAACAGGCAAATGCATTCCTGGGTTTTGACATCTGGGGAAGAGTGAAGAGCCCCTGCCTCAGTCAGCTCCCACCGATCAGCAGAAAGTCCAATTAGGGCTGGTTGGGGTGGGGGGTGGGGGCAGGGACTGCACTCCGTGGTGTGGCTGCTGCTCCCCTGGGAGCAGGGCTGTCGGAAAGCGTTGTCCAGACGGTGTCTCCCTGGCTCTTCTGAACTGGAGAAACCCCTCTTGTGAATTGAATCTGGGATTTCCTTGCCCCTTGATTGTTCTTCCAGACCCTCTTCCTGTGAGTGGGGCTGGGTTCCAGGCCCTATTAGTGGGTCTGTGGTCTTTGGGCAAAACTTTCACAGCTCCCCAGAGAACAGTGGTGTCTGCAAGATGTGCATTTGGTTCCCGTGCTGGAGAGGCCTCTCGTAAATTTCATGACATCAGGAACTGAGCAACTCTGAAACCCCAGCTGCTGGGAGTGAGTGGATGGAGGGCTGTTCCAAAAACCAGAACATTTGCTTTTCCTATCAGCAGCGTGCTAGTGCTAATCAGACACGGTGCCTGGAGGAGATGGCCTAGGGTTCTGGGGGTGGGGCTGCCGTGCCCCACCCTCCACTTGCACTTGAAGGGGAGCCCTTCTTTGGACATTCCCTGGTGGCCTTTTCTACCTGATGGTATTATCATTTTCTGTCCTTAGGCCATTCCTTCCATTACTTGATATTTTCTTTTCAGAAAGAAGAGAAAGGAAAAAGGAGGGAAAGAGAAGTGGAGAAAGGAGAAAGCAACTTAGACACTGAGAAACTGACTCCTTCTAGGGAAGATGTTGGAATTTGAGGGTTCCCTTATAAGGCTCGTTTTTAATAAAATAATGTACCTTGCAATGAGGATATGATGGCCAAAGTTACTGAGCAACTCCCTCTAGTGGGCTGCCTGCCCAGCCTCAGAGCCTGGCACCTGGCATACAGTGAGTGCTCAATAAGTGGCAGCCCACATCTGCCCTCCCCCACCTTCCCCAAAGATGCTTTTCTTCTGGACGTCAACAGGAATAGCCCTGTGTTAATAGCCGATTGTGGTGCTGGGTGTGGTATCTAAAATAAACATCTTTACAAGCCTCCAGTTAAGATCAACAATTTCTCCCCCTCGCTCACCGCATGCCTCACACTTTGCACAGGTACATTAGTCCATTTTCTGTTGCTTTAACAAAATTGCTGAGGCCAGGTGCTTTATAAAGAAAAGAGGTTTACTTAGCTCGCTGATCTGGCCGTTTGAGAGCTTGGTGCTGATATCTGCTCAGCTCTGGTGAGGGCTTTCTGGCTACATGACAATATGGTTACATGGCATCATGGTGGAAACACATGGGAGAGGGGAAGATTGCATGACAGGACAGGAAGCCAGAGAGATTCAGAGGCCAAGAGTGCCCCTTTTATTGCAATCACTCCCGTGGGAAATAACCAGAGTCCCACCAGAACTACATGAATCCCTTCCCAATGGCCCAATCACCTTCCCCCAGGCCTCACCCCTTAATAGTTCCACCACCTCCCAACACTGCCACACCAAGGCCCAAGACTCCTGCACATGCACCTTTGAGACCCACACGCAAGCCATATCCAGACCATAGCAAAGGGCTGGAGAAAAATGCATTTAGCTCACAAGCTTGCACAGCAACCAAGAGCCCCAGTGCACCCCTCTTATCTACGGTTGGCTCACCCTTGGTACTGGAGGTCCAAGAAGTTCCCAGAGAAGGGACCTCGGTTCAGGACCAGTGGGGTAAAAGAATTTCAGCACACAAGTCAGAGACAGAGGTTTATTTAGGGAAGCAGAGGCACATTCAAGGGAGAATGCAAGCCATCTCCACAGGGAGGGACAGCAACCCCCCGATGTGGGCTGTTATATATAGAGGGACGTTTGCTAGGGGCCAGATAGGGATAGAGCCACATAATTTTACTCCAGTTTTCCCTGCACTTATACATTGCACTCATGTCACACCAGCAGGGGTCAAGGACACAGGCCAGGTTGCCCAGGAGGTGCAATGGTTTGTGGGCACTTCTCTTTTGAGATCCAATCTATCTTTCCTTTTCTGTATCCCCAAATTACTCTTGCCCCCCTGAGGGTGCTGAGAGAGAGCAGAGTGGCCCGCTCCTCCCCATCCACTTATTTCTCATCCCCTATTTGGAAACCTGTGACAAGTTCCAATGATATCCAGATGCAACAAAGTAGAAACCCTAAGCTCCTGTATGTGTTCATATGCAGTGTGGACTTAATACGGTTCTTGCTCAACAGTGGATTAAAAGTGGGCTTTTAATTAATTATATATGCATATTTTCAGAACATTTCAAAAATATTACATCTGTTATTAAAAAAATAGGAAAAATATTTTTCATGACTGTGATGATTAACTAGCCTTGAGCTCCCCTTGTCCTCTCTGCCCTTGGTTTTGAGGCAGACGGGTGGAGTCACGGAGGACTGGGAGCATCAGGCTTCTTTTTTTCATGCTGGTCTCTGAATGCACAGAGCAAGATCCCCAGATGTCACTAATTTTGCATGGAGTTTCTTCTTAGCTTGGACTCCTTGGGCTTCTTAGTGAACCAAGTAAAGAGACACTGGGTATATCAGCACATGTTTCCCTGTGTGCTTTATGGTTAATGTAGTCCACCGTAGCATGTGACATTCCCTTTGAAAACACCTACAGAGAAAGAGAAGTTGTTCACTGACCACAGAATTGGGGAGTTCAGGACTGGTATGTTTCCATCTAATGAACCATGTGCATCCTTGCTTAGGCTGCCAGGAAGCAAAGAGCTATATTTGTCACTCAGTTATAGCACGGGCACAGGACTTTCTGATGTGAGCTTTGTAGACTAATCTGATGCCTGACAACTTTCCTTTTGCTCCTCCTATCCTTATTTCCCTTTTGCTTTGATTGCTCCTCCCTCCCTTTCTTCTTCTTTCCCACACACCTTCTTCTCAGTTGTGTCCCATATACGTGGTACCTGTTTTTAGTCTTTTTGTTGGTGTTGGGGATTGAACTCATGCTTAATCCCTGAGCCACATCCCCAGCCCTTTTTGAGATGGTCTCGGTAAGTTGTGAGGCTGGCCTCAAACTTGGAATCTTCCTGCCTCCGCGATTCCAGGTGTGTCCTGCTGTACCTGTTTTATAAAACCTCCCAGGACATTTATGATAAGAGGCAAAGTACCCATCAGTAGAGGATAAAGGCCACCTTGGCAGAACCCGCTCCTCATCAGGCAGTTTTGGAGAGCAGTGTTCCCAAAAGTCAGAACCAGGAATTTCTTTTAGTGTATCTTCATTAAGTTGACACTCTACCATGAAGCAGCTCAGCAGATTTAAGGCATTAGTATCATATAGGAGTTTGAAAAGCCAGAAGATATCCAGCTCCAAAAAGGATCCCTTGGGGGACTCCTGTCACTTTTCTGAGAGCGTGTTTGTCTCAAACATTTGTGTGCATCAGAACCTCCTGCAGGACAAACAATCCTGACTTCTTAAAAAAAAATCATAGGGAAATCTGTCACCAAGATTCCTGGGTCCCACCTCAAAGATTCAGTAGGTCAGGGCGGACTCACGACCTTGACTTTCTAACATGCTGTCAGGATGTGAATGAAGCCTTGGCCAATCCACAAACTATGCTTGGAAGAGCTGGGCTCAAAGTGCTGACAAGGGACTTCCTCTAGCCACTAGGTGGTGGTTGAATGTTTGAATGGCCTTTTGTGGAGCTTATCAAAAGCCTTTTCAATATCTTAATTAAATTAGGTCCTCTGGTCTCTAGGTCCTTTCTCTCTCTGTCTGCACAGAGAAGCTAGTGATGCAGACTAGTAACCTTTCCTGCCTTGATTCAGCATCCCCAGAGTCCACTGTTGGGAGTGACTGGCGCTGTTCCTCAGCCTCTAGGCTGCTGGCTGACTGCAGTCAGCTGAGGCCATTGGACCACAGAAGCCCTAGAGTGCCACTCCCCAGAATCCTGCAGCCAGGGGCCCGGCCCTGACATCTCCACTTGGTTTTGAGCTTCTCTACTTGTGCTCACAACCATGACTAGGGCTGAGGGAACATTTGAACCGTTAGCTCCATGTCTCCACATTTATGGTGGGAAAGAGGGTGATATGCTGTATGGGTCTTACCCCATGCAGAGATTCATTAGTATCCTAGGACTGTGAGGGAGGATAATAAGACAGACAGCTCAGTGGCCTAGATCAGCCAGTTCATTGGGTATAGGACCTACTAAGCATTACCTGGCTAGACCTCAGAGCCACCCATGAGGTAGGTGGCCCCCCATCTTTAGATGCAGAAGCCAGCTAGGAGAGGCTAAGCATGCCATTCCAGGGGGCAGAGGCACAATTAAACCCAGGCCCCTCTATTTCCAAAGTGCACGCTTAGCCACTACACTCTTGCCTTCCGTGTCAAGGATTCCGTCGTGTTTTCAGCCTGTGATTTTTTCCCCCCAGTGGAATTATAGGATTTTTAAAATGTGGTACTTCTAGAGGTAATTCATAAATAGAGGACAACGGGCGTTTAACATTTGGTTTGGGCCTTAAACCTCACAATGTGAAATATTCTGCCCTTTTGCACAGAGCAAGAATTCCAAAAGTCATGTTTTGGGCGGAATAAATAAGTAGGAAAGTCTCCCCAAATAGAATGGAAACCTACCTGCCAAGGTGAGGGAGCTGCCAGCAGTGCCACTTGGACAGAATGAGGCCAGTGATGGAGTAAAAAAATAAATAAACCAACCACAGCAAAGCCTCAGGTGCTGGTCATCAGCCTGTCCGTGTGATATGCCTGACAGGCGTCCTGACCTGGCTAGTCATATCCCTGCCTGAAAGGTGTGGTGCCCAGACTGTGGGGAAGACCTGATCCTGCCCCTTCCTGGCTTCCCAATGGGACTGGGCTGCTCTCATGTGAATTCCTTTGCTTTAGACACATAGCTTCCCCTCTCCTGGCCTCAGCACCAAGAAAAGCCCTGCTGCCAGCTTAGTGTATTCTTCCCAGACTCCTCTGGGTTTAAATTTCATTTGTGTTCTTCAGACCATACAGACCCTATTGGAAGCACACTAACTTCACTTACAATATATCATGAACATCTTTTTGCATCATTAACTATTCTGTCTCTAGCAGGCATAGGTTCCTTTGTGCCCTTCTGGTATTTTGCTTTGAAAAAAAATTTTTTATAAAAGCTATCATTTATTTACATATTGAGACCCTTTTTGAGAGGGTCTTGCCAAGTTGCTGAGGCTGGCCTCAAACTTGCATCGTTCCTGTCTCAGCCTCCCACGTTGTTAGGATTACAGACATGTATCACCACACCCAGTAGAAGCTAGATTTTCTTTAAAAATTGATCAGTCACATTATAAAAGTGAAATAAGTAGCTCTTGGGTTGAAACGATGGAATTGTTCTGATGTCTTTGAATCATACCAAATCTTTTGGAGAGATTGCTGAAAATCCAGAAGGCACCTAATGGAGGCACTGTGGTCCTGCACTAGGTACTAGTTATAGAGTGTGGGGGAAAAAAGTGAGTTTTGGAGGGGGTTCCCCAAGGCGGGGACAGGAAGTCCCAGCTATAAGGGTCTTTGCCTTCCTTGACTGGTGGGGTGCAAGCGCCATCTGTGCCCAGATCTGAGCCCAGTGTGTCTTCTCTCCCCAGCAGATCCGCCTGTGGCCGCAGCAGTGGTGTCACATTTTAATGAATGCCCAGATTCCCACACTCAGTTCTGCTTTCATGGAACCTGCAGGTTTTTGGTGCAGGAGGATAAGCCAGCATGTGTGTAAGTATCCCTAGCCCCCGGGGGTTGATCCTGCACTCGATTAAAAGAGCATTTGCCTCTGCAAGGCTTGCCAGAAACTCCTGAGAACCCTGAAGTTGGGCTCAGGTTCAGAGCCTCAGGCCACTTGCTTCAGAACCGGGTGGCCAAAAACCCAGGTTTCAGACCCCCTGAGGCAGAACCCCTGTGGAGGTTAGAGCCTGGGCTGCATTTTGAACAAACATCTCAAGTGACTTTTGGATTCATCAAAGTTGAGAAAATTCCTGAATTAATCAACTCTTCCTGGAGGGTGAGGCCCTGGGATGGGTACCTTTGAGTGGCCAGAGGTGTCGAGGACTCTGCACTCTATTTCATTAGCTGGACTGAAGAGAGGCTAAACTGGAAGTGCAGGCAAAGGATTAATGTACATAAAGATGCATCATGGCTTCCACACCTGGCCAACCTCCCCACAGTACTGCTGAGCCCCATCCTGACTTCCTGCATCAGAATCTCCAGGGGTGGAACCCAGGAATCACATTAGTAAAGAGCAACCTTTGATTTCTGTGGTCAGCCAGGTGGGGTAAGAAGGGGACTTGAGGAAAGCTTCCTTGGGCAAGTGGAGGCTGCTCCAGGCCTGGAGTGTCAAGGGGGTGGCACCTGCTGTTACAGGTCAGAAGCTACAACAGGATGAGATGGGAGGAGATGAGGTTGGAGGCCAGAGCCTTTTGGAAGTGAGCCTTTGGCCTCCAGGCAGTAGGAGCCATGTAAGTTTTAAAGAGAGACGTTTTAAGACTGTCTGTAGTTAATTACAATTAGGTGAACCTATACTTAACCTTGGCACTGTTGACATTCGGAGCCAGATAATTTGTTGTTTGGAGCTGAACTGTGCCTTGAAGGACATTTGCCAGCTTCTACCCACTAGCTGGCCAGAGCACTACCCACCTTCGTGTCGCTACAGACATTGCCAAATGTCCCTAGGGGGCTAATAAGCAGTTCGATGTGAAATTGACATATTCATTGGTCAAAAATGGCCCAGGGCCAGCAATTTCATACAGTCCAACCTAATAGTACAAAATAATGCAAAAATTTAATTAAAAACCAGCCAGGCACCATTTCAAGCACAATCCATTGTTATCTCATGAAGACTCCACAAGGTGGGTTCAGAGAGATTGTGCCCAGTCCCATAGCAGAGCTTAGATTCAATGGCTCTTAAAACCCAGTCCTTTGGCAGGGTACTTTAGGGCATTAGTTGCAACTAGCCTGGGAAGGACCTGGCCAGGATAGCCTGCTACAGGCTGATGTGGTGGGAGGGTTTTCAGTCCACAGTCCAGTCTGGGTTCAACCTTGTCCATGTTCAACATCTCTGAGCCTCACCTAGAGAGGACACACAAGCTGGCAACCTTTCTGCTAGGAATGTTTTTAGCTCTAAGAATCTGCCCCAGATGAGAGCCCTCCCCACCTAGTAAAGTGGAGCACAATGAGGTTGATAGTGGAGCACAATGAGGTTGATAGTGGAGCACAATGCGGTTGATAGTAGGCACTGTCATTACTCATGATTACCATTCTTATTAAAATGCACATTAGGGGTTTGTTTTTATTAGTAGTCAGGTCACTGGAAAAACACTGGCACTGAAGGGAGTTTGACCACAGCTCTGGAAGCCTGTCTGTAACAGCCAGAAGCCTCCCTTCCAGAGCCCAGAATGGGCCTCCGTGTGCCCTGGCCAAGTTGGGAGGATCCTCTTTGGAGACAAAAGACAAGTCTCTACCAAGCTCAGGTCTGCTTCCCCGGCACTAGATCAGAAGCTAGTGCAGACTTCCGGTGGCCACCAAGCAAGCCAATCAGTAACTATCTGTGGCTGAAGTTTTTTTTGTTTTTTGTTTTGAGGGGGGAGGTGTGCTGCTCTCCCTTGTCTGGATCCCAAGTCCAGCTTTTGGCTCAATAAAGGTGACTGTCCATCCCATTCTGATAAGTATGTCTACTAAGAATAAACTCTCAGTAAAAGCTGTAGCTTAGGTCAGGGATGGTACCTAGCACTCCACATTGAGCCTCTCATAGATTCTCACCATGTCCTTCTCCACTAAAAATTATTGTAGACGTGGGGAAACTGAAGCTCAGAAAAGGTAAGAAACTTGCCCAGAGTTGGTAGAGGTGGGATTCACCCTAATTATTCCAGCTCCTGCCCACAGGGCACTCTGCCTCAGCTCGAAAAATCCACATCAAATCACTAAGCATTTTTGTTTCCAAGGAACGTGTTGACTTCTCCCCTTGTAGATAAAGCTGCTTCCAGAGAAGGTCAGGTTCATTCCCAAGCTCTTCTGACCAGACTTTTAACAAGTCCTTCCTAAGAACATGAGACAGCCAAGGCACCTGGCAATTGGGCAGAGCTGGCCCTCTGGGGAGGCATGGCTACACCAACCCTTCCCACCTCTTGACCTCAGTTTCCGCTCTGGACTTTGGCATCCTGGGGGCAGTATTCAGTCCACAAGGACTATGTGGCAGTAGAAGATGCTCCACTTCCTTTTTTGCTGGCTTTATTGGATTGGCAGTGTTTTAGAAGTTAGGTTCTGCAGATACCCAATTTCTCTTGAAGAAAGGCAGCCCTGGGCTGGGACTCAGACATACCCCCACCTCTCTGAGGGATACTCCAACACCAAAGCACAGTGTCGGTCTCCATCTTCTGCTTCCCCTAGCCCACTGCACTCCCCTCAGTCACCCACTTGAGCCCAGGGCTGGGAGTGTTCAGCCCTTAGACAGGATCTGAAATCAGGCCCTTCTGGCTCTGACCTAGCAGGGTGGTGGCAGGAGCAGGGGGATGTATGGTCCCACCTGCACAGCATGCTCAGGGTGCCCAGCCACACCCTTAGCAGGAGGCAAAGGGAGCCCCGTGCCAGAGCTGTCTCGTAAGCTCTGGAGGACAGGACCACACCTTATACCTTTTTATATTTACAGTCCTCAGAAGAATGTTCTAACTACTTAATTCCCACTAGACCAGAAACTGTGTCCGTGCAGAGAAAGCCAGAACATTCTGTCTCTGCTTCTAAGAACCGCCCCAGCTTTCGGGAGCTGACACACACAACATTCTGGTCAATAAAACTGACATACCTTGAGGTATGGCCCCATCTGTCACAGCATTATAAAGAACCCACAGTGAGCCAAGAAGATGGTTTCAAAATATACATTTTTAGACTTCGTCTTCTAATAAGAAGTCCTTAAGTTTCCAGAAAAACTTAAAAATAACATCTTGTACTGTAAGATGAGAGAATGAAAAAAAAAATAGTCAAAAGTGGCCAAAGGTAGTGAAAAATCATCCTCAAACATTTATGCTTCACCTGAGCCCCGGGCTGTTCGTCTGCACATTTATGGCTCCCTTTGCCCATCTGCTTGCTGAAGTTCTTCTGTCCTAGTAGAGATTTAGCAGAAAATGTGCAGAGACAGTGAAGCTACAGACATGGGTGGTTAGGCACCACTTTTCCCTGAGGCGGATTCCTCAAACTGTTGGGCTGCTGCCTGTGAAAGCCTTCAAATAAAAGAAAACAGTCAGCGGAAGCCATCTCAGTGACAAGTTTTAAGGGTTCTAGTGTTGGCAACCAGAGGCAGCTAGCTCAGAGTTTCTCACCTGTACCAAATGCTCCAGCCCCCAGACTCCCTGACAACTTTCCCACAGCGAGTGGGAAAACAAACTACTGCTAGCCAAGGAAAACATTCCACAGCACATTCCAGTGCAATCGGAATAGTCGAACTTCCAGAGATATTGGTGGCCATTGATGCACCAGCATGCTGCCCATGACTAATGGCCCACCTCCTCGGAGATAGTGACCATGTGCCTACTGGTACATGAGCTGCTTGATGTAGGTCTATTATCTTCTCACCTAGCCAAGGGGCAGGGGTTAAGCAGTAGGGTGTCCCTCTCATACACAGATCTGGAGAAATTGCTTATCCCCATTCTCTCCCCATCTCCACCTGTACCAGGTAGGGTCACACTAGGCACCCTAATGAAGTCAAAGGAATGGATTTGGAGGTCAGACACTCCCAAGTTAAAATCCAGCTGAGTTCTCAGACAAGGGACTTAGCCCTATTAAGCCTGAATTTGTTTATTTATAAAATGGGGTTGCTAATACTTCATGGGTTCATAATGAGGACTCAGTGACAGTAATTATCAAAAGTAAATGCTGTCCAAGACAAGAGCCACTAGACATGTGGGGCTATTTAAATTAATTGACTTAATTAGAATTTAGTTTCTCTGTCACACTAGCCAGTGGCTACTGCATTAGACTCACTGGATAAAGACAATTCTGTCATCATTATAAAAGCTCTAGAGGACAGCATAAGGGACCAAGCAAGCCTGCTTCCTAGCAAACAGTTGAACTCTTATGCTGTGCTATCAGCCGCCCTAGGCACTATCACCACATCTCAGGGATATTGTAAGTTCCTGCTCAAAGGAGTAGAAAACATGTAGGCATCCCACACGACCCTTGGATCAGAGCTGCAAACGCAGATCCAGCATCCTCCCAGCCCTGGAATGGAGAGAGGGTAGGACTGGGCAAATCCTAATACACATGCCACTGGACCCAGTATACCCACTCCTCCCCCTGCCCTGTGGGATTTCTCCATGTTAAAGGCAAATTAATGTAAAACATATTTCTAAACCATTTCAACTTGGTCCTGGACTGTCACATCCAAGACTTTAGCTTGAGACCTATACCAAAAGAGTTGGCTAGTAAGCAGTGTACTAGCCTCTCACCAGAGGCTACATCACTGCTTATGAAGATAATATATCTCAAGAGCCCTAAAAATGTTCCCATTCTTTTATTGAGGTCTTTTTAGCACTTGTAAAGTGCAATAAACAGTGCCTAATTCATTTAACTTTCATAACTCTTTGAGATTGTATCTTTAAAATGCAAAAGTAATAAGACCTATCAATCTGTGAACCAGGGAAATTAACTAACTCCTTCAAGGTCACACAGGCAATAAGTAGGGAAAGGGCTCGGACCCCATGACAATTTGGCTGCAGAGTCTGTGCCATGTTGTACCTACCTTTGGGATCCTGTCCTGAGGACATTATCTTTGTGCACACATCTTTGTTTGCATTTGAGATTATCACCTGGCATTAGTTGTAGTATCATAGTTGGATGGAGTCTGAGTGATTAGAGTTTGGAGAGGCAAACTACACATATAAAGTATTAAGTTGGCATTTTAAATGACCTTTGCACTGTTTGGTAATGATGGTAAAATGGTGCAGGGATGTTAAATGAGAAATTTATGCTTAAAATGACATAGAAATAGCATAAAAGGAAACGTGGCTTGGGCTGTCATGAGTGGGGTTAGGGCTGCATTTCTTTGCTCTGTTATAGTTATGTGCTTTCCGATTTGCTTGGAAATGTTCCTTTTCTGGTTGAGGAAAATTTTTCTTCAAGAACACAGTACTACATGTATTTGCAAATCTCTCAACATTTTAAAAGCGTACCGTGAACCAGGTAGAAAGGGAAGACCCAAAATGTCATAGCAGAGGAAAAAGAAAGGTATTTCTTCGCCTACAGCCACAATGTTTGCTCCTACAAAAAGCACCAAAACAACCTTCAGACTTCATCAGCAACAGAAACAAAAAGCCCCAGGAATCCACCTGTCTGGATCCTCTTGCTGCTCTGATGTGCTCCTGGCCCCTCCTCAACTGTGCCCTTTCCTTTTTCTCTTGCACTTGACTTTATTTTTGCTCTTATTATGGGAACATAGCTTCAATATGATTCCGGTGCCTCATTTTCAGAATTATGAAAACAAACCAGCTTTCTAGAATCTTGTGTTTGACCAACGACCAAGACAGGAGAGAGAATGGTCAAGTGGCATAAGATGTTCGGTTACACATCTCCCATTTACCTCTGTCAGATAACTCCTCAGATTATTTTCTTAAATGGGGGTGCAACTGCTCCTATTTCCCCAGCATCTGCTATGAGGGAGCCCATTGTACAGCTGCCACCCTAGGAAAATGCTCAGAGAGCAAGGGAGAAAGGGAAACGGGCAGATGAACTTGGTTCTCAATTCCGTGCACTTAAATGGTAGTTTTACCTCAGTGGGTCTCAGGCCTTGGTGCCCAGACCAATTGAATGAGCGTCTCCAGGGGTGTGGCCTTGGCCCTGGTTTTCCTGAGCTTCCCAGGTGATTCTCATGTGCAGCCAGATGGGAACCAGTACATGCCTGGGGTAAAGGAGAGGACAGCAGCTGAGTCAAGGATGAGTCATTTACAGCCCAGTGAAGTGACTCTCCCTCCTAGTGTGACTTATGCCTAAAATCATCAGCATAAATTTAAGTTTAATATTAAAAATAAGTTTTCCAAACTGTTTCTTTAAAAAAAAAGTGGTGGTGGGGGGTGTTACTAAACCTTTTTTCTTATCCTCTTCACAAAGAGGATCTGAGAAGCAGGGCACTTTGTAGTACCAGGCCCTGCCCCACAGGAGCAAGGAGGTTGGGAAGAGCCACTAAAGGAGGGGTAGGAAAATGGACAGATGAGGGACTGGGCCAATGAATGTGTCTAAATTATATGTTTTTGGAGAATGTGGTCTTTGAGTTAGAATCTGAGGAAGAGAGCAAAGAAGAATATTCCAGGCCAGGAGGAGTTAGCAATGACAAATAGAGGGCAGCCCTTCATTCATTCTGCAGCTGCATCCCAAGTGCCCAGGTGCCAATCACTTTGCTGGGTGCAGTGCATATATTTAAAAGTGGGCCCGTGGGGTAGATTAGGACCCTGGCATGGTTGGGGCACCAAACATCAAATAGAATAAGCCCACAATGCAGATGGCCTCTCTGGAAGGTAGGGAGCCACAGGATATAAACTTGATTACAGGACAGAGGAGGAACTTTTGCCCAGTTTTCTTTAGACACTGACAGCTCAGATGTCAGCTCTGCCTGAGCCAGTCACCTCTCAGCCTTGAGTCCCCTGTCACTTTTGTCTTTGCATTGTTTTGTTAAAAATCAAACAAAATCCACCTCTGTCCCACTACTCCAAACCCTGAGTATTCTTAACAAGATTTCAGTGATCCCGACCCTTTTCCAAGAGAAGTCATTAGAGATCCCTCCACCATCCAAGGTCTGCACTCCCCTCCCTGGTCTGTAGAGAGCCCTACAGGACATTTCCCATCCTAGGGGCTCTCCCTCAGCCTCCTCCTTTACCAAACATTGCAGACCCTTTGCACCTTGCTAAATTAGAACTCTAAAATGCTGCCTTCTATTTGTCAGTGCTAATTCCTCCTGTCCTCCTGGTCATTCTTTTTTTTTTTTTTTTAACCTTTTCAAGATTATAAGGCTAAGCCAAAAGCCAGAACAGTGATAACTCTGACATTCTCACCCCAGGCTCTTATAGGCAAAGCTGCATGGTACATGAGAGCACCCAAACTCAGGTCAACAGACCTGGGTACAAACTCCTCTGATATCCCTAGAAGGGAAGGTGCAAGAAAGGCAAATACAGAATTAAATATGCAAACAAAACAAAAGCACAAATGCTTAAATTTAAACCAATGACTACCTTTAAATAGGTTACAGAAAACTTCATGCCCTGGCATCCCAAGCTAAAGCCTTCAGTAGCAACTTTTTCAACATCTTTTGTTTTCCATAAATCTTAAGCTGGTATAATACCTATTCTTTCAACATTAAAATGCTTCAACTTTTGTTAACATTGGGCAAAAATCTGTGCTCCAGGGAAACATACCATGTTTATCCTGTGACTCCAAGTACCTTTCTGGTCTGGCTGCCCAGGAGCGCTGAAGTAATAAGGGAATCAAAAGTGTAATGGCCCTGGGACCAGCCTAGCACCATGGCAGGTGCCCTGAGACTGTTAATCCCCTTTCAGTTTTCCTTGTTCTTCAAAGGAACAAGGAAAGGTTACAGGCTAATCAAAAAGCAGACTTTAAAAAAAGATTCAGCTATTATTGTCATATCTGGGTGGAGAGCAAAACTGAAACTTTATATCCAGCATGTGATACGGGGCTACCCCTCAAAAAAGTCCCCTATGGGAAGAAAGCTCCCCCACTCCAATCAAGATGGTGGTTCAGATATTTTCACTGACAATAAAAAAGGTACCAGTGTGTGAGCCAAGTCCTCTATTGAGAGGAATGATGCTTGGGGAAGGGGAGAATACCTGTAAAAGAAGATGACCAAGATTTCCTTGTGGCTAGAGCACATCCTGGAGAACCAGGGGTGAGATGAGATCCACTTGTGCAAGGCAGGAGGTTGTTATTGTCATGATCAAAGACAGAGAAACTCAGAAGAGTATCAATAGCAGGAACGCACCACTATGAGTGCGCACGTTCATGAGGGCACCAGTACGTTCACACACGTGACCTCCTGGCACCCTGATCCTATAGTGGATGTAGGCCAGGTATTGTTGGTCATGAGGACACCAGGGTTCACCACAAGGCTGGCAACTTCAGTCAGTCCTACAGTGACCAGGTAGTGGTGCTAGGTTCCCCCTGTACACGGGGCCACCCAGCAAGTAAGTACTTGTAGGACTAAATCAACTTAAAAAGGCTAAGCACAGCCTATGTCTCCAACTACTTTAATGTATTTTCTTGCTCTCATCTGAAATTCTGAATAAACATTTGGTTTAAAAATAACCTGGATTTTTATGAACTGCTAAAATGAAGTTCTTGTCATAAACACATTTGCTGCCTTTATTCCAAGATTTAGCACAGTAACAATTATGAAGTGCTTTAGCAGCACCTCTCCTGCTCAGGAATAGGAATCAGTCCCCCCACTCCTAGAACGCAGTGCCTGTGGCAGGGACACCATTGTCCCGTAGCAAAGGCTAGAAGGCCCCTTTGTGCTTTTCCTATGGGTTCTAGGTCGCTTCAGCCCGGTCCTCCCTGAACACTGGGGAACAAGACCTTCTATCAGGAGCGTGCTGATGTTCCTTTCTTCCACAGCTGCCATTCTGGGTACGTGGGTGCACGCTGTGAGCACGCAGACCTCCTGGCCGTGGTGGCTGCCAGCCAGAAGAAGCAAGCTATCACTGCGTTGGTGGTGGTCTCCATTGTGGCCCTGGCTGTCCTCATCATTGCATGTGTGCTGATACAGTGAGTAGTTGCTGCTCCCAAGTCAGGTCCCCTGCCCTACCAGGGACCTCTGCTCCCTGGCCACTTAACAGGGCTACCTCAGCACAGCTGGTTGCTATGAACCATGAGTAACATCAGCAAAGCTTAGAGGAACTATGATGACTTTTGGCACAGCATGGCAGCCAAGCTGTGTAAGGGCCTGGCGCATCCTGGGAGGGGCCCCTGTGGTGGGTCTGTATGTTGCTCAAAGCCAATGTCAAACCATAGGCACACTCCCTCTCCACTGTTGGGGTACAGCCTTGAGGATAGTGATGAGATGGACAAGTGCCCCCAGAGAGAACTGGAAACAGCTCCCCGACTTCTCTGGGCAGTAGAAGAAGCACTTTCTCTCTGCAGAAGGCACTTTGCCAATTCCAAAGTCCCATCAAAGGCCATTGTCACCATTTTTACATGCTGATGACCTGCACAGCCTCCCCTTTTCCCCACCACTCTGCCTTCTTCATCCTCCAAAGTCCAGTTTCTGGGTTAGAGTTCTATCCTCCAGCTATTCTGAGCCCTAGACTCAGGGAAACCCTTTTCACAAGCATCTTGGCCTCATTTGCTTGCTCTACCCAAGGAACTGCTCTCCAGAATCAGAGACCCTGGGAATACCCTCTGCTGTATTCCCAGCACTAGGCTGGATTTCCTACCTGGAAATATCTGAAGTCTGAGTCAGAGAGCAAGAACTCTGAGGAGTTCTCAGGAGGAATTCTCAGGTCAGCACAGTGCTGGTTGAGTCATGGTGGAGACAGACACAGCTACATGTTAATGCAGGAAGCCGCACTTCCCCCTCTAGAGGCGCCTAGGTTTCACTCAAAAACAGGCTCTGTCCTGTTGGTTTGTTAGTCCAGTACTATCCCATCAGCTGAAGCTCATGCCTCTGGTTCCTGACAACAAATGAGGAGCCTCTTAGAGCCCCAGCTTTTGGCAGTAGCCACGGCCTGCTCACACCTTTCCCCCGGGCCAAGTCAGCACTAAGTGAGGGAGGATAGAGTCGCACTGAGGTGGCCTTTCCTTCCTCCCTAGGCAGAATCCATTCCCCTTGCAGGCATCCTGGGAAAGCACAGTTGTGGGGAATAGACAAGAAGCTTTGGTTTGGGTGGGGCACATCCCAGACTGTCAACTCAGAGACCCTTCCAGGGGAGCAGGAGTCACCTAGTGTACTGCTGCCCTCACTTCCCATGGCCAGCTAGCTGTTTCCGTAGCCAAGAGGGTTCTTATCCTTATGAACCCCTGTGGGTCTTTCAAGAGAGACTTAAAAACTAACTTTTTCAGATTCTGTGGGGACAAGAAAAATCTAGATGCCTGGATACCAACTTTTATTCCCATAGAAGTGGCCAGTCCCACCTCTTTGCTGTCCCTGTCCCTACTAGAAACTAAGCTTCTGGTTGCCTGGACAGAGGGTATTACTGAGTCACACAGTCCAGGCTGAGACCAGCTCTCCCATGCTAGAGGGCTCTAGATGCCTTGATTCCATTGCCCTGGGACACCTTAGCTGGGAAATGACCAGGGCAAGTCTGCCTGGCTTAGACCTAGAATCAAGGCCTTAAACTCTTTCCAACATGGAATGAGCTGGTTACAGCCCAGACTCTGTAGCTCAGGAGGGCCTCCGGCCCCACACGACACTGACCTCTCATTTTCCATCTGTGACAGAAGTAGCTTAGGCAGAAAGGCCTCAGGGGCCCTTCTCAGCACTGCTGCCCAAAGTTTCACAGGCTTAGTAATTTTCCTAGCTTCATATTCCAGGGCAGGGCAGAGAGGGGCTGGAGTGGGGTTCTGAAAATACCACCTGGCAGCAAGAGACACAGCCACTGGCTTGTTTCAGCATCTGCTTTTGGGCTCACATCAGTTTGGACACTTCCCCCAGCCCATGTACATTAATTATATATACATTAAGATTATAATGAATGGGAATGGAGCCCTTACTGGTAGCCCAAGGAAAACAGCTGACAATGTCTCTAGGTAATTTTGTTTTTCCCCGGTGGCACTGGGGATGGAACCCAGGGCTAGGAGGTGGTAATGAATGTCCAGGTGCTTTCCTCCCTGCTCCTGTTCCAGGCTCCTCAGTTCTTTGGGCTTGCTAACTCTGGAAACTGCTCATTCCTGCCCACAGAGGGAGAGAAGAGCCTTCTTAACCCTTATGCTTCCAGACTCCGGGTAACACAGGTTTACAGAGAAGTTGGATTTTCCATTACGAGAGAATTTTGGTCCTCAGAGGAGGATTCAAAGCCATTGAGATCCATGACTCATTCTTTCTTTCCATGGGCCAACTCTGCCCATCCAAGTTTCCTGCTTCACTCCTGGCAATGCCTGGTGCATGACCACCCCCCCCCCCCCCCGAATCCTTGCAGTCCTGCCAGCCTGAGGGTGGTGACTGAGCACAAGCCTAATGGTCATTCCACTACATTCATGGAGTTTCTCAACTGGTTCTTTATGGAGAAAGCTGCTGGGTGGCTGGTCAGCCCCCTCTGACAACCATGTAGCCCGGCGAGTCCAGAGCTTCAGAAATGGTGCTGGTCTTTTGTTGTGGGCCAGCATCAGGTCCAAAGGCCACCAGTCTTCAAGGGCTCCTAGCTCCCTCTGGTGCCTGAACTTCTAGAGGACCCTCGGGAAGGCTAGTTGAGTCTTAGAGCTGCCTGGCCAGGCCTCCCGCTGAGCTCCAGTTCACACCATCTTCTCTCCTCCTTTGTAGCTGTTGCCAGGTCCGAAAACACTGTGAGTGGTGCCGCACCCTCATCTGCCGGCACGAGAAGCCCAGCGCCCTCCTGAAGGGAAGGACTGCTTGCTGCCACTCAGAAACAGGTAGAGGGCTGCATGGGGGATTTAGGAGGCACTCCTGGGTGGGAAGAAATGACCACTTTCTCCAGGTTGGTGCAGAAGTCTGAGGAGGAAGAAGCAGGAAGGGGGGAGGCTATTTTATTCTATTAAGTCAGTCTGGGTTCATTCCAAGGTGTGTCTGACTTAGAAAGGAGTTCTTTCATCCTTACTGGTGACTGTGTAACCTGCGACAAGTCAATATTAGAGAGCCTGTGTCTTAAGAAGATGCTGTATAAGTCAGATGAGTACTGACACAAAGCACATAATTAGCATATACCAAATTATAGATAGTCCAATGTTTGTTCTCTTCCCCTTTTCCACTGGCCAGTGAAAGTTCTCTAAGGACCTTCACACTCTTAGACCTAGTGTTCCCCATTAAGTTTAACATTGTTTTAGGGTTTTCATCAACATCCATGAAGATTGGATCTCTGGATATGAGGCCAATAGGCTGCTCAGGACCCCTGTTCTGAGCATTATTGGCTCTGGTCTCCAGGAGTCAAAACTTTATCCAGACCCTATGGAAATTCTCACCCACATCAACAGCCTTTCCAGAGATGCTATGTCATCCAAGTCCCTCATAACAAAATTCCTTTTGAAGAAGTAATGGGGTCAGGAGACAATCGCTGAAGTCCAATCCACCAGGAATGTGTAGGAAACAGTTGGCATTTCAGATGCTCCGGTTGCAGAGAGAGGGCAGGGAGAAAAAGGCAGATACTCATGTGTTCATTAAACCTCATGGCAATCTGTTGTGGAGGGAGTTGGAGGACCAGTAGCCTTGTTTCCCTGGTTTTTATTTCAGTAACCTTAGTAATTGTGGAAGAGAAGTACTTAAGAGCTGTAGACTTCCTAAATCTTCAGAACATTCTAAGGATTAATGGATGTATATCCTCAAGAGGATAATGTAATGCAGTGGCTAAACTGGGTCCACTGAGGGCCTTTTGGGTCCCATAATGAGTCAGTAAAAAATTGAGGACCAGGGATTTTGAAGTCCCTCTTCTTCCACTACCTTGAGGGACCATCCATGGAGCTAATGAAGGTGGATATTCTTTTCTTGTAACAACAATATAAAAATGTTTAAACATTTTAAGAAAACATGATTTTATAGCATTTGTCTGACTCTCAGAAGTCATATGGGGTAGAGTAAGTTTCTTCTTAATGCCACTTTTCTCCCCACCTTTGAAAGTAAGCTCTGAGCCAGGAATGGATCTGGCTTTTCAGAGATGGCCACTGAAGGTGAAACCCCTCTCCCCGAGATGACGCATGCCACCAGGCCAGCTGGGCCTAAAGGATGGATGAATTGGGGGGGGGGTACTACACACAAACCCTGTTGAAGATGTGATTCACCCTGAACCAGGGCAGTCCCCTCCACATATCCAGAGGAACCACCAGACAAACCAGGGCAGGTAGCTAACCAGGCTGAGCTGGATTCAGGAGCTGAGGACTATATCAACCCCAGAAGAAACCCTTAGGGAGCATCTACTAAAAAATAATGGGTCCTTTTTTTTTTTTTTTTTTTGGTGGGGGTACTGGGGATTGAACATCCCCAGCCCTATTTTGTATTTTATTTAGAGACAGGGCCTCACTGTTGCTGAGACTGGCTTTGAACTCATGATCCTCCCACCTCAGCCTCCTGAGCCACTGGGATTACATGCATGCGCCACTGCACCCGGCAATGGGTCCATTTTTGTATGGTCTTAGGGGGAAGGCATTTTACACTAAGCTCTATGGGCTGCCCACCAAGCCACCACTCAGAGGAACAAGCTAGGTTGAATTGAGTCACTAATGAGAGGGTCCATTCACCTTCCCATCTCCCTTCTCTTCTGCTACAACTCATTTCACTTTGTCACCCTTGCTGACTTCCTTTGGCATTGAAAGCACAATTTCAGAAGTGCTCCCCTGAGGCTGAGACAGCAGGATTGAGACTCTGCCTAACTGCTCAAGAGAACCTGGTGGCATTAGCTAATGCCGTCTCCAAGTCTCCTTCCCAGCTTGGCTTAGGTCTGGCCCACAACATATTAACCTGTTTTTCCTTCCTGCCAGTGGTCTGAGGAGCCCCAAGGAGGAGTTTGGCCAGGTGGACTGTGGCAGCCTGATGGAGAGAAGCCTCCTATAGGTCAGCAGCACCAGGGATGCCTGGGATTTGCCAGAAGACCTTTCCTACTTTGCCTGTGATCACCTGTGCAGCCTTTCATCTTCTGTGGGCCTTCAAAACTCTATCGAGAACTCTGTCTGCTTGGATTTGGTATGCTCTGGAAAAGAAGTCAGTGGATCACAATTTAAAGACTGGTTAAGTGATAACGGCAAAGGAGTGGCCTTCCTGTTTACCTACATCGGGTGTGTGCAACGGTCTCCCACCAGTCATGGATTCCAGGCTGTATTTCTTCTTAATGGGCTACCTCCCCTCAACAGAATCCTGCCCAATACTGGAGATTCTATTGTTGTTACTTTTTCTCACATGGCATAGAAAGTGGTGAAGAGGAAATGGCTTATTGTTACATGAAGACAAGTTTAAGAAAATGCATGTCCTCTGCCCACAAGGCCCTCAACCAGCCTGACACCTGCCATGCACACGTGATGTTGAAGACCTTCCCATACTGTTGCCACCCTTGGAGATAATTTCATATTTATTAGATGGATAGTGATTTTTAATTTCTTAAGTCAATGTAAAAGAGCATAAACCCCTCCAGAGGAATTAATGATGTATGTATTGCTGACTGATAAGTTAGACTTACTAGAAATGTCTGGCCTCTTTGAGACAGCTAAGTCTCGGGGAAAGCCTCCCAAGGGCTGTGGGGATGGAACCAGAGGACAGGGTTCCGACAGAAGCAAAAAATTGGGGCTCAGAGTTCATGATATCTAAAGACACAAAATGGGTAAATGCCCCAGGGTACATTCTGGTAGAAAAGTTAGCAACTCTAGCAGCAAGGACCTGTCCCCTCTGTTGTGGGGAGAGGACAGGAGGGCCTGTGTGTGTACACAGAGTAAATACAACCTCTACTGTCTGGTAAAGCATCAGCTTCCTCATGAGCCCAGCTTGGGCATTAGCAAGCCATGGGCATTTCAGGCTGAATCCATGAAAGGGGACCAGTCCTTTATTTTCCATGTTGTGCTTGGTTGGTTTGTTGCTTTATGTTTAAGAGAAGAAGTTTAACTTTCCTATTTATTTTTAAGCATTAGGAGAAACATGCTATTGGTTTTTCCTTTCCCTTCCATTCAGAATGCCAGTTTTATTAACTAAAATACTAAGAAGTCTCTCACTTTCTGCTCAAGAGGAGGCAAAATTGTCCTCCCGAGACTTGATGACATTATGACCCACCGGTCCAGTGTGAGTCCCTTCAAACTGACAAAATTGGAAACAGAATAGCAATGAAATAATATATGAACTCCTATGCAAGGAAACTCCTACAATGAAAAGGGAAAGACTCCCACCTATTAGCCCTTCAGTGCACCTATCTTGTCACATCATGAAAGGGACTTTTAACATGTCAAGTTGGTTTGAAATTTCTATCAGAAAACTACTTCCTTAGTCTATTATTTCTATGATTTTTTTTTTTGCAAGACAATGATCCCACCTGTCTTAACTTTGGTTATTTAATGATGTCGCACATGAGCATTAAGTGCTGAAATTGGGTCTGTTCAGAGCTTGCCCCGAACAGCTCCAGGTGTTTTAAGTGTTAAAGATAATAGGTTCAAATTGTGTTCACTGGGTCAGCCCTACAGCAGCAGATGAGTGGGCCAAGACCTGACTGTAGCCTCCTGCTCAGAGACCAATCAACTGACACTGGTTTCTTACTCAGCTTTCTCAACAGACCCTCCTAAAATTCCGAGATCCTGAATTAGACTAAGTAAAGAATGTCACTTTGATGTTAAGACAATCTTTCGTGGCCTATTGGAGACTCTGGGAGGTCTGGCTGCTTTTAAAGAGTATGAACTCATGTGGAAATATTTCTTGGGGCTTTTTAAAATTTTTTTTTGCCTAATGGATGGAAGCACCAATATCCAGCCTAAAGACGCTATCAGTAATTGGCATCCAAGAGACTTGGCAGAGGTGCGAGGATGGACAGCTGGTGGAAGCAGAGGTTCCCCACAAAGACCTCGGATTTAGCCTCTGTGAATGTTCCAGTTCTCAGGTTCCAGCCATCATAGCTGCCAGTGCTTGTTCCTGTGCCTGTCCCCTCATATAGTGATGGGGTTCAAATGCACATACCCCTCAGAAGTGCCTTCTGAGTCAGTCCTTTGTAAACCAGCAGGTCTGAAGAGGGTCAGAAGCTGAAGTCAGGTTGAGGCAGGCCTGATTGGACCATTGTCCACACCCTGGATTCTTTGCCAATTTCTCTTTTAGAGGTCAAATGATGACAAATTGTACCATTTCCGGGCAATAGTAGTCCCTTGATTAGCTATAAAAATATTCTCTTCTTAGCATAAAAAATGTGTTTAACTTGCCATCCCTGCAGAATTCCTGTTTCCTTGTCCTCCAGAAGGCCAAGTGTTCAAAAAGGTAACCATCCCAGAGGCCTGACCTGGTAAGCAGTCACACATCTAGCAGCGAAGAACATAGCTATTTCCAGTGAGTCAGGAGACCATGAAAAGCTCCCCATTAAAAAAAAAAAAATTTTAAAGGCCTGTAAACCTTTACAAAACCTAGATGTACTCTCTGCTCTATAGACTGTAACATTAAATATACTGACAGGAAACAGTTTCTACTTGGAAAGATACTCAGCAGTCAGTTCCTATCTGGAAGACAGGGCTCCAGCTAGACACAGGTGGAACTAAGCAAGGGATGGGGTGGCCATTGTCCCAGAAGAAGAGGTGGGCACAATGACTCTAGGGTGCTTTTTTTTCTGAGCGAGGAAAAAGAGGAGGGATTGACATTCATCCACCCACATTGGTGAGGGAGGAGGATTTATAGTACTGAAACTTCTTGGGAGGGCAGGATGTGCTTAGCAAATGTAGAAAACAGTCTGATGTCTCCCAGCCAGGTTTTCTAGGACTTGTGAGCCACTGGTTGCTTTTTCCAGGTAATTTGCCAGGGATGGACCAATGATCCCTTAACATTGCTCATGAGGCCCAACCCCTTAGTAGGTTCTGGGATTTCTCTCTCTTACTATATGTCCAGCCAAGGAGGGAGAATGATCAACCAGCCCAGAACCAAGAGGCACATCAGAGAAACAAGCAAACATGTTCGTTTTTAACGTTCTAACATAAGACCTGTTCTCTCTAGCCACTGATCTTACTTTAGGCTTTCTGAAAAGACCTAGTATTGTGTGTACACACACACACACACACACACACACACACACACACACACGAGTACTGAAAAGAAGCCCCTCTTCCTAGTGTAATAATTTACTGAAATGTTCAACTTTTCATTACAACAAACCTGGTGTTGTTTTTTTTTTAAGAACTTATTACTCTGACTTCTGTATATGTTGCACTGAAAAGGTTAATATTTAATGTTTTAATTTATTTTGTGTGGTAATTTTGATTCCTGTAATGTGTTAATGTGATTAGCAGCTCTTTTCCTTAATATCTGAATTATACTTAAAGAGTAGGGAACAATATAAGATACGGTTGTGTTTTTTCAGGAATATGCATTGTTGTTCAGTTGTACTGTACCTTGTTTGGAAGGATGAAGGAATGAACACTTTTTTCCTAAATCAAGACTGGAGTTTTTCTTTAACATGATTAGGACATTGATAAGAAAAAAAAAAAGTAAATGATGTTTGTAAAACGCAGGAATCCTGTCATTCACCATAGCTGACCCCTCTCTGCTTGAAGAAATCAAGTTTTCTGAAGTTCTTCCTAATATATAAGTAATTTAATCTATAGGGTGTCCAACAGTGCTCATTGATGTGCAGGAAAATAGATAACATACAATCCATGTCACAAAGGAATTGAGTTCTGAGTGGGAAGACTGACTAACATGAAGAAAATAATTCTAGTATATTTGACAGAATTCAAATAAATCATTTCAAGGCAGAGTGTGTGTATTAGTACCTATGATTCTCAAAGCATGATCCCAGATCAGCAGGATTACCCAGGACTTGTTAGGAAAGCAAATCTTCAGGTAGTAGACCAGACCTACTCAACTCCAAGGGTATCTCCCTTCCCTCCAGGTGATTCTGGTACATGCTCAAATTTGAGACCCTCTGTGCTGGAGGACTCAGTGAGAGAACAAATTTTAGTGTAGGCCTATGTTTTTAGGAAAAACTTTGCAGAGAAAGTGAAACTTAATTTATCTCTCATGGTTCAAATATAATAACCATTAGAAAGTGACAACTGAATTTATCAGGATTTCTCTGCTCTACCTAGGAGAAGGGACAGACAGGCCTATCTCCCATCATATTCCCCACTCACTCTGCTCCCCAGTATCTGACTGTAAGGAATTATTCTAAAGCTGTCAGCCCTGGTCCTGAAACCCCACGGTAGATCTCTGCACTTCTCATGTGTGCATGGGCCTCACATGTCCAACAGATGAGCTGCTCATGAAGAAGCAAGGGTGAAATAGATGCTGAATAGCATGAAATCTTGGTCCAAAAAAAGTTTCAAGCTCTTTGTAGTGAGGACCAAGGATCCTACTCTAAAATTGTTTAACACTTCAATCCAAGTTCCTTGGTCTGTCTTTGTCCCTCAACAAAGCTTTTACCCAGCTCTCAAGAGGAGAGAGCAACTGGCTTTACTTGATCTTTCTCACATGATCCCGGCCTTCAAGGACACCCAAAGGCCTTATTTCTAACTGGTTTCTCCACTAGTCCCCACACTTGCTTCTGTTCAATTTCTGAGTATTCTTCCTGCTGAGGCTGCCTGCCCCCTGGACCCTGTGTCCACTGCCCATCTCTGGTCCTAGGCAGGTACACTGGCCTGCTTGGGGTAATGAGGACCCATCAAAGTACCTACGAACTTTGAGTACCTTTGACTTGAGGAAAGCTAGACCTTTCCCTATTTATTCAGGTGACTTGCATTAGACAATTTGAAAAACAATTCGCTGTTGTGGTTTAGAGATGAGATTTCCCTCAAAAGCTCATGTATATAAGGCCAGGCAAGAAAGTTTACAGATGAAATAATAAATGCATTGATCCACTTGAATGGATTAACTGGGTGGTAACTATAGGCAGGTAGGGTGTGACTGGATGAGGTAGGTCACTGGGGGTGTGCTTGGGGGTATATAATCCATTCCTGGTAAGCAGAGTGCTCTCTCTGCTTCCTGAGTGCTATGTCCTGAGCTGCTGTCCTCCACATCCTCCACAATGTTCCTCCTCACTCAGGCCCAGCGCCATGGAGTCAGCCATCTATAAACTGAGACCTTGGTTTATACAACTCCCTACTCTAAAATTGTTCTCGTCAGGTCTTTTGGTCACAAAAATGAAAAAACTGACCAAAAAAATCCATGTTTTAGACTCTTTGGGGTCCAGCCATCTCAAGATTTAGACCTCTATTTTTCCTGGCCTCTGTGCCCTGACTCCTGCCTGACAGTGTTGGGGCATTTGTGTCTGACTATGACCTGGCCTCCACTCCAGCTCAAAGCTCTTTGCCCTGCAGCCACCTGGAATTCCAACATCAGTGCTTATTTCCCCCGTCTCCCGAAACCCCCTCTTCTACATTTACTCTTTACAGAACTTACTTGGAACAAGCTCCTAGATCTCTGCCACAGTCTTTTGCCCCAAGAAATAGGGAGCAACTTGCCAATTGTCAGAGAAGAATATATCTTCTCCCAGATCAATATGAAATTTGAATATATAAGATGGACCCCTGCCATTGTTTAAAAATCTCTTATGGTGATTCTAATCTAATCCTGCTGCCTTCTAGGATGCAACAAGCCCCAGAGAGCAAGTGGCATGAAGAGGCATTACGCCTGGTGCTGAGAGTTCCTTGCTACCCATTCTCATCTGCCCTTAAGGATACTATATATTAAAAAAATTTTATACCAGGGTTTGAACCCAGGAGTGCTTAACCACTGAGCAACATCCCCAGCGCCCCCCCCCACACACACACACACACACTTTTTTGAGATAGGGTCTCACAAAGGTGCTGAGGCTGGCTTTGAACTTGTGATCCTCCTGCCTCAGCCTCCTAAACTATAGGATTACTGGTGTGTGCCACCATGCCCAACAGAATATTTAATATCCAGCAGATGTTAGCCCCTGGGAAGACAGAGGCTTGGGCCTCTGTAGACTCATCTAAAGCAAAGAAGTGCGGTGGGAAAAAATAACAGGGACCTGTAAGGAGTGCCACACAGCAGGTTCTTGAGGTCATGCACCAATGAACCATGCATAGCTTTCCAGGAGTCAAATTTTGCAGTTAGGAATAAAAGGGAAATGCAGGGGCAGTGTGGCAGTTCTTTGGCTCCAGTGGAAGCACCAGACCTGGAGCATGTGGCACCAAAGGTACTCCTGCTGCCACAAAATCCTCCATCTCAGATCCTACAGGGGAACCCTCTAAGAGGAAGGGAAACAGACCTGCTCAAAAGACTGCTCCACTAACTCAGGACTGGGACTTCAGCTGTTGATCTGTCCTGCACAATACGGGGATCAAGGCATGTGACACCCCAGGAGAATGGTGCTGTGAGGAGCCAGCAGCACTGAAACTGTCCTACCAGGACAGAGCAAGCAGACAGTCCCCTCCCCTGCAGCATGACTCTCCCACCATCCTTTTTAAAAGCAACCCCATAGCCAGGGTGCAGAGCTCCTGGGTGCCTGTTGGAGGCCCAGAGGCCAAGTCCTAGGGTACGAATACAGCCCCTGCCAGCTGTTTACCCTGGGGTGTTACTGTTCTTTCTGAGCCTCCAGTGCCTAAACAGTCACTGCCTATTTATCTCAGGGAGTCAAGATAAAACAAACATGCACAGTCTGATTCTAGGGATAGAGATCCAGTGTGATCCTAAATGCCATTAATATATTGTCCAGCTCAAGGGAGGCATAGGGCCTTTAGTTCAAGGCAAAAGGCACATGGGGAGGGATGTCAGGAGAAATAGTTCCAGAGTTGGTGGCAAGTGGGGCCACCTCTAGAGGGTGATGATCCTAGGATATCAGCTTTTAAAAAGTGTTTAAGGACCCAGAAGAGTGAGAAAAACTGTCCTCAGAGGTAAAGAAGTGTCCAGTCTGGCTTCAAGGTGCAGAGTTAGGAGATAGAGGTTGATTTTAGTTTAGTACAAGCTACTTTTCATCATCAGAGCCCTCTCCTGGCCTTAGCAGCCTTCTATTCTGTTCCTGAACACTGAAGTAATCAAGCAAAGGCAGATTGACTGCCGGGACAGAAAGGTCCCCTGGTGAACTAGACCCATAGAGGCTCCACTAACTCCAAGCCTCTACCTCCACAATGCTCTCTGGAATAATCTTTGTGAACCCAGATTTGGGCTTCTACTTGCCTCTTGTCTTGTGGGTCCAATTGCCTCCCAAATGGAAGGAGATCTCAGGCCCTGCCTACCCTTCTTTCTTGCCTTCTGTGGACACTGGGGTCTGTGTCTTAACCATCCTGAAGAGTGTCCCCATACAGCTTGAAGGACTATCAAGAGAGGGCCTTTTCTGGCTTTTCCCACCCCCCAGGTGCTAAGATGTGCTAGTTATTCACTCCTCTCAAATTCATTCTCCCTGTTCAGGAGGCTGGCCCCTGTGGACTTGCCCTGTGGCTTCCAGTTCAGCCAGTAGGAACAGAGACATGGGATAGCGGGTACAACATCCTCACTTCCTCCTTGCTCCAATGCTGTGTCTTTGGAATTAACTATGACCTCACAAGGGCTCTGGAGGCCCAGGTTGCCCAGTGCCTGCACTCGTCAGGCTTCCTAACAACACTCCCTCCACCTTTCCCTCCAGTCCTAGGAGTGGTAATGGCTTCCCACAGTTGCTAGTCTGACTCTACCAATCTTTCCTGCCCTGCTCTTTAATTTCCAGTGATGCTTCACCAGAGGTGAAGTAACGCAGGCATCCGAGTTAATGCAGCTGCTTAATGGAAGCTTGCAACTCATATGTGTGCCTGAATCCAAGGCTGGGAGTGGACATGATGATCAGCTGCAGGGCCCAGATTATTCTGAATGGGAAAGTCACTTTCCTTTATGCTGAATGAACAGCATAGAGGCCAAATTTGAAAAAAAAATAAATTACCAGAAGAAGTTGGAAGTCTGAACTTTTTCATAAAACATCTTCATTTCTAAGTGTGGCTCAAATTTATGAGCTGCTCTGTAGTCCCAGAAAAAATCTGTCCAAAGGTCACCATCAACTAGCAACCTCTACTCCAGAGCTGTTGGCTCTCAGGCTCTGCCAGGTCTTCTCATGTCTCTGTGCCTTCAGTTCTCTTTCCAGGAATAATTTTTTTCTACTTCTTTGCCCAAGCAAACTTCTTCTGTTCCTTCACAACTCATGCCTCGCTTTCTGAAGCCTTCCCACAGCCTCATGAGAAGATAACACCTCCTCCCAGGGCGCCCAGAGCTCTTCATGCATACATCTGTTAGAACACTCATCTCACTGTGCTGGACTGCTTGTTCCTCCCTGGGCACAGGATGGTGGGGCCCAAGACTAGTCAGGGAGGAACAAGCAGCTCCTCAAGGTCAAGGATCTGTCCTGTGCATCTTTGTAGCCCAAGCATTGACTCCTATGCCTGAGGCATGGCAGGTAAGGCAACAACATTTTACTGGGAGAAAAAAAGTGGATATATTGGGCTTTAGGGCCAACTGGAGGCAGGGGAACACTGGGTTTTGTGAGGTCACATTATTGGGACTTGGTGTTGGCTGCTACAGTTGGACACCTCACAGGTCTTTTCAATCCTTCCTGGCTCCCTACCATGATGAGCTTTTCTTCTGAGCAAAAATACGTTGTATGTTCTGACTAGTGAGTGACTTCCCAAGAATCTGACAACCTAGGTATATATCTATCAAGAATTGTTAAACCCCTTACCATTCTATTCTGTATTAGTTTCATTAAAAAAGTGGGGTAACTCATTGGAGAATGTTGAATGCTTTCACAGCTCTATTTTTTAAATAGAGTCCACACCCCAGAAGCCTTTCTTCTGGAAATGTCCAGGCCTGAGCTGCTTTTGAGAGGAGAAGTTTGTACCCAGAGATAGAAGAGGAAAGTGATGAGAGGGTTTTCTCCTAAGCCTTTAGGCTACATGATTCCCTTCTTGTGGTTGGTTTCTATGAATTCTGATCTGTTCTCTTGGGAGGCCACAGACCAAAACAGGCAATGATGTGAATTACAATCCTATAGCAGTTGAAACAGGACATCTAATTTACAGTTGGAAACAAGCAGTATAGCAAGTATACAAGTGACCCAGCAACTGACTTTACTTCAAAATTATGTCATTTTCATAATGAAAACCTTTCAGATTTATCTACTTTAAAATGTGAGTTTCCCCAAAGACAGGGGCTGAGAATTTGGGGACAAATCATTTATTTTGGAGGCAATCACAGGAAGCAGAAATGAGGTCCAAGAAGAGTGAGAGAGAATAGGGAACACCAATGATATGTATCTTCCTGAACTGTATCACTGCAAAATGACAGCTCAATCCCACTAGGTTCCCACTGAGGAAATATTTAGAAATCTATTTGCAAATTAAGCAAATTGAGACTCTGATGATCAGAAGACTGGGGCATTAGCCATCAATTCCCATCACCAAATAACTGAAAGTTTTCATGGTGTCAAATATATACACACACACACACACGCACTCTGATCTTGGGGTCTGATGTGTGATGCTGAAAATGAAAACAGATTTTTATTTTCTTCTCCCCATCCTTTACATTTTGGTGTACTGCTATCTAAACTGATCAGAAATACATCCCAAACATTCTGTGACCTTCTTCCACCCACTTAAGGATCTATGGATATAAAGACCTTTCCACTGAATACGATTGGCAGCACTATACAAGGTTTAATTATGGCCACATCCAAGACTTACTACCTCAATATATATTCAGGTGCATCCTGCTTTATTTCCATCCTGGAAAGAAATTGCAAAAGGCATAACTTTGGCACAAACTGGTATATTAAGCATCCAATTCCAATGCTAAGGTTGCTGAGCTGAGCCTAGTGAGGTCACAAACACCCTCAAAAGCTTTTGATCTATAACTAGAGTGTTTCCTTGGATGGCTATTTAAAATATTGACATAGGATAAAAGGCGCATCTCAAAATAGGGGGGATGCAACTTTTTTTCATAAAACCTTGGACTTTGAACCAGAAAACCTTAAAGATGATCCCCCAAAATGTACAACTTATATCCTTTAAAAATGGAATACCAAAACTACAAGTGGACTATCTTAATTTAACTAGCTACAACAATAACAAAAACAACTATTTAGCATTGGCCAAGAGAGAGAAATGGTGGATGTTCACTCTTACCACTTCTATTCAGCATGTACTGGAGGTTCTAGCCAGGGCAAATAAGCAACCCATCTATAATCACAAAGTATATGATTATAAAGATTTCATAACAAAATTTCTACACTGTAGTCAGTTGATACTCAGAAGTAAAATCACCTGTTATTTAACTAAAGCACAAAATAGGTGTTTGACTTAATATATAAAAGAACAAAATGCCTAAATAAAGTGGAAGAAAATAATAAACATAAAAGAAGGAATAAGCTGGGAGTGGAGCTCAGTGGCAGAGTGCTTGCCTGGCATATACAACAAGGCCCTGGGTTCAATCCACAAGACCAAAAAAAAAGCAAAAAAACACCCTAGGGGTGAGGGGTAGAGTCCCAAAACTTAAAATTAAAGATGACAAAACTTACCAAGCATTTATTTTAAAAGATTGCTATCAATTATGCTAAAAACTTTTAGATTTCAATAAAATAACCAATTTTTACTAAAAAACATGAATTGCAAAAAGTAACCCTACAACAAGCAGAAAATTTAAATAGGCAGGAGATCACTCTAAGAAGAAGTCTGAAAAATTTGTCTGATATAACCCCCTTTTGCTTAGAAAACATCAGGCCCAAATTAGCTCACTGATTATTTCTCTTCCTTCTCCTATTTATCATACTTCATATGAAAGCTATATCCTATCACAAGAAAAAAAATTAAAGACCAACGCCTCTTAAGCATATGGATGAAAAAAACCTCAACCATATACTAGCAAACTGAATCCAACAAAATGAACAAAGAATTATAACCATGACACGTAAGATTTAACCTTAGATACAAGGTTGTTTTGTATCCCCCCTAAAAAAAACTCAATATAAAACATTCTTAATATTATGAAAAATGACAGAATACAGTGGCACTATAATCCTACTATCTGGGAGCTGAAGGCAGGAGGCTTACAATTTTGAGATAAGCCTGAGCAACTTAACAAAACTTTGTCTCAAAGCAAAACAAAAATGGCTGAGGATGTAGCTTAGTGGTAGCATGCGTATCTGGCATGTGCAAGGCCCTGGGTTCAATAGTACCAGAAAAAAATTGTTTTAATTAAAACACATGCCCTCTCAACTCAGAATTCACAAAATCCAACACTATTATTAAAAAGAAAACTAGGAATTAAAGGAAAATTTTTTCAACCTGATCATATCCTCCAAAAAATCCACATCTAACATATTTAATGATGAAAGGTGCATTCCCTCTAAGAAAAGAGGCTTGGATGTCCATCCTCCCCATTTCTACTCAGCATGTATTGGAGGTTCTAGCAAGGTGTTCTGCCTCATCTTAGGTCCAGAGCAACAAATGAGGGCAACCATGGATTCAGCCTACAACTATGAGCCAATATAAATTTTTCTTCCTGTGAATTGTTCTTGCCAGGTATTTGGGTCACAGTGACAAAAAGCTAACACAATGAGCTAAACAATAAAGATATTATCAAGAAACCAAATAGAACTCTTGGAAATCAAAGATTCAATAAAACAAAAAATTCACTTGAAAGTATCACCAATAGATCTAGATTACATATTAAACAATGTCAAGCCTTGAAAACAGAGTGAACTTGAATGCTCAGTATGATGAAAAAATAAAAGATAATTATCATAACATACAGAAACTCTGGTAAAACATTAAGATATCAAACTTAAGAATCATTTAGATAGATGAGAACATGCAAATATAGGCTAATGACATTAAGATATTTTCAGTGAACTAGAAAATTTTCCAAACCTTAGGAATGAGATGAACATCCTCATATAGGAATCACATAGAACTGCAAATAAATAAGATCAAAAGAGAACTTCAAGAAACTCCATCAAGGGGCTGGGGATGTGGCTCAAGCGGTAGCGCGCTCGCCTGGCATGCGTGCGGCCCGGGTTCGATCCTCAGCACCACATACAAAGAAAGATGTTGTGTCTGCCGAGAACTAAAAAATAAATATTAAAAAAAATTTCTCTCTCTCTCTCTCTCTCTCTCTCTCCCTCTCTCACTCTATCTTTAAAAAAAAGAAAGAAAGAAACTCCATCAAAATGCCTAACAGACAGTAAGAATAGGGTATTAAAAACCACAAGAAAAAAAAAAATGCCAGGTCACATTTAGAAGTAAACTAATAAGACTCACTTCTGACTCCTCAGCTCAGACTATAAAATCAAGGAGTGTCTAGTATGAGATAATGTTTCTTTCAGAGCTTGAATTACCACTAGCTAAGACTGTTAAATCTAGCAGAGCTATCACTTCAAATCAAAGAAGTAAAACCTTTCCACAATAATAAAATAATTCATGACCGCTAAGCTAATGCTACAGAAAATACTTGAAGTAATGCATACAGAGGAACTCAAAAACAGCCCCAGAACCTTCAACTAGATAAAGCTCACTAGAAGAAAAGTTAAGAGAATGAAAATTAAGACCAAATTAAATATATGAAACAAAGTAAAATGGCAGGAACAGAAAAACTTCTCTTCAAAATAACTCTGAAAATGATGTCAACTCTCAAAAGATATAGACTGGCAGAATGGATTAAGAAAACAAGACCCAACTATATGCTATTTGCAAGAAATTCTTCTTATAAGCAAGCAAAGACATCTACAAGCTGAAAGTAAAAGGATGGAAAAGATATTCCATGCAAACAGGGTCTAAAAAACAAGCAGGAGTAGCTATTCTAATGTCTAATAAACCAGACTTCAAGAAAAAAAAAAGATACAAGGAAGGTCACTACATCTTAAAGAGAACAATCCAACAAGATATGACATTATATCTTAAAATGCCCCAAATGTCAGTATACCTAATTACATAAAAGAAACACACCTTGACACCAAGTCCCAGGTAGACCTCAATACAATCATACTACCAACAGACAGGTATTCCAAACAAAAATCAATAAAGATGCTTATAAACTAAATATTATTATAAATCAAGTGGACCTAACATCTATAGAATATTTCATCCTACAACAGCTGAATTTACATTCTTCTTAGCAATGCATGGAAGCTTTTCCAAAAATAGGCCACATTTTATGTTACAAAGCAAATACAAAAAAAATCATTTTATAAGATCTTAGTGGAATGAAATTAGAAATACATATCAAAAATTATAGAATCCACAGACACATGGATATCAAACAATACTCTTGAATAATAAATGGAATACAGAAAAAATAAGAGGAGAGATAAGTTCCTAGACTCAAACAAGAGTAGCAATAAAATTTCTGGGACACTATGAAGGCAGTTCTAAGAGGAAAGATTAAGTGCCTATATTAAAAAAAAAAAAAAAAGAAGATCCCAAATAAACAATCCAATGCTACATCTAAGGCCCTGGAAAAAGCAAGAACAAGGTAATTACAAAACCAATAGAAGACAGGAAATAATTAAGATCAGAACCAAAATTAATGACAGAGTTGTAAAGAGCCAATATGAAGGATCAATACAACAAAGAATTAGATCCTTGACAAGATAAACAAGATTAACCAAAAGAAAGATAAAGACCCAAATCAACAAAATTGGAGAGGAAAAAGGAGATATCACCACAGACATTGATGAAATCCAAAGGATCATTAGGAACTCTTTAGAAAACACATTCCAATAAAAACACTTTCCAATAAATTGGAAAAATCTAGAAGACAGACAATTTTCTAGATACACATGACTTATCCAAAGTGAACAAAATATCAAACACCTGAACAGACTAATATCAATCAATGAGATTGAAGCAGCAATAAAAATCTTCCAACAAGCCTGAAAAACCCAGATGAATTCTCAGTTGGGTTCTACCAGACTTTTAAAGGAACTAATGCCAATCTTCCTCAAAGTATTCGTGAAATAGAAAGGGAGGGAACACTCCCAAATTCATTCTACAAAGACAGTATTCACCCTAATATTAAAACCAGAAAAGCACACATCAAGGAAAGGAAGCTACAAATAATCCTGATGAACACAGATGCAAAAATTCTAAATAAAATATTAGCAATATGAATTCAAAAAAGATAAGAAGATTATATACCATAATCAAATTGGTTTCATCCAAGAAATTCAAGCTTGGTTCAACTTGCAAATCAAGAAAAGTAATTCATCAAAAAATGTAATTATAGTGGGGGCAGGAGGAGAAGATGGCAGTTTCTTAACACCAGATATACAAAGTGGGAAGACTGCCCCTCAGTGAAGTGGGTAACTAAGGGAACTCACTGAAACTTAATACTGGATTGTAAAAGAAACCATAGAGACAAAAGAAAACAGAGCATCATATAAGAAATAATATATTAGAGGTGCACAAGCTTTGCTGCAAGCAATAGTAGCAGTGGCTACTGAGGGAAAGGGGAACACAGAAGACTACATGAAGGACAGATAAAAGAAAATAAAGAAAAATTGCCTTGGGAAACCCTTTGACTTAGAGAGGAAGACTAATTTTAATGGACACAGAGTTGGTAGGAAAAACAGTTTAGTAAAAGAAAACCCAAAAATCTCTCACCCCAGGGGTACCTTGAAGCAGGATTGCTGGCATAGAAAGCGTTCTGTAGGTGTAGAAAACATCTCCAATGTGAAAATATTAGCTGTGCAGCACGGGAAACATTCTACGTAGAGCAAACAGAGACAGAAGATCAGAAGCCCATAAACGAAGCTACCAACAGTTGCCTATTATAAATTCCCAGAGGTACCTGAACCAAAGTGACTGAAATCCACACAAATAAAATTATACCTGGACCAGTCTCTATACAATAAGTAAGAAAGTTTACTTTATTGCAGTCATTTTATAAGAGTTATTGGGAAGATGCCTATAGCAGCCACACAGGAACATCTGCACTCCAGGACCAATCTCCAGTATTTCACATTCATAGTAGTTAAGGTGAAACCTGTGGAGCTTTATTTCCTACACCCAAAAGTAGATTTTAGCAGAGGCCCTAGAGACCCAGACATCCTGCAGAGACTGGCATCCCCCAGGCAATAGGCAATATGGATCAAATCTCAAAAAGCCAACAAGTAGCATTCCAAAATTCAGACACAACTAAACCCCAAGTACAGGAACTTCCAATTTAGAACTCTGAACCACCTCCACTACAAAAACAAGCTATCTCATAACTTTCCTAGCCTTGTATTTGTATACACAACCAGGGTAACTCCACATCATGTATGACCACAACAATGGGAACCTAAGAGAATAAGTTATATTTTCTGCCAAAATACATCCTACTGTCATGTAAAACTAAAAATTTTTAAATGTTTCTAAAAATACACTATTTGTCAGCATGCCCCAGTCTATCACATCCTATACTGGAAGACTGGAAGCTCAGATTAGATATACTACACTCAGCTTTGCCTCCTAACCACAATGGCTGACAGCTAAGTGAGGAACATCAAGGCATTGGGTTTTTGTTGTTTGTTTTAAACAACCCCAACCCTTGAGCCAAGTACAATACCAAAAATAAAGAACAAAAATCCATACCTGCCAACAGTTTTGACCACCTTAACAAAGTCCCATTTCTTTTTCAAGAATTTCTTATCTTTCTTTTCTCTGTATTCACCCCGTTTTTAAAATATACTCTTATTTTATTGTTTTTATTTTTTAAAATATAATTTCACTGTATTTCTTTTTACTTTTTTCCATTCTGTGAGATTTGGGTGTGGGTGTGGGTGTGCTCACTGGATGAATAGGTATTATCCCTTCACTTTAACTGCTTTCCTCTGCACATTTTCATTATTTAGTCTTGGCTGGCCTAGGTAAGGTAAAATTATACACGGGTCTGAGTTGTTTAGATCTTACATTTGCTGTGTTTGTTCACACCTTGATTTTTGTTCCCCTCATTGCCCTTCTTCAATCTCTTGCCCCACTAGGTGTCAAATTTTCCTGTTCACTCTTTCTTTCAGTTTAATACTTTTAATTTTTTATTCCTCCTCCTTTACAGATAACATCTGCTACCTATCTAATGTCTCTCCTATGTTCACTTTTTTTTTTTTGCTAATTCAAACTTTATCTTGCCTTCCTCTCTAATTTTTCTTCACATAGGGGCTATTATCCTGCTAAATAGAATTAAATATTTTATACAATTCATACCTCATTCATGTTGCAGTAATTGTTAATATAGTGGATGACATAGTAGATGCCTGCTTGCTATTTAATGCCAGATCTAGTTCCTATTTATTGTTGATACTGTCACTAAAAGCTGACTCCGTCGATCTTATAGTGTTATAGAGTCAAAGTAGACACCAGAAACTTATTTTAAGGCTATACATCTGTTGCTAACATTAATGCTATTTCTGAATAACACTTCCCCAAGAAAGGCTGGAAAGTTATAGGGATATTTCTAGTTCACAGAGTAGATATCCTGCTACAGAACAATACTCACAAGTCAACCAAATAAAAGTAAATCTCATCCCATACAAGATCTATCCCCACCTGAGCCTCAACATAACTTTATCACATACAATTAAAGAGGAAAAAAAAACCCACACCAACAACCAGGCTTCGAGGAGGAACAACCAGAGGGACTCATGTCACAAACCTAGGGACTCATGTCACAAACCTAGACACCCGCTTACATATTAAAAACAGAAGTCTCAGAACAACAAAAAATAAATAAAATAACTACACACAAAAAGACAAACATAAAAGAGAAAGGAGAGTCCATCTCAATTGGTGCATAAGTCCAAGGCCTCTAAAAACAAGAGGAAACAGGCAAACAAATCTCCCTACACACAAAAAAAATTCACAATTTCCCAAAGGATCAAACAAGTATTAAAGTTGATGGAAATCCAGAGAAATATTATTAAAAATTGATTATTAAGTTATTCAATGAACTGAAAGAAAAACTAAAGAATGAATTAAGACAGCAAATAAGGAGATGAGAAACTATTTAAATAAAGAAAAATAAACCAATCAGAATTCCTGAAAATGAAAGACACAATGAATCATTAAAAATTCACTTGAAATCATCAAAAGATTAGCTTGTATAGAAAATATAACTTCAGACCTTGAAGACAGGCTACATGAACTTGAATACTCAGAGTGTAATAAAGGGGAGAAAATTTAAAACTATGACCAGAATATATAAGAACTCTGGGACAATGTGAAGAGAACAAACCTGAGAGTCATTGGAATAGAAAGAAACATGGAGATAAAGGCTAAAGGCATCAAGAACATTCTCATTGATATGGAGAAGGTTTTGGGTTACTATATCAGAAATGAAATAGACATCAACATAAAAAAACCCTAAGAGGAAAGATCAAAAAATAAATTCTTTAAGACACATCATAGTCCCAATATCTAACAGGAAAAATAAGGAAATATGATCTTGAAGAGAAAAGCATCAGGTCACATTTAGAGGCAAACAATAAGGTTCACCTCCAAATTTTCAACTCAGACACTAAAATTGGGGGGTGGGGGAGAAATGGAATGTGATATTCTAAACTCTAAAGGAAACAATTTCAGTCAAGATTGGTATATCAAGCAAAACTGTTTTTGAAAAAAAAAAAATCAATGGGGAAATAAAGCTTTCTATGATGAGGATAAAAGAATTCAAAACCACCATGCCAGCCCTACAAAAAATACTCAAAGATATAGCACACAGAATAACTTAAAAACAACCCCAAACCACACAAATAGAGGAAGATCACTAGAAGAGTAAATGAATAAAGACAGAATTACATATAGCAAACAATTAAAAATGGCAAAAAAACCCCACAAACACATAACACTGAATGTAAATGATCTCAACTCCCCAATTAAAAGAAAAAGATTGCAGAATTGATCAAAAGACAAGATACATCTATATGCTATTTGTAAAAGACTTGTCTCATAGGCAAAGACACCCACAAGATAAAGGTAAAGGAATGGAAAAAATTCTTGCAAATGGAATCCAAAAGCAAGCAGGAGTAGCTATTCTCACATGAAAAAGCAAATTTTGGGCAAAAAATAATAAGAGACAAAGTAGTCCTGGTAAAGGGAACAACCCAACAAGACACAGTAATAGTAAATATATATACCACAAATGTCAGTGCACCTAATTTAAAAAAATAAAAACTTCACAAAATATGAGCTAAACCCCAATAAAATAATGCCAAGTGATTTCAACACACCCTTACCATCAATAAATAAGTCATCCAAACATAAAAAAAAAAATCAATGTATTACTAACCTAAGTAATACTATAAATCAAATATACCTACAGATCAGACATTTATGCAATATTTCACTTCTAAACAGCTAAATTTATATTTCTCAGTAGCTGTGTAATTTTTTCTAAAATAGATCATGAAAAACATTTTTGATAAACCCCATATATCCTATCAGATCATAATGGAATTAAAGGAGAAATCAACAGTAACAAAGCTAATAGAAGTCACATAAATGCATAGATTGAACAATACTTTTTTAAGTGAAGAGCATATCATAGAAGAAAAATTATTAGGAAAAAATGAGAACGGTGATTCAATATATCAAAATCTCTGGAGTAATATGAAAGAAGAAAACTTATAGCATTGAATGCCTACATTAAAAAATATATATCCCAAATAAATAAGTTTATGCTCCACCTCAAGGCCTTAGAAAAGGAACAAACTAATTCCAAAAACAGAAGACATGAAATGAAAATCAGAACCAAAATTAATAAAAAAAAAATACACAGGATCAGGGCAACTAAGAGTCAGTTCTTTGAAATGATAAATAAGATTGATGAAATCTTAGTAACACAGAACACAATTAATAAAACTAGAGATGAAAAAAGGAGCTGTTGGAAACTGCTTGGGAAGATGGCAGATAGCTGCCATCCTGGCAGCTCCATGGTGTAAAAGCAAGAAAGCAGACCAAACAAGCTTCTCAACAAGGTGGGTGAAAGGTGGGGGGCACTTTAATGGGATTTAAACCTGGACATTCAGAACAGATCAGGGACTCAGGAGGTTGGATATTAAAAAAATAACGAGAGATCCCCAGTGCCACCAACCATGGCACAACCGAAACACTAGCCAAAGCAGTCCCTCTATAAGCAAAGTGGAGGGATGAGGGAATTAAAGGAGCCCACATTTTAAGAGGTCTGAGGTGTGTCTGATTGGAGAGGGATCAGAGAAAAAAGACACTGCCCTGCCGGCTGACCTGAAAGACATTCTGCACAATATCCTTATGCGGGAAAGAAATTGCATCTCTCCTGGCTGCCGGCAGAGCACAGAGGAAGGAACCATTTTGCAGCTGCTGCAAAGAGGCCAGCAACTGAGGAAGACAATTTCTGGCAAACCCAAGATCAGCCCAAAATACAGGCCTGGCAAACCCAGTCTGCATGAAATAGAGTGTGCCCAAGTGACCAGGAGAAAATGGAAAGGGTTTCGCACAGGGGAATACTGGTTGTGGAAACCCACCTAGCTTACCTCCTTCTCCCTCTAATCTAGTTGCAAGACTTTCTTGGAGAAATGTGCCTGTCTGGGAATTTGAAAGGGCAGGAGCAGGAGAGATTTAATTTGGAAACTGAACCCAAGACCAGGAAACATGGGGTCTGCAGGTGATGGAGGTGACTAAGAATTGGCTTCTCCACCACACAAGTGGAACCCAGGGAAGATCCCTAGAATACAGTCTCTTCCGATGTGGACTGGCAACTGCTGGGCCTGGAATATATGCCGATTTAAAAATCTTCAGAACAATTGCCAATCAACAAAGAACCTAGAGACTACCTAGGCTTAAACCCTGCCTCCAGGAGTTCTGTCTATGGGACTTCCTCTTACCTTTCAGCAACTCCACCCTGAGAATGGAACAGGCATCACACTTTAGACCACACTACCTAACACTGCTGAGAAAGTTCATGGATACTTACACATATTCACATTTAGTTTGGGGTTTTTTTAAAATCATTTCTAGTATTTTTGAAGCCAGTTATTTTTCATGGATCAATATTTTTAGGATTAGGAAGTTGGATTAGTATATTTCAGTTGTGTTTTGAATTCTTTTATTTTTTAAATTTTTTAATTTATATATTTTTTCTCTCACGTTTCCCTTGATACTCTTTTCTTCAATCTCTATTATTCTCATTCACGCTTCCTTTTTTACTTCTATCATCTCACCTCCTCCCTCATAATCATCCTATATCACTTCTGTTCTCTCCCTGTCCACCATTCAAAATTGTAAACCCTTTTGCAATGTTACTGTTATTACTGTGGGCGATAATTGACACAATAAACAAAAATGATGTGATCAGTTAACATTGTAGATGTCATACCAGGAACTATTTGGGTTTACACTGTACGTGGTTCCCACTGATTGCTGTTATAATTTGTCTCTCTCCTTAAATGATGAGGTACTAGAAACTTCATGGATTAGAAATCCACAGGGTAGAAACTCTACTGCCTCATATCCATACTGTTAGATGGGTAGACATGAAAAACCAAGGGAACAAATTGCCTCAAACAAGGAGTTTAGAATACTTATAGTTCAACTGATTTCTGAGGAAAAGGATGATTTAAGGAGTAAAATCAGAAAAAAAAATATAGGAAGTGAAAGATCACTTCAATAAAGAGATTCTGAAAAAAATCAAGCAAAAAAATCCTTAAAACAAAGGAATCAATAAAGCAAATTAAAAATTCAATGGAAATTATCAATAGCAAACTAGACCACATGGAAGAGAGTTTCACACAATGAAGACAAAATATATAATCCTGAAAATATAGTTGATCATGGAGAACAGATGTTAAGAGACCATGGACAGAACTTCCAAAAAACATGGGATTGCATGAAAGATCAAATTTCAAAGATATTGGGATAGGTGAAGGCTCAGATACAAACCAAAGGAATGCACAGTCTTTTCAATGAAATAGCAGAAAATTTCCCAAACCTTAGGAATGAAATGGAAAATGAAATACAGGAGGCTTACAAGACCACAAAATTACAAAATACCCATACCAAAGTACATTATTATGAAAATGCCTAACATACAGAATAGGCCATAATTTTAAAGGCTTATCAAGAAAAATATCAGATCACTTTAGAGGGAAAGCACTCTGGGATCTCAGCTAATTACTCAACCCAGACCCTCAAAGCTAGGGTCTGAAAGAAAATCCATGCCAGCCAACAAAACTATTCCCAGGACAATTAGGCTCCAGAATTGATGATTAAGTAAAAACCTTCTACAATAAACAAAACTTTAAAAGATTCACAACTAGAAAGCCTGCACTATAAAACACACAATATTTGATAAAGAGGAAATGAAAAATAAAAGTGAAAACCAAAAAAGGGAGGAACTACACTAGAAGAATATTCAATCAGAGGAGAAACTAAGTCAAATTAAAAAACCAGAAATAAATCAAAATGACAGGGAATAAAAATCATTTCTCAATAATAACATTGAATATAAATGGCCTAAACTCAAAGGACTTAGACTAGCAGATTATATTAAAAAGCAAGACCCAATAACATGCTCATTCCAAGTGATTCACCTCATAGATAAAGAATGGGAAAAAACACATCATTCACATTCATCTCGTAAACAAACAAGAGTTTATATCCTTCTATTAGATAAATGTACTTCAGGCCAAAGTTAATCAGAAGGGACTAAAAAGGTCATTTCATAATGCTTAAGGGAATTACACATCAACAAAACATATCATGAATATTTATGCTCCATGAGCTGGGGCTGTAGCTCAGTGGTAAAGCACTTGCCTCAAATGTGAGGTACTGGATTTGATCCTCAGGACCACAAAAAATAAAGATACTGTGTGTTCATCTACAACTAAAAACATTTTTAAAAATATGCCCCAAACAATGGAGAATCTACATACATACAAACAAACTCAATTTCAAGAATCAAATAGACTACAATACAATAATACCCATGACTTTAATATGACTCTCTCACCACTGGACAGATCCTCCAAACAAAACCTAAGAAGCTACAGTAATAAAAAAAAAATACAATTAATAATTTAGACTTACCAGACATATATAGAATATTTCATCTATTAATAACTGAATACACTTTCTTCTCAGCAGCAAAATCCTTCTCTAAAATAGATCATGTTATGCCATAAAGAAACCCTTAGCAAATATAAAAAATAGAAATGATACCTTGCATTGTCAGATCATAATGAAATAAAATTAGGTTATCAATGATAAAATTAAAAATAAGAGCTACTCTAACACCTGGATACTAAATAATATGCTGTTGAATGACCAAGGGATAGCAGAAGAAATTAGGGATGAAATTTAAAAAAAAAAACAAAAAACTTTGAAGTAAATGAGAATAGCAACACAACTATCAAAATCTCTGGGACACTATGAAGGCAGTTATAAGAGGAAAATTTATTGCTGAGCTCATTCATTAAAGTCACCAAATAACCTAAAATTACATCTCAAAAATTGAGCTGCTATAACTATTGATGTGGCCACATCATTATAGTATGCCGATTTTAAGTCCTTTGGGTATATGCTGAGGACTGGGGTAACTGGATCAAATGGTGGTTCAAGTTTTCTGAGGAATCTCCATGCTGCTTTCCATAGTGGTTACACCAGTTTGCAGTCCCCCCAGCAATGTATCAGTGTGTATTTTTCTCCACATCCTCACCAATATTTATCATTACTTATAGTCTTAGAAATTGCCATTCTAACTGGAGTGTAGTTTTAATTTGAAATTCTTTAATTGCTAGAGATGGTAAAAAATTTTTTTCATATTATTTGTTGACCATTCATATTTCTTCTGTGAACGACCTGTTCAGTTCCTTTGCCCATTTGCTGATTGGGTTATTTGGTTTTTTGTTAAGTTTGAGTTTTTATGTATGTGTATGTGTGTATTTTTTAAATTTGTTCTCATTAGTTATACATGATGTAGAATGAACGCATCTTGACACATCATACATAAATGTAAGTACAACTTCTCATTCATCTGATTGTACATGATGTAGAGTTACACAGGTCATGTAATCATACACACACACACAGGGTAATAATGTCTGATTCATCCTACCATTATTCCTACCCCCATGCCCACACCCCTCTCTTCACTCCCCTCTGTCTAGTCCAAATTACCTCTATTCTTCCCTCACCTTTATTGTGAACTAGAATCTGCATATCTGAGAAAATACTTGGCATTTGGTTCTTTGGGATTGGTTTATTTCCATGAGTATAATATAGAGAGGCCTTTCTTGATTACATAGTTCTTACTAGTTGCATCCTGTTACTTTTGGGCACTTGACATCTAAAATTATTTTTTAATTTATTCTAATTAGTTATAGATGACAGTAGAATGCATTTTGACACATGGAACACAACTTCTCATTTCTCTGGCTGTACACGGAGCACAGTAACACCAGTAGTGTAATCACACATGTATGTAGGGTAATAACATCTGTCTCATTCCACCATCCTTCCCACCCACGTACCTCCTCCCCTCCCCTTCCCAATCCAGTTTCTTTATTCTTCCCTACCTCTCCTCCCACCCCCTGGATTATGGATCAGCATCCACTTATCAGAGAAAACATTAAGCCTTTGTTTTGGGGGATTTGGCTTATTTCGCTTAGCATGATATTATCCAGCTCCATCCATTTACCTGCAAATGCCATAGTTTCATTCTTCTTTAAGGCTGAGTAATATTCCATTGTGTATGTCTCTTATCTAGTCATCTGTTGAAGGGCATCTAGGTTGGTTCCATAGCTTAGCTATTGTGAATTGAGCTGCTATAAACATTGATGTGGCTGCATCACTATAGTATTTTGATTTTAAGTCCTTTAGATATATACCAAGGAATGGGATAACTGATCAAATGGTGATCCCATTTGAAGTTTTCCGAATCTCCATACTGCTTTTCAGAGTGCTTGTGTTAATTTGCAGTCCCACCAGCAATATACAAGTATACCTTTTTCCCCCACATCCTCATCAACATTTAATGTTTCTTGTATTTGTAATAATTGCCATTCTGACTAGAGTGAGATGGACTCAATGTAGTTTTAATTTGCTTTTCTCTAATTGCTAGTGATATTGAACATTTCTTCATATATTTATTGACCACTAGTATTTCTTCTTCTGTGAAGTGTTCGTTCAGTTCCTTTGCCCATTTATTGATTGGATTATTCATTTTTCTGGTGTTGTTCTGAGTTCTTTGTATATCCTGTAGATTATTGTTCTATCTGAGGTATAGTTTGCAAAGATTTTCTCCCATCCTATAGGGTATCTGTTCACATTCTTGATATTTTCCTTTGCTGTGAAGAAGCTTTTTAGTTTGATTCCATCCCATTTATTGATTCTTTATTTTACTTCTTGCACTTTGTCTTGTTGAGGAAATTGGTTTCTCAGCCAACATGATAGTTAGGTCTACTTTTTCTTCTAGTAGGCACAGGGTCTCTGGTCTAATGCCTAGGTTCTTTATCCACTTTGAGTTCAGTTTTGTACAGAGTGAGAGATAGGTGTTTAATTTTATTCTACTACATATGGATTTCCAGTTTTCCCAGCACCATTTGTTGAAGAGGCTAGCTTTTCTCTAATGTATGTTTATATGGTGCCTTTGTCTGGTATGAGATAACTGTTTTTATGTGGGTATGTATGTCACTGTGTCTTCTGTCCCATTGGTTGAAGAAGACTTTAGAAGATAAAAGGACCTCCTATGTTTTTGGATAGGCACAATTAGTATTCTCAAAATGACCATACTCCAATACATAGATTCAATGCAATCCCTATCGATACAAGTGACATTCTATACAGAAATAGAAATAAAATGGTCCATAAATTCATTTGGAAGAATAAGAGACCCAGACTAGTTAAAGCAATTTTGAGCAAGAAAAACCATGCAGGAGTCCTCCCAATACTCTATCTCAAATTTTACTACAAAGCAATAATAACAAAACCAGCATGGTACTGACATTAAAATACCTATGAAGACCAATGGAATATAAGCCAGGGATAAAACCACATATTCTCAGTGATCTGATACTTTACAAAGGTGCCCAAAAACCTGGTTATCTATATGTAGAAACCTGAAATTAGATTCCTCTCTCACCCTGCACTAAAGTCTAATCAAAAGGATCAAAGACTTAGACTAGAAACCTTGCAACTGCTAGAAGAAAACATAGGGTTAACACCATCATATAGGTGCAGGTATCAACTTCCTCAATAAGATCTCCTAAAGCTTAAAAAAAATAATCCAAGAAATAATAAATGGGATGCCATCAAACTAAGAAGCTTATGCATAGCAAAGGAAATGATTAAGAAAAGGGAGTCTCTACAGAATGCAGACTCTCAGCTACTCCTCTGCCAGGTTAACATCCAGGATATATAAAGAACTCAAACATAACACTAAAAATAATAACAACTCAATCAATAAATTGGCAAAAGAACTAAATACATTTCTCAAAATAAGCACAAATGGCCAAGAAATAGATTTTAAAATATGTTCAAACATCTCAACAGTCAGGGAACTGCAAATCAAAACTATGCTTTCATCTCACTCCAATCAGAATGTCAATTACTAAAAATCACAAATAATAAATGCTGGTGAGGATCGTGGCAGGGGGAGGTACACTCATACACTGTTGGTGGTACTGCAAATGAGCACAACTCTGAAATGCTGTATGGAAATTTCTCAAAAAACTAGAAATGGAGCCACCATATGCCCCAACTATCCTACTCCTTGGTATTTATCCAAAAAAACGAAAATTAGTATAGTATAGCTGTACAGCCACTTCATTGTTTACAGTAGCAAAATTCACAATAGTCAAATTATGGAATCAGTCCAGATGCCCATCAGTAGATGAATGAATCAAGAAAATGGTGTATATATATATACATACATACATACATACACACACACACACACACACAATGGAGTTTTACTCAACTATAAAAAAATAAAATAAGTATGGCACTTGCTGGTACATTGATGGAAATGGAGAACATCATAAATTAAATATGCCAGAATCAGGAATCAAATGTTTTCTCTCTTATGTGGAAGCTAGGGCAAAATAAGAGAAAGAAGGCAGTCAGGGGAAGAAGTAAATCAAATATATAGGGAAGATTGGTAGAGTAGAAGGAGATGAGGGGGGGTAAGGATGGGAAAGGAAAGGAAATGTGGAATGAATTTAACAAATTCACATTATATACATTTGTAAGTATTACAGGGAATTTCACTTTTACTTATATGTACCAATCAAAAATAACCCAGCAAAAGGAAGATCAGTAGAATAGAGGAAGGAGAGTAAGGGGAGGGAGGAGGGGCAGAAAAAAGTGGAAACAGGGATTTAAATCAAATTCCATACATGTATAATTTTTTTCAAAAAGACCCTACTACTATGTATAACTATAATCCTCTAACAAAAAATAAATAAATAAAAACAATTCAGGACATAAATCACATGATCATCTCAATAGATGCATAGAAAAATTTCAAAAAAAATCAAGATTCCATTCATTGCATTAAAATTGGGGAGCGGGGGAAGAAATCAGGAATAGAACAAACTTACCTTAACCCCAGAAAGGCTATAGACAACAAACCCAAAGTCAACATTATAATGAACGTAGAAAAACTGAAAGCATTTCCTCAAAAATCAGCAATAAGACAAGGATGTCTACTCTCACCACTCCCATTTTCAATGTAGTTATTAAAACTTTAGCCAAAGCTATCAGACAAGAAAAGAAAATTAAATGTATACAAATAGAAACAGAGGATGTCAAACTATTTTCTAGAAGAAAACATAGTATTAACACCATTGTATAGGTGCAGGTACCAACTTCCTCAATAAGATCCCCTAAAGTGACTTGATCTATACTTAGAAGATCCCCCAAACCCCATCAGAAGACTTCTATACCTGAAAAACAAATTCAGCAAAGTTGCAGGATACAAGATCAATACCCAAAAATTAGTAGCTTTCCTATACTCCAATAATGAATCCACTAAAAGGGAAATCAAGAAAATTATTCCATTCACAATAACCTCAAAAATATTAGGAATTAATTTAACTAAGGAAGTGAAAGATCTCTGCAAAGAAAATTATAGAACACTTTAAAAACTGAAGACAATCTTAAAAGATGGAAATATCTTCCATGCTCATGGATCAGCAGAATATTGTCAAAAGTCCATATTACCAAAAGCACTATACTGAATGAAGGCACTCCCCATCAAAATACTATGACATTCTTCACAGAACTAGGAAAAATCTTAAAATTCATATGAAAGACTATTTTACAGAAATCAGATAGCATTACATATCTTAACTAGCTCGAGAGGACACATTTGCCATTATAATTACATATCTTAACTAGCTCAAGAAGACACATTTGCCATTATAAAAATGAAGTGTTTTTTATATGTTTCTAACAAACCTCCTTATGTTTCTAAAGCCTTAAATGACCTCTACTCATATCAATGCCATGTTGGACCTTAAGTTTTAATGAGTTACTATATTGGGGGTTTTCAGAGACTAATAATACTAAATGGTTTTGTGCTAATTGTTTACAAAATGTTTTGATGTCTTGTTTACTGTTGTCTTAGAATGATCTCTTCCCTATATATGCCTTGTCCAGTCTCCCACCAACTGCCACCATGGGTCTGTGGTCTTCCCTGATACCAAATACACCTCCTGTCCATGCCCCACCCGATTTAAAAAAAAAAAAAAGACCTTCATTCCCCAACTTCCTGCACTCAGCAGGAAGTGGCCAGATCTGATACCCAGATACCCTAAAAGAATTCAGGGATCCAAGTCCTTAAGGGGAGCTATGCTAGACAGCTAGTCAGCCATGGAGGAGTAACCAGGGAAGGACAATGAAGGATGACTGAAAACCACAGGGAATCTTATCTGACAGATTAGTACCTGGAAGATGGGGGTCTTATCAAAACCTCCCCCAGCCATAATTATGCCCCTAGGAAAAACTATTGTTTCAAGATTAGGTCACACCCTACCAGGTGGTCTGGACCCTCCCTATCACCAAAGCTATGTCACAATCCCCAATCCCCCTAGCAACCAAAACAAACTTTCACAAAGAAAGTTTACTGAGGGCTATTTAAAGGGTAATATCCTGATTAAGGGGCAGGATATTGAGTGGAAAACAGGGGGACTCAATTTCCTTAAACTCCAGCTCTGTGAGCACCATGCCAGCCTCTCTTCCAGGAAGTAAATACCTAGGTGGAACTCTCTGGAAACTTCCCTGGGACTCCTAATTACAGGGCAGGAGGGGTGCACGTCTTTCTCTTCTGAGAGGACTCATTCTCTTCCTTGAGAGTGTCTTTTTTTTTTCCCTTCCGTTCTTTTAAACTTATGCCTTTTACTCTAGTGAGGAAAAAAAAAGACCCAGAATAGCCAAAGCAGTTCTCAGCAATAAGAGTGATCCTAAAGGCATTACAATACCCAACCTCAAATTATACCACAGAGCTATCATAACAAAAATAGCATGGTATTGGCATTAAAAACATATATAAAAGTCAATAGAAGATAACAGATATAGTCATCTGATCCTTGACAAAAGCATCAAAAACATGTTCGAGAAAAGATAAAATTTTTAACAAATGGTGCTGTGGAAACTGGATATGTACATGTAGAAGAATAAAACTATCTCTCACCCCCCCCATAAAAATCAAAGTAAATCAAAGCTGTAGAAATTAGACCAGACACACTACAACTGCTAGAAGAAAATAGGGGCAACGCTCTAACATAAGAGCAGGAACTGACTTCCTTATTAATATTTCTAAAGCTCAAAAAATAAAACAAAATGGGATGGCATCAAATTAAAAAGCTTTGCATCATGAGCCTACGGAATGAAAGAAAATCTTTGCCAGCTACTCTTCTGAGAGAGGATTAATATTTACAATATATAATGAACTCAAAAACTTAGCAACAAAAAAAAAACCCTAATAACCCAATTAATAAAGGGGCAAAAGACATTTCTCCAAAGAAGAAATGCAAACAGTGAATATATTTTTAAAAGTTTAACATCCCAAAACTACACTGAGATTTCATCTTACTTCAATCAGAATGACAATCATCAAGAACACAAAGAAAAATAATTGCTGATGAGGATTTGGGGAAAAGTTACACTTATACACTGTTGGTGAGAATGCAAATTAGTATAACCACTATGGAAAGGAGTATAGAGATTCCTCAAAAGAATAGGAATGGAATCAACTAACCCACTCCTTGGTATTTATCCAAAAGAACTATCATCAGCTACTATAGTGATACATGCATATAAATGTTTATAGCAGTGCAAATCATAACCAAGTTATGGAAACAGCCTAAGTATCCATCAACAGATGAAAGGATAAAGAAAATCTCTCTCCATGCATACACACAGCATTTAACCATAAAGAATGAAATTATGTTGTGCATGAAAAAAATGAATGGAATTGGAGAACACCATGCTAAGTGAAAAAATTCAGACTCAGAAAGTCAAGGGTCAAATTTTTCTCACATGAAGAAGCAAGTGAGAGACAGGAATATGAAAATAGAAGGAAGACCCATAGAGTAGAGGAAGAGTATTAAGAGGGAGGGAAGGACCCACTTGAATCAAAGTGTGGAATATGATATGTCAAGAAATTTGTAATGTTTTGAACAACCCACAATAAAAAATTTAAAAAAAAAAAAAAGGAGGGAGGGAAGGGGTGGGGCATGGGTAAGTCCTGGAGAATAAAATCTACCAAATTATGCTATATGTGTGGATATACATATGTATGCATGTATATACAGGTATGTGTATATATAGGGTTACATATACATAATTATAATGAACTAAATAGAAGGGAGATCAATAGAGTAGAGCAAGTAGATCAGGGATGGGAAAGGGAAGGTACTAGAGAATAAGTGATCAAATTGTCATGTGCATGTACAAATATGGCATAATGAATCCCACTATCATTCATAATTATAATGTACCAATAAAAAAAATCTTCTCTGACCACAGTGGAATAACACTAGAAATCAACAAAAGGAACTTTAGAAATTGTGCAATTACATGTTAAATAAACAGCATGCCAATGTAATTGAATGGCCAATGGGCCAATGAAGAACCAAAAGAAAATTAAGAATTTCTTAAAGGAAAATGTAAACACAACATACCAAAACCTACAGGATACAAAAAAAAAGAAGTACAAAGAGGGGAGTATACAGCAATAAGTGCCTAGAGAAGAACAACTAAAGCCCTAAATTGGTAGAAGGAAAGAAGTAATAAAGATCAGAGCAGAAATTATAAAATAGAGACCTAAAAAATTACAAAAGCTTTAATGAAAGGAAGAGTAAGCTTTGGGAAAAGATTTTTTAAAAGTTAATAAAACTTTAGCTAGGCTACCCCCAATAAGAAAGAAGACCCAATAATATCTGATGAAAAAGACATTACAACTGATACTATAAAAATACAAAGGATAGTTGTGGACTGTTAGCAACTACATGCCAGAAAACCCAGAAGAAATGAGTAAATTTCTTGACAGGTAAAACCTACCAAAATTGAAGATACAGAAAACCTGAACCAGGCTGGGGATGTAGCTCAATGGTAGTGTGCTTGCCTAGCATGGGCAAGGCCCTGGGTTCAATCTCCAGTGCGGGGGGGGGGGGGGGGAGCAGTTATAAAACAGCCTATAACTGTATTCAATCAGTAATCAAGTCTCCCAACAAAGAAAAGGACCAGGACCAAATGGCTTCACTGCTAAATTGTTTACCAAACTTTTAAAGAACCAATACCAATTCTTCTCAAATGATTAAAAAATGTTTAAGGGCTCCTTCTCTTAAATACTTCCAAACTCATTTCTGTGAGCCTAGAATTGCTGGTGCCAAAACTAGACAATGACATAAATAAGAAAAATACAAACTATCCTACATGAACATAGATGCAAGAATTCTCAACAAAATACTAGCAAACAAAACCCAACAGCATATAAAAGACTTAAATACAATGATCAAGCAGGATTTATCTCAAGGATTTAAGGATGATTTCACATATGCAAGTCAATAAATATATCACATCAACAGAATGCATTACAAAATACATATGATCTTCTCAATAGATGCTGAAAAATCATTAGACAAAATTCTGCTTCTCTTCATGATAAAAACCCTCAACTAAAATAGGTGTGGCAGCAATGTACCTCAATACAATGAATTTACATTTGACAAACTCAGACAAAAATTATACTGAGGAGAATCTGAAATCATTTCCCTCAAGGATCATGAATAAGACAAGAATATCCACTTTCGCTACTCTTATTCAACATAATATTAGATGTCTTAACCAGTGCAAGAAATAAAGAATATCCAAATAGGAAAAAGAAAAATTATCTGTTTGCAGATGACATGATTTTAAATATAGGAAAAAAATAAAGACTTCACCAGATATATATATTAGAAGCTAAACAAAATTAGTAAAGTTGCAAGATAACAAAAATCAACATAAAAACTGATGGCATTTTTACACACCAATAAAAAAAAAACTTGCTGAGAAAGAAAACAGTCTCATTTACAATTATAATAAAAAATACTCAAAATTAATATAACCAAGAAATAAATGATCCTCACTAATAAAAATTATACAACACTGAAAATAAATTGAAAAGGACATGAAGAAAATGGAAAGATATCCCTTGCTCATGGATTGAAAGAAATGTAGTTAAAACATGCATGGTTACCCAAACTGATTTAGATTCAATGTAATTCCCATCAAAATAGCAATGGCATTCTTTACAGAAATAGGAGGAAAATCCCAAATTTTCACATGGAACCACAAAAATCCTCAGATCAAAAACCCAAAGCATTATTGAACAACAAGAACAACAACAACATTTTGTTGAAAGCATCACAATACTTGAACTCAAAGCCCACTACACAAACCTATCGGTAACAACAGTGGCCTAGTACTGGCATAAAAACTGACACTTAGAACAATGGAATAGAGAACATGGAAACAAATCCATTCGTCTATACTTGATTGATCTTCAAGAAAGTTACCAAAAACATACACTGGAGAAAGGTGAACATACACCATCAATAAATGGTGCTGGGAAGACTGCAGAAGAATGAAGCTAGATGTCAATCACTGTGCTAATCAGATTTTCATCATTGTGAGGAAGCACCCGAGATGATCAACTTATAAGGAGGAAATGTTTTGGGTTTTTACCCCCCCTCCCAGTTTCATAGGTTTCAGTCCACGTCACTTGGCCCATTGTCTGGGGGCCTGTGGCAGCACAGCACCTCATGCCAGGATTGCATGATGGTGGAGTTGCTCACCCCACGGCAGACGGGAAGCAGAGAGAACAGGGCCAGGGTCTCAATATCCCCTTCAAATGCATGACCCCAAAGAACTAATCTCTTTCCACTAGGCCCCACCTCTTAAAAGTTGCACCACCTCCCAAAAGTGACAGGCTAGCCAACAAACCTCTAACACAATGACCGTTGAGGGACATTTCACATCCAAAATAAAGCACTCACTATATTTTAAAAATCAACTCAAAATGGATAAAGACCTAAATGTAATATCTAAAACTATGGGCCTACAGAAAGAAAACAGCTGAAACACTTCAAGATATTGAAAATACAAAAACTTCTTAGTTTCATATAATCCTATTATATATCAAACTGGGTCTTTGGAGTCTTACTCAAAAAAAAAAATCACTGTTAATCAGATTTTCATTGTGAGAAAACACCTGATGTGATCAACTTATAAGGAGGATTTTTTTTCTCTTTTCTGGTTTCATAGGTTTCAGTCCATGGTCTCTGCCCACTGACCCAGGCAAATTGGATTACATCAAAATAAGAAGTTTTTGCACAGCAAAGGAAACAATCAATAGAGTGAAAGAATATCTTAAAACAATGAAAGAAAATATTTGCAAACTATTCATTTGATAATAATATAACATTCAGAATTGATAAGGTACTCAAAAAACTCAACAGCATAAAAAAACAAGCTAATTCAAAGGTGGATATGTGATTTGAATACACATTTCTCAAAAGAAGATAAATAATTATATGGGGAGAATGCTCAACATCAATAGAACAGAAATGCAAATCAAAACCAAAACAGATATCAATTCACCCCAGTTAGAGTAACTATAATTGTATAATTTTTTTTAAATGCTGGTCAAGATACACTTGTGTGTCCAAAGAAAATAAAAGGAGGTAGTCAAAAAGACACTGTATTCACATTTATTGCAACACTATTCATAATAGCCAAGGTATGGAGTCAACTGGGGTATACATTGATGAATTAATAGATTTTAAAATGTGGCATATATACACAATAAATTATTCAGCCATGAAAATGATGAAATCCTATGATTTGCAGCAACAGGCTGGAACTAGAGAAAACTGGTTTAAGTGAAATAAGCCAGGCACAGAAAAACAAACACTGCATGTTCTCACTCAAAATGAAGCCAAAAAAAGTTGATTTCATAGAAAAAAGTAGAATGCTGTTCACTAGAGTTTAGGAAGCATAGGAATGAAGATAGAAGGTGGTTAGATAACTGGTACCTGTGGGAGGCCAACCTATGGGTGGCTGAGTTACACTCCCCAGCTGGGTGCTGAGGCACTCAGTCACAGAAATGGGTGTGTCTTGCTACAGCCCCATGGGTGAAGCTATGCTCACCTGTTCCTTTGTAATATAACCCCTTGCCCTGTTTAGGATAGAATCTTCCATGGAAGTGCCTTGTGTGTGTCCCCTCCTCTTACTGTGCCCTTGGGTGTGGCCTACCCAGGTGTCAACCTGCTGACAGTGGACATCACGAAGATACTCAGCCCCCTGAAACCTGACCCCTTGCCTCATTTGAATAGCTTCCCTCAATAAAAGGGGTCAGCGCGTGCTCTCGAGCTCTCTCTTTCTGCGGACCCTTAAGGTCAGAGGAGCCGTCACAGCGACCAAGGAAAAAGGTATTTGTGTCTCTTGTATGGTTATTTGGTGCAGCCCAGTTAGCCCAGTTTAACTAGAGTGACCCCTGAGCCTTTCAGTTGCGAGAACAGAAACCCGGCAGGTACCCAAATAGTTACATAAGTGTAATAAATTCTAGTATTCCATGTTACTGTAGGATAATTAGAGTTTACAACATTTTATACATTTTAAAAAGAACTAGGAGAGGAATTAGAATGTTCCCCAGCACAAAGAAATGATAAATGTTTAAGGAGATGGAAATAATGATCCAGATATGACCATTACACATTGTATACATGTATTGAATTACCTACTTCATCCCATAAATATGTATAATTATTATATGTCAAAGCATTTCAAAAAATAAAAATGTTTAAAGATAGTGAGGAATAAATTTAGTAAAAAATTGAAAGACTTATACTCAAATAACTATTAAGTTGAGCACAGTGGCAGACACCTATAATCCCAGCAGTTCGGGAGGCTAAGGAAAAAGGATCACAAGTTCAAAGCCAGCCTCAGCAATGACAAGGTGCTAAGCAATTCAGTGAGACCCTGTCTCTAAACAAAATACAGAATAGGGCATGGGATGTGGCTCAGTGGTCGAGTGCCCCCTGAGTTCAATTCCTGGTACCAAAAAAAAAAAAGAAAAGAAAGCAGGGGAGGAGGGTGTCAAACTTCATTCTTTTGCATGCGACTATCCAGTTGTCCCAGCATTATTTATTGGAAAAGACTTCTTTCCCCATTGGATTGTCTTGGTCCCTTTATCAAAGATCATTTAGCCACAGACATATGGCTTTATTTTGGGGCTTTCCACTCTGTTTTATTGAGCTATTGTTTAGGTCAGTTTTATCTATCCTTATACAAATGTTGCCCTGCCTCCCTAGTATTGTTCTGTAGTATATTTGAAAGAAAAAAATTGCAAGTCATCCTACTTTTTGAAGATTTTTTCTTCTTACTACTCATTCCTTGGCAACTCTGTCTGAACTTGAGAATCAGTTTCCATAAAGCAGTAATCTGGGATTCAGGTAAGGATGACTATTAATCAGTTTGAAGGTTCATCATAATAGTGTTAAATCTTCCAATCATGAACAAGGATAATTTTTATTTAGATCTTTATTTCATTTTTTGGTAGTTTTTATTTTTTGGGGGGGGGGGTTAACTGGGGATTGAACTCAGGGACACTCAGTTGGTTAGGGCCTCACTAAGTTGCTGAGGTTCTACTTGAACTTTCAATTCTCCCGTCTTAGCCTCCCAAGCCACTGGGATTACAGTACGTGCCACCACACCCAGCTGAACCTCTATCTTACACCATAAAAATTTCAAAATAAGTCATAGACCTTAGTATAAGAGCTAAAATTATAAAATTCTTAGAAGACAATATAAATATAAATCTGTGTCTTTAGGTTAAGCAATGGCTCTTATATAAAGCCCAAAGAAAAAAATACATTTGATTTCATCAAAATTAAAATCTTTTGTGGAAAAAAAAACCCAAGAAAGTGAAAAGACCATCTACAGAAAAGGAGACAATATTTTCAATTCATACAACTAATAAGAGACAAGTTCTCAAATATATAAAGAACTCATAATTCAAGAGGAATCAAGATGGTGGAAAAAGGTAGCAAATCCGTCACCATTTGAAATCAGAAAGCAGAAAAAACAGCTGACTGGAAAGGTGGGTGATGGAGGGATTGCACTGAGACATACTATTAGACATTGAGAGACTCGGATGTGGACATTCTGGTTAATGGAACAGAAAACAGGAAAGAATTCATTAATTTCAACCCTACACTTGCAGCATTAGGGCAGGTATTGGGGGAAGGTTAACAAAGGAAAAAAAAAAAGGAGAGGCAAGGCTAACAAGCTTCTGAAACAGCAGTAGAGGAAAAAGACAAAGGTAGGCTGAGGAAGGGGCACAAAGCCACCTGATGAGAAAGAAGTTCTCTGCTTCTCTCAATTGACTAATAGAAAATGAGTCAGAAGCCATTTTTGTAGAACCACACCTAAAACTATGACCCTGAAAGGGATTAATCCCTACATCTTCATCCCACCTGCAGATAACAGCAAATACCATCAGAGCAAATGCCTTTGAAATGGTGGTCTGAGTAACCTGTGTAGTGAGATCTCCATAAGCAGAAGGCTGTCAAGACACTTCCCTATCCCCAACACTGACAATGGGAGTAGAGTGGGACAGATAGAGCATGACTCTACCAGAGTACAAAGCCGTGAGCCTCAGGCACAGGGATGCTATGCCTCTGCCACTGGGTTGCCACACCTTGCACACCCTGAAAATTACATAGATGCATACTAACACCTTCTTTGATAGCTCTAGGCAAGTGTGGCATTTCTCCAGGTGAACACACAAGGTTCCAGGCACAGCCAGAGATCTGACAATCAGAGACCCTTGCCTCTGACCCTCCAGAGATATATTAGGTACCTAGATATGCCAGGGAACTGTGAGAACCAGCTAGATTTGGACGAAAGATGGATGGAATGAAGTCCATGTGGATAGGTGACAAGACCAAAGTTCTATACAATGTTTGAAACAGAAAACTGAGGTAGATGGGAGAATCTAAGTATATAGCTCACCAACCCACCATAGAGATGGCTGGTGTGATGCTAACTCCATTCCCAGAGAAACTTAAGAGGGCAATATGAGGAAGCATGGTCATTTACTAAGTCTCCCAAAACCTAACAGAGTCCAAATCTGAAATAACCAGTGAGAAGTTTATCTCAAATATCTTTGCAAAGAATAAATTTATATTCCTTAATGTTAGGTTTCTCTCACTGGTATTGTCTTTTGTGATTTGATTGGCTCCATTATTTGATATTGCATACTTTAACTCAATTTTGTTTTGTTAATGTTTTGAATTGTCAATTGGGTTTTTTTCTTATTTATATATTCTTGTATTATTACTTATGTCTGTACTCCAACCCCTTTTATTTATTTTTGTTATTTATTCTACTTCTTTTTCCCTCCTGCTTTTTTTTTTAAACTATGTCCTATACAGTTTAATAACAATTTTACTTCAGTACCAAATTTTTCCATTTTATATTACTTCTTTTTCTACTTTTGGACTAGGGGAATTATAAAATAAATTTTTAAGTTTTTATGGTTTGTTAGTCTATGGTATACTCTGAAGAAATGACTGCAGTTACTGGTGATTATCCTTTCCTCTCAAAGCAATGTTAGGGATTGATCATAGCACCACAGTCACATTCAAGAGAGTACTTTTACACCGAGATATACCCCCAGCCCAGGCCACATAGTAAAGAGAAAGCAGCTCATTTTAAAAGACCCTGATAATAGTTAAAGGGAAATCCATCCCAAAAGATGCACAAATATCAATATAGAAGTACAAGAAACATAATAAGATGTTATTTAAAAATTAATTTTAAAAGTTCATAACATTCAAATAACTGATCCCATAGTCATTAAAGTGGAAGGAATACCAGAAAGAGTTCAAAAGTTGATTGTTAAGGGACTGGAATTGTAGCTCAATGGTAGAGTGCATGCCTTGCCACGTGTGAGGTACTGGGTTTGATTTTCAGCACCACATAAATAATAAAATAAAGGTCCATCAACAACTAAAAACACAATTTTTTAAAGTTGATTGTTAAAATGATCAAAAAAGAAACTGAAGAAATAAACTAATGGAAAATATACATAATACGAAAGAGCATTTCAATAATGAGATTGAGATTCTGAAAAATAACCAAACATCTCATTTCTTGGAAATGAAAAACTTGGTCAAATAAAAGACTCAGTGGCAAATCTCAGTTATATTAGGCAGAAGAAAAAATATCAGTGCTCATAGACAAAGCATGGGAATTAGAATATTCAGTAATAAAGTGGGTGGAAAAGAAGAAACAATAAACAAGAATTCTGAGACAATGTTATTAGGCAAACTTAAGTCTTGTAAGTCTTTAGGAAAGAGAGGTGACATAGATTAATGGCATAAAAAGCTTAGTGAAATAGCAGAAAACTTCCCAAATCTTAAGAATAAAATGAACACACATGTACTGCAGGCATTTAGAACTTCAAACGAAATGACCAGAAAAGAAATACTCCATGATATCTTATAGTTAAACTTCCAAAAAAAAATTCCAAGAAAGAATGAATTTTAAAAGCTTCAAGAGAAAAGTGCCAAGTCATTCATAAAGGCAAACCCATCTGAATAACAGATTTCTCAGAAGAAATTCTAAAAGACAGGAGGACACAGTTTTCTTTCAGGGCTTGGAAGACATCATTCTATCAACCTAAATTACTATATCCAGCAAAGTTATCCTTCATAATCAAAGTAAAAAAATCTTCCAAGTATAAATTAAAAGGAATACATGACCACTATAAGCCAGCCCTATAGAAGACACTTATAGGAATCCAGCATAGACAAGAATAACCAAAAAGAGAATGGAAAAGAATAAGTTACATTAGAAAAATAAATATGCACATGAGAATTAGGATTGATTAAAACATTGAAATAAAAGAAGGTGACAGGATAGGTAAAGATAATAAATACCTTTCTATAATAATGTTGAATTTGGGCTGGGGTTGTGGCTCAGTGGTAAAGCACCTGTCAAGCATGTGTGAGGCCCTGGGTTCCATCCTCAGTACCACATAAAAATAAATAAGATAAAGGTATTGTGTCCAACTACAACTAAAATATATATTTTTTAAATAATGCTGAGGGGCTGGGGATGTGGCTCAAGCGGTAGCGCGCTCGCCTGGCATGCATGTGGCCCAGGTTCGATCCTCAGCACCACATACAAAGATGTTGTGTCTGCCAAAAACTAAAAAATAAATATTAAAAAAAAAACTCTCTCTCTCCCCCCCCTCCCTCCCTCTAAAAAAATAAAAATAAATAAAATAAAATAATGCTGAATGTAAGTGGCCTTACTACTCCAATTAAAAGAGCCTAGCAGACTGGATTTAAAAAAAAAACATAACCTAGTTGTAGTCTATCTCCAAGAAATACATAGACACAAAGACATCCAGAGACTAAAAATGAAAGGATAGAAAAAATAATATCTAGGTATATGGAACCTGAAAACAAGCAGGAATAGCCACTCCCATATCAGTCAAAACAGGCTGCAAACCAAAAATCAGTCAGATGAGACAAAGATCATTACATATTGGTAATGAAAACAACTCAGGGACTGGGGTTGTGGCTCAGCAGTAGAGCACTTGCCTAACATGTGTAAGGAACTGGATTCAATTCTCAGCACCATATATAAAGAAATTTTTATTAATAAAAATAAAAAAAGAAATTTTTTAAATGTCCATCAACAACTGAAAAATATTTTAGAGAAAACCCAATAAGAATATAAAACAATTATAAATATTTATGCTTCAAATGTCCGTGTACCCAATTACATAAATTACTCAATACAAAGGAACTGATTAGCCCTGATACAATAATAGTGGAGATTTCAATACATCCCTCTCATTAACAGGTCATCTAGACAGGAAAAAAAAAATAAAGACGCATCAGATTTTAAATTATACTGTAAATCAATTGAACCTAACAAACTTCTACAAATAGTTTTTTTCCAAAAACTGAACTGAATATCCAGTTATGAAACTTTCTCCAAAACTGACCATATTTTAGGCTAAAACAAGTCTTAGCAGATACAAAAATAGAATAAAATTGAAACTTTCATAGCTTTACAGACCACATTGGAATGAAACTAGAATATGAAAAGCTACAGAAAATGTACAAATACATGGAGTTTGAACAATACATTTTTACATGATGAGTGGGTCACTGAAGAAATTAAGAGGGAAATTTTAAAATTCTTAGAATAAAATGAAGACAGAAACACAACATATCAAAATATCTGGAATACAGCAAAAGCAGTTATCAGAGGGAAGTTTCTAGTTATGAGTGCCTACATTTAAAAAAGATGATCTAAATAAAAATTTTAAAAAAATAATAAAAATAAAAAAGATGATCTTAAGTAAACAACTTATGATAATGAATCTTAAGGGTTAGAAAAAAATCCAAAACTAGAAGGAAATAAAAATTAGAGTTGAAATTAAATAAAAACTAGAATACAAAGGATCAATGAAATGAAGAGTTGATCCTTTAAAAATATAAACAAGATTGATGAACCTCTAACCAAAATAATCAGTAGAGGGGTAAGACCAAAATTAATAAAATTAGAGACAAAATGGGGATATTATAATGGTCACAACTGAAATCCAGAGGATTATTAGACTATTTTGAAAATGCATATTCTAATAAACTGGATAACTTAGAAAAATTTGACAAATATGTAAACCACCTACTGAAATCAAATCAAGAGGACATAGAAAACCTAATCAGACCAATAACAAGCAATGAGATTGAAAAGGTAATAAAAACTTCCCTACAGATAAAAGCACACACCAGAGAGATTCACAGCTGAATTCTACCAGATTTTTAAATAAAAACTAATGCAAATACTCCTCAAATTACTCCATGAAATTGAAAAGGAAGCAATGTTTCCAAACTCATTTACAAAACCTGTATTTCTGATATCAAAACTAGAGAACTAGATAACTTCAAGAAAACTACAGACCAATATCCTTGATAATCAATAGATGCAAAAATACTCAATGAGATATTAGCAAATCAAATTCAATAATACATTAAAAATCATACACCATGACCAAGTTGATTTCATTCCCAGGATTCCAGGATGGTTCAATGCATGCAAATCAGTAAATGTAATACACTACATAAATAGAACTAAGTACAAAAAAGAAAAAACACATGATCATCTCAGTAGATGCAGAAAAAGCCCTTGATAAAATTCAATACCCTTTTATGACAAAAAAAAAAACCTGAAGAAAACAGGGATAGAAGAAACTACCTCAATGAAATCAAGGTCATATATGACAAATCCCCATAAAACTGCACATTGAAAGTGGAAAATCTGAAAGCATTCCCTCTAAAATCAGGAACAAGGATGTCTAGTCTCACCACTACAATTCAATATAGTACTTGATGCTTTAGCCACAGCAATTAGGCAAGATAAAGAAAAGGGATATGAATAAGAAATGAAGTCAAATTATCCCCTCTTGCACAAGATGATGCTGTAATTTAAAGATCATAAAAGTTCCACCAAAAGACTTCTAGAGCTGGCAAGCAAATTCAGCAAAGCAAGAAACAAAAGTCAATATAGAAAAGTTAATATCTTTTCTATACACCACTGATGAATCCACTGTGACAGAAATAAATTTCCATTCACACTAGTTTTAAAAAAAATGCCTAAGACTAGCCAGGTGCAGTGGTGCATGCCTGTAATCCCAGCGACTTGGGAGGCTAAGGCAGAAGGATCATGAGTTCAAAGCCAGCCTCAGCAAAAGTGAAGTGCTAAACAAATCAGAGACCCTGACTCTAAAAATACAAAATAGGGCTGGGAATGTGGTTCAGAGGCCGAATGCCCCCAAGAGCAATCCCCAGTACCAAAAATAAACCTAAGAATAAACCTAACCAAAGAGGGAAAAGACCTCTACAATGGAAATTATGGGACACTGAATAAAGACATTGAAGAAGACACTAGAAGATGGAAAGACCCCCATGTTTATGGATAGACAGAATAGTGTCAAATGGTCATATTGCCAAAAGCAATCTACAGATTTAATGCACTTCCAGTCAAAAATACCAGTGACATTCTTCATGCAACTAGAAAAAAACTCCTAAAATTTATATGGAGGAACAAAAGGCTCAGAATAATCAAAGCATTCCTGAGTAAAAAGCATCACAATACCCAATTTCATATTATACTATAGAGCCATAGTTTTAAAAAAAACAGTAAAGTACTGACATAAAAATAGACGCACAGACCAACGGAATAAAATAGAAGACAAGATGACAAATCCATAGAGCTTCAGCCATTTGATTTTTGACAGAGTGCCAAAAGCATACACTGGAGAAAAGACAACCTCATATGTGGAAGAATGAAACTAGATTCCTATCTCTCATCCTGAACTAAAGATCAAAGAATTAAGTATAAGACTGGAAACTTTGCAACTGTTAGAAGAAAAATAAAGGAAACACTTCAACGTAAAGGCACAGGAAAAGACCACATGAATAGCATCCTCATAGCTCAGGAAATAAAAGTGGGATGGCAGAAAATTAAAAAGGCACCACAAAGGAAAAAATTAACAATCAACAGAATGGGGTATCTTTGCCAGCTGATCTTCTGACAAGGATTATGATCCAGAATATATAAAGAACTCAAAAAAACATTAAAACATTGAATAATCCAATTAATAAATGAATAAATGAAATGGACACTTCTCAAAAAAAATACAAATGGCCAACAACTATATGAAAAAAAAAATGTTCAGCATCTTTAGCCCTCAGGGAAATGCAAATCAACACTACACCAAAACTGGGCATGGTGGCACATGCCTGTAAGCCCAGCAGGAGAAGTGCAAGTCCAAAGCCAGCCTCAGCAAACTGGCAAGGCCCTAAGAAACTTAGGGAGACCCTATAGAGGTTCTTACCATGGAAATGTACAAGGCAGTGTTCCTCCAGTGAGCAAACTCCCAGGGGGTAATAGGCACCCCCTTTCCCATGGTTGGAATATTTTGCAGTCTTTCCCAGGTACTCTTGAGATAACCGATGTATGCTTGGCCAGAGCACATGACTAATCATAAGCAAAACATCTTACATTGTGACTGATTATAACCTATTGATATAAAGCAAGCAGCTCAGATGAGCAGCCATTTTGCCTCTTAGCCATTGCCACCTCTGCATCTTACTTCTGTCTCCTTTTGATTCCTTTTCAAGACCCTGTCTCAAAGAAATGGTTGAATGGGGAGCTGGGGAATATGCCTCAGTACCTAAGCACCCTGGGGTTAAATCCCTAGTAGCACACACACACAAAAAAAAACTACACTGAGATTCCATCTTACTCCAGTTAGAATGGCAACCATCAATATAGATAATGATAAATGATTGGTGGGGGTGGAGGAACTCATACTGTGTGTGAGAAATGTAAATTAGGATAGCCACTATGGAAATCAGTATGAAGGTCCTTCAAAGAGCTAAAAATAGAACCATCATGTACTATACTGCTCCTTGATATTTATCCAAAAGAATTAAAGTCAACATAATTTAGAGATGTGTGCATATTCATGTAATATTAAAGCACAATTCCATTAATCAAGATGTAGAATCGGCTTAGGTTTTCATCAATAGATGAATGGAAAAAGAAAGTGTGATATATACATGGAATTCTATTCTGTCATAAAGGAGGAAATTATGCCATCTGCAAGAAAATGGATGGAACAGGAGAACATAAATTATTAGCAAAATAAGTCAGATTCAGAGAGAAAGTAACCAATGTTTTCTCTCATATGCAGAAGCTACAGGGGAAAAGCAATGCCATGAAAGCAGAGGAAAGAATATTAGGGTAGAAGAAGGGGATGGGGGCAAGAGGAAGGGTAGAAGGAGGGGAGGGAGAAAGAGTAGGGATATTGGGGAGTGAAAATTGATCAAATTGTGTTTTTCTGTATGTTTAAATATGCCACAATGAAACATACCATTCCATATATCTGATATGTATTGATAAAAATTTTTTTGAACAAGGAAATAATTCTGATAGAATGATATTTTACTAGAGAACTAGTCATAAGAAAAGAACTCTAAGTCAGGGGACTAAGATATTATTAGCTATGTCTCCCTTAAAAATGCAAAGTAAATATCCTATAATTTTAAAAAGCTTTATATTTAAAAAAAGAATTTATAATTCAAGAAAAAATTAAATAATCCATTTTAAAAATGGGCAAAGTAATTGGACAAAAATATTCAAATGGTCAACAAGTATATGAAAAGATGCTAAACACCATTAATCGTCATAGAAATGCAAATCAAACCCAAATGAGATGCCACTTCATACCCACTGGGATGGCTACACTCAGAATGTCAGATAATAACAAGTGTTGGCAAGGATGTGGAGGAATCAGAACCCTCATACATGGATAGTTGGAATGGAAGATGATATATCCACTTTGGAAACAGTTCACCACTTCCTAATTAAACATAGGGTTATAATAATGACTCAGAAAATCTACTCCTAGGCATATATACTAGAAAAATGAAGATATATTCTCACAGCAAAACTTGCAACAAATGTTCCTAGCAGCATTATTTATAACACTAAAAAAATAGAAACAAACCAAATGTCCATCAACTAATAAGGGAATTTTTTAGATGTGGCACAAATTGTTGAATATTTGGTTAAAAAAAGAAAGGCATGAAGCACTGCTAAATTGTATCACATGGATGAATTTTGAAGAGCATATTGGCTAATGGGTAAAGGGTGTCTTGGGGTTACTGATGTTTTAAAATTATGTGATTGTTACACAACTTTGTTATCATGCTTAAAACTTCTTAATTCTATACAAGAGTAAATTTATAGTACATAAAATACCTTGATAAAATTTTAAGGTTTTACAAGATGGTGGAATAGAGAAGATCACTAGCCTGGCTGTTCCATGGCATGAAACCAAGAAAGCAGGTAGTCAGCTTCTCAGCAATGTGGGTGAACAAAAACAAAAGGTGGGGGGATTTACAGGAATTTAATATTGGACATTCAAAGCAGATCAGGGAGTCAGGAGGTTGGATATAATAAGAAATCCCAAGCTCCACAGCAGCTGCCAAGGTCAGAGAGGCACCAGCCACAGCAGTCCCTCCCCAAGCAAAGTAGAGGAATAAGGGAATTAAAGGAACCTGCATTTTTAAGAGGCCTAAAGTATGTCTGGGCACAGAAAGTTTACAGATCAAAGACACTGCCTGACTAAAATGAAAGGCATGTTGCACAATATGCTTGATTGGGAAAGAAGCCCCATTTCTCCTGGCTGCATGCATAGGACAGAGGAAGGAACTATTTTGTAGCTATGGCACAGGGTCAAATGGCAGCTGGGGGAGCCAATTCCTGGCAAACCTGAGTTTGGCTCAAAATACAGGCATGGCAAACCCACAATACATGACATACAGTGTTTCTAAATGGGTAGGAGAAAAATCAAACATGGAGAGGGGTTTACACAAGGATCTACTAGTCATGGAAGCCCATGCAGCTCTCCCCAATACCCTTCCAATCCCACTGCTTGCAGGATAGGTTGGGAGATATGCACCTGGCTAGGAATTTAAAAGGATAGGGATGGGAGAGATTCCGTTTGGAAACCAGAAAGTGTGGGGTCCTCAATGATGCAGTGGACTAAGAATTGGCTCCTCAACCACATAAGTGGAACCCAGGGGTACAGTCTTCCTGCATGGACTAGCAATTGCTGGGCACTATAGGTGAACTGATTTAAATATCCAGACCAACTGGCATTCAGCAAAGACCCTAGAGCCTATCTAAACTTACACCTCACCTAGGAGTTCCACCTATGAGATTACCCCCCGTCTCTAGAAACCCCACCCTGAGTGTGGAACAAATATATTCCAGACAAACCCACATAAACACTGAGGGAAGCTGGGAATCTTACTGTTAGTGGAAGTAATTCTTTAACTTCTCAATGAGACTTTTTTTCTTTTTCCTGTTTAACTGTGACCTTAGTGGTACATAGACACATAGACATTTATACATATTCATATTTGTTCATTTTCCTCATTTCTAGCATTTTTGAAGCCAGTTATTTTTCATGAATCAGTTGAGTTTTTTTTAGATTTTATTTTTTTTTAATTTTTATTGTTGGTTGTTCAAAACATTACATAGTTCTTGATATATCATATTTCACACTTATGAATCAGTTGTTTTGAGGACTAGGACATTTGATTAGAATATTTAAGTTTTATATTCATTTTTTAAAATTTTTTTTTAAATTTTTGTGCTTTTCTCTCATCTATTTCTCTTGATTTTTTTCTCCTTTCTTCTAATACCCAATCTCTATTGTTCTTTCACACTTCCTGTAATTTTTTACTTCTTTCTTCTCACCTCATCCCCATAATCATTACATCCTACATCAATTCTGTTCTCTCCTGCCCACCATTGTAAACTCTTGAAAAACCTACTGTTTTTACTATAGGCAACAACTGATCATATCATTTCTGTTTATTGTGACAATTAAAATTGTAGACATCATGGCAGGAACTGTTTTGTTGAATGCTGTATATTGTTTGAGTTGTTATTATTTTTCTCCCCCTAAATGTGAAGTACTAGAAATCTTCAGGAACACTGTAAGTACAGAGGGTAGAAACTCCACTGCATCAGATCCATATAATTAGTTGGGAAGACATACAAACAAAAAGAAAAAGCAAGGAACAAATTGCCCCAAACAAACCAAGATACTTCAATAACAGAATCCACTGACACCACAATGGAAGAAAGGTCAGGAAGGAGTTTAGAATGTTCATAGTTAAACATATCTATGAGTAAAAGGATGCTGTAAGGAGTTAAATCAGAAAATACAAGTTTGAAAGATCTTCACCAAAGAGATTCTGAAAAAAAAAATCAAGCAAAAATCCTCAAAATGAAGGAATTAATAAAACAAATTAAAATTCAGTGGAAACCATCAACATCAGACTAGACCACATGGAAGACAGTTTCAGGCAATAAAGACAAAACATATAATCTTGAAAATAAAGTTGACTATGGAGAAAAGATGTTAAGAGACAATGAACAGAACTTCCAAGAAATATGTGATAACGTGAAAGACCAAATTTAAGATTTACTAGGATATATAAAAGCTAAGACACAAACCAAAGGAATGCACAGTCTTGTCAATGAAATATCAGAAAATTTCCCAAACCTTAGGAATAAAATGGAAAATCAAATACAGGAGGCTTACAAGATGCCAAATATACAAATAACAACGCACCTACATCAAAGCACATTATTATAAAAATGTCTAACATACAGAATAAGGATAGAATTTTGAGGCTTCCAGAGAAAAATGACACGTCACATTTAGAGGGAAACCAATCTGGATCCCAGCTGATTTCTCAACCTAGACCCTCAAATCTAGGAGACCATGGAATAATATATACAAGATCTGGAAGAAAATGGATGCCAGCCAAGAATACTATACCCAACAAAATTAATTCAACATCAATTCTGAAGCTTAAAAACCTTCCATGATAAACAAATTTAAAAGAATTCACAACTAGAAAACCTTTAATACAAAACATACTCAATATTTCATGAAGAAAAATACAAGTGAAAACTAGCAAGGGGAGGACCTACACTAGAAAAATAGTCCCAAAAGAGAAACTAATTCAAATTAAAAACCTGAAATAAATCAAAATCACAGGGAATAAAAATCATTTCTCAATAATAATAAATTAAATAGCCTAAACTCAACAAAAGGTGTAGACTGGCAGATTGGATTAAAAAACAAGACCCAACAATATGCCGTCTCCAATAGTCATAGACTGAAGATAACAGGAAAACACACATTATTTACAGGGATCTTGTAAACAGGGATTTCTATCCTTATATCAGATAAAGTGGACTTAAAGCCAAAATTAATCAGAAGGGACAAAGAAGGACATTTCATACTGCTTTAGGGAATTATCAACAAGAAATAGTAATCACAAATATTTATGCCCCAAGCAATGAACCATCTATGTACATTAAACAAACCCTTTTTTATTTCAAGAATCAAATATACCAAAACAGAATAACACCAGATGACTTTAACATGTGTCACCACTGGATAGATCCTCCAAACAAAAACTAAAGGAGCTATAGAACTAAAAAATACAATTGATAATTTAGCCTGGACATATATAGAATATTTCACCCATCAATGACAGAGTACACCTTCTCAGCATCACACAGATCCTTCTCTATAATAGACATATCTTAGGTCAAAAAGCAACTCTTAGAAAATACAAAAAAAAAAAAAATAGAGATAATACCCTATATTCTAAGAGTTGCTTTTTGATCTGATATCAAATACAAAAAAAGAGATAATACCCTATATTCTATCAGATCATAATGGAATAAAATTAGAAACCAATGATAAAATAATAGAAGCTACTCTAAAACCTGGAGACCAACTAATATGCTACTGAATAATGAATGGATAACAGAAGAAATCAAGGATGAAATTTAAAAATGCTTAGAGGTAAATGAATATAGTGATAAAACATATCAAAATCTGTGGGTACCATGAAGGCAGTGTTAAGAGGAAAGTTTATTGCATTGAGCTCATTCATTAAAAGAATAAATAGTCAACAAATAAATGACATGACATTTTATCTCAAATCACTAGGAAAAAAAACAAACCAACACCAAAACAGTAGAAGATAGGAAATAATTAAAAATCAGAGCTGAAATCAATGAAATTGAAACAAAAGAAACAATTCAAAAGATTGATTAAAAAGTTAGTTCTTTGAAAAAAATAAGATTGATAAATCCCTAGCCACGCTAATGAGAGAAAACTCAAATTACTAATACATGATGAAAAAGAAAATATAACAGACATGACAAATTCAGAAGATAATTAGAAACTATTTTGAAAATTTATACTCCAATAAAATAGAAAATTGTGAAGACATTAACAAATTTCTAGAGACACGTGACATACCCAAACTGAATCAGGAAGACATACATGATTTAAACAGATCAACTACAAGTAATGAAATAGAAAATGCCATCAAAAGTCTATCAAGAAAAGCCCAGGATCAGACAAATTTTCAACTGAGTTCTAGTAGACTTTCAAAGAACTAACACCAATAATCCTCAAATTATTCCATGAAATAGAAAAGGAGGGAACCCTTCCAAACTCATTGCATGAAGCTAGTATCACTCTGATAACAAAACCAGACAAAGACACATCAAGTAAATAAAACTTCAGACCAATATACCTGATGAATATGGATGAAAATTCTTAATAAAATTCTGGCAAATAACATGCAAAAACATTAAAAAGATAGTGAAGGGGCGGTGTTGTAGCTCAATGATAAGGTGCTCGCCTAGCATGTGCGAGGACCTGGATTCAATCCTCAGCACCATAGATAAATAAATAACAGTATTGTGTCCAACTACAACTAAAAAGTAAATATTGTTTTAAAAAAAGATAGTGCACTGTGTCAAGTGGGGTTTATCCCAGGGATACAAGGTTGTTCAACATACGGAAATCAATAAACATAGTTCATCATATCAATAGACTTAGACAAGAATAACATGATAATCTCAATAGATGCAGAAAAGGCATTTGACAATATATAGCACTCATTCATGTTCAAAAAACTAGAAAAAAAACTAGTAGTAGGAACATGCCTCAACATTTTAAAAGCTACGTATGTCAAACTCGAGGCCAACATCATTCTAAATGGAGAAAAAATGAAAACATTCCCTTTAAAACTGGAAAAAGACAAGATGCCTCTTTCACCATTTCTATACAACATTATCCTTGAAACTCTAGCCAGAGCAATTAGAAGAAAGAAATTAAAGGGATATAAATAGGAAAAGAACTCAAACTATCCCTGTTTGCTGACAACATGATTCTATATTTAGAAGACCCAAAAAACTCCAAAAAATTTTTACAACTCAAATGAATTTAGCAAAGTAACAGGTTATAAAATTAACATCTATAAATCTATTGTATTCCTATTCATTAGTGATGAACCAACTAAAAGAAAGAATTAGGAAAACTATCCCATTCACAATAGTCTCAAAAAAATATTTAGGACTCAATCTAACAAAAGTTGTGAAAGAACTCTACAATGAAAACTACAGAATACTAAAGAAAGAAATTGAAGATGACCTCAAGAACCCAGAAGATGGCGGCGAGGGGAGTGCATTGCCCCCGTGTGCTGCTTCACTGTGTGGGAGTATGACAAGTCAGGATGGCTAAAGGATATCTTATTAGGAATTTCCAGCAATAGTGGGGTGCTCCGGAACCTGGAGGAAGGATTTCCATCGCACGAGGATCGGCTATGGGGACTCAAACGCGAGAGGTTTGTCGCACGGAGGGTAACACTGCTTATTCAGCAAATCGCCCCGCGGCTAGAGTCTGCAGCGCGCGCTGGGAAACGAAGAGATAGCGACGCAGGGATACAGCGCTGCAGTTTCTGCCAGCCGTGCAAGCACCGTACTCAGGGCTGAATTCTGGGTTCGAGACGGGGGAAGGAAGCGGTCCATCTCGGTTCTCCACACCGGTCAGACCACAGAGGAGGCCAGCAGCCACCATGTTGGAAAGCTGACATCACCACACCTGTTTTCGACTGACCGCAGCTCATTCAGCCATAGAACAGGTAATTTCAGGCTGCTATTCGCCTGCGGCTTGCAGACAGATTGCTAGGGTTCAGTGCCTGGGTGCTTCTTAGAACCTGATCTTATCGGAGTGAACACCGAGCGCGGGGCGGCCGAGTTCCGGCTCCCGGAACCGTCCCGGAACCGCCCTGGCCCAGGGCTGGGGAGCCTGCGGAGGCTGCTTCTTGGACCCTGCTCCTATCAGAGCATACACCAAGCACTAAGCGGCCGAATTCCGGCTCCCAGAACTGAGCCCACGGGGACTGCTTCTTGGAGCCTACACTTATAGGAGCTTACACCGAGCACGGAGCAGCCGAGTTCCGGCTCCCGGAACTTCCCTGGCCCGGGGCTAGGAGCCCGCGGAAACTGCTTCTCGGTCCGGGTCCTGCTGAGGGCCGGTCAGGACTCACCCGTTGCTTTGGTTGCCCGGCAAGGGGAACGAAATGCTGCCATTCGCATAGGATACCAACATGGCAGAGATCTGATGTCATCAGAAAGCAGCGGAGGAGAGAACTTCATCAATACCAGCGGCAACATAAACAGTTGGTCTCCTGGTACGGGGGGTGAGGCACAGACACCCGAGTCTCCTCAATTTGTCCTCGAGCCAGAGGGGAGGAGCCGGGCCGCCACCAGGGCCCGGAGCAGGCCCAGCGGCTCACCAGCGTGGTGACCGCGTGACCCCAATTGGAGAGGGGGTGGAGCGGAGCCGCCACCCGCACCGTGGGCAGACCCGCGACCCAGTGGTACATGGGCGTGGTAGGAGGGGCAGGGCAGAGCCGCCGTTCGCGCTTGCAAGGTAAACAGACCTGTGACAGCCTGGCGGGTCAGGCCCAGTGGCCTGCCAGTGTGGTACACACGTCACCCCAACTTGAGTAGGGGCAGAGCAGATCCTTCTCCCACGCCCGGATCAGGCCCTGCCGGTGTGGTGGTCACGTGACCCCAATTGGAGTGGGGGCGGAGCGGAACCCCCACCAGTGCCCGCAGGGTGAGCAGACCTGTGAGCAACCTGCAGATCAGGCCCAGGGGTCCGCAGGCGTGGTAGGAGGGGCAGGGCAGATCCGCCGCCCACACCTCCAAGGTAGGCAGACCTGCAACAGACCAGCGGATCAGGCCCAGGAGCCTGCCGGTGTGGTATACACACCACCCTAATTGGAGTAGGGGCAGAGCAGAGTCGCCGCCCGTGCCAGGAACAGGCCCAGCGTCCTGCAGGCGGGGTAGTCACGACACCCCAATTGGAGTAGGGGCAGAGCAGAGCCTCCACCTGTGCCCGAAAGGTGGGCAGATCTGCGACCGACCAGCGGGACAGGCCCAGTGGCCTGCCGGTACGACAGACACGTCACCCCATTTGGAGTAGGGGCAGAGTAGAGCCGCCGCCAGCGCCTGCAGGGTAGGCAAACCTGCAACCGACCGGCGGATCAGGCCCGGTGGCCTGCCGGCGTGGTACACTTGTCACCCCAATTGGAGTAGCGGCAGAACAGAGCCGCCGCCAGCGCCCAGAACAGGCCCAGTGACCTCCCGGCGTGGTAGCCACGACACCCCAATTGGAATAAGGAGAGAGCAGAGCCGCCGCCCGCACCTGCAGGAAAGATACGCAAGCACTATGAAAAGACAAGGAAAGAAAGGACCACAAGCAATGCAGGTCAACGCAACTTTAGAAGAGGTAACAGCTGCAGCAGATGGAATGTCAGATAAAGAATTCAGGATATACATGCTTCAGATGATCTGGAGTATCAAGGAAGACATTAAACAGCAAAATCAGACAATGAAAGATCACTTCGACAATGAATTACGCAAACAAATCCAGGAAGCAAAGGATCAACTATACAGGGAGATAGAGGTTATAAAAAACAAACAAACAGAAATCCTAGAAATGCAGGAAGCAATAAACCAACTTAAAAACTCAATGGAGAATACTACCAGCAGAGTAGAACACTTAGAAAATAGAACGTCAGACAATGAAGACAAAGTATTTCAACTTGAAAAGAACATAGACAGCTCAGCAAGACTGTTAAGAAACCATGAGCAGAACATCCAAGAAATATGGGATAACATCAAGAGACCAAATTTAAGAGTCATTGGGATACAGGAAGGTACAGAGCTCCAAACCAAAGGAATGAGCAGTCTATTCAATGAAATAATACGAGAAAACTTCCCAGACTTGAAGAATGAGACAGAATCCCAAATCCTAGAAGCCTACAGGACGCCGAATGTGCAAAATCATAAGAGATCCACACCTAGACACATTATAATGAAGATGCCCAACATACAGAATAAGGAGAGAATTTTAAAAGCTACAAGAGAAAGGAAGCAGATTACATTTAGGGGTAAGCCAATCAGGATAATAGCTGATCTTTCAACACAGAATCTGAAAGCTAGAAGATCCTGGAATAACATATTTCAAACACTGAAAGAAAATGGGTTCCAACCAAGAATTGTGTATCCAGCGAAATTAAGCTTCAGGATGGAAGATGAAATTAAAACCTTCCACGATAAACAAAAGTTTAAAGAATTCGCAGCTAGAAAACCATCTCTTCAAAACATCCTCACCAAAGCATTACAGGAAGAGGAAATGGAAAATACCAATGAAAACCAACAGTGGGAGGTAGGACAGTAAAGGGGGGGAAAATAATCAAAGAGGAAAACAAACCATGTTTAGTAACATAAATAAACAAATATGGCTGGAAGAACAACCCATATCTCAATAATAACCCTAAATGTTAATGGCTTAAACTCACCAATTAAGAGACACAGGCTAGTAGAATGGATCACAAAACAAGACCCAACAATATGCTGCCTACAGGAGACGCATTTGATAGGAAAAGATATACATAGGTTGAAGGTGAAAGGTTGGGAAAAATCATATCACTCATATGGACTTCGGAAACAAGCAGGAGTGTCCATACTCATATCAAATAAAATAGATTTCAAGCCCAAGTTAATCAAAAGGGATAAAGAGGGACACTACATACTGCTTAAGGGAACCATACACCAACAAGACATAACAATCATAAATATTTATGCCCCAAACAATGGTGCAGCTATGTTCATCAAACAAACTCTTCTCAAGTTCAAGAGTCTAATAGACCACCATACCATTATCATGGGAGACTTCAACACACCTCTCTCGCCCCTGGACAGATCTTCCAAACAAAAGTTGAATAAGGAAACTATAGAACTCAATAACACTATTAATAACCTAGACCTAATTGACATATATAGAGTATACCACCCAACATCAAGCAGTTACACTTTTTTCTCAGCAGCACATGGATCCTTCTCAAAAATAGATCATATATTATGTCACAGGGCAACTCTTAGACAATATAAAGGAGTAGAGATAATACCATGCATCTTATCTGATCATAATGGAATGAAACTGAAAATCAACGATAAAAGAAGGAAGGAAAAAGCATACATCACTTGGAGAATGAACAATAGGTTACTGAATGATCAATGGGTTATAGAAGACATCAAGGAGGAAATTAAAAAATTCTTAGAGATAAATGAAAACACAGACACAACATATCGGAATCTATGGGACACACTGAAAGCAGTTCTAAGAGGAAAATTCATTGCTTGGAGTTCATTCCTTAAAAAAAGAAAAAAACCAACAAATAAATGATCTCATACTTCATCTCAAAATCCTTGAAAAAGAAGAGCAAAACAACAGCAAAAGAAGTAGAAGGCAAGAAATAATTAAAATCAGAGCTGAAATTAATGAAATCGAAACAAAAGAAACAATTGAAAAAATTGACAAAACTAAAAGTTGGTTCTTTGAAAAAATAAACAAAATCGACAGACCCTTAGCGATGCTAGCGAAGAGAAGAAGAGAGAGAACTCAAATTACTAGCATACGGGATGAAAAAGGCAATATCACAACAGACACTTCAGAAATACAGAAGATAATCAAAAACTATTTTGAATCCTTATACTCCAATAAATTAGAAGATAGGAAATTTATCTATGCCTTCACTAAGTCATATGATCTGCCCAGATTGAGTCAGGAGGATATAGAAAACCTAAACAGACCAATATCAATTGAGGAAATAGAAGAAACCATAAAAAGACTACCAACTAAGAAAAGCCCAGGACCGGATGGGTATACAGCAGAATTTTACAAAACCTTTAAAGAAGAACTAATACCAATACTTTTCAAGCTACTTCAGGAAATAGAAAAGGAGGGAGAACTTCCAAATTCATTCTATGAGGCCAACATCACCCTGATACCTAAACCAGACAAAGACACTTCAAAGAAAGAAAACTACAGACCAATATCTCTAATGAACCTAGATGCAAAAATCCTCAATAAAATTCTGGCGAATCGGATACAAAAACATATCAAAAAAATTGTACACCATGATCAAGTAGGATTCATCCCTGGGATGCAAGGCTGGTTCAATATACGGAAATCAATAAATGTTATTCACCACATCAATAGACTTAAAAATAAGAACCATATGATCATCTCGATAGATGCGGAAAAAGCATTCGACAAAGTACAGCATCCCTTTATGTTCAAAACTCTAGAAAAACTAGGGATAACAGGAACATACCTCAATATTGTAAAAGCAATCTATGCTAAGCCTCAGGCTAGCATCATTCTGAATGGAGAAAAACTGAAGGCATTCCCTCTAAAATCTGGAACAAGACAGGGATGCCCTCTCTCTCCACTTCTGTTCAACATAGTTCTCGAAACACTGGCCAGAGCAATTAGATGAAAGAAATTAAAGGCATCAAAATAGGAAAAGAAGAACTTAAATTATCACTATTTGCAGATGATATGATTCTATACCTAGCAGACCCAAAAGGCTCTACAAAGAAACTATTAGAGCTAATAAATGAATTCAGCAAAGTGGCAGGATATAAAATCAACACGCATAAATCAAAGGCATTCCTGTATATCAGCGACAAATCCTCTGAAATGGAAATGAGGACAACCACTCCATTCAAAATATCTTCAAAAAAAATAAAATACTTGGGAATCAACCTAACAAAAGAGGTGAAAGACTTATACAATGAAAACTACAGAACCCTAAAGAGAGAAATAGAAGAAGATCTTAGAAGATGGAAAAATATACCCTGTTCATGGATAGGCAGAACTAACATCATCAAAATGGCGATATTACCAAAAGTTCTCTATAGGTTTAATGCAATGCCAATCAAAATCCCAATGGCATTTCTTGTAGAAATAGAGAAAGCAATCATGAAATTCATATGGAAAAAGAAAAGACCCAGAATAGCAAAAACAATGCTAAGCAGGAAGTGTGAATCAGGCGGTATAGCGATACCAGACTTCAAACTATACTACAGAGCAATAGTAACAAAAACAGCATGGTACTGGTACCAAAACAGGCGGGTGGACCATTGGTACAGAATAGAGGACACAGAAACCAATCCACAAAACTACAACTATCTTATATTTGATAAAGGGGCTAAAAGCATGCAATGGAGGAAGGATAGCATCTTCAACAAATGGTGCTGGGAAAACTGGAAATCCATATGCAACAAAATGAAACTGAATCCCTTTCTCTCGCCATGCACAAAAGTGAATTCAAAATGGATCAAGGAGCTTGATATCAAATCAGAGACGCGCTGTCTGATAGAAGAAAAAGTTGGCTACGATCTACATTCGGTGGGGTCGGGCTCCAAATTCCTCAATAGGACACCCATAGCACAAAAGTTAATAACTAGAATCAACAAATGGGACTTACTCAAGCTAAAAAGTTTTTTCTCAGCAAAAGAAACAATAAGAGAGGTAAATAGGGAGCCTACACCCTGGGAACAAATCTTTACTCCTCACACTTCAGATAGAGCCCTAATATCCAGAGTATACAAAGAACTCAAAAAATTAGACAATAAGAGAACAAACAACCCAATCAACAAATGGGCCAAGGACCTGAACAGACACTTCTCAGAGGAGGACATACAGTCAATCAACAAGTACATGAAAAAATGCTCACCATCTCTAGCTGTCAAAGAAATGCAAATCAAAACCACCCTAAGATACCATCTCACTCCAGTAAGATTGGCAGCCATTATGAAGTCAAACAACAACAAGTGCTGGCGAGGATGTGGGGAAAAGGGTACACTTGTTCATTGCTGGTGGGACTGCAAATTGGTGCAGCCAATTTGGAAAGCAGTATGGAGATTTCTTGGAAAGCTGGGAATGGAGCCACCATTTGACCCAGCTATTCCCCTTCTTGGTCTATTCCCTAAAGACCTAAAAAGAGCATGCTACAGGGACACTGCTACATCGATGTTCATAGCAGCACAGTTCACAATAGCAAGACTGTGGAACCAACCTAGATGCCCTTCAATAGACGAATGGATAAAAAAATGTGGCATTTATACACAATGGAGTATTACTCTTCATTAAAAAATGACAAAATCATAGAATTTACAGGGAAATGGATGGCATTAGAGCAGATTATGCTAAGTGAAGCTAGCCAATCCCTAAAAAACAAATGCCAAATGTCTTCTTTGATATAAGGAGAGTGACTAAGATCAGAGTAGGGACGAAGAACAGGAGAAGAAGATTAACATTTAACAGGGATGAGAGGTGGGAGGGAAAGGGAGAGAGAAGGGAAATTGCATGGTAATGGAAGGAGACCCTCAGGGTTATACAGTGGAGGGGGTAGAGAGAGAGGAGGGGAGGGGAGGGGAGAGGTGGGGAGGGGGGAGGGGGGAGGATGGGAAAGGCAGCGGAGCACAACAGACACTAGTATGGCAATATGTAAATCAATGGATGTGTAACTGATGTGATTCTGCAATCTGTGTATGGGGTGAAGGTGGGAGTTCATAACCTACTTGAATCAAAGTGTGGAATATGATATGTCAAGAAATTTGTAATGTTTTGAACAACCCACAATAAAAAATTAAAAATATAAAAAAAAAAGAAGATGACCTCAAAAGATGGAAAGATCTCCCATGTTATTGGATAGGCAGAATTAATATTGTCAAAATGGTCATACTACCAAAAGCACTGTACAGATTTAATTTAATTCTTATTAAAATTCCAATGATGTTCTTCATTGAAAAAGAAAAGCAGTCATGAAATTCATTTGGAAAAATAAGAGGCACAGAATAGCCAAAGCAATCCTCAGTAAGAAAAGTAAAGCAGGAGATATCACAATGCCAGATCTTAAGTTATACTATTGAACTCCAGTAACAAAAACAGCATGGTATTGGCACCAAAACAAACATGAAGACTAATGGAAGAAAATAGAAGACACAGACAAACCCACATAAATATATTGAGCTTATACTAGACAAAGGTGCCAGCCATAAACATATATTGAAGAAAAGATAGCTCTTCAACAAATGACATTGGGAAGCTGGAAATCCATAGGTAGCAAATGAAATTAAACTCCTCTCTCTCATCCTGCACAAAATTCAACTCAAAGTGGGTCAAGGACCTAAGCATTAGACCAGAGACCCTGAACCTACTAGGCAAAAAGGTAAACCCAAATTTCCAGCATGTTGGCTTACAAACAAAATTCCTCAACAAGACTCCTAAAGTATAAGAATACCAAAAATCAATAAATGTGATAGAAATGAACTTTAAAAGCTTCTTCACAGCAAAGGAATAAATCAAGAATGTGAACAGAGAGCCTACAGAAAATCTTGGCCATCTGCACCTCAGAGAAATAATCTCCAGGTTATATAAAGAATGAAAAAAAACTTAACAAAAAAACAAATAACCCAATCAATTAATGGGCCAAGGACCTGAACAGACACTTCACAGAAGAAATACTATCAACCAACAAATATATGAAACAAATGTTCAACATCTCTAGCAATTAGAGAAATGCAAATAAAAACTACACTGAGATTTCAACTCCAGTAAGAATGGCAGTTATCAAGAATACAAGCAACAATAAATGTTGGTGAGGATGTGAGGAGAAAGGTACACTCATACATTACTGGTGGGACTGCAAATTGGTGTAACCACTCTGGAAAGCAGTATGGAGATTCCTCAGAAAACTTGGAATGGAACCACCATTTGACCCAATTACTCCTCTCCTCAGCACATACTACAGCAACACAGCCACATTAATGTGTAAAGCAGCTCAATTCACAATAGCTAAGCTATGGACCCAACCTAGGTGCCCTTCAACAGATGAATAAAGTATATGGTATATATACACAATGAAGTATTACTCAGCCATAAAGAATGTAACTATGGAATTTGCCAGTAAATGGAGGGAACTGGAGATTAATATGCTAAGTGAAATAAGCCAATCACAAAAAACTGAAGGCCAAATGTTCTGATACGTGGATGTTAACACAAAATAAGGGGTGGGGGAGTGATGAATAGATAAGACAAAGGGGAATGAAGCAAAGGGAGGGGGAGATGGGAATAGGAAAGACAGTAGGATGAATTGGACGCAACTTTCCTATGTTCATATGAGTACACAACCAGTGTAACTCCACATCACATACAACCACAAGAATGGGAAGTTATATTCCCATGTATGTCTAATATATCAAAATACAAATACATTCTATCATCATGTATAATTTTTTTAAAAAAACAATGCAAAAAAAAACTTCTTTAAAAAACTAAAATCCTCAAGAAAAGGAAAAGCAAATTTTAAAATTCATTGAAGTGAAGAAATAGACTAGAATTTCTATTGGTTTTGCCTCAACAAATATTCCTTCACTGGAAATGTTCAGCACATTAAAGATCAGGTTCACACCACTTGACCTAGTTATTCCATTCCTCCAAAGGATTTAAAATCAGCATACTACAGTGATGCAACTGCATCAATGTTTATAGCAGCTCAATTTAAAATAGCTAAGCTATGGAACTAACTCATTTGTCCTTCAACAGATGAATAGATAAAGAAAACATGGTGTATATATACACAATGGAATATTACTCAGCCACTAAGAAGAATGACTATGACATTGGCCAGTAAATGGATGGAACTGGAGACTATCATGCCAAGTGAAATAAGCCAATCACAAATACACAGAAGGCCAAATGTTCTGATATGCAGATGCTAACACACAATAAGGGGTGGGTAACTAAACAAAAAGAACATAAGTTCAATGAAGCAGACAAAGAGGAATGAAGGGGAAAGATGGGAGATGAGAAAAGGAAAGACAGCGGAAGGACATAACTTGCTTACGTGCATATATGAATACACCACAGTGAATCTCATCATGTACATCCATAAGAAATTAAAAAAAAAAAAAAAAAACCCTGCGGGTAAATGGCAGAAAGTTCAGTAGAGGGAAGGAATGGGGGTAGGGGGAGAGAAAGAGGGAGAGGTACTGGGAATTAGTGCCGCAGTCTGGCTGGGCACAATCAGGAGCCACTTGTCAAAAGAAACTAACTTTATTTTTAGAACCACACACGACAAACAAAATAGTCTCTCAGGAAAAACCCTCAGAGCCTCAACTGCCACCACCGGCTTTCCCCAAGCCTCTCTCCCACACCAGCTTCTCTCCACCTCCCACAATCCTCCTGCTCTTGAGGCCGATTGGCTGGGTCACATGGGCGGAGCCAAAAAAGTCCCCCAATGAGCAGCTCCGTGGTCTGAAAGGGCAGGGAAACAGCCCAATGAGCATCACCGCAGAGGAGCCAATCAGCTAGATGTTGCTGGGGCCGAGGAGCCAATCAGCTAGATGTTGCTGGGGCCGCTGTGAGCCAATCATCAGCCAGCAGCTGGAAGTTTGCTGGCAGCTGGAAGTTTGCTGGGGCCCCTTTGGCTGTGGCTCTCAACATCTCCCCCTCTCTGTTTAAACAAGCATGTGGCTTAGGGACCGTGCCTGTTAGGCAGTCCAATTCAACATATGGTCCTTATCCGTCATCGGATGAACTGACCTCTAGGCGTCAGCCTCCTGTCTTAGGTTGGTACCACTGCAATTGGATCATACCCGTCACTGACTACCGGTCCAGCATACAGCCATACTTGTGGATAGGCCTTTGCACCAGTGGGGGGGTGAGGTTCTTTGCCTCACCTCTGTTGGCCCCCAAATTTTAGACCATCACTAGTAGAGGAGGATGCAAAATGCCATGACATTAAGCCAATTGAGGGCTCCTTTGAAAAATTGTACCACCGGTGACATCATCAGCAAAAATACCCCAACACTACCACAAGTCACTGCACCAACAGATAGTTCACAATGCATACAGGTGAGCTCACAGTGTGTCCAGGCAAGTTCTGCAAGCAGTTCAGTGATGGCTATTGTAGAAGCTGTAGATTGGTTTTATCTTTGACTTCACCAGCACTGGGATGAAGATAGGAATTCTGGCAATAATGGCTAAAGAAAAAATTATGTAACATTACAGAAGGCACTAAAAGAAAACAATTTTCTTAACAATTTACATTGTCTTCACCGGCACTGGGATGAAGATAGGAATTCTGGCAATAATGGCTAAAGAAAAAATTATGTAACATTACAGAAGGCATTAAAAGAAAACAATTTTCTTAACAATTTACATTGTCTTTAAGAGAATTATTAAATATAATGAAAAGGAAAGGTAAAAGTAAACAAACAGATCTGTTAACTTTCTTTTTTGTTTACATATTAAAACAATCCTCAACAGTTGTTTACCCAATTTAAATTAAACCATATAAATCACGTGAAAAAAAAAAAATATTTGGATCCATTTTATCATGAGCGCTCATCATATATGATATATGGACATACGTACATTCAAACATATAACACAAAACACAAGTGTGCACACATAATATAATACATACAACACATAACATTATAGTAAAGGCCTTATAACTTTTTACAGGTGAAATCTCCATTGCAATGCTTAAAAACTCTATAGTCAAAAAATAGAACTGATCAGCAAAACATTAACCTAGGTCTGTATGAGCTCAAAAAACAAAATAGAACTTCATGATATGGCAAAGGGCAATAATAAAATAGATATTGAAAAAAGCATCCTGGTTCTGTTGCAGATGTAAGAATAGCCAAACTGGAGATTTGGATATCAGTTGTTATGGATTTGAGCCAAATCATCTTCTTTTTGGTCTGTAGAAATCGCTTTAGTTAATCTTTCTGGAATCCAAATCGGCTGCTGTTCTCCCTGTGGAAACACATAAACAGACCCCCGACTCCAGACAATTACTGGGTCAGGACCTTTCCATTGTCCTGTTAGAATATCCTTCCAAAGTACCTTGGGCTTATGTACATTTTTTGGACACATATGCCTTTCCGCAGCACTAAGTCCTGATGAATCCAAATTTTAAAAGTTTAGAGTAAAAAGGGTTATTTTAAGTTTATCTTTGGGGAATATATACCCCTTCCCAATTCCTTCTTTTTGCTTTAATAAGTACATTTTAATAGTTTGATGAGCTCTTTCAACTATGCCTTGTCCCTGTGGATTGTATGGGATTCCTGTTATATGAGTAATGCCAAATGTTGAGCAAAATTGTTTAAAAGAGGTAGAAGTATAACCAGGGGCATTATCTGTTTTTAACTGTTTTGGAACACCCACAGTGGCAAAATTTTGTAAGCAATGAGCTATAACATCTTTAGTTTTTTCTCCGGCATGAAGGGAGCCCATCAAAAATCCAGAAGAAGTATCAACTGTAACATGCAAATATTTTAATTTTCCAAATTCTGGCAAGTGTGTGACGTCCATCTGCCAAATATGGTTAGGTATCAATCCTCTAGGATTGACTCCAAGATTAACTTGTGGTAAAAAGGTCACACAATTTTGACATTGTTTTATTATTTGTCTAGCTTGTTCCTTAGTTATTTTAAAACGCTTTTGTAAAGTATTAGCATTGACATGGAACTTTTTATGAAAATTTATAGCTTCTTCTAGTGTAGAGAAAATATGTATGTCATGTGTAGTTTTATCTGCTAAATCATTGCCCAAACTAAGGGCTCCAGGCAATCCTGTATGTGCCCTGATATGTCCTATAAAGAATGGATCTTTTCTGTCCCAGATTAGACTTTGTATAGTGGAAAGCAAAGAGAAAACAGTAGAAGAAGGGGAAATCCTACCAGCATCTTCAAGAGATACTATAGCATTAACTACATACTGACTATCAGAAAATAAATTAAATACAGAATCTTTAAACATCACAAAAGCTTGTAAAACTGCATTAAGCTCTACCTTTTGAGCTGATTGTTTGGGTACTAAAAATGTAAAAGTTTGATCAGGGGTAACGACTGCTGCTGTACCATTATTTGACCCATCAGTGAATATATTTGGAGCATTCATGATAGGTGTTTTTCTTGTCATTTTTGGAAAAATTACAGGATGCAATGACCAAAAAGACAATAAAGGATTAGATGGTAAGTGGTTATCAAATGAAACATTAGATTTGCACATGATTATTGCCCAAGTATTTAACTCATTAGCTAACTCATCAATTTGATTCATAGTATATGGAGTAATAATTTTATTGGGAGAAATTCCAAACACTCCCTTTGCTGCTTTTATTCCTTTGAGTATTAATTGTCCTACAGCCTCAGGATACCTAGTAAGAATAGTGTTAGGAGAATAAGATAAATGTATCCATAATAATGGACCTTCTTGCCAAAATACTCCTGTAGGAATATTTTTTGTTGGTAGTACAATAAATAATAAAGGCAAACTTATATCAATTCTATCCAAATGCATATTTTCCATATATGTTTCAATGATTTTTAATGCCTTTCTTGCTTCAGGCGTTAACATTCGGGGTGAATTTGGATCTGATGGACCTTTTAGGATATCAAATAAAGGTCCCAACTCTCCTGTTGGTATACCTAAATAAGGCCTTATCCAATTTATGTCTCCTAATAACTTTTGAAAGTCATTAAGTGATTTGAGTTGATCTACTCGTATTTGAATTTTTGGTGGACGGACCATGGTTGAGGATAATAGAACTCCTAAATAATTAATTGGAAAATTTAATTGTACTTTATCTATTGCTATCTCTAGATTATAATTTTTTAATAAGTTTGTAAGTGTGGCATAACATTCTAGCAATGTGTTTTTATCTTTGTGTGCTAATAATACATCATCCATATAGTGAAATATTTGTAGTTCAGGATTTTGATTTCTAAGTGGCTGGATTACTTTGTTAACATAAATTTGACACATAGTTGGGCTGTTAGCCATCCCTTGAGGGAGTACTTTCCATTCATATCTCTGATCAGGACCTTCATGATTCAGTGCAGGGATAGTAAATGCAAAACATGGACTATCCTCAGGATGAATTGGAATTGAAAAAAAACAATCTTTAATATCTATAACTAAAACATACCAGGTTTTTGGCAAAGCAGACAACTGAGGAATCCCTGATTGAGCAGGTCCCATAATAACCATCTCATTATTAATGGCTCTTAAATCTTGCAATAATCTCCATTTACCAGATTTCTTTTTGATGACAAAAATGGGAGTATTATGGGGAGATACAGAAGGTTGTATATGTCCTTCTGCTAATTGTTGTTTGACCAGGTCATGGGCTGCTTGTATCTTTTCTTTAGTCAGGGGCCACTGAGGAACCCATACTGGTCTTTCTGATTTCCAAGTAATTTTTATTGTCTCAGTGGCCCTTTCTGAAAATCCAACCCATGTCTGTCTCTCCCTTGATCTATTTGTATTGGTGCTGCTATACCTTGTTCTTGTTTTTCTAATCTTTTTCCTTTCCTAAAACCTTGTCTAGTCATGATAGTGGGTGCATTTTGGTTGATGTTATTTGTTAATGTCAAACCTAATTGATCTAGGACATCTCGTCCCCATAAATTTACAGGAAGATGATCCAATACATATGGCTGTATAGTTCCTTCACATCCTTCAGGATCCTTCCAATCTAATACCATTGCACTTCTATGGGGATTAGTCGCCACTCCTAGGCCTCGAAGCGTTTGAGTGGCTTGTTGTAATGGCCAATGTTTTGGCCATTCTTGACGAGAGATGATGCTAAGGTCTGCACCTGTATCCAGTAGCCCATTAAATTCATGTCCTTGAATATTTAGTTTTAGCATGGGGCGAGAATCTAAATTTAAAGAAAGCATAGCCCAATCTACACCTGTGGAGCCTAATCCCTTGGAACCTCTTTCTACAGTACGACTGGAAAATTTATCATGTAGGCTGGGTATTATTAGTAACTGTGCTATTCTATCTCCTGGTGAAATTACTGATATACCCTTTGGAGAACTGGCTATAATTTTTATTTCACCTTCATAATCGGGATCAATTACCCCAGGACTTATCATAAGTCCTTTTAGAGTAGAAGAGCTGCGTCCCAATAATAAGCCTACTGTTCCTTTGGGAAGAGGTCCTTTCACCCCTGTGGGAATGATTTGAACTCCCATCTCTGGAGTTAGTACTGCTCTGGCGGAGGCGCAGATGTCCAACCCTGCGCTCCCTCTGGTTTGTCTGATGAGGGATCTGATGGACAATGTGTCCTGGGCACTACCCTGATGGGGTTGCTGGGTTCCTCCAGTGCTCCGTATATTTGTGGTTTTGGGCCCCGGAGCATTGGGCCCCCCTGTCCATTTTTTGGCAATGGAGCCCAATGCCTTTCTCCACGATATCGTGGATAAACACCTGGTCCTTGTTCGTTTTTTGATAATGGAGTACCCTCTATGGTGGTTTGAGAACGGCATTCATTAGCCCAATGTCTCCCTCTACGGCATCGTGGGCAAATACCTGGTATTCTACTCCTTTGATACCTAGTTTTGTTAAACCCTCCTCCAATGGGGCAATTCCTTTTAAAATGTCCTGTTTGTTCACAATTGTAGCATGTTCTTGGCCTGGCATCTAAAGCCTGTTTTACTGCAGCTGCCACAATTTGCCCTTGTTCATTAATGTCTCTGGCATCTAAAGCCTGTTTTACTGCAGCTGCCACGACTTGCTCTTGTTCATTAATGTCTCTACATAATTTAATATATGTGTTTAAATCTTCATGTTTCCATGGTCTAATGATATCTCTGCACCAACGATTCGCTTGCTCATAAGCCAGGTGTTTTAGTAATGGCATTGCTTGTTCTGTATTCCCAAAAACTCTGGTAGCTGTTTGAATAAGCCTATCTACAAATTCAGCATAAGGTTCATTAGCTCCTTGTATTACCTTAGATAATTGACCTTGTAAACCTCCATGTCCTTGTAAAGTCTTCCATGCCTTAATTGCATCTGCAGCAATTTGTGCGTATACGCCAGGATCATATGCAATTTGTTGCTGCTGATCCTCATAAGGTCCCTTTCCTAACAACATATCTAGATTTCTCTGAGGATAACCAGCTGCTGCATTTCGCCTAGCCGTCTCCTTGCAAAATTCCTCATTGGCAACCTTCCATAACAGGTATTGTCCTCCATTTAGCACAGCTTTACACATATTAGCCCAATCTGCTGGCGTCATGTTCAAGTTGTTAATGGATTCGACCAAGCTTACAGTGAAGGGTGCTTGAGGACCATAGGTTGTTACAGCCTCTTTTAGCTGCTTCACTGTTTTGAAATTTAAAACTTGGTAAAATCGCTGCCCTCCTGCCTCAAATACAGGGCATGTTAATATTTGAAACCTTGTCTCAGGATCCCAACTATCAACTGCGGGGGTTGGGGGCCTCCCTGCATATGGAGGTGGCGCTGTTAGTTGGACACTTACGCCCTCTGGTGATAGAAAGGTGTTAGTAGCAGTCTCCTGTAGAGGTGGTGCTGTTGGTTGGACACTTACACCCTCTGGTGATAGGTGTTAGTAGCAGTCTCCTGTTGTAACTTTCCCCCTGATGGCTTTTTCTGTTTTACACTTTCTTTCTCTGTCTGACTAGCTTGAGAGGCCTTCTCTTTTACTTGAATCTTTTCCTCTGTCTGACTAACTTGAGAGACCTTCTCTTTTACTTGAATCATTATGTCTTCTCCTTCCTCTACCATTGTCTGAACTGAAGGCTTTGGACTAAGCAAACAAGATACGAATGTCCACAATGGCAATGTGCCAACTGGCAGAGTCCCTGGGCTTTTCTTTTCTATTCTTTTTAAATCTTCACCATGATGGTTCCATTGTGATATATTTAACAACTCCTCCTTAAAAAGCCATGGGCTACATTTTTGTATTGTATCAACGTATGCCCTGATTGTTCTTGATTTTACTGAGATGCCTCCTTCCTCTAACAATTTACTTAACACTCTTTCAGTTTGTTTTTTACTAATTTCTGATCCCGTATTTCTACTATAATACAACCCAACAAGATAACGCCTAACAAAACTGAAACTGAGTGAAACAAAATTGGAACAACACAAAATCATTATAATAGCCTCCTGAAATGTCCATCCGTCCTTTCTCCCTATCTGTTCCTCAGATGTGAGCGGTTTTTCTTCCATCTTACACATCTCCAGGGACAGGCAACTTAAAACAAAAGTGAAACAAAATAACAAAAGAAGAATCTTAAAATGGCTACCCATCCTCTCGCCCTGCCCTCAGGGGCGAGCAGTTCACTTACCCTCAGTCGCTCCCCGTGCGAGCCACCAAATGCCGCAGTCTGGCTGGGCACAATCAGGAGCCACTTGTCAAAAGAAACTAACTTTATTTTTAGAACCACACACGACAAACAAAATAGTCTCTCAGGAAAAACCCTCAGAGCCTCAACTGCCACCACCGGCTTTCCCCAAGCCTCTCTCCCACACCAGCTTCTCTCCACCTCCCACAATCCTCCTGCTCTTGAGGCCGATTGGCTGGGTCACATGGGCGGAGCCAAAAAAGTCCCCCAATGAGCAGCTCCGTGGTCTGAAAGGGCAGGGAAACAGCCCAATGAGCATCACCGCAGAGGAGCCAATCAGCTAGATGTTGCTGGGGCCGAGGAGCCAATCAGCTAGATGTTGCTGGGGCCGCTGTGAGCCAATCATCAGCCAGCAGCTGGAAGTTTGCTGGCAGCTGGAAGTTTGCTGGGGCCCCTTTGGCTGTGGCTCTCAACAAATTAGAACAATATATATTCCATGCTTTTATAATTATGTAAAAATTGAATTTACTGTCATATGCAACTAAAAGGAACCAATAATAAAAAAATAAAAATCAGATTCAAAACATACAGGCCAAATTAGTCAGGCACAGGCACTTTTTTTTTCCTTGTAACAGATGACAGCATGTAGACAATATATGGCCAGCTGTTCATGGAGTCTAATAAGTATTGTTTTAGTTATTTGCTTTTGTTTTTTTTAACATAAGAAATTGGACTTGTGCCCATGATTAGACATAGCATCGAGGAATAAATTATTTTGTGTTTAGAATGTTCTTGAAAAGCTTGAAGTAGACAGGTCAAAATTAGTGACAATACCAACAGTGCCGCTGCGATGTTGTTCCCATTGGAATTTCTTATCTAGGTTTCATGGTGGCAGCATTCAGCAAGCAAAAAAAGAATCTGTTGATTGCCAAAACAATAAAAAGAGCACATGATAAAAGTAGCCATCAACTTTTTAAAATTTATTCTTTTTAGATATACATGTCAGTAGAGTGTATTTTGAAGCAATTAATTTTTTAATACATATTTTTTAGTTGTATGAGGGTTTTATGCCAATTCCCATCTCACTTTAACCTAGATGGTTGGACGCACAACAAATTGTACTATATGGTGGTCTCCAGCCTTACATGGAGATTATGTGACTAAGTAAGCTCTTGGAACAAAGCAAACTTTTAACTGTGATCAAAAAACTGCATTGTTTGTGTAATTTGAGGAAAAGTCCCTCACTTGAGCTCAACAATTAAATCAATTCCGGGTACTTTTGTCAAAACACCTCCAAGCCCACCTATAATCCCAGCAGCTCAGGAGGCTGAGGCAAGAGGAACATGAGTTCAAAGCCAGCCTCAGTAACAGTGAGGAGCTAAGCAACTCAGAAATACCCTGTCTCTAAATAAAATACAAAAAAAGGGGGGCTGGGGGTGTGGCTCAGTGGCTGAGTGCCCCCAAGTTCAGTCCCCAGTACCAAAAAAAAAAAAGCCACTTCATAAATGCCTTTGAAGGGCATTTACCAGTAGTTCCTCAAATGAATGATTCTATTTGTTCATTCTAGAGAAACTGTCTATGGGAAACTTATTTGGCAAGAAATAACTGGGCTCACTTTCCTATAGAAAATCCATTTGTAAGTAATGGTCTGACGTTCATTTTCAAATTGAAGAGGTGAAGATGGAATTCTATAAGTTGGGCCCCTGTTGTTCCAGTTATGGAGATGAAGTGACGTTGCTCAGTGGGCTTTCTCAGTACTGATGGTATGGATGAAGAACTATGAAAAGTTTTTACATCCAGTGCTGAAAACCGAATAAGACATTGGTGTACCAGAATTCTGCAAGTGTTCCCATGATTGTAACCTTAATCATATGTGTACTTTAAAACTGTTCAACACTCCACCTCTGGACATATCACACTTTTAAACTTTTCATTCTGGAAACTAAGCATGACCTCAAGGTAAACAGTTTAAGGCTAAATTCTGCCTTCACCTCATTAAAAGGGAAATAAAACCTGTCCTTGAATTCTTGGTACAGGGGGAAATGAAGGAATAAGAAATTATGAGAAAACAAAAACATAATTGTAAATTTTCTATGCAATTTCATATTTAGAACATAGTCATCAATACATGTATATTATATTGGCCACTTCTCTTCATAGTTCAATAAACTTAAAGTTTAACAATATTTGAATTATCTTTTCTACCAGGCCTATTTCAGTTTATATTACTTCCCTCATCCCTTCTAGATAATTTTGTCACTTTCTATATGCTGGTGTGGACATTAACATTTACACATATGTATCTTTCGCATGTTAGGGGTTATAATTGTGTTAACTAGTTTGCTGTTTTTCACCCAGTAGTTCATTATGAACATTTTCCCATGCCAATAGACATCATTCTAAACATTCTAATAGTATGTACCATTTTCCTGTACAAATATGCTGCATTTTATTTAGCATTATGACTAGTGAGGGACAATTCATTCGTTTTCAGTTCCTTGCTTCCAAAAACCATATCATAAATCATTGTATATCCATTCTACATACTGGTACTTTCATTTCTTAGGATGGAGTCACACATAGGAATGGCTCACTAACGGGTATGTATATAGCCGACTAAAGATATATTTGTCACCCAGAAACAAATTCCTAGGAAAGATTTAAACAAAAAGGAATTTTTTTCTTTCTTAGGTAACAAGGGCCTGAAGGCTTAGTGTTAGAGAGTATTGGTTCAGAAGTCTAATAACTTCGGTTTTTCTGCTCTATTTCATTGGCATGTTGAATTTTGTTCCCATGTGTTATGGTTTGGATCTTAAATGTCCCCCAAAGGCTCCTGTGTTGAAGGCTTGGTCCCCAGCTGATGGCACCATTGGGAGGTAATGGAAACTTGAGGAGGTAGGGACTGGTGGAAGTAGGTTACTTGGGTATGTCCTTGAAGGATGTACTGAAACCCCAACCTCCTCCTCCTTTCATCTCTGCCACCATGAGAGGAGAATCTTTCCTCCACCACAGGCTCCCCATCATGATGTTCTGCCTCACCAAAGGCTCAAAGCGATGGGGCCAAGCAATCATAGACTGAAACATCTGTAACTGAGTCAAAACAAACATTTCCTCCTTTTAAGCTGATTCTTCTCAGATATTCTGTCACAGTGATAGAAAGCTTACACACCATGCTTATGTTCTCATGGTTACAGGATGGCTGCTACAACTCCAGGCGGCAATCACGTTTGTATTCCAGGTGGAGTTACAGAGGTAGCAACATCCACATTTGCACCTTTTATCAGCAAAGTAAAGGCCTTCCCAGAGATTCTATAACAGCCTTCCCTCTGCATTTAATGGATCAGCGCCGGGTTAAACAACCACTGATGTTTGCAAAGGGGCACAGAAAATTGGGTAACTAGAAAAGAACAGATTGGCCTGATATAATTGGCCATGTGGATGTCTTCTCTGAATTGCTATTCATTTTTTTAGTCATTTTTATTAGTTTCTTTAACTTGTAGATGTATAATATTAACTATGTCATTTGTAAAGTATTGTAAATACTTTTGCAATCACTTTTCTTTTGACTTAATTCTGCCACATTAAAAAAATGTTATGTATATAATCAATTTTGTCTGATTTTTATCTTAATTGGTTCTGGGCTTTCTATCTTAAGAAAGTCTTGCCCTTCTCCCTCAGTGAATTACAAATCGTTCCAGAACTCAAAAAAGCCACTCATTTTAAATTCGAAACAAATGACTCAATGTTCATCTCATACAGGGTGGGAAGGACTACAGCTCAATCTCATTTATATGTGAATATTTTTAAATCCTAAATAAAATTTTAGACTTTTAGTTTGAAGTATAAAGAAAAGTATCACAACTAATAGGGATGATCCCAGGACTACAAGGACAAGTGACAGCTACAACCACACTACAATGCATGGTCACATGCACGGACTTGTGATCAAGTCCTGGCTCTACCACTGAAGATCTTGGGCAGGTGACTAACCTCTCCAGGTCCCACAGTAAAATAAGGATAGTAATCATATCTAACACAGAAGTTTGTGAGACTTAAATGAGTTAATGCATGAAAGCTCTTAGTCCCAAAGATGGGCACAAAGCAAATTCTCAATAAATAGCTATTGCATTAACTATTATTAGCAATACAAACAATCTGCATTATACATCTGTTTGTTTTGTTGGTTTCAGCCTTATTGATCCTTGGGAATCCTGTTATATATACACAAAGGAAGATCTCTTTCAACACGGGTGCACTGTGAATGATCTTTGAAGCTGGTTCTCACTACTATGTCAAGTGTCTGTTAAAGGAATACGGCAGAGAGGAGGGGAGCCAAATGTTCACAGGAGAGCTGGGCCAGCCAGGTGTCATCATGCCATCTGCCTGGGAAATGTATTCAGATCGGTGCCAAGCAACTCGGCTGTCATTGCACAAGGCTTAGGAACACGCCCTCAGGGAGACGCACGTAGTCACAAAGCAGGTATAGTGTGTCTGCCAGGGCCCCCTCCCCCAATCTGAGGGCAATGAGAGGTGACAAAGATGAGGCTCCTTCCCAATGGTACTCCTGCAGGCCCTCCTCACTATACCCCTTCCAGCTGGCCCCTGGGTGCCTGCCCTAGGGGCAACAGTTAGAGGCCTCAGAAGTGCTGACTGCTAACTGTTGGAAACTGCTGCTCAGCCAGTATTTTGAGGTATCCTTACAGAACTGGGCATGGATTTTCCCAAGTCCTCCTTCATTCCCAACCAAGCCACCTGAGTGAAGTTAGCAGAAGGCAAATGCAGAAGGTTCCTACTCACTCCCAGAGCCCAGAAGGTGTGCAGAAGCGTGCATGGTTTATGCCTAGAAAGAGATCAATGTTTACTGAACTAAACTTTCCTAAAAGGAATCACACTCAGGCAGAGTTGGATTGATGGTTTCAAGTTCCACTTAAAGTTCATGAAGATTGGTTTATCCTTGGTTTTCTCCCTAGATTCCACTCTACCAAGTTTTATCCTTTCTTATTTCTCCCACTGGGCCCTTTGACATGGGATGCAGTTATTCCAGCTGTAGCATGACAGGTAGCATTTCAGCCAAACAAATGAAATAAATTGAGCAACCAGCCAAGATTCCAGAGGGGATTTTATTCCGACAAACTAGAATGTTTGAGGTTTCATGAGACATGGTACTGGCACTGGACTTAGATACTGTCATTCAAAAGTAAGTTTTCAGAGAACTTTTAATAACCAGGGGGAAATGCTCACAGTCTAATATCAGGAGAGAGTGGGAAAAACAGTCTGTAAGGAAGAAGATTAAAAATTCATGCTTTTTCTATAAACAAGATCAGGAGTGATTTTTGTTTTTGTTTGTTTTTTGTTTTGTTTTTGCTTTTCTGAATTTTCTATAGTGTCTTAATCTCATTATAATGCTTACAAATCAGACCAAAATTCTGCACCCGTCCATCAAAAGCCCAAGCTCCTATCTCTTAAAACCTGCCTGTTCACCAACCCACTCCGCACACCTAACTATAAATGCTTCTGTCCCCGGGTTCCGCTCCTAAATGTGCATCCCTAAAACCTGCACATGCTCAGAAAACAAGAGGATATATGTTAAAATTCTGTTTTAAATCAGATTTCAATCTTCTCTTGAAGAATCAGAAGGCCTGTCATACTGCTCCAGGAACCTCACATAGCAACAATAGCCTGTAGCCATTCCTTCAATGGGCCACTCTTTCCAAGTCACTGCACCCCACTAGTTAGAGACTGGGAAATAGATGATTTATGTTTCAGTAGGGAATAGTTTTCTTTTTCTATGATCATAAAAATTTAAAATATACACCAAGAAATCGATATTCCTCCAAAAAATTTTATTTTCTTCATAAAATAGAGAATATTCCCTCCATGGTTTGTTAGAGTCTGTAAACAAGTCAGGATGGCTCCTGGCATTTTGCCAGAGAAATGTTAGAGTCTGTAAACAAGTCTGGATGGTGCCTGGCAAAATGCCAGAGGGAGGGGTTTGTGAAGTAACACCAGGGAGTCATTAAGTGTGGAGATTCCTTATTGGTTGACTGATGTATCTAGTTTATGCTAATTAGATAAGCTGTGTGGAATGTACAAATACCGCTCCTGTCCTGCAATAAATGGCTCCTACTCCTGCTGTATCAACGTACACAAGTTGCTCGTCACCTCCCCCCCCCCCCCCCCCCCGGTTGTTTTGCCCAGCCAGCCGGGCTGCGGCAATGGTTAATAAGCAAACCATAGGCCTGTTTCATTCATTTACACCCTCTGCCTGACCTCTGGCTTTGATGAGGGTCAAGGTGCCTTTCCAGGTTGGAGCTCCCTTATTTCTGGATATGATGGGTAATTCTCTGGCTGAAGATGGGAATGATAAAGGGGTTTCCAACCCATGTTCTGGTTCCTGATCCCCATTTCTCCATCAGGCCACACTACAGATTTGGCATCCAGTAACGCACACTGTAGTCTGCAACTTGATGGTGGGGGGCGGGGGGAATCAGAATTAAATGGTACCTACTGAGATCCCAGGATTGTAAGCCAGGACATAGTCCTCCCACTTGTAAAGGGTTACACCCTACCCACATAATGCTTTGGAATGCATGTCACTGAAGTCCCAACTAAAATAGATTTAAGTAAGTTTTTTCTCATGTTCTGTGTGTTTAAGTGCAAGCAGCATTCAGAGTTGCTGAATTCATAGGTCTGATGGCACCTTAAAGGTCTCAAGTGTTTTCCAACTGTCTGCTCTGCCAACTTCAATACGTTGGCCATATCTCCCCTCACAACCACGAGGCTGTGCAGTCTCAAGAGTCACACGCTGTATGGGGTGAAGGTGGGAGTTCATAACCCACTTGAATCAAAGTGTGGAATATGATATGTCAAGAAATTTGTAATGTTTTGAACAACCCACAATAAAAAATTAAAAATAAAAAAAATAAAAATAAAATAAAAAAACAGTTTAAAAAAAAAAAAGAGTCACACGCAACCTCTGTGAAGAACTAGGGGCTTTCTTCCTGTGGATTTCCTTTCTTTAGAGAAGGAAACCTTTACCTGATACCTTTCCCTACCACCCAATAGACTTCCTCTTACATCCCATTGGCCTAATGACTGCAATGGGAATAACCTTGGTTTGAATCAATCAGAATTCACTCTCTGCAGCTGGAATGGGAAGTCACTTCCCTGAGCATATTCTAGCATCACTAGCAAGAAAGAAAAGGACATGATGGCTGGGCGGATGACTCTGTGTTTTTCATATTACCTATGCACATGTGAATATCCACCCCAAGTCTATCTGGAACCACACCCTGGAAACCCAATTCCTTTGAACCAACAGAGTTGATTACCTGTATTTTTTTATTTTCATTTTTTTGTATTTCTTCTTTGTAATTAATAACTCATGATCTTATGCAGTGTGTGTGTGTGTGTGTGTGTGTGTGTGTGGTGCTGGAGATTAAACCAAGGGCCTTGTGCATTCAAGGCAAGCACTCTACCCATTGAATTATATCCCCAGCCCTTATGCAATTCTTGAATGTTTTCTGCGAAAAGACGAAGGCAGTTCTCATAGAAGAGAGATGAATGAATGAATAGTTACATGGTAAAATGGACTGGAGGAGGATGCAACTGGAGGAACCAGCAGACCAATGCATTCATTCAAGAAAAGGACTTGGACTAAGGCAGGAATAATGAGGATGAAAAAAATATATGGATATTTTACAGACAACTGGTAAGACCTAGCCACTGACAAAACGTGGAAGGTTTGGGAGGAGTTGAAGAAACCTTGGTTCTCTAATGTCATTCAGTAGTACCTTCCTCTCACTACACTGCTTGCTAATGTTGAGGATAAGAATATACTTCTGGAAACCAGGAAAAAAAAAACTATTGAGACTGGAGTCAAGATTGTTTCCAGGGATGGGACAGAGTGTGTGTGCCAGGAGGCTGATCTCCCAGGGCCGTGTCCCATCACTCCAAACTCCCTGAATGCAAAACACTTGATCATGTCCCATGGAGACAAGGAGAAGGGACTCCTCGGCTGCTCAGCTGGGCTGTTGTCATGTCACCTCAATGCCAGATTCAATATCTGGGCAGAGGACAAAGGTCCACAGATGATTCCCCAAAGCACTGGGTCTCCTGCTGCCTGAAGAGTGAAGGGCAATTCAAAACACTGAAGACAAAGATGAGTTGGAAAGAGCCCTAATTACATGAAATCAGTTTGACCTGACCGCTCATTGTATTTTTCAAATTTCTAGCCTAAAAAGGGAACACAGAAGTATTTTGAAGATCTGGCTCCATGAGTTCAGGTGTAGGAGGTGCTGCACCAAAAATATCTCTAATTGAGTCTCTAAAAATGGAAGTGTAGATTAAAACTAACACTTATAATCAGAAAACCTTTCCTTACACTGAATATAGCCCACCTATTGGGATTCAAGTTGGGCCATGCTTCTGGCAGAAAGAGCACCCATCAGCCTCCCTTCTTAAAAAAAAAAAAACTTATGAATGTGTCCCCCAAAAGGCATGTGTCAGAAACTTCATCCCCAGTGCAGCAGTGTTGGGAGGTGGGGTCAATTAGGCCATTATCACAGAAGTGAGTTCTTTATAAAAGGCAAGTTCCGTTGCCCTCTTTGTTCTTCTGCCAAGTGAGGAACAGCATTCCTCCCGCACCAGAGAATTCAGCATTAAGGTGCCATCTTGGAAGCAGAGACCAACCCGAACCAGACATTAAACCTGCTGGTGCTTTTGTCTTGGAACTTTCCAGCCTCCAGAACATTGAACCAATAAATTTGTTATAAATTACCCAGTCTGGGTATTCTGTTATAACAGCATAAACTAAAACACTCACTATGGAGAAATGTAAGGCTTTCATCTTTTCTCCTCCTCCTCCAGTCTTCTATTCTCAATCTTTTTTCCTTTTGCTTTTCTATATCCCTGCCTTAATCATTTTTACTCATTTCTGTGGCTTCTCCAAATTGCCTCAGTGGCCTAAGCCATACCCAACATAATGGGGAAATTTCCACGAAAAATTCTGAGCTTCTTTTCTCTAAAATAAGAAGGACATAAGGAGGCATACTGAAGCCAGAATTAGACAGGCAGTCAGTGTAGATGGGTGTGTCGAGTCAGGTCAGGTCAAGGATGCCAATTTTGAGTGAGTCTGGGAAGTTAGAGACTGTCCTCTGAGAGAATCTTATCAAAAACCTGCCCCTGCTCCAACCTGTTGCCAAGGTAACCCGTCCCAGGAATTTCCCCTTCCTACAGGGAGCTATGAGGTTGTTAATGTGTCCTTGTCTATTCCATCCTGCCCTTCCCCCTTCAGCCCACCTGTTTCCCACCTTTTGGGCATCCCACCAAGCATTCCTGGGTCTAGTCATGTACACAGGAAGAAGAAAGATAAGGGGGGAAGGCAGGAGAACAAAGGAATCTTAGGACATAAAAAGGAACACCTCGTTTCTTGGGATACCATGTTACCAGCTATGGCGCCCTTCTCCCTTTCGGGAGAAGTCCATGTTACCCATTTTTAAATAAACCCTGCTTCATATGCTTGCCTCGGTGTGCTTCTCTAATGTTCAAACTTCAACATGTGAGGAAGCAGGACTCATCACCAATAACTGGCGGTATCAATACTACAAAAGAAATATAATTGACCAATAAGATATGCCCAACTTTCACTGATAGTCACACAAATCAAGACAATATAACATTCCTTGTGGTAAGCCATTCTTATAGACCGTGGCCGCCATTAGAAGATGGCGCCGGCTTCCACTGTGGCCTGTGATAAACAACTCCTTTTTTGGAGAGTTGGCGCGCAATCCCTTACCACCCTATGAGAGAGATCCACGTGGCAGCTTGGGATTGGTATGCGGGAGGCTTTATTAGGCTGTGCTTGGGCGCTCGGCGGGGGGGGGGTCGCTAGAAGATGATACATGAAACAAGGCCTGAATAAACTGCTGAAAGAAGAATCCTGTGTCGTGTTTTCCCTTGCCGGCGAGGGGTCGCGACAATTCCTTACCCATAAGATAAAGAAAAAAATTCCTAACATCCAGTATTAATGAGGCATTTTTATCATACTGAGGATTGAGCCCAGGTCCTCATACATATTAGGCAGGCACTGTACCACTGAGTTTTTTTTGTTTTGTTTTGTTTTAAACAGCATCTAAGTTGCCCAGGCTGGCCTCAAGTGTGCAACCCTCCTGCCTCAGTCTCCTGAATAGCTGGGATTACAAGCAGGTGTCAACTAGGCAATGAGGCATTTTTCAAATTCTATTGCTAGGAATAAAACTTGGAATGAACTTAAGAGGGATATTGACAGTTTTATATAATTTTAAAACGTGTATACACTATTACCCATCTGTTCCACTTTTGTGAATTTATCCTTCAAAAATATTAGCAAAAGAATATAAATTTATAAGTAAAAGAATTGCAGCATTGTAATAGAAAATAAAAACAAATTAAGCACCTAAAAAAAGACTGGTTAAATAATGGTTCAAACACATAATTTAATTCTATGCAGCAACTAAAAAGAATAATGGCTATTCTTAATCTCAGATAGGAATAGGAATGATATCTAGAATATTTTGTGAAAAAACAAACTTCGAAATTATTAATAATCCAGCAGTCCGTATTTAAATATCCATTATGTGTACATGCAAGGATATGGAGCTATGTGCTGGAAAAAAAAAAAAATCACTGTACAAATGTGGCTTTCAATGTGAGAAGCCTGTACCAGCAGCATCAGCAGCATCTGGGAATTTATTAGAAATACAAATTTTCCAGCTTCTCCCAGGCCTTTTGAATAAGAATTCCTCAGGGTAGGACCAAGCAATCAGTTTTACCAAGCTCTCCAGGCGATTCTGATGTTCTAAAGAGCAATTTACCTGGAGATGGGGAGAGAAAAATCCCTGGCCTAAAAAGAAATTTCTTGTTGTTTATTGCTTTTTATGCTGTCGAAAATTTTTTTAAACTCTTTTAACAAGATTCCCCAAGGGCATGTGCACATCTGACTAGATAGCATCAGCTGAAGTTGACACCCTTATTGGAAGAATCAACTTCAATGCTCCCTTTAAAGAAAATCCAAGGAGGAAAAATTCAGATTTGTGGAACAATTCCTGATATCGTGATAGTAAAGTACAGGGAGCACATGTCAGGAACGAGCCTAGCTCATCAGGTAAGCCAGGCAGAGAACTTATTCTGAGCCTGTCTGTAACTGAGGGTGATAACAGCCACCTTGCCTCCACCTAGGTCAGGAGGAGCAGGTGGCAGAGAAAAGCACCCTGATAATTGTCTTATTAGTAGTATCAAGGTTTTTTAAAACATCAAAGTGCCCTCAATTTGGCCAACCAGCTCCTTTTTTCAAAAAAAAAAAAAAAATCAGCCCCAAAGGATCCTTCTCACAGAAGCAGCTCTGACACATGCCTGCCAAATCCTTTTATACAGAACCATGTAAAACCTTGACTGAGGCAGTGAATAAGCGCAAATGATTTCTTTCCACCCATTCCCAGGCCCTCCTGCCCATCCCATCGCCTCCAGCCTGATTTGTGTGGAGAGTCTCTTTTATGGTCTGTGAAAGCCTTTCTCCCTGCACCCTCACCTCCCTGATCTCAGACAACAAAGCAGGCTTTTCTATTTGCACAAAGTGCTTGTTGCTTTCTTGATCCATGAGAAAACGTGGAGCAGAAGAACAATAATGTGCTACTTCTTTCTGCTCCAATAAAAGAGTTATGAAACAGAAGCCTGGGGCCAAAGGCTCCCTGTCGTGTGTTTTGACAAAGAAATGGTTTCTGTGAGCACAGTCCTGGGCCGATGGCAGTAAACAAACCCATGAGGCTCACATCACGTGTGGGGAGGCTCTTCCTCTGGGGCAGCAACCCTGGTATCTAGACCCAACTGAGTGACCAGAGAAGCAGGAAGGACCTTGGCCTTCTATTCAGTCCTCAAAGCCACCTCGAGGGGACGAGGTACCCAGCCCCAGCCTGTCCCCCCAGCCCTCCAAGAGTCTTCACCTGGGCCAGGGAAGCTACTGGGGAAAATACAGATGGATTCTGTTTTCCCCACTGCAGTACTAATTTGATAGGTCTGAAGTGGAGCCCCAAGAATTTTTTCTTCCCCCCTCCCCAGTATCCACCCCGGTTGATTCTGATAGGCAGCAAATATAGGCAACAAATTTAGGAACCTGCTTTAGAGATACCTAAAATGTTTCTTTTTCTTCTTTGAAACCTTGACATTCCTAGGCAGAGCTGATCTCACCATCCATCTTAGCCTTTTCTGTTTGTGTGGACCCTCCAAGGGAGCCCACGTCAACATGAAAGCCATCACAGCAGTATTCATAAGAGATACTTTCCAAGACCTAGGGCACACCTGAAACCAGGGAGTACCAAACCCTATTTTGTAGTATGCTTTTTTTCCTATCATACATGATAGTTTATAAATTAAGAGATTAACAGTAATAAATAGCAACTTACTATAATAAAAGTGATGAGAATGTGGTCTTTCTCTCAAAACATCTTATGTGTTGTACTCACCCTTCTTGTGAGGGTGTGAGATGATAGCTGCCAACCTGAGGAGATGAAGGGAGGTGACCATGGCTGGCACAGTGATGTAGCATTTGACGTTCCATCCGAAGGAAGATCCTACAGCCAACTATGCAGGTTCACCAAGGGTAACTGACAGCCGGAAAATGAAACCACCGATGGGGGGGGGGGGGGTAGCCAGCTACTGCGCTCTCTTGAGACACCTCTCTTCTCCCCCAAAAGGGAACAGAGGCCACAACTGGGTCCAAGTGTAAGCTTTGCCACCCACCAGCCCACATACCTGGGAAACCCACTGGAGCATTTGAGCCTCTTACCTCAGCTGTTAAATAGAAGTCATAATAATTGGGTTGATAGGGGTCTGGTGTGGGAGAACATGAGGCACGGGTAAAACATCAGCTGAAGCTGCAGTAACTGTTGTTCTCGGGCCTCGGTTCAGAGCGCCTTCCCAGGTGGTCTTCAGATTGGCTATGGACCTTTGGAATCACCACAGTGACCAGCAGCCTTAGTTTACATCAGCTGCTCTTCTGAATGCAAGGAGAGAGAAGAGGCAGAAGGCCCAGCACGCAGGGCCATGGGCCTGGCTGTGCCAGCTTGGACTGGAGGAATCTGTGGTGACCAAAGTCCTCACAGTTCAAGAAGAGTTCCTCTAGGGATATCTGTCCTGGGCTGTGGAGCTGGGAGGGTGCTGTGTGTGGAGGAACTGATAAGTTACCACAGTCCAATAATTGACCCAAGACTAGAAAATACTTTGTTTTATTAAGTTATCTAAAAATTCTTTTAACTTTCACATAAAAAATTCTATTTGTGGGGCTGCGGCTGTGGCTCAGCACGGTAGAGCACTCGCCTAGCATGTGTGAGGCATTGGTTCAATCCTCAGCAGCATGTAAAGATAAATAAACAAAATAAAGGTATTGTGTCCATCTACAACTAAAAAAATAAACGTAAAAATTCTATTCATATTTTCAATAAGAGAAATGTGCTTGGATACACTTTATTACGTTTTTGGAATCTTGTTTAATTTGTTTTGATACAGCATTTCCAGGATCCATTCTAAATTTGAGCTCTGGTCAGTTCCTGGCTTGATTGGCTATCATTGCTGGAAAAGGAGGGGCCCCCACATGAGAGAAGCAAAGGGTGATATTCAGTTTTCAAACTGATAGACCAGTTTTGCGAAAACTTTTGTTGAAATGAAGCTGGTGAATTTATTCCTCATTGCAATTGTTCCATCAAAGTAGTAAAGTAGTTCCAAGGTGTTACATTTTACATTATTAACAAATGAATTTGAATTTTTTTTTCTTTCCAAGATTTTGAAATAGTGAGAACAAATTCCTACTTTTTTCTACCAGAGCTGATGGGGCTTTGCTTGTTTGTTTCAGTGAACTCAGGATCTCACCCATGCTAGGCAAGTGTCTCCACTGAGCTACACACCCAGCCCAGATCTGGACATTTCTAAAGTGCCCTCTGACTTCATTTTTTTACTACATACTTATGTTATGGCATTAAAACATAATCTGGGCTCTTCCCATAGCACAGCTTCCTGTTACAAAACAGCCAGTCTCCCTCATTGCTAGAGGTTGACCACAACCTTGCAGAAGCAAAAGCCCATGTTTATTGTTCTAAAAATACCTTTTAGAGAGCACACTTTAAAAGGCCACTTGTCATCACTGGTAAAAGGGCAGCATATCCCGAGCCTTTCTTTTTATTAAAGAAATTTGCTTAACTTGTTCTTAAGGATCCTGCCAACAAGATAATCAACCAATTTCTGTGTGGTATCAACAATGTTTGTGGCCACCACCCACTCATGCAGAATATTATTAAGATTCTACTATATATTTACAGCCTCGTTTTTATAAAAGTTACCAAATTGGTGATACCTTATAACTCCTAAGGTAATTGTGGCTACAATAATATTGATGAAAAACTTGTTTTTAAAATAATGTAGTGAATTTAGTGATAAAATTAATCTTATCCATGGTGTGACCTCTATAATCTTACCTCTGAGCATTCTTTTGTATTTCTTTCAAAGCAACTATTCTATTGGTGATAAGCTTACACAATTTTTCCTAAAAGCTATTGAGTTTAAAAGATTCTCACTGTTGAAAATATATCTGGTTTGTGTGGTCTTTCTTTAGTAACCCCAAAATTGTCTCTTTAGGTGTTTCTTTTTTATATATACTTTTTATGTTTTTTATTTTTTTTAGATATACACGACACTAGAATATATTTTAAAATATATCCATGGAGTATAACTTATTCTAATTAGGATCCCATTCTTGTGGTTGTACATGATATGGAGTTACACTGGTCATGTATTCATATATGAACCTTGGAAATTTATGTCTGATTCATTCTACTGTCTTTCCTATTCCCAACCTCCCATCCCTCCCCTTCATTCCTCTTTGTCTAATCCAATGAACTTCTATTCTTCCACCCCACCCCTTATTGTGTGTTAGCATCCATATATCAGAAAAAACATTCAGCTTTGGTTTTTTGATACTGGCTTATTTTATTTAGCATGATAGTCTCCAGTTCCATTCACTTACTAGCAAATGTCATAATTTCATTCTTCTTTAATGATTAATAATATTCCATTGTGTTTATACACCACATTTTCTTTATCGATTCATCTGTTGAAGGACACCTAGGTTGGTTTCATAGCTTAGCTATTGTGAATTGAGCTGCTATAAACATTGATGTGGCCAAGTCACTATAATATGCTGATTTTAAGTCCAAGAAGTGGGATAACTGGGTCAAATTGGTGGGTCCACTCCAAGTTTTCTGAGAAATCTCCATACTGCTTTCTAGAATGATTGCACCAATTTGCAGTCCACCAGCAATGTATGAGTGTACCTTTTCCCCCACATCCTCACCAACATACTGTTGCTTGTATTCTTGATAATTGCCATTCTGACTGGAGTGGGATGAAATCTCAGTGTAGTTTTAATTTGCATTTCTTTAATTGCTAGAGATGTTAAACATTTTTTTCATATATTTGTTGACCATTCATATTTCTTTAGGTGTTTCTTGTTTGACGTTTCCAACTATAATTGAGTATTTGTCTATTTCTACTTTGGGTGAATTTCCATCATATTTGTTTTATCTATTTTGAGACTCTTATTAGGTGCATATACATTTAGAATTATTATATCCTCTTAATGAAGCAGCCTCTTTATCACCATGTGATAAAGGTAATCCCCCTTTATAGCTGGTAATGTTCCATGTATTAAAGTCTACTTTGTCTGATAATGATACAGCCACACTATCTTTTTTTTAAGTTACTGTTTGCAAGACATATCTCTTCCCATCTTTTTAGTTTTCACCTATCTGTATCTTTATGTTTAAAGTAAGTTTTTGTGGACAGTACATTGTGAGACCTGCTTTTCTTTCCAATCTGATAATCTCTGCCTTTTATTTATGTTTGAATTTAAATCTACTATTAATTAATATGTTTGGATTTAAATCTACACTGATAATTTGTTCCATCTGTTCTTTGTTCTTTTTTTTTCTCTTTTCCTGATTTTTTTGGTTAATTAGTACTTTTTATAATTCTATTTTATCTCTACTACTGGTCTATACCTCTTCTTTTTTACATTTGAGTGATTGTCCCATTTTTCCCTAGCAGGGCTTCTCATCCCCTGGAATTAGTTAACCTGATTGATTTTAGATTTCATCTAACAGGCTTAAAAACACTTAATATCTTTTTTATCCCCCCTCCCCCACCCCAGTTTTTTTCCTCATTATCTGGGAGAGGGGGAAACAATGAGTTCATGCAGTTTTCTGTATCCTAAAAGGAAGGAAATTTTTCATAGTATTTCTTTACTAAAATAGGTGTTAGTAGTTACCATAAGCTAAAACTTGTTAGACTTATCTACCCTTCCATCCAACTGTATAAAACTACACAAAACACCTCTCACACTGAGTAAGTCTTGTTAAAAGTTCTTGCTTCAAATACAAAGCAAGGTTTTCTGAGCACCATTGAATAATTCAAATTTTTTTGTTTTCTTTTCTTTTGTTTTATTTTCGGGGTACCAAGGATTGAACCCAGAGATGCTCAACCACTAAGCTACATTCCCAGACCTTTTTATTTTTTATTTTGAGACAGGGTCTCGCTAAGTTGCTTAAGTTGCTCACTGAGTTGCTGAGACTGGCCTTGAACTTTAGATCCTCCTGCCTCAGCCTCTCCAGCCGAAAAATTCTTTTTCTGACAAATGAATGTGTCTTAGTTTGGCCAAAGTTTTCTGTTTGTGTCAGCCAAGTAGCCAGGAAATTCTTGCTAGCATAAAAAATTATGGTTTGAGTGTGAGGCATACCCCAAAGGCTCTCATGTGAGACAAGGCAAAAAGGTTCAGAGAAGAAATGTTTGTATTACCCAATCGGTGAATTAATTGCCTGATGGGATTAATTGAATGGTAACTGAAGACAGGTGGTGTTTGGCTAGAGAAGGTGGAACATTGGAAGCATGGCTTCTCCCCCCCCTCCCCACCTCCTCTCTCTTCCCCTCCTCTCTGTTCCCCTCTCCTCTCTCTTCCCCCCTCCTCTCTCTCCCCCCTCCCCTCTCTCCCCCTCCTCTCTCTCCCCCACTCCTCTCTCCTCCACTCCTCTCCCCACTTCTCTCCCTCCCTCCCCTCCCCCCTCCCCCCCTCCTCCTCTCTCTCTCTTCTTCTCTGAAACCTTAAGCCCTCAAACTTTTCCTCCTCTATAGTTGTCTGGTAGGTCTTTTAGTCACAGCAGCAAAGAAGCTGACTGAAACAATCAGTAAGTATCTGACCAACAACCTATGGCTTTTCTTCTTTTGCTTACATAAAAAAATATCAAAAGAGACTTAAGCATGTCTTAAATTTAATAAAATTTCCTAAAAACAGGTTTGATTTTTCATGACTGTAAACATTGTTGAAAAATTATGAAGTCCCATCTTCCTGTTCTGGGAGCTTAGCTTTTAAATACCTTGCTAATTGTTTAGCCATTAGCTAATCTCTCCACATGACATAAATTTAGAGGGAGGGTCATCTTAAAGATTGTTGGGGGTAGTCAGGTGCAGTGGCACACTCCTATAATCAAATCACAACTACTTGGGAGGCTGAGGCAGGAGGATGGCAAGTTTGAACCAGCCTCAGAAATTTAGCAAGGCCCTAAGCAACTTAGCAAGACCCTGTCTCAAAAAAATAAAAAGAACTGGGGACATGGCTCAGTGATTAAGCACTCCTGGGTTCAATCCCTGGTGCCCAAAAAAAAAAATTTTTTTAATCTAAACAACAAATGGGGGTGGGTGCATGGGGGTGCTGGAGATATAGCTCAGGGAAAAACCTCGTGGGTTCAATTCCCAGTTACACACACACACACACACACAAAATGTGGGGGGTAAATTGCTATTTCAAAGAGTCTTCTTTATCAACTTTCTCCCTGTCTTACCAACTCTCTTCCTACCTGATTGGATTGTCACTGGTTTTTCTGGGCAACATGACTGCCTGGTGCAGCTCATTCTGGATGTAGAAGTATGTGCCATTTTTTGTGGTTTTCTTGTATTAACATTTCAGTATTGTTTTCAATCCATGACTCCTTTAAGCCATTTATTCACTTTGAGAATGATTTTGCAATCCATAAACCCACTGAATTTATTGCAGTTTGTTTCAGAATGCTAAAAATCAATGAACTAAAGCCTGAGAATGCCTCTGTTAGCTTTCCATGTGGTTGGAACCCCCACTCTGCCCTTCAGGATACCTCATGTACCAGGCGCAAAGGCGCCAATTTCCATTTAATACATGTAAGTCATTTCTTTCTTATTTCTTGGATTGGAAAATAAACAAATAGAAGTCTTAGGATGTTGTTCCCACTCTCAATGGGTCACCCTTGGGGAATTGCCTATCCCACTTTGAAGAATATTAGTGTGAGGGTTTCACACATAGTAAGTCCTTTTTAATGCAAATTCTCTTTCCTTTGGGGAGAGAGAAAGAAAATGTTTGAACAAAAATACTTGGGATGTGATCTACTCCTCAGCTCCCCAGTGAAGCCCAGAGATTTATCTCCATAGACTTGGGACTCAGGAAAGAACGGAAAGGGATCAAGCCAGTGAGATACTGGAGAACTCCCAAGGCTGGAGGAGGCCGTGTTAGACCAGCACTAAGGCCCAAAGGATGTGTCAATGAGTCACTGCACTGGGTCCTCACAAGGCCATAAGCCAGGGATGATCATCACAGAAATAGCTCAGTCAGATATTCCCAAAGGCAGACTCTCCAGAAAAGGAGAGCAGATGAGAGCCCAGGCTTCCACCCAAGCAATCTGACCTGAGCAGCAGCTGCTTCAGCCTACGGGATCCGATGGGTCCCATGCAAGCAGAGGCATCTCTCAACTTCCCAGCAACATACAGCATCCTTTACCCATTGATCTAAGTGTTCTCTTAAAAACTAAGATAGCAACCCTGCAGCCAAAGCCACCATCCAGAAGCTTCTGCATCCCAAGACATGGCAGTGAATTTTGCTTATCTTGCCTGCAACTTCTGAGATCTGGACAAACCCCATGGTCTGCCTCCTCCTTTTCCAACCCCCTCCCTACAGAGGGCATGGAACCCACTCCTGTGGTTCCTCTGAGGGTCAGCCTGACAGAGAGTCTCTGTGCCTACACAGGAAAGCTCTGTGTGTCCTGCTGCTGGCCCATGTCCTCTGATAAAGCCACACAGGAAAAACCTCTTTGAGGCAACAAACATCACTAGCAGAGCAATTATAAGTCCGTAGCAGTCCTGTGATGGTAAGTCTGGCTCCTCCATTCAGCCCACTTCAGAAGCACAACTTAAATAACGGCTTTCATGTTTGACTCTGAAGTGAGCCAAGGTCTGGAAGCTCCTGCATTCTAAGATGTGGCTTTCCTCCTGTTTTCAATGTTCTCCTTTGACTAACCCTAAACCAAGCTAGCAATCAACAAAAATTTATTGAGCACTTACTATTTCATTTCTTTGCAACAGGTTTTTTTTAATATGCTTGCTTAGACCCACATACCTTATATTTCAAATTAAGAAATACAAGGTAGAAAATAGAGGCAGAGGCCTCCAGAAGTAGGGGAGGCTGTACTTTCATTTTTGTTTTGAAGTGACAAAACTGAGGCCCAAAAGATTCATTAGATTTCCCAAGGGTTTCCAGCTATACCTAGTTAACAAAAGCATTAGAAGTTGAATCTTGGACACTTAGAGTGATAATGGACTTCACAGAATGTTTTAATTCAGCCAGACTTCAACATAAATTTGCTGCTAACTGGGTCTTTCCCCAAGATATGCTGATTCAAAGTACCCAGTAAGGTCCAGAGATCTGCCTCCCTCTCCTCACCCCTGCCTCCCACACACAGGTAATCTGATGCAGATGGTACACTCTTTGAGAAACATCGGTCTGGTTCAAATTGCCAACCAAATTTGCAGGAATTCATGCCACCTGAGCCCAAGCAAACACTGTAAGAGAACAATACAAACTCTCTTTCTGAGAGTTCAGCATATGTTGGGTAACTCTTACTGGTAGAAAATTCTTCCTGATCCCAGAGAGACATGGCTCAAGGGACCTTAGGTGATGACGGTATAGTGTAAGGCCACATGCAGAAGCAGGGAGGCAGGGCTTCTACAGCAGGACTCCAAGCCTGGGTTGCAGGGTCACCCACGGAGAAGTGAATTAAGGGCCAATTGTCATTTACTTCAAATAAGCATTCCCTGAGATCCAGTAACCTACCTGACTACCCTTAGAAGCAAACCTACATTCTTCCCAATAGAGAGCAAATCTGCTTGGGTCAATCCATCATCAGACAACTAGAGTCCCCTATTTGATCAGCCTATAACCCACAGACCTCCCTACTGCAAGGATGTACTCAGTGGACCACCTCCAGCTGCTGCACCTTGGGGATCTCTGCAGCATTCACAAGTCATATGCTATGAGGTCTCCTCCCCCTCAGTGACTGAGCACAGCAAGAGAATTAGAGCTAGGCCATTTTTGACTGACAAAAGACTCTTTTGGCAGACAACCTTGTATGAAGACTCCCTATCCACCCTACTGAGATTTTCCCAGACGTGCACTGAAATTGGAGGCTCTTCCTGCAAAATTCCTCTCCCCCATTCTCCCTTCACTAGTGTTAAACCAGCTTCATGGGCTAAAGGATCTTCCCAGGTCTACCTGTTTCCCTCAATGCATCTGTTGCATTTTTAATTCCATCTTGGCATCTTCTTCCTGAAGAGCCCAATTCACATACTTAATGTGCAATGGCTTCCTCTATGTTCATCCTCTATATCCAACCTTGGTCTAGTTAAGTGGCAGAGGTCACACAACCCTAAGTATAATCATGTGGAAAAAAATTAATTCCTGGAGTTAGAAGTGAAATTAAGTCCTTCCCTGTAGACATAACAGGCACTTAGAGCTTCATGGAAGATCCAGTAAGGTTGAGTAGATAATTATATACACTCTCCATCATGGCTGTACCAGTTTTCTTTCCCACTGGCAGTGTACAAGAGTTTCAATTTCTCCATTTGGTATCTTTTGTTACTTTAAAAAAAAAAAATAATAGGGCTGGGGATGTGGCTCAAGCGGTAGCGTGCTCGCCTGGCATGTGTGCAGCCCGAGTTCGATCCTCAGCACCACATACAAACAAAGATGTTGTGTCTGCCGAAAATTGAAAAATAAATATTAAAAAATTCTCTCTCTCTCTCTCTCTCTCTCTCTCTCTCTTTAAAAAAAATAATAATAACCATCCTTACAGGTATGAGGTAGTCACTCATGTGATTTTGATTTGTTTCTCTAAACAGTAAATATCTTTTCATAAACCTGTTGGCTATTTCTATATCTTCTTTGGAGAAGTGTGTATTTAAGCCTTTATCCCAATTTTAAATCAGGTTCCTAGAGGGTTTTGCTACTAAGTTTTAAATTCTATGAGAAAACCTAAAGTAGGATATAAGGATAGAAAGCAATAGGGGTGGATGGTTATCTTAAATAGAATGGTCAGGGAAGTTTATTAACAAACTCTTAAGACCTGAATGAAGTAAAGTGGGAGAGGAAGACCTGAGGTGACATGAAGGAAATTGTTCCACAGAGGAAAAAAACTAGCATATACAAAGACCCTAAGGCAGGAACAAATGTGGGTTTGAAGAAAGTAATTGGTTAGAGTGCCTATAAGGGAAGGAGATGAGGTCAGAGACTAGGTAGGGTAGGACCAAGAGGACCAGCAAAATGTGGTCAGGATATTGGATCTTATTCCAAAAGTGATGGGAAACCACTGGAGAGTTGTGATCAGGGGAAGAACATACATTTAAAAGTGGATTTTACATTTTTTAAAGATATTTTATTAGTTATTGATGAACCTTTATTTATCTGTTTACACGTGGTGCTGAGAATCGAACCCAGTGCCTCACACATGCGAGGCAAGCACTATACCACTGAGCCACAAACCCAGCCCGGATTTTACATTTTTTAAAGGAAATTCATAGTTAATTTGTGGAGAATTGACCACAGAGGAGCAAGGATATTAGAAGAGAGGCCAGTTTGGAGGCTCTTGTATTGTCTAGCAAAAATTGTCAATTGAACCAAGATGGTATTGGCAGAAGTAGTGAGAAATGGTCAGGTTGAGGATAAATACTGTAAAGCTATAACCAGCAAAACTTGGTAATGGTTTGAGTATGAAATGTGAGGAAAAGAAAGGAATCAAGATGGTTAACTGGCATGAGCAACTGTGTGAATGACGTAGCCATTTCTGAATATGGGAATAACCAAGGAATGAATGGGTTGGGGGAGCAGTTTTAGATGTTAAGTTTGAGCTGTCTTCAGCTGTTGAGTAGATAATTATATACATGAGTCTGTTGTTCAGGACAGAGGTTAGGACGAAAGTATAAATTTGGAAGTTGTCAACACAAAGATGGCATTTAAGACCCTGGGAATAGTGAGGTCACCCTGGGGGTAAATGGAGAAACAGCTCAAGAACTGAATCCCAGGCTTTCCAAAATCTAGAAGTCTGAAAGACGGGAAGCCAGCAAAGGAGACAGAAAAAGAGCTTTCAGCAAGGAAGAAGGAAAGCCTGAAGAAGGTATTGCCAAGAATAGGAACTGTTTCAAGAAGAGAAGGATTGACTGTGTCCAAGATACCAGGAAGATAAGACAAATGTAACTTAAAATTAAATTTAGGATTTGGCAAGGTAGAAATCATTGGTGATCTTGGGAGGAGTCCTTTCAATGAAGTCTAGAGATGAAAGTCTGGTTAGAATTGACTAGAGTGAAAATGCAAAATGAGACAATAAAGACAACTCTTTGAGACACTGCATTCAAAAGGTGAGTAGAAAGGGGGCAAAAGCGACGGGTATTTGAAGACTATGGAAGGTTTTGTTGAATATGGAAGATTTTCCAGTACACTTATTCACTTGTGGGAGTAATCCTGTAGAGAGGGTAACATTTTAATGACAGAGGAGATGGAACAATTATGGTAGGCCACAGGGGATGTGATCCAGAGTGTGGGTGACATTGACGTTAGACAGGAGGAAGGAATAGTTCTTCTCCTGTACCGGAAGCAGAAACAGAGTACATAGAAACTGATGCATGTTACCTAGTCAATGTGATGGTGGGAAGATGAGCTGTTGTTCTTTTTCCTCAATGAAAATAAGAGACAAGGCGGCCATTTGCGAATAAGAAAGAGGATATGTGAAGCTTAGAGAGACAGTGAGTGATGTGTGCAAAAGTTATCTTGGCAATCAGGTGAGTGAATTTAAAAAGAAAATTATTGCAGTACTTCTGGACAACAAGATCTAAGAGATTCCTTGAGGACTGTGGTCATACACGTAAAACAAGGACAGTCGGCATGGCTGTTGGGTTTTCCTTCAGGTACATCTGCTTAGGAGCAGAGTAGTTGGAGAAATTAGTTTATCCAGGGTTGCAGCATCACATGTGGAGTAAAAGGGAGTGAGTGAAGTACAAGGCAATTGTGTTTGCCAGGGAAATGACTATAATGATGGACCTTGGAGTTCATGTTCAATAAGAAAATAAAAAGTCATTACAGTTGTGAGGAGAGTAGACAATGTAAAAGGCCTGTCAATGTTTTAGAGGTTGCAGTTGAATTGAAAAATACTTGGTATAATTGGGTAAATGATCTGGAAAAACAAGTGGTGGTAGTCACAGAATAGAATACTGATAATTTGGGGAGTGGTCCGGTTATTTGAACAATGAGATGTAGCATGGATGATATGGGGGGAATGAGGCAGTTTAAGTCAAGGGTCTAAGAGGCCAGGGATAGGATGAATTAGCTATGTTGACATTGACATCACTGAGAATGCTGACAAGAGTAGTGGTAGAGAGAAAGATGGTGAGCTAGCTGATAAAAATCTTAATAAAGAAGAGGGGGGGAACAGACCGGCGGATCAGGCCCAGGAGCCTGCCGGCGTGGTACAAACACCACCCTAATTGGAGTAGTGACAGAGCAGAGTCGCCTCCCTTGCCAGGAACAGACCCAGCGTCCTGCAGGCGGGGTAGTCACGACACCCCAATTGGAGTAGGGGCAGAGCAGAGCCTCCACCCGTGCCCGAAAGGTGGGCAGATCTGCGACCAACCAGCGGGACAGGCCCAGTGGCCTGCTGGTACGACAGACACGTCACCCCATTTGGAGTAGGGGCAGAGTAGAGCTGCCGCCCGCGCCTGCAGGGTAGGCAAACCTGCAACCGACCGGCGGATCAGGCCCGGTGGCCTGCCGGCGTGGTACACTCGTCACCCCAATTGGAGTAGGGGCAGAACAGAGCCGCCACCAGCTCCCAGAACAGGCCCAGTGACCTGCCAGCGTGGTAGCCACGACACCCCAATTGGAATAAGGAGAGAGCAGAGCCGCCGCCCGCACCTGCAGGAAAGATACGCAAGCACTATGAAAAGACAAGGAAAGAAAGGACCACAAGCAATGCAGGTCAACGCAACTTTAGAAGAGGTAACAGCTGCAGCAGATGGAATGCCAGATAAAGAATTCAGGATATACATGCTTCAGATGATCTGGAGTATCAAGGAAGACATTAAACAGCAAAATCAGACAATGAAAGATCACTTCGACAATGAATTACGCAAACAAATCCAGGAAGCAAAGGATCAACTATACAGGGAGATAGAGGTTATACAAAACAAGCAATCAGAAATCCTAGAAATGCAGGAAGCAATAAACCAACTTAAAAACTCAATGGAGAATACTACCAACAGAGTAGAACACTTAGAAGATAGAACATCAGACAATGAAGACAAAGTATTTCAACTGGAAAAGAACATAGACAGCTCAGCAAGACTGTTAAGAAACCATGAGCAGAACATCCAAGAAATATGGGATAACATTAAGAGACCAAACTTAAGAGTCATTGGGATACAGGAAGGTACAGAGCTCCAAACCAAAGGAATGAGCAGTCTATTCAATGAAATAATACAAGAAAACTTCCCAGACTTGAAGAATGAGACAGAATCCCAAATCCTAGAAGCCTACAGGACGCCGAATGTGCAAAATCATAAGAGATCCACACCTAGACACATTATAATGAAGATGCCCAACATACAGAATAAGGAGAGAATTTTAAAAGCTACAAGAGAAAGGAAGCAGATTACATTTAGGGGCAAGCCAATCAGGATAACAGCTGATCTTTCAACACAGACTCTGAAAGCTAGAAGATCCTGGAATAACATATTTCAAACACTGAAAGAAAATGGGTTCCAACCAAGAATTGTGTATCCAGCGAAATTAAGCTTCAGGATGGAGAATGAAATTAAAACCTTCCACGATAAACAAAAGTTTAAAGAATTCGCAGCTAGAAAACCATCTCTTCAAAACATCCTCGCCAAAGTATTACAGGAAGAGGAAATGGAAAATAACAATGAAAACCAACAGTGGGAGGTAGGACAGTAAAGGGGGGGGGGAATAATCAAAGAGGAAAACAAACAATGTTTAGTAACAGAAATAAACAAATATGGCTGGAAGAACAACCCATATCTCAATAATAACCCTAAATGTTAATGGCTTAAACTCACCAATTAAGAGACACAGGCTAGTAGAATGGATCACAAAACAAGACCCAACAATATGCTGCCTACAGGAGACGCATTTGATAGGAAAAGACATACATAGGCTGAAGGTGAAAGGTTGGGAAAAATCATATCACTCATATGGACTTCGGAAACAAGCAGGTGTGTCCATACTCATATCAAATAAAATAGATTTCAAGCCAAAGTTAATCAAAAGAGATAAAGAGGGACACTACATACTGCTTAAGGGAACCATACACCAACAAGACATAACAATCATAAATATTTATGCCCCAAACAATGGTGCAGCTATGTTCGTCAAACAAACTCTTCTCAAGTTCAAGAGTCTAATAGACCACCACACCATAATCATGGGAGACTTCAACACACCTCTCTCGCCACTGGACAGATCTTCCAAACAAAAGTTGAATAAGGAAACTATAGAACTCAATAACACTATTAATAACCTAGACTTAATTGACATATATAGAGTATACCACCCAACATCAAGCAGTTACACTTTTTTCTCAGCAGCACATGGATCCTTCTCAAAAATAGATCATATATTATGTCACAGGGCAACTCTTAGACAATATAAAGGAGTAGAGATAATACCATGCATCTTATCTGATCATAATGGAATGAAACTGAAAATCAACGATAAAAGAAGGAAGGAAAAAGCATACATCACTTGGAGAATGAACAATAGGTTACTGAATGATCAATGGGTTATAGAAGACATCAAGGAGGAAATTAAAAAATTCTTAGAGATAAATGAAAACACAGACACAACATATCGGAATCTATGGGACACATTGAAAGCAGTTCTAAGAGGAAAATTCATTGCTTGGAGTTCATTCCTTAAAAAAAGAAAAAACCAACAAATAAATGATCTCATACTTCATCTCAAAATCCTTGAAAAAGAAGAGCAAAACAACAGCAAAAGAAGTAGAAGGCAAGAAATAATTAAAATCAGAGCTGAAATTAATGAAATCGAAACAAAAGAAACAATTGAAAAAATTGACAAAACTAAAAGTTGGTTCTTTGAAAAAATAAACAAAATCGACAGACCCTTAGCGATGCTAGCGAAGAGAAGAAGAGAGAGAACTCAAATTACTAGCATACGGGATGAAAAAGGCAATATCACAACAGACACTTCAGAAATACAGAAGATAATCAAAAACTATTTTGAATCCTTATACTCCAATAAATTAGAAGATAGTGAAGGCATAGATAAATTTCTTAAGTCATATGATCTGCCCAGATTGAGTCAGGAGGATATAGAAAACCTAAACAGACCAATATCAATTGAGGAAATAGAAGAAACCATAAAAAGACTACCAACTAAGAAAAGCCCAGGTCCGGATGGGTATACAGCAGAATTTTACAAAACCTTTAAAGAAGAACTAATACCAATACTTTTCAAGCTACTTCAGGAAATAGAAAAGGAGGGAGAACTTCCAAATTCATTCTATGAGGCCAACATCACCCTGATACCTAAACCAGACAAAGACACTTCAAAGAAAGAAAACTACAGACCAATATCTCTAATGAACCTAGATGCAAAAATCCTCAATAAAATTCTGGCGAATCGGATACAAAAACATATCAAAAAAATTGTACACCATGATCAAGTAGGATTCATCCCTGGGATGCAAGGCTGGTTCAATATACGGAAATCAATAAATGTTATTCACCACATCAATAGACTTAAAAATAAGAACCATATGATCATCTCGATAGATGCGGAAAAAGCATTCGACAAAGTACAGCATCCCTTTATGTTCAAAACTCTAGAAAAACTAGGGATAACAGGAACATACCTCAATATTGTAAAAGCAATCTATGCTAAGCCTCAGGCTAGCATCATTCTGAATGGAGAAAAACTGAAGGCATTCCCTCTAAAATCTGGAACAAGACAGGGATGCCCTCTCTCTCCACTTCTGTTCAACATAGTTCTCGAAACACTGGCCAGAGCAATTAGACGAAAGAAATTAAAGGCATAAAAATAGGAAAAGAAGAAATTAAATTATCACGATTTGCAGATGATATGATTCTATATCTAGCAGACCCAAAAGGCTCTACAAAGAAACTATTAGAGCTAATAAATGAATTCAGCAAAGTGGCAGGATTTAAAATCAACACGCATAAATCAAAGGCATTCCTGTATATCAGCGACAAATCCTCTGAAATGGAAATGAGGACAACCACTCCATTCAAAATATCTTCAAAAAAAATAAAATACTTGGGAATCAACCTAACAAAAGAGGTGAAAGACTTATACAATGAAAACTACAGAACCCTAAAGAGAGAAATAGAAGAAGATCTTAGAAGATGGAAAAATATACCCTGTTCATGGATAGGCAGAACTAACATCATCAAAATGGCGATATTACCAAAAGTTCTCTATAGGTTTAATGCAATGCCAATCAAAATCCCAATGGCATTTCTTGTAGAAATAGAGAAAGCAATCATGAAATTCATATGGAAAAATAAAAGACCCAGAATAGCAAAAACAATGCTAAGCAAGAAGTGTGAATCAGGCAGTATAGCGATACCAGAATTCAAACTCTACTACAGAGCAATAGTAACAAAAACAGCATGGTACTGGTACCAAAACAGGCGGGTGGACCAATGGTACAGAATAGAGGACACAGAAACCAATCCACAAAACTACAACTATCTTATATTTGATAAAGGGGCTAAAAGCATGCAATGGAGGAAGGATAGCATCTTCAACAAATGGTGCTGGGAAAACTGGAAATCCATATGCAACAAAATGAAACTGAATCCCTTTCTCTCGCCATGCACAAAAGTGAATTCAAAATGGATCAAGGAGCTTGATATCAAATCAGAGACGCGCCGTCTGATAGAAGAAAAAGTTGGCTACGATCTACATTCGGTGGGGTCGGGCTCCAAATTCCTCAATAGGACACCCATAGCACAAAAGTTAATAACTAGAATCAACAAATGGGACTTACTCAAACTAAAAAGTTTTTTCTCAGCAAAAGAAACAATAAGAGAGGTAAATAGGGAGCCTACATCCTGGGAACAAATCTTTACTCCTCACACTTCAGATAGAGCCCTAATATCCAGAGTATACAAAGAACTCAAAAAATTAGACAATAAGAGAACAAACAACCCAATCAACAAATGGGCCAAGGACCTGAACAGACACTTCTCAGAGGAGGACATACAGTCAATCAACAAGTACATGAAAAAATGCTCAACATCTCTAGCTGTCAGAGAAATGCAAATCAAAACCACCCTAAGATACCATCTCACTCCAGTAAGATTGGCAGCCATTAGGAAGTCAAACAACAACAAGTGCTGGCGAGGATGTGGGGAAAAGGGTACACTTGTACATTGCTGGTGGGACTGCAGATTGGTGCAGCCAATTTGGAAAGCAGTATGGAGATTTCTTGGAAAGCTGGGAATGGAGCCACCATTTGACCCAGCTATTCCCCTTCTTGGTCTATTCCCTAAAGACCTAAAAAGAGCATGCTACAGGGACACTGCTACATCGATGTTCATAGCAGCACAGTTCACAATAGCAAGACTGTGGAACCAACCTAGATGCCCTTCAATAGACGAATGGATAAAAAAAATGTGGCATTTATACACAATGGAGTATTACTCTGCATTAAAAAATGACAAAATCATAGAATTTACAGGGAAATGGATGGCATTAGAGCAGATTATGCTAAGTGAAGCTAGCCAATCCCTAAAAAACAAATGCCAAATGTCTTCTTTGATATAAGGAAAGTAACTAAGAACAGAGTAGGGACGAAGAACAGGAGAAGAAGATTAACATTTAACAGGGATGAGAGGTGGGAGGGAAAGGGAGAGAGAAGGGAAATTGCACGGTAATGGAAGGAGACCCTCAGGGTTATACAGTGGAGGGGGTAGAGAGAGAGGAGGGGAGGGGAGGGGAGAGGTGGGGAGGGGGGAGGGTGGATGATGGGAAAGGCAGCGGAGCACAACAGACACTAGTATGGCAATTTGTAAATCAATGGATGTGTAACTGATGTGAATCTGCAATCTGTGTATGGGGTGAAGGTGGGAGTTCATAACCCACTTGAATCAAAGTGTGGAATATGATATGTCAAGAAATTTGTAATGTTTTGAACAACCCACAATAAAAAATTAAAAAAAAAAAAAGAAGAGGGGGGAATGGCTGAGGGTATGTAGGTGGTTTTAGAAGGCAGGGAGTAGCCTGTGAGTAGAACCTGATGGTCCATGTGTCACAGAAGCTAAGGATTTTTCAGAAAAAGGAAGGAGAAACTGGCTGGAGTTGGCAAGAGGAACAAGAAGGGTATCTACCTAGTGTCTGTGCCCTGTGTCATTTGCTTTAAGAAAGGATCAAAAGGAACTCTGTACAGATAAGACAGCCAAGTTTTTATTAAGCAAGGTCCAGTTCCACCGAAGGAAGAGGTCAAGGACATAATCAATTTTTCTGGTAATCAAGAGTTCTATAAGGCATGGTAGGAGGACTAGGGGCAGAAAGGCGTGGGAGATTAGTCAGACCAGGGAATATGCAGAACTGCCTTAAGGAGTTGTGCCAGGTGTGTAGCTCATGCCTGTAATCCCAGCAACTCAGGAGGCTGAGGCAGGAGGATCCCAAGTTCAAAGTCAGCCTTAACAACTTAGCAAGGCCCCTAGCAACTTGGTAAGACTCTGTCTCAAAAAAAATTTTTAAAGGGGTGGGGATGTGGCTCAGTGGTTAAGCTCCCCTGGGTTCAATCCCCAGTACCAAAAAAATAAAAATAGATAAAAGAAGAAGAAGAAGAGTTTTCTGGATGATACCCCCAAGAGTCTAAACAGAAATGCAAAGCTCATGGGATGGGTCTGATTATCTCTGAAGGAAGGTGAGCCTCCATCTCAGGACTGACCTTTTAACAAACTCTGTAATAGTGAAACAGGCTTGTTGGGCAGTAAGAAATAGTGGTTTTCCCACTTAGCAGAAGCACAAAGAACTCAGTTGACCTCCCTCAAATCATTTTATTCAATAACGCTTTTGCCCCAAGCTCTAACTGATCTCTTGGTGAACTCAACTGTGTACAGCTATCAGCCTCCCTTGGCTGAAAGCCCAATTCTCAAACCCAGAGGATCTGCCTCTGGGTCCTTTCTCCCCAAGGCCTACATCTCCAGTTCCTTTGGCGCTTACCTTTTATGGCCTTGAGGAGACGCCAGCTCTCTTAAGACCAAATGGAACTGACCCCCTTCCAAGTTCCCAGGCTGGCAGCAGCTGCTGGAGAATCTTTGTACACAGAACCAACAGGAGAAGACCAAGCCTCATGCAAAGTCAGGCCCAGGCCCTTGGAGGAAGGCCCAGGAAATGTACTTGTGCATGATCGCCATGTGAGGGGAGATGTCTGAGGGAGGGAATCTTGAACATACCATAGTAGATGAAAGGAGTCCTCTTGGTTTGCACACTTAAAATCCAGGTCTCTGGTATAAAATAAGCATCCCAATGCGAGGACAGAGGGTTACATCACAGCTGCTTTGCTGCGGCATTCAGCCTTAGACTGTAAGCTGCAGGTATCTCTGTAGTAGATAACTCAAGCGGGTGAGAAATATCCCTTTATTTTTTTTGTAACTTGGTTTCTGGCTCTAGGTCCCCTTCCCAATGGGATGGCAAAAAAAAAAAAGAAAGAAAGAAAGAAAAGAAAAAAAAAGTAACTTGATTATCCTTGGTGCTTCCTCCTAGGGTTACATAAGACTGTCAGGATCAGGCATCAGCCATGTGTCCCCAAAGGCTTTCTTTAAAAGTCTTCCATGGTTCTTTGGACCTAGGGACTTCCTACTGGGACTGTGTCATATACCAAGCAAAGAATTTTTTTTTTCAGCCACCAAAAGGCTCATGTGCCTAGAGTCCCCACATAGCCATTCTTGGGGTCCGACCATCTCCCAGTTATACTCTCTGAGGCAGGACCCAACTCCAACTGCTCTCTCCTTTCTTCTCCCCTATCAGTTTGGAAACATCTCGAGTTTGGGGGAAGATCCCAATCTCCCCTGACTCTGCTCTGAATTCCTGTTCTCCCTTCCAGCTTCTCCTCACTGAGCTTTCCTAAAGGATTGGGCTTTCTGAAATACTAGACTAGATGTAGAGCAAGGAAAGGGGAATACCCAGGGTGAAAATGTTGATATCCAAAAAGAGCCAGCTACTATCAACCAGAGCTTGTATTGAACTCAATGTCATCAAAATCCCTCACATACTTTAAAGGGTGCTGCTGTGTAGACTTATCCCCCACATCTTACTGTTTGTTTGTTTGCTTGCTTTTAATGAAGTCCATGACTTAACATTTTATCCTATTAAATTGTAACCTGTTAGTTTCTGTAAATTACTATGCAGATGGATTCTAAGCTTGACTCCATGGCCCAACATAATATAAAAACTACCATTCTATTGTCTCTATTCTAAAATGCATATTTTTTAACATTTTAATGCTATGCAAATTGAAATGTATCTCACATGTCCAAAGAAACTTAACCAGCCACCAGGCAAAGAAACAAATTAAAATGCTATTGTTACTAGCTGTGCATGTGAGAAATTATGTATGCATAGATATATCTGTTCATTTGACTCTTGTTTCCATTGAATATTTATATTCACTTTTTTAACTTAAGTCTGTATCCCTAATTACCAATTAAAATGCCTTTGGAAAGGATTATATTATGATGAAAAATTAAAACAGAAAGTTTTGTTACACAGAAGGGTTCCTGTCACATACAGAGCAGCTCAGTTAAATAATCCTCAAGAATAGATTCTAGAATCTTCAAAGCTAGGAGAGATTGGAGTGACCAATTCAAGCCCATTGTGAAGAATTATTCATGAGAAACTGAACATCCATCTTGGCGCTGACTCCAAGCTGACTTTCAAAGACACTTTCAATTTCCAATAATACTAACTCAACAAAATGGAGAGTCTAAGCTAATCGATTTAACTAATAGGCATATGTTCTTTGTTGTGCCTCACATTTACCTTCGTTTTCAGAGTCTAAGATCTCCATTTGAAGGACAACCCACACCACCTAAGGGTACATTCTCTTTGGCCTTAAACAATATGGTGGCCCCGTCCCATGTCAGAGATTGGTAGTGACTCCCTTCTTCCACTCAGCTTCTAGGAGGGTTCTTCCTTTCTAAGAAAAAGATGGAGAAATGGCCCTTCTTGATCTCTAGACGTGCTGTATCTGCATGCAAAGTCAGAACTGCTCCATCTACCTGCCAGAGCCTGTTCTGAAGAAAAGAGTGATGAACACAAGCCAGGACTTTGATGACATGATTGAAAGGCTGAATTAGCCAGCCTTGAAACCTGTTTGATCTCAAAACTTTTAAGTCTGTTAGATGATAGATTTCCTGATTGCTTCAGCCTGGGGGCGTTAAGAGGCCAGTCTGTCACTGCAATTATTATCAATGGCTAAAAGTGGTTTAAAAGGATTATCTAATTTTGTATGTAATGTCTTGGTTTGGTGTTCACAAATCTGTTATGAGATTGATGATGTCAAGGAGACACAGTACATTAGAGGTGCTGCCCAGAGGGAGAACATGCATTTTGGAAAAATGTCAATTCCCTTAAGTTATTTGGAAGAATCGAAAGTTACATAACAAGGTCAAGAAAATATTTTTAATATAGATGGCAGTCAATATAGAGAATTTTGTTACAGTTGATAAGAGAAAAATGGAAAGAAACCAACAAAGTGAACTTGCAACTGACAGAAAAAAAATGTGCAAATACTCAATGATAAAAATTCATTGTACTGATATATGTAACTAATTAAAACAAAACAAAAAAACTTATGACCAGGATTGATATGCATTAATGTTGCTGATAAACCCACATTCCCTGGGAAAGTGCTCAGTACCCAAAGCCCTCTCAGGCCTCCACCCTACAGTAGGATACCCCTACTGTTCCCCACTGTAGCCCTGCAGCTCTTTGGACCACTCCCATGATCCGGTAACTAAAGGGTTTTTGCCTCACCAGCATGGATTCCCCAGGTCCCTGCATCTCTGTTATGTCTGGCATCTGTTCCTGGTTATTGGGAATACTAACAAAGAAAGTGTAATTTGGTGCAACTTTCCTAGAGGGAAATTTAGTGCCAAAATAAAAACTATAAACTAGATATTTCCTTTGGCTCAGCAATTTCACTTCCAGGAATTTATCCTGAGGGAAGAGACAGATGCAAGGTAAGAATCAACCCAGGAGAAGATCAACCTCTCCAAAAACTGAAGAAATGTTTATTAGTATGACGGGAGACGCTACTTTAAATTACTAGAAGTGTGAATGGACACAATTTCCTGAAGAACTTAACTCATTGTTAAAAAGTGCAATTTCATATATGAAAAAATGTGCAACATCTCTAGCAATTAGAGAAATGCAAATCAAAACTACTCTAAGATTTCATTTCACTCCAGTCAGAATAGCAGATATTAAGAATACAAATAACAATAATAGTTGGCGAGGATGTGGGAAAAAAGGCACACTCATACATTACTGGTGGGACTGCAAAATGATGCAGCCAATATGGAAAGCAGTATGGAGATTCCTTGGAAAACTGGGAATGGAACCACCATTTGACCCAGCTATCCCTCTCCTCGGTCTATACCCAAAGGACTTAAAAACAGCATACTACAGGGACACAGCCACATCAATGTTTATAGCAGCATAATTCACAATAGCTAAACTGTGGAACCAACCTAGATGCCCATCAGTAGATGAATATATAAAGAAAATGTGGTATACATACGCAATGGAATATTACTTATCAATAAAAGAGAATAAAATCATGGCATTTGTAGGTAAATGGATAGAGCTGGAGAATATAATGAAGTTAGCCAATCCCAAAAAAACAAATGCCGAATGTTTTCTCTGACATAAGGAGGCTGATTCATAGTGGCGTTGGGAGGGGGAGCATGGGAAGATTAGATGAACCCTAGATAGAGCAAAGGGGAGGAAGGAGATGGGAAGGGGTAAGGGGGTTAAAAAGATGGTGGAATTAAATGGATATCATTACCCTAAGTACATGTATGAAGACACAAATGGTGTGACTCTACTTTGTATACAACCAGGGATATGAAAAATTGTGCCCTATATGTATAATATGAATTGTAATGCATTCTGCTGTCATATATTAACAGATGAGAATAAAAAAAAATTTTTTAAGTACAATTTCAACTATAATCTCTAGGAAATCATGATGAATGTAGTAAAATTTTTACCTACAAGATTATTACCAAAATATTTACAACAGAAGAAAACTGGCAACTATTTTTGTGTCCATCAATAGGGGTACGGTTGAATAAATTATAGCACATCAGTGGCATTCTATGAAATCATTAAAAATTGTCAGAGATAATAAAAAAAATACCACAGACAAAATGTTCCTGTTGTTTTTTTAAATGAATTAGCAAATTATAAAATAATATACAGTTCTATTTTTATAAAACAAACATTTGTTTATGCATATGAATACAGATTTTTAATGAGATTATTCCGGGCATATGGTAAGAATTTTTCAATATTAGTCATTTTTAAGGTTTAATAAAGAGAGGTTTGTTTTTTCTAATTTGTTCTAATTTAATTTGCTCCACCCATTTACTCCACCCATATACATGACAGTAGAATGATTTTGACACATCAAATATAAATGGAGTATAACTTCTCATTCTTCTGGTTGTATATGATGTAGAACAAACTGTAATCATATATGCACATAGGGTAATAATGTCTGATTTAATTTACTATCCTTCTTACCCCCGAACCTGCTCCATTACCTTCACTACCCTTTATCTAACCCATAGTATCTATTTTTCCCCTGCACCACCATCCCAGTTTTATTGTGAGTTAGCATCGGCATATCAGAAAACATTGGAACCTTGGTTTTTGGATTGGCTTATTTTGCTTAGCATGATATTCTCCAGCTCCATCCATTTACTGGTAAATGCCATAATTTCATTCTTTTTTAAGGCTGAGTAATATTTCATTGTATATGTATATACATACCACATTTTCTTTATCCATTCATCTGTTGAAGGGCACTTAGGTTGGTTCCAGAGTTTAGCTATTTTGAGTTGAGCTGCTATAAACACTGATGTGACTGTGTCACTGTAGCATGCTGATTTTAAGTCCTTTGGAAATAAACAGAGGAGTGGGATAACTGGATCAAGTGGTGATTACATTCCAAGTTTTCTAATGAATCTCCATACAGCTTCCCAGAATGGTTGCACCAATTTGCAGTCCCACCAGCAATGTAGGAGTGTACCTTTTTAGCCACATCCTCACCAACATTTATTGTTGCTTATATTCTAGATAACTGCCATTCTTATTTGAATGAGATGAAATCTTAAAGTAGTTTTGATTTGCATTTCTCTAATTGCTAGAGATGTTGAACTTTTTTATATATTTATTGATCAATTGTGTTTCTTCATCTGTGAAGTGTCTGTTCAGTTCTTTAGCCCACTTATCAATTGGGTTATTTGGGGTTTTTTGGTGTTTCTTTACATTCTTTATATATCCTGGAGATTAGTGCTCTATCTTAGGTGCATGTGGTAATGATTTTTTTCCCATTCTACAGGCTCTCTGTTCAAGTTCTTTTTTTTAATATTTTTTAGTTGTAGGTGGACACGATTGCTTTATTTTATTTTTGTGTGTTGCTGAGGATCGAACCCAATTTATGTTTTTGTGCCAAAAACATACATTGGAGAAAAGATAGCCTCTTCAACAAATGTTGCTGGGAAAATTGGAAATCCATATGTGGCAAAATGAAATTCAACCCCTAGCTGTCATCTGGCACAAAAATCAACTCCAAGTGGATCAAAGGACTCGTTACTATGCAAGCACTCTACCACTGAGCCACAACCCCAGCCCCTCTCTGTTCAAGTTCTTGATTGTTTCCTTTGCTGTGAAGAAGCTTTTTAGTTTGAATCCTTCCCAATTATTGATTCTTGATTTTACTTCTTGCACTTTAGGGGTCTTGTTATGGAAGTCCATTTCTAAGCCGACATGGTGAAGTCTTAGGCCTACTTTTTCTTCTATTAGGCACAGGGTCTCTGTTCTAATGCCCCTTGGAGTTGATTTTTGTGCCAGGTGACAGATATGGGTTTAATTTCATTTTGCCACATATGGATTTCCAATTTTCCCAGCAACATTTGTTGAAGAGGCTATCTTTTCTCCAATGTATGTTTTTGGCACAAAAGGTCTATTTTGGTTCATGGTTCTAGGTCCAAGGTCAAGAGGCCACATCTAGTGATGGCCTTCTTGCTGGTAGAATTCTGACAGCCATTATTTTTTAATCCTCACTTTCATCCTATAAGGGAGGCACACTATTGTTACTTCCAATTTCAGATGTAGAATCTGAGACAAAGGATGAAGTTACTTGTCCAAGTTCACATAGCTCATAAGAAGAGTTAACATAAGTCCAAGTTCACATAACTCATTGAAGAGTTAACATATGTGATGCCTGGAGGAAAATGACGGGGACATAGTAAAACTCCATTACTTTTTAAATTTTATTTGGATCCTATGAAAACCAACTCAGATTTAACTGGGTATTATCTTTTCCTGTGAACTTATGAAATGTTTAAAAATGGAAAGAAATAAAAAAGAGTATCCCTACTCTTGACCATGGAGAAACCCACTAATAGTTCCTTGCTATTGCTGGTCCTTATATCCTCTCTCAGCTCTCCCCAGTGGCATTATGATTTTATTTTTCACAGCCTTCAGGACAACCTGTTGAGAATCATCCTAGGCGGCCCAGAGCCCGGCACTGGCCAACACCAGTGGACGGGACATTTTGTTCTCACATTCCTGGCACCTGATCCAGAACCCAACACTGCTTGTTATAGAAAGTTTACTTTTCCCACTGAATCCAAGCTAAGTGAAAACCTACCCACTGGTATTTCTTTACATACACTGATGCCCTTTCTAGAATATTCCTTGAGAATGGAATTTAAGAAGTTTCTCAGCCGTCAAACATTTCCTTCACATTTAGAAAGTGAATGTGGATGAATTAAATAGAAGGGCAAGTAGAAAGACTCAAATGAAAGAAACCAAATTAGAATATATAAGGGGTGAAGACTTACTTATTGGACTCTAAACAGTTACTTAATTTCACAGTGGAGGTCTTAAAAGTGGAAGATGTGGGGAGAGACACTTAGAAACCTTGGATGTTTCATGTGGATACTGAGTTTCTTCAAACAGGATTACACTTGAAACTTTCTCAGAGGTAGTCCAGGCATGCGCATCTCCCACCTTCACACTCTGCAGATGAAGCAGTGTCTTGCTAGCATGCTGTCGCTCCAGGTTTCCCCTGTGCTCAGGAGGAAATTACAAACTGAGTACACAGCTCAGTGTTACAGCACTATATGCTTGATATGCATGAAGCACTGGGTTCTATCCCCAGCGTTAAAAAAAAAAAAAAGAATAAGAAAATTACACAGAGTTAGGCAAATCAGTAGGTATATCTGCACTTATGCAAAGTAATGAATAACATATATATAACTTAATTCATTGTAAGCCATTCCAGCTCAAAGATTTTAATAAGCTTGGCTGACAATAATTGGGACACCTCCACCTAGACATTCACTTGACCTTCTTTAGCTTCCTTTCCGGTTTACAGCTTTATGGGGTGTTTAATGTGTCTCTTCAAATGACGTTCTTTTCCCTGGGAGCTCTCAGTGGTCACCTTCCAGGGACCCCTCACCATCCTTGAGGGAGCATCATGGCTATTCTTTAAGCCTCATTAGGAAAGAAAATGATCTCTCACTGCTTTTAGCCACTGTTTCCCTCCCATCCTCATCCTAAGGAGGCTCTAGATAGAATGTCTGATTACAGTTCTTGCTACAGTGACCTCAGTTCTTTGGAGAAAATATGCCCCTCAAAGAGCTAAAAGCTAAGACTTACCTTGTCTAACACTCACTTGCCTGGTGTTCTTGAGCACCTTTTTTTCAGGAGGAAAGTGACGAATGATAGCATCCCCCTCCCCTTTTATTTGGCTTGATACAAATTGTCTAGCACACATGCTTTACCACTGAACTACATCCCTAGCCCTTTTTTAATTTTATTTTGAGACAGAGTCTCATTCAGTTGCTAAGGCTAGCTGTGAGAAGATGCCACTCATCTCTTGGAGCAGGGAGCTGGCAGCCAAATCCAACCCATCACTTTTTCTTTTTCCTTTTTTTTTTTTAACTGTATAATGCACAAGCTCTAAGAACAATTTTTACATTTTTTAATGATGTAAGGAAAAAATCAAAAAACTTTATGTTATATGAAATTCAAATTTCTATGTCCATGCGTGACATTTTGGGGACACAGTCATGTGCATTCAAGTATTATCTATGGCTACTTTCAATCTAAGTAGCAGAGATAAATAAGTGTGACAGAAGCCAAATGACCCACAAAAACCAATATGCATACTATCTGGCCTTTGCAGAAAAGCCTTGGAGTAATATCCTTGACAGGTAGCCTGTGTTGGTCAGCTTTCCATTACTATAACAAAACGTCTGAGATAACTTTTAAAAATGGAAAAGTTTATTTTGGCTCACTTTTGAAATTTTCAGAACATGGTTGGTTGGTCCCATTGCTTCTGGGCCTGTGGTGAGGTCGTACGTCATGGCAGAATGGCATGGAGGAAGAAGCTGCTTACCTCATGGCAGCTGGGAAGCAAAGAGAGAAGAAGAGAGGCCAAGGTCATAACATCCTTTTCAAGGTCACACCCCCAGTGACCTAATTCCTTCCACTTGGCCTCACCTACTAAAAGTTCCACCACCTCCCAGTCAAACCATGGACTGGAGACCAAACTTTCAACACATAGTCTCTTGGAAGACATTCAAGATCCGAACTATAACAGGCCTCCAGGCATTATTAGGTGGGGCCATACCTGGAACTTCCAGAGGAGTCATCCCTCAGCACATTTGCAAACTCAGCCTTTTCCCATCTGAGCAGGCTAAGAACACATCTAATAGGAACAGATTTTTTAGACCTGACTGCACATCAGAATCACCTGAAAAAGCTGAAGTTATAGTCCAGTGGTAGAGAGTTTGCTGAGGCCCTGGATGAGATTCCCAGCTATACACACATATACACACACAAGAATCACCTAGGGACCTTTTCGAAAACCACATGCTTGGTGGCACACACCATCCTAGTGACTCAGGAGGCTGAGGCAGGAGGATTGCAAGTCTGAGGCCTGCCTCAGCAATTTAGTGAGGCTCTAAGAAACTTAATGAGACCCCTGTCTCAAGATGAAAAAATAGAGGGTTGGGGACTTAGCTCAATGGTAAAGTACCCCTGGCTTTAATTCCCAGTACCAAACAAACAACAACCACAAAATACCATGATTGATTCCTACCCAGACTAATTAAATCAAAATCTCATACTGGGGAATGAGATGGATCAAAATATATAATGTGCATGTATAAATATGACAATCCCACTGCTATACATAATTTTAATGCACCAATTAAAAAAAAGAAAAGAAAGAAAAATCTGAGGATGACCCAGCCATCCTCGTCTTTCAGAAGATCCCCAGGTGATTGCAAGTCACGACTACTGCTAGACATTTATTGCCAATGTCAGGCCTAGTTTCTGGAGCTTTTTTCTAAGCAAACATCACCTCCCACCCTTAGGCAAGTGTTTTGGGAACAACCCATCAGCACCATGCTGGGGTGGAGCTGGGCAAAGAGGTGGAGGAGCAAGCTGTGGTTAACCCCACCTTTCATTTTTACAGGTGCACAGCCAAATGACCTCACCTGTGTACAGGAGAGTTCCTGAGGTTTCCCAGGCTGGGAAGTCCTTGCCACAAGAGCTCTCCTCGTATCTCATGCCAACTCTCAGCACAGAAAACACAGTGTGTCACCCTAACTGCCCCTTCCTGGCTTATTTTCCTTCACCTAAGAAGGGAACAAGAGCTGGTCACTGCCCACCCAGAGACACTTTAGATGCACATCTTTCTTAATGACACCTGACAACTCTATTCTCCTTGGCATATAATTGGAACTATAGACTCCTTTCTTTCATTCAATCACTCAACAGATATTGGCTAAACAGCAACTTCTCACCAAGAAAGATGGATATTAAAAATATAGTTATGAATGAGAGCTCCACAATTAGGGGAAGAGACAGGCAAATTTAGCCTACGATGCTGCAGAGCTGCCCTTGAGAGATACCCACGAGAGGCCACCAGGGCTCAGGGCAGGGCCTTCTCTCCAACGGTTGTGTTTGAAGAATTCCTTGTCAAGTGAAGGAAGGCATTTCATGCTAAGGATAGAGAATCTATTAATATGGTGACTGGAAAGAGCGTGACAGGGATACGACTGGAGCAGAAGGCTCTCGAGGTAGGCAGGAGTTGAGGTTGGAGAAGAAAGTTGGAGGAAGCTTTGGGAATGGCAGCCCAGCCAAACCAACAGAGCTTTCCAGGAGGAGAGGAGCGAGCTTCTGCAGGAAGCCCTGGCTGGGTTGCTGGATTCCAGAGGACAGCAGGAAGGGAGGGGGAAGTAGAGGAGGAAAGAAAAGAATAAAAGGGAGGAAGGCTCAGGGTGGGATGTGCTCAGCTCCTGAACAGCCGCCATGCGGGTGGGTACAGAGCCAAGGAGCTGGAAACAAGAAACATTTCAGAAATGCATCCAGCTGGACTTGGAGGTGGATTTAATGAGAGGTGACAGAGTCCTTGCCACACTCACCCAATATCCTCCCCATTTCCCAAGGTTCCCACCTCTCTGTTCCCATCCCCAGCCAGGGCCAGCAGGAGAGAATATCAGGAAGGGAAATAATACTATTTGTGATTTGGGGTTTCGATTTTTCTTTGTGTTCTTTAATACCTGATGTGGTTGTAGTTAAGCCATCCAAAAGTGTCCTTATTTTTTTGTTTTGTTTGAATTTTGGTTTGTTTTGGTTTGGTTTGGTTTTTTGGTTTTGTTTATTTTTTTTCAGATGGGGTCTTACTATGTTGCCCAGGCTGGTCTTAAACTTGAAAGCCTCCTGCCTTAACCTCCCAAGTAGCTGGGATTATGAGTACACCACTGTTCCTAGCTTCCCTCAACTATTCTTTAAAGTGGATTTTCTGAAAACAGTTCTGGGAGCCTCCCCCATAGGCCATGATCTCATTGCTGAAGCTCCGTAGCACCCTTGAGAGACGGTGTTGCTCTCTGATTATCCTCATGGGCTCCAGCATCACAAAGGTCTAGATTTAAACCCTGGCTCCACCATTTACCGGCTGAAAAGCCTGGTCAAGTCATATAGCCTTGTATCCAATCCTCAGTCTTTTCATCTGTCTCATGGGTAGAATTCCCACCCTCTGAGATTGCACTGAGGATTAAGTGAGAGAGTAAAATAAAGCCTTTAACACAGAGCTTGCACTTAAATCTGCTTGATAAATTCAAGCTATAGCTGAGGCCCCAATGAACCTTTATTTATTCACTCATCCAAATGAACCTTCATGAATGTTTATCAAGGGTCTTTACATATTCCAGCGGTGGTTCTACACACTAGGAATACAGAAGTGTGTCTAAAGGTAAAGATCCCCGTCTCCTTGGAGCATCTATTTTTAGGGGAGAGAAATAAGTGATAAGCAAAGTAATAAATAGGATAATTACAGATTGAGAAAGTTGAAAAGAAATGCAGTAAAAGACGTTGGCACTATGATGAGCCCAAGACAGAAAGGCTGAAGTGATAGTGGAGAGAAGAGAATGTTCAAGAAACTAAAAGAATCGTAGCAGCTGCGTGATGTCATGAGCAAGCTCTGCCATTCACACAGACCAAGCACTCTTGTGTTTGTGTATCTGTGTATTTTTTTTTCCTCTCCTTGCTGAGGAAAATCGCCACAGTGCTGACCCTCCGATTTCTTGTCCCCTTGGGCTTCTGTACAGTGTGGTTTCTCCTGCCCGTGATGAAGATGCACAGCTCACTCCAAGCCAGCTCCTCAAGCTGGCACTCTGAAGCTGAAACTGTTGTCCTACTGGACTCTCTGCCTTGACAGCTCTTGACAAATCATTGGAATCCTCATCTGGCCAAATTCTACTGTTATATTGTATGCACATATGAATATATAACAAAGCATCCCACCATGATGTATGATGATGTTGCACCAATAAAAATGTGGGAAAAAAAAACAAAAATTAAAAAGGCTGTTCGAGTTCAAAAAATTTTTAAATCTTTAACCACCTATAGTGTCTCTTTGACTCTTTGCATTACCTCTTTCCCTGCCTGTACTCTTGACACAGCATCCTATAATCCTGTGATTGCCATAACTTTCTTAGAATATATATGTCTTCTAAGAAAGCATATATACATAGGTGAAATATATATGATGTGGTACACATATCTCCCTTTGTTTATATATACAAAGACATTTAAATAAATAGGTAGATATAAATATATACATGCAGATATAGCTATTTAGATCACAACATATACAATGTGTTAATTAAATTTTCCATACTTTTCACCTTTAGAAAAAGGTATTATGTGATAGCCTTCTAGGACTTGCTTTTCCACTTGACATGATTTTGCTAATATTTATCCATAGTGATTCATGTAGTCATAGTCCCATTTTCACTGCTATGTAATATTCCATTTGTGTGGCCACTCTACGATTTATATGTAGGTAAATTATCCCCTTGATAATTGTTTTCAGAATTCTGCTACTGCATATAGTGTTGCTGTGAAGATTCTTGTACCTGTCTCCTGATACCCATGTTTCTTTTCTTTTTTTTTTTTAAAGAGAGAGTGGGAGAGAGAGAGAGAGAGAGAGAGAGAGAGAGAATTTTTTAATTTTTTTTTTTTTTTAGTTCTCGGCAGACACAACATCTTTGTTTGTTTGTGGTGCTGAGGATCGAACCCAGGCCGCACGCATGCCAGGTGAGCGTGCTACCGCTTGAGCCACATCCCCAGCCCCCCCATGTTTCTTTTGGATAGGTCTGGGAGGGAAGTTGGTGAGACATGCAATATTCAGCTTTAAAGAATTCCAAATAATTGCTTTTTAATGCTGGGGTCTCACTTCCTAATTTTCACATATTTGTGAATGGACAATGCCAGAGTGGAATAGCATTCCCCCAATTCTTGGTGAGGACAAACATTTCTTTGTGTACTTCGTCATGAGTATTTCCCCTCCTGTGCAGTCACCGTTCATCTCTTCAAGTGTTGGGCTTCCACATTCATTTTCCCTAACTAAACTTTATTTTTTAGAACAGTTTTAGGCTTATGGAAAAATTACAAAGACAGTACAGAGTTCCAATACACCCTCCACTCAGTTTCCCCTATTATTAACATCTATGGTTCATGTATTACAATTAAATCAGCAATGATGATGTATTATTATTATTAACTAAAGTCCATGCATCATTTTATGTGATTTTGTTTTGTTTTTACCAAATGTCCTCTTTCTGTTCCAGAATCCCATCCAGAACCCCACATTGCATTTAGTAGTTGTGTCTCCTTGAGCTGCTCTTGGCTGTGATAGTTTCTTAGACTTCTGTTGTTTTTGATGATCTTGACCATTTGGGGAGATACTGATCAGGTGTTTTGTAGATGCCTCAATTGGGATTTGTCTGATGTTTTCCTCATAATTAGGTTATGGTTGTGTGGTTTGGGGAGAATGATCACAGAGGTAACATGCCATTCTCGTCACATCATATCAAGGAAACATACTATCAACATGATTTATCACTATTGATGTTGAACTTGATTATCTGGCTGAGGTCAGGTTTCTCCACTGTAACATCACTCATATTTCCCCCTTTTATGTACTGTCCTGGGTGGAAGTCAGTGTGTCAGCCCATACTTAATAGAGAATGTGCTGGACTGAACAATGGGTCCTGACTGTGCCCATGTCCTAATCCCCAGAACCTTCAATATTAGCCATTTCCATGTGTATATGGATCGAAAGTGATTTTGCAATTGTGATTAAATTAAGGATCTTGGCATGTGGAGATGATCCTGGATTATCTGAATGGGCTCTAACTGTAGTCACTAGGATTCTTATAAGAGAAGGGCAGAGGGAGGTTGACACAGGATAGGAGACTGAGACAGAGATTGGACTGATGTGGCCAACATGACTTCCAGAAACTGGAAGAGGCCAGTAGCAGATTCTTCCCTGGAGCCTCCAGAGGAAACTCAGGCCTGCCCACACCTTGATTTTGGTTCATCGATATGGACTTCAGACTTTAGGCTTCTGCAACTATAAAAAGAATAGATCATTGTCTCAAGTCACCAAGTTTGTGGTGATTTGTTACAACAGCCACAGGAAACTAATAGACTTCTGTCCCACCCCCTTCAGGGTGGAGCATCTAACAAATCTATTGAAATCCTTCAGCATGACATCTTTTTCTCTTTGCTCGAATTTATTTATTCAATCATTTGTTTACAACAGTATAGACTCAAGTATTTATTTTATACTTTGAGTTATAACCCAGTGCTATTTTATTTTGTTCTTCACATTCTTTTTAAAGATAGATAGATGTCTTTCCCTATGCATGTGACCCACACATCTATAGGTGCCTCTGGCAGGACACACAAAAAGGTACTAAGAACTGGGTAGAAATTTGGAAGATGAGCTTGTCCAACCCTGTGACTGTGGTCTGAAGATGGAGTATACAAATTTGAAATAGGTGTAGGGTAATAAATTTGCCACTAAAGCAACAATGCAAAAGACAATGTTACTCACTTGGACATATAAAATACAGCCCTCCCTCAATATCCACAAAGGATTGGTGTCAGAAGTGCCAATGAATCTCAATATCCACAGATGCTCAAGTCTCCCACATAAACTGGCATAGTAATTGCATATAACTTTCAAACATTGTACCATGTGTTTTATTTATTTTTTAATTTTTTTAAGTTGTTGATGGACCTTTATTTTATGTATTTGTATGTGGTCCTGAGAATTGAACCCAGTGCCTCACACATAGGCAAGAACCCTACCACTGAGCCACAACCCCAGCCTTGTACCATGTGTTTTAAATCATCTCTAGATGACTTGTAATCATTAATTCAATGTCAATGTTATGTAAATAATTGTTGCACTGTATTATTTAGGAAATAATAACAAGAAGAAAGTTTATACATGTTCGATACAGATGCATTTTGTAAAATAATTTTGATCTGCAGTTGGCCAAATCTGAGGAAACAGAACCCATAAATATGGAGGGTTAACTTTAGATTTTGTGTCCAAATGAATAAAAAAAAAAGTAAATATTATAAAATGTTTGTTAGTTCTCAATAGGTTAGCAAATGTGTTAGTCTATTCATGATGCTATAACAAAATACCTTAGATTGGGTAATTTTTAAACAACAAAAATTTTATTGCTTACAGTTCTGGAGGATGGAAAGTCCAAGATTAAGGTGCCAGAAGATTCGTTATGTGCTGAGCACACAGTTTTGGCAGATGGTAACTGCTATGTGTTCACACAGCAGAGGAGCAATCAGGCTCCCTCAAGATTCTTTTATGAGGGCACTAATCACATCTTTTTCTTTATCTTGTTTTGCTACTAGGGATTGAACCCAGGGGTGCATAACCACTGAACCATGTCCCCAGCCCTATTTTGTATTTTATTTTGAGGCAGGGTCTCACTGAATTGCCTCACTAAATTGCTGAGTCTGGCTTTGAACTTGTGATCCTCCTGCCTCCACCTTCCAATCCGCTGAGATTACAGGTGACCACAGCACCAAGCCAGATGCAGGTTTTGTTTTGGCTGTATTTCTCACCAACTCTGAGACCTTGGGCAAGTTAACATCCTGGGTCTCTTCTCATCTGTGAAGCTGAGACCATATTCATGTCATGGGTCATATGAGGAATAGAAGGAGTCATGCGCCTACTCAGGACATGCAGAGCTGGGACCACTACAACCCTCACCTCTATTATCACCGTGATGGTGCTCAGTGAAATCATAATAATAGCACAATCTCTGTAGTCAGAAAAAGTTGGTTTCTAATGCCAGCTCCACCACTAGACCTCTTGATCTCCCTGTCCGCAAAATGGGTAAAAGTCTCACAGATCGTGAAGATTAAAATGAAATAAAATTAAACTAGAAGATGTATATGAGGCACTTAGTATAGTATAGAACATTGAATGAATTCAATAATATTGTTATCATATTACTTAGTACTCCACATCATACCTTTCAATATGTGTTGATCCATGTTAACACAGTTGCTGAGGTCCAGCAAGCTCAGTCCCTGGTGGTGAGCTGACCTTAATCAGATCGGGAATTTCATTAGAAGCCCAACTCTCATCTCATCCTCCCTCCCTCACTGCATGAGTGGGTTCCTAAATTGTTCTTACTGCCTAAAATTAATGAAGACCCAAACTGCCATCTGCAATCTTGCCCCTAACTCTGAGCAGGAGCCCTCAGACCACTGACTCTCCTTCTGCCTTGGGTTTCTAAGAATGCCCTTGATAAGGCCAAAAGGGAGCCCTGCCCCCATGCTTAGCATGTGCTAGACTTGACTCCCTACCTAGCAGGCATGAGCCCACTCTCAAGCCTGGAGCATTCCACCTTTACCTGCTGGCTATAGCCTACCTCACCTCCCACTCCCCTCTCTACAGCTAAATAAGGCCTTGCTCAAACTCCATAAGGCTCACCTCAGCTACCAGGTATGCTGGCACAGGCTAGCTCAAATTGGAGGCCACTGTGACCCTAAGACTCTGACATCCCAAATGCCATCCCCCTCTCAGTCCCACACCCTCTAGCTGTCTCCTGCCCTGCTGATCTCCTGCTTTCTTCACACTGAGCATTCCCATTACCTTGTTTTATCTCCATAACTTTCCAATTGTCCCATTTCACTGAGGAGGAGACCAAGATATTCTGCGATTTGCCCAGTGTCCTATGACTAGTGAGTTCCAGAGAACTTGGGCTCCTCTAACCTCTAATTCAGGGTCCACTTAGCTTCTTCTGTCACCAATCCAAAGTTCAGGAGAGCCAGCTCCCTAATTTTCACTTTGGATGGCAGCGAATCAAACTTGAAAGACTTGGCAGGTAGAGCTGTTCCTGACTCCCAGGCATTTGGCACTGGTTGGTGTATGTTTCCAGAGATACTTTTCTGCATGGAGGAAAAAAAGAGGTGACATATTTCTGTTTGACTATTAAACATGTGATTCCCCAGAACTCTACAATGTTTTATGCTTCCAAATAGCACAGAGACCTGTGCATGTGGGAGAAACAGAGTGGTACTGAGTTGGGTGGAAACATCTGAATTTTATTGCAAAAAGGTCCTTTAGGATATAAGTGCTATTTAAAAAAAAAGGAAAAGAAAAAAAGGATATAAGTGCTGTTAGCATGATCCCCAGAGGAAGCAAACAAGATTTTCCAAGATTCTCCCACACTTGGTGGTATTCTTTTATCTCAGAGGAGTTAGGGCCCTTGGTGTCTGACCAATTAGAACCTCCTTTCACCTGTCTTGGGAAGGAATGGGCATAGGTGAATTAATTTACAGGGAGTGTTCCAGAGCTCTGGGGCACAAAGTGCCCTGAGACAATCATCTTAATGAAACCTTCATTAGGTCATGTACCCATCCTCTACCTAGGAAAGATCAAGGCCCATCCAGAATTCTTCCTGATGATACTTTATTTTTTAAATGTCTTTAATTGTGCATTATAGTTATACATAATAGTGGGGTTCATTTTGACATATCCATACAGGCACGGGATATAATTTGCTCTATTTCAGTTCAGTACTTTCTCTTTCCCTTCCCATCCTCTCTCCCCCTATTCCCTTTCCTCTACTCTACAGGTCTTCCTTCTATTTAGTTCTTGTTTTTTTTTTAATTGGTGCTTTACAGATATGCATAAAGGTGGAATTCACTGTGGTATATTCATATAGGTACATAGCATAATTTGGTCAAATCCATTCCGCAGTTCCTCCCTTTTCCCATCCTTCCTTCTTCCCCCTGCAACTTCCTTTACTCCACTGATCTTCCTTCTATTTTTGTGGCATCACCACCCGCCTTTTTTTCCCCTTATTTTGTGCTAGCTTCTGCATATGAGAGAGAACAGCTGGCCCTCGACTTTCTGAGTCTGGCTTATTTCACTTATCATGATGCTCTCCAGTTCCACCCAAACACCAGCAAAGGGCATAATTTCATTCCTCTTCGTGGCTTAGTAAAATTAAATAATGAAGGCACCATGGACTCTGCTATAGTTTGAATATGGTTTGAGTATGTCCCCCAACTGTTTATATGTTAGGAGCTTTGTCCCCACTTTGACAATATTAAGAGGGTAAAACCTTTTAAAAGGTAGGAACAAGGAATAAAACTGGGATCTCTCCACCTTCTCTGACTTCCTGTCTCACCATGTGATCTCTGCATCTCACGGGTGCTCTCACCATGATGCCACAAAATCATGCAGCTAAGGGGACCTTCACCAGATTCCAAACAGATGAGGCCACACTTTCAGCCTCCAAAACTATGAACTAAATAAATTTATTTTCTTTATAAAGTACCCAGATTGGGTATTTTTGTTATAGCAACTGAAAATGGACTAATACAGCCTCCTAACACCCTCCAAGGAGGTGGTTCTCCCAAAGAATTACAAAAAGAAAATCTGTTCTTTCCTATTAGATTTGTGTCTCATAATAGTTGGACATGGGCTGTGGCCTCATGCAGCATGCTTTGTCTTGAACCCTCAACCTCACCTGGCCAACCATCACATTAATTCCCAAGACAACACCACCTCTATCCTCTTAGAAGGAGACCAGGGTCTCCATCCAAAAAGGAAAGGGGAAACAGTCTAATTCAGGAAGTATGGAGGCCTACCAGTGTCTGTTTTCTAGAGAAGGGCTTTGTAGACATCCTAGATTCCACTCCTTTCCAGAAGACACACCCCACATCATTTCTAGTGGCCACCTCAGGGAAGAACATGCAATATCCCTCAGCTTTCCACAGGGCTGACCTCCAAAACCAATCTCTCCTCTGCCTCACTGGCAATGATTCCATTTTGGGTGCCAAGAAAGTGGTACTTTAGCTGGGAGGTCAAACGGAAAGGAAAAGATACATAACTGCAGCTGCGCCATGTCATGACGTCAGGGTCTGGAAACCAAAGAAGGCACAGGATGGAGAAAGGGGAGGGAGGTTTGTTTAGAAACCATCTCACACAGTCCAAATTAAACAGTCTGTTTGCTCAAATCCAATTTCCACCTCTGATCCCCCCCACCTCTCTCTCTCCCTCCTCCTAATTCTCACCTCTCCTAAGAGCTTTCTCCCTCTCCCCAGTGTCCCATTTCTATGAGAGTCTATGAAATTCTTGCAGATCTTCCACAGCTTGAGTTGCCCACAGAAACCTAGTATCACCTGCCCCAAATTTTCCAATGCCAAGGATAGGTCAAGGTTCATCTCTCCTCTTTGATCTTTCTTGACACTTACAGTTGTTCCTAAACTCTGCTTCCTCGCCAGTCTTGGAATGTGTCAAGAGCACTAGCGCCTCTGTTCTGCCCAGCTGAGGTTATGACTTTTTCAACTTGACTACTCGCAGCTTGTTTCATGCAAGTATCCTGTCTTCCTAGGAAAACTGCAAGCTCCGTGGAGTCTAGAACCGGGTCATGTAGTTCTTTGGTTTGTGACATGGTTGGTGTACCCCTCATGGTTCTGAATACATAGAAAATGTTCAAATTTCTGGAGTTGCACTAAGCTGAACAAAATTAAAAAGAGGCTATAACAAAACATAAAGCCACTGGGCACTCATCAGGAAAATGGTTAGTGGCCTCCAATTTCAGATGAGTAATGCCTAGGATGAGTCCAAGGTGTGTGCCAGAATGACAAATGAGCCAGTACCTGTTATAACAGGTAGGCTGATGGCAGTGCAGAGCTCTGAATTGAGCAGTCCGAATGTGAAGAGGAAAAGGAAGGAAAGTCCATTATTTGCACCAAGATTCAATACAAAACCACAGGCCAGGCCAAGCTGCAAAATGACAAAGATCCCTAAGATCAGCAGGCAGGTTCACATGACTTGCTGTTTGTCAGTCCATTCTTGCTATTTTACATCTCCATGATCATTCAGTTTTCAAATGACACCTAATTTTACTTCAATCGCCACCTTTGTTAAAGCAAAAAATAAATCCCCAGTTTGTCTGATGGAAAGAAGTCAGTCTGAAGAAGCATTGGGAGAATAAATAAATAAATAAACATGACTGCAAGTACAAACCATATTTCAATTGTAACCTTATATGTTAATGGCCTAAATTCACCAATCAAGAGACATAGGCTAGTAACCTGGATTAAAAAAACAAATCCAACAATATGCTGCCTTCAGGAGACGCATATGATAGGAAAAGACATACACAGGCTGAAGGTGAAAGGTTGGGAAAAATCATACCACTCACATGGCCCTCAGAAGCAAGCAGGAGTGGCCATCCTCATATCGAATAAAATCAACTTCAAACCTAAGTTAATCAAAAGGGATAAAGAAGGACACTATATACTGTTAAAAGGAACCATCCACCAACAAGACATAACAATTATCAATTTGTATGCACCAAACAATGGTGCTGCAACGTTCATAAAACAAACTCTCCTCAAGTTCAAGAGTCAAATAGACCACAACACAATAATTATGGGTGACTTCAACACACCACTCTCTCCATTGGACAGATCCTCCAGACAAAAGCTGAATAAAGAAACTATAGAACTCAATAACACAATCAATAACCTAGACTTAACTGACATATATAGAATATATCAACCATCATCAAGTGGATACACGTTCTTCTCAGCAGCACATGGATCCTACTCAAAGATAGACCATATATTATGCCATAGGGCAACTCTTAGTAAATATAAAGGTGTGGAGATAATACCATGCACCATATCTGATCATAATGGAATGAAACTGGAAATCAATGATAAAAGAAGGAAGGAAAAATCCTGCATCACCTGGAAAATGAACAATATGTTACTGAATGATCAATGGGTTACAGAAGACATAAAGGAGGAAATTAAAAAATTCTTAGAGATAAATGACAATACAGACACGACATACCAGAATCTATGGGACACAATGAAAGCAGTTTTAAGAGGGAAATTCATTTCCTGGAGTTCTTTCCTCAAAAAAAGAAAAAAACAACAAATAAATGAACTCACACTACACCTCCAAACCCTAGAAAAGGAAGAGCAAAACATCAACAAATGTAGTAGAAGACAAGAAATAATTAAAATCAGAGCAGAAATCAATGAAATTGAAACAAAAAAAACCATTGAAAAAAATTGATAAAACTAAAAGTTGGTTCTTTGAAAAAATAAAAAAGATCGACAGGCCTTTAGCCATGCTAACGAAGAGAAGAAGAGAGAGAACTCAAATTACTAACATACGGGATGAAAAAGGCAATATCACAACAGACACTACAGAAATACAGAAGATAATTAGAAAGTATTTTGAAACCCTATATTCCAATAAAATAGAAGATAGTGAAGATATCGATAAATTTCTTAAGTCATACGATCTGCCCAGATTGAGTCAGGAAGACACACACAATTTAAACAGACCAATAACAAAGGAAGAAATAGAAGAAGCCATCAAAAGACTACCAACCAAGAAAAGCCCTGGACCGGATGGGTATACAGCGGAGTTTTACAAAACCTTCAAAGAAGAATTAATACCAATACTTTTCAAGCTATTTCAAGAAATAGAAAAAGAAGGAGCTCTTCCAAATTCATTCTATGAGGCCAACATCACCCTGATACTGAAACAAGACAAAGACACTTCAAAGAAAGAAAACTACAGACCAATATCTCTAATGAACTTGGATGCAAAAATTCTGAATAAAATTCTGGCGAATCGAATACAAAAGCATATCAAAAAAATTGTGCACCATGATCAAGTAGGATTCATCCCTGGGATGCAAGGTTGGTTCAATATACAGAAATCAATAAATGCTATTCACCACATCAATAGACTTAAAGATAAGAACCATATGATCATCTCGATAGATGCAGAAAAAGCATTCGACAAAGTACAGCATCCCTTTATGTTCAAAACACTAGAAAAACTAGGGATAACAGGAACTTACCTCAACATTGTAAAAGCTATATATGCTAAACCTCAGGCTAGTATCATCCTAAATGGAGAAAAACTGAAGGCATTCCCTCTAAAATCTGGAACAAGACAGGGATGCCCTCTCTCACCACTTCTATTCAATTTAGTTCTTGAAATACTAGCCAGAGCAATTAGACAGACAAAAGAAATTAAAGGCATAAAAATAGGAAAAGAAGAGCTTAAATTATCACTATTTGCAGATGATATGATAATATATCTAACAGACCCAAAAGGGTCTACAAAGAAACTGCTAGAGTTAATAAATGAATTCAGCAAAGTGGCAGGATATAAAATCAACACGCATAAATCAAAGGCATTCCTGTATATCAGCAACAAAACTTTTGAAATGGAAATGAGGAAAACCACTCCATTCACAATATCCTCAAAGAAAATAAGATACTTGGGAATCAACCTAACAAAAGAGGTGAAAGATTTATACAATGAAAACTACAGAACCCTAAAGAGAGAGATAGAAGAAGATCTTAGAAGATGGAAAAATGTACCCTGTTCATGGATAGGCAGAACTAATATCATCAAAATGGCGATATTACCCAAAGTTCTCTACAGGTTTAATGCGATGCCAATCAAAATCCCAACGGCATTTCTTGTAGAAATAGATAAAGCAATCATGAAATTCATATGGAAAAACAAAAGACCCAGACTAGCAAAAGCAATTCTAAGCAGGAAGTGTGAATCTGGAGGTATAGCGATACCAGATTTCAAACTGTACTACAGAGCAATAGTAACAAAAACAGCATGGTACTGGTACCAAAACAGGCAGGTAGACCAATGGTACAGAATAGAGAACACAGAGACCAATCCACAAAATTACAACTTTTTTATATTTGATAAAGGGGCTAAAAGCATGCAATGGAGGAAGGATAGCATCTTCAACAAATGGTGCTGGGAAAACTGGAAATCCATATGCAACAAAATGAAGCTGAACCCCTTTCTCTCGCCGTGCACAAAAGTTAACTCAAAATGGATCAAGGAGCTTGATATCAAATCAGAGACTCTGCGCCTGATAGAAGAAAAAGTTGGCTCCGATCTACATATTGTGGGGTCGGGCTCCAAATTCCTTAATAGGACGCCCATAGCCCAAGAGTTAATAACAAGAATAAACAAATGGGACTTACTTAAACTAAAAAGTTTTTTCTCAGCAAGAGAAACAATAAGAGAGATAAATAGAGAGCCTACATCCTGGGAACAAATTTTTACCCCTCACACTTCAGATAGAGCCCTAATATCCAGAATACACAAAGAACTCAAAAAATTAAACAATAAGATAACAAATAACCCAATCAACAAATGGGCCAAGGACCTGAACAGACACTTCTCAGAGGAGGACATACAGTCAATCAACAAGTACATGAAAAAATGCTCACCATCTCTAGCAGTCAGAGAAATGCAAATCAAAACCACCCTAAGATACTATCTTACTCCAGTAAGATTGGCAGCCATTATGAAGTCAAACAACAATAAGTGCTGGCGAGGATGTGGGGAAAAGGGTACACTTGTACATTGCTTTGGGACTGCAAAGTGGTGAGGCCAATTTGGAAAGCAGTATGGAGATTCCTGGGAAAGCTGGGAATGGATACACCATTTGACCCAGCTATCACCCTTCTCGGACTATTCCCTGAGGATCTTAAAAGAGCGTACTCTAGGGATACTGCCACATCAATGATCATAGCAGCACAATTCACAATAGCTAGACTGTGGAACCAACCTAGATGCCCTTCAATAGATGAATGGATAAAAAAAAAATGTGGCATTTATACACAATGGAGTATTATGCAGCACTAAAAAATGACAAAATCATGGAATTTGCAGGGAAATGGATGGCATTAGAGCAGATTATGCTAAGCGAAGCTAGCCAATCCTTAAAAAACAAATGCCAAATGTCTTCCTTGATATAAAGAGAGCAACTAAGAACAGAACAGGGAGGAAGAGCATGAGGAAAAGATTAACATTAAACAGAGACGAGTGGGGGGAGAGAGAAGGGAAATCGTATGGAAATGGTAGGAGACCCTCAATGTTACACAAAATTACATATAAGAGGTTGTGAGAGGAAGGGGGGGGTGGAAACAAGGGAGAGAATTGAACAACAGCAGATGAGGTAGAGAGGGAAGATGGGAGGGGAGGGGAGGGGGGATAGTAGGGGATAGGAAAGGCAGCAGAATACAACAGTCACTAATATGCCAGTATGTAAAAATGTGAATGTGTAACCGATGTGATTCTGCAATCTGTATTTGGGGTAAAAATGGGAGTTCATAACCCACTTGAGTCAAATGTATGAAAGATGATATGTCATGAGCTTTGTAATGTTTTGAACAACCAATAATAAATAAATAAATAAATAAATGTCAACTTTAAAAAAAAAAAAAAAAAGAAGCATTGGGAGGTAAATTGACAGCCCTGCAGTTCCCAATCTGCTCCCTGGAATTAGAACTAGGCTTCCCTGTCCTCTCATAAACATATGTGAACTCCAAGAAGACCATTTATTTTGATGACCTCCCAGGCAGATGTTAACAAAAAGAAATTTCCTGGCCACGTTATAAATGGGAGAAATCAGCAACCTGAGAAAAGATTGAGTTCACAAGAGTGTACAGTGTGAGGCTAATGGTGGAAATGTCTAGAGTCAGTATCTGAGATAGGAAGAACTCCAGAAACCACCCACTCAACTGCTGATGTGACAGGCCAGAAGCCTGAGGGCCCAGAAGGTTGCATGACCTCCCCAAGGTCACACAATCTGATAACTGCTTCTGGAGCTGAGGCTCCAATCTCCTACTCCCAGTCCTCCAGGATCCAAGAAAAGAATGCAAAGAATAAAAAAGCAAAGTATAAACTTTGTGGTTACACTTGGGGGAGCAGGACATCCTTGGAGAGTTCTCAGTGAACTGCAAAAGAAACATCCCACAGGACAACTGAAGTCTATTAAGTACTCATAGTTGCCAAAAACCCACACAGTGCCCACCAGACCCAGCATATCTGCTTGCTAGGGCATCTACAACTATGGACTGGGAGGCTTAGACAACAGAAATCCCTGTTCTCACAGTCTAAAGGCAGGAAGTCAGAGATTGAGGTGTGGGCAGGGTTGGTGTCTTCTGAGGCCTCTCTCCTGGCTCATACATGGCGCCTCACCCTGGGTCTCCACACACAGTCTTCCTTGTGTACACCCGTATCCTATTCTCCTCTTCTAAGAAGGACACTTATTAAGACCCATGCTAATGACCTCATTTTAATTACCTCCTTAAAATCTCTACCTGCAAATACATTCCTAGTTACTACAGGTTAGGACTTTAACATATGAATTTGGAGAGGACCCAATTCAATCCGTAGTCCTCCATACCATTTTCTTCTGGATGTAGAGTGGGAAGTTGTCAAATTCTCCTCCCTGAAGAGAGATTGGATAAGACTAGTAGGACTCTGACCTAGAACTACAGTGGGATTGGGATCCCTCAGTCCAACAACCAGGCTAGGACACAAGAGTCACAGCCAGCCATCTAGGAGCTGCTGTTCTAGAACATTCCGGGCACTCTTGTCATTCTCCAAGGATCTCCGTATACACAAGTACATAATAAACAAAGGACTTTCTAGAAGAAGTGGGCTTTCAATATTACTCCATTCATGAAGAACAGAACTTCTGGGTTAAAGAATGAGAGGCAATTGTGAAGGAAATGAAGGTTCCACTGCTTGTCTGACCTCGTCCTAAGCAGCAGCCTTGGGTCCTCAGGCTGGTCAGGCTGCTGCCAACACAGGCACCCAGCCTGCACTTAGCTGGGTGAGCTGGGGCGGGGCAGCCCCTCCTTCTGGGTTCACACTCTCTTCAGATTCTTCACACATCTGTAGCAGCTTCCTGCAGACAGAAATCTGTTGGTGCCTGCCTATGTTTGGAAAGCCACCAAAGCAAAAAGAGCATCCAAATTTGTAGGAAAGCTGTTTCAAATCTGCAAAATAGTCTTCAATTCTGTAAAAGGGGGGGGGGGAGAGCCATAAAGATGACACAGAAATTGTATTACTCAGGGAAAATTGTGTGTTTTTAAAATGCAAGGAATGGGAGCTGTGTTGTGAATTATGTCCCACAATTGGGGGAAGAAGAACTGATGCGTACAAGAGGCCAACTAAGTAAAAACAAAACAAATAAAAACTCATCTTCCCTCCTGTCAAGGGACTTGCAACATGGACAGGTTTGCCTGGCTCCCGCTGGGACAACAAACATCAAGAGAACATCAAAAACACTTCTCAAACCTTGCCTAACCCACTTGACCGTTTGCAAATGAGCCTTGCCTGCCGACAGATGTCCAGCTTTCTATGAAAAGGATGAAACTGGTTACTCTATTGACTTCTTGGTCATGTTTGTCATAGCCTCTTGGTCCACGGTTGTTAGAGGGACTGGACATCCTTGGACACAAAGCTCAAGGTCGAGAACCACCCACACCTTTTGTCTTCATGCCCCTGTGCAGCTATGGGCTTCCTTAACAAGGTTGGGGGAGCAGAGCTTGAGGGCTCCTTTGCTTCTGGATGATTATTCAGCATTAGCCAGTCTCCAGGGCCTCTCAGGGGCCACCAAGCACTGTCTTTATGGAAAGCGCAGCATATTCAAGATAGGAAGTAGCTCCCCATGGTTGTTTTACTTAAGGAACATTTTGCTTTAACTAAGGTGAAATTTTTCTTCTTTATTTTTAAATATTTTTTTTAGTTGTAGATGGACACAATATCTTTATTTATTTTTATGTGGTGCTGAGGATTGAACCCAGCGCCTAACGCATGCGAGGCAAGTGTTTTACCACTGAGCTACAATCCCAACCCAAAATTTTCTTCTTAATGTCCAACCACACATGAACTCAAAATAGGTCCAAGTTAACCAAGCACATGCTGGATAGGAATTTTAAAAATGGAAAGGACAAAACAGAGCATTCCTAAATAAGCAGACAAAAAAAAATGCTGTGTTCTTATATTTGTAAGGACTTAGCAGATACATAATCATAAAATGTGAGTAAGTAAATGCTCCTGAGGAGCGTGTTCCATGCTGGTCCCCAGACTCAGTGGGAACCAGGAAGGCCATAGGCCCTTCATCCCCTCCCAGGGCTCTTCCCAGAAGCCATTCCACACACCACACAGGGGTGTGCAGATTCAGCCTTATTTCTTGAATGTGAGATTGCTAGAATGTCAGTGATGATACTTAATATTACATTGGTTTAATAAAAAGGGTTAGTTTTCCCCCATATAATCAAAATGAAACTTGACACCCTGACAAAGAAAATCCAAAGAGTTCCAGTAATATCCATCCAATTAGACATCCCGTGACACAACTGGCTTTCATAATAAAGGAACGCTAATTGTTCTGTAGAAGAACAAGGTATATAAACACTCATTGGCAGAAACTTCCAGTTCATTTTTCAGTTGGTAATGAAAGGCTGCCCACTGGCCAAATTTAGGATGTTATTATCCTAATCAGGATAAAGGCCCAGAACTGTCACACAATAGCCTCAAGGAATAAGCAGGGTAGTATGAGCCAACTCAACCTGCTAGGATAGTGAATTGAAGTAGAGACCCGGATATGGGAGAAGTTTAAATGAAACTTCCACAGCCTGGATGAGGAAAGGAAGCCCCAGCCCTGGGCAGGAACAGGTTGGTAGAACATTCTACCTGGGCCACACTTCTTGCTGCACCCAGCACCCAACCCCAGCCCCCAGGGCATGCAGATGAGAGAGACAACCCAGCTCTGCCCTGCCCTTGTGGAGGTGACGGGGCTGGGAAGAGTTGATTAATGTCCATGGAACTATCAGAAAGTAACCCAGGCTGTGTGTGAAGCAACGCTGGGAAGGTTCTGACCAGACAGGACAGAAATGCAGAAAGGGCAGTACTGGGGTGGGCTGGGTTAGCCAGAGCTCACAGAGGGAGGACTTAATCCAGTGCTTAGGGGACCTTAGAAGAGGACATCCTGAAACAGGGAAGAGCATCCAGAATAGGAGAAGGGGAAAAGGAAGAAAGAAGATATCTTTATAAAATGAAGCCACCTCTTAAAAGTTTTTTGTCCTGAGTTATTAATTACAGAAAGCTCTTGAGGGCCTGGTGTGTTTGCACACTTTCTCTTTTTCACAACTTTTTCACAACTGTGAAACCAAAGGGCATCACCTTGCAAATCAGCATGTTTGAGGTGGCCTACAGTCATTCACACTTATCACTGGCAAATTTGGGTGACTCACACCACAACCTCTGATAGGCAGGAAGATTGGGTACAAGAGAATCATGATTCATTCTTCCTCACACTAGAAACCAGGTTCCCTGGCATGGCAGACAGCCTGACTTCTCCAGGGCAGTTGACAAAGGACTTCTGGTGGGTTTAATGAACTTGTTCAACCTGCCTTCACCTGAAGGCTGCTGGGACTTACTACAGAAGACCCAGCTGAGGAGGAGGGTGACTTGTCAACCCCAGGGAATCTGAGAATGAGGCATCAAAGCCAGAATTCATTCCACCCTTTACCCACCTTCCATAGAACCTCTTTCTGGAATGTCTCATAGGTTCAAAATGTCTTAGAAAGTTGACTACATGAATGGGCTTTATAAATTGCCTCTATGTATTACAGATAAGGGAATAAATCTTAAGAAGTTGAATGATCTACTCAAGGTCACAGAGACAGTTCTATCAGACAGGATGCCTACCAGACAAGATGCCTACCAGACTGGAACCCAAGCTTCCTGGATCTGAGTCAAGGCTCCCTCAACCACACCTGGTAATATTAATAAGATTTGCCCAGGAATGGGCAAACTATTTCTATAAAGGACCAGAAAATAAATATTTTGGGCTTTGCAGTCCATATGTACTCAACTGCACCCATTCAACTAGGCCTTTATAGCTTGAAAGCAGTCTTAGACAATACGTGAACAAAAGGGTGTGCCTGTTGCAATAAAATTTTATTTACAATAATAGGAGGCTGGCAGGGTTTGGCCCACCAGCTACAGTTTGTCAACCTCTGAAGAAAAATGTGGATCATTTTTTTGGTCACTTACAATATTTCAAAATCTGTGCCAGGCAGTTTGGAGGCATTTTCTCATTCTAGACAATCCTAGGAGAACATTATTCCCACAGCTCCACGGACATGAAAGCTGAGACTCAGCACTATCCACAGCTGGGAAGCTGGAAGCTGGAAGCTAGAGACTGGAAGCTGGTAATTGGCAGGGCTGTAAGTCTAACTTAGATCTTAATAATTCCAATTCCAGGCTAGTCAACAATAGACTGTAATATCTCCCAGAGGCACCGAAACCTTTCTGGTTTGGGTTTTGGTTTTGGTTTTGGTTTTGGATGTTTAATGAACTTCCTTTGAAGACTGCTCCTATCTAGGGCCATACTAAGTGATCAAGAATCCCAATTTGCCTGAAACTGAGGAGTCTCCCAAATTGCAGGACTTTCAGTGATGAAATCTGGAGTCCCAGACAACCTGGATAATTGGTCACCCTGCCATCAGACATTTTTTATGACATGCTTAGGACTTGTTCAACTGAACACAGTAAAGAAGACACCGGTGACTGCCTCAGTTAAGATTTGAACTGAAGCCCTGTGACTCAAGTGGAGCAGAGCTCAAGAGAGCAAAGACACATTACAGAATAAACCCAGAGGAAATGGATATTAGAAAGGGAGGGATGGGTAATTTCTCTCAAGAGGCCAAGTAGAAGTCATATTTATGCTTCCTGGTTGGTCCCATCCATATTTTTTCTCTGTTTCTCCTCTCTTAACCTCACTTGATCTTCCAGAGTCCTCTAAAGACTACTACCCCCCTTTCTGGGGTCCACACAATCCTATTTGCACACTGGTCGAATAGGGAAGTAGAATTCCCTGGAAAGGCTGTCATGGCAGACGCCAGCTAGAGCTTCGGTATGTGTCTAAAACACATTTGGGCCCATTGCCTACTTCTTCAAGATGTCCCAATCCAGTCTACTTCCTCTGGAAATCTTTTCCCCCTTCCTCTCCCTCAACTCACTCTCTCTCTCTCTCTCTCTCTCTCTCTCCTCCCTCTATCACTCTGGATATGGCTCCCATAGACTGTGATGTTCTCGTGAGCATATAATTACCAGTTTGGCTTGTCTATATGCCTAGTCAGACCTTAAGCTCAGTGTCAGCCACTCCTGTCCCTGGTGCCTATTTAAAGAACATGTCAAAAATAAGTCTTCATTGAAAAGGCAGTGCATTAGTTCAAGAGGAAGATAATGGTATTCTTATCAGATTTTTAGGACACAGTGAATACCCCATATACATTTTGGGAATAAATGGATGGATATAGGCCTGATCATCCTGAACCCATAATGGGTACATTTTTTGAACTTCTCTCCATAGATTGGTCTAGTATATTTTGGTCATCCTGGCCCTTTAAGATGGGGCCCTCCACTCCTCAGAACAACTGGGCAAGACAAATAAATAAAACACATCTAAATTGGAAGGAAAAAGTAAAACTGTATCCAGAGATGACATGATTTTATCATGTCATGATCTTGTAAAAAGAAAATTGAAAGAAATCAAGTTAAAAAAAACTATTAGGAATAATTAATAAGTTCAGCAAGGTTATAGGATATGAGATCAATATGCAGAAATCAATTCTATTTCTACATAAGTGTGATAAATAACCTCAAAATTAAATTTAGAAAAACAATTTATTCATGATGACATCAAAAAGAATAAAATACTTAGGAATAAAATTAACAAAAGAACTACAAAAATTTTATTCTACTCTGAAAACTACAAAGCAGTGCTGAAAGAAATTAAAGATCTAAATCAATGAAAAGCATCCACTGTTTATGAATCTGTAGACAACACTGGTACAATGGCAAAATTCCCCAAACTGACCTACAAATTCAACAAAAAACTAATCAGAATCCTTTCTGACTTCTTTATAGAAATTGACAAGATGATTGTAAAATTCACATAGAGTTTCAAGGGACGCCAAGTAGGCAAAGCAATCCTGGAAAAGACCAAATTGGGAGGAGTTACATTCCCTGATTTCAAAACTTATACAAAGCAGCAGTGAAGACAGTGTGATAACTAGCACAAAGATAGATGTGTAGATCAATGAAATAAAACTAAAATTAAGAGTCCAGAAATAAACCCATACACCTATGGCCAACTAATTTTCTACAGAGGTACCAAGATATTAGATGGTGAAAGAATAGTCCTTTGGACAAATGGTTCTGGGTAGGCACAGGCAAAAGAATACAGTTGAATCCTTATCCTCACACCATATGCAAAATTTAGCTCAACTGGTCATTAAGGAAATGCAAATCAAAATGACAATGAAACACTGCTTAATACCCATGAGGATGCCTATAATAATTTTTTTCCAGTACTAGGGATCGAACCCAGAACCCAGAGGCATTCTACCACTGAGCAACATCCCCAGCCCTTTTTAATTTTTATTTCAAGAGAGGGTCTCACTAACTTTCCAAGGTTGGCTTGACACTTGCGATCCTCTTGCCTCAGTTCCCAGAGTAGCTAGTATTATAAGCATGCACCACTATGCCCAACTATAATAAATTTTTAAAAACAGAAAAAAATAAGTCTTAACAAAGATGTAGAGAAATTAGAACTTTCATGCATGGCTGGCAAGAATGGAAAATGAAGCAACTGCTATGAAAACAGTCTGGCAGTTCCTCAAGACATTAAACAGAATTACCATGATGTACCACCTTGCCACAGGCCCAAAAGCAACACAGCCAAATGACTATGGACTGAATCTTCTGAAACTGTGAGCCAAAATAAAGTTTTCCTATCTCTAAGTTTATTAGCTCAGGTATTTCATCACAGTTACAGAAAGCTGACTATTATGATATATAATTAATATAATTCATCCATAAAAAAGAAATGAAGTACTAATAGATGCTATAATTTGGAAGATCCTCAAAACATTATGCTAACTGAAAGAAACCGAATGCAAAAGGTAATACGCTGTAAAACTCCTTTATATTAAAATCCAGAAAAAGAAAATCCATAGAGACAGAAATCAACTAGTAGTTTTTCAGGAGCAGGGGCTAATAGAGAGTAGTTTTTCGATGAAATGGGTTGTTCTTGGGTGGTGAAAGTTTTGAAACCAAAGAGAGGTGATGGTTTCACAACATTATAAATGTACTAAATGTCACTGAATTATACACATTAAATTGTATGTTATGTGAATTTTGTCTCAAATTTTTTAAAGTTAATTCAAAATGGATCGAAGACCTAAATTTAAGAACTAAAACTATAAAATTCTTAGCAAAAATAAATAAATAAATAGGGGCAAATATTTACAACACTGTGATTTGGCAAAAAAAAAAAAAAACAATTCTGGGTATGGCATGAGCAAATACATATAATATAATATACATATACAACAAATACATAAATTGGACTCCATCACAATTAAAAACTTTAATGCTTCAAAGTTCAACATCAAGAAAATGAAAAGACTACCCATAAAATGAAAAAAAATACTTGCAAATCATAACCTGGTACAGGAATAGTACCTAGAATATATAAAGAACTTTTACAACTTCACAGACAAAAAAGAACAAGCATTAGCTAGAAAATGTGGAGCAACTAAAATTCTAATATATTGATTGTGAAAATACAAAATGGTAGGTACTTATGCTGTGGAAAACAGTCTGGCAGTGTCCCAAATGATTAAATGTGGAGTTATCATATTCAACTAGGTCTATGCCCAAGAGAAATGAAAATGTACCTCCTCACAAAAATCTTGCAGACAAATAATTAATGCAACATTATCATAGTAGCCAAAAGGTAAAAAAAAAAACAACCTGAATGGCCAATGAGTGGATTAAACAAAATGTAGCATATACATACAATGGAGTAATATTCCACCATAGCAAGAAATGAAGTACTGATACATGCTGCAACACGGGTGACCCTTGAAAACATACCAAGTGAAAGAAGTCAGACACAAAGACCACATATTATGATTCCGTTCATGTGAAAGGCCTGTATAGGGAAATCATAGAGACAGAAACTACATCCGTGGTTGTTTGAAGCTGAGGTGGGGATGGGAAGAGGGGGTGATAGCAACAGGGTATGGGATTTATGTTTGATGTAATGAAATTTTATCAGATTGACTGATGATGATTGCACAACCCTGTGTATACACTGAAGTCCAGTGAATTGTACATTTTAAATGGGTGAATTGTATGGTTCATGAATTATATCTCAATAAAACTGTTTTACAAAAAAATATATATATCCACCAAATCCATTCCTCTCCCAAGCTTCCATACATCCACACAAAGCCATGTTGTCTTCAGAGCAACACCTGACACTTCTTAAAATTGGGTCAGCCCATTCTCTGACCTTGGGGTCCTTATTTGAGATTTCTGGGCCCTTTTGACAGTTAGAGGTAATTGGCCATTTACACACAGGGCAAAGTAGTACTTTGGTAATTACTAAAGCCACAGTACTGAATCACGGGGAGTTTGGAGTTTGGAAAAACACATCAACCACCCAACAGCCAGGGTCCCATGAAAAGAGGCTTCAGCTTCTGATCATCTCAAGCACATTCCTAGCACACTCCACCCGTTTCTAGCTTCTCCTTCCCTGTTTTGGCAAATTTCCCTTCCTCCCCCTACCCCACCCCAACGGACTCTGGACTCTGAAGAAAAAGAGCTTATGCCAACCATCTACTTTCCACCCAGCCCAACTGCCTGCAGCCCCAGCTCACACACCAAGACAACTGACCCTTCTGATTGGAGTTAAAAGCTTTGTGTTGTGTGTGCTAACAAGTTGGTGGGATGGGGGGGGGGGGGGTTTGCCTCTTTCCTCCAGCTCCGATTACCTGGTTTCCGAGTGGGCCAACTCTGGGAGAAACCCTTCCAATCAATGCCTCCAGTTGAGGTCTAAATGTCCGTACTTCTCTCTCTCCAGAGGAATAAGAAACAGACCAGAGGAAAAACATGTTGCAACACAGTTATTACATTAGTTCTTTATAACCAAGGTCTCCAGGCTGGGGTGGAGTGAGAGATGAAAGTTTTCATATTTAGTGAATAAATGCCTTGCAGTTCTCTTTGGTTTTTCTTAACTATAAATATGTAGCAAATGTGCTTTGTCCTCCATGTGACTCCCCTCTTGTGAAAGCCATTTCACAGATCCAGAAAGGGAGGCAGCAAGGAACCTGATAACTTCTTGACTCCCAAACAAATTCTTGGGCTACAACTTTCACCATCAAGTTTACCTCCCACCTTTCTTTGAATGCTCTTTCTAGACTCTTCCATTCCCACTCCAGTCCATGCTTTTCCAGGCCAATCACTACTTCTGTCCAAACCTCTTTCTCCATGATGTGGCCACCAAAACACAGCCCATCCGGATTCTTTTTTTTTTTTTTTTTCTTTTTCGGTACTGGGGATTGAACTCAGGGGCATTTGACCACTGAACCACATCCCAGCCCTATTTTTGTATTTTATTTAGAGACAGGGTCTCACTGAGTTACTTAGCACCTCACTTCTGCTGAGACTGGCTTTGAACTCGAGATCCTCCTACCTCAGACTCTTGAGCTACTGGGATTACAGGCGTGCACCACCGCACCTGGCCATCTTGATTATTACTTTTCTGGAACATACAAATTCAAGACACTAATTATATTGTATCAGATTCTCTAATTGTTTTCATGAGGATGGAGTGCCCTGCCAGAGTAGTGGTCTGTCAGATTTAAATTTTAGGGTAATTTTTTCCTTCTTTTTTTTTTAAGAGAGAGAGAATTTTTTTTTTAATTTTCTAGTTTTCGGTGGACACAACATCTTTATTTTTATGTGGTGCTGAGGATTGAACCCAGCGCCCTGCGCATGCCAGACGAGCAAGCTACCACTTGAGCCACATCCCCAGCCCTCCTTCCTTTTTATAGAAGGATAATTATCAGCTTCCTCAAGACATTGGCCATGACATGAGGTAAAATAGCCTAAATTGGTATAGTCATTATGAAAAACAGTATGGAGATTCCACAAAAAATTAAAAATGAACTGGGCATGGTGGCACATACATGCCTATAATCCCAGTTATGAGGGTGGCTGAGGCAGGAGGATTGCAATTTCAAGGCCAGCCTAGGCAACTTAGGGAGAACTTGTTTCAAAATTAGAAGGGCCAGGATGTTGCTCAGTTACACTGAGTTCAATCCCCAGTACCCCTCAAAAAAAAAAATTGAAAGTAGAACTACTCAGCAAATCCCACTTTTGGATATATATCCAAAGGAAATGAAGTCAGTATATCATAAGAACATCTGCACCCCCATGTTTATCACAGAACTAAAGCAAAGATACGGAATCAAACTAAATTCCTATCCTATGATTAGATTTTAAAAATGTGGTGCATATACACAGTGGGCTACTGTCCACCCATAAAAAGGATGAAATCCCACAACATGGAGAACGTTATGTTCAATGAAATAAGCCAGGCATAGTACCACACAAGCTCACTTATATGTGGCAGCTGAAAAAGTTGATCCCATAGAAGTTAAGAATCAAATAGCATTTACCAGAGCTGGGGAGAGTAAGGGAGATAGGGAGATTGAGAACAGGTTGGTCAACAGGTGTAATATTCTAGTTAGAGGAATAAGTTCTGGCTCTCTATGGCACAGTAGGGTGTCTAAAGCTAACAATAATGCACTGTGTATTTCAGATAGCTAGAAGAGAAGGTTTCCAACACTCTCACAACATAGAAATAACAAATGTTTAAGGTGGATGGATATGCTAATGACCCTGATTTGATCATTACCCAATGTATACATGTATCAAAACACATATTGTAGAACAAATAAAAAAAGAAAAATCACACATTGTACTCCATTGTACAATTATTATATCAATAAAAAAATGTATTTAAAAATTTTTTGAAGAGGCGCATTAAAAAGAACCATCAGAAACCCAGATCAGAACAGAGCAGGTGGAGGAAGATAACTGAAAGGCAGAGGAGAAACATGAGTACCTGAAAGAACACCAATGAGAAGCAAGATATTTTCTAAACCAGAACTCCCAAAATGCTCAGAAACTGGAGAGAAATCACACGACAGATGCCATCGTACACACCTGTAATCTCAGCAACTAGAGAGGCTGAAGCAGGAGGAACGCAAGTTCAAAGCCAGTCTCAGCAACGTAGCAAGGCTATAAGCAATTCAGTGAGACCCTGTCTCTAAATAAAATATTTTAAAAAGGGCTGGGGATGTGGTTCAGTGGTTAAGTGCCCCTGGGTTCAATCCCCACTACAAAAAAAAAATCATAAAAGGGAGAACAGATGTGAAACTAAAGCAGGGAGGTTGATTCAAAGTCCATAAATGGCTCCCTTTAGGTTGAAACTGACCCCTTCTTCAGGCAGATATAAGATGACAACAATCCTTCCCAGGAAATTTAGTCTCTAAACCCCAGAACCCTCAGAATGGAGTGAGTGAAATGCACACCCCAAACCAGGGAGCTAAAAGAAAGTCCACACACTGAACCAGAGTGAGATCCTCAGCCCTGCCAACAGCCTGCATTATAACCCCGGGCAAGGGTCTGAGTGATTGACAACGTGTCTAACTTGGCACATTGAAAGTGTGAGAAGCACATGCTCTGTTATTGAAACGTAACTCAGGAGAACAGGCATCTGAACACAAAGCACCAGGACAGAAGAATGAGCTTGTTCCCTGACATGATTTGAAGTTGACAGGAGAGGGGGCCTCTGCTGATTGCTAGCTTCAGAGCCACTTCAACTCCAGCTGAACGAACTTGAAGACAAGAGGATTCATCTTTTGGGAAAACTGTCAAGCAGATACAACTGGCCTTTACAGGCAGCAAATGTCTTCTTAAATATTCCCAGATGCAGGAAGGGAAATGGGGCATCCAAATGGTTCACCTTGTTCTTAGGATAAAGCCCTTCTGTGTCCTGACCCCTCAGCCCACCTCTAACCCTTGAAGCCTTCACAATTTCCAACACCAGCTAAATCCTTTAGCTCCTCCCACACACCCGTCTCCTGGCCTTCGTCCATCTCTTCACCCCTCACCCTACTTATTCAAAACCATCTAGATGCAAAGATGAACTGCTGCTTCTGGGGTGGAGTGTAGAGAAAGCTGGAGAAAATGATGGTTCTCGGAAAATAGAAGTTTGTATGTCTAACTTCACACCTTTCAAGCTTCAGCCCACTAGAAAGCTTTTCTCTGTCCTCTCCTGCCTTTCAGCATGCCTTCTCTGAGGTGCCTCCGGTCAACTTGTCCATGCCAAGAAAGGAGCTCCTCCTCCTGCCCCTGAAGCTTCCTAGGGGAAGTTGTACAGACTCTGTCTTTCTCTCTGAATCCCAAGTCCCCAGGTGGTGTCTAAGGAGATGGAAGAGGGTTTGAAGTGTCTGTTCAAGCTAGAGAGATCAGTGAGCCCCCACACCCCCGAGACTTCTGGAAGCTGCAACAGAAACACTCAAAAAGGCTCTGAATGACCAGTTGCCCAGCCTATTGATTCTAGTAGAGCCACTGAAGTAGGACAAAGGATGGGAGTGGCCCCATAAAGGTAAAAGAAAGAACCTTTGGGTGTCTGGTGGACTGTGGGCCCCACTATTAAGCCTCAATTCAGTGAGGCAAAAAGCAACAGATAGTAAGTGGTGTGTTCCAACCACCAAGGAACTCAATACTCTAATGCTAATATTGCATTTACTTTCTCTCTCTCTCTCTTTTTTATAATTAGGAATTTTAAAATTTTTTCAACAAGTATTACATGGATTATTTATTTATTTGTGGTAAAATACAAATAACATAATTTCCCACTTTAATCATTTTATATGATACAACTCAGCAGCATTTGGACATTCACAATGTGGTACATCCAGTCACCACCATCTAGTTCCAAAATATTTCCGTTTCCCCGAAAGGAAACTTTATAGCTATTAATTGGAATTTCTCATTCACTCCTCCTCCAGCCCCTAGCAGCCACTGACTTGCTTTCTTTCTCTATGTGTTTAACCATTCTGAATTTAAATTTCATATAAGTAAATCATACAATATGTTGCCTTGCATGTCTGCCTTCTTTTAGTATAATGTTTTTGAGGTTTATTTATGTCATAGTGTGTATTAGCACTTCACCCCTTTATGGTTGAATAATATTCCACTTGGGGGATTATAACATTTTATTTCTTCGTTCATCAGTTAGTAAGATATTTGGGTTGCTTCCAACAGCATTACTTTTGGAATCAGGAAAAAAATTGTTTTATTTGGGTTACAAAATCCCTACTATCCATAAAACAGGAGGAGATTTATGGTCTATCTCTTTCTTCATCCACTGGCCAAAAGCAAATATATTTTCTCAATTCTGACTCAGTTTTTTGTTTGTTTCTTGGTTTAGGATTTTCTAAAAAACTATTTCTGAAATATGAGTGCATCATGTAACCTATGTTTACTTTCACAGTGGTGATTCTTTTTCCTTCCAGTAAAGCTATTGCTTTATTTCATCAAGTAAAAGCCACCAGGGGCTGGGGTTGTGGCTCAGCGGTAGAGTGCTCGCCAACCATGGGTGAGGCACCGGGTTCTATCCTCAGCACCACAGAAAAATAAAATAAAGATATTGTTTCCCACCTATAACTCAAAAAAAATATTTTTTAAAAAAAAGTAAAAGCCACCAACAATGCTAAGACACACCATTATCTTATTTGCCAGGAAGAAAGCAAAACCCCTGGCAATTAAACTATGACACAATGCTTTTCTCCTCTTATGATTTTTCTATTTAAACTTCTTGCAAAAAAATTTTTTTGAAGACGAATCACTATTTTTGGTTTATTTGTTTTTAATCTTATAGATACATACAATACCTCCATTTTGTTTATTTATCCTTATGTGGTGCTGAGGATTGAACCCAGTGCCTCACACCTGTGAGGCAAGTGCTCCACGCTAAGCCACAACCCCAGCCCTAATCACTGGTTTTTATCTTATATCACTCTTGGGCTTACATTCAACTGGGTACAGGTATACCCTATTTGATACTATTGTCCTACTAGTATAATTTTGCTAAAAGGAAGAATAAGAGAGAAAAAGGAAAGAGTGATGTGTCCCAAATGGACCTTTGCTACGAGGTAATTATGGAGTAGGGACTTTGGAGATTCAGAAAGTCTTTTGAGACCACCCAACTCGTTCTCACTCTACAGATAAGAACCTGTGGAGTCAAGTGAGGTTCGGCAACTTACCGCATCTTACTCAGAAGGAAAGCCAATCATTCTGTAGCATGCATGTTCATGTAGGAATACTGCACATCCCATGCTAACAGCTAAGTAAATCATATTACATCTTGCCAAGACAGGTGGTAAAAGACTTGCAAATGATTAAAAAGATGACTGGGTTATAATTGACCTTCATTTTCTTTGAGCTATTTTACCACTATGCAAATTGTCAAAATTGATAATAATGCAAATTCCCTATATTCATAAAAATACAAATGAATTGTATTCAGTGAATGCAACTGATTATTGCCCTCTGGGTATTCCAATTTTGTACCTACTTGTAAATTCATTTCATCACTCTTTATTGTCTTTATATATATAGTTCTTTAAGTTCCCTCTTTGAACCAGTTATAACATCTTACTAGTTCCTTCATTAATTGATGAGAAATAAAATCTTTGACATGCTCATTTTATATGTGTATAAGAGTCATAATTTTACCTTTGAAAAATTATCCTTTAACAATCTGTACAAGAGTATCAGTCATCAAAAATTATATTTATAGAGTTTTTTTGCTTGAATAACAATAAGACAGCTTCAGAAATAAATGTCAAGTGCAGAAAACAGGATATAATATTGAAAAATACAGTGTGGATCAACAATGTCAAAAATACAAAGACAATCTAAGGGAAAGAAGTAAAACAAAAAATGAATAGGGATTGCAAATAGGTACTAAGATTTATTAGTATTTTTTTTCTTGCTTCTTTGTACCATTCTGTACTTGGGACATTTTTACAATGAACATGAATTGCTTTTATAGCCATACACACACACAAAAAAAAAAAAACTTTGAAGAGGAAAGAATAAAATATGTTCTCTACTAAGAGAAAGAACTAAGATACTGAGAAACAGGTAGAGCCGGGCCTAGGAAACAAACAGCACCTGCAAGATAATAAATGACCAAATGCCTCCACAGGGGAGAGAGAACTGGCAGTCTGCCAGGACTGAAGGGCCCCTTGTAGTTCACAGATATTTTATTTTTCCTCTTTATGATGGAAATATGCATGGCTCAGTGTTTGTTCCTAAGAAAACAAATTCTAGACTAATCAGTGTAAAATAAATAAAGATTAAATTTAAATTATATGTTCAGCCTGGAAAAACACCTACATAGGCTTTAATCGCCACAGAGATGCTCATTAGGCAGCTTAGTGAATGCTTATTAACTGTCCCTGTCAGAGATAGGACCAGTGCCTTTTTTTTCCCCAAGAACATTCTGGAACCTTCCAGAATTACACAAACTAGATCAACATTCCAAACCTTGTGTTTAACAGATGTCAGTCACTTGTACAAAAGGACACATGCCATATAAAGGATGATGTTTAAAGCTTAAACTAGGTAATAAAATGAGTTTGTTCATACTCATTTTTATATCTTCCTTTACAATAAAAGTATACGTAAATGTGTTTGTCAGATGCTTTTCTTAGGCCAAAGCTCAGCTCCCTCCCACTTCTTCTGGATCTGACATAAAGCTGCCCTCTCCCAGTTGTCACCACAACATGAAGGGAGAAGGAGAGAAGGCAGCTAATAAGGTGACCCTTTGGAGTTAAACAATCACTCACCTCCTCCATTCATCCCAAACCCTTCTACCTCTGGACAGGGAGGATCAGTGATGGAATCAACAGAAATCATTTTTGGTCAATTAAAGTGACCTGCTACTTTTGCCTAAGTAAAAATTAATTCACAGAAAGATGGAGAAGATTCAAAGTGGGCAGTAATGAGGCTTGGGAGGAAGATATCTGGGAGAACTGGCAGCACTGAGCAAGGTCCCAGTCTGCTGAGAGATCAGGATTCATCCTGAATTTCACTAGGGATACCACTTAAGATATTCATGTTTATATTTTACAACATTTGCTATGGGCTAAATTGTGTCCACCACCCCAAAAAAAAAAAAAAAAAAAAAAAAAAATATATATATATATATATATATATATATATATATATATATATATATGTCAAACCTCAAACCCCAATGTGCTGTATTTGGAATAGCGTTTTAGGAAATATTTGAGATTCAAGAAGGACCATTGGGCAGGGTCTGCAAGCCAGGTAGAGAGCCCTCACCAGAAACTGAACCCTTCCAGAACTTTGATTTTGGAGATTCCAGCCTCTACAACTGTGGGGAAAAATAGATTTCTGTTGTTTAAGCCATGCAGTCAATGTTGTTATGGCAGCCTGAGCTGATGAAGATACCACACCCTAAGTTCTTGAAAAACTTGTAACTTTTTCCAAAAAAAAAAAAAAGTATACACATATCTTATTTCATTTAAGACATACATTCATATGTATCCTTAAAAGAAAACAGTTTTAAATCATTTGATCTTCTAAAATCAAGTAAACTAAGATACTTTATTAAGAATTTAAATATGTACAAGACACACTACGCTCAGCTCTGGAGGTATAAAGTTAAATAAGACAGGGAGATCATGCTGTTGCCTAGTGATAAAACTGCATGTGCACAAAATTTTATTACAAAAATGATGAATGCCATAACTGAAATGTACTGGAGGGCCTGGGGAGTGCAGAGGAAGAAATACAGAACTTGGCCCAGCAAAAACAGTTTCTGGGTTGCAGACAATAAACAGTCAAATTGACTGAGGACGAGAGGTTCTTCCACTTAGAAAGGGGGAGAGGATCTTCTAGGACAAGGGCAGAGCACTTGGCATAGAAGAGAAAGACCAATACTGTGGACCCTGTGGCAATGCATGGCTGATGTGTAGAAGGCAAATGGCCAAAGGGCCGGACATGGGCCTGGAGAGACACGGAGCAGCCTGGTGACTACATCACAGACATCATGAAGCCTGCAGAGACTGGGCCCATGCAAGTCCTCAAATGCTTTTTACCACATTGCTGATTACCTTAGCCACGAGCAGTCCTGTGAGGCCACTGCTTACCCGCTATGGCAAAATATCATTTTGATTTATTAAAGTATAAACTTTGTAATTGTACAGTATTCCCAGGCAGCATTAAAAATTGACCTGGATATGCCATTAAAAAAAAATCTTCTTAGACCCTGAGAGCTCTGAATCCTTCTCTCAAGATCAGCAATTTTATAAAAATAAGGTGTCTAGTCATCTGCTCATGTTGTCCTTCTCCCAGCCTGGCCCTTGTGGCCAGGATTCCCAAGCACTGCTAGGGAAAACCACATCATCATTGATGCCAATAAGATTCCAAGACTTGGGGCTAGGGTTGTGGCTCAGCAGTAGAGCATTTGCCTAGCACATGTGAGGAACTGGATTTGATCCTCAGCACCACATAAAAATAAATAAAATAAGGGTATTGTGTTCAACTACAAGTAAAAAAAAAATACTAAAAAGATTCCAAGACTCCATCCCTGCTGAGCCCTGGCACCATCTTGCATCTCTGCATGGTTTTGCTTAATCATTTCCTCTTCCCTCAACTCCTGTCTCATGCTCGTTCTCTCCCAGGGACTCCTTAAATTCCAAGTCACAGAGAGTTGAGGTTAACAGACCTGAGTTCCTTTGGTTGCTCTGCCCCACCTCCACTACCTGGAATTCCTTCCTGTGAGAGAGACTACAAGGACTTATCTAGATGCCAACTCCTTCTGACCTTGATTAGACCTTATCCATTGGTCTGATTCATGAGTCCATCACTGGCCATTCACTGGGATTTCCACCCTCTCCCTTCGCCCATTCACCCTTTATCCCATCCAGGCTGTTGACACTGTGATCACCTGGGCTGAAAGGAATGGCCTAAATCAGCATTGCTAGCACTGGGAAATTGCATGAGTGATACCCTAGTAGGAACCCAGATATGTCTTCAACTAGGGCTGGGAAGACGGGTCTTCTCAAATAGAAATTAACCCCTGAGCCCCATCCTGGGCTGTCCTACTCCAGCTAGAAACTGGAGCACAGCAAACTGAGTCTAGACTTTGAAAAGTTTAGGAATTCAATTCCTAATGATTCTGCCCCCTGCTCCCCCGCCAAAAAATCAGGATAGCTCCATGAGCCTCAAGTGGGAGATTTGGTTGGGAGATGTGAAGTCCAGGAGCAGAAGACTGTGACTATCAGAGGTTTAGAAACACTTTCTGCTTCTTGTATATCCATTCTCCCAGCGCCACTCTACACCAGAGCCCACCCACACCAAGCCCACAGCCTTCTCCCACCCCCGGTGCCTTGGCATTCGGAAAACTAGTTGTGCCCAGAAGCACATTCCCTGGGATTTTGAAACCCAGTTTGCATTATAAGAGAAAGTCAAGTCGCCCTGCGTGATTTATTTATGCTTACCTCTTCCGCTGGCTGTGCCAAGCTGCTTGAGCCCCCTCCACAATAAGCCTCCTTTCTTTGAAACAGGAAGTGCATTTGGCCCAGGCTTAAAAGTGCTATTGGAACCCCTGGAGCAGCACCACCCAGGATTGGCTCTGGCACCTTCCTCTGCTCCTCCTTTGGGCACAGGGGACTATGGGGTGGGATCAGGCAGACTTTAGGGGAAGCAGGGGATGAAGCTTACTGAAAGCTTCTCTGTAGTTAGAGCTTGTAGTTAGAACTGGGCCGAGTTTGCTGGGGAAAGACCTGAATGTTTGGTTTCAAAGAGATGAAATGTCCTCTGCAAGGAAGACTGAACAAGTGGTGTGGGTTTCTTATGACTAGGGCTGGGGGCGGGAAGTAAGATTTGCCGTGGGGCCTTGGGGCTGACCTTAGTGACAGCAGAAGGTTATAATCCATATTAGCCACAGCTGGTTAAGACTCCCCTCATCCTTCAGTCTCCATACCCCCAAGCACCACCCAACTGCCAGAACCACAGCCCTGGTTGAAGAAAACTTCGCCTGATTTCCCCTCCAGGTAATGAGGAGCCAACCAGGGTACTTTGAGAAATTCCAGGCTTGTCTTTGGCCCCACAACCTCAACCCTATTCTCCCTTCCTCTTATGCCACCAGACTTTCACCCAAAGGACTGGAACTCCCTGCCACAAGCTGAAAAGCTCAGAACACACCCAAAGAGTAGAAGACTTTCTGTTGGGAAGAGGAGACAGCATGGAGGGGTTGGAGGGCCTCTCTTCTTCTTTTCAGTCCCACCTGCCTACCATGAAGAGAACACAAAGTCTACAGAGTCTGAACTGTTCCTGGGATCTAAGTTGGGTGTGTGCAAAGGACCCCTAGAGGCTGCAATGCAATGAGATCCAGTCTGCCACCATAGGGAAAGGCAAGCATGAAGCAGCCCAGGGCTTGTGGAAAGTATCCATCCCCCCATTCTGGTCCTTTGCCTCTCAGATCACCATCAGTCAGGCAGCCTGAGTCCACTCTCAGGCTCTGGTCCATAAAGATAAATAAGAGATTCTGTTGCCAACCCAGAGGTTTCATTTTCTGACTACGAGGTCTTATGTAGCTCCTTGGGGCTATATGGTAAGTATAACAAAGATCCAGGTCCCTTTTGCCACATGGTGATGTCTCTCCTCCCTTCAAAAGGTGAAGTCTGTGTCTTCAGCCCCTTGAATCTAGGTGATCCTAGACTAGCTTGGTAACTACCTTTGATCAATAAAATATGAAGGAAATGTTCTATATGAGTTCCAGAGCCTGGGCTCTACAAAGCCATCTCCATGAAGATTCCATTTTCATTCTCATGCCCTCCAGTTAGTGTAGCTTACTCCTAAGTAAGAGGCTACATGGGGAACCAAGACACCCAGCCAACAACCAGAACCCACAGACCACTTTGGCCCTTCCAATGTTCTAGCCACCATCTGTGGGTTTACAGCATTAGTGAGCCTGGGCAAGATCACAGAACTGCATGGCTCCTCACAAAGTCCTAAGAAATTACAAACTCTTTTTATCTTAAAATGCTCAGTCTTGTAATGATTTACTATGTAGCAGTAAGTAATTGAGATGATTTCTTATAGTGTTACTTGAAGCTGATATGCTAAGCTCAAATGCTCACCCCTGGGCTTCTGCCTTGCTCCAGTATCTCCCCACTTCAAAGCCTGGTGTCAGTCCCACTAACCCACCCCTTGGCAAGCCTGCCTCCATTCAGTAAGCACCAGGAGTGGCAAGACCACCTATCCCAGACTCCCTGCTCTGGGTTGACTGCTTTCTACCCCGGGGAATCCAACTTAGACGTCAACTTCTGCCTGAACCACGTTGGAACTCATCACCCACCTCACCTGCTGCCTGAATTCATACATCAGCCCATGAACGGACCTCCAGTGTCTACCCCATTACAAGGCCCTGCTCAGGTCACGTCCCCAAACTCTTTCAGTTTCATTCTGCCGGTCCAGATGGCTTGGGGCTAGATCCTGAAGATACAATAATTGTACTTTAATTAAACATTAATTGTCTTCACAGCTGTGGGTTTCTGAAGAACAGGAAATGAATCATATATATTTGAATTTCCAAACTTCCTAGAGCATGGGAGAATTAATGTAGGAAGGAAGGATTTGGTAGGACAGTGGCCTTCCATTATCTTCACCCCTGCCCATTTCCCTAAATAATTGTAAGTCACATTAGATTAAGGGTTTTGTCATTCTTCTATCCAATTCTGGTCTCACATTGCCTTGATATGCATAAGCAAAGTGAAGCACAGAGTAACTTGGCGATGAGACAGAATATTTGTATCTTTTCCCCAGGGGTGTCTAGGTGATGCCAGGATAGAGCAGACCTGATAGGGAAATTCAGGAGAGACCCCAAAGCTGTCAGTCCCTATAACTGTTGGTTTGCTCCTGATGATCAGTCTCACAGAAAAGATGAGTGAAGTTGGTTTTGTTTCATCAAATCACTACCCAAGCAAAAATAATTCTGCTCTGGTTTGGATATGAGATGTCCCCGAAAAGCTCATGATTAGATTATGAGAGCTGCAATCTAATCAGTGCATTAATCCATTTGATGGATTAATAATCTGAAAGGACTACCATACTCAGTGATAATTGTATGCAGATAGAGTGTGGTTGAAGGAAACAGGTCTCTAGGAGTATGACTTGGGGGCTTATATTTTTGCCTGGTGCCTTGCCCTCTCTCTGCCTTCTGGTTACCATGAGCTGAGCCGCTTTCCTCCACCACCCCCCCTGCCATGATGTTCTACCTTACTCCACACCCAGAGCAATGGAATCAATCAGCTGACCACAGACTAAGACCTCTGAAACCATGAGCCAAAATAAACTTTTTCTTCCTCTCAATTGTTATTGACAGGTATTTTGGTCATAGAGACAAAAAGCTGACTCACACAGATTATTTCACAAAAATAGTCTAATTATATGTTTAATGAACTTTCTAAGACATTCAAGTAGCACAGCTTCTCTCTTGGTAAAGTACTGTACATGAAAAATAATTTTGTTAGATTGCAATGCAAAAATGTTAGCTAACGAACTCTTCTACATATTAAGCAAGGGTAGAATCCATACATGATGTAAAACAGTAGTTTTGTGAAACTGTCTTCAAAGTCACACAGATCTTGGATTCAAATCCAAGCTCTGCCTTAACTAGTCATGGGACCCTAAACTACTGGGCTCTAATTTCTCCATCTATAAAATGACCTCAGGTGGTAGTGGGCATCAGAGATAATATATGTAAATTTCCCAAGAGATCACCTGGCGCAGAATAACTGCCCAAAGAACTGCTTCTATTAATAATAAAAACACAATAAATATTAGTTATTAGTAATCACAATATTACATAAGAGAAAGTTAAGTTCTCGAGAAGGATAAATTCTCTAAATGTTTCTTGCAGACAAGCCAGAGTCTGGGTGCTGAACAAAGTTGTAGCCTTAGGTCCCCAAGGAATGCACTGCCAGGCAGCCTCACTAAGATTCAGCAACTGAAAGGCACTGGGCAAGGAGGGAGAGTCTAAGTTTGAGGCAGCTGGAGTGACACCATGGGGACCATATGAGAGTGGGAGGAGATTGAGGAAATTCAACAACCCAAAAGGAAGTCTGCAGTTTTGTTTTATTGGGTGCTAGAGGCCTCATGTTTCCTGTGGCCAAGAATCCATAAAGGCACCATCAGGACCTGGCTCTCTTCCCCAGCTTTCCCTCTTTCCCCAATAGAGTTGCACTGGTAAATGTTTAACAACCTGTGTGGGTGGGGTGGCATGTTTGCATATAAATTTTAGGATATAAAGGATGCAAATAACAATACTTAATATTCTTGATGAAAAAGTTCATCAAATTCCATCAAATCAATTAATTGGTAAGCCAAACAAAACTTCCATTGATTTTTGCCAAACTCTTTCACGGATAACCAACCTAATGTTGCGAATGATAAACAAGAATAGTTCCAACATAAATGCTGGCTGATATTTCGTGCTTAGTAACAAGTGACTTGTTCATTATAATGCTGGAAGAATAATTTCTTCAAATGTTTCTATTACTAGCAATGTAACAGCAACAGATGTGATACACTTACAAGTTTAGTCTTCAATATATCATTTTCTCCATCCCTTTAAGTCTAGATAGTCAATAAAACAACAAACTAAAACCTGATCTGTAGATTTCACTGATTCCTAGGATGTAAATACTCCTACACAGCCATTTTTCAAGCTACTGACAAAATCGCTTCATACAGAGTTGGAAAGATGTTCAATAGCACACCATTACATAATATTTCCACTAATAACCTAATAACCTTGCAAACATAGATAAGTGTTTAAATGTAGTTAAATAATTAAGATAATTTTGGTACTTATAATGTATTTAGTAAATGTCTTTAGCTGTAAGTTTATGTAAAGTAATTTTTAATAATAGCTATGTTTAATGGCTTAAAATTTGCCAGAAAGTTAGCAATTGACTCTGGCAGATCCATAAGAACTGATTCTCATACCCTGCTGTCCCAACTCCTACCTTCTCCCAGAATCCTACTACCATCATCTGCCTCATCCATCACCCCCAGGCTGAGCCATATACACTTTTCTTGGGTGGATCTAGTAGGTGGGCTTAACCCAGTTTGGCAACTTTTGGAAAGAGATAAGTTTCCTCTATCAGAGGCACTGAGAGACAAACCAACAAAAAGGCATGAAGCTGGTAATTTTGTAGCCCAAGAATTTGTAAGAATAAAAATTTAAAATTCAGGGCAACCCCCACCAGGGATTCCCCTTTCCCCCTGTAGGAGTTGTTCTTCACACCTGAATAAGTCCTATTCCTTTCACTCTTGCCAGATAAGTAAATAATTATAATTTTTTTTACAAATTCCACAAATTTGTAAATTTGCAGGGATCCAAGTGATCTATGTAAGACTTATTAGTACTTGCTAGGTACCCAGCACTTCTCTAAGCACTCCTTATGTGCTAACTTGCTTAAAGTAGATTATTAATCTCCATATTAGGTAGGTTCTGACATTAATCTACATTTTAGGAATAAGGAAACTGAAGCACAGGAAAGTTAAGTACTTTGTCTGGGGTTACACAGCCAAGAGATGGCAGATCCAGGATTTGAACCACACCCAGAAAGAACTTTCAGCTCTCAGCAGAAAAGAGGCCTGTTTGGGTCTGGAAAAGAGCATTTCCCACTGAAATGACCTCCTCCAGACATAGTGCCAGCCACTATTCAAGTCTTTGACAGAGGGAGGAGTATTTGGGGTGTGCTGTTACTGGACCCTTATATCCACTCAGGGTGAAATAAGATAAGCCAACATGCCTCTGGTTTCCATGTTCAAGGACTTTGATCCACTAGGTGGGTGCCCTCCCTCCTTCCAAAGATTGTCAGGTCTAAACTCCTCAAGCATCTCAATGCTGTCCCCCACTGATCAAAGCTCTAAGTGGAACACTTGCCTGCCACCACCCCTTTCTAGACTTCTCTATCTTTCCTTTAACATTGTTCCCCAAAAAATATATGACTTCAGCATCATTTCCCTCTTCCAAATTCATTATTCATTGAAAAAATTGCCACCTGGCTCATACTTTCTCTGCTCCTTGGATGAGTCAGACATCTATCCACAAAATCAACCCATCCAAAACCTTAGCTTCACAGTTCCTCGACATCCTCATCTGCCCCTCAGCCACCCTGGACCTTGTCACCATGATGCTCTTGTGGTGCTCTGCAATTCTTCATGGCTATCGTGACAACTGAGCTCCAATTTTGTGTTGATTCTATTGATTTCTGACACCCTGGTAGAAGGTGAGCTTCAGTGGGGCAAGAATCAGTTCTGCCTTGTCCATTATTGTGCCCCCAGCACCATGAAAGGTGCCTAACATATTGTAGGACCTTAGTCAATGTTAAAGTTACTTTGGGGTGGCACAGGGCTCTACCAAGTACTGGCTACTATGAGGTGCTATAGCACTACAGAGAAGGTGAAGGGAGAAAAGCTAGCTTACTTGCTTTGAAAGGGGGCTTCTGCAGAGAGAGGCAAAAAGCAGTCTGGCAGCCCCTGGAGGTTTATCTCAACAATAAATAGGTGTTACTGGAGCCTGAAGGACACGGGAGTTGTATGGGATCCAGTGTGCCACCTGGGGTGAGGGCGGCCCCAGCAGAGTAAAATGGTTTAAAGAAGGAAAGAGATGAAATCTAGAATGTGGAGGTTCATGGATGTTCAGTGGTCAAAAGAGAATGCAGCACAGACAGGTTCCAGGGGGTGTTACCTGTTCATTCTCACAGATCTATTGATTTCAAAATTTTACTCCCACATATGTCTCTCAGAATAGAAAGCTCTGGTTTTAGTAAGACCCCAATCCAATGCAACACCCCAAGAAAGGGTGCACACTTTGTATAATGGAGAACAGAAATGGGAATGCTGCTGATCACAGGACTGAGCTCCTGACAGCCTGAGGTCCCCGACTCCATGGATGGAAGTCAAGTGGTTTGTGCAGGGGCTAAGCCAAAAAGGCCTCCCAAGTCCTACCCAGGATAAATTAGTGGTGGTCCTGAGAAGGTGATAAGGAAACTCTCAGTGAACTTTTCTTTTCAGTGAGGATTATTAGTTGAGAAACACTGAGGGATTCTTCCACTTAAATTGCTAAATAAGAGGCTGGAATCTCACCACACACTCAGCACAAGGATCCATACTTTATTCGTTCATTCATTTGGCAATTATTTGCTCAGTGTCTAATGCACCCAGGCACTGTGCTAAGCTGCGATACCCTGATGAAATAAAGAATATTCCCTTTGGCCCAGAACTCAGAGCCCAATGGAAATGGCTTTTAGACATTACTGAGAAGAGTTATGGGTCGCATAGCCCAGAGTTCAAGAGGCCCAAGCTATCTTCTTTAAAATAAATTTCATTGTGTTTTTCCTTTTATAAAAGAAAAATGTATTTATTGCATCTAAAAATACAGAAGTGTGCATGTATAAATATGTAACAACAAATTCCACCATTATTTACAATTAAAATTATTTTTTTCAATAAAATTATTTACAATAAAAAATATGGAAAAATTTTTAAAAATCTAAAAAATTAAAATACAGAAAAGTAGAGGCAAGAAAGAAATGCCCATTGTCAAACAAGCAAACTACCATATCATTCATATATATGTGCATATATATGTATGTATACATGTTTGTCCATAAATACATATATATGCATATATAATTTTGAGTTTTTAATTTCTATGACCATAAGCATACTATATATACCAAAATGACCTATTTTTTCACTAACTATATACAAGTATATATATATATATATATATATATATATATATATATATATATATATATCTCATTGTATGCATTTCCTTTATTTTAAATGTTTAAGAACATCACTTTAATGACACACACTATTTCATGGAATTGATGTATTTTATTCAGCCATGCTTTGAGTATAACACTTCATTAATTTCCATTTATCATTTAAAGAACATCTTTGTACATAAAATTTAGCTTAAGGGTTGGGGTGCAGCTCAGTGGTAGAGCACTTACTAAGCATGTTCCAATTGATCCAGAATTTAACTTTGAGGGTCAAAGGAGGAAGAAGAGAAAAGGGAATATTTGGGGGAACTCTTGCTATTCTTGCTCACCCCAACATACTTTAGAATACAGCACAACTCATTGGATTTAAGAGGACCACACCTTTGTAGTGGGCACATTTTACTGCCTGCCCTGCCTAGAGTTTCTGCAGGAACTGCCACACCTACTGACTCTGGAAGGGTCAGCTCTCTGTGGCCAATAGCTCTGTCCTTATGTAGGTGGACAAGTTGATTGGATCAGGTTTGAACACATGATCTCCAAGTCAGTCAATCCTTTGGTTGGCTAGAAACCAATGTATTCCTAACTTACCAATAATTGAACAAGAGACCCAGAGACCACAGGAAATAGATGGTGGATACTTAAGGAGAAAACATAGTAAGTCAAAGTTAAAATGGTCAGCCTAGGTCATGCAGAAAATATGTGAGCAGAAGAGATTGACCAGGAGGAAAAAGAAAAGGGGATATGTGCCTAGGAAAACAGAGAGAGAGAAAGAGGCCTTTGTTTCTACCAGCATTCTGGCTCCTACCCCAGCCCAGCTGTTTTCTGCCATGCTTCCCCCCACTAAATAAATCCCACTTAACATTTGATTTAGCTTGAGTAATGTCTGTTCTCTTTAATCAAAAGATCTCTGATTGATAAATAAACAAATAAATATTTGTTTAAAAAAAATCCCTGATAAAGCAAGTAGAATCTCAGGACTTCTTGGGGTTGCAGAATATTAGAACTGTAAAGTCATTGCTCCTATTCCCTACTTCCATTCTCTGTTCAGCAGCAGCAGCTGTAGGGAACTTAGGGTTGACCCAGCCCAGCTCCAGGAGAAGTCCACAACCAATCAGGAGAACCCACTCAACTTGCTCCAGTGATAGGTCCTACCTCCCAACCAAAATGGGTTCAAGAATAGTCATTAGACCTAATATGGTCCAGTCAGAGCAAATAGTCTTCGTCTGTATACTGTACAGGAGGAGGAAAAGAAGAGGAAAGAACTCCCTTCAATACTATAAAAGGAGTGAATGTGTCCTGAGGAAATTTTTTAAATAAGAAAAGGATGAATAATAAACTAAAATAGCCTCATTGGGAACTAGGTAAATACCAAAGAAAATCAATGAGATGCCATTTTTCATTTATTGGATTGGCAATTTTTTCCCTCATGATCAAGTGTTGATAAAGTTGCAGGAAAGCAATATTTTAATAATGCAATTGAGACTACCAATCATTACAGCTTCGATGGAGCACAAGTTGATTGCATCAACCATCAGTGGTTCCTCCATATCTGCCTTGAGAAACCTTCTGTACACATGCCCAGGGAGTCAAGGCTGTTCACATCTTTGTTTTGTTTTTGTGGTGCTGGGAATTGAACTGAGGGCCTCAGACATGCTCTTCCACTGAACTATATCCCTAACCCTCAAGGCTGTTCACTGAAAATTTGCAATGGGTTGCAAGTGGAAAGTACCCAAATGTCCATAAGAAAAGGAGTAAATGTATAAATAAATAAAACATACATAAAACAGAAAGTCATATATAGCTATATAAATATATAACCATGTGTTAGAATATTTATTATAATAATTTTAATATTTACTATAAAGGCAATAGCTACAACAATAATTGTATTATTGTAAATATTATATGTACATACAATAAAATCATACTATGGACTATCATGCTGTAGTTAAAAGAATTAAGTAGATCTAAGTGTCATAACAGGACATCTTGAGGGGAAAATGCAAGTTGCAGAAAGAATGAACAGTCCAATATCATTTATGCTTTTTAAAAGCCACTCACACAAAACAGGGATTCTCATCTGTGTGATTCATTATATGCATGTTAATACACAGGAAAAGCCACAAATGGAGTGATGGTCAATAGGGACATAGTTTACTCTTACATAAAAATAAAATTTTGCATAAGACTGCAATATTTCCAAAAAAAAAATGGAAAACACACAAAGAAGCAAAAGAAATAACCTCCAATCTCGCCTCTGCTAGCCCTCTGGAGCTCTGGAGTTCTTCCTTCAGAACTCTTCCTTCAGGTTGTTTTTGAAATGATCAAGGCTACTGCTTAGGGCCACTCAAAGCATGTGGCCATCAGCTGCCCTTCTTCCCACAAGCGATTCTGGCACCATTCAACCAAGCAGAACTCCTAATCCAAATAGCACCTTGACTCTGCAAAGGTCAAGGAGCCCACCTACCATTTGTGATTCAGAATACAAAAACATTAAACAAAGTTCTGAATTTTCCCATGAGGACTTCAATGCTTCTTTTTAAGCAGTGAATATCAAAATCTTTCCAAACAAATGCTTCCCACCTCCTTTTCTTAGTTTGAGTATTTGTTTTGTTTTGCTTTGCTTTGCTTTGTTCTGTCTGGTTTTTTTATGTCCCTGCTTCTCAGTGCCCTAAACCCACACACAGTCTGCTTCTTGATTAATCCTGCACTGCTCCTTTCCCCACCCCCTAAGAAGACTTGTTTGCAAAGACACACCCAGTTTGCTGCCCCCACCCACCCCACATCTATTCCTCCTGTCTCAGTCTTACCATTGTGTCCAGGGCAAGCTGCAGAACAATGAATTCTTAGCAGATGATGGTGTTGCCCTGTCTCCACGTTCTGAGCCAACCCCAGTTATGCACGGCATCCGGGAGTCAGCATTTTGTAGGCTTCTGTGACATTTGAGAGCTCACATCCCACTTCTTCCAGCATTTGGAGAAGGGAAGGGACAGAGAGCTGCTCTTGTCACCACCAATGAGCTCATCCTTCTCTGAGAGGCAATAAGAGAGATAAATCTCACCCCATGAATCAGGAAACCTAACCTCATGAAAATCCCCAACTGCCTGACCCACTGGCTGACCTTTCCAGAAAAAGGAAAAGTAGACAAAGTCTTCCTCCCCAGAATGAAATAATTCATTGAACAAGGAAAGACTTTTTTTTTTTTACTGGAACAAGCTCTTCACACCATCCACCTAAAGACGTTGATTTCTATAAGCCTTCCAAAGTCACATTTTCTTTTCAGCCCTCTTGGGTCTGAAGTCACACATTTCTGGGAGCTTTTCCCAACTTCAACACTGCTACAGTGTAACCATGTCCAAGTCACTTAACCACTCTGAGTTTGGGTTTCTCAACCTGTAAGCTGGGAACATTATTTCCTTTTCTTTTGCATTGCTAAGAGGGTTCACTTTGTCAGCCTAGTACAAAATGCCCTTCAGCATTACTCACTATCTCAAAATAGTGGCCGCCCAACTCATAAATAAGTGGAGCCACAGGATTCTGTTTGAGCTCTCCGTGACTGCACTGTTCTTTGGGAGGCCAAGCCCAGGAAGGGGCAATATAATGTAACAGCACAGGTTCCAGAGAGTTCAACTGGGTTTACACATTCTTTCCTCCAACTTACTGGTGGCCAAATGATGAGCAACTTCTCAAATTCCCCAAATCCTAGTACTTTCCAATTAAAAGTAAGGAATTGGAGATATTAATGCCAAAGAAAAAAATGCATATAATGCCCTTAGCACTATGCTTTTGATAAGACTTTGATTCTGATAAGATCTTAGCTATTCTTATGTTGGTGGTTATTCTAGGAACACTCTGAGTACACTGCTAGAGGACAGAATCATTAGATGCATCTACGATAAGATCACACATTCCCCGGGAGAAGTGTCAGGCTGGGAAAGGCTGTCAAAGTTGATATAGCAGGCAGTGAGGGGATCAACAAGGGCTCCTCAAATTACAAGTGACAGATGTTCAACTAAATTTTCACAAATTTTAATGAAAGGGGGCTGTTAGCCCTTATGGCAGAGTTGGAGTTGGCCTTGAGCATGACCGACTTAAAATATCCCCATTTATTAAGGCTAACTCCTTCTCTTCGTACTGATTCTCTCTGTGGATTAGTCTCATGAGTACTTTTTACAGATGATTTCCTCTATGCAGCAAGAGGGGAAAAATAGATCTTTAAGCCAGGAGAAAATTCTCATTGGCCTTCTTTCGATCATATGCCCATCCCTGGACCAATCACTTTGGTCAAATGAATGTGTAACAGTGGTCCCTATTCCCTTCTTCACCTTCTGAAATGTAGCCCTCATTGCTCTACGGCTTATTTTTATTTAAAAAAAAAAGGAGGGGATTCTCTCTTCTCCCCTCTCCCCCTTTCTAACAAGATTAGGGAAACAGTGTTATCTTTTCTTGCCCTAATTAACTGCCCTTAAACACACCCACTAAGGAAGGAGATGCCCCCTGAGGATTTGAGAAGTGAATCTCTCCCAAATTAACAAATGAATCCTAACACTCCATCAGGGTGCCCTGGGACCCCCACCAGAGCAAACTTGGAATATAATAACCCTTGAAGGTTTCCTTTAAAACCCCCTGTCCCTCCTGATCGAGAGAGTCACAGCCTTTGGGACAGGAGTCCCCTGTGTTTCTCCTTTGCTAACAAAGCAATAAACCTTCTTTTTCCTTTTTCTCAAAACCGTGTCCTCATTATAAAATTAACATTGATTGGCATTGGGGACAGGGACTGAGCTTTCAGTTACAAATGCAGTGTCCTGATCAGCCAAGCCTAGGCTACTGCAGTCCTTAGAGTATTCTTCCTACCACAACCATACAGAGTGAGGGTTGGTCAGTTACACTAAGGAGAAGTGGCTACCAAAGAGGAGCACTGCAGATTGGTAAGGGGTACTAACACATGATCAGATGCCCTCTTGGCAACATCTATTTCCTTTCTTTTTCCCCATGTTCAAGGTTCAGCTTTATTACTCAACACATTTCCAATCCTTAGAACACTAATTGCTAATTAAAACTAATTAAAAATCTACTAATATATAATATCTAATGTAATACTTATCTGTAGTAGTCCTAAGGAAAAAATCATCTCCAAGTTAAGAATGTAAAAAGTATATTATATATTATTAAATATCAGTTACTTTCTAATTCCACAGTCATCAATAAGAAAAATCAGTTCTTTAAATTTTTCTGTTAAATCTACAAATGTTTTCTGTTTTCTACAATGGGGAAGGAGTGAAAATCCCCACTGCTTTTCCCCACTCTGTATGCTTGTGATGCATGCTGGAGTTACTTGTGCAAAATTTTTAAAGTCATAGATCACTTGTTCATCAAAATGCATCGAGAGAATTGAAAGAGACAATTCACACCAGAAGAGAAGGCCCAGGCTCAGAAGCTTATTCTGGGTTCCTGGAACTCCTTGAGCAACTTGGTGTCTTTGCTGAGTTTTTTCTGGAAGTTTTCAGCCTCTTCAGAGTAAAAAAAAGTTTAACCAGAGCACCAAAAATATGTTACTATTTTAGTTATAGGACTGCTGTATTTCTATAACCTCTCTTTCTTTTGATGTGTGGAGGGTTCTACTCTGACCTTCCTCATTGGGAGATAACATTTCCAACTCTTACAGGATTGTAGAATGCCCTCCTTTCAACAGAATATCCAATAAATGATCTACCATGATATATAGGTAAATGTGGCATGTTACAAAAGAAAAACAGAAATAAAACCTGTATGTTGAAAGTACTAAGAAGGGCAGATTCTTCCCCATAAATTCAATTAATTAAACTTGAACCATCTTGGCTAATAATTGTTAATGTGGTGCATTGCACACTGTGTGAGAATTGTAGGGTCCATAATTCAAACAACACACTGGAACAACAGGATTACTTTGATCTTTTTAGAATCTCTGCAAGCTATTCACTCCAGCCTGGCGCCATTGAGTTGTTGTCCCCAGTCTTACAAGACAGTGACCTGGGTCTCCCACCATAGGATATCCAGAAAGGAGACGTCTCAGTGTCGTTGGCCATCTGGTCTTCTTCTTTCAAACTCAACTGACCATACAACCTGCTGGTCAATCTTCCTTCAGATCCCATAAATACAGAGCCAGACTGACCCTGTCCTCTTTCTAACCTCTTGCTTTTATATTTATTTTAGAGCACATCTCTCTCTGACTTCTGTTTACTTTCCTTAGTGGGAATTTGAAGACTTTGGTATCAGTATCTACGGGGTCTTCATTCTTCTTTGGCCTATAGCCATGGTCCTCCCATCTCTGCCAAGTACCCAATTTATCTTTCTGCTCTCCAGTCTTTTGTGAGTCTGCCATGAAGACTAGCCACTGATTCAATCTCCGAGTTTGGTCCAGGCAAAGAGTTTGCCAGCCTTCCTACAGCAGCCTCTTTGCAACCTTATAATAATGCTGTTTGTTATACAACATGAAATTGGTACATGTTACTTCTAAATTGTCCCGACCGGCAGGACACATCAACGTGGGCAGCGAACCTAGATGGGGAGGAATGAAGGGACAAGAGACACAGAAGGATGACAGCAAGACAGGAGTTCTGATCAAGCTGCAAACTTTTATTGTTCACACAGGGGTATTTGTACGCTGGGGATGGGGAAGCTCTCTTATCAGCAGTTGCTGGATGTCTGCACAAGGTGAGATAACCGCAGGATGTTTCAGGAAGATAGGTGGCCGCAGGATGTCTCAGGGAGATAGATGGCTGCAGGGTGTCTCCCAGGCAGGATGTCTCCCAGGGGGCTGTTTCTTGTGTCAGGCTATTCTTTGAAGGAGAATTTCCTTCTAGCCCCTGACACTAAATCATTCTTTAGTGGTTCTGTAGACTGTTAGTCATTAATCTAGATATTCCCTTTAAATATTAAAATCACTATTGTTTAATCATTACAAGGTAGTGAGGAGTCACAGGGAATGAACAGAAAGCTGTTGGGTCCATTCTCTACAATTGCCTCATCTGTTGATTCAAATCTTCTGGAAGGGTTGCCTGTTGTCTTTCTTGCTTATCTAAAGACCTTTCAGGAAGCTACTCTGATATACCCAAACTTATACATGCATGACTTCAAAAGCATTCTGCTTCATCCTCCAAAAGGGCTTGATCTTGCTGCTTCTTGTCCACCTTTACTCATCTTTGTTTTTCCCTTTCTCATTATCTGGGAACTACTTTTTCCATTATTGCTTGTCATGATCATTTTTGTCCTCAGAGAGCCTTAAATTGTGTCCTGACTTGCATACTGAAGTAGGGTGCATACTGAATCCAATGACTAGCATCTTTATAAAAACAGGAAAGGACAAGAGACAGGAACCCAGCGGAGAATGCTGTATGAAGACAGAGGTAGGAATAGGAGTAATGTAGCCACTATCCAAGGATACCAGGGACTGTCACAACCAGAAGCTAAGAGATGGAGATGAATCAGATTCTCCTTCAAGACCTCCAGAAGGCCAACCCTAACCTCGTCTTAATGTTCTGACTCCTGACTTCCCGAACTCTTGTTTTAAGCAACCATCCTCACCCCCAAAAGAGAAAAATTCAGTAGGTATTGACTGTGATGATGACTGCACAGTTCTGTGAATTGTACACTTTGTGTGTGTGTGTGTGTGTGTGTGTGTGTGTGTGGTGCTGGAGATTAAACCCAGGTCTTTGTGCATACGAGGCAAGCACTCTACCAACTGAGCCATAACCCAAATTGGACACTTTAAACACATGAACCAAGTGGTATGTGAATTGTATCTCAGTATAGCTCTGATCTTTAAAACAATGCATCCTGACCTGTCAGTAACCTCATTTCTTCCCAATTTCAAGACCAGTTTCAGAGGCTCATCAATACATTCCTTGCAGAGGTGTTTGTCCTATTCATACTTCTTGAGCTTCTTGCCCACGTTGGTCCCAGTCCATGGACCTTCTCTAGATCCAGGGTTGAGGGTGGAGGAGAGAGTTTAAGGAACTGGCTCACACAGTTTGGGGGCTGGCAACTGCAAAATCTGTGTGGGACAAGACAGCAATCTGAAAATTCTAACAGGAACTGATATTGTGGTCTTGAATCCAAAGGCAGTCTGGAGGCAGACTTTATCCTTTTCAAGTGACTTCAGTCTTTCCTTTTAAGGAGATCAACTGATTGGGTGAGAAATACATTGTGGAGAGAAATCTGCTGTTCTCAAAGTCTACTTATTTAAGTGTTAACCTCATCTTTAATACCTTCCCAGCCTCATGCAAACACTATTCTAATCTCTATTTCTATAAAATCAAATTTGATGGTTTCCTAATATGAGCAAGGACATATAGTATTTGTCTTTCTGTGCCTGGCTCATTTCCCTTAACATAATATTATCTAGGCTTATCCATGTTGTGAAAATGAAAAGACTTTTGCTCTTTTTTATGGCCAAATAGTACTCCATTGTGTGTGTGTGTGTATCACATATTTTAATCCATTTTAATTAATCTATTAATGGACCCTTAATATAATTCCAAATCTTGACTATTATGATAATGTTGAAATAAGCATAGAGTGCACCTAATATATATAAATAGAGAGAGCTATAAAATACCCTATAATTGTTAGTTATTTTGTTATAGGGATGCTCTTGAAAGGATAAATTGCTCTTTAAAATATAGAGATTTTGAATTTTTCCAAAGCAATCTGAAGTGTGAGAGGTGAGGAGAAAAGAAGGGGAGAGAAAGAAAGGAAAGAGGAAATTATAAAATGCCATAAGACTGGGCTTCACTGTCAATAAGACCAACAAGAAATCATCAATGGTGGGTGGCAAAAGGATTTTAAGAATAACATTCCACTTGCAGTTGCTCATGTTGCCATGATGTAAACTCCTCCTCTGCCTCGACCCCAAGTACTCAGTAAAATCTGCTTCACACACAAATTGCCTTGATCAGTGGGAGTGCAGATTGTGTGGAAATAAAGGAAGGATTGCATTGCACTCATGGAGACCATCCTTAACCCAAGCAAGCAGGAGTTTAGAGCCAGTGAGGACCACAGCCTCTCTGTTTCTGTTTCCCCATCCCCACTCTAGCCCACAGCCCCAAGAACCTCACAAATATGAAATATATCACTCAGAGGAGTCTTATCTAGTTTTTAGGGCATTAGGTAACCTTGACTGATGCTTGGGCCACATTTCAGTAGATTCAAACAGGCTTTTGTATTCATTTTATTCTGTTATTCAATTATGAGTCATTGAGGATCCAAGATGGTGGGCCAGAGGGAGGCTGCATTCCTTATTGCTCCCTGACCTGGGCTTAAAGCAGTGGAAATACTGTTCCTCTGTGAGTTATCAGAGGACTCCTGACAGCTGATCCCATGCAGGTCCCCTGCCTCAGTGCCCTCACAGGACCCCCTGCCACTTTTCCCATGTGGACCCCCATCTCCCAAAGTGGGGCTCCCCTGGTCACCTCCACCTTGGAACACTGCAACCACTGCCACAGTCCCCTCTACACAGTACCCTGCATCTGGGGATACCAGAGAGGATCTGGAGACAGCTGCCTGCCACAGCACTGCACGCCACTGAACTGCACTACCAAGCATGCTGCCCAATGCCACCACCCAGTGCGCCCCAATGCCCCATCTCTGAAAGTGGCCACCTCCATCTTGGGACACATTTGTCTCCATCTTGGGGATATGCTCTTTAATGCCATCACCATTTTAGTTGGGGCAACTCCCAGCTTGGGCTAGAAGCAATATCAAAGAGAAGTATTGGAACCCTGCAAGAACTCTAGAAGTCTGCAGGGTAAACTGTAACACCTCAGATCTACACTGCTAGAAGGGAAGACACACAAACAACATGAAAAAACAAGGGAATAAAGTGCCCCAAACAAACCTAGATACTACATTATTAGAATCCATGGCCAGCATAGCAGCAGAAATGACAGAGAAGGAGTTTAGGATGTACATAATTAAAATGTCTGTGAATTAAAGGGTAATATAAGAGAGCAAACACAGGAAACAAAAGATCATTTTAATAAAGAGCTACATAAGCAAATACAGGAAGCAAAAGATTACTTCAATAGGGAGAAAGAGATTGTGAAAAAAAAAACAGAAATCCTTGAAATGAAGGCAACAATAAACCAAATTTAAAACTCAATAAAAAGCATCACCAACAGATTAGATCACTTGGAGAGCAGAACCTCAGACAATGAAGACAAAATATATAATCTTGAAAATAAAGTTGACCATGCAGTGAAGATTGTAAGAAACCATAAGCAGAACATCCAAGAATTATGGGATAACATGAAAAGACCAAATTTAAGAATTATTGGGATAGAGGAAGGCAAACAGTTTCAAACCAAAGGAATGAACAATCTATCAATGAAATAATCACAGAAAACTTTCCAAATCTGAAGAAAGAATTGGAAAATCAAATACAATAGGCTTACTAGATACCAAATGTACAAAATCACAACAGATCTACACCAAAACACATTATAATGAAAATGCCTAGCATACAAAAAAAGAAGAATTTTAGAAACCACAAGAGAAAGAAATTAGATCACTTATAGAGGAAAACCAGTTAGGATATCTGCAGATTTCTCAATCCCAACTCTAAAAGCTAGAAGATCATGTAATAACATACACCAATCTCTGAAAGAAAATGAGTGCCAATCAAGGATTTTGTATCCAGCAAAATTAAGCTTTATATTTGAAGATGAAATAAAAACCTTCCACAATAAACAAAAGTTAAAAGAATTTACAATTATAAAGCCCACACTACGGAACATCCTTGGCAAATTATTCCATGAGGAGGAAATGAAAAACAACAATGAAAATCAGCAAAGGGAGGTATTACACTAAAGGAAAAACCAATCAAAGGAGACACCAAGTCAAGCTAAAAACCAAAAATAAACAAAATTGACCAGGAATACAAACTACGTCTCAATAATACCCTGAATGTGGATGACCTAAACTCACCAATCAAAAGCCAGAGACTGGCAAATTGGATTTAAAAAAAAAAAAGACCCAACAATATGCTTCCTTCAAGAGACTCATCTCATAGGAAAAGACATCCCCAGACTGAAAGTGAAAGGTAGGGAAAAAACATACCACTCACATGGACTGCGTAAACAAGCAGGAGTTTCCATCCTCATATCAAATAAAGTAGACTTCAAGCTAAAGTTAATCAAAAGGGACAAAGATAGACATTTCATATGGCTTAAGGGAACCATACATCAACAAGACATAACAATTATAAATACATATGTCCCAAACAATGAAGCATCTATGTTCATCAAACAAACTCTTCTCAATTTCAAGAGTCAAATAGACCACAACACAATAATTCTGGGTGACCTTAACACACATCTTTCACCATTGGAAATATCTTCCAAACAAAAGCTAAACAAAGAAACTATAGAATTTGACAATACAATCAATAATTTAGACTTAACAGACATATACAGAATATTTCATCCATCAACAAGTGAATACCCTTTCTTCTCTGTAGCACATGGATCCTTCTCGGAAATAGACCATATACTATGCCACAAAGCAACTCTTCACAAATATAAAAAAATAGAGATACTATCCTGCATTCTATCAGATAATAATGGAATGAAATTAGAAATCAATGATAAAATAAAAAATAGATGCTACTCCAACACCTAGAGACTAAATAATATGATATTGAATGAACAATGGATTGCAGAAGAAATCAGAGAGGAGATTAAAAAATTCTTAGAGGAAAATGAGAACACTGATACAACATATCAAAATCTCTGGGACAACATGAAGCTAGTCCTAAGAGGAAAATTCATTGCATGAAGTTAATTCCTTAAAAGAAGAAAAAGTCAACAAATAAATGACCTAAAATTACATCTCAAAGCCCTAGAAAAAGAAGAACAAATCAACACCAAAAGTAGTAGAAGACAGGAAATAATTAAAATTGGAGCTGAAATCAATGAAGTTGAAACAAAAGAAACAATTGAAAAAAATGACAAAATGAAACAATTGAAAAAAAATGACAAAATTGAAAAAATAAATAAAATTGATAAACCCTTAGCCATGCTATTGAAGAGAAGGAGAGCGAAAACTCAATAAAATCGTGATGAAAAAAAGAAATATCACAACAGACACAATAGAAATACAGAAGATAATTAGAAACTATTTTGAAAATTTGTACTCCAATAAAATAGAAAATCTTGAAGATATTGACAAGTTTCTAGAGACATATGACTTACCCAAACTGAATCAGGATGATATACATAAGTTAAAATGGATCAATTTCAAGCAATGAAATAGAAGATGCCATCAAAAACCAACCAACCTGGAAAAGCCCAGGACCAGATGGATACACAGCTGACTTCTACAAGATCTTTAAGAAGAACTAATACCAACACCCCTCAAATTATTCCATTAAATAGAAAAAGAGAGAACACTTCCAAACTCATTCTATGAGGCCAAAATCATCCTGATTCCAAAACCAGGCAGAGACACATCAAGGAAGGAAACTTCAGACCAATATCTCTAATGAACATAGATACAAAAATTCTAGCAAATCGAATACAAAAATATATTTAAAAGTGCACCATGATCTAGTGGGGTTCATCCCAGGTATGCAAGGTTTGTTCAACATTTGGAAATCAATAAATATAATTAATCACATCAATAGACTTAAAAGATAAGAATCAGGGCTGGGATTATAGTTCAGGAGTGAGAGTACTCACCTCTCACGTGGAGAAAATGGATTCGATCCTCAGCACCACATAAAAACAAAATAAAGGTATTGTATCCATCTACAACTAAAAAAAATACTTTAAAATGATAAGAATCATATGATCATCTCAATAGATGCAGAAAAGGCATTCGACAAAATACATCACCTCTCCATGTTCAAAACACTAGAACAACTAGGTATATCAGGAACATATCTCAACATTATAAAAACTATCTATGCTAAGCCCAAGGCCAACATCATTCTAAATGGAGAAAAATTGAAAGCATTCCCTCTAAAAACTGGAACAAGACAGAGATTCTCTCTTTCACCATAACATAATCCTTGAAACTCTAGCCAGAGCAATTAGATGAATGAAAAAATTAAAGGGTTACAAATAGGTAAAGAAGAACTCAAATTACCACTATTTGCCAACGACATTATTCTTTATTTAGAAGATCTGAAAAATTCCACCAGAAAATTTCTAGAACTAATAAATGAATTCAACAAAGTAGCAGGATATAAAATCTACACCCATAAATCAAAGGCATTTCTGTACATCAGTGATGAATCCTCTAAAAGAGAAATTAGGAAAACTAACCCATTTACAATAGCCTCAAAAAATAATAAAATACTTGGGAATCAACTTAACAAAAGACGTGAAAGACCTCTAAAATTAAAACTACAGAACACTAAAGAAAGAAATTAAAGAAGACCTTAGAAGATGGAAAGATCTCCCTGTTTTTGGATAGGCAGAATTAATATTGTCAAAAAGACCATACTGCCAAAAGCATTATATAGATTTAATGCAATTGCAATCAAAATCCCAATGATAGGGGCTGGGGGTGTGGCTCAAGTGGTAGCGCGCTCGCCTGGCATGCGTGCGGCCCAGGTTCGATCCTCAGCACCACATACAAAGATGCTGTGTCTGCCGAAAACTATAAATAAATAAATAAATAAAAATCCCAATGATATTCCTCATAGAAATAGAAAATGCAATCATGAAATTCATTTGGAACTATATAGAGACCCAGAATAGCCATAGTAATCCTTAGCAAGAAGAGTAAAGCAGTTGGCATCACTATATCAGACCTTAAACTATACTACAGAGCAATTGTATCAAAAAAATAAAATAAAATGGCCTGATATTGGCAGCAAAATAGACTTGTAAACCAATGGTACAGGAAAAAGGACACAGAGACAAACCCACATAAATAAATACAGTTATCTCTTACTAGACAAAGGCACCAAAAACATACATTGGAGAAAAGACAGCCTCTTCAACAAATGGTGTTGGGAAAACTGGGAATTCATATGCAGCAAAAATGAAACTAAGCCCCTATTTCTCACCATACTCAAAACTTGACTCAAAGCGGATCAAGGACCTAGGAATTAGACCACAGATCCTGCGCCTAATAGAGGAAAAAGTAGGCCCAAATCTTTATCACATCGGATTAGACCCTGACTTCTTTAACAAGACTCCTAATGTGCAAGAAATAAAATTAAGAATTGATAAATGAGATGGATTCAAACTAAAAAGCGTCTTCTCAGCAAAAGAAACAATCAATGAGGTGAAGAGAGAGCTGATATTTTGGGAACAAATTTTTGCCACATGCACGTCAGATAGAGCACTAATCTCCAGGATATATAAAGAACTCAAAAAACTTAACACCTGGGCTGGTGTTGTAGCTCAGCAATAAAGCACTTGCCTAGCACATGTGAGGCCCTGGGTTCAATCCTCAGCACCACATAAAGATAAATAAAATAAAGGTATTGTATCCATCTACAACTAGTATATTTATTTTAAAAAAAAAACACCAAAAAAAAATCAATAAATGGGCTAAGGAGCTGAACAGACACTTCTCAGAAGAAGATATATAACCAATCAACACATATGAAAAAATGTTTAACATCTCTAGTAATTAGAGAAACGAAAATTAAAACTACTCTAAGATTTCATTTCACCCTAGTCAGAATGGCAGTTATCAAGAATACAAACAAACATAAGTGTCGGTGAGGATGTGGGGGAAAAGTCACACTTATACATTGCTGGTGGGACTACAAATTGGTCTTTCCAACCACTCTGGAAAGCAGTATGGCGATTCCTTAGAAAACTTAGAATGGAACCATCATTTGACCCAGCTATCCCACTCCTCAGCATATAACCAGAGGACTTAAAAACAGCATACTAAAGTAACACAGCCACATCAATGTTTATAGCAGCTCAATTCACACTAGCTAAATTGTGGAAGCAACCTAGATGCTCTTCAGAAGATGAATAGATAAAGAAACTGTGGTATATAAACACAATGGAATATTACTCAGCTTTAAAAGAGAATAAAATTATGGCATTTGCAGGTAAATGGATGGAGTTGGAGAACATCATGCTAAGCAAAGTAAGCCAATCCCAAAAAACGAAAGGCGAAATATTCTCTCTGATAAGTGGATGCTGATCCATAATGGAGCAGGACGGAGGGGGGCGGGTTGGAAAAATGGAGGAACTTTAATTGGGCAAAGGGGAGGGAGTGGAGGGGAGTGGGTATGGGGGAAAGATGGTGGAATGAGATGGACACCATTACCCTAGGTACATATATGACTGCACATATGGTGCAATGCTACATCGCTACATCGTGTACAACTAGAAAAATTAAAAGTTGTGCTGCAATTGCATACAATGAATCCAAATGCATTCTGCTGTCATATCTATCTAATTAAAATAAATAAATAAATTTTAAAATATATATGAGTCATTTATCCACTTGGGCATGCAGACAGCCAGTGAATCACATTTATAAGGAACTGGCTACTTGGAAGGCACTGAACACCAACCACTGAAGGATTCAACCAAACAGTGAACAAGTCACCTGACCTTCCCCTCGAGGCACTCCTGAGTGATGAGTGACTCCAACAAGATGAGCACAAAAGACTGTGTGCTATGGTCAGATGAGCACCTGGGGGAAAGGAGGCACAGGACCCAGCCATCTTGGCAATTGTCCATGCTCTGGGCAGTACACAAGACAATGAAGCCCTCCCTTTGGACATGAGTTGGCTGCGGCTGGCATCTCTTGAGTCCCCCAAAAGGCCTTCCTTTTATCTGGGCTCCAAATCCATCCTAGTTACATTTCCCTTTCCTCCAAGCAGCAAGTTTCTTGCCATCACAGATATGGCCACTCTGACCTCTGGATTCTTCTCCCCTCCTCTCCCCATCCCCTGTTCAAGCAGTAAAGTAGGACATGTTCTCCTCAGCTCCCTTTTTGAATTATTCCCCAAATGAAGTACTCAGGAATCTTGGGTTTAATTACTATGGAATAATTGGTATTACTATGCATAATATGATAATTACTATGGAATTATAGGAAAATGATAAAATGAGTCTATATTTCATACAGATTCCAAAATCATACCATATTCTTACAGTCCTGGTATTAAGTCAGAAGCTCCTGATTTTCTCTGAGATAGACAGTAAATGAAATACTGATAATAATAGTAGCAGCTATGGGGTTTCTAGGATGTACAGGTACTTTGAATTCCAAAAAGAGCACTAGTTCAGAAAGATGGTACCCTTTTTACGGAAAGAAAACAGAAGCTTGGTATTAAGTTCCCCGTCCAAGGATGCAAAGCTATTAAGAACTAAAAGCCAAAGCCATACCATTTCTATTGCACCATCTGACCCCAGTGGACCTCGACCCTCCATGTGCACGCCTGGATCCAAAACTCACCATATCCCACCCCTCCCTCTTTTGCTTAGAGCTTGGGCAAAGGTCGAAAGGACATTTTCTTTCCAGATTCAAAGCTCCTTCTTCTCTCCAGTAGGCAACTTGCCTCACCAAGGATCTCTGGACTGGGTGATGCCCACACTACTCTGAGTTCAAGACTGACCTGGTTGCCACAACCCCCTTTCCCTCACAAACCCCTTCTTTCCATGCTTAGGTGAAGAATGAACTCCTCCAGGGGGAGGCAAGAGACTGCAGCCAGGTATGCCTCCTATTTCACATTTTGTTGTAAATGACAATACTTAACAGAATGGGCACTGGATGTGTGTGAGCAGAAACTGAACAGGTTTTCACTCATCTCTGACCGACTGGCAAATTATTCTCAAGCATCTACACAGTGAATTCCCCTCCTCCCCAAATCTTGACCTCTTCCCTATTTTACCATCTCTCCTCTCAAAAGCAGCCGCCTTACTCTTTTCCGGATGTTGGATCCCACTCCTCCCCAGACCAGGCTGTATCAATTATTCCATTTTAGTCTTTGATTTCTCATTCTTTCCTCTGCTTAGTCTTATCCAAAAAAACTTTAAAAAATGATAATCTCTTGACTATCTCAAGTTATCACCCTTTACTCCCTCTCATCACTTCCAGACTCCCATAATACCCTCCTTACCTGACTTCCAGCAAGTGACATTATAAAAGTCATCAGTCACTTCCTCATTGCCAAATCCAATGGTGTCTTTTTAGTCTTGATTTTGCTGCCACACTTGACCATGAGGACCACTCCCTCTTCCTGGAAACTGTCCCAGCACGTGCCGCCATTCTCACTGGGTTCTCCTCCTATATCTCAGGCCATACCATCTTAGTCTCCTTTGCTATCTCTTAACTTCAAATGTTGGAGGCTCTCAGTTTTTTCTCCTTGACACCCTTTTCTTCTGACTTTATGCATTTTCCTTGGGCGATCTTACCCACAAATACATGTTCAACAGTCTTCCAAATTAGCACTTCCAGTGCCCAAGCATTGAAAATGTAGAGCCGGCCATAGTTTATTGCAAACTAAGGATACCAGAGGCAGCATTGTTCTTCCCAAAGCTTGCCCTTCTGCCTAGTGACCCACAGGCACTTTATGCTTAGCTTTCAGAGTGGATCTTTGTGTAAGGTCTTCTGCTAGGGACTGGGGGAAATGCACAAAGACTTAAAACCCTGCAAATCGGTTACTAGCCCTGCTCCTTTTTCGTTGGGTTCCCTTCCCTAAGGACATCTGCAGAGCCACATACCCCATTATAGCCACCTCAAGCTCTATGAAACATAAAAAACAATCAATTCCGAAGGATGAACTGTTCTATCTTTGCTAACATCCAAATTCCTTTTTCTCTCTTCCCATCGCTCTTCCCAACATTCTCCCCATCCTTCTACTCATGAATCTGATGTCTCATGACAACAGTGCCCTCTAGGGGAGTGTTCTTCAAATTGCAATGGTGCCCTCAACAGGTGTTTTTCAAAGATGACTGACCCAGTATCTCCCATCCTTTCTGCTCTTCTTAAAATGAGACTTTGAAGCTCCATCCATCATGGTGATGAAGCCTGTGCTTCCTTATTTGAATTGCAGTGGAATTGTGAATGTGGAGAAAACGATGCTATGTGACTTCCAAGGCTAGGCTTTCTTCTGCCTGGTCCTTACCTTTGGCACTCTGAGGTACCTTAATCAATTTGACTGCCCTGAGGCTGCCATAATATCAGCCCATGCAGACAGACCACATAGAAAGACTACATGGAGAAAGCTGATTCAACTGCCACTGTTCCAGCCCCAGCTACTACCTATAATCATGTGAAACACCTAAATCAGGACAGCCCTATTGAACCCTTTTTAAATTCCTGCCCCACAGAAAGCATAAGATAATAAAATGATTACTGTTGCTTTAAGCCACTAAGTTTTGGAATGATTTTTTGTGTGTGTGTATCAAAAGATAACCAGAACAGTGGGTCATGAAATCAATCTAGTGTATCAGCGTGTTTTCAAAAATGAAGCAAAACAAAATAGAAAAGAAAATGAAATATAAAAGTAAACATTGTTGAGAAGTTTTTTCAATAAATATGTTTGCATATGTATATCCTGGATCACGAAGTGAAATGCAGTGGTGGGCACTTATAATCCGAGCTACACAGGAGGCCGAGGCAGGTGAATCACAAGTTCAACGCCAGCCTGGGAAACTTAGTAAGATCCTGTCTCAAAACAAAATAAAAAGTGCTGGGGATGTAGACCGGTGGTGAGATGCTTACCTAACACATGTGAGGCCGTGGGTTCAACCCCCAGTATGGAAAGAAGAAAGAGAAGGAACCAACCCCAGTAAAGTCAGTGAAGTCATTATCTTATGAGTCAAGGAGGCTGGGAATCCTAGAATTCTAAGAGCACATTACATATGGACATATTTAGCTTTATTATCTAGACTAGACAGGAAGGCAGAAAAACTGTCTGCTTGTGAAAGCAAGATCAAAGGGGACTCCTAGGACTGGGGTGTTCCAGGTAGTTCTTGTACATTTTTACTATAACACTTAGGTGCCTTGATTTGCTCAGCACATGCTGTTACATTTGTGTAATTTCTTAAACAGGTTTATGGCATGTTTCTCCTTGAAATTCCTGCATCAGAATCATTTGGGGACTTGTAAAACTGAACATCCCTGGCCACTTTTCAAACTTACAGAATCAGATGCTGGGGCCCAAGACCTCATTTCAGCCCAGCCCCCCAGTGAATCATAAGCACAAAGAATTTTGAGGTCTACTGAGTCCCAGGGAAGACTGTCAGAATATCTGAAATCCAAATTCCCATAGAAAATGAAGGGTTAACTCAGTTATACAAAGGCCTTTAAGGTGAACAGAATACTCAGAGGTCACCAGTGCACCTTGGATGCCACTGGAAAAGGCCCTGATTATCAAGGAAGCTTATCAAAGCTCCTATAAAATAAGAACCAAGGAAGGAGATGCCTTTGTTTTCTGAAAAATAGGTGTGTATGTCTGCCCTGTGTGTGTGTGTGTGTGTGTGGCTGTGTGTATATCTGTATCTGAGTGAGTATGTCTATGTCTGGATGTGTTTCTATGTGTGCCTGGGTGTTGCATCTTTGTGGCTGTATGGGTGTGTCTGGGTCTGTGTATGTCTGTCTGTCCCTTTGAATGGGTGGGTATGTGCCTGTCTGAGTGTGTGTATGGCCATGGCAGGAGTCCTGAGGAGGCCCATTAGTCACATGTTCCCTGATAAACTCCAAATACAGTCCTATCTGTCCAGGTGACTGTAAGCCTTGAACTTGATTGCTTTTGTCATTCACCCACTGTGCACACAGAGAGACACACATACACACACTTCAACTGGAAGATCCCTAAGATCCTATTGGATGGTGCTTCCTCTCTTTTCTTCTTTTTTTCCAGAATTACATCCATATTAGCCTAGATTCACTGGCCCAAAAAGAACTTTAGAGATCCTAGAATCCAGTGTTTTCTTAAGAAATTTAACAATAACACTTTTTTTCAATTATCATGCCTTGACCTAATGCCAGTAGTTCATTTGGTTTCCACCAAAATGGTCTCACAGGGGAGTTAAATGCTACACAAAATAATCAAAAATTTATTCATGTTGCTTTAACTCATAATGGAGAGAAAATATTAGATAAATTAATTTTTGTATGAAGAATGAAAAGTATAATCTGTAACAAAAATGTGTATGAGTTGCAAGACAAAAGACATATCATAGAGCAATATAATTAAATCAAAGACAGAATTCAATGCCACCATCATCTGGTGGAGCACACTCTCAACCCCATATTCCCAGATCGGGTCACTAGCCCTTAAAGGTAGTTGATTACATAATAATAACCACAACAGGGCTGGGGATGTGGCTCAAGCGGTAGCGTGCTCGCCTGGTATGCGTGCGGCCCAGGTTTGATCCTCAGCACCACATACAAACGAAGATGTGTGTCCGCCGAAAACTAAAAAATAAATACTAAAATTCTCTCTCTCTCTCTCTCTCTCTCTCTCTCTCTCTCTCTCTCTCTCTCTCCCTCTCTCTCTCTCTCTTTCTCTTTAAAATAATAATGATAATAATAATAACCACAACATGTGTACTTATATTTAAGAAAAAATACTGCCTTCATTATTCTGAGAGTTGGTTAGGTTGGTTTTAGGACATTTATGATCATCTCACAAAAAAACAGATTTAAAAACAATGATTTAACCTCATTTTCAGTTGGAAAATAACCTATCCAAGATGGCAAGTTGTTTTTTTTTTTTTCTATCAGACTTTCAGAAGAAAAAATTACTTGGAGAAGACTTAAAGGCATGCTAAGGACTTCCTTGTCTCTGATCTCCCCCAATCCTTATTTTTTGTTGTTGTTTATGGTACTAGGGATGGAACCCAGGGGTGCTTAACCACTAAGCCACATCCCTAGTCTTTTTTATTTTTTATTCTGAGACAGGGTCTCACTAAGTTGCTTAGGGTCTCGCTATATTGCTGAGGTTGGCTTTGACTTGCGGTCCTCCTACCTTGACCTCTGATGTCGCTGGGATTATAGGTACACACCACCACCACACCCAGCTCTTGTCTCTGATATTAAGGGAACTCTTGGGCCATGAGGGGCCAATGAGCTGCCAGGACTCAAGGACAGAGTCAAAAGAACCAGAGCTATTGCTACAATTTTCAAGGTGTTAAGTATTTAAAATAGAGATGTGGTCCTTGGGTCTTATTCAGTGGTGTGATATGATTATTTTCTTAATATGCATAGCTGTCTAGGGAGCTTATAATTAACTTCTGATTTAACTGAGTGAGTCTCATTTGTCTACATGCATTCTTAGTCCCAGCAATCAGTTCAGGGAGTGAACTCACTCCCATTTGCTGTAGTGATGCTGGCAGGAGCCACAGTGAAGTCAGATCCCTTCAGCTCCACTGTGCACTTTGGCACAGTTAATATAGACCCTCTGGGATAAACAGCTGGAACAAAGCCACCCTGGTTTCCCTTGAGCATAACACTGAGAAGCTGATGAAAAGCTGGCACCTTGATAATAACTTTATGTACAGTGACCCCTGCTGCCGAGTCCTGGAGACACATGTGAAAACCATGGTGCCAACCTGAGGAGAGGCTCTGGCCCCTCCATTCTCCCTGTACCAAAGGACTTGCCCAAAGCCTACACTCCCCACCAGCAAAGCTCACAGATAAGCATTGTGTGTGCAGAGTCCAATTGTGGATTAGAAGGTGGCACCACAGAGAAGCTGAGGGCGAGGGATGGCAGTAAAGGCATCAAGGTGAGCATAAACACTAAAGGGAGTAATCTCAGAGCAATCTACAGCAGTTATATACAAACTGAGAAATGCATACACATTTATTTATTTGGTTTTTTGTTTATTTATTTTTATGTGGTGCTGAGGATTGAACCCAGTGCCTCACACGTGCCAGATGAGTGCACTACAACTGAGCCACAACCTCAGACTCTGCATACACATTTTTAAGGAAAGTTCAGGCCCAAAACCAAGAAATTTCTACTGCCTAAGACCACAGTTGGAAAAACATCTCAACTTCTAAGCTAAAAAAACATCACTTGAAGACATCATTCAGTTAATTTAAGGCATGCTTGTATTAACTTTTTTTTAGATTGTTAACAAAATGAAAATACAGCCATATAGGACTGCAATCTGATAAATGTGTCATTCGGCAGTTTTGTCAGTGTTCAAACATTGTAGAGTATACTTATATAAACCTATATGGTATAACCTACTATACTACTAGGTTGTATGGTATAATCATTGTCATACCTGCAGCCTACCATTGACCAAAACATCATTCTGTGGTACATGATTGTACAACATTAAAAATCTATACAGAACATACAGGGGCCAGGATTGTAGCTTAGCAGTAGAGCACTCACCTAGCACATGTGAGGCCCCGGGTTCAATCCTCAGCAACACATAAAAATAAATAAATAAAATAAAGATATTGTGTCCAACTACAACTAAAAAATAAACATAAAAAAAGAACATACAAACTCGGAATACACCTGAGGTCCCCAGTCGTTCATGAATCCCTGCTGAAGAAACATGAAGTAGACAGAGTTTGGACTTGTACAGATGGTTTGATCTGGAAAATCAAGGTGGGAATGCAAGGCTCAGAGAGCAGTCTGACTCTGGTAAGGAGAAAAAAAGTGTCTCCCCTGCTTGAACTATGAGCAGTCTGGGATTGATAAGTGAAGTGAAGGTTGCTGAGTCTCCTCTCTGAAAAACTGGGGTTTCTAAGTTTTACCAGACTGCCCAGTCGGCTCCACTAGCATGAAGGTGTGACCAGCACCAAGGAGAAGGGTGCTCAAAGGCCAGTTAATTTATATATATTGGGAAACAGAGGGGTCAGGTGCAAAAGAGCAGCGCCCCATCCTGGAATGGACACAAGAGGACTGTAGTCAAGGCTGGGCTTGCCCTTGGGAGGAATGGGATCTGGTTTGGGGGTCAGGACACATACTGAAACAAGATTTTACAAAGTCCCCATGTCACAACAGGGAGTAAGAAGGTTAGGATCTCACTGATAATTAGACTAGCCAAACCATAAGCAACTGCTGAGTGGAGAGAGGTTAGTGGGTACAATACATCAGAGGCTTCCTCCTCAAAACTCTAGATTGGAAATGTAAACTAGGAAATGGAAAGAGTCCACAGTCTTGCATAATATGGAATCCAAAACTAAGTCAAGGTAAGCACAAAGAAAAAAAAATTATATAGGCCATTCTCAAGAATGTTTTTTAAACCCTAAGTAAAACATCAGCAAATTGAACCTAACAGTATTTCAAATAATTTTATATCATGACCAAATATAATTTAATTGAAGAATATAAAGACAGTTCTACATGACTCATACTATTAATATAATTTAGTACATAAATGGACCAAGGAAGAAAAGCCCTATGAGCATCTTAACTGATGCAAAAATAGAATTGGTAAAATTCACTGCCCATTCTTAGGAAGGAAAGGGAAAGTTTTAGCAAACTAGAAAAAAAGAGGGGAAAAAGAAAGTGTCCTAACTGGATAAAGTTTATTTACCAAACATTTCTTTTAACTTAACACTAGAAGCATTCACTAAAGCCAGAGAGACAATAAAGTTGCCCTCTATTATTAGTAATGGGGGGGGGGGGGTCCTGACCAGAGCATGAACACAAAAATGTACATAAAAAGTGACGTTCATTCTTTTCACAATTTATAGAAACCCACCTATTAAGACTATCCAAGGAAAACTACCAGAAAATATAAATAAAAAGAGTTCACTAAGATAACCTGACACAAAATCAATAAATGGAAATCTATAGATTCCTTATACATCAATCCCAGATTCTCCCCTAGACCCTTCAAAATGACCAAAGCCCTTTCAATACTTTGACTTTGGCCCAGTGAGACCCATGCCAGGATCTGGCCTCCAAAACTGTAAGAACAAAATCTGTATTGTTTTAAGCCACTAAGTTTGAGGTAATTTGTTATAGCAGCAATAGGAAATTAATATAGGAAATATTCAATGTTATTAAAATTTTAATTATTCTTACATTATTATCCATAATTCAATGTAATCCCAATCAAAATCAAAAAAAAATTTTATGAAATTTCATAATCTGATTTTTAAAACCATCCAGAAAAGAAATGTACAATAGTCATGCAATTTTTTTTTAATATATATATATATTTTTTTTTAGCGGACACAACTTCTTTGTTTGTATGTGGTGCTGAGGATCGAACCCCGGCCGCACACATGCCAGGCGAGCGCGCTACCGCTTGAGCCACATCCCCAGCCCCTAGTCATGCAATTTTTTAAAGTGAGCAACAACCCCGCCCACCCACCCCACCACACGGAGGCCTGGAGATCCAGACAGAGGCCCACCCTGCACCTGCTCAGGGAACCACCTCGCTCTGGAATTCCTTATTCACCAAAGCGTGGCTCCACAGCCCCAAAATCAGGATACATATAGGCTTGAAGCTGCCACGGCCACGAAACTGGGATATCCCTGCTTCTATCAAGGGACAACATTAAGGACCTGGTAAGAAGTCATCAAAGTCCCTGTGGGTCTGGCTGCACCAGAGGTTTCTCTACTAGGGGTGCTAACAGTTATCCCATCGCTGAGGTAATAAGGAGTCTTGCATGGGGTTGCCTCTCTTGTTTCTCCTACTAAGAGCCAACTTCTTATGATTACCCTCTCACTAGTCATATAATCTAATATCTCCATATTCTCACATCCTACCTCATAAACATCTCAGCCAACCCTCTTTCCCCCCTTCTACCATTAGAAACTGTAAGCCATTATGCAAACCTTTTGACTATATGGTAGAAGATAACCGAACTCATCATTTCTGATTAGAGTGACAAAACTGTAAATGTAAAAATAGAAGCTAACTGATATATGGCTGCACATTGGTTACTGTAATTGGTGCTGTAATATTGATCTCTCCCTTAAAAGTGAGGTACTGGTAACCTATAAGGACACTATAAGACAATAGGGCAAAAGCTGTAATACCTAGGATCTACACTGCAAGAGAGGAAGACACATAGACATCATGAAAAAACAAGGGAGGAAAGTGCCCCAAACAAACCAAGATACTAAAACAATAGAATCCATAGGTAGTGAAGTAGGTGAAATGTCAGAGAAGGAGTTCAGAATATACATAACTAAAATGATTTGGGAATTAAAGAACGATCTAGGGCTGGAGTTGTGGCTCAGCAGTAGAGCACTCGTCTAGCATGTGGGAGGCCCTGGGTTCGATCCTCAGCACCACATTAAAATAAAGGTATTGTGTCCAACTAAAAAACAAAATATTTTTAAAAAAGAACGACCTAAGTGAGCAGATACAGGCAAAAACTGATTGCTCCAACAAAGAGATAAGAGAACAAGTATAGGTGTCCATCAGTCACACCAACAAAGAGATAAGAGAGCAAATACAGGTTGCAAGAGATTATGTCAAGAAAGAAATAGACACTGAAAACAAACAAACAAACAGAAATCCTTGAAATGAAAGAAACAATAAGCCAATTTAAAAATTCAATAGATAGCATCACCAACAGACAAGACATTCAGAAGACAGGACCTCAGGCAATGAAGAAAAAATATAAAATCTTGAAAATAAAGTAGGCCTCACAGTAAAGATGGTAAGAAACCATGAACAGATTATTCAACAATTATGGGATATCATCAAAAGACCAAATTTAAGATTTATTGGGATAGAGGAAGATTCAGAGATTCAAACCAAAGGAATGCACAATCTCTTCAATGAAATATCAGAAAACTTACCAAGCATGAAGAATTAACTGGAAAATCAAATACAAGAGGCCTATAGGACATTAAATGTATAAAATTACAACACATCTATACCAAGACACATTATAATGAAAATGCCTAGCATACAGAATAAGGATAGAATTTTAAAGGCCGCAAGAGAGAAAAATCAGATTATCTATAAGGGAAGACCAATTCAGATCTCAGCATATTTTTCAACCCAGACTCTCAAAACCAGAAGATCCTGGAACAATATATATCAAGCTCTAAAAGATAATAGATGCCAACCAAGAATCTTATATCCAGCAAAATTAAGCTTCAAATTTGACAATGAAATAAAAACCTTCCATGATAAACAAAAGCTAAAAGAATTTACAGCAAGAAAGCCTGCACTACAGAACATTCTTGGCGAAATATTTCATGAGCAAGAAATGAAAATCTGCAAAGGAAAGAACTACAATAAAGGAACATCCAACAAAAGGAGAAACAAAATCAAGCTAAATACCAAAAATAAGCAAAAATGACCGATAATACAAATCATGTCTCAATAATAACCCTAAATGTTAATGGCCTAAACTCACCAATCAAAAGACATAGACTGGTAGACAGGATTTTTTTTTAAAAGACCCAACAATATGCTGCCTTCAAGAGACTCATCTCATAGGAAAAGACATCCCCAGACTGAAGGTGAAAGGTTGAGATAAAATATACCATTTGCATGTTCTACATAAACAAGCAGGAGTTTCCATCCTCATATCAAATAAAGTAGAATTCAAGCCAAAGTTAATCAAAAGGGATAAAGATGGACATTTCATATACTGCATACATCAACAAGACATAACAATTATAAATACATATGCCCCAAACAATGGAGTATCTACATTCATCAGTTAAATTCTTCTCAAGTTCAAGAGTCAAATAGACTACAATACAATAATTCTGGGTGACTTTAACACACCTCTTTCACCACTGGATAGATCTTCCAAACAAAAGCTAAACAAAGAAACTATAGAACTCAATAATACAATCAATAACGTAGACTTAACTGACATATATAGAGTATATTATTCATCAATAAGTGAATACATTTTCTTCTCAGCAGCACATAGAACCTTTTCTAAAATAAACTATATATTATGCCACAAAGCAACTCTCAACAAATACAAAAAAGCATTCTATCAGACCACATGGCATGAAATTAGAAATCAATAATAAAATTTAAAAATAGAAGCTATTCCAACACCTGGAGACTAAATAATTTGTTACTGAATGAACAATGGGTTGCAAAAGATATCAAGGAGGAGATTTAAAATCTCTTAGAGGTGAATGAGAACACTGATACAATATATCAAAATCTCTGCAACACTATGAAGGAAGTTCTAAGAGGAAAATTCATTGCATGGAGTACATTCCTTAAAGGAAGAAAAAGTCAACAAATAAATAACCTAACATTACATCTCAAAGTCCTAGAAAAAGAAGAACAAATCAATCCCAAAAGCAGTAAAAGGAAATAATTAAAATCAGAACTGAAATCAATAAAATTGAAACAAAAGAAACAATTGAAAAAATTTAAAAAACAAAAAGTTGGTTTTTTGAAAACATAAATAAAATTGATAAACCATCAGCCATGCTAATGAACAGAAGGAGAGAAAAAACTAAAATTACTAATATCCATGATGAAAAAGGAAATACTATGAAGTACACTACAGAAATACAAAAGATAATTAGAAGTTATTTTGAAAATTTGTACTCCAATAAAATAGAAAATATCTGAGGCATCCACAAATTTCTAGAGTCCTATGATATGCCCAAACTAAATCAGGATGATATACACAATTTAAACAGATCAATTTCAAGCAAGGAAATAGAAGATGCCATCAGAAGTCTCCCAATCAAGAAAAGCCCAGGACTGGATGGATGCACAGCAGAGTTCTACAAGACCTTTAAAGAAGAACTAATAGTTCTCAGACTATTTCATAAAATAGAAAAAGAAGGAACACTTCCAAACACATTCTATGAAGCAAATATCACCCTGATTCCAAAACCAGACAAAGACACATCAAAGAAAAAAAACTTCAAACCAATATCTCTAAAAAACATAGATGCAAAAATTCTCAATAAAATTCTGGCAAATTGAATAAAAAAACATATCAAAAAGATAGTGCACCATAAGCAAGTAGGGTTCATCCCAGGGATGCAAGGTTGGTTCAACATATGGAGATTAATAAATGTAATTCATCACATCAATAGATTCAAAGGTAAAAATCATATGATCATCTCAATAAATGCAGAGAAAGCATTTGATAAAATACAGCATCCCTTCATGTTTAAAACACTAGAAAAACTAGAGATATCAGGAACAAATCTCAACATTGTAAAGGCTATCTATGCTAAGCCCAAGGCCAACATAATTCTAAATGGAGAAAAATTGAAATTATTCTCTCTAAAAACTGGAACAAGACAGGGATGCTCTCTTTCACCACTTCTATTTAACATAGTTCTTGAAACTCTAGCCAGAGCAATCAGACAGATGAAAGAAATTAAAGGGATACAGATAGGAAAAGAAGAACTCAAATTATCACTATTTGCAGATAATATGATTCTATATAGAAGACCCAAAACATTCCACAAGAAATCTCCTAGAACTAATAAATGAATTCAGCAAAGTAGCTGGATTTAAAATCAACACCTATAAATCAAAGGCATTTCTGTACATCAGTGACAAATCCTCTGAAAGAGAAACTATTTACAATAGCCTCAAAAAATAAAATAAATAAAATTCGTGGGAATAAACTTAATGAAAGAGGTGAAAGATCTCTACAATGAAAACTACAGCACGCTGAAGAAAGAAATTAAAGAAGACTTTAGAAGATAGAAAGATCTACCTTGTTCTTGAATAGACCGAATTAAAATTGTCAAAATGACCATACTACCAAAAGAACTATATAGATTCAATACAATCCCATTCAAAATCCCAATGACATTCCCCATAGAAATAGAAAAAGCAAGCATGAAATTCATCTGGAAAAATAAGAGACCCAGAATATCCAAAGCAATCCTTAGCAAGAAGACCTTAAACTATATTACACAGCAATAGTAACAAAAATAGCATGGTATTGGCACCAAAATAGACCTGTAGACCATGGTACAGAATAGAGGACACGGAGACTAACCCACATAACTACAGTTATCTTATATTAGACAAAGGCACCAAAAACGTACATTGGAGAAAAGATAGCCTCTTTAACAAATGGTACTGGGAATTCACATGTAATAAAATGAAGTTAAACCTCTATCTCTCACCATGCACAAAACTCAACTCAAAGTGGATCAAGGACCTAGGAATTAAACCAGAGACCTTGCACCTAATGGAAGAAAAAATAGACCTAAATCTTCATCATTTCAGATTAGCCCCCAACTTCCTTAATAAGACTCCTATAGCACAAGAATTAAAACCAAGAATCAATAAATGGGATGGATTAAAACTAAAAAGCTTTTTCTAAGCAAAAGAAACAACCAGTGAGATAAATAGAGAGCCTACAGAATGGGAGCAAATCTTTACCACAAGCACATCAGATAGAACACTAATCTCTAGGATATATAAAGCACTCAAAACCTTAACACCAAAAAAACAAATAACCCAATCAATAAATGGGCCAAGGAACTGAACAGACACTTCTCAGAAGAAGATATACAATCAATCAACAAACATGAAAAAATGTTCAACATCTCTAGCAATTAGAGAAATGCAAATCAAAACTATTCTAAGATTTCATCTCATTCCAGTCAGAATGGCAACTATCAAGAATATGAACAACAGTAAGTATTGGCGAGGATGTGGGGAAAAGGCACACTCATACATTGCTGGTAGGACTGCAAATTGGTGCAGCCAATCTGGAAAGCAGTATGGAGATTCCTTGGAAAACTTGTAATGGAACGGTCACCATTTGGCCCAGCTATCTCTCTCCTCAGTCTATATCCAAAGGACTTAAAAACAGCATACTACAGGGAGACAGGCACATCAATGTTTATAGCAGCACAATTCGCAAAAGCTAAACTGTGGAACCAACACAGGTGCCCTTCAGTAGATGAATCGATAGGGAAACTTTGGTATATATACACAATGGAACATTACTCAGCATTAAAAGAGAATAAAATTATGGGATTTGCAGGTAAATAGATGGAGTTGGAGAATATAATGCTAAGTGAAGTAAGCCAATCCCAAAAAACTAAAGGCCGAATGTTTTCTTTGATGTGAGGATGCTGACTCATCATGGCAATGGAGGGGGAGCATAGGTGGAATGGAGGAACTTTAGATAGGGCAAAGGGGGGAGGGGAAGGGAGGGAGGGAAAGGGGTAGGAATGATGGTAGAATGAGTTAGACATCATTACCCTAAATACATGTATGAAGACATGAATGGTGTGAAAACACTTTGTGTACAATCAGTGACTTGAAAAATTGTGCTCTATATGTGTAATATGAAATGAATTGTATTCTGCCATCGTGTATAACAATTTAGAATAAATAAATAATAAAGAGAGCAACAATGTAGGCAGACTTTTTCTCTTAACTATCAAATCATTTTATAAAACTGTATGGGATTAGTGGTCTTCGTTATATGAAAGAACAGAATAAGGTACATATGGAAATTTAGTATATGATCAAGGAACATCTCAAAATGGTAAGAAAGAAATGATGTTAGGCTATCTGAAAAAGAAAGTAAAGCTACATTCCTACCTGACATGATACCCCCTAAGGAATACATTTTTTAAACTATATTAGTATTAAAAGAAAATATGTAACTCTCAGGGCAAGCACGATTTCTTTGGGTCACCTCTTTTAAAAAATTCCCTGTTCTCCCTGATGGGGAGAATCAAGCCTCTGGGACTGGAGTCCCCTGGGTTTCTCCTTTGCTAGCAAATCAATAAAACTTCTTTTTCTTTTTTCTCCAAAAAAAAGAAAGAAAGAAAGTGAAAATGTGTTTATGTCCTTAAGGAGAGGAAGATCCTCTCAATCCAAACACAAATAAACAAGTCATAATGGCAGTGTCTTAGTTTGTTTGAACTGCTTACACACAGAAATTCATTTCTCTTGGTTCTGGAACCTAGGAAATCCAAGGTCAAGGTGCTAGCAGACTTGGTGTCTGATAAGGGCTCACTTTCTGGTTCAGAGACACCAGTCTTCTCCCTGTAACTTCACCTGGTGAAAAGAACAACAACTCTCTATGGTTTCTTATAAAGACACTAATTTTACAACCTAATCACCTCACAGAGGTCATACCTCCAAAGACTACCATATTGGGAGTGAGGCTTAACATAGGAATTGTGATGTATACACACATTCAGCCTACCACAGAAAGGAAATAATAAGTATGGCCACTTTAAAAGAAAACACTTCAAGTACCCAAAGATATCTTAAATAAAGTCAAAGGGAAAGTTACATTTTGTTTTTGTTGTCGTTTAATCGAGGAAGACCTACATCCCATCTAGTATGGAAAGATGGCCAAGTGACAAACACAAAGTATGAAAGATTGCATACAGTATAATCACATTTGGATAAATGAAAAACCATAACACTCCATGTCTTTATAAAGTCATTTGCATATAAATCCATCATTAAAAGTATACAGCATAATAAACACCAGGCTAAAAATAGCAGATTCTCTGTAAACACACAGATAACTGGGTGAGGTTGAGCAAGACATTGTGCCCTATATTTGCACCTTTTAAAATATGCATATTTCTATTATTTATGTAATTAAAAACAAATTCTAAAAATTATTTAATGGCCCCTTCCACCAAATCCTTTAAGTTTGCAAATTGTGTCTATTGAAATTTTCAAGAAGAGAGAGTGTGGGGAAAAGGAAAGCCAATTGATGTCTTAGGTCAAGCCTAGTTAGGATTGCTTGAGATTCAACAGTTGAATTCTGACATCCCCTTTCCCAAACCAAAGTACTCAAAAAACTGAATTAACCATCAGATTGTCTATGAAAAATGGAATCCTAACAGTGTAATTTGAATAGCTTTAAGGGACATTTACCAAAATCTGGGAAAGCCCAATGAACTATGCCTGCCACACAGTAAACTTCACCTCTGTGGGGCCTCACTAAATAGATAAATGACATGATTCTCAGTGGAGTCATATAATCATACCATCTTTAGGACACCTTGAAAATATGTGGGTCTGTCACACCATTGTGGTGCTGATGGTGTTATCATCTTCCTGGTACTGGTTGTTTGTTTGTTTGTTTTGTGTGTGTGTGTGTGTGTGTGTGTGGTGCTGAGGATTGAACCCAGGGCGTTACACATGAGAGGCAAGCACTCTACCAAGTGAGCCATATCCCCAGCCCCCTTGATACTGTTTTGATTGTTAAAATCATTGGGTGCATTACTGGCATTTGACAGTTGAGAGCCAAAGGTACTGGGCATACACCAGTGCCCTACAATGAAGAATTGTTATGAATCCTGAATGAGGTTTGAACATCAAATTGGACATTTACATACATGAAAAAGCTGACTTCCAAGTATTTGAGTCAAATTTCAACCAAATTCTATCATATGTATAAATAAAAGTTAACTTGGAACTGTTAGAATGTAATCCAAATTTCCCAGATATATAACTACAGAATAAACCAAAAGAAACTTATGTTTTGGGTTTCCAGAAATTTGCTCAAAGTTGTCCACCATTTTGGAAAACATCATCACTGTGGCAATCCCTCTTTTTATATTTGAGTCCCCCGATACAGTTGAGAGGAGGTGCAGCATTTGTAGCTATTGCATTCATGTGTTTGTTCACATGAAGCACCTATTTCCTCGTGTGTTCTAATTAGTTATGCCTAAGCACTGGAATATATGCTGAGAAATATATCTGATGTGTCAAGGACGTAGACTGTATCTGTGGTGGAATACATGCATGAGGCCCCAGTTTCAATTGAAGGAGAGAGACAGACAGATAGACCTGAAATATATACCAAGATAATGAAAGACATTTACTGTGGCAGCCAGATTATGATGCTCTTAACTCCATAAACAATTCTGAGACAAGGCCATATTGTGACCAAATTTGAAGGCAAGGCTACTCTATAACCACAAAAATGACTAAGTATACCCCTTTTATGACTAATAAGAGTGATTACTTCCTTACCAACTGCCACTCTAATTGAACTTTAATCCTCCCCAGAACTTCACTAGAATCTGCCTAGATAAAGATTGTTCAGAGAGTCAATCCCCACATACCCGGGTTTCTTGACAATCTCCCATCCTGGCCCAGCTCCTCCTTTCTCAATCTCTCCTTAGAATCACTCACCTTAAGCCCAAGGCTTATAAGAGGCCTCTCTCACCTCTCTCTTTTTATGCCTCATCTGGGGTGTGTTCTCCCCAGCTGCAGCAAGCTAAGTAACCTAACATTTTTTACTGCCAGGATGATTCTGGTTGTCTTTTTTCAGTGAGCATCAACAATACTATTTTATTATCAATTCTTTTCATTTAATTTTATATGGTGGGCCATGATATTGAGTTTTTAATTATGTGTGTACACATAAGTTATATTATTCATGACTTCATTTCAAGAAAGTAAAGAGGGCATTATTATAAATATTTGTTTTAAAAAAGGAGCACCAAGTCAGGCAGGAATAAGAATCACCAGAAGAAAGAATCCTTTATTTGCCAGATGGCAATACAGATTTAAATTCTGACATTTTTCAACCTACCCTGAACCAAGCAGGGTCACTGGGCTCCCCAACTTGGGCTATATGGCACATTTTCCCAGGTGCTGGTGGGTAACAGCCAGGACTGCGTGGGGACCTCTCAGTTCGTGGGGTCAAGTCAGCCTGAGAAGAAAGGAATTTCTCCCACAGATGGTGCCACCAGGGCCTGGCCACACACAATATCCAGATGGAGCTGGACCAAATGAGAACTCCAAATCAGTGTTCTTCAGCAGAAAGACCCATCCTCCACTGGAAGGACCATTAAGAGACTAAGACATCACACACAAAAGAGCAAGAAGCTGGTGTGAAAGGATAACAGGAAAGCTTGCAGGTCAATCAGTAGTCAAGGAAGCATTGCTGGATCAGAAAAAAAAGAGTTACATCACAGCAACAGGGCAGAGAAGGCTTTTTGATGTCCACTAGAAAAGTGTGCACCTACCTGGAACAATCTTCTCCAACTGCCATTTGCCCTGATGAAATGCAGGATGAAGAGGAGACTTAATGGGACCCAGTCTTCTATCCCCTGAGGTAAAGAAGAGAGAATTACTGGGGGTGAGACGCTGCAGCCTCTCTACCACACTCTGTCTCCCTAAGAGCAAAGCAAATGCCTGAGGGGCTGCATGTAGATACCTGGATGTAAGGAACACTGGGAACAAAGGCAATCATAACTAGAAAACATGAGTCCAGAATCTGACCTTTACTCATTTTTCTCAGGAGTCATGTTCTGTAAAGTTGGCTGGAATACCGAATTCCAAAAACTGAACTGCAGCTCCTAGGAGAAATATAGGTTAGGGTCCCCTGAGCCTCTGGTCACATTTTCATCAAGTGATCAATACGTATCCCCATTTATGTGTACTTCTGTTTAGAGGCATCTTATTCAATACATATTATTGATTCACCAGCACTTTAACTCCAACTTACGTGATCTGTACTTTCTCCATAAGGGGTAGTAACTAGCACTTCAGCACTGTGCCATTTTACCAATGAAAGCCTCAATAAAAAGGACAAAAATGCAAATCAAAGTTGCATTAAGTAGACTGCAAAAAGGACAATTGTTTCCAGTCTGAGAGCTGAAACAAGAACTGGCACCTGATTCCGCCTTAGCTGTTTTCCATAAACCACAAAAGCACCACAAGTACTGATTTAGAAGTTAAATAAATAAATAAATAAATAAATAAATAACAAGTAGTCTAATTCAAGTAACATTTTTATCTCAGCACATGGGGGATGCAGAGTGGTCCTCTTCAGAACTACCCCATGTGCACAGCCCCTCCAGGTAGGGACTACCAGCTGCCTACTCACAATCCTGGCCAGAGCACCAAGGCCAGGCGACCAGGAAGCAACCAATTTAAGCCCCTGGTCCAGTGCTTTTATAGTATCATGTAGCCCTGGGCTGACCACCAGGAAAAGATCACATGATCCTTTTGCCATGAATTGAGTGGCCAAGCTGTGCTGCAGGTGGGAAGGCAGGGGACCAGGGTAGTGCTCACAGACACCTCCATCCCCTTCAGAAATGTTTCAGAGCATATGCTAGTATTTGTCAGTGTTCTCCAGAGAAACAGAACTCCAGGGTGGAGAAAATGACAGAGATGAACTAGCTCCTGTATTTGTGAGGGCTGGTAAGTCTAGGAATCTATGAAGCAGGCCAGCAGCTGGAAATTCCAGCAGGAGCCAATACTGCAGCCTTGAATCCAAAGATAACTCTGGAGACAGAATTCCTTCCTCCCCAGGAAACTTCAGTCCTTGAAGGCCTTTAAAATTGTTTGGGTGAGCCAGATGTAGTGGTGCATGCCTATAATACCAGTGATTCCTGAGACTGAGGCAGGAAGATTGCAAGTTCAAAGCCAGCCTCAGCAACATAGCAAGACCCTAAACAACTTAGTGAGTCCCTGTATCAAAATAAAAAGTAAAAAGTCTAGGAATGTAGCTCAGTGGTAAAGTGCTCCTAGGTTCAACCCCTAGTACCAAAACAAAAACAAAATTAGAGAGAGAGAGAGAGAGAGAATTGATTGTATGAGGCCTATACACATATGGAGAGTTGTGGGAGACCAACCTTTCACGTGACTGAGTTAACTCCCCTGCTAAGTGATGAGGCGTCAGGCAGCAGCCATGCTGCTAGACTGCCCCACTTTTCTAGGGTTTGAATAATTGTGTCTTTGTGCATGGGTGTGCTTCCCTGCATATTCATGGGTGAAGCTATGCTCACCTGTTCCTTTGTAATATTACCCCTTGCCCTGTTTGGGATAGAATGTTCCATGGAAACACCCTTTGTGTGTCCCCTTATCTTTCTGTGCCCTTGGGTATGGCCTACCCAGATGTCAGTCTACCTGCTGACAGTGGACATCATGAAGCTAGACTCAGCCCCCTGAAACCTGACCCCTTGCCTTATTTGAATAGCTTCTCCTCAATAAAAGGGGTCAGCATGTGCAGGCTCTCTCTCTCTCTCTCTCTCTCTCTCTCTCTCTCTCTCTCTCTCTCCTCCCCCTCACCCACCCTTAAGGTCAGAGGAGCCATCACAGCACCCCCAAAGAAAAAGGTATTTTTGTCTCTTGTGTAGTTATTTCATGCAGCCCAGTTAGCCCAGTTTCCCTGGAGTAACCCCTGAGTGTTTTAGTCAAGAGCAACCCAGCAGAGAGTAATCTGCTTTACTCTTACTTCTGATTAAATATTAAATTCGTGTAAAAAAAGAATGCCTCATAGCAACCTCTAAACTAGTGTGTGACCAAACAATTGGGCACCATTGCCCAGTCAAGTTAACACATAAAACTAATCATCATACTTGAACACAGACCCTACCTCGTCCCTACCTGCCTCTGAACCACCCTATGTCACCACAGGGTACCCCCAGCACCTTCCCATCATCCACTGCCTTAGTCCTGGCCTCTCACCTTGACCCTTCAGTGTTCTCAGAGACTACCAGCTCCAGATCCTCTTAGCTTCTGACTTTACTGGATTATTCTATTTGCTATATTTGCTGACTATATCTATTACCTTCCCTTCAGGTCCACCCTCAAAAGTGCTTTTTTTTTTTTTCATAGCCTAAATTTCCCACTAACATCACTTGGATTCTCCCTTGGACACACTGTGTTCAGGCAGCTTGAGTTTCATCTTTGACAGGGTCTGAACACACTGGGTTTGGTGGGGGTCAAACAAGAGAACAGGAAAACTGGAGGTGGAAATGAGCAGGGTCCACAAGTCCCATAGCAGGGAGAACACCCAAGAACCAGTTCCAAGTTCAGGGTGGAGCTGTCTGATCAGGATGCTCTAGGATGAGAGTCAAATCTAGTCTCCAAGAAAGCTGGCTGCAAAGGTTCTGTGACCTTCCTTTGCAGACCAAACTGTGTGCCATGTGTAAATCTTGAGGGCCAAGAGTTCCTCTGGAGATTAACTGGCAGATTAAGTATAGGATATGCTGTAGAGAAGCCATAATTACTATTAAAGCTCTCTCCATGTACGTAGAGAGCTGTTAATAAGTACTTGTAGAGTGGGTCAGATAAAATAGGAAATGTGCAGTGAAATTTGAAGTTCAGATAAGATCAAATTTTATTTGCATGATACATATACTAAAAAAATTACTCATTGTTTATTTAAATTCAAGTTTGTCTAGTGCCCTGTATATGTAATTGTTAAATCTGGCAATCCTAAATGTGTGGCTTTTGTGGCATGTGGAATTCAATCTCTTTATCAGTATGAGACTTAACACTATAAATAGAATGGGAACCCCGTGTTTAAATTGATGTTTAACAGGTCTGTTTAAATTTGGGGAGCTTCAAAAGGTACTCTTTTAAAAAGAACTGTGTAGCCCAATCATAGTTAAGAAAGAACAGCTCCTTCTGTGTAAGGATTAAAGCTGAAAATAGGCTGGCCCAGGTATAAAATAGTCCTTCTTAGTTAGGGCTCCCTCTGGAAGAGTGTTCTTTCAATGTCTTTGGGTGGGGGAAAGGATAATTAATTAATTAATTAATTTAATTAAGGCCCAGGCATTCAGTGTGATCCACTGTCTGGCCCTTCATCGGGGCACTGTCCACTGTGGGTTCCTCTGGCTCTACAGGGACACATATAGCTGAGATCAGTTTTTTAAAGTGTTTATAAATTGATTAGTTCATCACACAATGTCTACAGGGCAGAACACTTTACAGGTACAAGACAGTTTGTAGTCAGACTTTCTTTCTAGCTGTGGGATCTTGGGCAAGTTACTTATTTTCTCTGAACACTGCACTGCCCTGACTTTCCTCACCTGTGAAATAGGAGTAGCTATATTAGCTGAGGGGAAATACAGCAGTATAGTTGAAAATACAGACTCTTTCTAGGACCCTGAATGTCTTGGATTCAAACACTAGCTCTGCCACTTATGAGCTGTATAATCTTAGGCAAGTCACACCAACAATCTGTATTTCAAGTCTCTTATCTGAAAATGGGGATATAATGAAGGCACCTACCCCTTACAGCGATCATGAGGTCTGACTGAATCAAGGCACATAGAAATGTCTATAGTCATGGCCTGTCTGATACACGAGTATTTCATGAGGGCAGCATTGTCACTAGCATCGATTATAGCACAGCAGCTGCCACAAAAGAAGCTCTCAATCAATAGTGAGTGAATGAACTAGCATTTATTGACTACCAAATGCATGCTAGTCCTAATCACGTGATTATTTCATTTATTTCTCAGAAAAATCCTGCAAGGCAATATTTTGGAGAAATGAAACAGGTAATCTGAAGTCTTTGAACATGTTCTTTGGGAATGAACCAGAGTGGCTGTTAGGGTACCTGGCACGTGGCCTTGTGCTGCAGAAATGTCACTTCCCTCCCCAGCATGTCAATGGTCTTTAAGGAACAAAGATACGTTGTTTGTAAGCCCCCATTGAGAGGCTTAAGTTCTGGGCATAGATTTCTCCTTAAGAAGATAAGCTACTCCACTATCTGTCTTTAATCTTTCCCCATCTCCACTTCACTGATGTGCTCAGAAACAGTCATCCAAGAGCATCTCTAATAACAAAATATTGAACAATTCTACAGCGCTTTATACTTTTTAACATATTTTCAAATCTGTGTGTGTGTGTATGAGTGCTTGCACAGGTACTAGTGAGGTTGACAGTGGATTCTCAAGACCAATTACAGCACACAAATTGCCAGAATGCCTCTTCTACTTTAAAAACTACTTGGTGTACCCCAGATAGCCCATCAGAACAGCCAAAGCCCCAGCTGCCTCCATCTCTATGCAGTCTGAACTACAGCGCTCCTGCCATATACCAGCTCACCTGCTTTTCCAAAGCTCCAGACAAAGGAAAGATAACCCCGTTCAACTTTAAAGTGATTTACAATGGGCAGGGCAGCAGAAGTTAGTAGGAGCATGTTTTCTTCAAGCTGAAGGAGGTGAGAAGAAAAAAAAAATAGTTGTAACAATCACTTTGTCAGTACCAAGGATATGGTGATGCAGGGCAGGTCCTTGGCAAGCAGACACTGAGCTGGGATAGGCCCACACCCGATAGTCAGAATAGCATTCTGTGATCCAAGAGGGAAGGAATGCATCTGCTCAGGAAACCAGGTGAGGCAAGCCTGTCATTAAGGCAATCTGGGCAGAGCTATGATTACAGATGGACCAGCCTATCTGGAAGAAAACCAGAATTCACAGTGCCCGCTCCCTACCGTTTAGCCAGCCTCTTGCATGCTGTCCTTTGGTCCAGCTGGTATATCTGGGTAGGGACATGGCCTTAAGTATTTGTGGATAAAGCACTTGATACTTAGCAAAAATAATAATAATTTAAGAGTGTTAATGAGTGAGCTTTTGTTTTACATGAACTAATCAATCCTCACTCTCTTGCTCGTGAATTAGATGGAATGTTCTAAATTGAGATGGGTGTTGTTGTTGTTGCTGTTGTTATTTTTGCTTTTTGCTTTGTTTTTCTTTGTTTTGCTTTGTTTTTATGGTGTTATAGATTGAACCCAGGGCCTCACACACACTAGAGAAGCACTCTACCATTGAGCCATACCCCCAGCCTTAAGATAATTTTTATTTAACCAACATAGAATCATTTAGAAACCCCACCTAAATATTAAGAAAAAAAATTATAAGCTGGTTAGTGGTGCACACCTATAATCTGATGGCTCAGGAGGCTGAGACAGAAGGATCCGCGAGTTCAAGTTCAGCCTCAGCAACTTAGCAAGCCCTAAGCAACTCAGCAAGACCCTGTATCTAAATAAAATATTTTTTTAAAAGGAGGGGGGCTGGGAATGTGGCCCAGTGGTTAAGCACCCCGGGTTCAGTCCCTGGTACCAAAAAAAGAAAAGAAAAAATTGTAATCATTTCTAATCCTGTGACCCATATACAATGACCCTGAACATGTTACAGAGTAACTCTTCACACTTTTCTTCTATGCAGATATAAAACACATTTATTTCTTATGAAAAATAATATCATAAGTGCAGACTGTTTTGTTTCTTGATTTTTTTCACTCGATCAAGTATAACATACATCTTTCCATGTCAAAAATAAAGCATTCCTCCAGGTGCAGTGGTTCATGCCTGTAATCCCAACAGCTTGATCACAAGTTCAAAGCCAGACTCAGCAAAAGAAAGGCACTAAATAACTCAGTGAGACCCTGTCTCTAAATAAAATACAAAATAGTTCTGGGGATGTGGCTCAGTGGTTAAGTGTCCCTGGGTTCAATCTCTGGTACCAAAAAAAGAAAAAAAAAAAAAAAGAAAAGAAAACATTCCTACAGAATCATTCTTTTTTTTATTTGTTCTAATTAGTTACATATGAGAATAGAATGCACATTGACACATCATACATAAATGGAGTAAAACTTCTCATTCTTCTGGTTGAACATGATGTAGAATCACACAGGTCTATTAGTTATATATGTACACAGGTTAATAATGTCATTCTATCCTTTCTACCTCCATACCCCTTCTGTCTCTTCACTCCCCTCTACCTAATCCAAAGTAACAACTTGCACAGTGATTTGGTTTTTTGTTTGTTTGTTTGGGGGGTGGGGGGGGTACCAGGGGTTGAACTCAGAGGAACTCCACCACTGAGCCACATCCCCAGCAGTATTTTGTATTTTATTTAGAGACAGGGTCATTCTGAGTTGCTCAGTGCCTCGACATTGTTGAGGCTGGCTTTGAACTCGAGATCCTCCTGTCTCAGCTTCCCAAGGCATTGGGATTACAGGCATGTGCCACCGTGCCCAGCCTTGTTTTATTTTTGATCTCTTCAACTTTTAGTGAATCTGAGTGTTAGTTCATGCATGCTAGTTCCCTAGGGCTATTGTAACAAAGTATGAAAAACAACAGAAATAGACAATCCCATAGTTCTATAAGTCAGAAGTCTGAAATCAAAGCGTCAGCAGGGCCATGGGCCAGGCTCCCTCCAGAGTCATCAGGGAGGATTTGTCCCAGGCCTCTCTCCTAACTTCAGGTAGACTCTTGTAGATAGCTATATTCCCCCTGTGTCTCTTCATATCATCTTCTCTCTGTCCGTGTCTGCTTTCATGTCCAAGTTTTCTCTTTTTGTAATAAAGGATCCCAGTCCCATTGAATTAGGGCCCAATCTAGTAATCTGGATTTAACTTGATTATTTTTGAACAGAATCTATTCCCAAATAAGTCATGTTCTGAGATACTGGAGGCTGTTGGGACTTCAACATATCTTTTGGGGAGGTCATCACATCCCCAAACAATATGCATGGCTCATGGATCAGCAGCATGGACTTCACCTGGGAGCTTGTTGGAAGCAGAGAATCTTCATTTCCCCCAAGCCTCCTGAATCAGAATCTGCACAGGATGCTGTGTATGCACACCTGCAGTTGAAGAAGCATAGGAGTAGTGAGGATTTGCTAATTCAAGAAGCAAAGAAAGAAATTAAATTCCTAAACTATGAAAAAAGAAGGAGGAAGAGGAGGAGGAGGAGAAAGAGAAGGAAAGAACTGTTCCTTGAAGATGCCATGAATAGGGGCTGGGGTTGTGGCTCAGCGGTAGAGCACTGCCTAGCATGTGCGAGGCACTGGGTTTGATCCTCAGCACCACATAAAAATAAATAAATAAAATAAAAGTATTGTGTCCAACTACAACTAAAAAATATATATTTAAAAATATAGATGAATGAGTAAACTTACATCTGGAGGAAGAGGAAGCATTAAGTCAACACAGGGAAGGAAGAGTACAGAAGGCAGAGGGGACAGAATGTGTTCAGCCCCTCTGACAATGGAAACCTGATGCATGTGAAGAACCAAAAAGGCCTGCAGGCCTGGAACACAGAGCTACCGGCAGCGCTCCAGGGGAGATGAGCTTGCAGAGAGAGGAGGGGCCAAATACACAGACCCTTACGGAGGAGTTTTGTCTTTATGTTCAAAGCAATAAAAATTTATGGTTATGTTTCAAGCATGGGCATAACTTAATTGCAGTATATTTGGACTACACCTCCTTTATGTCTCTGAGTACATAGCTGGAAGGTTGTGAATTTCCTGTTGCCAAGATCGGCATTCTTCTCCCCGAGGAGGATAAAATAGAGCCAACACACAAAGAAATGCAAAAAGGAGAAACTAAAAACTCTCAGACTGCTCTGAGGTCTTTAGATTGAGGCAAAGCTAGCTTCATCTCTGCTCTTTCTTTGTCTGATGACACAAACTAACAAATTCCTTTGATACTTTCTTTCTTTTTTTTTTTCTTTTTTTTTTTTCCTTTTAACTAGAGATTGACAGGATGAGACACGAGACTCATCTTTTCCTAGAAGGTCTAAAAGAACTCAGCCTGTTTTTATCTTGGACTCATTTTCTCTGGCAATCCCTGAAAAGAATTTTGCCTGCCTTTGCAGGCTGCCCCCCTGTGTGTAGCCTTTCTAGGTTACTTTGTTTTCATGGCGTCTCTTAACAGTGGCTGCCCTTCACTTCAAGTGTACCTCCATGAAGTAATGAAAGGTGAGTGTGGACTTCCAGGACCTTGGTTGGTTTGTGTCTTGCCCTTGGTTGCCAGCTACATTACTCAGTCTTCCATCACTTGACACAATGCCTAAGAAAATCAATTTATAAGGGAATAGTTTATTTCCACTCATGGTTTCAGAGATTTTTGGCCACCAGAATTATCCGTTGCTTGGCACTGTTGCTTTGGGCCTGTGGTGGCACAGTATATTAAGGTAGGAGCATATGGCAGAGGAGGCTGCTCATCTCATGGCAGCTGGGAACACAAACAAGAGAGAGAAGGGGTTAGGGCCTCTTCAAGGGTACACCCCCAATGAACCATTTAGGCCCAAACTCCTAAAAGTTCCACCATTTCCCAGTAGCACCCCAAGACAATCATTAAGCCTTTAACACATGGGTCTTTGAAGGACATTTAAAATCCAAACTATAGCACCAGCCCAACCTACCCTGCTTCCCTCTAATGACTGTGCAACACAGAAGACTCTCTGGCCATCTTTCTCTTCTCCTCTGGTGTTTTTATCTTCATAACTACTTAGGATTTTCCTGTCCTGATTCAGTTTCTATCTCTTTCCCAAACTTTTCTACTGTGCTCATTCAAATTAATTTTGCATGTTAAGTCCTTCCATACCATCAACCTCTCCACTAAATGCTTTCAGTGGAAATATTTCTTCCCTTCCTTCTCTTAACACAAAACTAGATTTTCCCATGGGATCTCCACTTCTAAAATATATTTAAAGTCTGTTGAAACTCTACCCCCACTATGTCATTTCAACATTCTTACCCTTTAATTTCTTTTGTATTCCTTTTTATTTATGTGCTCTATTGGGAAGTTCCATGTTATTTTTGCCTACTGTCCCATTATCTCATCTTTTTTTTTTTTTAAATCTTTCCTGGAAACCACATTTTCTTGACTTTTATCTAACAAAAAAAAAGTGCAGATATTATCTGAAATTTTGTTCTGTTTCTTGCAACAAATCTTTTCTAAAAACATTTTTTCTTTGTTTATTCTGTGTTACAATATTCCTTCAGGTCCTAGAAATTTTTTTTTCCTTGCAGTGCTAGGGATCAAACCAGGGTCTTGCATGTACTAAGCAAATCCTCTATACCATTGAGCTACACCCTCAGTCCCAAGTCTTAGAATTTTTTTTTTAAATAGGATTTACATGGGTCTTTTTTCTCAGTTTACTAATTCCTAAAATAAAAGAGTTTGGGGACTCAGTGTTAGAGTGCCTGCCTAGCATGCACAAGACCCTAGCACTGGAAAAAGAAGGAGGAGGAGGAGGAGGAAGAAGAAGAAGAAGAAGAAGAAGTAGAAGTGGAAGTCTGGTTTTCTCTTAGAAACTGGGTGGGTGGGCTCTCATTAACTCCCCTCACTCTCTATTTGTAGGCAAGAGTTCAAGTACCTCAGGTTGAAGGGTGCTGGGCCTATTCAGTAGTCCAGGTATCTCAGGGGAACCAGGGCCAGGTATAATCAAGAGAGAGGAACTTTGCAAGTATCTTCTGCATTTTTAGTGAAGTTGCTATGCTATGCAACTCCTGGTGGTTCATCAGCCCTACTTAACATCCAGAACAAGTTATCAACATCCATAACTATTGCCACAGCCATGACTGATGATAGGCAGGCAACCCCCTAGCAGCCCAGCAGATCTTCCCTTCCCTCTCCCACATCAAGCCCCATTAAACCAAGCCCACACCTCTTCTATCTGTGAAGAGCTTTTTTTGGTGTGGGGAGGGATAACTAGGGATTCAAGTCAAGGGCACTCAACCACTGAGCCACATCCCCAGCCCTATTTTGTATTTTATTTAGATACAGGGTCTCACTGAGTTGCTTAGAGCCTCACTATTGCTGAGGATGACTTTGAACTCATGATCCTCCTGCCTTAGCCTCCTGAATCACTGGGATTACAGACACCATGTGACCAGCTTGTGAAGAGCTTTTCTGACACTCTAAACTTCTCCACAGAAGCCACTAAATACTTGCTATCTCATTATAGGCCCCTGAGTCTCCAATGCCCCCTGCCACCACTGCCCACAGATCCCACTGGACCACAATGACCATAGGAACTCCTGTCATAAGCAAGAAGGCATGGTGGTTAAGGGTGGCCACAGCTGTGAATCCTGGCTTTGCTACTTGCAAACACATGGCCTTGGGCAAGATATCTAACTTTCCTGTTTCCTCATCTGTAAAATGGGAACATCAACAACAACAATCCCATAGGATTATAATGAGGATTAAATGAATAGATATTTGCAAAGTGGCTAGAATTATGCCTGTCACATAGTAAGCTAGATCTTTTTAAATAAGTAACTTAGACTTTCCATACCACCAGACCTATTTCCTCTATGCTTGGCATTGATCATGGGGTCCATAGTCTTCTCCATCTGTTTTCCTTCTAATTTTTAATTTGAAATGTTTCATGCAAATAGGAATGTATATTGAGACTAATAAAGTCAACACCTATGTGCTTATCAGTCAAACTACTTTTTAAAATATTTGCATAACAGATACATATAGATAGATATAGATAAGTAAATTATAAGAATTAAAAGTGAAATTAGCAATGAGGAGAAATTGTTCTTTTACTTAACTTGGAAAACAAGCAAAACTTCCAAGTCTTGGGCAGGGTGGCAATAGGAAAACACACAAAAGAAGACTTGGGGGTTGGAGCCACAAAGAAAAATACAATAGGAGTGGAGGAAAGAGGACCCAAACCTCATGGCAGGCAGAATGTACAACATCTCCACTGAAGGTAGGAATGGTGGAACACATTACGAACTCTACTCTCCTTGTTTAAGTTAAAGTTGTTTGCTATACTATAATGACTTCTCTTGTTGCCTCAAACTTTCAGTCAACAACTGCCATTCACACAAACTCCATTGGGTGCATGGTATTGCAAGAGAGTGTAGGAACCAAGATGGTACCTAGTAGGATGACAAGGTTTAGAAATGGAAGGGAGAACTCTACACAGAGAAAGAATTCCAGCCAAGGTTAAATAGAGAAATGTAAGCCCCTTAGAGTTCTCAGAGGAGCTGGGAGAAGGTTGTCATATTTCCTGGCACATGTGGATGAAGGTCCAAGACCATTTTATTTCAATCTTAAAGGGCAAAGAGGAGGCTTTTGCAGACATTCAGTGGCCAATAGTGAATTTATATCTTAAACATGTTTGCCAAAGTGGGAAGAAATGATAGAACTTGGCCTCCAATACAGGGTCCATTAGAAAACTAAAGATACTTTCATGTGTTCTCTTAAATCTCTGTCTACTGAATCTGTTCCTCTTAGTTCAGGCAACAGTATCTAGCAAATGTGGGTTGGAATGCATTTATTATGTTCTAGATTATTCATACACAAATTAGGCTGCCTTCATCTTAGCACTTAAAAAAAAGGAATATTCTTTCCATTACTCCTTTATGCAGTTATCAGGCTATGTGAAGGACTTTCCTGGGTTCCAAAGGAATTGAGATCAAAACTAAAATGATTTAATGCCCTCAGAGTTCACAGTCCAGATCTGATGGGGATGAAGAGCTGGGGAAAAATAATGTTATGCCAACAAGTGCTACAGAAAACCAGAGAAATGTGATAGATCTTCCCAAGTAAGAGTATCACAAAAAAAGGCTGGGTCTTGAAGGACAGGTGGGTCTGAGTAGGAGAAAACCTGGTCCATATTGACTTGTTCCACTGTCTCCTTGGCATAAGCACATCATTAACCCATGAGAGCCCCACTTCAAAGAAGCAAGAGCTCAGGATTGTCACTTGAGTTTGCCTAATGTTTAGCAGAACAAAGAATTTACTACCTCTGTGACTTTCCAAACATGGTTTGAACTCCTCCTCCTTTAGTGGTTTGAACAGGGCCAACTAAACTTTACCTTCCACACTCTTTTCTTCTAATCAAACTTCCCAGGATCCTTATCCAACCACATAACTAAGAGACCATTGCCACAGACCTAGGAGATTCAAGCACTGTTCTCCAAAGGAAGAAACTGCCTTGGGGGATGTAGGTCTGTCTTGGAGATCCCTGCTATGCCATCAGAACAGTCCAAGTCCTTGGATATACAATGCCCAGAGCATCTATAATAGAATTGTGACTGCAACCTGCAACCACCTGCCCAGCAAACCAAACCTTATCTACCACCCAGGAAGCCAGCCTGCTGTAAATCAGACTTGTGGGAGGCCAGATTGCTATCTCCAGTGACAACCCAGAAGCTAAACAACAACTTCCATAGCAATCATCTCAAAATGGCCAGGATTTGATTAATAACCAAAAGCTTCCCTAATTTTTGTCTCCACTTCCAATTTAGAACCAACCAGAGAAAGTCAACTATACTCTCCTAATGAATTATATAGGATGCCTTGTTTCTCCTTAGCCGGGCTAGGCTTCCCCAGGCCAACAAGGCAGGCCTAATGCTTTCCCCATTTTCCATTTACAATTCTTTTCCACTCCTCTTCCTGACTTTGAGTCTCTGCTAAAATGCAAGTCATGGTGGCTGACTCTTTATCTAGCAAGTTCAGAATAAATAGCTTTTGCTTTTCTCACTTGATTGGTCTTCAATTATTTCTACAATCCACTAATGTCACATCTCTAGGTTACAGGAGGCCCAAGGTGCCATCAGCCTATGGAGGTTCCAGGGGAGGCTCAGTATTCAGAGACAAATAGGCATGAGGAAACTGGTGCTAATATGCACTCGAGGCCCACATACCTATAACTTGCCTATACTCCAGCCAACTCCTTGGCTACCTACCAACTAGTTCCTTCCTTCTTCCTCAGCCACCACAAACAGCTCACTCTTTGTGGATCTCCAGGGACAATATCTGTCTCTTCCATGTCTGCCTGTCAAGTACATTTTAACTTTATTATTTCCATGCAAATAGTGGAGAAAGCCAACCTTGGCCATGCCCCATAGCTCATGCCCATGAGGAACACACAGCTCCCCTCTGAGTACCTGGAAGTCTTCCCATGCCATGAGGGGTTTTCTGGTGCAGGTGAACCCAGGGGATTTGCTTTCCCTCTTCTGTCCCTCCATTACAAATGTACTCATCTAGCCCTCTGGTAAATACTCTTCCTGGTCCCAGTAAGGAAGAAAGAAAATCATGCTGATCATCCTTCTGGTCATTGTCAACATTATCTAACCCCACCTCCTCTGGTGTTCCATAGAGCTGTCCCTGCAAGTCTACTAAGAGTTTAACTGGAACTTGATGGTCCTACCTCTCTTAGGTTCCTAACCAGAAGCCACAAGCCCAGAAGTCCTAAATCCCAGAAGTGCTGCTGGTAAGATGACAGCTCTTCTCCCCCCTTCAGCACATCTTACATTATTTCAACACAGACCACCTAAATAATAACTCTTCCCAATCCACCATCATGCCCCATGCCCCACCAAGTTATGTTGACTTAATGACATAAGTAAATGTGCATATTTGGACTTTAAAAGTTTCCTGGGCATAGTGGCATGTGCCTGTACTTCCAACTACTCAAGAGACTGAGGCAAGAGAATGGCAAGTTCAAGGCCAGCCTGGACAACTTAGCAAAAGCCTGTCTCAAAATAAAAATCAAAAAAGGTAGAGGATTTGCCTAGCATGCATTAAACCCTGGCTTCAGGCCCCAGTACCAGGAGAAAAAAAGTTGAAAGCAACCTTTTTATATTTCCAGGATCAAATACCTTCAGTGGTCCTGGGCCTGATGGGGAATGAGCTGCTTGTGCTTGGCCTGTCAGATCTGAGCTGTCTTGACTTGATGTGAAGTGCCACTCACATTCTAATATCACCAAGAGAAACTATGTCTAGCCCACTTGTATCATACTTCTCGTTGAACTTTGGTGTATTGTTTATATCTGCATCACATGGTGTTTGAAGTACACAAATATTTATTATTTATAGTAGATGAAATAAATCTTCAACAATTCTATATTTCTCCATAAAGCCCTCTCCTAATCCCTGGTCCTCTCAGGAGACTGGTGTCCTTATTTGGCCCTCTAACTGCCCACTATTTGGGCAGAACTCCTCAATCCTCACCACCTCCACCAAGTCTTTTTAAGACTCTGCTATGATTTGGATGAATGCCTTCCAGAGGCCTGAGTGTTAAAGGCTTGGTTACCTGCTTATGGTGCTAGTGAGAAGTGATGGAAACTTGAAGAGGCGGGGCTTAGTGGGAGGAAGTTAGGTCACTGGGGCATGCCCTTGAAGAGTATAATGGGACCCCAGACCCTTCGCTCCCTTTTTCTTCCCAGATGCCAGAAGTAAACAACTTCCCCTGTCATGAGTTCCCACCATGATATTCTGCCTCACCATAGGACCAAAAGCAATGGGCCAATCAACCATGAACTGAAACCTCCAAAGCTATGACCCAAAATAAACCTTCTCTCCTTTTAAATTTGATTATCTCAGGTGTTTGTTACAGTGACAGAAAGCTAACTAACACACCTTAGAACAAACCTTTCCTCACCTCTAACTCTCCAAAATGTGGCTACCTGGTATATTTCTCAATTAGCAAGGGTTTCTCAGTCTCTTTGGTAAAGGATGTTAAAGGGTGTAAAATTGATGAGAACCATAGATATGGATTAATTCAATTCTGCCCATTTTAGAGATAAATAAACAGTTCCAGAAAAAAAAAAGAAAGCCTAAGACCAGCATATATCCAAAGACTTCAACCAAATTTCCCAAAATGGACTTTCATTATAATGAGAAGCAGAGCCCTTTGAGTTAAGAGTGTGAATGACAGGGTCGGGTGGGGTGGTACATGCCTATAATCTCAGTGACTTGGGAGGCTAAGGTAGGATGATCTCAAGTTCCAGGCCAGCCTTGGCAACTTAGTGAGACCCTCAGCAAATTAAAAACACCATGTCTCAAAAAATATAAAAGGCCTGAGGATGGAGCTCAGTAGTAAAACACCCCTGGAGATTTGGTTCAATCTCCAGTACAAAAAAAAAAAGTGTGTGTGACAGGCTCAGGCCCCTCCTCCCAGACAAACTGAACACTACCCCACAACTGTCCTTCCTTATGGAGGCTCCTCACCACTTCAGCTCCCAAAGCCTGACCCACAGAAGGTTCCATGAATCATTATCATTACCATCATTATTATTTTTATTATGACAACCAAAGTAATAAGAGGGAGAGAGAGGGAAATACAGAATTCCCAGCAACAATAATAATTATTTACCTCATACCTCAGAACCATTAACTACACCCCTGAGACCTAATAACACTGTCTACAATTTACAGAAGAGAAAAGGAAGGAAGGGAAAAGGGAGTGGCTCTGGCACTGAGTTAGCTGAAGGTCAACTTGTCAGAGGTAAGCTGAGAACACACAAAAGAGCTTGTTGCTCAGTCCAAGATTGAACCCGTAGATCAATGTTTCAACAGAACCTATCTGTGTGTCCTACACAATCCCTCAGCTCAGGCTTTCCAAACTCTTTGGACCATTACCCATGGTAAGAGTTGAAGGCTATGGGAAATGACAACACCCAAGACAGGGTATTAACAATCCCTGTGGAGAAAGGCAAAACATTGACCCTTCACAATAAATCTTTCCCCAGTGATAGGACAATCCCTGGGAAGGAGTATTCATCAATTTTAAAATGGCAGTCCCTGGGAAAAGGACAAGCACTGATCCTTTCCCAATAAATTTTTTCCTAGTGTCAGTACAATAGACCCTGGAGGGAAAGAGATAAGCACTGAATGCTGGACCCTCCATCCTTGCCCAATAAAAACATTGCATAAAAACAAGTTTCAGCCGGGCACAGTGCCACATGCTTGTAATCCCAGCAGCTTTGGAGGCTGAGACAGGAGGATTACGGGTTCAAAGCCAGCCTCAGCAATGGCAAGGCACTAAATGACTCAGTGAGACCCTGTCTCTAAATAAAATACAAAATAGGGCTGGGGATGTGGCTCAGTGGTTGAGTGCCCCTGAGTTCAATCCCTAGTACCCCACATCCCCCCCCCAAAAAAAAAACAAGTTTCAAATTCTCACAACTTGTTTATTGAATGCCCAAACTGAAACATTCTGTTAAAGAGATTAAGTCATCTGTCAGTGTAATCTATAAAAACCCAAACCCCTTCTGTAACTGGTGGGCTATTTTCCTACCTAGAAAGTGAGCCCCCCTGATGCCTAACTCTACTGCTGAATAAAAGGCATGACTGATCTATGAACTCGGTTCCCATCCCAGTTATTTGTGCATTTATTATGGTGCCAAAACTGTTTTGGTTATTTTTTCTTACAAGAGTTAATAATTTTACACACCTTTTACACACATACACACACATACACATCTGAGATAAAAGTTTTCACAAAACAATCCTTTTATCCTTACCAGCACAATATACTATTTCAATATTTTCTGTTTCATTCTAGTCTATTCTAGTTTGTTTTTTTAAAGTACTAGTTATAGGCTGGGGCTGTAGCTCAGTGGTAGAGCACTTGCTTAGTACATGTGAGGCACTAGGTTTGATTTTTCAACACCACATAAAAATAAATAAAATAAAGGTATTGTGTCCATCTACTACTAAAAATATTTTTAAAAAATAAACAAAGTACTAGTTATGATCACCTAAATGTATTTCAATGCACATTAATGAGTTATGACTTACAGTTGAAAAAAATATATCTTCAGAGTCAGGCATGGTGCACATACCTATAATTCCAGCAACTCAGAAGGCTGAGGCAGGAGGATCACAAGTTCAAGGCCAGCCTCAGAAATTTAGCAAGATGGCTGGCAAGAGGCACTGACACAATTTTAGACCAGTAAGTTCCATAGGAGCCGGGGAGTATGTATGGGTTTGGGAGTCATCAGATCTCATTTGAGTCCCTTTTCCACTGTTCTAGCTCTGTGACTTTAGACAATTTATTTGACCTTTAAAACCACTTTCTCCTGACAATGTTGAATTTCATATGAGCCCAGTGGTTTTGGAAAACAATAAAGGTTAGAAATTCCTTTGTGTCCCAGAAAAACAGCCTACTGATAGGAACCATATTTTCCCGTGTGACCTAGAGAAGACCCACAGATGCCTCCCTTGATAACTAGGACCAGGCCAGACATAGTCCCTACAAATTCCCATTCTTTGCCTTAAAATGACAAGCTGAACTGCTTGTCCTCATTGATCAATCAGAATAAGGGGCTTGTAAACCATATTTTGGATTGAGATTTTCTTCTCTCTCCAGGCCCTGAACTTGGTCTACTCCTAGCCTGAGCCAGCATACAACCCTCCTTTAAGATCCCTCCCAGACAAAGCTGGCCTCAGAATAAAATCTCCTGTCTCCTCTCTGCTGATCATGCCATCCTTTCATCCCACTTCCCCACACTTGGTTCTTTCTTGCTTTGTTTACTCATCAACAACTGGAAAACTCTTGCCCAGCTTTTGAGGCTTGCAAATCTAATGATGACAGGGTGCTCTCTATTGCAATAGCATCCTTCCTTAGGGCAATAGTCCTCCTTCCTGTTGCAACAATCTTTTGAATTAAAATATCTTCTTACTAAACCTGGATTTGTTTTTATTTGACACTTCCCTGTCAAAAGGATAAAAGTAACACCCACCACCCTGCAGAAAGGATTAGAGATTCCACCCATAGCACCTAGAATATCTATCCCCCAGTATGTGCTCAATTAACAGATGCTACTGTTATCATTATTCAAGGCAATATCCCAGATAAGAAAGATGAGCTCTACTCAGCTCTCAGTGTAGGTCCAGCTCCAGACCCCACTCTTCAACAAGGAGCATTACCGCAATGTGATGGTATTAATAGATGAAAGTGATCACAGGGGACATTTCAAAAGCCGCATGCTTGCCCATCTGCCCAATCCCCTTGGAACTAGACCACCAGTTTCTCCAAGGAAGCTTTGTTCTCTGCCCACCAGAGTTATTGCCAGGTGAGAATAAGAAAAAGAGCTGATTTGGGTGGAACCCTCTCAAGTATTGTTGGGTTTGTTATATATGAATCATAGAATTTCCCACAAGGAGAACTCTGTTGCTTTTTCCGGTGAGCATTGGCTCATATGTTCAGTGATTTGACTCACAATAATAATCCTCTGTGTTAAAAGAGATTTTCTTCTAAGAATCCAAAAATACTATTTATACTTCCCTGAAACTGGCTAGGGGTTACAGATTTGGGTCTCAGATTAGAAACTGAGACCCAAAAGAGGAAAAGTCTCAATTAGAGTCATCAGGCTGGAGAGTCAAACAGGGTTGGGAACAACTTCCAGGCAGGTCCCACCAGGTAATCCCCACCCTCCACCCCTCTCTTCCGTCTGTGACTCTGGTTAAAGTTATTTCTCCACAAGGGGCTTGATTTTTCTCTGTCAATAGCCCCTGTTGACAGATAAAAATCAAAGAGTTCAGCCAACATCCCCTAGTGAGGTCTGTGTTATACTGAAACCAGTGCTAAGGAGAATGCAAAGAACAGCACCCTGGACAGTCTCCAGAGGCTCACCATCTAGGGGGATAAAAATAAAGAAAAGAATAATGGGCTTACTGAAGAGGTGCCAGGCCTGGGTTACCATTTTTTGTGGGGGCACATAGAGTTTGAGGGAAAAAATTGAGAATATATTTTTCAGTCTGCCTAGTCCCCATCATTCTTCACACACAGGTCTTACACCAAGTCAACTTCACTTGCCCATGCTCCCGCCAGGGCAAAAGGTGGGTGAGTTTGAGACCCCTGTTTTCTGAAAGGATAATAAGATCACAATGGGAGGGGTCAGATAACACAACACTTTGGGAGCCCATGGGGGCAGGACCTCCTTGTGTGGCTTTTGAGTCAAGGCTTAAGGAGGATCCCACAGGAGAAGGGAGTTGGGGCAGGGCTGGGGATACACAGGAGCCCAGAGGCTTGAAAAGGGATGAAGACACATTTAAGGGACTATAAGTGGCTGGACATGGGTGGCACATGGTAAGGAAGATCTGGAGAGCTGGTGTGAACAGGCAGGTTATGGGCAGATCCTGATGGGCTTGACGATCCATCCCAAGAAGGCAGAACTTTCCTCTGGAAAGCTGGTGGGGGACTTTGAGTGGACAATGGATGTGGGGGAACTATCAATAACACCATATTTACAGTTTAGAAAACTCATGAAGGTTTGGAGCACAGATGGTCATAGGGTTCAACAAAGGTAGTTTTAATAGTCTTGGAGGGATAAGGGTGCTGGACCCAGGGAATGGCTAATGTCATTCAGGTCCCACTCCAGGAAGAGTGAGTGGTTGCTGAGGTCCATCTGGACACAGAAAGCAACCAGAAGAGTGCCTTCTCATAGCCTAGAAATGGGAAGATAAAGAGCTGGTTCTGGCATCCTGAGAAGAGAAGTAGAACTCCCATTTTCTTAGTCACTGAAGATGCCCATGGAGCATGCGTGTGTGTGTTTTCCTTTTTTATTTTATTTTATTTTATTTTTTTGGAGATGCTGGGGACTGAACCAAGGGCCTTATGAATGCTAGGCAGCACTCTACCAACTGAGCTATATCCCTAGCCCCTCCTTTTTTTAATATTTATTTTTTAGTTTTAGTTGGACACAATACCTTTATTTATTTATTTTTATGTGGTGCTGAGAATTGAACCCAGGGCCTCACACTTGCTAGGCAAGCGCTGTACTATGAGCCACAACCCCAGCCCATGTGTGTTGTGTGTGTGTTGTGTTGTGTTTTCCAATTGTATTCTTCATCTAAGGAACATACTTGGCTAATACAAATCTCAGTCCACAAGCTTCCATATAATTTTATTTTTCTAAGTCTATGAAATTTCTAAATTTGAGCTACCGTCTGCCAGGTAATCTCAATCAATTTAGAAGCCTGCACCAGAGCTACATCTCAGTGACAAGATACTTGGTGGGAGGGTAAATCATATCACCTGCCCACACTGGCTTCTCCAAGGGAAAAGCTCATGCCAGCCACCACAGGATCTGTCCAAGTCTAGCCCTCTGGGCTCTGTGTTTGCTTCAGCTGCCTGGAGATCATTAGGCAGCTCCCCTTCTGGGCCATAGGACAGAGTGCTCCCAGCCTATCTGAGGCCTGTCTGGTTTCAGGTTGCTCTGGGGCAGCTCCGAGGCACATTGAGCCTTGGAAAACCCCTGAGGCTGCCCAAGACCCTCTCTGATCATAAACCTAACCCATTGACATTACCCCTCTGGAGTCTGAGCCTTCCCTGGGACTCCACTGTGGGAAGCCACCCTGAATGAACACACCTTTAAGTCCTGACATAGGGGGCTCTGACCAATTACTACATTTTGTAGTGACTTAGATGTAGTCTCAGCTCAAAAAACAAGGCATGCCTCCAGGTGCAGGCGTCCCTGCTGGGGTTGAGTTACACTCACCTGTTCCCTTGTAATCCTACCCCTTCTGCTTTTTTTTGGATAGAATGTTTGAAGAAACAGCATCCCCCCAAATAAAAGCCCACTTCTGAACATGTTTGCCCTCTCTTTCGCCCGCCTCTCATGACTTTCCCTTATTCTCCTTTTTGGGGAGCTTGAGGCCGGGAGCCAGGGAAAGCCCTCCTGAAGCTTGTGTAAAGGTATTTTGTGTCTGAGTTTTAATTTGCATCACCCCAAATTCACATAAGCTGCCCCAGAGCAACCTGAAACCAGACAGGCCTCAGATAACTTAAGTTCAGCCACCCACGCTGGTCAGGCGCACTTGTTCAAACCTTAACATTTGTATTTTAATTCCAGTCCTCTTCTACTTAACCTTAACCACTGACTACATGCTATGTTTCCCTTTATTTTTGCATAATGACATGAAAACACTTATAAGCAAAGTATCCAAGCATATATATTTTATTACTGCAATGTTTTTTTTAAAAACAACACATAGGGGTTTGGGGTTGTGGCTCAGAGGTAGAGCACTCGCCTAGCACGTACAAAGGCCCTGGGTTCGATCCTCAGCACTACATAAAAATAAATAAACAAAATAAAGGTATTATGTCCAAATATAACTAAAAAATAAAATATTAAAAAAACAACACATAGGAAAAAAAGATTGGAAAGACATAAATCCATATAAATAAATCAATACCATATACCATATAGATGGACATGGAAAAACAATCAGAAAAATCATGGAGCTGCCACATGAACCCTAGACTGCTTATCTTCAGATGATAGGGAAGAAATAAACATTTATCATTTATAAATAGAAGAAAGGAAGGAAGGAAAAGGAAAGGAAGGAAGGATCAAAATACTGTTGGGTATAGTGGTACACACCTGTAATCCCAGCTACCCAGGAGGCTGAGGCAGGAAGATCACAAGTTATAAGCCCAGCCCATAAAGCTTAGCAAATAAAAATTCAAAGTAAAATTTAAAAGAGCCAGAGATTCAGCTCAGTGGTAGAGCACTTACCTAGCATAAATAAAACCCTGGATTCATAGTAGGCTGGGCGTAGTGGCATATGCCTGTAATCCCAATTGCTTGGGAAGCTGACAGGGTAGAAGGTGCTAAGAAGATACATGAGACAGAAGCATACATGATGGAAGGGAGCCAATCAGAAAAGACTTCTCTGATACCAGGATTGCAAGTTCAAAGCCAGCCTCAGAAATTTAGCAAGTCCCTAAGCAAGTTAGCAAGACCCTGTCTCAAAATAAAAAATAAAAAGGGCTGGAATGTCACTCATTGGTTAAATGTCCCTGGGTTCAATCTCTGGTCCAAAACACAAAAACAAAAACAGGGGCTGGGACTATAGCTCAGTGGCAAAGTGCTTGCATTGCATGTGTGAAGCACTGGGTTCGATCCTCAGCACCACATAAAAATAAATAAAGACATTGAGAGTCCATCTAGAACTAAAAACAATATTTAAAAAAAAAAAAAAAACTGGCCCAGCACAATGGCAGACGCCTATAATCCCACCAGCTCAGGAGGCTGAGGAAGGAGGATTGAGAGGTCAAAGCCAGCCTCAGCAAAAGTGAGGCATTAAGCAACTCAGTGAGATCCTGTCTCTAAATAAAATACAAAGAATTAACTGAAAGATTTAACTGTTATCATTGTATTATGTCCCTCCTACACCTGGCAGTGAATGCCTTGTGTGTATCTTGAAGTCAGACTAAAAATAAATAAATGACTGGGTACAGTGGCATATGCCTGTCATCCCAGAAGCTCTCCGGAGGCTAAGGTAGGAGGATAGAGAATTAAAAGCCAGCCTCATCAAAAGTGAGACACTAAGGCTGGGATATAGCTCAGTTGGTAGAGTGCTTGCCTCACATGCACAAGGCCCTGGGTTCAATCCCCAGCACCACAAAAAAAGAAAAAAAATAGGGCTGGGGATATAGCTCAGTGGTTGAGTGTCCCTGAATTTAATCCCCAGTACCCACCCCCTCAAAAAAAACCTGAATTCAATGTCCAGCACTGCAAAAAAAAGTAAAATAGTAGGGTAGTATGGATTTTTACACTTTTATCTATTTATTGTTGCTTTTCTCTGGTTTCCAATTATTTTTAGTAACTTGATTAATTACTTTTTAATGAAATTAATTAGTTTATTCAGTCATTAAACAAATCTTTACTAAAGAGTTAGTATGTGCCAGACACTAAGCAAAGAAATTGGAAACAGCAATGAAAAACACACATGGTCCCTGTCCTCTTTGAGTGCTTAATCTATCAAAGAAAAATCTGGGACAAGTAATGAGCTGTAGTGACAGGTACTGTCACAGTACAAGGTGCTAAGAAAATACATGACAGAGAAGCATACATGATGGAAGGGAGCCAATCAGAAAAGACTTCTCTGATACCATAAAGCAAGTTTCAACAAATCAAAAGACCAAAATTATACAGAGTAGTTTGCTGACCATAATCAAATCACAAAAAAATTACCTAAAAATTACCCATCTGTTTGGAAATTAAAAAATACTTTTCTAAATAACCTATGAATTGAAGAATTTGTAATGGAAATTAGAAAATATTTGAAAAAAAATACTACACATTGAAACGTGGCAATAGCTAAAGCAGTATTAAGAGACATTTATAGAATTAGAATGCATATACTAAAAAGGTAAAAGACTGAATAAAAATAAACAAATACAATTTTTAGCATCTTAAGAATACATTAATGTCTTGCAGTTCACAAACAAATTTTTTAACAAAATGCAAAAAGAATGACCAATGAAGGGGAAAATTACAACTAGGACTACACTTAAATTAAGATTTCTTTCATCAATTCATATTATTTAAAAAGTGAAAAGGCAAGTCACACAATAGAAAAGATATTTGTGACACTTTCAATTGACAAAGAGCTCATTATAAGACTATATAAATATATTCTACAGGCCAAATAAAAGATGACTCAATTGGAAGATATACAAAAACTTAAGCATGGCAAATTATAGCAGCCCAAGCAAATAATAATAATGAAAACTTTAGGGTGGTAAATAGTAGGCTAAAGAGATGTACATAGATTCAAGAGACTTTTATGTGGTATGATATATCACAAAACATTTGCTTTATTTATTTTATAAAATAAACATAAAATAACCATTGAGAGTTTCAAATGTATTTTAATACTTTTTTTAAGATAGAGATAGGAGAGAGAGAGAGAGAGAGAGAGAGAGAGAGAGAGAATTTTTTAATATTTATTTTTTAGTTTTTGGCGGACACAACATCTTTGTATGTGGTGCTGAGGATCGAACCCAGGCCGCACGCATGCCAGGTGAGCGCACTACCGCTTGAGCCACATCCCCAGCCCAATAAGACTATATAAATATATTCTACAGGCCAAATAAAAGATGACTCAATTGGAAGATATGCAAAAACTTAAGCATGGCCAATTATAGCAGCCCAAGCAAATAATAATAATGAAAACTTTAGGGTGGTAAATAGTAGGCTAGAGAGATGTGCATAGATTCAAGAGACTTTTATGTGGTATGATATATCACAAAACATTTGCTTTATTTATTTTTATAAAATAAACATAAAATAACCATTGAAAGTTTCAAATGTATTTTAATACTTTAGGCTTCTAAAAGGTTGAATACCTTGTTCTGCAGAAAATACTGTCCTTTGGGTGAGTGTTGTATTTTCCCCAGCAAGGCTTCCTAATCTACCAAGGAGTATCATAATTTGAAAATGATAACATAAGAAATGCTCATTAAATGATCTCTTTGATCCATAAATATTCATCCAGAATTCTTCAACCAGAGTTGGCTATAGCTAGTTCTTTGGCTGTCACCCACTACTAACCTGAGGATTAGAAAATGTGGCAGCAATGAGCAAAATTCACTCCTCCCCTCATCCCAGCTCTTCAGGTCCCCATTTGTCCCACCCACATCCTAAATATAATAGGGAAGAGCCCTGATCCATCTAGGGCCATTGTCTCTGCTGGAGTGACACTCCAGCAGATCTGCCACTGTTGGGCCTCCCCCAAAGACCTGAGTTCAGTGGAGATCAGAAGTGCAGTAGAGATCAGAAAGAAATCAAGACTACATAACTAAGCACCCCAGATCCTAAAAGAACTCAGACTTGCTTCCAGTGAGTCAGTCAAGGCTACAGCCAGATAATCCTGAAACCTCATTATCTATTCCCAGAGCACCAGTATAATAAATACAATCAGGTATCTGAGCTTCCTAACATGAGATTAAACTCTGCTTTCACCATGCTTCCCATTGATGTCCAAAGCCAACTGGATCAGGAATCACTTTTCATAAAAACTAAAGAGCCATTTATTTGGGGGCTGGGGAGATAGCTCAGTGGTAAAGTGCCTCCTAGCATGCGTGAGGCCCTGAGTTCAATCCCCATCACCATATAAAAAATAAACAACAACAATAAAAATTACATTTTTAAAAAGCCATTCATTTTGCATATACTAGTTTGCATAAACTGACAAAGACATATTACTGGAAGACTTTTTAACTCATTTTAGTATAATTAACTGGGCTCCTACACCTAGAAGTTGCCAGAAATATTTAGTCTGACATTTTAGGAATACGGGGGCAAAGTTTTAGACTATGCCCTAAAGAAGAAAGAAAGAACTTTCCATGGGATTTATAACTTAATATACATTGAGATTCCTATTCCAGCCACTTCTCCAAAACTTCAAAGCTTGTTGGAATTGTTCTGTTTACAACAGCCTCTCAGGCCTGGACAAAAGAGATTTCTTACTTCTACAGTAAGAAATGGATGTCAGCCCATCAGGGTTGGTTGTCTAGCTTGCAACCTTTGGCAAGTGACTTCACCTCTTAGGCCTGAGATTTCTGCCCCTGAGTGGGGGAAAGTGCATAACAAAGTAACCATCCCAGAGAATTGTTGTGGAAATTAAATCAGATAATCCATTAAAAAAAAAAAAAAAAACTTAAAACAACACCTGGCCACTAGCATCATCTGGGTTCCAGCTGCTGCTGGGAGCAGTCTGTAGCCTGATTTTAAGTGGAAAGAATGTCATGGACCCTGAAACATGGATTTCCAGGGGGTTCATTGGCACGTGGGTCTGATGACAAAAGAACAACTTTGGGATGATGGTCTTTTCTTTATTGATGCTAGAAAATCAAACCAAAGACTTCGGCCGCCGGAGGTAAGTACTGCGCTACACCCCAGTCCAAGAACAACTTTCTTTTGGGGGAGGAGAGGGGACTGGGGATTGAACTCAGGGGCACTTGACCACTGAGCCACATCTCCAACCCTGTTTTGTATTTTATTTAGAGACAGGTCTCACTGAGTTGCTTGGCATCTCGCTTTTGCTAACGCTGGCTTTGAACTCTCCATCCTCCTGCCTCAGCCTCCAGAGCTGATGGGATTACAGGGCGCGCGCCACCGTGTGGGCAAGAACAATTTCCTTGAAAGGATCATGGTTGGAACCCATAGGACCTCATTTCCTTTGTGTCCCACTCACCCGCTAGTCTCCTTCCCCGCTCCAGGCACTTCCCCAAGGCTTCAATCTGGTTTGCTCTCTGTTTTGCTCATGACAGCCTACGGAGCCTGGCCTCCGAGACTCTTGTATGCCCAGCGAAGGCCCGCTCCTCAATTCAATCAGATTGAATGCAAAGGCTTTCCTGGGGCACCTGGATTGCCCGTGGGGCCATCTCCTATAGCACTGTTATTCCAATACTACCTGCAACTGTCAACTTCCCCTTCTCCACTGATGCTACCTTCTGCACCCAAGATCCTACCTAGCACAGTGCCCACAATGTGTTTGATAAATGAACGTTTAGGATAGTAAAGATGGGGGGGGGGCAGTGGGGCATGCTAGATAGAACCACTCCAGAGTTCAAAAACAGCCTCCTGTTGCTTTCACATACATGCTTCAACACTGATTGGATATCTGTACCCCCAGCCCTGCCCTTGATGCTAATTTTTTATAATATATATATATATATATATATATATATATATATATATATTTACCTAATTTCACTTCTAGATATTTACCCAAGATTAAAGAAATTCTGTGTCTTGCAAAAGACTTGCTAAGAGATGTTCCTAGTGACTGCTTTATTCATAATAGCTAATAATTGGACAAGACAAAAATGCCTTCCAACAAGGGAAAGGATAAAGTGTGGTTGCCCATTCAAAGTGATACTCCTCGGCAGCAAAAAAGGAACCAAAAACATGGTTCTACTTCAAAAGCATTATGCTAAGTGGGGAAAAAAAAAAAGCTAGACACAATGAGTATATGCTCAATAATCACATACACATGAAGCTTTAGAATGGGAAAAATGTAATCTATAGTAACAGAAAGAGCGGAGTTTGGCAATGGACACGGCTTGTTAAAACTCATCAAGTTGTACACCTAAGATCTGGGTGTTTGTATGTTAATTCCACTTTTTTTTTTTAAGAATTTTAAGGATGGAACGGAAGAAGAAGTAATGGAGGAGAGAAAAAAAGGGGAGGCAGGTGGGCAACCAGCCGCAGCGCGGCGGGCGCACATCCCCGCGGTTGCAGGTGGCTGCTGAGCGCGAGCCTGCGGGAGGCGGACCAGGGACTGTGCGGCGTGCGCAAACGCTGGTGTGCAGTTGCTCCCTTTGGACGCCAGGGGGCAGCACGGGCCTGGGGAGGGCGGGCCGGAGAGCCGGGACGCGGCGGCGAGGGGCGGAACCTGCGCTGAGTCCATGTGGGCGCCGGCACGGCGTTGCGCGGGGTCGCCATGGCGGAGGTGCAGCAGCTCCGGGTGCAGGAGGCGGTGGACTCCATGGTGAAGAGTGTGGAGAGGGAGAACATCCGGAAGATGCAGGTAACAAGGTGGGGGCCGAACTGAGGTCCCCTTTCCCGCGGTCTGATTCCGAGACTCCCTCAGCTGTTGCTCTATGCCCGGCACCGCTGTCCCATCCCTGCAGACCGGGTCTGGGCGCTTCTGGGGTGACCGTGGCGTCCTTCAGCCCGCCTCGCCCTCAGGCAGGGCTTCTGGAGCTTAGGTTTATGGGGTGAAATCCTTGGCCCGGCCACGCGCTAGGCCGTTGTCCACCCAGTTCGACCTGGGTGAGAGGGTTCCACGGGCCAGAGTTAGAAGGCTTGGGTGTGGGGCGTTCGTCCCGCCCCTCCGCCCATCCTCTCTGGCTCTGCCCCTTACGCAGGTGAACAGCCCGAGACCTAGAAAGGACACGGCCAGGATGGAAGGTCAAGTAGAAAAAAATCTCCCGGTCTCCCCAATAGCCAGGTCATGCCCGGTTCTGTTGCCCCGAACCTTGCATCACACAACGCTAGTTTGTGTACTGTTCTGCTTTGACCCCCCCTAAATGTTTTGTGGTTGTTCGTCCCGCCTCCCTCACCGGATTGTGGGTTTCCTTTATACTGTCCCTTGAGTCAAGGATTAATTGGTCGAATGCCATTTGGTGGAAGTAAGATTACTAGGTTGCCGACCTCTGTACCTGTGGGCTACCTGGTTTCACCTGTCCAGTTCTTCCTTCCCTGTCCACTCAGCCATTGGTACCAACAGGTACCAATGAGCTAGCCATAAGAATGCCATGAAACACTGTACTAAGCACAGGATAATTTTCTTGGTCGTTGTTTTAAGGTCCTGATATCTATTCTAATGGAAGGTAAAAGCAGGTTAAGAGGGACATGTAAATACACATGTAACCTCCTAAGCCTTGTATTACTCCTTGATCATCTCTGTCCCTCTGAAGCTTTTCTACCTGACCAGGCTCTGTCCTCTCTCCCCAGGGCCTCATGTTCCGGTGCAGCGCCAGCTGCTGTGAGGACAGCCAGGCTTCCATGCAGCAAGTACACCAGTGCATTGAGCGTTGCCATGCACCTCTGGCTCAAGCCCAGGCCTTGGTGACCAGTGAGTTGGAGAAGTTCCAGGTGAGGAATACCCCAAATAGAGGTGTCTAGTCCTTGATGTACTCTGCAGGAGATAACAAGTGTTTGTTCAGAGCTTTTGGCTTTAGTGTCTTATTTCCGTTTAAATTTGTAATGGTCCTATGGCTAATCAATCTTCCCAGGGTTTGAAATTTTGAAAAGATCCTGAAAGTTGAGTATTAAGTTGAACTATCTTTTTCCATAAAACAATGATGTAAAAAGGAATTACCAGACCTGGTGTGGTGGCACAAGCCTGCAATCCCAGCAGCTCAGGAGGCTGAGGCAGGAGGATCACAATTTCAAAGCCAGCCTCAGCAATTTAGCAAGGACCTAAGCAACTTAAGAAGACACTGTCTCAAAATAAAAAAGGACTGGGGATATGGCTCAGTGGGTTAAGGGCCCCTGGGTAAATCTTCAGGACAAAAAAAAAAAAAGGAGTTGCCAGGGGAGTTTATGACCAAAAGCCCTTATACTTTTTGTTGTAAAGTTTGGAGTGATTTAGACACGTACAGATACTGTGTATGCTATGTAGTATAAAATCTTCTAAAACGTATGTTGATCCATTTTTAAGATAGAATTCCCAGGAAAGTAGAATAAGACAGTCTTTAAAGGTACACGATTAGAGGAAAACCCTGCATTTATTTTGTGAACTTACAAGACCCACCCAAGACTACCCCTGCTTGCCTCACCCAAGGGGCAGTTCTGGTGTCACTGGGAGTGGTCATTTATATGAAGCATTTTTGTTGACTGATGCCTGGCTCAGAAACGCCCCCTGACATTCCTAAGAGAACTGCCTTTTACCTTTTCATTTTATTCCCTTCTTCCATGTATATTTAGAGCCCTCTTCTGAACCAGTCTCTCATAGCCTGAGAGTCCATTCACAGGAAAAAGAATCACACCTAATCAAGCATGATGGCACATGCCTATAGTCCCTGCTACTAAGAAAGGTGAGGGAGGTGGGAGGATCACTTGAACCCAGGAAGGAGTTCAAACCCAGCCAGGGCCAATATAGTGAGAGACCCCACCACCACCACCTCTCAAAATAAATTAGTTTATGTATGGTACATTTTTTACAATTGTGCTATACAAAAACTCTTCAAAATTACTGCCATTATGAAGGGATAATTTCTCCAAGATCATGGAAAACCCTCCAAAGGATTTCTTTGTTCATTTGACAGTTAATTTTATAGATGAGGTCTTTGAAAACTTGGTTCTTGGATTACTATATAACTTTCTCCTTCCATTCTCTTTGTAGTCTTGATTCAGGCAGACTTCCACCTTCCACTGTACCAGAACTGCTCTTGCAGTTTGAGTGCACCTCCTTGGGGATAAATCCAATGATCATTGTGCAGTCCTCATCTTAATCAACCTATCTGCATCATTATGCAGTGACTCCCTCACCTCTCTGAAGCACTTTATCCTTTGGCCATCAGAGCACCTCTCTCCCTTTCCCTCTTTCTTGGCCTCCTTTGCTGGCACTTTCCTTTCCAACCTCTTGAGCGTTGGAAATGCCCAGGCTATACTGGAACCCTGTCTCTTTTTCTAATTTTTTTCTAATTACTTGTCTGGTCTCATTGTTGTAGTATCATCTGTATCGGATAACTCCTACATTCACATCTCAGGACCAGACCTCACTCCTGAACTCCAGATTCATATGTCCAATGGTTTCCTCAACAGGTCCACTTACTGATTTTGTTGGTCTCTCCCCTCACTAAACTGCAAGTTCCATGAGGGCAAGAACTTGTATCTGTTTACTCATTGCTATATTCTACAACATTAGAAAAATGACTGGCCCTCAATAAATATTTGAATTGAATTGAGTGTTCCTCTGTCACAAAAACAGACAATAAAGAATCAAGATGTTTCAAGATAGTACAGCGGTTTCCATATAATTTATCCTCTTGTTCCCCTTCTTTCTAGTAATGTTTGTCTGGATCTTCCTGGTGTGACCTTCTGTTTCACCCAAGACAATCTTAATTAATTGAACTTTGTATCCCTTTAACTGATCCAGATATGAATGCCAAGACTAGCACATGATGAGCACTTAGTAAATGGAACCCAGCCTCTCAGCCTTCTCTTCCTTCTTGCTTTAGGACCGCCTGGCCCGGTGTACCATGCATTGCAACGACAAAGCCAAAGATTCAATAGATGCTGGGAATAAAGAGCTTCAGGTGAAGCGGCAACTGGACAGTTGTGTGACCAAGTGTGTGGATGACCACATGCAACTCATCCCAACTATGACCAAGAAGATGAAAGAGTCTCTCTCATCCATTGGGAAATAAAAGTTCTTGCCAGTGACCATTGGGGCTCAGAGCAGGAATCTATTTTAAAAGGATTGGGAATTTTTAGTCTCTTAAGCAAAGTTTATATGAATGAAGAAACTAAGGATGGCAGCAAGTTTAAGGCATATATCACTTGACTCTAGGACACTGGTTCCTTTGTGTCTTGATCCAAGAAAATGAAATGGGGAAAAAAAAAAAATGGTGCTAAAATTTGAGTGAAAGGATGGGAGAGCCTTTTAGAGCCTAAATTTTACATGGCAAGTGGTTATCCTGACAGTAGAAAGCCAGAGTTCTCTAAGGTACCAGATTCTTACAACACAGGTATCTACAGGATGGCAGGTTCTTCCAGACTGCCAGTGACCTGGTAGAGTTTGAGAAGAGGTGTTTTTTGTTTGTTGCCAACCTCCTGTTTACCAGAAGTAACATACCATTTTCCATAAGCTGTAAAACAAAATCCAGGAGATCACTAATCTAGGAGAGGGAAAAGATTACCAGATCTTTATTTTATTTGGTAGTTTTTTATATACAAGGCATGAAGTGGACTTAAGATGTGAATCTGAGAGGGAGAATAGTTTGAATAAGAACTTGGAAAGCTTCAAGCTTCCTTGTGTATACCCTTTATGGCCATCAAGATACGGATTTCTTGACATTTTTATTGCATCTCTCAGCTGGGAGACCACTGCAAAAACATAAGAGGCAATGTCACATTAAGTATGGGAAGCAGAGACCAGCATTCTGCAGCAAAGTGACAGAATAATCTTTTCCCCTTTAAGAGAGGAATTTTGATTGTGATACATATACTAGTATCTGGAAATAGTAAAACAGTGACTGTTCACTAGCTAAGGGAATTGTGAAGTACTGTCCTTGGGAAAAAAAAAAAAAACAGCTTTTCATAGAACAGAATGCAACAGAAGCCTAAATCCAGCATTGCTTATTTAGTTCCCTGAATTAACAGAGCCTTATGGAGATAATCCCCTGGCAACAGGAAAGTTAAAAAGTAAACAGCTTGGGCTAGGAAAAACTGTGACACCCACTCCCACTTTGAGAGCAAAGGAGGGACAACCCACACAGTAACCTTTACCATTTTTGCCTGGGGCCTTTGCAACATGCAGTATTCCTGCCCCAGCATGGCACCTTAACTTCTGGATAAGGAGCATGTTGTCTTTTTTACAAATTTATTACTTGAAATGATAGTATAGCCTGTCTGTTTGCTCTGTCAAGGCTGTAATATATTTTCCTAGTGGTTTGGCTTTAAAATAAATAGTTTCATTATCTCCCTGTGATGATGTTTCTTTGTATCTGGACAGTGATATTGTCACTTTCTTAGTATGTTTCTTCTCATGTGTGAAATTTTTTAAGATGTATGGAAGAGTGGAAATTAATTATATGTTCAGATGTAGGGCCAATTCACAAAGGGAAGGCTAGGACATGATGACTTGAAATCCATTAATGAAGAAAAGAAACTTAAAAAAAAACATGTCAAGTTTCTAGTTTCAACAGTAACAGCAAGTGATGGAAAAGTTACACTGTTATTACCCTCCAAGAGAAAATTCAGTGCCTAGGATTTTTGAGTACCATCATACATCAAATATATGATGTAATTTGTCTTTACTGAACATTAGGAATGCATTTAACTTTAATCTGGATTTTACTATTTGGGATAACAGCAGAAAACAAATGGGAATCTATTTTTTAGACATACACTTGATGTGGAAAATCAATACTTCCTTAGAGAATATCTACGCTGCACTATGCGTTTCATACATTGGGTCCGTCGTACATTGAATGGAGTTCTGGAGGGAGTGTTAAAAGAATTATTGGGGACTGGGGTTATGACTCAGTGGTAGAGCGCTTGCCTAGCATGCATGAAGCACTAGGTTTGATCCCCAGCACCACATTAAAAAATAAATAAATAAAGGTATTGTATTCATCTACAACTAAAAATATTAATTAAAAAAAGAAGAAATTACTGGGCCATCAATAGGGACCACATTCCAAGGCTCTAGGTTCAAATTCCTGGAGACAGCAGCCTTACTTCTAGATCACTAATTTGGGTGTTACGGGAAGCTTAGGAACACAGCAGGAATTCCTGCCAAAGAACTATCATAGGCCCACTCCTCCAGAGCTCATTTCCATTCGGCATATATAAGGAAAATAAGCAACATGATCCACAAACGTAACAGTGGCCGAGGTTACCCAGAACCAGACACCTGACTTACCTCAACTTTAAAAAAAGGAAAGAATCAAGGCCCCTCCTCCCAGTCAAGGCCAATCGCCGACGACGCAACCGGAAACCGGCGCCTGACCAACGTGCTTGGACTTCCTGTAAGTATCGCGAGGTGAGATGTAAAAATTACTGACAAACGATTGGCTATCGGGCCGGTGACGTCAATCGTAAAACGCAGAGTCTACCGCGGTAGCGTGAAGGAGGCCGCCAATTCCGATTCAAAGCATCTTTGAGCTTGAAGAATAGACAATATGAGCAAAGCTCATCCTCCCGAGCTGAAAAAGTGAGTATGTGTGAGCTCCGCTCGGAAAGGGCCGCTTCCATGCGTGCCCCAAGTTTCTTTAAGTCTTCTCCATTTCCCGCCATTGTGACTGGCGTGTGTATGCCGAACGGGGCCCAAGCCCCTTTCTGTCCATTTCTTATTCGGTCCTGAAGCCCCTCGAGATTCACACCAGGGTCTGGCTTTCGAGCCGGAAGCCCAGGAAATCGAAAAGACAAAAATGCATAACTATTTCTTTGAGCTTTTATTAAGAAATTCCATTCCTTTTTCTTTCTCCTTTTTAAATTTAAGTTCATTTGTAATTCATACATAGAAATCCTACTTACAAGGGCTGGGGTTGTGGCTCAGTGATAGAACACTCGCCCTGGGTTCGAATTCTCAGCACCACATAAATAAATAAAAGTATTGTGTCCATCTACAACTAAAAAATATTTTAAAAAGAAGAAGAAAGAAAGAAATCCTACATATGAATAGGGTACCACGTGCTGTTTCGGTACATTCTTGCCCTGTTGTAATTAAGTTAAACTTGAATGTGGTGCTATATCTTGTTCTGGTGTTAGAATCGTGTGAGAACATTAATTTTTCTAACCAAAAAAGGCTAGTCCTTTGGAGTTTTGTTCTGCGCCTAGTAGAATCACCATAGATGTCTTTAAGTAGTTCCCGGTTTAAAGCTTAACCTCCGCAAAACTTTTTGCCTGAACTTAACGTATGTCCTGTCTACGAAGTACTTGTCTTCTTTATAACCAAGTAGTAATTTATACATCGTTCTTTATCTGCATGTGTTAATTGGATTGCACAGCCATATAATCTGCCTTTTGTATATTCTGTTTTTTAGTGATCCTGAAAAAAAAGATAGACATAAAGAAGCGTTTGTATTTAAATGTACATTTTTATCAAAGCAACTACTGTGTGCAAATCCGTGTGTATTTTAATTGAATTTGTTAAAGAATTATTAGCTGGGGATAAGATTGGAGGTAGAGTGCTTACCTAACATGCGAGGCATTATTAAACCATAAGTTCCAGCATTAAGAAGAATAGAGATTTTTGTGACAACGTTTATTTAAAATAAAAATTATTTTGTTGATGAGCTGATGAATGAAGTCTTGTAGGTATCCGAATTCATCAGAGACTGGTAAAATGGTGATTATTTTTTAGCAAAAGGACTGTTCTCATGTGTAATTTTAGATTTCCTTCCTGTTTCTTAACAAATATTTGAGAATTTCAGAGAATGAAACTAGTTCTCATTCTTAGATGTTATGAATTGTTAAATCCTATCAGATATTCCTGCAAATGAGTAGATTTCTTCTTTCTTTAGTTTCCTGCAGATACTTTCTTCTATTTTTGTATTCTTCTCCTAGCTCATCATTTCTCAGTGATTCTTAAATGGGGCTGAGGAGTTTAGTGCTGCCAGCATCTAGTGGGTCAAGGTTGGGGATGCTGCTAAACATCCCACAAGATATTGGATGGCCTTCAACAACCAAGAAGTATCTGAACCCAAATGTCAGTAATGCTGAGGGTGTAATACCCTAGCCCAGCTAATTGACCCTCCCACATCTTAAAGTTTGCTGCCATGATAAGTCTTGCCAATGATTGACTGTGTTTTAACAACTTACCACTGTCTGCAAAATAAAGTCCAGATTTCATATCTTAGCATTGAGTCCCTCCACCTAAACTCCAAGCATCAAATCTTAACAACCACTGATATTTGAGTGTCTTTTTCTTCAGTCAAATTGAACCGTTTGTGTTGCACACACTTTCTCACTAACTGGGTGACTTTGGGCAATTTACTTAAACTTTCTGAGCCTTGGTTCCCCATCTATAAAATGGTGGTAAACAATATAATTCTCAGCTCCACATAAATAAAGGTATTGTGTTCATCTATAACTAAGAAATATTTTTTTAAAAAAAGAAGAAAGAATCAAGCTCTTGTTATAATTTGCTGCTAAACATAGGTCCTACTAAAATGTATGATTTTATTCATTATACTTAATAAATGTATTTTTATTTGTAAATGTATTTATTCCTGCCTACAGTCAATCCCCATGTGTTATTATTTCTTTGAATTCTTCCATGATACCTTTACATTAAAATTGAATGGGGCTGGGGGCATAGCAGGGTACTTGCCTAGCATGTGCAAGGCCCTGGGCTCAATCCCCAGTACCATTTAAAAAAAAAAAAAGTTGTTTTTTTTTTGTTTGTTTGTTTGTTTGTTTTTCTTTTTAATGGGCCAGGTACCATGCCTGTAATACCAACTACTTGGGAGGGTGAGACACCACACAAGTTAAGACCATGTCTCAAAATAAAAAGGGCTGGGGTTGTAGCGCAGTGGTAGAGCGCTTGCCTAGCATGTGTGAGGCACTAGGTTCAATCCTCAGTACCACATAAACATAAAGTAAAAGGTATGTGTCCATATTCAACTAAAAAAAAAATGTTTTTTTAAATTAAATAAAATAAAAACAAAAATGGCTGGGATCGGGCAGCTCAGTGGTAGAACAACCCTGGCAATCCCCTGTAACACCACCACTCCCCCCAAAAAAATTGAACAAAATTTCATATTTTCTGGCCTTTAACTTAAAGTGGTAGGAATTGATTTGGCTGCATGGCTTAATGTTCACATACTATCCTACTGAGATGGGATTTTTCTTATTTAACTGAAATTTCAAAAGAATACATTTATTGTTTTGTGTTGAGAACTGCCCTTAATACTTAAGCTTAATGTTTTAATATTAACCTATTTTGTCCCAAAGTCCCAGATGTGAAACACCTATAAGAATTTAAATATAAGGGCTGTGGTGTAGTTTGATGGTAGAGAGCTTGCCTAGCATACACAAGGCCCTGGGTTCAATCTCCAGTACTGGGGAAAATAAAACTTAGATATAGCCAGGCATGGTAGTACATACCTATAATTTCCCAGCTACTTGAGAAGCCAAGGCAGGAAGATTACAAGTTAGAGGCCAGCCTGGGCAATTTAGCCAAATCCTACCTCAAATCAAAAGAGCTGGGCAGGCTGGAGTTGTGGCTCAGTGATAGAGTGCGTGTCTAGCACATGTGAGGCACTGGATTCAATCCTCAGCACCACATAAAAATAAATAAATAAAAAGTATTGTGTCCGTCTACAACTAAAAAAATTTAAAAAAAAAGGCTAGGGGTGAAGCTCAGTGGTAAAGTGCCCCTACTTCAATTCCCAGGACTACCCAAGGTGGGGTGGAACTACTTAAATAAGTGCATAGTTATATTGTGATAAAAATATAATTGTAATATGATATTAAGTAATAATATAATCTCTAGAGTTCTGACCTATTTTAATGAACCTCTGTCAATTTCATTGAACAAGTTGTAAAATTGAAATCTTGGGACTTAATAGGTTAAATAAAACAATACTACTTATTATCTCAGGTATAAAATTAAATACTTATTGAATTGGATATAGTTTGATTGCTATTTTGGAAATAACCAGAACATAACCAGATTTTTGTTTTTCTGTTTTGATTATAAAATCCAGTCATTGAAAATTGGGTCAGTGAAGCAACAACATGGTATTGAAACAACAGTAATACTTTTGAAATTCACATTTAAGATTCAATTTAATGTAGATTAATATAGTCTACACATTCTGTTTTATTGTCTTGCAACATCCCAAATTTTGTTATTTTGTATGATGTCTAATTTAGGTAACCTTTTGATCCATCACCCTTTACGATAATATAAGATTTTTACTATTTTAAACTTCTTATTCCAATTGTATAAATTTCAGCAAATTATTGTACATACTTCTGTGCTTGTTTTTGCTTAAAATTTTTGAAACAGTTATATAATTTTTACCCCTTTGTTTTTTTCAGATTTATGGACAAGAAGTTATCATGTAAGTTTGTTGCTTTGTCTTGGTTTTTTTTAATTATTCAGTTGCTTTTTACATGTATCTTTAGTGTCCAGTGTTTGGAGCCACTTGATAAAAATTAAGCACACAGAACCTCTAATTCACATCCATTCATTAAGTAGGTTTATCAAAATGCTAACCAGACAACTTTATTTATCTAATTTCTAATAGCACTTAAGATTTTTGGATAATTTAATATAAACCCTTCCTCACTTTGATAAAATTAACAGAAATTTTCTGTGCTGTAATATTTGAAAATTCAACTCATCAACATTTTTTTCGTTTTAAAACAAGCTACAGGGCTGGGGTTGTGGCTCAGCGGTAGAGCACTGGCCTAGCTCTTATGGGGCCCTGGGTTTGATCCTTAGCACCACATATAAATAAACAAAATAAAGGTATTCTGTCCACCTAACTAAAAAAAAATGTTTTTAAACAAGCCACAAAGGATTTAGACAAGGAGCGCTTACTCTGTTTCTTGGTAATGTATAAGAAAAACAGATTTGTTAAACCTAAATAAAGGAGATGGGGTTGTGGCTCAGGGGTAGAGCACTGCCTAGCAGTGTGAGACACTGGGTTCGATCCTCAGCACCACATAAAGAAATAAAAATATTAAAAAATAAAATAAAAATCTGACCCATGCTATACTTGAAGTACATAGGAATTAAGAGCATTAGGCTTTATAGGTAAGCAGTCTTTAGTTTGATTGAATCTCAGCTGTGACAAACTAACCTTGAAGCTTATTAATTTACAACTTCAGTTCCAGTGCCCTTGGATAAAGTAAAGATATTATTACTGTTGAGGGTTCTTACAAATTAAAATGTAGAATTAAATATAAAATGTTTAGGCCAGTGTTTGACATATAGTAATGATAGTGGGTCAAACATCTCAGCTACCTGTGTCTTATCATACCTGGTTAGTAACGAATGGCTGTTAATGGATGGTTTTATTAAAACTTTTTCCCTTTTTATAGTGAAATTAAATGGTGGCAGACATGTCCAAGGAATATTGCGGGGATTTGATCCCTTCATGAATCTTGTAATAGATGAATGTGTGGAGATGGCAACTAGTGGACAACAGAACAATATTGGAATGGTGGTAAGTAAAGAGAAGACCTCCATTGGAGATTTCATTTTTGCTTTAGAATATGTATTTTGTTCCCTTACAGTAAATTTTGGAGTTAGAGTAGTTGACCCCATAAAAGGCAAATATCAGGGAAGGTTAAGACTTCCCATTTCCTTTTTGGTTTATCGTTCCTGAAAATAAGTTTTCAAGTACACAAAATCTTATAAGGTCCTGTAGCATGAAATAGCTGTTAAAAATCATTTTTTAACTTTATAAGAGAGACCTATAGTCAGTTCTTCAATAAAGTAGTAAAGTAATACTTGAATATGTATATGAATCCCCAAGGCACCTTATTAAAATGCAGAGTCTGATTCAATCGGTGTGGGATAGACCTTGAGATTTTATTTTATTTGTGTAAGTAGTTAACTTTAATTTTCTGATTTATCACACCCAAAATTTAAAAGTAGTCGAGGTAAAAGTTGCAAGGGATAATCATGACAGCCATTCACATGGGAGAAAAGAAGGGTGTGTGTGTGTGTGTTAATTAGACCCTTATTTTAGGGTAAACATTCCTATATTCATTAGGCCAGAGTTATGTGGCTACCAAAGAAAGTTTTGGTGTTGTGTTTTTGTGAATGTTTTGTTTTTATTGGTGCATTATAATTGTATATAGTGATGGGACTCATTTCATATGTGTACATGCACACAATATAACAATGTACTTTGGCCAGTATCATTCCCCAGCACTTTCCCCTTTTACTCTGTAGTCCCTTTCCTCTACTGATCTTTTGATTTTCATGAAATTCCTACCTCCACCACCTTTCTTTTCCTTTTCCTTTCTGGCTTCCATATATAAGAGAAAACACACAACCCTTGGCTTTCAGAGTTTGGCTTATTTTGCTTAATATAATGGTCTCAGGTTCCATCAACTTCCCTGCAAATGACATGATTTCATTTTTCTTTATGGCTAAGTAAAACTCTATTGTGTATACATACCACATTTTCTTTATCCATTCATCTGTTGATGGAAACCTAGGCTGGTTCCATAATTTGCCTATTGTGAATTATGCTGCTATAAATATGGGTATGTATTTCTATGATGATTTAATTCCTTAGGATAAATACCAAGTAGTAGTATAGCTAAGTCATATGGTGGTTCCATGCCTAGTCTTTTGAGAAACCTCCATACTGGTTAAGAAACTTCCATAGTGGTTATACTAATTTACAGTCGAACCACAGATGTAAAAGTGTTCCTTTTTCTCTCATCCTCAGTAGCATTTATTATTGTTTGTATCCTTGAAGACTGCCATTCTGACTGGTATGAGATGAAATTTTAGTGTAGTTTTGATTTGCATTTCCCTAATTGCTGATGTTGAACATTTTTCATATATTTATTGGCCATTTGTATTTCTTCTTTGAGGAGTATCTGTTTAATTCATTTGCCCATTTATTAATTGAGTTATGTGGGGTTTGGGGGGGTTTTGAGTTTTTTATATATTGTAGATACTAATCTTTTGTCAGAAGAGTAGCTAGCAAAGATTTTTCTCATTGTGTATGTTCTCTCTCCACATTATTGTTTCCTTTGCCGTGCAGAGGCTTTTTAACTTGACGCCATCCCATTTACCAACTCTCAGCATTATGTCCTGAGCTTTAGGTGTCCTATTGAGAAGTTTGTTGCCTGTGTCTATATGCTAGAATATTGACCCTATCTTGTCATCTAGGGGTTGCATAGTTTTTGGTCTAAAAGCCTAAATTTCTTGTAAAAGGTGAATATAAAGACCTCCAAAGAACCCAGTGCAATTGCATGTACATGTAATCCCACGGACTCCAAAGACTGAGCAGAAGGATCACAAGCTAGAAGCCAATGTCAGCAACTTAGCGAGATCCCATCTTAAAAATAAAAGGGCTGGGCACTGTGGCGCACATCTGTAATCCCAGGGGTCTCAGTAGGCTAAGGCAGGCAAATCACAAGTTAAAAGCCAGCCTCAGCAACTTAGCGAGATCCTGTCTTAAAATAAAAAAGGGCTGGTGATATGGCTCAGTGGTAGAACATCCCTGGGTTCAATCCCCGGTACCCCAAAACAAAAACGAAATTTGACCTCCAAGAAATAGTAAGGGTTAGCCTTGGTGGGTTGGGTTTTTTCTCTCCCACTTCTTCCCTGTTGTGCTAGGGATTGGACCCCAGGCTATATTTCCAGCTCAGTGGATATATAATGTTTGGTTTTTTCCTGAAAGTTTGAGCACTAGAGGGACAAGGATAGACCCAGCTTTGACAAATTTGCCTGTTTTTTTTTTTTTTTTTTTTTTTTTTTTTAATTGTGGTCCTGGGGGGTTGAACCCAGGGTCTTGAACATGGCTAGACAAGTGCTCTACCACTGAGCTACATCTCTGGTGCTTTTTTAAATTTATTTTTTGAGATAGAGCCTTGCCAGTTTGCCCAAACTGGCCTTGAGTTTGTGGCCTTCCTGCTTCAGCCACCTACACAGCTGAGATTATAGGCATGTACCACCGCTCTTGGCTATGACTTGTTTTTTTTTTTTTAGTCATTGCGAGGTTTATGTTAGTACTTATCTCAGATGTGTTTCCATTATTGCATTTTGAAAAGCAAATCAGTAGACTTGACTGAAAAACAGGTTGCACAACACCCCAAATTTTCCAGCAAATTGATCTCTACCTTTCAGACACATACCCCTAGAGCTTATGTCAAATAAAAATATAGTGGAATTAAAACTACTGAATTTGGGCTGGGGTTGTGACTCAGTGGTAGAGCAATTCCTAGCACATGTGAGGCACTGGGTTCGAACCTCAGCACCACATAAATATAATTAATTAAAATTATGTCCATCTATGCCTAAAAAAATTTTTCTAAAAACATACTGAATTTGCACCCCCATTACCACCCCAAAATTAGGAACTTCCTCCTGCTGAGAGTGAAATCTGAAGGGCTACAATTCTCCCAAGCCTGACAGGTGCCAAAGAAACAGGAGAGCTGAGGCCTGCCCACAGTCCCCTTTTGCTGCCCAGTCCTGTCTAGCACAGGCTAACTAAAAATGCATATATGTTCATTGCACAGCTCCTCTCCTACTTATTTTCAAGGATTTAAAAGGCAATATATGAAATCATGTAAGTTTCTATCTTCCTTCAAAGATGGCTTTGAATAAAACCTATTTTCTTACCAGTTTGACTCCTAATATTTCTGGAGCAGCAATTATTGTAGCCTAGCCTCTTTTCCCCCAGACAGTATTAGAGTCTCTGGGTAACAGAATCATTAACAACCAGGTTCTAATACTCACCAAAAGACTGTCACAGTGGTGCACACTTGTTATGACCTGGTGACTCTGAAGGCTGAGGCAGTAGGATAGCAAGTTGGAAGCTAGCCTGAGCAATTTAATTTAGTAAGACTCTTAAAAAAGGATTGGGGGGTTGGGCTGGGGATGTGGCTCAAGCGGTAGCGCGCTCGCCTGGCATGTGTGCGGCCCGGGTTCGATCCTCAGCACCACATACAAACAAAGATGTTGTGTCCGCTGAAAACTAAAAATAATAAATATTGAAATTCTTAAAAAAAAAAAAAAAGGACTGGGGGTGTAGCTTGTTGATAGAGCACCCCAGTGCCACAGAAAATAAAAAAATACATACTCCCAAGCTTCCTTCTAGCCCTTCTTTAAAAGTTAGGAAATCTTCATTCTAATAGAGGATAGATTATATTTTGCATCTCAACAAATGATTCAGAAACATCTTTGGCATCTAAATTTTGATTCTAATTTGAGAAGGGTTTTGTTTGTTTGTTTCCAGATAATCATGTGCTCATTAGAATTTTATCATATAAGGAATTGAACTTGGATCATGGGTCTTTCTGTCAATTTTCCCCTGAATCTTGCTGGACTTAATTTTCTTTACAGAGAAATTGGTTAAAAACAAGAGTACCTACTTGCTATGTTAGGCAGTCAGCTCTTTTACTTCAAATATTATGTGACCAAAAAAAGTTTTTCTCAGTAGACAGTAATTCTTTTAGCTGAGTCATCACTTTCACACAGTGATGATAATACATCAATTATATTTAATAAATAAACATTTTAAAGAAAATGCAAAAATGGGAGTGAACTTTTGACTTCTAAAGTAGGAAGAAGGGAAACAGGTTAAATTTTTTTTTCCTCAGATATTCTTAACAAAGGAGACAGTTACAATATCTTGTCCAAGTCGGTGACCCATTGTGTTTTCTGAGGGGAAGGGTTGTGTGTGTGTGTGTGTGTGTGTGTGTGCGCGCGCCGCATGCATACTCATGCATATGTGTTTTCATTCTGAGGGGGAGAAGGATAATTACCTAATAAGTCAACTATCCTCTTCTGAAACACCCTCCTCCTCCAAAGCTCTTGGTAGTATCACCTGTCTTATTTTCTTAAGATAGGATGACTTTGCTCCAGGTCCCCCAAAGAATATAGTAAAAATTCTGTGTATTTTGATGCTGCATGGTTCAGGAGCTCTTGCTAAAATTTTGTATGTATGTTTTTGTGTTTGTGTATGTGTGTGTAAGAATTGTGCTGTTGTAGGATCATCTTATTAGACAACTGCCCTGTGAAGAGGCTGCAAGCCAGAGCAACACTTAATAAAAGGAGGGATATTGATTCTGGATCTGATGTTTCTGGTTAATTGGTAGAATTGAGTCTTGAACATATGGCAAAAGAAGAAGGGCAAAGGTGTTCAACAAGTAGCCTATTCCTAAATACTATGTGATGAGGTTCTCAGATCAGAAAATCTTAGTTTTCTAAAATAACCTCTTTATCACCTTCCACTTCTAGGGTAGAAGTGTCAGACATGGACAAATTTATGAGAAAACTGGGAAGGAAGAAAGCTAGTTGTTTTTCATGTTGTGATCATTGTAATATTTTTTCATCATCTGTTGGTCAAAGGGGGATAAAAAAGGATGTGCTCATGGTAGAGCAGTTAACCTAGCACGCTTGAGGCCCTGAGTTCTATTCCCAGCACCATTAAAAAAGAGTCAGGAATTTTAAAAACTAGGTAAACTTACTGTTTAGCTCTCTACATTTCTCTCCCTGACTTACTAAAGTCACAGATTCCTTTAGTCCTCTTTACCGATTTTAGGGCATTGTTCTCTTAAATCCGCTCTTTAATTCTTTGACGTCTTTCACCATACTAGTTGCTATTAATTCCCAGGCTCTGAGACACTGTCTCACACCTGTTGTGTACCCTTCCAGTCTCATGCAGAGCTCGTTTGTTTATTTCACATATATTTTGCCCTATGTTAGAGGTAGTGCACCACAGTCCCTGCTTTCCTAGAATTTACGTTTCAGTGGAGACAATGTCATAGTGTGTGTACAATTAAAGTTACCTGAATGAGGGGAGAAAAGAGCAAGTTTATAACTATTTTCACCTTTGGTAATGGTCTACAAGCATGGCTCCACTTTGAATTTTACTTAGAATGCCTCCTTTTTTTTTTTTTTTTAAAGTTGTCAGTGGACCTTTGTTTTATTCATTAATATATGTGGTGCTGAGAATTGAACCCAGTGCCTCGCACATGGTAGGCAAACAACTCTGCCACTGAGCCAGAACCCCAGCCCAAAATGCCTCTATTTTTAATAAACACTTGGATAATCATATTTTTTATCATCCCACTCCTGTCCTTTCATTCTTCAGTTCTAGTTCACTGATCTGTGATCTACAGATCTTCGTGATCCATAGGGTCCATCAGAGACTTCTTATTTCCAGTCCCTTCCGATTTCCACTTGTTTTTCTATCCCTCTTGAATTTACTTACCACCATTTCATCTATGTTCTCATAAATATCCCCTCTTATCATTATTGATAGCATATTTACTAAGTCAGGCACTGTATTCCTAGGGCCCTTTCTAACTTCCGGCCTCTAAGCACCTTCATTCATATTTACATATGTTGTTGCCAGGACTGTTATTGTCTTTCCTCTAATCATTAAGTTTTATTTTAACTGGCAAACTATTGGTTTGCCGGTTAAATGCCCTCCATTTTAAGATTGGCATTTGAGACCTTTTAAGATTGGATACCAAGTATCTTGGTTTCCACCTTCCTTCATGACTTTCCTGTGACATTCAAATTAAACTCTTTCCTTATTCCCTTATACTTTGTCTTCATCCTCATTCTGTTGAGTATTTACCCTGTCGAAGTTCTACCCACTTTCCTAAGTAGGTCCAGCTGATATTGCACAAATTCCCTCCTAAGTTTTTTCACATATGTATGTACTGACATATATACCCTTCTTTGCCTGTTTTTCCCATTGATTTTTAGATCTGAAGGACAGGACTGTGTATGTTTTGAGTCCTGTAACTTTAAAAGGTGAATTGAATCAGTGGGGATTTGGCATCTCAAAAAGTAATTATTGGCTGGATGCAGTGGCACACGCCTATAATCTCAGCAGCTCAGGAGGCTGAGACAATAGGATCATGAGTTCAAAACCAACCTCAGCAATGACAAAGTGCTAAGGCAACCCGCTCTCTAAATAAAATACAAAATAAGGCTGGAGATGTGGCTCAGTGGTTGGTTGAGTGCCCCTGAGTTCAATATCTGGTACCCCCTGCACCCCCAAAAGAAAAGAAATTATGTATCTCTTCCAAAGGACTTAGTATACTGTTTCATGTCAGGATTAAAAGATTTATTTGGTCGCCCTATGACTTGAAAAAAGTCTCACAAACTGATATGTAATGTGGAGAATCTATTAATGATTTGGTAGAAATTATCTACTGAATGAAATTTACTTTTCTCTTTCCAGGTAATACGAGGAAACAGTATCATCATGTTAGAAGCCTTAGAACGAGTATAAATAACGGCTGTTCAACAGAGAAATCCGTGTCCTCCCTCCAGAAGCCCTGTTTAACTGTGACTTGAAAATTGGGTCATATACACTTTCATATTAAACTTTTTGTTAAATAAACTTCAATAGCAAAAAGCTTTGTCAGATGTTTTGAATGTAGACATAGAATGTTAGCTCCTAACTTTTCTAACGTGAATTTTCATGGTTGAGACTGATTCTAAAAAGTATATTTATACATTAAAATAGGAGAATCTTACTGAGTGTGAAACATTACAAGGATTTTTCTGCATTTTTTAGTGCTGAGGAGAGAGAAAAACAGTCAACCTGAATGCATGAGTGGGGTTACTATGAAACATGTAAACTGGTAACTTATACTCTGACTTTTCCAAATGTAGATTATCCTTTATCCAAATGCTTGGGATCAGAAGTGTTTCAGATTTCAGAATATTTGTACAAACAGTAAGTTATGGGATGAGACCCAAAGCTAGTGTTTGCTGCATTTTGACAGCAGCTAGTCGCATGAGACTGGTATGAGTGCTCCAAAAAAAAAGTTGTAGTATTGCAGATAATGACTGCTCATTCTGTACATCTACATTCTAAGTATAGTGCAACAGAAGTAAAACACAGGACGTAATAATATAGTGGTTTATTTCTTAAACATAATCATTACGTGGAGAAATTTTGAAGAGTAGAAATAGAATTTCAGAGAAAAGCATTCCAGTGTATTGTGCAGCTCTTAGAGTAGAGAAGAGCAGTGAGAATGCTGTCCACAATATATTTATTTAGTTCATGAAATTTTATTTATGGCTCACAAGCTCAAATGAGAGGTTTATTACAGATGGTTGTATTATAAGCCTAACCTTAAACATTCCAAGCAAATGCTTAAGGCCTATTTTTATGATCTGAAAAAAGCCTGAAAATCAGTTAAAACTATGTATACATGAATACATACGGGAATATGTAAGTTTTTTAACACAATGAAGAGTATAGATATAGTATTTCCTATTTATAGAAACTATAAAACAAAAGAACAGCCAAAGGGATCAAACTAAATCACAGTAAAATGAGTTGACAAGAAGTCCAGTATATTCTTTAGCATTTCTGTTTTCACTGCTGGTAATTTTTGCAGCCATACAGAACTAACTTGTAGAACCAGTTCTCCCAAGTGTGGTTCCTAGAACAATAGCATCACCTTAGAACTTAAATAAAAGTTTTTGTATCCCACTACAAATGTGTTGAATAACAAATCATACTTAATTCAGTTGGAGAACCACTGGAGTAGAGTTGTCTTCGTTCCACCCCTACATCATTTCTCCCAGTCTCTTCTGTTAAAAAAAAATAATAATCTCCTGGAATAGCAAAACCTGATAGTATTTTTGTTTTAATAAAATTATTCTTTGGGGCTGGGGATGTGGCTCAAGCGGTAGCGCGCTCGCCTGGCATGCGTGCGGCCCGGGTTCGATCCTCAGCACCACATACAGAGATGTCATGTCCGCCAATAACTAAAAAAAATAAATAAATATTAAAAATTCTCTCTCTCTCTCTCAAAAAAAAAAAAAATTATTCTTTAATGCTGTAGTTACATTAAAACTAGTGGGCCTGGAATAGCAGGCTTTAATAGTAATTTTTCTTCTAGAAAAAAACTATTATTTTTAATACTGTAATTATACTGAATCTACCTAATACTCCTGCTAGAACCTATTTTGGTTTTGAGGAAGCAATTTCAGATGCCCTACTGGAATTTTAGTCAGTAGGTTTGATATGAAACATTTTAAATAGGTATTCTTACAAGAAAAAATATATCCCATTGTAAAACAAGTGTACAAATGATAAAAGTTAAACCGGTTTATATCATTAGTATTTACCAATATTTACAGTAGTCTTCCCTTACCTGTGGTTTCATTTTCCAATTTTTAGTTTACCCTTAGTCAACCACGGTCTGAGTGTACCAAATGGAAAATGACAGAAATAAGTTAAAAATAACATTTGTTATATTATTTTTTTATGATTATTATTAATCTCCTAATGTGCCTAATTTATAAATTAAACTTTATATGTGTATAGATATATAGGAAAAGACTGTCTTTTGCTATGTATACTGTCTACAGTTTCAGGAATCCACTAGGAGTATTCCAACATAATTTCCCTCAGATGGGGGAGGGACTATCAAAGCATATAACAATGTTACATTCACTACAAATAGTCTTCATTAAAACCACAAAAGGAGAAAATAAATGCCTCTTAACATACTTGATAAGAATAAAATTAGAAAAAATATAACCCTTCAACAAATGATAAACTTAATTCCTGCCTCTATCAACTATATCTTGGCAGTTTTTTTCAGATATCAATATTCAGAGACATAGAGGGAAGAAATAATGGTTAAGAGTCAGCATTTTCTCACATCATTTTGCTAAAGTAGCTACTGCCATAATCTGGCACTTAACCTGGTTTCAGTTATTAATGCATAAGCTTTATATGGGTTCTTTTCTACCAGCGACTATGACATTGATTCATGATCTCCATATAGCAGATGTAGAACTGATTCTCAAGTTTGGTTGTGTACAGGAAGCATTAAGCCCTACAGTTGATTCTAACGGGCAGTCAAAGTTGAGAGCCACTGCCACTGAGATTTTAGCAACCAACTTTTCACCTCACATGTTACAGTAACTGATGCATTTAACATTCCAAAACTATCTGAACTTGGTTAAGTTTAGTGTCATTCTAAATGTCCTTCTCTAATGCCAGCTGCTCTAGGTTTATAGAAGTTGCCTCTGCTGTTAGGCTGTCAGTGTTTCTTACTATTAAGATTAATTCTGAAGTTCTCATTGAGATTCCTTGCAATGGATCTGCTCTGATGTTTTGTGTTTCTTACTACTTTTAAGGCACTTTTTAAAAACCCTTTATAGACATTTTAATTCCCCCATCTGTGCTTCTCTAGTTGCACACTAGAAACTTTAAACTGACAAAGTGGTATCCTTAGTCCTCCTTTTAATGACAAGGTGGTATCCTCAATACTTTAACTCCTAATCTCTAGTTGTGAGGGCCTATCAGTAATTTTTAAAAGCTCCTCAAGTGAGAACATTAGAACACAGGTTGTGGTTCAGTGACAGAGTGTTTGCCTAGCATGCCATTTTTTTAATTTTAAGATTATACTATCTATGACTTCTGAATTTTACCCCTAATAAAATCAAAACATAAACAATCAAAAGTCAAGGTTTTAGGCATTTACATCAAGAAGGCATATAAATTACTAAGACCCAACTTCCAGAGTGATTTTATCTGACTATAAAGATTTTATTCAGCTGTGAAGCTCAAATAAACTAGTACCCAACTAAGATGTCTTTTAAGTTCTTCCTCAAATACTCATCTTAAAACACTTTTGATCAAACTCCAGGGTCCCACCCCTGAACCTACTGAATTAGAATCTCAAAGAGAAGCTCTTGAAACCCTTGTTTAACGAACTCCAGGTGATTCTTATACTCAGACGAGCTTGGGCAACACTGCCAATGGATATTGCAAGAAATTTTGGAGATGGATAAAGGCAAGAGTTATCCAAACCTTGTAATTTTCTTGGAACACAACAGGATTACTTTGTAAAATGATGAAAATGGCAAAATATCTGATTCAAAATCATTTCTGCTCAGATTTTGCCTTTTTCTTTTTTCTTTTGCCAGTGGTACTCATGGGGAACCAGGAGAGGAAAAACGAGAATGTTATTTCATAGCTCCGTTTTAAGTTTCTCATAGAGGCCATCTTGGTCAATCATGTCTGCGTTCCCATTCCAGCGGTGATAGGCAAGGAGTGCAGCATTATGGGCTGCAATGGCACTCATTTCCATGGCACTTGCTGCAAACTCTATACCATTGAGGTAATACAGCCGATCGTGGAGTATGATGGAGGGACATTTCTCCGGGGGCTTATAGTGAGGATATGCAAGCCAAGACTTCTTCACAGCATAATCATAGGACAAAAAGAGCTTAAAAATTTGCTGTTTAGTAAGAATTTCTGGGGAAAAAGTCTTCCAAACATATGTTCCATCTGTTGATGGTTGAGGACTGTCCTTTTCTCTTACAGAGGACACAATCCCAACGTTGTTAATAAACAGATCTGAACTATCAGTGGTCAAAACTGTAGACAGGCCAAACTGATCTTTGGCTCTAGAGCTAAATACAGTTGAATTCAATTCTCCCTTAACCAAAGTTGTCACTATATGTTGGTAATACTGATGAAATTCCTCAATTGGAGGATCAAAGTTGAGGAAAGTAATGTTGGACATTTTTTGATTCAATGGAGTGGCCACCAAGACGATGTCATAGAAGTCTGAGTGGGTCTCGGATCCACTTTGGTACACCACTTCATACATCTTTGTGGGATTTCCTAGAAAGAAAAAGGCAGCACACATTTCTTAGTGTTTCTAACATACTGTATTTTATACCATCTAAAAATAATTCTAAAACTTAAATAGTTTCTCTTTAATTCCAAGAAGTTAAAGAGTTTTAGCCCTTAAGCTAACTAAAGGTTCCTTGCAATTTTATTACATTGAGGACAGTTTCCTATTCAGAATCTCAATAAATACAAAATATGGCATTTTTACTCTTGATGAGATTGCTTTTTAAATCCAAAGAGTCATGCCATTGTATTTGAGAACATTTAGGAATATTTCTACATGGTATAACATAAACAATTTAAAATTCTTTTTGAAACAATGAGAGATGCAAAAGGAGTTTTTCTCACTGAACAACCATTTTCTGCAGGGATAATTAGAAATAAAAATTCAAACTCACCTGTCTGCTTGGTCCTTGTTTTCTCTATATACATTACTGAGCCAGATATAAGATTGCTTTTGGAAGCCTGGAGGAGCCGTGAGCAAACAAGTTTATTACCACCTTCTACTGCCCAAAGGCCAGAATCAGCAGCAGTCAGTGACACTGCCCCTGTTGTCAAAAGGGGGGAAAAAAAAAATGTGTTTTCATTCTGACTTTGAAAGAAGCCCAATAACCACTCTCCCTTTCCAATTAAATGTTCTGTTCAGAATGTCTTCTGACACTGCCAAATGGCCCTTTGGGGCAAAATCTTACTCAGTTGAGAACCAATTAACTATTGGAAGCTAAGAACCTTCTCCTAAAAATACACACCTACAAATACATAATTTTGCTAACAATGTCTGAATTTGGGGGGTTTTTTGTTGTTGTTGTTTTGGTACTGGGAATTGAATCCAGTAGGCCTTAACCACTGAGCCACATCCCCAGTCTTTTTAATTTTGAGACAGGGTCTCGCTGAGTTGCTCAGGACTTCACTGAGTTGCTCAAGACCTCGCTAAGTTGCTGAGGATGGCTTTCAACTCGCAATTCTCTCAGCCTTTGGAGCCATTGGAATTATAGGGGTGCACCACCATGCCCAGCAATGTCTGCAATTTTGAGAAAGACAGCCTTCTCCAAACCATGGCCCAAAGTGAGGAACCATCCTAACACCATCAAGTTCTTTTATGAACAATCATGCAACACTTTTTCAAGGCCTGGCTTACCCACAAAGGCATTGATGTCTGTGCTTTGACCATAATTGACCCTCATGACGGGAGCAATCATTTCATTGAGGAATTTCTCAGAGAAGCCTGCTTTCTGCAAAGTTTCATGAAGCGTTCGGTTAAGCAACCCAAGGAAGTCATCTCCTCCTACAGCATGGAGTAATTTTTCTACACTACTGAAGGCATAGTCATGAGACTGGTAGCGGTAGATCCTTGCAAAAAGAAGAAAAATACCATTAAGCACCAAAAAAGATGGGGGACAGGGATATATAAAGATAGAAAAGAACATCATAAAAGTCAAATTAACTTCCATGTTTCCTTCTGGTGAGTTTCTACCTATCCTCTGAGACACGGCTTAGCCATCACCTTCCCCAGCTCTCCCAGAAGCTTTTGGCCCTCCCGCATCCTCCACCTCTTCTGAAGTCCATTGTCCTTTGAACACACTCTTCTTTTTCTGCACTGGGATCACCTTATAAAGAAATGGGGCTGGGCATGCTAACACACACCTATAATCCCAGTGGCCTGGGAGGCTGAGGCAGGAGGATTGCAGATTCAAAGTCAGCCTCAGCAACTTAGCGAGGCTATAAGTAAGCCCTAGTGAGACCCTGTCTCGAAATATAAAAAGGAATGGGGATGTGTCTCAGTGGTAAAGCACCCTTGGGTCCAATCTACCCAAGTCTTGCTTACTAAACAAAAGTCCAGATCATTTAACCTGACATCAAAAAAAGGAATTGCATGCAGGTGTGGTGGCACACACCTGTAATCCCAGCTATTCAGAACACTGAGGCTGGAGAATCACACGTTCAGGCTGGCCTGGGCAACTCAGTGAGACCCTGTTTCAAAAATATAAAGGGCTAGGGATGAAGTTCAGTGGTATATCACCACTGGTTCCAATCCCTAGTACCTTAATTAATTAATTAATTAATTAAAGAAAAAGTAGAAGCAAAAGGCTTTGTCTAAAGATGACATGCAAGTAGAAGGCTTAAAAGCACAACTTGACATTTCTGCCCTCAATCACTCACACATCCTCCACCTGTGCACTTCTGACCCATTCACTGATCTTAACTATCTCTGCATAGTCCCCTCAGGACTGTATAGGCTCTTCCCTCTCTCTGGACTTTCCATTCCAATCACAGAACAGCTACATCTCTTCCAGAGAGCTTGAGTCCTGCCTTCTCTGCAAAGTCTTGCCCAACTTCCCAGTCCACAGGAATGTCACCATCTCCAAAAATCCATAAAATTTAATATCAATGCCACTCCCAGAAAATATCACCTGACATTTCTTTGCACTCCATGGATTTATAAAGAACATTTACACAAATTAACACTTGTAGTAATTCAATGAATGGTTGTTCAGGTTTTGCAAGGGGTATAAAGACAAGAAAGACATGGCTCCTTTCCCTCAAGACAGGGCACACACACACAGATAAATATATGAAATAAAGGAAGAAATAAGAGCCAAGGAAAGATACTTCTCAGTGAACATAAGAGAAAAGCTTTTATATAAAGTTTCTTCTCAAATAATAATAATAATAATAATAATAATAATAATAATAATAATAATAATAATGTTTTTAGAGAGTAAAGGGACAATATTATAAACTTTTTTTTTCTTTCAGTACTGGAGATTGAATCCAGGGGTACTCTACCAATAAGCCACATCCCCAAAGACTTACCAATATTTTTTGACACCAATCTCACTAAGTAGAGGAGGCTGGCCTCAAACTTTCTGACCCTCCACTCAGCCTTCCGAGTAGCTGGGATTAGAGATGTGCACCACTGTGCCTGGCTATATGCATTTCAGTTTTACCTACTAAGAATGTAGTGTACAGGGGCTGGGGATGTATCTCAGTGGTAGAGCACTTGCCTTGCATGCATGAGGCCCTAGGTTCAATCCTCAGCACCACATAAAAATAAATAAAAATAAAGGTATTGTGTCTATCTACAATTTAAAAAAAATTTTAAAAAAAGAATGTAGTGTACAAAATGTAAAATAAGGTTTTATTAGAAAAAAATTATTGGATTCAGTGCCAAAACAGAAATACTAAAACAACATCATCCAACCATATCATTTGAGTTTTAGTTTTAGGAGCTAGGAAAAAACTAATATGAAAACACTGAATTCTTGGTAGAGCACATGACTAGCAAGTGCAAGGCCCTTGGTTTAAATCAAAAGAAAGAAGGAAGGAAGGCAACAAACACTGAGTTCTTCAGAAAAATAACCAACTGAATAGAACGTAAGATGAAGAGTAATCTTTGGCTAATAGCATGACAAAATAATAGCCAATTAAATAACCTATAAGTGGTGCTATTAGTCAATTAAATAATCTGCCAATGAACTTCACCCCCCCTCAATCAAGCCTCCTGAGATAAGTCCATCTGGAGGGTGAGACAAGACCTCAAATATGAACACTGAGAATTGTACCTATTATACAACAGTAAGTGCAACTAAAAAATCAGACATGTAAACAGCTGGTCATTTCTACTGGTAAGATTGCTTATAGTCTTTTTTTTTCCCAAGTGACATTTTTATAACCCTTAATATTTACTTACTTATTCAGTCAACAAATATTTATGAACTTTGAGCCAGGCACTGTTCTAGGTGATGAAAATACAAAGGTCAACATAACATAGATAAAAAGAATCACTAACTTCAGGCAGTTTGTGTTATACTCGAGGAAACAGGTAATAAAATTCAAGAAATTAAAGTAAGTTATTTAATAGATAAGAGGATAAGTATTAAAGAGAAAAATAAATCAAAGAGAAAAGGAATGCATGGGGCAAGCAAGGTTGTAATTGTAAACAAGATGGCCCAAGAAATAAGTCCAGCGGTCAGGGAAGTCTCACTGACAAGGCAACACCTGAACAAAGGTGAGGGAGGGCAGATGCAAGCCATGCAAACATCCGGGGGGTAAATATTCAGGTAGAAGTACAAGTAGTACAAAGGCCAATAACAGAACCTGGTTTCTTGAATAAACAGTGAGGCCAGTGCAGCTGAAGCACAATGACCCAGTAGGACAGGAAACATACATTCAGAAAAGGGGCAAAGGACTTAAAGCACTTCCAGAATGGTTAATGAGGATCTCTGAGAATCAGCTCCTCCATGAGAGCAATGAGTGAGGACACTGGAAAAAACTGTCAGCACTGGGCTGGGAATGTAGCTCAGTGGCAGAGCACTTGCCTAGCATGCATGAGGCCCTAAAATACAAAAATAAAATGTCAACATTTTCAAAGTCGACATTTCTTTTTCAGAACTCAGGAAATAAATCAAACCCTTACCTAACTATAGGGAGTATTTATTCAAGGAAAATGGCTATCTCAATAAAAACGATGAGCTCTGTAGAATTACAATTTGCCTATTCCCATTCCCCTCTTGTCAGCTCTGCAGTAACCTTAAAAAGCAGCAAACTTGCAACAACTATGAAACCACCAAGCTAGAAGCCACTGGAAAAGGCAGAAATGATTTGGAGCTCCTAAAAAAGCATAATCCCCAAAGAAATGTCACTCTTTGACCTATCTGGGAACTCAGGAAAAGCACTATCTTCAGGGCTTGTCTTTATTTGATCTGATTCAGACCTCACTCTGTACAAACCAGCTCCCATCCCAAACTATTTGTCAAAAAAAAAAATCATTGGCAACTATTTAACATCACTGCCGCCTAAGGGTTGTGATACCATTTGGGGCTAATAAGAAGCTGACTAAAAAACTATAAAAAGATACTAGGGAATGAAAATGTTTCCAGGAATCTAGAAAGTCATGTGATTGTGCAAGGCTGTCTGTCCTGGGCCAAGGAAAGTCCTGAGACAGCTTCCATCTATCCGTCAAGTTTTACAGACTTTGAGGCTTAGAGTAAGCAGGAAATTAAGGCTAAAGTAGAGTTTTAAACTATATGCTGGAGCACTGAAAATATACACCAACATACATACTTAAGTGGCCTTATATGACAAAGAATACAGAACTGGTCCCAGAAAGTCAGTAAACAAACCAATAGTAGCAACAACAAGCAGTCTTGGGGTCCAAGAGAATCAACAGTTTCCAGAGCTGCCCACCACGCCCAGTCCAAAGTCTTTAAGTCAACTATCATAAATATGTTCAAGTAACTAAAGGAAATCATGTCTAAAGAACAAAATCAAGTATGAGAATAACATCTCACTCACCAAATATAGAATCTCAACAAAGAGGAAAAAGTGATTAAAAAAAAAAAAAAAAAGAATCAAGCCAGGCACAGTGGCACACATCTGTAATCCCAGCGGCTTAGGAGGCTCAGGCAGGAGGATCACAAATTCAAAGCCAGCCTCAGCAATTTAGTTAGGCACTTAGCTAGACCTTGTCTCCATAAAATACAAAAAAAAAAAAAAAAAAAGGCTGGGGATATGGCTCAGTTATTAAACACCCTGGATTCAATCCCCAGTACCAAAAAAAAAAAAAAAAAAAAAAATCTGGAGTTGAAAAGTATAGTTTACCTGAAATGAAAAACTCACCATAGGGACTAAACAACAGATTTAAAATGGTAGAAGAACCAGTACACTTGAAGACAGATCAACTGAAAGTATAGTTTAAGGAAACGAAAGAAAAAAAAGTTTAAAAAAATAAGCAGCCACAAGACCTATGGGACAACATGAAGTTTACCAACATGCAAACACTGAGAATCCTAGAAGGAGAAAAGGAAAAGAAAGGGACATAAAATTATTCAAAAAAATAAAGGCCCAGCCAGGCACAGTAGCGCACACCTCTAATCCCAGTACCTCAGGAGGCTGAAGCAGGAGGATCACAAGTTTAAGGCCAGCCTCAGCAACTTAGGCCCTTTCTCAAAATAATAAATAAAAAGGGTTGGGGGGATAGCTCAATGGTAAAGCACCCCTAGCTCAGTCCTTGTACCAAAATTAATTCCCAAAACTTCCCAAATTTGATGAAAAACATTAATCTGCATATCCAAGATGTTGAACAAACTCTACCCATAAAAGGGTCCTCAGTTAATCTTAACAACTGACTTCTCACTAGAAACCATGGAAGCCAAAGATACTGGGATGATAGGCTGATATCCTTCAAAATGACAAATAATTAGGGCATTCCCAAGTAAACAAAAAACAGAAAATTCAACACTAGCAGATCTGCCCAACTCTTGTAGGCTGACCAGGAGGCTGGAGGAAAGGGGATTCCCATGAAACGGAGACACAGAATAACCCTGCCTGAGCCTGCAGTTCCTTCCCCTCCCAGCTTAGGGGCTAGGAGCATTTCAAAAGAACCAAACACCTCTCACTTATGTCCCTTCCTCAGTTACATGGCTACACCACTGACCACCCTCTTGAATGTAAAGGGAGAAATTTAGCTGCAGGCACCTCCCAATTCTACCTTGGAGTATTACTACCCAACCAGTGGCAAGCAGCCCAAACAGGTGGAGGTAACACTTTTGTCCTGGTAGAGTGGGCTCTCTGGATGCCAGGTGGAGCACTGATTCTGCTACCACTGCAATCAGAACCAGCCCACTCTCCTCAAGAAGTTCTGAGAAGCTAGTTGGAGGTTCACATTTTACCTGATTGCCTTCGTTGCTGGGATGGCCATCATTGTGGGTAAGCCCTGGTCTATGGCATGAGGAAAATTTGGGAGAGATATCCCATACAGAGCCTCATCCCTTCTCAGTACTGGTACCACGGTTGAACTTTCCTTCTTCTGGTCACTGTTTTCAGCATTGCCTCTGACATCAACCAAAAGCTTGTTTGTTTCTTTGAGTGGAGGTGGGGACCAGGGATTGAACCCAGGGGCATTTAACCAATGAGACACATTTTTTATTTTGAGACATGATTTAAGTTGCTAGGTCCTAGCTAAATTGCAGGATCTGGCCCCAAACTTGTGATCCTCCAGGCTCAGCATCCCGAGCCTCTGGGATTACAGGTATATGCTATCACATCTGTCAAGCTTCTCCTGTTTTGCCAATTACCTGAGTGGGAACTCTCATCTTGGCTCTGCCTAACTCTTCAGACTATAATCAGCCAAGATGTTTAACTACGTGACATCTTCATGGTTTGGGCTATTGTTTTTTATCATCACGGGACTGGTCATCCCGCCCTTGTAGATGCTGCACTACACCCGGGTATACCCGCTGAAACTCTAGCCTGCCTTCCTTGATTACTTCTTCTTCATTGTCATGATGAAAGTGCAACAGATGCAGACATAGGGTCCCAGCCAATGGCGACCCCATCCACAATCACAACCATCATAAGAATAACTGAACAAGTGTCCTAGCTGCCTCCCAGATTAATGCATAAAGCCAAGGAACTAGCCAATCTTGCCCATAGGGTCACTTCGTGCCCTAGAGAGATCTAAGGAGAAGGGGGAAAAAGACTTCTCTGTGTCCTCCCTCCTGCTTTGTCAACGAGTCGCCTTTAAAACAAATTCTAACCAGGCTATCCCCAGGTAGAGAGAAGTCTGGTTATCTACTTTATTAGCTAGTTTTATTTTCCTTGTTCTCTACGTTATCTTTTCTATTGCTTTCAGGACCCTTCCTCAGTTCTGGGAGTAGGGATTACAATTCACATTCCTTATTCTTGAAAATTTGGTCCTGTTTGCCTGTGACTCCCTCACTTCCAGATCTAGGTTGTGCCTTAATGTGGGTCTTATTCTGCCAAAATTGGACCAAGGCTCACTTTTCTAAGCTCCCTGACTTGGGTCAAAAACCAAAGCTAAATATGTACAATATGTCAAAATACACTCTACTGTCATATGTATCTAAAAAAGAATTTTGAAAAAGGAAAAAGTTAAACTGACTCTTATTCCCTCCTGAAAAAAAATGAACTAAACACAGGAGGGTACATAGGACCCTACCTCTGCCAATAAGTGGTGACGACACCAGGACTGCTCAGATGACTATGATGCTACTTCTCTGCCAGCTGTGCCACAGCCACTGGTCCAAGATCTTCCAGATTCCTCTCTCGGGCCTCTTCCCCTTCCTCTTCTCTTCAGCTAGGCTAGCTTATTTGGAGTACAATGGCAACTAGTCCTGATTTTTTACTTATTAAACATTTGGAGTTTTGGTTTTAAAGCCAGAATTACAGCTACCACTGGCACTTCAGGAGAGGACCATTTCAGACAAAAATATACTGCTAATTTTTTTTAATATGTATATTAACAATTAATATATTAAAGAATAAGTAAAGTTTGGCAACAAGTTAAAAAAAAAAAAAGAGGCTGAGATAGAATATTAGGCAAAAGCTTGACTCCACATGAAGAAGACCACTAGTAAAGACATTTACAGAAGTAAATATAAAAGGCAGTTTGAAGGCATATTTGTTTGTAACTTTTATTCTCCTATTTCACTTAAAAGACAACTGCATAAAGCAATGATGATAAAACTGTGCTAATGTGATTATAATAAAGAAAGATAGAATTTGTATAACTACAAAAGGTGGGGGTTACAAAGCCATGATAGAGTGAGTTGATATTAAAATAATAAAGTTATTTTAATTAGTTTATTTTTAACAATCAAGGTTGTCCTAAAATATTGTTAGAGAATAATTCAAAAAATATATAACGAGCCAGACATGGTGGCATATGCCTGAATCTCAGGGGCTCCGGAGGCTGAGGCAAGAGGATCTCAAGTTCAAAGCCAGCCTCAGCAACAGTGAGGCACTAAGCAACTCAGTGAGACCCTATTTCTAAATAAAATACAAAATAGGGCTGGGGATGTGGCTCAGTAGTCTAGTGCCCCTGAAATCAATCCCTGGTGCCCAAAAAATAATAATAATAATTAAAATGGTACTCAAAAAAAAATCTACTTAAAGCAAAAGAAGGCACCAGGCACAGTGATGGACAGCTTTAATCCCAGCAGCTCAGGATTCAAAGTTCAGTCAGTGTACAACAAAAATAAATTAAAAATAAAGACAGAAAATCTAGACCTGTTGGGTCTTCTGTACCATGGTACAAATTTTGGCTGTGACTCTATGAAATAGAGAGCACTGAAGGTTTCTGAGTGAGGAGTAGTATGGAGAATCTTTAGCTAGTATCCTGAAAAGAAGAATGGCACAAGGATACAGCAAGGAGATGTTCAAGAGGTATATTAGTTTCCCTGTTATAATAAACTCGATGGCTTAAAATAACACAAAGGCATGATAGACAAGAACTCCACTAAACTACATCCCAAGCCCTTCACTACTATGCATAACTGGCACATGCTGGCTGAATACCAACATTCTCTTCAACTGTTGTTGTTGCTGCTCTTTGTTTGTTTGGCACCACAGATTGAACCCAAGGACACTTATCACTGGGCCACCTCCCCAGCCCTTTTTATTTTTTACTTTGAGACAGGGTCTCACTAAGTTGCTGAGGCTGGCATCAAACTTGCAATTCTCCTGCCTCAGCCTCTAGTGTTGCTGGGATTACAGGTGTGTACCACCATGCACAGCTCTCCAACTGTTTTACAGAGTATGAGAAAACCATCAAAACAAAACTTACATGATACTGATTCACACAAAGAAAGAGATGTATGATGAACATAAAGATCAGTGTATACAAACAAATGTCAAGGATGGGGGCCATCCTATCCAGTAGTTATATAAGCCCACAGACTAGTGCATTCAAGGAGTGACCCCTATCATTTCCTGTCTTTGCCCTGAAGAAACTGTCTCTTTTCTACTTACTTAAATAAATCCTACTCTTTTTTGGGGGGGGCGGAGTGAGGGGTACTGGGGATTAAACTCAGGGGCATTCAACCACTGAGCCACATCCCCAGCCCTATTTTGTATTTTATTTAAAGACAGGGTCTCACTGAGCTCCCTTTTGCTATAGCTGACTTTGAACTCGAGATCTTCTTGCCTCGGCCTCTGGAGCTGCTGGGAATACAGGTATGTGCTGCAGTTCCCAGATAAATCCTACTCTTCTATGCTTTAAAAAAAAAAAAAAAAAAAGATGGGAGCCATCAGAAATTTGACAAAGGCACCAAAAATATATCTTGGAGAAAAGATAGCCTTTTTATAAGGCTGGGAAAGATGCTAGAAAAACTGGATAGCTATATGTAGAAAAATGAAATTAGACCCCCTTCTCTCTCACCCTGCACAAAATTCATATCTAAATGGATCAAAGACTGAGGAATTAGATCAGAAACTTTACAACTGCTAGAAGAAAATAGGGTCAACACTTCATTACATAAATATAGGCACCAACTACCTTAACAAGACCCCTAAAGCATCAGAAATAAAAATCAAAACTCAATAAGTGAGATGTCATCAAACTAAAAAGGTGCACAGCAAAGAAAACAATTAAGGGCATAAAGAGAGAACTTACAGAATGGGAGAAAATCTGGACCAGCTACTCCTCCAAGAAGGAGGAGTATTTGTATATCCAGAATACACAAAGAACTTAAAAAACTTAACAAAAAGAATTGAATTGGGCTGGGGATGTGGCTCAAGCGGTAGCACGTCCGCCTGGCATGCATGCGGCCCAGGTTCGATCCTCAGCACCACATACAAACAAAGATGTTGTGTCTGCCGAAAAAAACTAAAATAAATAAATAAAGAGACAGAGTTAAAAAAAAAAAAAAAAAAAAGAATTGAATAACCCAATCAATCAATAAAAGAACTAAAGAGAAACTTCTCAAAAGAAGAACACAAATGGCTGATATACGACAAAATGTTCAACATCTCTACCAACCAGGGAAACGCAAATCAAAATTACCTAAGAAGAGCATGGTGGCACACACCTGTAATCCCAGTGGCTCAGGAGGCTAAAACAGGAGGATTGTGAGTTCAAAGCCAGCCTCAGCAAAAGCAAGATGCTAAGCAACTCAGTGAAACCGTGTCTCTCAATAACATACAAAATAGTGCTGGGAATATAACTCAGTGGTCAAGTGCCCTTGAGTTTAATCCCCAGTACAAAAAAAAAAAAAAAACTACACTAAGATTTCATCTGACTTCCATCAAAATGGCAATGATCAAAAATAGGAACAAGAGGGACTGGAATTGTAGCTCAGTGGAAGAGCACTTGCCTAGCATGTGTGAGGCACTGGGTTCAATTCTCAGCACCACATACCAATAAATAAATCAAAGTCCATTAACAACTAAAAAATATTTTTTAAAAATAGGAAAAAGAATAAATTATGGCAAGGTTGTAAGGAGAAAGGAACACTTGGACATTGTTGGTGGGACCACAGACTAGTACAACCACTCTAGAAAGCAGAATGGAGATTCCTCAATAAACTAGGGATAGAACCACCATATGACCAAGCCATCCACTCTTTGGTATTTTCCCAAAAGATCTAAAATCAGCATACTACAGTGACACAGCCACATCAATGTTTATGGCAACCAATTCACAATAGCTAAATTATGGAATCAGCCCAGATGTTGTCAATAGATGAGTGGATTAAGAAACTGTGGAGTGTGTGTGTGTGTGTGTGTGTGTGTGTAGAATGGAATACTGCTCACCATAAAAATGAATGAAATTATGGCATTTGCTGGTGGAAATGAAGGGATAGAAATGAAGACTATTATGCTAAATGAAATAAGCCAAACTCAGGAACTCAAAAGTTGAATGTTTTCTCTCATATACAGAAGCTACAGTAAAATATAGGGAAGGGGAAGGGAAGGACAAGATAATATAAAGAACCAATCAAATATAAATTAATAGATAAGCAAAAGGAAGTCAAGTAGAGTAGAGAAAGGAGAGTGAGAGGGGGAAGGAGGACAGGAGGAAAAAGGAGGGAATCATGAACTGAAATTGATTTCTAGGCATGTATGAGTTTGTCAGAAGGAACCTACTACTATGTATAACTATAAAGCTCTAATTAAAAAAAAAAATTAAGATGGAGGAAGTGCAGCAATACCATAAAGTCTGAGAATCCTCTTTCTATTTTTTTTCTTTGGTGGAGTAGGGGTACTTGGATTGAACTGAGGGGTGTTTAACTACTGTGCTACATCCTCAGTCCTTTGTATTTTTTTCTTTTGAGACAAGGTCTCACTAAGTTGCTGAGGGTCTCACTAAGTTGCTGTGGTTGGCCTTAAACTTGAGATTCTCCTGCCTCAGCCTCCAAAATTGCTGAGATGGGAATTCTTTTTTTTTTTTTTTTTTTTTTTTGGTATTGGGGATTGAACCCAGGGGTGCTTAATCACAGAGCTACATCTCCAGCCCTTTTTATTTTGAGACAGAGTTTTACTAAATTGCTGAAGCTGGTCTTGAACTTGGCAATCCTCTTGCCTTGGCCTCCTGAGTCACTGGGATTACAGGCATGTACCACCGCACCCAGCTGAGATGGGAATTCTTTTCAAAATCCAAAACAGTACAATCTAGGAGCTATAGAAGCTCAGCAGTAGAATAATTGCCTGACATACTCAAAGCCCTGGGTTTGATCCCTAGCACTTGAAGAATCAGAGAGAGAGGAAGGAAATAAAGAAAAGACTAAAAAAGAAAGTATCACCTGCATTCTTGCTACCCAAGAATACTGTCATTTAATACTGACATTTAAATTCTTAGGGCACAAGCCTGATACTCTACTTCAGACTGTTGGTTCAATGAAATATCATATCACTATTAAAACTCATTCAAGGGGCCAGAAATATAGCTCAATCTGCCTAGCATATGCAAGGCCCTGAATTCAATCCCTGGGAGGGAGGGAGGGAAGGAAGGAAGGAAGGAAGGAAGGCAGGCAGGCAGAAAGAAAGATAGAAAGGGAATGAATGAAAAGAGAAAAAAAAAAAAAAAAAACTTCATTTAAGCTTAAATGAGTTTTCTTATAGCTTTTCAATCATCTACACACCAGCACAGTGCTGACACTAAGACTCTAATTCAGACTACCTGGTAACTCAGCTCCACCACTTACCAGGTGGGTGAACTTGTACACTTAAAACCTCTGGATGCCTCCACCTTCTATATCTATAGAAAGAAGCCAATAATAGTACCTACCTGAGAAAGTTGCCATGAGAATTCAAACAGTTGACTTTCATAGAGCACCTAAGAGTGACAACACTAAAGAAGCATTTGTGAAGTACATTTCAGAAGCAAATAACAAACTACAACTTCAATTCCCAATAGGATCAATGCATGTTTTCTACAAAACAGTGTGCCTAAGAATCTTACAAACGGGGCTTGCAGTTAGATACAGGACTGTTCCTAAAAGTCTTAAATCAGATGGAAAGGGGAGAAAAATTACCTCATGAACTTGTCCAACACATCTTCAACCCACATGTGCATTCGGAGTGACTGAAATCCATAGCGCCAAACTAGTTTAATCATGTTCATTATAAACCAGCTGCTCTCCTCAAACACCAGAGTCTGTCCATCATACACCCCCAGTAGGCCACCCGAAGCCTGAACAGTGGAGAGACCTGCAAAAATAGAGAAAGGACAGCTAAGTCAGTGGTTTCCAGGCTAATCAAATGAAAGAAAACAATCCAGAGGATGTCCCAGGAACACTGTGAATTTGGGGCTTTCGTCAATTCTCAGGAGATACATTAAAGGAGCTCTATTCAGAAGAGCATGATACACTAACACTCACTGCACTGTCCAAAAGCAGATTCCCTAAAGGATGGGTCAGAAGATCATGCAGATGTATCTTCATTAGACTGGCTGTTCTTAGTCACAGAGACAGAAGCACAGGAAGCACCCACAGGGGAGGCACAAGGTAACCAAAGAGAAGAGGCATTCCCATTCCAATTTGAATCTTCTTTTGCAAAACTGGATTTTTCAGGTAAGTGGAAGGAGGCCAAAATTTCACAATATTTCCTAAAGAAAGTGCCTGCAGAGGCCTGCCAGACTTCCTCCACAACCTGTCCAGCACCTCTGCTTGGCAAGGCAGCAGTGAAATATCCTGAGCAGTGAGCACATGTCAGCACCCATAGCTGTGTGAATGACCTTAAGCCAGGCACTCCAAGCCACTGGGTCTCATTTCCTCAGCTGTAACATGAGTACTCTAAGGTCTCTGCTAGCTCAAAACATTCTCTGATTCTTCGCACAAACTGAGAGGTTTAAGAATTGACAACAGCAGCTGGGCAGGGTGACACATGCCTGTAATCCCAATAGCTGGAGAGGCTGAGGCAGGAGGATCGCATGTTCAAAGCCAGTCTCAGCAAAAAAGCGAGACACTAAGCAACTCAGTGAGACCCTCTCTAAATAAAATACAAAATGCGGAGGGGAAATGGCTCAATGATCAAGTGCCCCTGAGTTCAATACCCAGTAACTACCCCCATCCAAAAAAAAGAATTGACAACAACAGCCATCTTCTCAACCGCATGGCTGTAATTCCAGATAACAGAAGATACAGATAACTAGTCTCCCATTACAGGAGAATGACTCCTAAAACAGCACCAACTGCTATCTGGACAGTAAGGGAAACTATTTCACCAACTTCTTTGTAAATGACAATAAACAAGGCAGAAAAGTTTCAGTTCTCCCTATGATAAAAATATCCAGGGTTGGTCATACTGAATTCTGCTTAGCTCTAAGACCAAAATTACATACCCAGGTCTTTGACAAAACGCTTCATGTGCAGATTTAAAGGATGTATGACAGAACCTCCTGCCTCATATTCTTGCCCTTCCACAGTCAGGGTGGCTAAACGGCCCCCCACCTCTTCTCTTTCAAACAGGTCAATCTTCACATCTTTCCCAAATTTCTGCCGCAGATAATACGCTGATGAAGTGCCACCAATTCCAGCTCCAATAATTGCTATGAGAGGAAAGAAAGAAGTTTTTTTGTTTTTCTTTTTTTCTTACCAGTGTGGGTTTTGTTTTGCCTTCAAAAGGTCACAAGCTAATAACAGAGGTTATGCAAGGCTACTGTCAACAATTTAGGGAAGCCTGAAGGGGAAGGTTCTGTTGAAAGAACTCCCAGAATGTGGACAGAGGCTGCTCCCAGTCAAATGCAGATTAAGTTACAAACTGACATCAATTCAATTCTTTTCCAGATGCCCAAAGATTCTCACAGGTCTGTGGAGGCACCAGTGGGCCTGCAAGCCCCTTTTCCGTGTCCCAACTCATGGATGCATTTTAAATAAAGGGGCCGCCATTTTTGCCTAGCTTTGTTCTTTGTCTCAAGGGTAGACTCAGTGTAGACAGGTTAAGGATTCGGAATAACAGAGCTTTAATTGGTGGGTAAAGGGACCAGAAGTAAAAAACCAAGACGACTGAAACAAACAGAATAGATTATTTCGGCAGCTGCAGCAACCCTAGGCAAAGAAAATGAGCAATCCCAGGGCCTCAGAGCAGGCCGACCTCAGCAAAGTGGAGAGGGTGAGAGGGGGTTTCAGCCTAACAAGGGAAGCAGACAGGGTCAGCTTGTTTGCACTGCTCCCTGTGCTGTGTCTGGGCGAGCCTGAAATCTGCTTGGCAAGAGCAGCCAGGCGTTCCAGGACCGGTCAAAAGACTGGCCTCCCGAAAGGGCAGCATAAAGGAAGGCAGAAATAAGGAGCCTATCCTCCCCAGAGCCCCAGGCCTCCAAGACTAGGGCTGCAGGGACGCTTGGTCCCCATCACAGCCCATGCTTCAAGTGGGCATCTCTCCAAGCCCAGGAAGCGCAAGCCGTCTTTAGGAAGACGGAAAGCTGACCAGAAGTGTGAATCGTCAAGGAGCGACCTGCCCGCCCTGCCTGAATCCTGGCTTTCGGACCTGGGCGCACTACGCTCCAGAGCCCTCCCGCGCCGCCCCCTTCTGGCCTACCGATCTTCTCCGGTGGAGCCCGCAGCTCGGCGCTACCGAGGCACCCCCAGCTGCACAGCAGCAGCCACAGCCACAGCAGCGACAAGCCGAGCTCCCCGGCGACGTGCCCCATGGCCTTCCCCAGCGCAGCAACCGGCCTCCAGTTCCCCGCAGTCCCCACGCCGCGGCGCGTCTGCGCGCTCACTCGCCCCGCCCCTAGACTGCCAGGCCCTCCGAGCCCCGCCCGGCTCCTCCCCGGCCACGCCCCTGACAGGCCACGCCCCTGCCCAGTCCCTCGCTTCCCAAATCCACCCCAACTCCCTATCCTAGGCCACTCAGTCCCCCAAGCGCGCTACTCTTCTCGGAAACCCACCCTCCTTCAGAAAAGATCCAAGGCAAGGTTAGAAGCTTGCCCCATCTGTTCTCCCTCCCGATAAAACACCTTTCTTCGCTAGTGCGCTCTCTCGTCCCCTGGATCACACCATCACAGAGAACGCACACAGCTGTCAGAAACTGGCCAGGGGTGCAACAAATGCTTATTGAATGATCATTTTATTCCAGGGCCTCATGAGACAAATGGGTAAATGGTACTGGGTGAAAAGAAAAATAAGACTGGCGATGGGGCAGTGCAAGGTGGAGGTAGCACAATATAGTGACAGAAATGAATAAAAGTAGTGTATCTGTAAAAGACCAGAATGTGCATCTCAAAATATGCCTCTTTGGCATAAAGATTATTTAAAACTGAAGGCAACTGTAAAAATGTAGGTACAAGAAAAGCTCTCTGTCCCACCAAAATTGCCTAAAAGTAGGACACAAATTTTCAAACACAAAGGTGTCTCTTCTTCCCTCTCTACCTGGAAGGATAAGAGTTACTTTCTGAAGACAAATTTAGATCTTAAAAAAAAAAATTATAGGAAACCATTAGTCTGGACAGAGTTCCTGCAATAGGTCCAATAAACCAAACCAAACCAAATGGAGTCACTCATGCTAAAGTTCCTTGCCACCAAGCTGAAACTATGTTATCTGACCGGACTTCCAAGAAATCAGGAGAGATATAACACAGCTAAATTTTCAAACAGGCTGGTTATAGCAGACAAGAGAAAGAAGTTCTCTTTGCTTTAATCTTTCAAAGAGAAGTAACTTTGAAATGACTAATATGCTTTTTGTCCTCTGTTTCTGCTTTCCTCAGCCCTTTTCTGTCTATAAAGCCAACCTCCTCTGCTCAGCTCATTGGATATTCATTCTATTTTACAGAATGAGGCATTTCCCAACTCTAGAATCACAAATAAAAGCCAATGGAAGGGGCTGGGATTGTGGCTCAGAGTGAGAGCGCTCGCCTCGCACGTGTGAGGCACTGGGTTAGATCTTCAGCACCATTTAGAAATAAAGGTATATTTTTAAAAAGCCAATGGAAACCTTTAAATTTGTCATAATTTTGTCTTTTGGCAGGCTTTAATCAGCCATGACCAGAGGAATCTATATCTAACTTTATCCAAGAGCTTTTCTCTACCATTTATTTGCCTTCCCACAATTTGCTGCCCCTAGAGACTCAAAAATCCTTTTCCTTGTCTTGTCATTTCTTTAAAAATGTACTGTTCTTAGGGGCTGGGGGTTGTGGCTCAGTGGTGGAGCACTTGCCTGTCATGTGAGAGGCACTGGGTTTGATCCTCAGCACCATATAAAATAAATAAATAAATAAGGGTATTGTGTCCATCTACAATTAAAAAATACTTTTTAAAAAAATTTACTGTTCTTCACTGAAGATGCTATAAACCTGAATTCAAAGTCACCTCTTAGATATTTACTCATTTCTCTGGGTATCTTCTACATATACATGTGGTAAACGTTTTGTTTATTCTTCTCTTGTTAATCTGTCTTTTGTTACAGGGATCTGTACCAACCAAGGAGAAGGACACCAATCAGAAGGATAGAGGAAAAATTATTTTTTTCTTCTCCTACATACTGATGTTGTTAACACAAGAAGACCAGGATGAACGCAAACTTCACAGATCAGATCAGCACTTTATTCAGGAACAAAGTTTAACACAGGAACAGGGGATGCAGGGATGAAATGATGCCGTGGTGGGACCCACTTTCCTAGTGGAAAATGAGCCCCTGAAATAGGAAGGGACTGGACTTATATAGGTTATCCTGAGAGGTGGTCTAGTGAGCATACCAGTTTTCTTGGGCACCCAGGAATTTGGGGTTTGTTCTATAAGTGAAGGGGTCAGTTTGAGTGCTGAGAAATTTGAGCTCTTGGGTCAGGGGTCTGTGCTCCACATCTGGAGAGGATTTACTCCAAGGAAGGTCAGTGCCCCTGAGAGGCTATCACCTCAGTGTGAGGAGACACCTCTTTCCTGCCTGCAATTAGCATCAGAGAAGCATTTGTCTTGGGAAATGAAAGCTGTCAACGCATGGCTTTCTTTTTACTCCCTTTTTCTCAGGCCACATTATTTGGGGGATTCTTCATTTTCCATCTATTAGATGCCATTCAGTAGAACACTATGCATTCATTAATAAGAATGTCTGGTCTATAACTATTTTCCCAATACTATTAGTTCAGGAAAACCGGTGGCTGAGTGATGGTTATAAAATGAGCCCATTTCTATTATTACAATACTTTTACCCAAAGAAACAAACTAACTGACAACTATAAGAGCATAAAGATGGGTTGGGATTGTGGCTCAGTGATAGAACGCTTACCTAGAATGCATGAGGCACTGGGTTCCATCCTTGGTGCCACATAAAAATAAAAACTAATAAAATAAAGGTATTGTGTCCATCTACAACTAAAAAAATGAACAAAAAGAATGGACTGGATGGGAGGAATCTGAGTTGTATACAAAGAAAAGTTGAGCTTAGCTTAGACACAGAGTAGAAAATTCAGAGCAAAAAGCATTTATCCATTAAACAAATGTTGTGTTCCATTCTAAATGGTCTAGATATTTTTGAAAATCAGACTCTTTAAAAGCTAAAAGCTTGGGGTTGGAGTTGTAGCTCAGTGGTAGAACGCTTGCCTCGTACGTGTGAGGCACTGTGCTCAATTCCCAGTACCACATATAAATAAGCAAATAAAAGGTCATCAACAAGTAAAAAGAGGGGGCTGGGGATATAGCTCAGTTGGTAGAGTGCTTGTCTCGTATGCACAAGACCCTGGGTTCAATCCCCAGCACCACAAAAAAAAAAAAAAAAATTCCTCTAATGAAGTTGATATCCCAGTGGGAATGTGGGGGTAGTAATTAGAGTAAATAAGTAAATAGGTAAAAGATCTAATATAGAGACTAGGGTGAGAGGAATGGGAAATGGGTTGCAAGTTTTAAATAGGATGGTCAGGGTTAGCCTCATTGAGTAGGTAGCACTTTAGCAAAAATTTGTAGGATATAAGAGAAGATAAGAGATGCCTTGCAGATTTGAGGGTCAACAAGGAGGCTAGGCTGGAGAAGTCCCTGGGGCTAAGTAAGGGAAATAAGTATAGTGCCCAGGGTTAAGCAACAGATTCCAGTTCTTCAAACAATGGTCCAAGCCTAACAGGATTGACTACCATAGCAACTCATCTAGTCAAAGAAGCCAACAAGGAGTATTTGCTGGGTAGTACTGCAGAAGAAAAAGCAATAGTTCAACAGTGGCTGGAGTACAGGGTCATGGAGTAGATAGACACCCCCAGTTAAGAGGATATCCACACTCTGTTGAAGGATCTGAATTTGTATCTTGAAGATAAAGTCTACCTTACAGGATATAACTTTAACTTAGCAGATATTCTACTGTACTATGGACTTCATCGCTTTATAGTTGACCTGACAGCTCAAGAAAAGGAGAAAGATCTCAATGTGTCTCGCTAGTTTTGTCACATTTAGCATTACCCAGGCGTCAGGCAACATCTGTCTAGTGTTGTCTTCATCAAGAACAGACTATACACTAACTCCCACTAGAAGGCACCATGCCACACACGGCGTGATTAAAATGTTTTAAATGGAAAGTGCATCTGGACCATAGTACTAATGTAAATTGATATGCTGTCATTGTTTATTTGTTGGTAGAATTTTTGAAGTGTAAAACTGTGTCTGAATGTTTTTATTTGTTCTTTAGTTGAAGTTTTGCAAATTTTGATGTAAAAAAATTCAACTGCTGTCCCCGCAAAAATCAAGTGAAATCAAGTTATAAATTACCTGGTTTTTAAAAGATTAAATTTATTTTAATAAAAGTTGCAAATCAGTGGCTTAGTCTTTAATACAAAAAGGCAGTACTTTCAATGGTTGATGTACTTGGCTATTTATTAACCTCTCTTTCATATTTTAAAATTCTTTTTCCTATGGATATTTACCATACTTTGTTTATTAAAAACTGTGATAACTTATCCCAAGGATTGAGAAAGGGAAGACAGATGTATTTGATTTAAATATTTATGTGAGCTAGTAAACGTGGCTGAAAAACTCAAAAAAAAAAAAAAAACAAGGAGGCTAATGGAATAGAATAAGGAGGACAGGGTGGAGGTGTTAATGGAAGAGATATAGGTATTAAGGAAATAAACACAGATTTAAGAACATAACAATATCAAGATTTTTCAATATCATTTTTACTACATCTTTTTTTTTTTTAGAATTTTAATATTTATTTATTTTCTTAGTTTTCGGTGGACACAACATCTTTATTTGTATGTGGTGCTGAGGATCGAAGCTGGGCCAGACGCATGCCAGGCGAGTGTGCTACCGCTGGAGCCACATCCCCAGCCCTTTTCACTACATCTTGATATTACAAAGAAAGAAACTAAACCGTCTTTTACTTTCCATTTTCAAAATTATATTATTCCTATAATACTTCAGAGCATTAAATACAATATGCCCTCAATAAATGTTTATTAGTTAATTAGAACTGGCCATGTAATCGACTGTGGCCCAAGGGTTGTATTTGGAAACTGATCTCTGATACTGAAACCTTGTGAAAGAATTGACTGAATGGGCATTAGATTTAATTTTGCAAATTAGAAAATTTGCAAAATGGGAGGCAGAAGGCTTTTTCATTCTGCACCCTTGCCCTTTCAAAATAATACTTTTTTTTTTTAATATTTATTTATTTATTTATTTTAAAGTTGTAGTTGGACACAATATCTTTATTTATTTATTTTTATGTGGTATTGGAGTTTGAACCCAGGGCCTCGCCTGTGCTAGGCAAGCGCTCTACCACTGAGCCACAACCCCAGCCCCAAAAATAATATTTATTAAGGAAATTCCAAAAGGTTAAAAAAAAAAAAAGAATCATGGGGGAAAATGTTACCACATACCTAAAGGAAAACTATAAGGTAATGTAACATTTAGTAGATGAACACAATACCTTTATTTTATTTTTATGTGGTGCTGAGGATTGAACCCAATGCTTCACACGTGCTAGGTAAGTGCTCTGCTAACCTAGCTACCACCCCAACCCGGTAAGGTAACATTTAGTCAAAGGAATGTTGTCCATAAACATAGTCTAGGAAGCTAAACACTGAAGAGATTCTCTCCTTGACCAAACTTTAACCAGGCCCTCTTCTGAGCACTTTTTTTTTTTTTTTCCTACTTGGCTTCAATTTTGGCCTACAAAGACATTGTAACATTGTTTCAAGTAACTCAAAGCCATAATCCTACCTCTGAAAGTACCTGCCTGAAAAAACTAAAGACGGCTAAGAATTTACTGCTTGTTTCAACCAACATCTGAAGATAGGGCTTATTGTCTCCCAGCCTCCATGTGAGGTTAGGAAGGTAATTTAAATGTAGTTAACAAACTCAGTCAAGAGTCAGTTAATCAGCATGATTGGTTGCACGTGGGCCAAACCTTACTCGCTACATTTAAAAAATTGTCACCACCCTACCCTATAATTTGATATCCTACTCACCCCCTTCTCTAGTCCCTCATTCTTCCTTTAAAAGTAGTCAGGCATAGTGATGAGTGGTTAATGTTTAAATTATATATATTTTATTTTAGGCAAAGTAGAAAATTCAGAAGCAATATAAATGGAACATTCGGACTGGAGTTTGGTTCAGTGGTAGAGCACTTGTCTAGCATATGTGAGGCCTGGGTTTCATCGACTGCCAACTCTGCAAAAAGAAAAAGAAAAAAGATAAACAAACATGTGATTACATAAAATCTATCCATTTTCAGATGTCAGAGGATAGCATTTTAAAGTAAAATAATAAACAATAATGCATAAGAAAAGTATTTACCATTAATAATAAAAGAGAATTTAATATAACAAGCATACAAAAAGCTCTACAAATTGATAAGAAGAGGTAAACTGCTTCATCTCTCAGCTTTCAGATTCCTCGTCCAAACACTTATAACTAAATATTAAGTTGGTTACTGGATCAGCCTGAGCTATCTTAAAGAGGTACATGAGGCTCTGCTTTGATGGGAATGGACCATGTGGGAATTATATCATACTAAAAAACAAAAGCTCATTCTAGAGTTTGGCAGGCCCATATCCACAGTAACTCGGAGAAAGCTCCTGAGCATTACTTTCGTGCATTTTCTTCTGAGACATTTTCTAGAAAGATGTGTATGTTATTCCTCTGTTTGCAGGGAGAAAATTAAAGGCCTAGAGACAGGAAGAGATGGAAACAGGCTGGAGCAGAACAAGAGTTAACTGAGGAAACATCTGAAGTCATGAGTTCTTGAACCCTAGTCCCCTCTCCATCCTCTCTTTCCTCAAGGAGGCCCTCTGACCTTAGTGGTGAACAGTTTGCTATACTGCATCTTAAGAACCCGCATGGCAATCTGAAAGGTGGCTTTCAGCTCCAGCAGCTCCAGCTTGATAGGTCCCAAGCAAAAAATGCTAGGGAGCAACAGGTCTAGCCAAAGCAGTCTCATAGATATAAGTCACTCATTTCAAGCCAATGGTTACCCTCCTCAAACCCCCTAGCACTGAACATGCCTAAAGATTAAGAGTTGGTCTATAGCAACAGTTGTCACGGAGCATTTAAAACTCATGATTTTCACCTTCTAAATTTTGGCCAAGAGACTGAGGCAGGAAGATCACAAGTTAGAGACCAGCCTCAGCAACTTAACTAGAACCCCCTCAATTAGGCAAGGCCCTGTCTTAAAATAAAAAACGAAAGGGGGCTGGAAGTAGAGCTCAGTGGTGGAGTGCTTGCCTCATACATAGGAGGACTTGGGTTCAATCCTCAGGACTGCATAAAAATAAATAAAGTAAAGGTATTGTGTCCATCTACAATTAAAAATATATATATTTTTTAAAAGGGGCCAGGTCAGGTGGCAGCCGCCTATAATCCCAGTGACTGGAGAGACTGAGGCAGGAGGAATATAAATTCTAGGCCAGCCTCAGTAATTTAGCAAGGCCCTCAGCAACTTAGCAAGACCTTGTCTCAAAAAAAAAAAAAAACCAAAATAAAAAAGGGTAGGGATGTGGCTCAGTGGTAAAGCCCCTCTGGATTCAACCCCCAGTAGCAAAATAATAATAATGATAATAATTAATTAAAACAACTAGGGATGTAGTTTGGTATAGAACATCCCTGAGTTCAATCCCCAGTACTTAAAAATAAATAGATTTGAGCTAGGCGCAGTGGCGCATGTCTATAATTGTTGAGAGCCACAGCCCAAGGGGCCCCAGCAAACTTCCAGCTACCAGCAAATTTCCAGCTGCCAGCTGATGATTGGCTCACAGTGGCCCCAGCAAACTTCTAGCTGCCAACTGATTGGCTCCTCTGCAGTGATGCTCATTGGGCTGTTTCCCCGCCCTTTCAGACCATGGAGCTGCTCATTGGGGGACTTTTTTTGGCTCTGCCACCGAGACCCAGCCAATCAGCCTCTAGAGCAGGAGGAGTGGGGGAGGTTGAGAGGTTTGTGGGAAGGCGGTGGTGGCAGTTGGGCTCTGAAGGTTTTTCCTGAGGAGCTGTGTGGTTTGGTGTGTGTTTTCTAAAAATAAAGTTCGTTTCTTTTGACAAGTGGCTCCTGAATTGTGCCCAGCCAGACTGCTGCATATAATCCCAGTGGCTTGGGAGGCTGAGGCAGGAGGATCCTGAGTTCAAAGCCAGCCTCAGCAAAAGCAAGGTGCCAAGCAACTCAGTAAGAACCTGACTCTAATAAAAATACAAGATAGGGCTGGGGATATGCCTCAGTAGTCAAGTGCCCCAGAGCTCAATCCTGGTACCAAAATAAGTAAATAAATAACTAAGTAGATTTTTGGCAAAGTTTAACAGCCAAATGAGGATGCTAATTAAAGATTGCTTCCCCCCCCCCCAGCCCCAGAGGGAAAAAAAAAGGTAAGAAGTAGTAAGAAAAGGATTGTGGTCAATATTATAAGCATATAAACAGCTCTATAAAGTGATAAGAAAAGGTAAACAACTTCATAAATATAGACTAAGTATATGAATAGGCAACTCATAAAAGAGTAACTGTCAATGGTAAAAATATAGAGAAAGAAAGAAAAGAAAGGAAGGAAGGAAGGAAGGAAGGAAGGAAGGAAGGAAGGAAGGAGAAAGAAAAAGATGCTCAAGGGCTGGGGTTGTGGCTCAGTAGTGGAGCACTTGCCTAGCACATGTGAGGCTCTGGGTTTGATCCTCAGCACCACATAAAAAAACACATAAAATAAAGGTATTGTGTCCAACTACAACTAAAAAACAAATATTAAAAAAAAAAAAAAAAAAGATGCTCAACCCTTTAGGCAAATGCAAGCTAAAACAAGGAGATGCCATTTTTTATCTAACATATTGGAAAAAATTAGTAAGAATAATAACATCTTTTTTTTTTTTAAAGAGAGAGAGAGAGAATTTTAATTTTTTTTTTTTTTTAGTTTTCGGCGGACACAACATCTTTGTATGTGGTGCTGAGGATCAAACCCGGGCCGCATGCATGCCAGGCAAGCACACTACCGCTTAAGCCACATCCCCAGCCCTAATAACATCTTAATGCAGAAGAAAATGGAGCAAGTTTGGTGAAGGACTCAGGGACTTTCAATTATTGTTGGTAGAAATGTGAATGATTGTAACCTTTATCTAAATTATATATACATTAATATATATTAATTCTGCAATCTCATGTTTGGGAATCTATCCTACAGAAATAAAAGAATCAATTTATAAGGATATATGAACCAGGATTGCAACACCATTTGTAATAGAAAAAAGGTAGAGTAACTTGAAGGTCTATCAACACCAATTATGGTAATTTATTCAATTTACCTTTGAATAAGTTGTGCACATTCATTCTACGGACTATTTTGCCACAACTAAAGTTGGGACTGGGAGTATAACTCAATGGTAGTATGTTTAATATGCCCAAGGTCCTAGATTCCAGTCCTTGTATGCACATACAAAAAAATCTGTATTCATCAAACTGGATAATACTATGATGTAAGCTTAAGTGAAAAAAGTTACAAAGTATATACCATGTATTTTGAAATAACTAAAAATCCTAAGTACTTACATATATGTGTATCTGGATACATATAGAGAAAGATGTAGAAGCTTACAGACTAATTTGTGAATATTAGTTCTTAAAGAGGGAAGAATAAGGAAATTTTTAATCTTTTCTTTATAATATCTATATTATTTCATTTGTGATGGTGAACAAGTAGTACTTTTATAACTTTTATAACAAGTAGTACTTTTATAACATTTTAAAAAATGACTGTATTAGCCTGGTACAGTGGTGCACACCTGTAATCCCAGCACTTTGGGAGGCTGAGACAGGAGAATCATGAGTTCAAAGCCAGCCTCAGAAATTTAGTGAAGCCCTAAACAACTCAGTGAGACCCTCTCTCTAAATAAAATACAAAAAAAAAAAAAAGAGTTGGGGATGTGGTTCAGTGTTTGAGTGCCCCTGAGTTCAATTCCAAGTTCCAAAACAAGCAAAAAATCTACAGTACTAAAAGAACATTGCAAAGGGACTTGGGATATAGCTCAGTGCAAGGCCCTGGATTCAATCCCCAGCACTGTAAAAAAATATATATATAATAATACAAACAAAAACAGTTCAAAATATTTGGGGAGGAAAAAAAAAAAAAAGGAAAGGTGCCAAAGAGGAAACTGATAGATACAATATATATGAACCCTGAAAGCATAATACTAAGTGAAAGAAACCAGTTTCAAGGGAACACATAGTGTGCAATTCCATTTCTATGAAATGCCCAGAATAGGTAGATCCAGAAGTGATTGTTAATTGGAAAAAGTTTCATTTGGAAGAATGAAAATGTTCTAAAAATGATTGTAGAAATGGTTAAACATCTCTATGAATAAACTAAAAAGACTACTTTAAATGGGTGTCTCAAAAATGTGTTTAAAAATACTGTCCACTATAACATCTGCCTCATCCTCAAGAAATAAATCTTGGTATCTTTTAATATAATCTGAAGAATGCATCAGGGACTCTCAAGGCAATTCCAAAAATGGAAATCAGAAATGTATCATAGTTCTAAAAGAACTATTTTGAAGAGGATCTAGTTTTTGGATGTGTAAATTCTCCTATGTTTATAAAATATTTCATATAACTTATAAAATTCATTATGAAATGCATAACGAATGCACTGAATCACTTTTAGAGCCCTAATTTTCCTTCCTTCTAAAAGAGTACTTAAATTTATGTATCTTCTGATTCACTTACCTTATGATTCTTGTGACCAATTTGCTACAGAAACCACTTCTTAAATGCTTTTCAATGTACATTGAATACACCACGGAAAGGCAAAATAAAAAATAAAGCGTCTGAAAATATTTTTTCAAGTCTCAAATAATTGGTTAGCACCAACAAGGCAAATTCTTCTTACTGAAACACTTACGTTTTTAAGTAAAAAAAAATTAAAATTGAATATTTTTTCTGTATAGAAAAAGTAGAAACATCCATCCAACTGAACTGCAATAAGATAATTCGTTTCTCATAGCAATGAAAAAAATAGCAGATATGAACTATCAAACCATCAGTACACTTTTATTTTCAAATTAAAATAACAATTGTGCATCTTTGAATGGGAATGTGTGCTTGCATTTTTCACCTAGGAGACTCTGGCGAGTGCTTTCATCAACAGCGCCGCTGGTGTAGTGGTATCATGCAAGATTCCCATTCTTGCGACCCGGGTTCGATTCCCGGGCGGCGCAGGCACTTCTTTTGCTCAAAAATGTCTTAAAAGAATCTTCATAAATCTTTCCTGTAGTGAAAATACTTAGAATTTTTAATTACCCTGAAGATCTCCATTTCATTATAATTCACCGATGAAACATTCGGATCTGGAGCTCACCGACAGTTTACGAAAGTTTTGAAATAGTTAAGCTGTGCGCCTGCGCAATCCGAGCCATCACGAGTCGGGTGAAAGAGCGGCTGCGCAACAAGTGAACCTACGGATTGAGGTGTAGCCCCGCGCCGCGAGGGTGAGAGTGCAGGGTTATTCTGCGCCTGCGCGGTCTGGGTCACTTCGCTGGCTGCTCCTAGGCGCCCGGCTCGCCGCCATCTTGAATCGGGGCTTCATTGTTCGCGCTGTGCGGGGCATATCGGCGTAATTACCGCGGAAGAAGACGGCGAAGTAACCTCCGCTCAGCCGAGAAACCCCGCCATCCCGCAGCCATAGCCGTTCATACGATTTGGGAAGTAGTGAAGGGCAGGGAGCTGGACCCAGAGGCGCCGCCGCGACAGCAGCAGCCATGGAGGACGAGATGCCCAAGACTCTGTGAGTCTGGAGCAACGATGAGGGAGGCGGGATGGTGGTCGTCCCGGAGGGAGGCCTCGGCCCTGCGTCGCTCCCCAGCCTATTGTCTCCGTGGACGCCGCGATATCGTGGTTCCTCTCTCCTTAGCACACACCTGGATGTTTAGAGCCAAGACTCGGGCTGTGAGAGGACGAAGTGGAGGGACTGGGGGTCGACCCTCAGAATTAATCCCTTCGCCTTAACTGCACCAGCGCGCGGCCTTTGGCCTCGCCGCCCGCCCTCTGGGGTCCTTAGACCTGGAGAAAAGACTTTTTCATTCAAACCTCTCTTTAGAACTCGGCGGACCCTCCTGTAGTCCCATGCTTGCTTTCTTCTCTCTTTTTTTTCCCCCGCCCCCCCCCTTGTAATTAACCTCTTTATATCTTTTCAGACTTCCCTTTACATTTTATTTTTCTCCTGAAACTCTTCCTTTCGTTTTCTTCTCGTTGGTAGGAATTTTTCCCCCCCATCTTGAGGCTGAGGTAAACTTTATTCTCGCAGTTGCCAACTGGAAAAAAGCCAAATATCTTTCTTTAACCTCTCTTTGGCTTTTCTTCTATAGCACCCCCGACCCTCGACCAAAAAGCCTAACCGGACCACCCAAGGATTTTGAAACTGCTTTAAAAAAAAAAAAATGGAAATCTCACCCGGAGGAATATATCTACTGAGGGGAAGTGGATTTAATACATCTTTATAATCGCTTGCTACTCTGGTGATTGACATGTTGCCGATCAAGCAGGCAGTTTTTATGAAGCAACAGTTGATTATATAACGTATTTAGGCAAGAAGTTTTTAGTATTAAGTGATCCGAGCTGGGGATATTTTCTTTGTCGTGTAGTTTCCCCCCCCCCCCCCGCATTCTTTGTTTTCAGAATATTAATTGGATGAGCGATCCTGCCTTTGTTGCATTTCTCCAGGGGGGGAAAAAAAGGAAAAGCTCAATGAGATGTGTTTTGGATTTTTACTTTATTGTGTGAATTTGAGGTTTACAACATAATGTTTAATATGAAATACACAGAGCAAATTGGTTGCCCCAGTAAAGCCGACTTAACATATTTATCATCTCACATAGTTAACTTTTCAGTGAGTTCCTGGCGTGGCTTTTTGTTTTACTGTTGGATACTGGCAGTTTGAGAGCTCAATGCATTAAAAATACAATTTTAGGTTTCTTTTCACAACTCTAGATATTAAAGTTCTGAACTAGAGTGTAGTTTTTTTCACCAAAAATTTTTTTGAATTCTAAATTGATATTTCTAATATATATGGGAAATGTTGTTACATTTTACATTTCTTTTTAAAACTTTTTATTTTTTATTTATTTTATTTTATTTTTTTGCAGTGCTCAGGATTGTACCCAGAACCTTGCACATACTAGGCAAATGCTCTACTACTCAGCTAAATCCCCAGACTTATTTTCTTAATAGATTAAATATTCTGCTAGTTTATGTGTATCTTTTTATAAGGATGCAGCAATTAGGGAATGGACTTTGCTTTTGGAAAGTTTGTATCTACAGAAGAACACTCCCTAAAAACATACTAGACTTTTTTTCCTCTTACATCTTAGCTAGAAGCATGATAGCCACATATTGGGTTAAGCACTGCTCATATTTTATAATGCCTTTACATTTAAGATTCTTACATTATTTTGAAATGTTTTAATTTCAGAAACTGCCAGGAATATATGGGAACTTAACCTTTTTAGTACATTGATTTGGGAATATCAAATAATGAAGACAACTTCAGCATTCTCAGGCCAGTCTACAAAAGAAGGTAGTTAAATAGTACTAGACTGGGGACAGGGGACTAATCATTGCAGGAGAAATAATAGAGTTTTATTAATTCACAGAGAGTCATTGAATGCTTAGTATGTGCCAGGCTCTGTGCTAAGTGCTTTAAATGCTCTTTTAATACTCATCTGAACATTAAAATAATTTATTCCATTTTGTAGCCAGAAAAAGCAAAATTAGAGTCTAATTAACTCACCCAAGATCATATACCTTTTTATTCCTCATCCTGCAATTCGACTGTCTTCAGCTCTTAACCATTACACTAATGACTGATTTTGCCTTGAACCTCTCATTAGAACACCCCATTTAAGAATTTTTTTTTTGCTCGAAGTAGTCCTATTATCTTCTCACTTGCTTCTGTCTCCCTCAGCCAAAATCTCTCATTTTTCCAGTTACACCAATCTTGGTTAAATATGGGTAGGTACTAATTCCTAAGTTTTCCCAGCAGTATTCTTACTTTTAATGTTTGCTTTCATGACTCTGGAACTTATAATATTATGTCAGGGGCTTTTAATATGTTCTTGGCACAGCATCTGGTCCATGGTAAGTGATTAATAGATTTGTTTTAAAATGTGGTACAGTTCAAGAAGAGAATCAAGATTTTACTCATTTGAGAATAAAATAGTCTGAATTCTAATACAACCTGTGTTCCTAAGTGGCTTAGAGGAAGTATCCACTTGCCACATCTCAGTGGTCAGCATCACCGTGTTAAATTTGACATTGCCAGTATATATCTTTCTGTCAGCAGTACTTTGGAAACACATTGTAAGAAAAACATTCTTAAAGATTTTCCTGCAAGACTATTTTGAGGAGTGTTCAAAGTAATTAGTAATTCAGACATTTGTAGTGAGTGGATGGGTTATATTTACATACTATTATTCTTATGTGTAAATTTGAAATTGTCCATAATGAAAAATAAAAATATGTGTATAGTGAATCTGAATTGGCCTTGGTCACTTTGAAAACTTTAAATTTGTAAAATAAAAGCGGCACACTAAACTAGAAAAACATTGCTGGTGTTAATTCCTTTAGATCCAGGCACTTTAATGTCCTCTGAGTGATTTACTCTCAAATGCATTTTGATATAGCTGTACAGTTACTGTGTGGCTTTGACATTGTTAATAATGTAGGTCTCTTTAAAATCCCTCAGCTAAATAATTGCTGTCTAATTATTACTAATGAGGGCCTTGTCTTTCCATCACCCCATGCATCTTTCTTATTTCTACCCCACTCTTCTCCAAACACTTTTGTAGAAGGAAATAGCAACTCTTTTTTGTTGAGTTCAGTTGGCTTATTCATTCTTAACTAGTAAGGTGAGACTGAAGGAAAGTTTGACTAAAATGAGACTTTTAGTTATTGGATAATACATTGTTTCTGAAGAATGGCCATGCATCCTTGTAATCCCAGCAACTCAGGAGGTCAAGGCAGGAGGATTCCAAGTTTGAGGTCAACCTCAGTAATTTAGCAAGACCCTGTCTCAAAAAACTAGAAGGGCTGGGGATGTGGTTCAGACAAAAAAAAAAAAAAATTGACAATGTGCTACAAACATATCAGTAATATTTGAGAATGTAACTCGTGGCTATCACTGTTCTAGGAACTGGAAACACATAGATCTTTTTAGAACTTACATAAATAATTGTTAGGTAGTAATTAAGTTCTATAGAGAAAAATAATGCAAGATAGGGAAGATAGAGTGGAAATTATAGAGAACAGTAGGAAAAGTCACCGTGAGGGGAGAACTGAAGAAGGTGAGGGAGAACTATGCATATATCTGAGGAAGGGGCACTGCAGAAAGAGCTGGTGGCCCATGGTGAGGCATGCTTGTTGCAGAGACTGAAGAGATAGGAGAGAATTAGGAAATGTGGTTAGAATGATGTGAGGGGAGAAGGGGTTATTAGGGGAGGTAGAAGAGAACAGATCATGTAGGGCCCTGTGAGGGCTATGTCTTGGAAAAAAAGAGTGATAAGGGAGGCAATAAGAGGATTTTAAGCAGGGGAGTGATATAATCTGTTTTAACCATTGAAAGGGCAGAGTCAAGTAGACTAGTATAGTTCAGTTGAGTGACCAAATGGTGACTTAAAAAGTAGTGCTAGTAGAAGTGATGAAAAGTAGAAGGATTTTGGATATGTCTTGAAAATCTAGCGGCAGAGATTATCAGTGGATTGGATGTGTTATGTGAGAATGACACCAACAGTAAGTGGATTTATTTAGAAGTGTATATCAATCAATCTAAAATGTTTGCTACATAAGTAAAAATGAATGCCATTTTGAGAGCATGGATATCCCTTAAGATGTCTTCAATTTTAATATTAGATACATTTGTTCAATCTGGTTTATGTGTATGGCCACACAAACCAACTGAAAGAATTACTAGCTAATAAATAAGATAGCTTCTGCAATGTGTAAAGACTATCCTTTGTGAAGTGTACATAATTGTTTAATAATAGGTTAGGATGCTGACGTGGTGTATATACACACATTACAGGTTTGTTTGGGCTTTTTTAGAGAGAAATTTTTTTTAATATTTTTTAGTTTTCGGTGAACACAACATTTTATTTTTATGTGGTGCTGAGGTTCGAACCCAGCGCCCCACGCATACCAAGCGAGTGCGTTGCTGCTTGAGCCACATCCCCAGCCCATCTACAGGTTCTTAATTAGAAAATAATTGTTTCCCCTGTTAATTTAGTAACTCGGGCAAAATAATTTTGTAGCAAATTGCAAATGTTCTGAAGTCATCTAGAGAGTATAGTTATTCAGCAAATATTTATAGAGTACATAGCAATGTTCCAGTCAGTGTTCTATATAGTATATATCCAGTCTGAATTTTTAAAATCTGTACTCTTATGGAATTTATCATGAAGTTAAAACTTACTTATCCATGCTTTTTTACTCATTTTCACGGGGATTTCTTTATTAAATTCTCCATTTTAATGATTGTGGCTAGAAACAAACCCATTCTGCTTTGTACATTTTCTTTGTAGGTTAATTGTCTAGAGCTTGTATTAATAAAAAATGAATATTTTAAGTGTTCTTGGATTCCAGTTTTGTAACTATTCAACTTAGTTACCAACTTCAACAATGTGTACTAAGATAATATGAAATTCTATCCCTGGCAGAGCTGTCATGTGGTCACTAGTAGCAGTGATGACTTTTTCTATTGGTTCTACTTCTCAGGTATTATTTATTTTGAGAAATTAAAAAACCTACAGAAAAGTAACACAAATTGTACATTGAAGACTTAACATGCCTTTCAGGTGGAATTAGCAATTTTGATATTTAACCATTTATGGGGGGTTTTGTTTTTGTTTGGGGGGTATTTTTGCAGAAACATTTGAATTAATTGCAGACATCATGACACTTTGTGTTTAAATACTTTATTTCCTAAGCATGAGGACATTCTGTTACATAATCACAGTATAATTCTTCACCTTAAGGAGATTACATTAGTACAATATTTGTGTGTTGCTGGAAATTGAACCCAGATTCTCTGGTGCTAAGCATGTGCTCTTCAACTAAATTACATCCCCAGATATATTACCTCCAGATATAATATTAGCTAATGTTTATTTTATATTCATATTTATCCAGCTGCCCAAAAAGACATGATATGGTTGGGTGTGGTTTGTCCCTGAAAGATTCATATTCAGGAATTTAGATCCTTAATGTGGCAGTGTTAAGTGGTGAAACCTTTTAAGAGGTGGGGCCTAGTGAAAGGTGATTAGGTCATGGGGGCATTGCCTTGGAAAGGAATTTTAAATGTAGTTCTTATAAGACTGGGTTGTAGCAAGACCAACCCACTTGCTGGGCCCCTTTCTATTTCACAGTGTTGTGATGCAGCTGGGGCTTTTTTGGTCACATGCCATTGCCATGATATCTGAACTTTCCAACCACCAGAATGTGAATCAAATAAACCTTTTCTTTAAAAGTTACTCAGCCTCAGGTATTTTGTTACAGTAACATAAAATGGCATTTTTAAATTGATTACCTTAACAAATACTTCTGTCTCCATTTTCCAGTTCTGCACAGGATTGGTACATTATCCCAGGGGTGATACAGTAAATAACAATATGAGATACTTAAATCTGTGGTGTTAGTGAGAAGTCCATGGAATAGCTAAAAAAGACATTTAAATGTTATTCAAAAAAATAAGGTCAAGGGTGTAGCTTAGTCATTGAGCACTTGCCTACTATGCTTAAAGCCCTTGGTTGGATCCCTAATGTGGCAAAATAAATAACATTGGTATGGTATACATCAAAAAAAGTAAACATTTGAAAAATAAAAACTAGATAAAATGAAATTGTACATTTGTTTAGTAGTTCAGTAGACATCGTGATAGGTGACCTTGGTTTGCAACTGCTTTAGTAGAATTTTTTTTTTTTTTTTAAGGTATAGTTGGACACAGTGTCTTTTATTTTATTTACTTATTTTATGTGGTGCTGAGGATCGAACTTAGGGCCTCTCCTGTGCTAGGCAAGCACTTTACTGCTGAGCTACAACCCCAGCCCCAGTACAAATTTTTATATAAAGATTAAGTATATGTAGCAAGGGAGTACTTTAACTATGAAAGGAGCTTATTAAAAAATATATTGGACACTCTTAAGAATTTGTAGGAAGGTCATGGAACTTGGCTTAGAAAAGAGAGACAACTATTAGGCACAGTCATAATCAAATGACAGACCATCCCAGAAAGGATCCTGCTTCTACAAACACTGAAGATCAGACACCACAGTTTGTACTAGCACTGCTCCATTGTGCCACCAAAACATTTTCTTCGATCTTTTCTTTTTAAGGTCTCTCTGTGAAGTCTGTTAAGCACTGGTATTTTTAATACACCTAACCTCCATCATATTCAAATGGTCCAGCTGCAAGGAGGTCTACAAAACCTATTTGTCATTTTCAGCTTCTGTAGAGAATAGGACTCTGCCATAAGGTAAAGATATTTGGTAGCCAAAAGAAAAAAAAAAATCCTCTATACATAAAACTTAAAGCCATATTTCAGAGAATCCTTTTTTTTAAGAAACCAAATAGTAAGGAAAAACTAAAGAAACTTTCATATATAAAAATGAGAATGAACTGTAAAACATTTTGCAAGATATAAGAAAACCTCCCAGTGTCTCAGGAGGCTGAGGCAGTAGAATCACAAGTTCAAAGCCAGCCTCAGCAATGGCTAAGCAACTCAGTGAGACCCTTACTCTAACTAAAAAATACAAAATAGGGCTGGGGATGTGGCTCAGTGCTTGAATGCCCCTGAGTTCACTCTCTGGTGTGTGTGTGCGCACACACACATACATATATATATGTATAATTTGTTTTCCATTGAAAGTATGTATAAAAAGATAAAAAAGGGTTGTTTTTATTTTGATTTGTGGTACTGGGATTGACCCAGGGACAGTTTACCACTGAACCATATCCCCAGCCCTTTTTATTTTTTATTTTGAGATAAGGTTGCTGAATTGCTTAGGGCCTAACTAAGTTGCTGAGGCTGTTCTTGAATTTGCAGTCCTGCCTAAGCCTCCCAGGACACTGGGATTACAGGCATGCAATACTGTGCCCCACTAGTGTGTATTAAAAGGATCTGCAGATTTCGTATTTTTAGGCTTTGAGCAAATATACTTGTAATAGCATTGTTTATAAAAATTTGAGGTATTAGTGACTGACATATTGGTAAAAAGTTAAAGATTACTATAATGGGTTTTATTTTTTTGCACAAAGATTTTGTCATTGATTAATATGAAAATATATTGTTACCTATAGTCTATTGTAATGATGTCCAAGATTGAGAGCAAGTTTTGTGTACAGCTTCCTCAAAAGAGAATAAACAGCTATGTGTGGGATGAATTGATGGAGGCTCCTGGAGATTATTACAGGCTACATTAAGCAAGTAAACATAAAGACAATACAAACTGTGTGGGTATGTGTGTGTAGCTGCATACCCCCCAAAAAGTGTTTTGGTACTGGGGATTGAACCTGGGGTGCTTAACCACTGAGCTACATCTCCAGCCCTTTTCAATTTTGAGACAGGGTATTGCCAAGTTGCTGAGGCTAGTATCACACTTGTGAACCTCCTGCTTCAGCTTCCAGAATGATGGAGATTACAGGCATGCTACACTGCCTGGCCAGTGTTTCTTTTAAACCAGCTTGTTCTTACTGCTAATTATTACCTATCTTCAAATCAAGTATCAGAAAATATTTGAATTTAGACAATTTTGCAAAGAGTAAGTGATAAGATTAAAGTTCTAAAAACTACCCAGTTGTCAATAGATCTCTGCCTTTGGCAAAGTAGATCTAAAGTTCCAGAAGATCCATTTTTTCATTTAGACTTAATTGCAGTTTTGTGGATTTTTTATCAGCACAAAAGTTAGGTGAGAATACATACAGGCAGAAATGGTTTTGGAATTCTCACAGTCTCACCTAGCTTCCCTTAATATTAACATTTTACATAATCATTCTACAATTTTCAAAAATAAGAAATTAACATTGGTGGATGCAAAGTTGTTAATTACAAGTTTTATTCCACCTCGCCCAGTGTTTTTGCTCCAATAATCTTTTTTTGTTTTCCAGAATCCAATGCAAGATAATACATTACATTTAGTCAAGTCTCTTATACCTTTTGAATCTGTGAGGAGATACCTTGTATGAACTGAAAGTTTCAAAATACTGTTTCTTCAGTGTACAGTGACTGCTTTCTGAAAATGGTTTGTTGATTAGAAGTGAATCAACTAGCCAGATGTAATGGTACACATCTGTGATCCCAGGAACTCAGGAGGTTGAGGCAGGAGGATCACAAGTTCAAGGATATCCTCAGCAACTTACTGAGACACTGCTCAAAATAAATAAGGGCTGGGGATATGAAGGTCAGTCTTATAACACCTCTGGGTTCAGTCCCCAGTGCCTCAGGAGAAAAAAAAAACGAAGATGAATCACTGAAATTAGCTTACACTCAAGAAGAGAGGATTGAGGTGCATTTCCTAGAGAGAGATATATCAAGAGAATTTGTGGTCAGAAGATAAAAATCACCAGTTAACTGGTTAAAGCCATAATATTTTTTGAGAGACTTTGAGGCTATGCAAGTGTTTTTCCTTAAAATTCACCAACTAATTTTAGTTTTCACGAGTGGATCTTGCATGTAGCAATTATTACTGTAGAGGTGTGTTTTTTTTAAATATTTATTTTTTTAGTTTTTCGGTGGACACAACATCTTTGTTTGTGGTGCTGAGGATCGAACCTGGGCCGCACACATGCCAGGCGAGCATGCTACCACTTGAGCCACATCCCCAGTCCTACTGTAGAGTTTTAATGGTGATTTTTTTCCCCTCTCATTTCTTCTATATTTATTAGCATTCTGCAAGAACAAGCTCTTTTTCTCCTATCTAGGATCCAGTCAAGGATTATTAATTATATTTTGTTGTCACTATATACCGTGTAAGTCTATAGTCCTATTTTTTTTTTTTAATTAGGGCTATCATGGATCTTTGTTGTTTTAGTGCTGGGGAGTGAACCAGGGCCTCACACATGCCAGATAGGATTTAAAAAAAATTTTTTTTTAAATTTATATATGACAGCAGAATGCATTATAATTCATATTACACATATAGAGCACAAATTTTTCATATCTCTGGTTGTATACAAAGTATATTCACACCAATTTGTGTCTTCATACATGTACTTTGGATAATGATGTCCATCACATTCCACCTCATTTCTAACCCTATGCCCTCTCCCTTCCCCTCCCATTCCTCTGCCCTATCTAGAGTTTGTCTATTCCTCCTATGCTCCCCCTCCCTACCCCACTAACTCCATCCATTTACCTGCAAATGCTATGATTTTATTCTCTTATTGCTGAGTAATATTCCATTGTGTATATTGTAGATGGACATAATACCTTTATTTTATTTATTTATTTTTATGTGGTACTGAGGACCGAACCCAGGGCCTCAGTCATGCCAGGCTGAGCTAACAACCCCAGCCCCTAAGCCCGATCTCTTAACTCTGAGCTACACCCCAGATGCAGGACAATTTCTTGAAGAGATCAAGTTGTCTTATAAAATGTCTAACATCTAGATTTTTGTGATTATCTCTATATGCCCAATATCCTATAAACTTAAATCAAATTTTTAAGCTTGATCAGATTAGGTTAAACTTCTTTGATATGAATACTCCATAAGTGATATTGTTAATACATGTTATACAGTTTCTCATTGCCCATCTATAAGGTGAATTAAATTTTGATTACTGGGTCATAATGGTGATAGCCAAAGCACTAATTTTTAAGGTAGGGTTTTCCCTTTGCAATTATTTAAATAATCCATGATAACTTTGGCACACTGATTATCCATTTATACACAAACCTTTCACCTAGTTATTTTAGTATAAATGAATGAACTTACTGATTTTATTATAGCTTATATATTGTTAATTTAATATCATCCTGTATTTCTTAATTAGAATTCTGTAAATAAGAGCTTCCCCTCATTTTCTCTCTCTCTCTCTCTCTCTCTCTCTCTCTCCCCCTCCCCCCCCAACCCAGATGCTATACCACTGAGCTATATCTCCAGCCCTACTCTCTCTTTTTTTAAATGCCATTATTCTACCTGATCTTTAAATGTTGTTTGTTCTTTAAAATTAAACACTTCTCCCTTTAACCTGTTCGAATAGTTTTATTCTAGTAGGCACTCAATATGTTTGTTGGGACAGTAGAAAGAAGAAATGGAATCCATGCTTTGTGGACATGTATAGGCGTTTATTTTTCTAAGGGAGAGTCTAGTTTTCAAGTTCTCTGAAGCGTACCTGGTGAAAGAACTCTACAGTTATTAAACGCTACTGTATTTTATCGTGTCAGAAGTAGTAAATGTGTAATATGCCTAGAGGTAATCTCATTTGAAAAGTCCATTTTGAGAACTTATTTATAAACCCTTTATAAAGATTATGTGGACTTGTAGTGCCCTGTTTATATTAATTAAGTTCATTGGTCATCAACTCAAATTATCTGGAACCTTGTTGTACTGCCTTTTATTTTTCTTCCACTGATCAGTGATGTTTAGTGAAAGCTTCCCATCTGTTTGTGAACTCTACCACACCTGAGAAACAACTTTCTCATGATTTTTATAAAATTTTTTCATTGCATATTCAAAGTCTACATAATTAAACAATGTTATAGAAATAAATATGAATTAAAAATTGGAAGAAAACAAATGATTTCTGTATTAATATAGAAAAAGCTGGACGTGGTGGCACGTGCTTGTAATCCCATTGATTTGAGAGACTGAAGCAGGAGGATCACAAGTTCAAGGCCAGCCTTAGCAACCTTAGCAAGACACTCCCCCCCCCCCTCAAAATAAAAACTAAAAAGGGCTGGGGTGGAGCTAAGTAGGGGAATACCCTTGGGTTAAACCCCCAGTAACATCAAAAAAGGAAAAATTACAATATGTCCCAGGATTGATTGCATAAAATATTTTATACATCTAATAATGATTCATTTTAAGAGTTTCAAAAACAACTTCCTAAGTAAGGTATGCCTAGAAACTTAAAGGGCAACAAATTTAATTTGCAAAACCTTAACCAAAAAAATAGACATAGTGGTGTACATAGTGGTGTACATCTGTAATCTCAGCTACTCTGAAGTCTGAGACCAGAGGATTTGCTAAATTTGAGGTCAGCCTGGGCGTCTTAATAAGAGAAACTGTCTCAAAATAATAAAGGGCTGGGGGTGTAGCTCAGTGGCAGAGCACTTGCCTAGCATGTGTGAGGCCCTGGGTTCAATCCCCACTGCTGCCAAAATAAATATATGCATACACTCACACGCTATCTTCCATTCTACTAGCAGTGTCTAATATATTTGCACATACTATATTTTGAATCCATATGAGTTTTTTTTGAAATGTTGGCAAACATTTACAAGGTAATTCCTAATAGTATAGTGTAAGGCAAAGATTTGCCATCTCCCAGCATTCATATTACAGTAAGCAACTTTAGGAACTGATGCAAAAGAAGCAAATCTGAAATGATGAATTGCTCTTCTTTGTGTTTCAGATATGTTGGTAACCTTTCCAGAGATGTAACAGAAGCTCTGATTCTCCAACTCTTCAGCCAGATTGGACCTTGTAAAAACTGCAAAATGATTATGGATGTAAGGGTATTTTACTTAAGTTAACTTTCTTCTTTTTGACATACTTGTTAAAACCATTACTTCAAAGACTTCTTAGTTTATGTCTAAATTCATAGGGATTTTAGCATATTTATAATAAATCTGTCTTAGCAATGGATTTTAATTTATTTGCTAAATAAAGGAAGAGAACAGAACTACTAATCATTCCTAGAGCAGATAACTATATGTGGGTATGTATATATGTATCTAGGTTTTTGTTTTCAAATGCATTGAAGTATCAGAATTAATTATTGTTCAGTTAATCTACAATTTAAGTTATAATTAGACTAGAAACGGGGTTAAAAAAAATAATATGCATTTAGTACAGTGAAAGTGTTTTTGTTCTGTGCCAGGGATTGAACGTGTTTAACCACTGAGCAACATCCTCAGCCTTTATTTATTTATTTATTTGTAGTTGTAGATAGATAGCACACTTTTATTTTATTTGCCTATTTTTGTATGCAGTACTAAGGATTGAACTCAGTGCCTCGCACATGCTAGATAAGTAGTCTGCCACTCAGCCCCAGCCCCTCCAGCCCCTTTTTATATTTTATTTTAGAAACAGGGTCTTGCCAAGTTGCTTAGGGCCTCACTAAATTGCTACAATTGGCTTTGAACTCTCTATTCTCCTGTATCAGCCTCCCAAGTTGCTGGGACTGCAGGCATATGCCACCACACCTGGCTGAAAGTGTTTTTAATTTTATTTTTGAGGGTCAAGTTTTTCTCAGATTTAGGCAGTTCAAAATTAGGTAATTCCTATCCATCAGACCTTAATAGGTAGAGAAAACAATAGAATTTATTCATATAATTGGTATTAACCTTGAATGATAATATGTATAGAAAAACAAATTTTTAAAAATTTGATGAGGAATTTTATATTCCTGAGTATACATGCTGAAAATGTATATATGCTTAGCTTATTTTTACTTGAAAAGTTTTTTTTGTTTTTTTTTTTTTTTCTGGATACAAATTAGCATGCATGGGCTGGGATTGTGGCTCATTGGTAGAACATTCACCTAGCGTGTGAGGCACTGGGTTCAATCTTCAGCACCACATAAAAATAAAATAAAGGTATTGTGTCCATCTACAACTAAAAATTAAATATTAAAAAAATTAGCATGCATGATCTTTTCCATCTGTTTGCTCTAATCTTAATTGCAAGCTACTTTTTTTAACCACATTCTTATACTTGAGAACATTGATCTTTGTAATAGAATTCTCATTAAGTTTATCATTAGTTTCAATTACATAATTTTTATATTCTCTAATTTTTTTAACACAAAGTGTAGTCCCAGTATATTGAATTATGTGTTTGCCACTTTTGAATTTTGAATCAGTTCTGCTTAGATTACAGAAAGAAATAAATGAACTATTAAATTGTTTAGCATTTTACACTGATAGGTCTAAAATATTAGAATTTTTCTTTTTTTTTCTGCTTTAATTTATAATAAAACTACATATTTCGTTTGGGTGTAGCTCAACTTGGGTGTAGCATGTTTACCTAGCATGCTCAAGGCCCTGAGTTTAGTCCCTAGCATCCCAACAAAGGTAAAAACAAAGCATCCAAGTTATCTTATCCCAGTACCAGCAAAGAATAAGAGAATTTTTTTATATTAAAGCATTTTGGTTTTATTTGTTGTTATTAGATTTTTATTCTACTTCTGTCATCACAGTGAGAAGTAAAATTTAAGATCTTTATTTATATATTTTTATGTGGTGCTGAGGATCAAACCCAATGCCTCACATATGCAAGGCAGGCTCTCTACCACTGAGCTATAGCCCCAGCCCACAGTGAGCAAATTTATATGATACTAATCTAGTTGAGATTACAATTTTCTTTTTTTTTTTTGATGGGAGTGGATTTTTAAAAGCTTTCTAAATAGTCAAAATATCTGTGTCAGAAAGTCCACGTTCTAAAACTTCTAGCTGAGTACAGTGGCATGTGCCTGTAATCCAGCTATTTGGGAAGCTAAGACAGAAGGATCTCAATTTGGAGCCCAGCCTTGGCAGCTTAGCAAAACCCTGTCTCAAAATAAAAAATAAAAAGGGCTAATCCCTGAAGTCTATAGTCAATCTCCGGTACCACAAATATACATACATATGTACATACATAAATCCCATTCTTAAACTTTACTTACCAGAGAACTTCTTTAGTTTCCAGAGCCTATTTACCTATATTTTAGAAGCAGGTCTAAGAAGTTGGCTAAGAATTTCAGCAAGTTAGAAGCAGTAAGGGGATGTATACAGTTATAGCAATTAAACTAATATATAACCAACAGGATTAAAAATTATAAAATGGAAAAAGACTACTTGGGAGGCTGAGGCAGGAAGATCAGAAGTTCTAGGCCAGCCTGTCATCCTAATAAGACCGTAATTCAAAATAAATAATTTTTAAAAAAGAGATGGAGATATAGTTTAGTTTAGTAGTATTGTGCTAGTCTAGCAAGCATCAGGCCCTGGGTTCAGCATCTAGTACCACAATTTTCCCCCAAAAAAAGAAATCAAAGAAGAATTTGAGAATGTTAATGAAACTCTGTACCTTAAAGAAATTGTTATGTGTTTATGGGGGCAAATAAACATATATAGTATTAGTAAATATTAATAAATAGAGTTAGTAACTATTTTCACTTAGTACACTTAGTCATTATTAAAAGAAAGCTACAGCATTGTAGTATAGCCTAAGAAGATAACTTCTTATAAAAATTGTTTTTTTAAAGTGTTAACTTTTTAATCTAAAAATTTACTTTTGGAGTGTACCATTCATTTTCCATAGCCTGAGAAGTATATAAAACTTAATTTATAAGAAAAATATCTTGCTAGGGGACTGGGGTTGTGGCTCAGTGGTAGAGTACTTGCCTAGCATGCCTGAGGCACTGGGTTCAATCCCCAGCACCACATAAAAATAAACAAATAAAATAAAGGTATTGTGTCCATCTACAACTAAAATTGATATTTGAAAAAAGAAAAGAAAAATATCTTGCTAGTGTGGTGGTGTACACACATAATTCCAGCGGCTCCGGAGGCTGAGGCAGGAGAATTTCGAGTTCAAAGCCAGCCTCAGCAATGATTAGGAGTCGAGCAACTCAATGAAACCCTGTCTCTGAATAAAATACAAAATAGGGCAGAGGATGTGGCCCAGTGGTCAAGTGCCCCTGAGTTCAATCCCTGGTACCTGCCTTCCCCACTCCCCCCCCAAAAAAAAAAAATCTGTACATAGTTTTAAGATAATGGGAGAATAAAGCTTAAATTTGACTTGTGTATTTGTTCTCAAACAGACAGCTGGAAACGATCCATATTGTTTTGTGGAGTTTCATGAACATCGTCATGCAGCTGCAGCACTTGCTGCTATGAATGGGCGGAAGATAATGGGTAAGGTAAGCTGTCATAATTCAAAAAGGTGACTTGTGCTGGTAAATTTTAAGTTATATGGTTTCATTTCCATTTTAGAAACATGTTCACTTTATCATAAAAAGTCATTCACATTTAATATTAAAATGGTAGGATAAAGCTTTTAGAGGGGAGAGGCCTGTGTTTATGTTGGTATCATGGTGCTTGAACATAAGTGCTAAAATATTTTTGAATTACTAAAGCTTGGAAGAAACTAAGGGAAAACATACATTGATACTATTTGTTTAAAAAAAAAAAGGTTATTTGAATGTTAACAGAAATGTATAAAGATTAGGATTTGTTAAAGTTATTGGCATAAGTGTAAGTCAAAAGATGAGCATTAAAACTTGACTTGAGCTGGGGATGTGGCTCAAGCGGTAGCGCGCTCGCCTGGCATGCGTGCGACCCGGGTTCGATCCTCAGCACCACATACAAACAAAGATGTTGTGTCCACCGATAACTAAAAAATAAATATTAAAAAAAAAAAAAAAAAACTTGAGAGGCTGGGGTTGTGGCTCAGTGGTGGAGCATTTGCCTTGCATGAGGCACTAGGTTCAATTCGCAACACCACATATAAATAAATAGATAGATAGATAGATAGATGTCCATTGACAACTTGAAAAATATTAAAAAAAAAAAAAAAAAAACACTTCGCCAGAACTGGTGTTCAATGTTTCATCTCAGACATATCTTTCTTATGTATTCATAGATACAAATCTGATTTTGAGCTTTGTTTTTATGGAATATAAATGTAGAAATTTTTTTTTTTTTTAGGAAGTCAAAGTGAATTGGGCAACTACTCCCAGCAGTCAAAAGAAAGATACAAGCAGTAAGTATATTTTATACTCTTTGAAAATTTGTTTTTGTTATACCCAGTAGTTTTATTGTAAAACATATAAACATACATGTTTGCAGTAATGTTTTGATCGTTATCCTAAGATATGATTTAATGTGTTTGTGTTAATAAATTTAAGAACAAATCTAATCTTTGTCATCAGGTAGTACCGTTGTCAGCACACAGCGTTCACAAGGTAATTGTATCTTCTTAAACATAAAATGAAATCTCTTGAAAGGGTATTCACTAACCACCTGAATTTTTTTTGTCTGATATGGGAGGGGGAGGGATTAGGTAGTAATCTCTTTGTTATGTCTCTTTGGCAATATTTTCCCCCTTCCTCCCAGCATTGACCAAGTGTGACTTGTCCACTACTGTGGTGCTAGTTCAAGGAATTCTCTTGGTAGCAGCTGATGTTTTAGAAATACTTTCACCAACTAAAAGACAAGATACCCTGCTTCCTTGAGGTCACCTGGGCTTCATATACAGATCTTCCAAGTGTTTGAGTTGCTCCTGAAACTTTACGGAAGAGCAACCCAATATGTTGCTTGAGGCCTACCACATAGGGGTAATTTTTCTTTCCAAATATTCTTTATCAAAATTATATATTTATACATATGTGACCATTTTAAAGTATTCAAAAATTTTGCATTTTTTGTGTTTCTTGAGAATTGTCTTTTTTAGAAAAGTTTCACATATAGGATGGTTATTTCTCTCCAATGCTTTTTTAATGGTTCTGATATAAAGTGAAGGGATTACTGTTTTCATTCTGTTGCCTTCAGTCTTAGTTCACTTGCACATGGATTCACATAAACTGAATGGTGTAATGTCTGGGCAACCAAAACTGTTGGCTTTTGAGAAAACTGTCAAATACTTTAACATCAAACTGTTGCAATGCAAGGTATTTCTTTGATTGTTCTTCACAAAATATGGTTAAACCAAGTATATGATGTAGCTAACTTCAGTAAATTGTCTTAACTGAGGCCAATCTAGTCTATATAAATTAATACCACTGTTTTAATTTGTAAAGCCTTCATATAGTGGTAAAATGAATAAAAGTAAATAATTCCTTTCAGAATGTTAACTAAGTCTTTAAATTTTTATAGTACTGAAGCTTGTTATATATTATTAGTTTATTCTCTTAGACCAGTATAATTGACTATAAATAGAAATATAACTGCAGTTTTCAGTTAGCTATATCATAGTCTTTTTAGAAGAATCTTTCCTATATTGTTACCTCGATGTAATATGTTTAAAATTGATAGGCTTTTTATAGAGATAGGATAGTTTTTTTAAATACTTTATTATAATCCATAAATTATATTAAGATTGCTTTATTGTATAAATTTTGGTCCTTTTTAAATTCTAAAGTTCTATTTTTCTTTTCACTTCCCCTTCTATCCCCTTATAAGATCATTTCCATGTCTTTGTTGGTGATCTCAGTCCAGAAATTACAACTGAAGATATAAAAGCAGCTTTTGCACCATTTGGAAGAATATCGTAAGTAGCAGAAGATAAATAAAATGTTTTTAGTTAGAAACAATTTAAAAGTAATAAAAATAATTCTATTGTGAATTTGGGACATTAATTTTTAACTCTTGAGTTATAGTATATTATATTGTTTAGAGACCATTCAAGACTTTAAGAGCAAAAAATTGTTTTTCCATTAATAAATCTTTGATCTCTATCTTAAACTATTTTTTCAAAGATTTTAAGCATTAGTTTTTAAGAGACATTTGCATTGTACATATTATAGATTCTTATAGGTGTCTTGCTGGCTTGATAATAATCTGTAGTAACTTAGATTTATGATTAAGGAATTATTTGGGCACTTCTATGATACCATGCATTTTGTGTTAATGTAATTTAACAAAAAGAATTTTTAACAATTGTATCTAAAAGCAGCTATTAAGTTTATCTCCGAAGTATTTACCCTCTTTTTTAACTGTTAACAATAATAGTGCCTTTATAGTATTTTATAAGGCACTATCTTGCTTGCATTTAATATTAATTATACATTTTAGGCCCATATATATCTCAATCAAGGTAGCATTCATCATAGAAGAATTTTAATATTTTGAAAAGCATGCCATATTAGCATAAGAATAGCAAAATTTTTTAATAGTACCTTTTAAGGAGTAATGGTTGAATTTGGAAAGAAATTTTTTTAGGATTTCTAGTGCTTCAGTATTGTTTCAGATAGAAGAATAAGTAAAAGGAAGTTCTCGCTTTGGTTTGTATTGAGCAGACCAAGAGAGAAATAAGGAGGTGAGGAGACGGCAAAATAAATGCCAGTAGCATTGCTGATGAATTTGGGGAGTTTTCATTTGAAGAGTTATAGTTCATTAGTATGGCCAACTTTTTAAGGCAGTCACAGATTAGGGCTTATAAATGGACTCTTGTTAGTGTTGACATATTTCTTTTAATTTCTTAATAGTTCCTCTCAGTCTGTCTAAGGGTTTCAGTAGTGGTTAGCTTGCTTTCAAAAATCTAGACTTGCAGGGCCTTAACCTTTGGCATCTCAAGGACTCTCTAAATTCCTTGCAGAATTGTGTTTGTTTTCATTTTGGTGTGGAGAATATAAATGTCATCCTATCTTCAGAGTAGTCACAGGATCATAAAAGGATTAAGAACCTTGGTCTAGGTCTTTGCTACTGCTTTTTCAGGGAAACCTTTCAGAGAGAAATAAGTAACAGTTAAGTATATTTGGAAACTGATATTTCCTGAAGCTTTAAAAAGAAAAACCTTGATCTAACATTGCAAATAGATTAAGTAGCTGTTTTGTTAAATGCTTTGATTTTGATTGAAGCAGGTTTTCCAAAAATGAGAATTTTAGTTTGGGATTAAATAAAGATTATTTTTAAAATTTGGTGAGTTTAGATTCAATAACCTTTTAACAGTTTCATGATTTTTTAAATTATGGATCAGTAATTTCGTTTTGTTAAATATGTTGGCATCATATTTTCAGTCTGCAGATTTTCTTTTGGTCCCACAATTACTGATGTGTACATTAGTTGTTTTCTTGGTAAGGCCTTTCTTTAATGTTATAATTTTATATTGAGGTATTATGTAATGTCTGAGTTTTAGGCTATATAAGGAGTTAGTTTTCCTAAACTTAAAAGACAACTGGCAGCATATTTTCCTGACTTTTCTTTCTTTCTTTCTTTCTTTCTTTTTTAATTTTTGGTGGTGGTTGTTGTTAAGAGATAAGTAATAACTATATGTTGAAGGGTTCTCATGATAAGTATTTAAAATAGGGAGCCTTTAACAGTGCTTTATTTTCTAGAAGGTATATAATAAACAGTGGCCTATTAAAAATTTAGTATAAGAAATATAATACTTCCCTAATTTACAGAACTTAAACTCCTCATGTTTCTTGAGTTTAGGGTAATATAGCATATTTTGGTATAGAAGTGAATCACATACCAAATTAAATGCAAGTGTACCATATAGGTAATTTAATAAGTTAATTTTACATTTTGTAAAGTGACTTGCTTTAGTTTTCCCTTTTCACCAGCACTTCTTGTCATTTTGACTACACTTAATAAATCAATTTCTATATTGAGCTAAAATATGCTTATGTATACTTGAATATGAAATTACATTGCATGGCTTTCTGACTTGGGTTTTTGTTATAAAAGTGCCTGTTTTGTTCATGTGTCCTGAGAGAGCAAGCATTGTGACATACCTGGCTAAATTAAAAGCAGATTGTGAAGCACAATATGAGTCCAATTTTTTGAGGTATGGAGTTTTAGCTATCATGGCTGGGTTTTTACTCAATCTCAAATAATAGGGCTCTGGTTATTTTGCAGAGTGTCTCTGAAGAATGGACAGAATTGCCCTGGCTAACTACAAGCTACGGTTCACAGTGGATAAATGTTGGCGTGCTTTTTTACTTTCTGACTTTTTTAAAATTTTGCTTTTATATCTTATAGTTTCCAATCAATCTTAATATGAATGCTATTATAAAATTCAGTATAAAATCTTCTTGTATATTTTAAAACTGAAGTGTATCTAGTATTCTTCTTCAATGATTTAACATTTCTCAAATTATGAAGTTCTCAAAATTTACCATTCCCCAAAGTGGGGGGTATAAATTGATCCGAGAAAATGAAATAATTTAGTTAGTTTAAGGAATATACAACTTTTTAATTCTTTTATTTCCAGTTCTCTATTTTAATTTTTTATGATTAGGTAGAATATGGTATCAAATAGCAAATTATAAGTTGCATGGTTAAAGAAAGCCAATATTTAATGTGCCTGGAAACTTATAAGTGGTTAAATAATTCATGTGAATAGCTACTTTTACAATGTCTAATATTTAAAAGTTTAAAAAACATTTTGAAATGGGAGGCAATTTCTGAATAATATATACAAATATTTAAGAAGTTATTGATTTGCATGTTTATAACATAAAGCCTCACATGCTAATACATGTAAATTTGTAGATTAAAAGGTAAATTTACATTAAAGGTTTACTTTAATGAAGGTGAAACCTGAAAATGAGTTGTATATAAAATTTTCATTTTTTATCTAGAAGACAGTTTGCAAACCTAAACTTCTGGTTGTTTCTGTTTTCAGAGATGCCCGAGTGGTAAAAGATATGGCAACAGGAAAGTCTAAAGGATATGGCTTTGTCTCCTTTTTCAACAAATGGGTGAGCTCAATTAGAAGTGCATGTGCAGTGCTTTAAGAGTAAAGGATGTAAAAAGTTTATTTTTCTTACATCTTTTATTTTGCCAATAATTAGTACCCTCACTAGAAGATATCTTCTTTCTCCTTTCTGATTATTTAGTCAACATTTATTTAACATGTGATGCATACAAAGTACTGATACAGTGTTTCAGAATATACATAGTAAAGATATTTAAATTATCAGTCAAAAGTAGATGTTTAAAATCTCTGTTATGGGGACTGGGGACAGCTTAGCATGTTCCAGACCCTGAGTTCAATCCCCAAGCACCTAAATAGAAGGAAGGAAGGCAGAAAGAAAAATCTTGTTATTCCCCTTTTATATTTCCAGAGTAATTAAAAAGTAAGTAATAAAATTCTCTGATGGTTGAGAACCTCTTTAAAAAAATGATACATTGTATTGAAACTTCTCATATTTTCCTTTCATTCTACAAATATTTACTGAACCCCAATTTGCATTAATTTGAAATTTCTTGTTTTTGTAGAGACAAGGAAGGGTAGCGTACTCGTTATAGAAAGATTTCTATAGGTATTATTAGCTGGAAAGCTAATTTTCATTAAAAGGAAAGGGACTTGTATTAAATTGTGTTTGGGGTTTTTTTTTGTTTTCCCTTGTGGGGATAAAAAAGTCTTTTAGCAGGGTTTTGGGTCTGGGGGTAGTTGTTGAGAAACAGGCAGATGAAGTAATACACTGTACATTGTGTTGTAGTTATTAATGTTGTAAGTATGTTATCAATTCAAATAATTAAGTGCTTAAAACTTTTTAATATAACTAAAGGTCAGAGCAGTTAAATGAAGTAGGATCACACTTGCAAAACTACAGGGATACATGTGGGAGAATTTATTTTATTTTTAATTTTATTTATTTATATTTATTTTAGTTGTTGAGGCACCTTTATTTTTTATTTATATGCAGTGCTGAGAATTGAACCCAGTGCCTCACACATTTAAGGCAAGCGCTCTACCACTGAGCCCCAACCCCAGCCCAGGAGAATTTATATGTACAAATCTTTCAGCATATACTACATTTGCATTAAACTTTGAATTTTATTGTTCACCATTATATTAAGACAGGTAGTTGCCTGAGATGAATACAAAGCAATGTATTTTCTGTATTAGAGTACCTTAGAATGAACCATTAAAAGTTAAAAAATAAAAATAAAAAGTTTTTCAAACTTGACATGTTGGTGCACACCTATAATCCCAGGATGATGTCAAGTTCAAGGCCAGCCTGGGCAACTTAGTAAGACTCTGTCTCAAAAAAAAAATTGTTTTTTTCTAGTTCCTTTGACTACTTACATTGACCTTATGTCTGATTATTCCTATGAACTTTTACCGTCTAGATATGTACTTTAACTACTTATGATCATTTGCCCCAAATTTACTGTCCAAATTAGAAATATGCTTTAAAAGCCTAGATATGGCTAGCAAGGCCAAAAAAGAGAATATAAAATGTCCTGCAATTATAATTCAGTCATTCTCAGAACAACTTATGCCTTCTGATCAGATGATCAGGTGTTTGTGTCAATGTATTGTATAGTATAGCTGTCGTCTTCACTATATGAAATATAACTGTCTTCTAAAAAAAGAAAAATCTGTGAAGAAAGTAGGTAAGCTTATAGTATTGGAAAGAACCCATATATTAGAAGAAAAGTTAGAAATTGTAAAGCATCTTGACAAGTGAAAAGAAACAAGATCAGTAATGTACGTGTCCCATCTATCAATTATAAGATATTTTTCCTATAAGGTGAGAAAATAAAAATAATTATGAAGCATAGTTTTACTTTATTGTTAGTCACAGTATAATATTTTGGAAAGATAAACAATTTATATGATGGATTAATAGCCACAATTAATTTGAGTTCCTTAGGGTATTGATTCATAGGTTTTGAAGGTGGTTAATACAATGTAGGGAAATGAAGTTGCAGGTTTGGGTGGGCTAGAACTCATTTTTCCCATTTGAGAATATGGAATGTAAGTTTCTCCTATTTAAAAAATCACTAGTGCGGGGCTGGGGGTGTGGCTCAAGCGGTAGCGCGCTCGCCTGGCATGCATGCAGCCCAGGTTCGATCCTCAGCACCACATACAGACAAAGATGTTGTGTCCGCCAAATACTAAAAAATAAATATTAAAATTCTCTCTCTCTCTCTCTCCTCTCTCTTAAAAAAAAAAAAAAATCACTAGTGAATGCATATTTAGTCAGAACTAGAATCAAATGGTCTTTGTTTAGATGAGTCACAGACATCTTAAACTTATAAGCAGAACTCTTCATTTATCCCTCAAACCTGTTCCCCACCTCCCTCCTAGTCTGTTCTCATTTTAGTTAAAGCTGGCACTGTCCTTCCAACTTCTGAAGCAGGAACCTAGGAATTATCTTAGATTTGTCCCCTTTTGCTTACTGTGTCCTTCCCAGTACCCCATTTTGTTGGCCTTTCTTTTAGATTATAGCCACAGCTACTGGCCAACAGCATTTTTAAAAATCTGCAATGTTGAAGTAGTCTCAAAGTGTCCTTTTCCTTTTAATATCCATTTCCCTAAACCATTCTTCTAGCACTAAGAATGCCCTTAAAACATGGATCAAGCTGGTATGGTGACATATGCCTGTAATCGCAATGGCTCAGGAGGCTGAAGCAGGAGGATCTCAAGTTCAAAGCCAGCCTCAGCAACTTAATGAGACCTTAAGCAATTTAGCAAGACCCTTTCTCAAAATAAAAAATATATTTTATACTTATAATAGCCTCAGCCTCTTGGTTTAATCCCTGCTACCAAAGAAAACAGATTAGATCATGATGCTCTTTCTTAAAGTTTTTCAGTTCTCTGGCACTTTCCCTTTTTACGCACTAGATTCTGTTGAAACTAATCTTCCACATGTTTTTGTGACACAGACCAAACTCTTTCCTGCCTTAGAACTGGCAGTGCTTTTCCATCTACTGGGGCTTACTTCCCCTTTATTTTGACTTGGCTATCTTCTGCTCTTCACAGTCTCAGATTATGGCATTTTAAAAAGCACTTTCCTGCCGGGCTTGGTGGCACACACCTATAATCCCAGTGGCTCGGGAGGCTGAGGCAGGAGAATCACGAATTCAAAGCCAGCCTCAGTAAAAAGTGAGCGCTAAGCAACTCAGTGAGACCTTGTCTCTAAATAAAATACAGAATAGGGCTGGGATGTGGCTCAGTGGTCAAATACTCCTGAGTTCAATCCCAGGACCCAAAAAAAAGCATTTTCCTACTCATGCTGTCTAAAATAGATCCCCATGCACATATTATTTATCTTAGTATTTTGTTCCTGTCATGGTACCTACCACAATTTATAATTGCTTTTTGTCCTCCTACCACAGTGTATCCCCAGCTCTTAACCTAGTACCTAGAACTCCATATTTACTTTTAGATGAATGAGAAACCCAATACTATCATTAATAAGTTTGTTGGGATTGTGTAAAATAAAATTTTTATTTATATTAGGTTGAGTTTTTGCATAAAGTTGATGATAGCTAACCTTATTATTAGGGGATTGGGACTCGGACTTTTTCAGATAATTAATGTTACCAAAGTCTGATATCCAAAAAAGATAATTAAAAGGCACCATTGCTCTGTGTGTGTGTGTGTGTGTGTGTGTGTGTGTGAGTGATACCAGAGATTGAACCCAGGGGAGCTAAACCACTGAACTATATCCCCAGCCCTATTTATTTTTTATTTTGAGGCAGGGTCTCTCTAAGTTGCTGAGGCTGCCCTTGAATGTGGGGGCTTCTCTTGCCTCAGCCTCCCCAGCCTCTGACATTACAGGTGTGCGCCACTGCGCCCAGTTTAGCACCATTGCATTTTTTGGTGGGGGATTAAACTCAGGGGCACTCAACCACTGAGCCACATCCCTAGTCTTATTTTGTTTATTATTTAGAGACAGGGTCTCACTGAGTTGCTTAGTGACTCACCATTGCCGAGACTGGCTTTGAACATGCAGCCTCCCAAGCTGCTGGGATTACCTAGGCATGCGTCACCGTGCCTAGCATCACCATTGCATTTTTAGAAAGCTGTCATATATTGTTTGTTTAATAAAGTACCTTCACTAAAAAACACTAACAAAAAGCACAAAGTTATGACTACCGCCAAAAGTTGTTTACTATCTACTAATGGCATCTTCTTTGTCATTTCTAATATTGTGCGGAACAGGATGCCGAAAACGCTATTCAACAGATGGGTGGCCAATGGCTTGGTGGACGACAAATCAGAACTAACTGGGCAACCCGAAAGCCTCCAGCTCCAAAGAGTACATATGAGTGTAGGTGTATTGGAGAAGAAAAGGAAATGTGGAATTTTGGAGAAAAATACACTAGATTGTAAATGTTAGAGCTGTTCCCGGAGACTTATTGCAGAAATAGATGAGAAGCAAATCAAGACTACTGTTCAAAAATGTACTTAGTTTTCATTTTTGTAATTTTTAAATAGTAAATGATATTCAATCTCTAATGTCAAGTCTCCTATTACATAGAGAATAATGGCTAATTTTTTAGACATTCTTGGGGGAGGTTTAATCCTAATGTCAAATGTAATGTGTGTTCTCTAAGCATTTTGATCAAATATTGCTATTATAGTAGTGTAGTTAATGCTGCTTTTGTCCTTCTGAACATTTATTTAATGAATTGAAAATGTAAAACTTTTTCCTTCTCCAGCAAACACTAAACAGCTATCATATGATGAGGTTGTAAATCAGTCTAGTCCAAGCAACTGTACTGTTTACTGTGGAGGTGTTACTTCTGGACTAACAGGTATGGGAGCTTTACCTATGTGCTATCTGGAAATTAATCTTTAAGCTAAGAAGCTTAATATTTTTAGGATTTTACTATAACTGAGTGTGGTTTCTTTTGTTTTTTTGTCTAACAGAACAACTAATGCGTCAGACTTTTTCACCATTTGGGCAAATAATGGAAATTCGAGTCTTTCCAGATAAAGGATATTCATTTGTGAGGTAGGGATGGTTTTTGTGAAAACTTTCCCCCCTCAAATAATTTCTGAACATTTAACAATGGTTTCTTAAGAATTTACCTCATTTATAAAGACATGGAAATTTCTCTAGCATACAGCATTTTTGCTCCTGTATGTTTTATTCTCCCTTCTTCCAACACAAGGCCAATAAAACATATCCTCTATTTAGAAAAGTTTCTCCAGAACTAAAAGATCTTTGAAAGAAATGGCAAAGAAAACCAACCAACTGCTTGTTCTACCTTAAGATCATCTTGATCTTTTTTCCCCTGCCAAACGGCTATCGAGTTTATTTGCCTTGATTTTAAAAATAGGTCTTATTCTTAAATTCAATTTAAAAGAATTTTTATTGATTCTTAATATTGTTTTCAATAGGTTTAATTCCCATGAAAGTGCCGCACATGCAATTGTTTCTGTTAATGGTACTACTATTGAAGGTCATGTTGTGAAATGCTATTGGGGCAAAGAAACTCTTGATATGATAAATCCTGTGCAACAGGTAAGAGGGTCCTGAACTTTGGGAAGTAATTGCTGGGTTAATATTAGTAAGGTTATTTTAAAATGAGAATTGTTGATAATCTTTGTTAATAAGTTTCTAGTTCAATTCATAATATATAAGAGCTCTTTCTATATGTATTATAGTTCCAGAGTGGTGTTTTCATGGATTGCAGTGCTGACATGATGAGTGTAACTGCCTCAATTGTCTCATGCTCACACAGTGAATTTTAAAATGCTATGACAAACCTAACAGGGCATTAAGTTTTTCTAGGCAACTTTAAACTTGATCTCATAAAGATTTTTTTGAGGAAGTTATAAGTGGAGCAGAGAGGTGGGAGTAAGAAAATCCTAAACTATATAGATTTCTTCATTTAAGTAAATAATTTACCAAACACTTAAACATTATATTAAGTTTATTGTTGGGGCATTATCACTGCCTTATAGACTATAGAAAATGATGTAGAGTTGCAACAGGAGAACCTAAGGGTTTTTTTGTTTGTTACCGGGGATTGAATTCAGGGGCACTTAATCACTGAGCCACATCCCCAGCCCTTTTTTGTATTTTATTTAGAGACAGGGTCTGACTGAGTAGCTTAGCTCCTTCCTAAGTTGCTGAGGCTGGCTTTGAATTCTGGATCCTCCTGCTTTAGCATCCCTGACTGCTGAGATTACAGGCATGGGCCATGCCATTCGGCCCTAAGGGTTTTTTGTTGTTTTGTTTTGTTTTAGTAATCACTAAATTATTGTTTATCCTGTCATTTTAATTATAAAATGTTTTATATATGTTTTGTTAAGTATTTGTGGTATATCAAGAGCTGCATATATACAAATAATTTTAAATAATACTAAATTATCTCTTATAATTTTACCTAATAGCAGAATCAAATTGGATATCCACAAGCTTATGGCCAGTGGGGCCAGTGGTATGGAAACGCACAACAGATTGGCCAGTATATGCCTAATGGATGGCAAGTACCTGCATATGGAATGTATGGCCAGGCATGGAACCAGCAGGGATTTAAGTAAGCATGTTTGACCTTTTGCTTTATTAACATTAGAAAATGTCCAAAAGAAATTTTAAGTAATTAGTAGGCAATGTGGCCCCCTGTGCAAAGCACAACTGTAGCCTTTGAAGGACTTACTTTTAGAATAGTAATTTATGGTTTGGTTTGATACTGGAGATTGAACCCAGGAGCACTTTACCAGTGAGCTACATCCCCAGAACTTTTTATTTTTTGAGACAGGGAGGGTGTCACTAAGTTGCCCAGGCTGTCCTCAAACTTGGAATCCTCCTGCTTCAGCTTCTTGAGTGTCTTGACAGTAAACACATGTGCTACTATGCCTGCCTAATTTATAGTTTTAAATAATTACCTTTAAAAATTTGCCTAGAAGGCTGGGGATGTAGCCCAGTGGTAGAGCATTTGCCTAGCATGTGCAGGCCTTGGGTTCAATCCCCAGTACTGCCCGGGGCGGGGGATGTTTTTTTGTTTGTCTGGGTTTTTTTTTTTTTTTTTCCTCCTCCTTCTTCTTGTTGATTTTTCCTAGAAACTTGTTGCCTTGAAGTATAATCAGAGTCATACAAATTCTGCTAATGTTTGGTAAAAAAATCAACTAATTTTTTTAGTGAGGGAAAAAAGTGCTTAATAGTTGTTAAGCCTTTCAGATGACTAATGGTCACTTAGCCATTCTTAGATGCACATTTTTTCAACCCAAGAGTAAAGTATTTGTTTGCATTTAGTGAACTTCTCTCCACATGGCTTTTAGCTACCAAGGACATAGTCACACAAAAAAAATCTCCTCAGCTCTTCTAGAGAGGAATTTGGACTTGATGATGATGATGACTGGCTACTTTGAGAACTTTCTCTTTCCCAGAAATGTAGTAGCTAAATTGCACCACATCACTGGTGGCAGCAGTTCCAGGCTTGTTTTGGCAGCACTTTATCTGCTCACTGACCAACGTTCACATTTTATTAAGTCTGACAGCTTGGTTTATTAAGTCTGACAGTTTTTGGTAATACCTCATACCATCTTTCGAAAGTAACCAAGTGCTATTTGTCAGAATTGATTCTATGGTAATAATACACGCCACCAGCATTATCCTGGCCTCCCAGGTACTTTTGGTTCTTGCCACTGCACCCCTGGCTGTGCTCACTTGGCCCTGAAGTTTCTTCAGTCCCTGGTCATCTTCTTTCTAATAGCATATCAGCAACTGAAACAAAAGAGTAGTATAGGGGCTGGGGTTGTAGTTCAGTGGCTGAGTGTTCGCCTCACATGCGTGAGGCACTGGGTTTGATCCTCAGCACCACATACAATGTTGAAAAATTTATGAGTAACACATGCTCATACTTATTTTAATTTCTTTAAGTAATATAAATGCTAGTTTTTTTGTTTTATCTTGTTGGGTGCTGGGGATTGTACCTAGGGTCTTGTACATGTGAGGTAAGCTTTTTACCACTGAGCCACTTCCCCAGCCCTAAATGCTAGTATTTATTATACCAAATGATGGAGTTTCTTTCAGGTAGTATCTTACTCAGTTTAAGTACAACTCAGAGGGAGAATATACAGATTTTTTACTTTACTTTTGCGTTTACTTTCTCTGGCTTTACAGTTACTTTTATATTTGGGTTTAAGAAAAAGTATGTTTTCCCTTTCCATGTTGTGATTTGTTCTTAGCATTGCATTGTTTTAACTGGTAGATGTCCCTTCTCTTCTGCTTCTTTCACCTTCTCTACCAGTCAGACACAGTCTTCTGCACCTTGGATGGGACCAAATTACGGAGTACAGCCACCTCAAGGACAGAATGGCAGCATGTTGCCTAATCAGCCAGCGGGGTATCGAGTGGCAGGGTATGAAACCCAGTGAAAAAGGACTCTAGAATATAAAGCCAGTGGCTTGAGGCTACAGGGAGTGTAGTAAAGCCGTTGTTTACTTAAAAGATTTATCAAATCAGTCAGTGCATATATCAGATACAATGTATTTATTTAAAAGATTCATTTTTTAATCATGAAATTACTTATCATCCACATTGTTTTTAAAAAGAAACAAGATGCTGGATGTCTGCCAATTTTTGCCTTCATTACCTTTTTTGATAAAGTTTCTCAGATCCTTGTTTCAAATACAAATGCAGGGATTGCTGCCACTTTTTAAAAATTAAGAGGCAGAAAATTGCACAGTGTTGAACATTTTTCCACTAAAGTAGTGTGCAGTTCTAGTTTGCATTCCTGATATGATTTAAAACATGTAATGTAAAGATGGTTTTAAAAAAAGAAAGAAAGAAAAACCAAAACTGTGCAAAGTCTAGAAGTTCTTTGTTATCTTCAGCTTGTGCACAATTCTGTTTTAGATTAAAAAAATAATAGGCATTGTTTGAGCTGTCCCATCTTCACTGTTACCCCTTGGGGTTTTTAAATATAAATTATTAGTTTACATCATTTTTGTATTTACATTTTTTCACAAATTTGTCTTGCCTTATTAAAGTTCTGTAGAATATAGTTAAATGGGAAAAAATGATGTTCACTTAGATTGAAAACTTTTCTCAGATGGATTGATAATTGCATTCATCTTGTGTTTTATATGAGAAGGTGCCTCAAGAATTCCGTTGGATTTGTTTAAAAGGATTTTTATCTTCTGTGATAAACTTTGCTGTGTACCAGGAACTGTAAAAACAAAAACTTGTTACTCAAGAAAAATCTCTGAAATGTGATAAGTTCTTATGCCATGTAACTTTCATGTGTCAACTTATACATTTACATGTATTATTTCATTATGTAAAATGTTTTAGCAGTTTAATATTTTGCACAGTTACAAACTTTGTATGTCATTTCCTTTTTAAAGGCATCATGCAGAGTTGACATGAGATTTATAAGGTTTTAGGTTGTTTGCATGTGAATATCAAATACATACTTTGGTAGTCTTTGAATACAAAATCATCTCTTGTTTTTCAAGAACTTTGAGACACAAAGTTGTATGTAAAGGAATATAATTTGCCATTTTCTAGTTAGATTTACTTAAAAAGAGTAAATCAACTTAATATGTACAAATGATAGCTGTGAAACTATAGAATATCCTTACGTCAGGCTTGGGGTTCATTATAAACTCCAAAAATAGCCTGAAGGACCAGCCGGGCAAAGCATTTTTTAAATGTTCAGAGGCCAAAAGATAAATAAAAACAAACAAAAGAAAAAAAAAAAAAGAAAAGAAAACCTTAAAATCCTACCTCCTTAAACAGCCTTCAAAGAAGAGAATCCTCAGTGCAATCACTATTTTGATTCTTTGGGTACCTGTTTTATTGGAGTTACCAATTTTATTATTTTGGTGTGGCTCCAAGCATTAAGAGGTTTAATCTTTGATGGCATTGTTCTAGTTTTGAAATTTCTAGTACATTTCAGAGTCTCTTAGAAGAGTTGTGGGAGATGTGATTTTTGTTTTGTTTTCAGTGAAGGTCACAAATCCTCCTTGACTTACAGAGAGGAAGGGTCCCCAGTGTATGTGTTTAAATGGTTGGTGGTTTTTAAGATTCTCCGAGAGCTCCCAGTATTTTATTTAGGAACCAAAAAGGCCTGTGAAGTCAAATGAGTTTCCTGGCCTGTATCTTCCAGGTAGGACAAATGACTCTAAGCTGGTCTCTAAGCCAATAATACTTTGTAAACCAGAGCCCAGGAAAGACAGCTTGTAAGTGTATAGTTTTCTGGAGCTCAATTCTATGCAGTTGTACTGATGTTTCATTAAATCACTGTGTATTTTTAAGTGTTGATAATACATTAAAAGTTGCTTTATGGAAGATGAGTAAATTTTTTAAATACTTGGAAATGTTATTTCCTTGTTAACTTCTACAGATCAGGGCATGCAACCAAAAGCAGCTTAAATACTCAAAATAAAATATCAGGAAGCTATTTTTAGATTCTTCTGGCTTATGTTTCTATTTTAGGAGCCTCATTTTTCTCTTATTAAAAAGTACTTTCCTATACACTCATGGACTGCAGGGTAAATTGTTTGGGCATAAGTAATTTAATCTGAACACAAGTGTAGCTTTCTTCTCATTTTGACTATCTCAAGTAGTAACAGTTTTTATTTGCCAGTATATTTTCTTACTGTACAAGCTTTCAACTGTACATTGACTACTTTTTGAGGAGAAAGAGATACCCAGTATTCAGAATGAAAAGGTCACTACTGAACAAATTCATATTTCAGAAACATTGCTAACTTTGGTTTAAACCTTAGTGTTAAAACAAGTCATTTAAAGATTTTTCAGTCTAAAAAATCATACTGGAATTAGTATCAGGTAAGGAAATTAAAATTTTTAATAATTTCATTCTCTGCAATATGAATTCAGACTTTCTGGTACTGTAAAGAACCTGAAATGATTCACTCTTAATGGGTCATTTTAATCCAGAATTCTTTACCCTGTTTGGATATTAAAGTTCCTTTATGTTTTCTATAACCTGTGGGATCTTCTTGGCAGTGATTATTGTGTGTGAGAATTTTTTTCTTTTTGGTCTAGCTGATTGTTATATTCACTCATTCAGATGTTTATATATTTTAATTCTTATTCCAAAAACCGTGGTTTGCATTGGGTTAGCTGTTTAATACCACAAAGAATTTGCATTTTGCAGTTTTAACTAAATGTGAAACTAGGGTCTCATTTTCCTTGTTAATATTGTCTCCTGTTGAAAATGAGATTCACATTTTAGTTTTTATTCTCCTGTTTTATTCCTGTGATTGGTCATCTTCCTTATGTATGCATTAGAGTCCCATTTAAAAAGGCAATCGAAAAGGACTAGATTGCACTTACAAAAGGAGTAACTAAATTCACTAATAAGTGAATTAGGAAAAAAAAAAGTGTTTGGAGCTGGGGTTGTGGCTCAGTAGAGCGCTCACTTAGCGCATGTGAGGCCCTGGGTTCGATCCTCAGCACCACATAAAAATAAATAAATAAAGGTATTGGGTCCAACCACAACTAAAAAAATAAATATTTTTAAAAAATGTATTTATAGAAAATAAAAAAGCAAACCTCTTAAATGATTTTTAGAAACATTTATGCCTTTATAGTGGCTTATTCCTATTACATCTTATTTCAACCACTCCATTTTGACTGCTGTGTTTAGGATTTAAAGACCATAACTCCAAAACTCTGAATTTTAATTTAAAAGCTTTAATAAAATGATTGAGTATGTTCCATTTGAATAGGATTTTTCTCCTTTCATTTGGAGACTTTAATTCACATAGATATCATATAAGGAATTAACCAAATATAAAGTCTATAAAGTATTTATAGTGGATTACCTTGAGTACCCTTTAGTTATTAAAAATTTCTGTTTTATTCAGTCATCTGCAGCACTGGATTTGGAACTGAGATTTTTACCAAGATTGACCAGTAATAATGATTTCTGAAATGGGAGGCTAATGTTACTCTGATAAGAATTCAACTGAAAAAAGGAAACAGTACACTTCCTTACTAGGCCATGCTGTACAGAAAAGGAACATTTACTGTATAAATTCATATTCCCTAGCATCTTATCTTTCTTCAGCTCTAGAATATATATATCCATCAGGCAAGATGTTGGAGGATCCTTCTGTGAGAAAAACTGAATGACTACCAAAAGGCAGGCACTGACATTTGAAAGTCTCCACCAAAACAAAAACAAAAATTGGCCATTAGTCATCCTACTTTGAATTGTGCCAGTCAGAAATACTAAAAGATAAGGAAATGGGCTGGGGCAAAGCATTTGCCTTGATCCTCAGCACCACATAAAAATAAATAAAACATACTGGGGGCTGGGGATCTGGCTCAAGCGGTAGCGTGCTTGCCTGGCATGCGTGCGGCCCGGGTTCAATCCTCAGCACCACATACAAACAAAGATGTGTGTCTGCCGAAAACTAAAAAATAAATATTAAAAAAATTCTCTCTCTCAAAAAAAAAAAAGTCTTTGAAGAGAAATCAAAAGCAAAGAGAAGTACTTGCTTTGGCAGCACATACTAACATTGGAAAAACACAGAAATTAGTATGGTCCCTGCACAAGAATGACAGGCAAATTTGTAAAGCATTCCAATTCTTTTGAGATTATTATGTTAAGTGAAATTAGCCAAACTCAGAAGATCAAGAGTCTTATGTTTTCTCTAATATGTGGAAACTAAAGGGAAAGGATAAGAAAGGTGGAGGAGGGGGAAAGCTCATGAAAATATCTAAGATAGATAAGTAGAACAGAGGAAAGGGATCAGAGGAGAGAGAAGAGGGAAAGGGGAAATACTGGGGGGTGGTATTGAGCAAATCATGGTTGTGTGCATGTATGAATATGCAACCACAAATCCCACTATTATGTACAGATATAATCGCCAGTTTTTTTTAAAATGGAGAAAAAAAGCAAAGGGGAAAAAAAAAAGTTGGACCAATTTAGGAGACTTAGTATACAACTAATCAGACTCCAGGAAGAGAACTTGATATTGTGAGTGGAATTTGAAATTTTTTCCTGATGAAATGATAGGTTTGGGGATCATAAAAAAGCTATTATTGAATTAAAAACCTGTACCACTAAGAAATTTTGGAACATTCTAAAAGTTGTGAAATGGAAAAAGGACAGAATAATACTGGACTTTGATTCTCAACAGCAACATTGAAAACTAGGGGTCAATAGGATATTGCCTCCAAAAATTTTTATGAATTAGCCTGGCATGGTGATGCACACCTATAATCCTAAGCACTGAGGAGGCTAAGGTAAGATGATAAGTTCAAGGCCAGCTTGGGCAACTTGACAACTTTTTTTTCATCTCAAAATGAAAAAAAAAAAACAAAACACTGTGGATATATATAGTTCAGTGGTAGGTCCAGTATGGGGAAAAAAGAAAGTATGATGGAGTGTCTAGAGATGGGATTCAGCACAGGAATGGATAAAGGGAAGTGCTAGGATGATGGCTTTGAAACCACTTGGCAGCCAGTCTACACTGATGGTCAGAGGCGTAGACCTGGTTATTAGGTTGAACTGTGTAGAGTCAGATAATGGAACATTTTTATAGCAGTATGGGGGATGTAAAAAAAACTTAACATGTACTGGTCATAATAAGGGAAACTCTGAAATGGGATCAATTAAAAAAAAAGTTCTATTGACAAAGGTCTGTGAATTAAGATGCATATAATAATAGAAAGGTAATACTAAACTGATGAATCAAAAGTGCTGGGGGCTGAGGAAATCGCTCAGTTGGTAGAGTGCTTGCCTAGCATGCACAAAGCCCTGGGTTCAGTCCCCAGCACCACACACACACACAAAGCATATTCTAAGTATGGAGACAAACCAGTGGGGCGAAAGACTCTCCTTTAATTTTCTCATTTGCAAAATGGAATTAGTATTATCTGTTCCATAGAGAAGCAGAGAATTAAGACAGCACATAGTGAGGCCCTAAGCAATTTAGCAAGACCCTGTCTAAATAAAATACTTTAAAAGGGGCTGGAGATGTGGTTTAGTGGTTAAGCAATCCCTGGTATCCCCCCCCCAAAAAAAAAAAAAAACCACTGGGTTTAATCACTAGTATCAAAAGAAAAAACCAAAAATGTTTAAAAGCTCTACACAGCAAAGAAAACAAGAATGTGAAGAGAGAACCTACAGAATGGGAGAAAATCTTTATTAGGTACTCTTCTGACAGGATTAAATCAAGAATGTAGAAAGAGCTTAAACAGACACTTCTCAAAAGAAGAAATACAAATAATCAACAAACATGAAAAATGTCCAACATCATTAGAAATTGGGGAAATTCAAATCAAAAATACCCTGAGATTTCATCTCATACCAGTCAGAAGGGCAGTCTTCAAGAATACAAACAATAGGGGCTCAGGATGTGGCTCAACTGATTGCATGCTTGCCTGGCATGCATGAGGCACTGGGTTCGATCCTCAGCACCACATAAAAATAAAATAAAGATATTGTGTCCATCTAAAACTAAGAAATAAATATTTTAAAAATTATTTTTTAAAAAAAGAATACAAACAATAATGTTAGGATGTGGAGAAAAAGGAACATACACTATTGGTGGGATTGTAAATTAGTACAACCACTACGGAAATCAGTGGAGGTTGCTCAAAAGACTAGACATGGAACAACTATATGACCCAGTTATACCATTTCTTAGTCTTTATCCTAAGGAATTAAGTGATCGTAGAAATACATGCATACCCATGTTTATAGCAGCACAATTCACAATAGCCGTCAACTATAGAACCAGCCTAGGTTTCCATTATTAGATGAATGTATAAAGAAAATATGGTACATATACACAATTAACTTTTATTCAACCATAAAGAAAAATGAAATTGTCATTTATAGGAAAATAGATGGGACTTGAGGATATTATGTTAAATAAGCTAAACTGAGAATGGTCAAGGGTCTTATTTTTTTCTCACGTGGAATCTATAGAGGAAAAAGGAAAAGAATGGGGGATCTCATGAAAATCTAAGGGAGATCAGTAGAATAGAGGCAAGGGAATGGGAAGGGGCAGGGGAAAAACTGGGGGGATGATATTGGTCAAACGTTGTGTGCATGTATGAATATTTAACAGCCAATCCCACCATTCTGTACAACTATAATACACCAATAAAAAATATGGGGGAAAAAATAAGAACTGAGGATGTAGCTCAGTGGTTGAGGGGCCCCTGGGTTCAATCTCCAGTACCATCAAAAAAGGAAGGAAAGAAGAAGACTTTAAGCGTCAGAAGCTATCATTCAATCAGTTAACAGAAAAATAAAGCAGAGTTTCAAAAGGAAAGAAAAAAATAACATGTTTTCTGACCATAAGGAAGTTAGGTTAGAAATCAATAACAAAAATCTGTTGTGATTCTAATTTACACTTGTGTAAATAACGTGGTATAAAGTATATAACAATTTTTTTTCTTTTCTTTTTTGGTACCCGGGATTGAATCCAGGGGCACTTAAGCACTGAACCACATCCCCAGCCCTTTTTTGTTTTAAATATTTTTTTAGTTGTAGATGGACACAATATTTTATTTATTTTTTTTATGTGGTGCTGAGGATCAAACCCAGTGCCTCACTCATGCAAGGCAAGCGCTCTACCACTGAGCCACAACCCTGCCCCAGAAAATATATTACTCACAAAAATTCTGGTTGTCACACTGATAGCAAACATGCTAAAATGTGAGAAAAGTGCACTTCAGAATATTAAAAAAAAAATCTGGTTGTTATAAGGCTTAACATACGTTATTTATGAGACATAAAGCATTTAGCACAAAGTTATAACATTGCTAAGCACATAACAGCCATTATTACATGTTTCAGATCCTGGTTTGCCCAGGGCTAGGGATGTGGCTCAGTAGTGAAGTGCCCCTGAGTTCAATCCCCAGTACCAAAAAGAAAAGAAAGAAAAGCATAATAAAAGCTATTATTAAAACTAAAACAAACAAAAAACAGGTACACTCCAATACACTCCCACCAAAATAATAATCGTTTTTTGTTGTTGTTGTTGTTGTTGTTTTTGCAGAGGTACCAGAGATTGAACCCAGGGGACCTTAACCACTGAGCCACATCCCCCACCCCTTTTCTGTGTTTTAGAGGTCTCACTGAGTTGTATAGGGCCTTGCTAAGTTGCTGAGGCTGGCTTTGAACTCTCAATCCTCCTGTCTCAGCCTCCAGAGCCACAGGTCGGCAAATGTGCCTCACCATGACGGATTTGATGGTTAAGTGACCCCTGAGTTCAATCCTCAGTAACCCACCAAAAAAAATTTTTTTTTTCCTCAGTGGTAAAGAACCTGCCCACAGCGCCACTAGAAAGAAGCAGCTAGACTAGGGCGAGGGGTGCAGAAAATCTCATCACAGGTTTTCTAAGAGTCCTCACTTTGAGACACATTGTATTGGGAAGCTGTCTCCAATCATGTTCAAAGATTTTGGGTTCATTCTGTGTGGTTCCAAGAGCCGGAACTAGGATTACAGGAGGCCAATTTCGGCTCATTGTAAGGGAAAACGTTCAATAGGTCAAACTAATTAAGGGAGGAAAGGATAACTTATCATAAACATACAAGAGATAGAAACAACAAGCACTTTGGTGGGCAAGATCTCTAAACAGAAATCACGACATCCGCTAGAGTAGAAAATCTCAGGCGACTTTTGCATCAATTTCCAGTGAAACTATACACAGAAACATGATTTTTGCGGGTCTGAAGTAACGGTTTTCCCTGGAGTTGCGTTGGTGCCTTCCACACCAGTAGGGTTAAATCCAGCGACAGAACCTAAGCGGCACCGGATCCTGCCGGAAGTTCTCAGCGGTCTCCAGGAGTAGAAAACTACAATTCCCATAAGACGACGCGAGCTGAAGTGGGTGGGCATTTGCCGCGCGTGGGCGGCTCTGACCAATAACGACCGCCGTTACAGCGAACAGTTTGGCCGTGTTTGTAAAAGGCCGCGGCAGGCGAAGAGAGAAGAGGTGAGGGCGGTCATCCGCGAGGGGCCCTGGGGCCCACGGGGGGGGCGCAGGGCCGGTAAGACGATTGTATTGAGAAAGGGTCCCGACGCTTTGCGACAGGGGTGTAGGGCTGGGGATTCTGGCGGAGAGCTTATCCAAGGAACAGGATGCCGACGAGGTGATGCTTCTGCTTGGGCCTACTTAGTACCGGAAGTGAGCAGTCGAGCGGGTAGGATGCCAGGAAGCAGGTCCCGGGGGATGTGCGTCTCGCGGCAGGCGGGCCCCGGAAGCGGGAGTTTCGCGTCCTGAAGGCCGCCTGCCAGACGTGTGCCCGAAGGATGTCTTTTCCCTCCGAGGCAGTGGAGGGCTAATGTGCCGTCTCCTCTCACTTGTGGTTTGACAGGAAATCCAGCACATTCCAGACTCATGTTAGATGCCCGCTGGCTGTGACAATTTCGTTAAATCTCAGCCAGTTTCATCTCCAAGATGGGCAATTCTTCACAGGCTCGTGTGCGCATTACATGAGTAAATGCATAGAAAGGGCTTATCCACACGGAGGGTACTCGTGTAGTTGTGTGTGTGTAATTGGTGTGTGTGTTTACATTCATGATCGTCATTCATTCTCTTCTAACCGTTTCACAAGCGTTAAAAAGCATTCTGCAAACTATATAGTTGCACAGCCAGATCGAACCAGGATGAAAACCCACCACTTCAGGGAGCGGTCAGGGCTTAACTCTTCCATCACCAGCCCCTTTACATTCTCTTGCTAAGGAGACTGTTTTGTAAATTTGCCAAAAAGAGACTACCTAGAGACCTTTCATGTTTCAAATACAGGGTCTTTACAAGTTAAGTGTTTGTATATGCTTTCAATACAGAATCTGTAATAAGTGGTACTAGCACACATTCAAATTAAAATAGTACAAAACAGTGAAAGGTAAGTCTTCTTTCCAGACCCACTGTTTCCCTAGTCACAAATCACTTCTGTGGCAGTAAACGTTCATACACATATATACACCCCTATTCTCTGTCCCCTTTAAAACCAAGAATAGCATGTTTAAGCAAAGTACTACGATTTTTTTCATTTCACAATATACGTTGATATTTGAACCATAGTACCCATACATCTGTTCAGTTCTTGTTTTATTTTGTTTTGCAGTATGGGGATCCAGATCAGAAGTGTTCTACTTTTAAGTTACATCCCCAGATTTTTTTTTTCTCCCCTCTGTACTTGGGACTGATCCCAGAGGTGCTTTATCACTGAGCTACATTTCCAGCCCTTTTTATTTTTTTATTTTGAGACGGTCTCACCAAGTTGCAGAACTGTCCTGAAACAGTCCTCCTGCCCCAGTCTCTTGAGTAGCTTGAGATACAGGTCTGCACCAAACCTGGCTGTTGTCTGATTCTTTTTAATAGCATATTGTGTGATTACACTAAAATTTTCTTATGTCAGTTCTCTATTGATGAGCTCTTAGACTGTTTCTATAGTTCTGCATTTATGGACAGTTCTTCAGTGAGTATCCCTTCATATACTTTTTTGCACATGTGAGAATACATGCAATATCATAAGTGGAATTGTTAAGGCAAAGTATGTATATGACATTTATTGTATTTATATCTCTTCCAAGAGTTTTACAATAACAGTATAGAATGTTTCTCCACATTCTCATGAATACAGTGATAATTTTCTTCTTTTTTTTCCACTTTGCCAAAGTGTTATCTTGGCTTTTTTGTGTTTGTGTGGGTTTTTTGCTGTTGTTATCTTTTTTGTTTTTCACTTTGTGGTGCTGGGGATTGAACCTAGAGCTTTGAGCATGTGGAACAAATACTTCCCCACAGAGCTGTACTTAGCCCTGTTACCTTGTTTTAATTTGCCTCTTCCTTACTATAAGGTTGAGTATCTTCACATATTTAAAATCACTTTTAATTTTTCTTGTTCTCAACCTTCTTTTAATGTCTTTTCTCCTTTTTTCTAGTGGATTTCTTTTCCTTATTTTTTTTAATGTTTATTTCTTAGTTTTAGGTGGACATAATGATTTTTTTAATATTTATTTTTTAGCTTTAGGTGGACACAATATCTTTATTTTATTTTTTTGTGGTGCTGAGGATCGAACCCAGTGCTTCACGCATGCCAGGCGAGCACGCTACTACTTGAGCCATATCCCCAGCCCCTGGACATAATATCTTCATTTTACATTTATGTGGTGCTGAGGATCGAACCCAGTGCCTTATTCATGCTAAGCAAGCACTCTACCACTGAGTCACAACCCCAGCCCTTTCTTATTGGTTTTTTAAAACTCAGGAAATTAGACCTTTGGCATTTGAATTCCAAATATTTTTGTCTTTTTAAAAATAATAACAGCTTCATTAAAATATTCATATAACAAAATTTACCCTTTTAAAAGGTGTTACAATTTAAAGGTTTTAGTATATCCACAAAGTTATACAGCCTTTAATCACTCCAGAAAGAAACCTCATACCCATTAGCAGTTACTGTCAATTTCCCCTTTCTTCCAGCTGTGGCAGCCACCAATATGCTTTCTTTTATTTTTAATTTATGTTTTGGGACTAGGGATTGAACTCTGGGGCACTTATCACTGAGTGACATTTCCAGCCCTTTTTATTTTGAGTCAGGGTCTCACTAAGTTGCTGAGGGTCTCACTAAATAGATGAGGGTGGTCTCAAGCTCAGGATCCTCCTGCCTCAGCCTCCCAAGTCTGGGATTATTGGCATGCACCACTGTGTTCAGTTTACTAATTTGCTTTCGTCTCTATATACTTTGCTATTCTGGATATTTTATTTAAATGGAATCACATAACATGTGGTCTTTAGTGTCTGGCTTCTTTGATATAGCATAAATATTCCATATGATTACCTAAGCATGAGAAAGGTGGCGTAACATCATTATACATTAGAGATTTGTAAATAAAACCATGGTGAGATACCATTTTAGGTCCACTAATCAAATGGCCATAATGAAGAAGACCTTAACAAGCACTGGCCATGGGTAGAAAAGTGGGAATCCTTTTGGGTTGTTGGAGAAAATGTAAAATGGTACAGCCACGTTGTTATCAACAGTTTGGCAGTATCTTACAATGTTTATATATTTATAGAAGAGATAGATATGTTTATTCTGATTTGAACATTATACAGTGTTTACATATATTGAGACATTACATGGTATCCACAAATATGTACTCTGTGTGTGTGTGTGTGTGTTGCTGGGGATTGGCACCACTAAGCTACATCCCCAAGTTTTTTTTTTTTTTTTTTTTGTAACCTGGAGATTGGACAAAAGGGTGCTTTATCACTGAGCTATACCCCCTGGGTTTTTGTTGTTGTTGTTGTTGTTATTTGTTTGTTTATATTTTTGTTTTTGAGACAGTCTTGTTAAGTTGCTGAGGGTCTCACTAAATTGCAGAGGCTAGCCTTGAACATGTGATCCTCCTTCCTCAGCCTCCTGAATCACTGGGATTACAGGTGTGTGCCATTGTGCCTGGCTTTTGTTTTCTTAAAGCTATAAGGAAACCTTACTTTTGGGAAAGTATTCCATTTTACATATATGTATGTATATGTATGACATAATTAATTTATCCAGTTTCATCTATGAAGGACATTAGGTATTTGTGAGCTCTACTGTTAACAAAAGTGCTTGTGAGTAGCTTTATATTTCCCTCATTTACACATGTGGCAATCTGTAAGATAAATTCTTATTAGTGGAATTATACTAAAGGAGTATGCAGAGGAAATATCTGCAACCTCAAATTGAGGAACACTCTATAAAATTCCTGACTCTTCAAAATATGTTAGGATTATTAAGACCAAGGAAACATAGTAACTCACAGGCCTGTGAAGACTAAGGAGATGTGATAGCTAAATGTAATGTGATATTTTGGATTGGCTCCTGGAGAGAAAAAAGTCTAAGACTGGAGTTCAGTTAATAAGGTGCCTCTACTGGTTTCTTAGTTTTGACAAATGTCCTGTGGTAATATGTAGTACATCACTATTGGTTAATGTCAGAAGAAAATGAGTTAGGGGTATCTGCAAACTCTATTCTATCTGCAGCTTTTCTGAAAATCTATAATTATTATAAAGTAGACAGTTTATTCTTTTAAAAAGAAGGCATTAGAAAAATTGGTGAAATCCAAATGAAGTCTGTAGTAGAGTGAGTTGTATTGCACCAATGTTAAACCTTATTGTGACAGATGTCTCATAGTTATGTAAGATATTAATCTTAGGGGGAAACTAGGTGAAGCATATACAGGAATTCTTTGTACTATCTTTGTAGCTTTTCTACAAAATAAGTTCCAAAGTTGAACTTTTTTATTTATTTTTTTTCAGTGCTGGGGATTGAACTCAGGGTCTTAGACATGTTAGGCAAGCAGTCTGCCTTTGAACTACATCCTCAGCCCATGAAAGTCTTTTGTTGTTGTTCTTGATTGTTGTTTTTAAGAAATATGCAGGGCTGGGGCTGTAACTCAGTGATAGAGCACTTATCTGACATGTGCCAAGTCCTGGGTTCCCAAAGAACAAATATGCAGTTGTAATTTTGAAAGATACTAGCAAGTTGCCTTCTACAGGGCATAAAGCAAACAGCAAAAGCTGGGAATGGAAGTACACGACTGTAATCCCAGTGAGTCAGGAGGCTGAGGCAAGAGGATTGCAAGTTCAAAGCCAGCCTTGGCAATTTAGCCAGATCATTTCAAAATAAAAAGGTCTACAGATGTGGCTAAGTGGTTCAATCAATGTTACAAAAAAAAAAAAAAAAAAAAAAGTAAATAGTCCTTTGAAATTGGGGGGAAAACAATGCTAACTGCTAATTTAAAAATCAGATTACTTTTTTAAAAAGCATTAAAATTCAATATTTAAAACATTAAATGTTAGCCAGGTGTGGCAGTGCATGCCTGTGATCCCTGTGACTAGGGGGACTGAAGATGGATGATAGCAAGTTTGAGGCTAGCCTCAGCAATTTATTGAAACCCTGTTTCAAAATAAAAAAGTAAAAACAGTTGGGGATGTAGCTCAGTAGTAAGAGTGCCCTTGAGTTAAACCCAGTACTGTATAAATAAATATTTAGATAGTGATATCCATGCCAAACTTGTTATTTGCTTTGTTTTTGTTTTTGTTGTTGGAATGTGTGTGTGTGTGTGTGTGTGTGTACCAGAGATTGAACCAGGGGCACTTTACCACTGAGCCACATCCCCAACCCTTTTTTATATTTAATTAGAGACACAGTCTTGCTGAGTTGCTTAGGGCTTCGCTAAGTTTTTGAGGCTGGCTTTGAACTCAGGATCCTTCTTCCTTAGCCTCCCAAACTGTTGGGATTACAGGTGTATGTCACCATGCGGGGCTTTTAATTTGAAATACATCAAAATATGAGAGGAACTGACAGAAGGAAGGATAACTAGACATAATAAAGCAAATATAATAAAATGTTAATTGTAAAACCCAATGGGTGGGCACATGAGGAACTCACTGTATAATTTTATATCTTTGAAATTTTTCATAATATTGAGGGGGAAAATCACAGGTAGAAACTTGGTACTCTTAGATTTTTGTGTGTTTGCAGAAACAGCATTGTCAATATTGCTGGCTGGAAAGGAAGGAATTACATAATTTCTTTATTTTCATCTATAGAGCAATTGTTTGGCTTAAATGAGATATCTTATATTGTGAAATCCAAATGAAATAATGAATGTGAAAGCAACCTAGAAAATGTAAAGCACTCTTTTTTTTAACAGTACCTGGTCAATCAGTGTTCATTAAATAAATGTTTTTCTGTTTCATAGTTTTGCTGTCTTGTAAAATCATAATAGTTGACATTTATATGTGACTTCAAATTTTCTAGTCTTATCTAAATTTAATACCAACAAATATTTCATGAAGGATCTGGTTGTTCTCCTTGGCATTAATTACGAAAGTTATACTCCAGCTCTTTTTCCATCTTCAGTTTTACCATCTCCTCTAAAGACAGGCTCTTTTTGTTTCCTTTAGCACCTCTGTGGACTTGAAAATACAACATTGATAAGTGAGATTAGAGACTTCCACCATCAAACACCTTTTCACTGTGTGAATCTTTTGCAGAAGACAAACGCCAATTGCAGCTGTGTTTGCAGAGAATCCACAGTTAAATTATGCACTGGATGGGTGTGGTGACAAGCTTGCCTCTTTACAATGATGATGATCTAGGTTTTAGAGGTCTTAGTCCATGGATAGTTGACTCCATTCCTTGGGGCCAGAGATGAGGCAGAACATCATGGTAGAAGATTATGGTGGAGGAAAGCAGCTCAGGACATGGCAACAGGAAGCCTAGCCATAAAGCACTCTTAGGAATGTAATATATTACTTATAGGAAAGATGAGCATTTGGCCAATTCTATATCATGGCTCTAGGTGTTCTTGTCAACTGGAGGTGGAGTAAAGTTAACATTGTTTCACTTTCTTGAAGTTAGAAGTATAAAACATTTAACCATTTCCATAACAATTTGTCAACTATTTCTCAAATAATTGTGAAAGACTTAGCTTCTGTGATTTTTATTTCTTTTGTTATCTTTTGTGTGTGTGTGTGTGTGTGTGTGTGTGTGTGCTGAAGATTGAACCCAGGCTCTCACACATGCTAAGTTTGTGCTCTACTACTGAACTGTACTCCCAGCCTGTATTCTGTCTGAACCATCTCATCTTTGTATGTTATTAATATTTTTTTTCTTGTTTTACTTGTAGACCACCAAAATCTCCACTTAGGGAAGTGGGAATCTTTGACTGTGGAACATTGGGCAGGAGCTTTGCGATTGGCTGGTCAAGAAGGAGGAGGCAGAATGTCTGCATTGTTACACCATAGAATTCAAAATTAAGAAGACTTTGTATTAAGCGGTATCATTTACTCTACAAATGATCATGCCTTTACCTGTCCTCTCTGATCATCACAAACTAACGAAACACACTTTAAGTCTTATAAATTCAGGTTACACTGTTTTTCAGATGCCCTGGAAGCTAGTACAGGTAGGACTGGACTGGGTTTTATGGGGAATGGAGAAAGGGAAAGAATCTGTCTTTCCTGTTCTCTAGTCCTTGCTTAAGTTAAACATCTATGCATTAAAGATTTGATTAAATAACTAGATGTGGTTGTGCTCACCTGTAATCACGGTGATTTGGGAGGCTGAGGCAGGAGGATCCTAAGTTCAAGGCCAGACTGGGCAGTTTAGCAAGACCCTGCCTCACAATTTACCAAAAAAAAAAATTTTAAAGGGTTGGGGTTGTATCTCAGTGGTAGAATGCCCCTAGTACCAAAAAACAAAACAAAGACCCAGATAAAACAAATTTGGTGAAATAACTTCAAATGCTGTGCAGAACAGATCGTGGAAAAATGCTTTGGTTGCTATCCAGTAGAATTTTTTAAATGTATAGAGAAGTAGGAAGAAAAGTTTTATCCAATTTATTTTAAGTATATTTTTTAGTTGTAGCTGAACACAATACCTTTATTTTTTTGTGATGCTGAGGATCGAATCCAGTGTCTCACATGTGCTAGACAAGTGTTCTACCACTGAGCCACAACCCCAGCCCTAGTTTTATCCACTTTTTATTTCATTTGATGATTTAGATTTATGTTGTTTTGTGATATGATTTCAAAATATTGGATAGTTTACACACACTGTGCTAAATATTACAAGTGACTTCAGCTGTGTGTGTGTGTGTGTGTGACTGTGTACTCATCCTAATGGGCTTGTCTTCCTAGGGCCTGTGAAAAATGGAACCAAACTCTCTGAGGACTAAAGTCCCAGCTTTTTTGTCTGACTTGGGGAAGGCCACATTGAGGGGAATCAGAAAGTGTCCCCGCTGTGGCACATACAATGGAACCCGGGGCCTGAGCTGTAAGAACAAGACATGTGGAACCATATTTCGCTATGGTGCACGGAAGCAGCCTAGTGTTGAAGCTGTCAAAATCATCACAGGCTCTGATCTGCAGGTCTACTCTGTACGGCAAAGAGACCGGGGTCCTGATTACCGATGCTTTGTGGAGCTTGGTGTTTCAGAGACGACAATCCAGACAGTAGATGGAACTATCATCACTCAGCTGAGCTCTGGACGGTGTTACGTCCCATCCTGCCTGAAAGCTGCTACCCAAGGCGTTGTGGAAAACCAATGCCAACACATCAAACTGGCAGTGAATTGCCAGGCAGAAGCTACCCCTCTGACCCTGAAGAGTTCAGTCTTGAATGCCATGCAGGCCTCCCCAGAAACCAAACAGACCATTTGGCAGTTGGCCACAGAACCCACGGGTCCCCTGGTACAGAGGATTACTAAAAACATCTTGGTGGTGAAATGCAAGGCAAGCCAGAAGCATAGTTTGGGATATCTGCATACATCTTTTGTGCAGAAAATCAGTGCCAAAAGCTTGCCTGAGCGCCGCTTCTTCTGCTCCTGTCAGACTCTGAAATCGCACAAGTCAAGTTCTTCTAAGGAAGAGGCAGCCCAGAGATGCATTCATTTCTTTGCTTGCATCTGTGCCTTTGCCAGTGATGAGACATTGGCTCAGGAATTCTCAGACTTCCTAAATTTTGATTCCAGCGGTAGGTGGTATGATTGACGCGTAGTTCTCTGTTTTTCTAAAATAGCAATGAAAGAGTTTCACTGATAGATTTGGAGATTGTCCTGGCAACCTTCAGAAACAGTTGCTGGATAATTCAAATGAAAAGCATTCCTTCTTTTAATCCCAGTCAGCATAAAGGTTGATTGCTTGGTTGATTTGTTGGATGGATAAATTTGATGAAGAGAGTTGGGCATTTTTATTGAGGCAATAAATCTAGCAAACTTAGCTTTACTTTGTTTTACTTCACAGTTGTTTTATGTTAACAACAACAGCAAAAAAGAACAAATCCCTTTCACTCTTGTTTCCTACCTGAAGATGAGGGAAAACTAGCACCTTAATCAAAAGGCCTTTAGAAGCTTCTTCATCAAGTCTCTTGTTTTCATTTACATATATATATATATATATATATATTTTTTTTTTTTTTTTTTTTTTTTTTTTTTTGGCAGTACTGATACTGGGGATCAATCCCAAGGGCCCTGTACCATGGAACTACATTACCAGCCCTTTTTTTAATTTTTATTTTTAGATAGGATCTAAGTTGCTGAGAATGACCTCCAACTTAAAATCCTGCCTCAGCCTCCCAAGTTGCTAAAATTACAGGCATGTGCCACTATGCCCAGCGGTACACTTTTAATTTCTTCATGATTTTCTTCATGATCATTAGCAGGTAGCAGCTCCCAACTTTTAGTTTTATATTACTCTGTAGAGTCTTCTATCAAGTTAATGATCTATGAATAAATGCGTATGTGTTGGGGAATTTTTTCAAGGAACTTATTTTTATCATTATTTTTATGTGGTACTGTGGATTGAACCAAGGGTGCTTTACGACCAAGTTATAACCTCAGCCCTTTTTATTTATTTAATTTATTTTTAGTTGTAGATGGACATAATGCCTTTATTTTGTTTATTTATTATATGTGGTCCTGAGGATTGAACCCAGGGCCTCACATGTCCTAGGCAAGCACTCTACCACTGAGCTACAACCCCAGCCCCCTTTTTATTTTTTTAAGGCAGGGTACCACTAAGTTGCTGAGGCTGGTTTCCAACTTGTGATCCTCCTGCCTCAGCATCCCAAGGCACTGGAATTAAAGGTATGCACCATCAGGCCGGGCTCAAGGAACTTATTTTAAAGCGGCAATCATTCCATCTTTTGTGTTGGGGATTTAGATTTTTATAAATTAGTTTTTCTCTAAATGGGGGCCCATACTTACTCTTGGATAGTATTAGTAATTCAGAAATCTTTTTTATTTTTTAGGTCTAAAAGAGATTATTGTGCCCCAAATAGGTTGCCATTCAGAATCATCTGTATCAGCTTGTGAGTCTACTGTCTCCAAGCCAAAGAAGAGGAAAAAGGATGAAGTATCTGGTGAGGAACTATTTTGTTTCTTTTGGTGGTATAGTCTCTGGGTATTGTTTTATAGGTAGTTGTGTGTAGGTGTGAGTATGGGCATGTATATGTAGTGCTGGGGATTGAGACCATGTCCCTGAACATGCTAAGGAAGTGCTCTACCACTAAGCTACATCCTCAGCCCGTCGTTTTACTGTTTTGTATCTTTCCTTGAATCTTAGAAATTATGAGAAGTCATTTTTGTTCTTATGGAGTCACGTGTGTGTGTGTGTGTGTGTGTGTGTTTGGTGCTAGGGATTGAACCCAAGGCCTTACATATGCTAGACAAACATTTTACCACTGAGCTACAGCCCCAGACCTTTTTATGATTTTTTTATTACCCGTTGATAATTCCTTTTTTTAAAAATGAACACAGTACCTTTATTCTGTTTGTTTATTTAATTTTTTAAAAAAAAATTAGTTGTCAATGGACCTTTATTTTATTTATTTATATGTGGTACTGAGAATCAAACCCAGTGCCTCACATGTGGTAGGCAAGCGCTGTATCACTGAGCTATAACCCCAGCCCTATTTATTTAATTTTTATATGATGCTGAGGATCGAACCCAGTGCCTTACACATGCTAGGCAACCACTTTACTACTGAGCTAAACGCCAGCCCTCCATTGATAATTCTTTATCAAGTCAAGCTGAAAGTTGCTTCTACTGACCAAAAGTAAGATCCAACCAAATTTAAAGTCAGACTAATCTTTTTTTTTTTTTAATATTTATTTTTTAGTTTTAGGTGGACACAATATCTTTGTTTTATTTTTATGTGGCGCTGAGGATCGAACCCAGTGCCTAATGCCTGCTAGGCGAGCACTCTACTACTGAGCCACAATCCCAGCCCTAAAGTCAGACTAATCTTATTATACTTTAATATGCCTTAGGACAACGTTTTGAAGTTTTCCTTCACAGAGGACTTTAAAAACTGATGGGCTGAAGGTATAGTTCAGTTGAAGAGCATGTGTTTAGCATACACAAGGCCCTGGATTCAATCTCCAGAATCAAAAACTTGTAACAATATAACAGTTATATTTCTCACTCTAATTTAGGAATACAGTTTGCTCGTATTTTCAGCAAGTGGAGATACATAACACACAAATACACATACACACATATACACATACACAATGTTCCTTGACTTATGAAGGTTACATTCTGATAAACTCATCATAAATTAAAAATATCTTAAAGGAAAATGTATCTAATATACTAATCTATCAAACATCATAGCTTAGTGACATAGTACACTGTGGAGTATCCATTGTTTCCCCTAGGGATCTTGTGACTAACTGGGATCTGTACCTTACTGCCACTCACAGAGAATTATACCACATATTGCTAACCCAGGAAAAGATGAAAATTCAAATTAGGGTTTTTACTGAACATGGATGTTTTTCATATCATAGTAAAGTCAAAAATTCCTAAGTGAAACCATCATAAATCAGGAACCATCTATGCACATATATACACATATTAATTCAAATATTTAATGTCAGTTAAGGACTCATATAAATCTGTAAAAATGTTGAAATACCCTAGTAAATAAATTTCAAGAAATCTAAACAAGGGCTTGGGATATAGCTCAGTTGGTAGAGTGCTTGCCTTGCATGCACAAGGCCCTGGGTTCAATCCCCAGCACCACACACACAAAAAAAGAAATCTAAACGGAAAGAAAATATCCACTGCATGCATGTGTAACAAATTGCAAACTCACTAGTAAATAGACTCATGCAAGCCTTTTAGAAATTCAAAAGTGAAACTAAATAACTTTTGTAACCAAATTAGCAAAGATTTTTTAAAATGATGAGACTGCGGGCAAAGGTGAAATCTGGGGTCTTAGATGGGCATGGTGGCACACACCTGTAATCCCAGCAGCTGGGGAGACTGAGGCAGGAGGAGTGGAGTTCAAAGCCAGCCTCAGCAAAAAGCAAGGTGCTAAGCAACTCAGTGAGACCTTGTTTCAAAATACAAAAAAGGGCTGGGGCTGGGGCTCAGTGGTCATATGCCCTGAAGTTCAATCCCCAATACCCTCACCTCCAAAAACAAAATTCTGGGGTCTTGGGCATGGCTAATGTGGTATAAGTTGATAAAATCATTTTTAAAAATAGCTTGCAGTATTTGTTAAGAATCTTAAAATGGTTAGGTGTCATGGTACATGCCCGTAATCCCAATGAACTCAGCAGCCTGAGGCAGAACGATCCTAAATTCAAGGCGAGCCTCAGCAGTTTAGTGAGAGTCTGTCTAAAAATGAAAAATAAAAAGGCAGAGCATGGTGTGCACGGCTGTAATCCCAGAGGATCAGGAGGCTGAGGTAGGAGGATCTCGAGTTCAAAGCCAACTTCATCAAAAGCAAGGGGCTAAGCAACTCAGTGAGGACCCTGTCTCTAAATGAAATACAAAATAGGGCTGGGGATGTGAGTCAGTGGTCAAGTGCTTCTGAGTTCTATCCCTGGTGCTCACCCCCACAAAAAAATTAAATTAAAATTAAAAAGGGCTAGAGATGTAGTTCAGTGGTTACCAGAAACACATGGGTTCAATACTCAATACTGCAAAACAAAACAAAAACCAGAATTGAGGAAGTGTTTAGGTCATTCATATGCTCAGATAAAGTACAGAGTGCTCAAACTTGAATTTAAGATAAATAACAATTGTTAGTATAAATACCTCCCATGTAACATTTGGAACATATTTAAAAAAATATTTATTGCGTATTCAGATATTCAAAAGAAAATTTTTTGCTATTCTGGCAATCCTGATGCAATTGTAGTTACTTAAAAATCACAAAACTAGCAAAACAAACTAGTGACAGAAGAAAATAGAATATAGGTCCCTGGAAAGTTAGTTATGATTATCTGAGAGGTGAAAACAGTGGGTGACTTCTTTTTTTTTTTCCTTTTACTTCTATCCCCTACCCTCCAATTTCCTATAAAGAGCATAAAAAGTTTAAATTGTATGTGTAAATGGTTAAGGCTAGGAGCTGGGGATGTAGCCCAGTGGTAAGGCACTTACCTAGCATGAGGCCCTGGGTTCGATCCCCAGCACCAGAAGAAAAAAAAAAACTGTGAAGCTAACTAATATTCTACTGTGTCATGCCACATTTTTTTAATCCATTCGTCTAGGTTGGTTCCACAATTTAGCTATTGTGAATTGTGCTGCTATAAACACTGATGTGGCTGTGTATGTATGCTGTTTTTAAGTCCTTTGGGTATAGACTGAGGAGAGGGATAGCTGGGTCAAATGGTAGTTCATTCTCAATTTTCCAAGGAATCTCCATACTGCTTTCCATATGACTGCACCAATTTGCAGTCCCACCAGCAATGTGTGAATGTACCTTTTTCTCCACATCCTCACCAACACTTATTGTTGTTTGTATTCATAATACCTGATATTCTGACTGAAGTGAGGTGAAATGTTAGAGTAGTTTTGACTTGCATTTCTCTAATTGCTAGCGATGATGAACATTTCTTCATATATTTGTTGATTGATTATATATCATCTTCTGAGAAGTGTCTATTCAGGTCCTTGGACCATTTATTGATTGGGTTATTTCTTTTTTGGTGTTAAATTTTTGAGTTCTTTATATATCCTAGAGATTAGTGCTGTATCTAATGGCTTGTGGTAAATATTTGCTCCCATTCTGTAGGCTCTCTATTCACCTCATTGATTGTTTCTTTTGCTGAGAAAAAGCTTTTTAGTTTGAATCCATCTCATTTGATTCTTGATTTTAATTCTTGTGCCATAGGAGCCTTATTAAGGAAATTGGGGCCTAATCCCACATATGGAGATTAGGACCTACTTTTTCTTCTATTAGATGCAGGGTCTCTGGTTTTATTCCTAGGTCCTTGATCCATTTTGAGTTGAGTTTTGTGCATGGTGAGAGATAGGAGTTTAATTTCATTTTGTTGCATATGGATTTCCAGTTTTCCCAGCACCATTTGTTAAAGAGGCTATCTTTTCTCCAATGCATGTTTTTGGCACCTTTGTCTGATATAATATAATTGTAATTTTGTGGGTTAGTCTCTGTGTCCTCTATTCTGACCATTGGTTTACCAGTCTGTTTTGGTGCCAATACCATGCTGTTTTTGTTACTATTGCTCTGTAGTATAGTTTAAGGTCTGGTATAGTGATGTCACCTGCTTCACTCTTCCTGCTAAGGATTGAGAATAAAATCATGGCATTTGCAGGTAAATGGATGGCGTTGGAGGAGATAATGCTAAGTGAAGTTAGCCAATCCCAACAAACCAAATGCCAAATGTTTTCTCTGTTATAAGGAGGCTGATTCATGGTGGGGTGGGGAGGGGAAGCATGGAAGGAATAGACAAACTCTAGATAGCACAGAGGGGTGGAAAGGGAAGGGAGGGCATGGGGTTAAAAATGATGGTGGAATATGATGGTCATCATTATCCAAAGTACATGTATGAAGACACGAATTGGTGTGAATATACTTTGTATACAACCAGAGATATGAAAAATTGTGTTCTATATGTGTAATATAAATTGTAGTGCATTCCGCTGTCATATATAAATTAAAAAAACAAACAAACCTGTGAAGGTAGCCTAGAAATTAGCAAAGACAGATTGATTATATGTTTTAGAATCCTTAGAAATTAATATCTAGTCAATATATATTCTGCAGAAACGTTTAAATACTGTAAATGATTTGTGATTCAGGTGCACAGATGAACAATTCACTAATGCCTCCAGATGCAGTGAGCAGTAATCTAAGGAAGAGTGGCCTGAAAAAACCCGTGGTTGCTTCTTCATTAAAAAGGCAGGGTAAGTTTCCCTTCCCTAGAATAGGCTGCAGTGGTGTTAAGTCACCCTAAAGTCAGAAGCAGTATAATCAAGACATGCTGCATGTTGTCTCTTCCAAAAAGTGCTGATATTATAAATACTTTTATATGAATTTATCTGAGCTCGGGTCTTTCCTTTTCCAACAATTTCAAATCATGCTCAAAAATAAATTATAACTAAAATCATAGAGACCAAAAATAGATTAATAGATGCTGCCAGGTGTGGTAAATAGAAAGGAATTTTGGGACAGAATTGTTTTATGTATTGTCTGAAGCGGCAGTCACACAAATCTACACATGATAATATTGCATGGAACTATACACAAGTCCATGTAAAACAAGTGAAATATGAATAAGCTCACTGGATTGCCTCCATGTTGTTGTCCTGATTGTGATATTGTACTATAATTTTACGAAATATTATTGGGGAAATCTGGGTGTAGGGTATATAAACTTTAAGTTTCTTATAATTGCATATATAATTATCTCAAAAATGTTTTTGGTTTTGTTTTGTTCGGGGGGTACCAGGGATTTAATCAGTGGCACTCAACCACTGAACCACATCCCCAGCCCTATTTTGTATTTTATTAAGAGACAGGGTCTCGCTGAGGTGTATAGCATCTCGCTTTTGCTGAGGCTGGCTTTGAACTCGCTATCCTCCTGCCTCAGCCTCCCAAGCCACACAGAGGCACTCAACCACTGAGCCACATCCCCAGCCCTATTTTGTATTTTATTTAGAGACAGGGTCTCAGTGAGTTGCTAAGCGCCTCGAGATTGCTGAGTCCGGCTTTGAGTTCACGATCCTCTTGTCTCAACCTTCCGAGCCGCTGGGATTACAGGTGTGTGCCACTGCACCTGACTCAAAAATGTTATTAAACAACATTTGAAAAGCCTTAAAGCTGGGCATGGAGCCAGGCACAGTGGTGCACGCCTGTAATCTCAGCCTCTCAGCAGGCTAAGACAGGAGGATCACAAGTTCAAGGCCAGACTTGGCATTTTAGCAAATCCCTAAGCAACTAAGTGAGACCCTGTTTCAAAATAAAAGAACAAAAAGGGATGGGGATATAACTCAGTAGTAGTGTGCCCCTGGATTTAATCCCCAGTACCAAAAAAAAAAAAAAAAAAAGGTGGGCATGGTAGTGCATGAAAATATTGCATGGAACTCTATGCACACACACCCAGTTACTTGCCAGCTGCTTTGGAAGCTAAGGCAAGAGGGTCATAAATTTGAGGCCAGCCTCTGCAACTTAGTAACATACTATCTCAAAAATGAAAATGGGGGCTGGGGTTGTCCTTAGTGTAGAACACTTGCCTAACATATTTGAAGCCCTGGGTTCAATTCTCAGCACCACATACAAATAAATAAAATAGGGGCTGGGGATGTGGCTCAAGCGGTAGCGCGCTCACCTGGCATGCGTGCAGCCCGGGTTCGATCCTCAGCACCACATACAAACAAAGATGTTGTGTCCCTCGAAAACTAAAAAATAAATATTAAAATTCTCTCTCTCTCTTTAAAAAAAAAAAGTATTTAAAAAAAAATAAATAAAATAAAGATCCACTGACAATTAAAAAATATTAAAAAAAAACGAAAAAGGCTGGGGATCTAACTCAGTGTGGAACGCCACTGGGTTCATTCCCTGTTACCTCCCCCACATACACACACACAAAGGCCTTAGAGATTTCTAAAAACAAATAAACAAAAAACCAAATTATGTCTTTTGTTTTCACAGTGCTGAGGAATGAACCTGGGGCTTTACACATGCTACGATTGAACTACACTTCTAGTCCCTAAATTATATTTTTAAATTAAACATTACTGACATGGGTCTGTGGGTGTAGCTCAGTGGTAGGACACTTACTTAGCATTTGTGAGGCCCTGGGTTCAAATGCCAGCACTATAAAAAAAAATTACTAACATGTTTTGGTAGCAGGTATTTTTTAAAATGTGTATGTGTTCCTTTTATTGCTTCTTACCTATAATGTAGTTGGTATGAGATTCAAAGTAGAAGGAAAAAATAATATATTTTATAATTATGCAGTGAAAAGTATTTGTTGAGAAAGATAAAATATAGACTTTTTCCAAAGTCAGTGAAGCTTGAAAACATATCTAAGAGCAGTGGCATGACTGTTGCTCTGAATTAATGAGACAGAATGACTTAATTTTTTTTTTTTTTCCAGAGATTGAACCCAGGGCGTTTAACCATTGAGCCACATCCTCAGCCCCCCTATTGTTTTTCATTTTGAGACAGGGTCTCAAGTTGCTTAGAGTCTCACTAAATTTCTAAGGGTGGCTTTAAACTTGAGATCCTTTGATCTCAGCTGCTGGGATTACAGGCATGTGGCACCACAGCCAGTAGAATGACTTAATTTTGAACATAATTTATGAATTTAAATGTATCTCTTCTCTACTCAGAATTACCTAAGCTTGAAAATTTTGTGTTTTCTTTTTTTTTTTTTATTGGTTGTTCAAAACATTACAAAACTCTTGACATATCATATTTCATACATTAGATTCAAGTGGGTTATGAACTCCCATTTTTACCCCAAATACAGATTGCAGAATCACATCGGTTACACATCCACATTTTTACATAATGCCATATTAGTAACTGTTGTATTCTGCTACCTTTCCTATCCTCTACTATCCTCCCTCCCCTCCCCTCCCATCTTCTCTCTCTACCCCATCTACTGTAATTCATTTCTCTCCTTGTTTTTTTTCCCATTCCCCTAACAGCCTCTTATATGTAATTTTGTATAACAATGAGGGTCTCTTTCCATTTCCATGCAATTTCCCTTTTCTCTCCCTTTCCCTCCCACCTCATGTTTCTGTTAAATGTTAATCTTTTCCTCCTGCTCTTCCTCCCTGCTCTGTTCTTAGTTGCTCTCATTATATCAAAGAAGACATTTGGCATTTGTTTTTTAGGGATTGGCTAGCTTCACTTAGCATAATCTGCTCTAATGCCATCCATTTCCCTGCAAATTCCATGATTTTGTCATTTTTTTAGTGCTGCGTAATACTCCATGGTGTATAAATCCACATTTTTTTTATCCATTCATCTATTGAAGGGCATCTGGGTTGGTTCCACAGTCTAGCTATTGTGAATTGTACTGCTATGAACATCCATGTGGCAAGCTTGAAAATTTTGGAATCAACTGTTCATATAAATTATATAGAAATAATTTGGTTCAATTTTGGCAGTATTTATTGAATACTTGTTGTGATGTGGCTGGCCATATACTATGACTGACAGATTAAAATCAGGACATCAGCCTTACTCTTATACCCTGAATTTAAAATAAGACCAATACACGCTATATGGTATTATAATATTGAATATCTATAACTGTTTTATTGAGAACTTGCACCTTCTATTTATGGTTTTGGATAGTCAGGAAGTAAACATAGACAATATCAAATAGAAGATTTTGAACAATTTTTCATCACTTCTTTCAGTGCAAAGAAAAAAGATGTTGAGTGTTGTGGCGCATTCCTATAATCCCAGCAACTCAGGAGGGAGGCAGAAGGATTACAAGTTCAAGGCCAGCCCCAGGAACTCAATGAGGCTTTAATAAAAAATAGAAAGGGCTGTAGTTGTGGCTCAGTGGTTAAGTACCTCAGGATTCAGTCCCTTGTACTAAAAAAGAAAAGGACAATGGCCTCTATTCAAATTATCATTGTATGTATTTACATATAATTTTAGTTTAAATGAATAGTAGTTATGGCAATGTTTGTTTATTTATTTATTTTGGTACTGGAAATTGAACCCAGGGTGCTTTACCATTGAGCTACTTCCCCAGTTCTTTTTTGCGGGGGGTGGGGGGCGTGGGGGGGTGTGGGGGGGTGGTACCAGGGATTGAACTCAGGCACTCAACCATGGAGCCACATCCCCAGCCCTATTTTGTATTTTATTTTATTTTTTTAAATGAGAGTTTTTTCTCTTTTTTAACATTTATTTTTTAGTTGTGGGTAGACACAATACCTTTATTTTATTAAATAAAATAAAGGTATTGTGTCTACCCACAACTAATAATACCTTTATTTTATTTTTACGTGGTGCTAAGTATCGAACCCAGTGCCTCACACATGCTAGGCAAGTGATCTACATCTGAGCCACAACCCAAGCCCTCTGTTTTGTATTTTATTTAGAGACAGGGTCTCACCGAGTTGCTTCGCACCTTTCTGTTGCTGAGGCTGGCTTTGAAACCTTGATCCTCCTGCCCCAGCCTCCTGAGTCTCTGGGATTATCGGCATACACCACTGCGCCTGGCCCCAGTTCTTTTTATTTTTTGAGACAGGCTCTACTAAGTTTCTTAGGGTCTTACTAAATTGCTGAGGTTGGCCTCAAACTTGCAATTCTCCTGCCTCAGTTTCCCAAGTACTGGGATTACAGGCATGTACCACCATGTCTGGCACATGTGAAGATATTTTAGAAGAAATAGAGTAGAATGGTAGATCTGTGAACGATTTGTGAATTTGGAGGTCATCCAGATTCATTCCCTCATATTAGAGAAGAGGAAGTTGAGACATGGATCCTGGGTACATGATGGAATGGGGATCCTATGTCCCACAGTCTCTAGACTCTGAACTCTGTACCCATCAAACTCACCACTTGTTACGTTATTTCCCAGTAATATTATTTTTTAGTTTTCTATGGACACAACATCTTTATTTTATTTATATGTGGTGCTGAGAATCGAACCCAGCGCCCCACGCATGCTAGGCGAGCTCGTTACTGCTTGAGCCACATCCCCAGCCCCTTCCCAGTTGTTTACTCTAGGGCTGTAAGATTTGACCCTTTCAGGGGCTGGGGATGTGGCTCAAGCAGTAGCTCACCCATCTGGCATGCATGCGTCCCGGGTTCAATCCTCAGCACCACATACAAAAAACAAAGATGTTGTGTCCGCCAATAACTAAAAAATAAACATTAAAAAAATTCTCTTAAAAAAAAAACAGATTTGACCCTTCCATTTTATAATGAATTAGCATTCCGTTTGCATTTTAGAATACAAAGTTTTAGAGTTAAGTGTAAAGGTATCATAGCAACTCCTAGTTGAGTTACTAAGGCATCACTCAGTTGATTCTGTACTTAACCTTGATAGGAAACAAATAGCTTTATAATTGAGAGGGCTTAAGCAAATAGGTTAGTACTCAGCAGGAATAGAACTGATTATAGATCTCTGAAGCAGCCATTATATGAGACCATGTTATTAAAATCTACTAACTGCTGTGCATGGTGGCACATGCTTGTAATCCCAACAGCTCAGGATGCTGAGGCTGGAGGATTTTGAGTTCAAAGCCAGCCTCAGCAAAAGCAAAACGCTTAGCAACTCAGACCCTTTCTCTAAACGAAATAGGGCTGGGGATGTGGCTCAGTGGTTGAGTGCCCCTGAGTTCAATCCCTGGTACCCCACCAAAAAAAACCTACTTTCTATGGTTAATAACCTTAAACCTACTAGTCTTTAAGAACTTTCATTTATTTTTCTCAATGATTTCTTTAAAAACAATAGGTCTATTGAATTATCACACTGTCCCCCATACATATGTATAGTTATTATGTTAATTAAGAAGCAAAACCTAGGGCTGGGGCTATAGCTCAGTGACAGAGCTCCCATCTAGCACATGTGAGGCACTGGGTTCGATCCTTAGTACCACATAAAAATAAACAAATAAAATAAAGGCATGCTGTTCATTTACAACTACCAGAAAAATTTTTTTAAACAAAAGAAAAAACAATGTCCCAGAATCTGTTTCACTTACTCCCAACTACTTTCTTTGAATTTCAGCTTCATGTACTTTTTTCTGTACAAACTCGATATAACTTTTTCAAACTTTAGTTATTTATTCTGAAAGAAATAACATTGAGAAGAAGGTTTTTTTTTCTTCTTCTTCTTCTTCTTTTTCTAGCATGTGGCCAGCTGTTAGATGAGGCACAAGTGACCCTATCCTTCCAAGACTGGCTGGCCAGTGTGACAGAACGTATTCATCAAACCATGCACTATCAGTTTGATGGTAAGTATTGGTCATCCAATTGGGCTGTTGCATTAAGTAGAAGAAATTAATGTAATTTTGCTATAGTTCTACTCTGTTTTGATAAGAAAAATAAGTGCACTTTAATCCAGAGAGCGTTGGGCCACATGAAAGTAGAAAGTTGATAGAAAGGAATAATCATAACTAAATCATTTATTTAATCCTAATTAAAGTTTAGCACCTACAAAATGAGTTTAGACATAGAAGAGAAAACACAGCAAATAACAAGTAAAGGTAGATTCCCTTGCTCTTGTCTATGTGTTTTATGTGTTTGGTAAAAGAAATAGCAAAGCTTTAAAATAGATTATTCTAACCCTCAAACTTAAAATCAAAGTGTGGGGAAGGGGGGCTTAGAGAAAACCTAAACATGTGAGACTGAAATAGTTATATCAAATTACATAAACATGGTACCAGAAGTGGTGGTGCACACATGTAATCCCCAGCTACTTGGGAGGATGAGGCAGGAGAATTACAAGTTTGAGGCCAACCTAGGTAATTTAGTGAGACCCCCGTCTCAGTTTAGAAAATAAAAAGGTCGGGAGATATAGATCAGTAGTTCAAACTCCAGTACTGGTGCGGGGGTGGATTATATAGACATGCTAACGAATATTGGAGAGTGCAGGCTGGATTTGGGTGTGATTTGTTGTAGCCTAATGGAACTCATTGATGTCAGAGGCAGGTACTCAGCTGTCCTTGCCCATCACCTTGAACACATCCTCAGTGGATGGTTTCCAGGCTTTGTTCAGTGCTTTTTGAGCTCATAACATAATACTTTTTATTGCTTTTAGTTCTGTGTTCTAGCTACATGGTAGGTGTGGTTTCATTTCCAAAAACCAGTCCCTGCCACTGCATACACATAGACCCCTTGACTTGCTTAACAAGTCTTCTTTTTTCCAAGCAATACATCTCAATTCATCAAACACTCCTCATAACATCTTCACAGACCTCATATCATCTTGATGTTATTTGTTGAATATATTCTAGCTAATGAACAGCATTTTAAAAAATAAAGATCCTCGGGACTGGAGTTGTAGCTCAGTGGTAGATCACTTGCCTTGCATGCATGAGACACTGGGTTCAAATCTCAGCACCACATAAAAATAAATAAATAAAAAATATTGTGTCCGGGCTGGGGATGTGGCTCAAGTGGTAGTGTGCTTGCCTGGCATGTGCGCGGCGCTGGGTTTGATCCTCAGCACCACATACAAATAAAAATAAAGATGTTGTGTCCACTGAAAAACTTTAAAAAAAAAATATTGTGTCCATCTATAACTAAAAAAAAATATTTATAAATAAATAAAGTTCCTTGAAACAGAGCAAGATGGTACATATATGTAATCCCAGCAACTTCAGAGACTAAGTCAAGAGGATCACACATTTGAGGCCATGTCTCAAAAAGAAAAGGAGCTGGGGATGTAACTCAGTGGTAGCACACCACAGGTTCCAACCCCAGTACCAATAAATGAACAAAATGAGAATTCTGGGGAGCAAGAAAAATAAATTCCAAGTTTTCCTTAAACATTTCTCCCAAGGGCTAGTGCAAGCAGAGAGAAAACATCCAAAACCATGTGGATAAACACAGAAATTTGACCTTCATAAATTTTTTTTTTAAATAAAAAGAAATTTGACCTTCCTGGATGTACCTCTTGACTTTTTGTTGGCCCAGGTTTCTTTGAGAGATCTCAGTACTTTTCAAATATTTTACCTGTCTTCAGAGCATTCTTAGAACAACTGATGCTTACTGGATAAGCAGTGTCCTAGTTTTGCAGTCTCTCAGCAATCATTTTCCTGACCATCCAGGTAAGAGCATACTTTGCTTAGATATGAATGCAAATAGCAAAGTGACCAGGGATAGTGAGCAGGAATGAATCAAGTAGATGCAGATGATTAGGTTTTCCTCAGCTTGGCCTCAATGTTCTCAGCTCATTTCACATATCCTTTAAGGGAAAAAAATGAGCATGGTGATATTTACAAAATTGGGGATTCAAAAGTTATCCTTAATGGAAAACAAGGGTCTGCCATGTGTTTTATGATTGAAGGGCACAAGAATAGGGATGATGACTTCTTGACTCATAAAGGTCCATCTGAGCCTTATTTTTGCTTCTGTGTAAAGAAACTCCAGGAGTGTGGTTGTTACTGCTCCTTCATTTCTCTTCCTTTACCTCTCTCTGCACATCAGAAAGCCCACTGAGTTTTTTAAATGACTTCCTTCTTATTTCTGTAGGCAAACCAGAGCCACTGGTGTTCCACATTCCTCAGTCCTTTTTTGATGCGCTGCAACAGAGAATATCAATAGGAAGTGCAAAAAAACGTCTCCCCAACTCTACCACAGGTACAGAATTCTCCTTTAGGAATAGCAATGGATATTTGACCTTAGAGAATTATTGAGAAAAAATTTGTGTAGAACTTTCTAGACATGCTTGGAGCATGAAGCCTTCAATAATTTGCTCTTGGAATAGTGACCACACTCTTCAAAGGCCCTTTTCTTACTTATTCCAGTAAGAGGTTAGAAGAAAAATTAAGAAAACATAAGCTTGGTAAAAGAACAATTAAGAGCACAGCAGGGGGCTGGGGATGTGGCTCAAGCGGTAGCGCGCTCGCCTGGCATGCGTGCGGCCCGGGTTCGATCCTCAGCACCACATACAAACAAAGATGTTGTGTCCGCCGAGAACTAAAAAATAAATATTAAAAAAAAAAATTCTCTCTCTCTAAAAAAAAAAAAAAAAAAAAAGAGCACAGCAGGACCAGGTGTGGTGGCCACACCTATAATCCCAGATACTCCAGAGGCCGAGGCAGGAGGGTTGTAAGTTTGAGGCCAGTCTCTGCAATTTAGCAAACCTTGTCTAAAAAATAAAAAGGGCTGGAGTTGTATTTTAGCTATAGAGCTCCCCTGAGTTCAATTCCCTGTACTGTAAGATAGATAAACGATTGAATGATGATAGATAGGTAAGTAGGTAAGTTTGAAATTTCTAAGTAGGAACTAATTTCTGCAAAAGCATTGCAGGCCCTAGTAGTTATTTGGACCAGCTTCTTGGAAGTAGATTATATATAAATTAAAACCTTTTGGTTTTTAAAATCTTTTTTTTTTCAACATTTGATAAAGGGGAGTAATTTATAGGCTTTGAACTTTATATATTTGGTGCTGGGAACTAAATCCAAGACCTTACACATGCTAAGAATGGACTCTACCACTGAGATACATACCTAACTCTAACACTTTATTATATTGTTCCAGTGCTTATTAACATCTCTCTTCTAGGGATCTCAAGACACTTATTAAATAGTACAGGAAATAAGGAAAGGAAATGGATGAAAAAAAATATTATTGGGCTGGGGATGTGGCTCAAGCAGTAGCGCGCTCGCTGGCATGCGTGTGGCCCGGGTTCGATCCTCAGCACCACATACAAACAAAGATGTTGTGTCTGCCAATAACTAAAAAATAAATATTAAAAAAATTCTCTCTCTCTCTCTGTCTCTTTAAAAAAAGAAAAAATATATTATTTAGTGGCAAATGGCCAAGAGTAACTACACGAAGAAACCAGTGTTATTCAGTAAATTATTCTTTGAGTTTTAACTCATTTTTTGAACATTGCAAGCTGTGAGTCACTATGTTTGGGGACATATAAATCTTTGTGTTCATAGCTTAACAATCTGACTTTTGAAGCAGTGTAGAGTCTTTCTTCCAGTTTAAACTTGAGACCTAATACAGTAATTTCAACCCATCCATTGGCTATTTTTCTAGGCTCTTTGGTGGAACTACATATAATCTGGCATGTAGGCAGTGGATTGGCAGGATTGGCAGTCATGTTAGAAATCTTAAACTCCATGTAATTGTTTGTTTGTTTGTTTTTTGAGGTGCTGGGGATTAAACCCAGGGCTTCATGCATGTAAGACAAGTGTTTACGTAATTATTTTAAAGACTATAATTTAATTTAAGCTGTAACATCTGAAGTAGTAAGAGTCTATTTTAAAGTGGAGTCCTGTGCACATACCTTTACAAGTTTCTAAGGTATCAAAAATAAGTAGGATCTCAAAAGGAGCACTAGAGACTTCACATAGCAGAAATCTTTATCACTGGATTTGTCACATATCTGCCAAACCCTGCTATATATTTTAAAGTGTTGAGATTTGGGCTGGGATTGTGGCTCAGTGGTAGAATGCTTGCCTAGCATGTGTGAAGTACAGGGTTTGATCCTCAGCACCACATAAAACAATAAATAAATAAAATAAAGGTATTGTGTCCATCTACAATGAAAAATAAATTTTTTTAAAAGTGTTGAGATTCGATGAGTGCAGTGGTGCACATCTATAAATGCAGTAGCTTGAGAGGCTGGCACAGGAGAATCACAGGTTTAAAGGCAGCCTCAGCAACTTGGTGAGCCTCTAAGCAGCTGGGCTGGTACAATTTCTGATACCCAAAGAAAAACTAAAGTGTTGAGATTCTAGGTCACAGCAGTGAAAAAGCTGACTAAAACATAGGGTCTAACAGTCTTATAGGAAAGTTCTTTCTGTAATATTCCACAAAGCTATCTGCTTAATCCTCCCATGAACTTCCTAATCTTTTGGTGGACACCCTGGGAGTTGGGGCTCCCTGCAGTATGTGCCTAAAGTGGCAGAGGTTTACCAGGACAGAACTTAGATTGAGACATGCTTCAGTTAAATGTAAGAGTTAGTACTGTGTGCCCCTGGATGAAATTGTTAGGCTCTCTATGCCTTAGTTTCTTCACCTATAAAATAGAGATAATACTAGTACTTACTTCATAGTTTTATTTTGAAGATTAAATTTGGCACTTGTAAGCATTTGGCATACAGTTGCTATTATTATGATGCATGATTGTAGTTAGCCTTTGAGGATTGTGGTAAGCTTTTTCCCCCTCTATAATAGATAATAGAAAGAAGAACAGGCAAGAAAATATTCTGTGAGATGTGATTATCTCACTTTTTTTTTTTAATAGCAGTGGACAAAAACCATGTAAGGAAGTCATTGCCATACAGTATGATTCATGCAACAATAAAAATATGTTCAAGATTAAAAAAAAAGTGTTGAGATTATATAAGGAAAAAGTAGCATTGCATTGAACTCTAGAAATTGAGTAACAAATACAGTGAAAGGGAATGGTATTGTCTGGTAGTCTAATTTTGTCCCTTTTTTACATTGAAGCTTTTGTTCGAAAAGATGCCTTGCCACTGGGAACCTTTTCCAAGTACACCTGGCATATCACTAATATTCTACAAGTTAAGCAAATCTTAGATACCCCAGAGGTAAGAGTTTATTTCTACAGTAGTGGGAGGGCAGGGAGGGAAGCTAGTGTAGGGAGTAAGTTTGCAGCAGTTCCCTGAGATCTTTGCCAGTTCTGAGTTCCTTTTTTTCATGCCAGAGGTTATTCAGAAGTAGTTGTTACAGTTCTGACTCTGATTTTACTGGGTATTCCCATTTTAAAAAATTGTCATAAACAGATATGGTGGCACATGCCTGTAATCCCAGCTACTTGGGAGGCTGTGGCAGGAGGATCACAAGTTCAAAGCCAGCCTAGACAACTTCCTGAAACCCTGTCTCAAAATTAAAAAAAAAAAAAAAAAAATTCTAAGGGCTAGAGATGTAGCCGATGATGAAGTGCTTGCCTTGCATGCACAAAGCCATGGTTTCAATCCCACCAACAATAAAAAGATGTCTTAAAGTATAATTTTTCTCTGCCTTCAGATTCAGAAAGCAGGGTCTTATAAATTCAGTAATGATCCCATAGTAGCTATGATGACCCCTAGATTTGATTAGCAGGCAGCTAGAAAGGATATGAGTTACTTTAGATGATGTACTCTTTGTAAAGTCAAGTGGGTACAATTAAACCCTCCTTCCCAAAGTGTAATTTGGTTCTTGCAAGAGAAATGGCCCTTAATTATCATTGTCTTTCACCAGGGACACAATAGACATTTTAAAAATTTTCAAACAGATCTCGAAAATTTGAGAAGAAATATTGTAGAAAATTCAGCATAGTGTGATTTGATACATTAAGACTACCTCAGTGGCAAAGCATTTTTATGTTCAGAAAAAGAATAAGTTGTTTGGTAGCTATGGAACTTTCCTATGAACCCAGGAAAAGGCCTGTATTAGCACTAAAGACTTGGGAACTTTAAATGCAGGGTGTCCAGAGGCAGCTCCTAGCCTAGAATAGGTGGCATTCAGGAAAGCATCAAAGCAACCCAAGGCAAAGGCAGGTTAGGAGAAAGAGCCAGTGATCATTGACCAGCTTCTCCTGGTCATTATTTACCTACATTGTCTCTTTTACCCTCCCAGCCATGCATGGGTAGGCACTGAGTTTTGCAGATGAGAAAACAGGCCCTGAGAAGTTAGCTTGCTCAGGGCCACCCTGCTTTTTGGTTCAGACTCTATCTGGCTCAGTCCTAGGACAGTGTGAAGCACACAGGATGTGAGGTGAGCCATAAGTGCTATCAAAACACTGTTCAGAAGAAAGCTGCCAGGAGGGGAAGTAATGAAACTGATTTTAGAGCATGTCTGTGTCAGTAGCAGTCCTGTAGTTGTGAAGATCTTACAGGTTCAATTGGTATATGATTTTGCTGGAGTTCGAATTAAGGAAAGCCAGAAATGATGTAAAGGAGAAAAGGCAGATTTGTGAACAGGATTTACTCAGAAATACAAAGGAAAGTTGTAATTCATTGGCACTTAACAAGAAAGAAGGAATCGTAAAAGATTTATTGCCATCCAGGTATGTGTCTACTTTGAAAGTTTTCCATGTCTCACCTTTCTTCTTTTGTCCTGGTATCCAGATGCCCTTGGAAATCACCCGTAGCTTTATCCAGAACCGAGATGGGACTTATGAGCTGTTTAAATGCCCCAAAGTGGAAGTGGAGTGCATAGCAGAAACTTACGGTCGCATAGAAAAGCAACCAGTGCTGCGACCCTTGGAACTAAAAACTTTCCTCAAAGTTGGTGAGTTTCTTCCTTCAGGGGTCATCTCTGTACATTACACTCTCTGAGGCTTTAAATTATTTATTTATTTAGTTAGTTAGTTAGTTAATTATTTTGGTACCAGGGATTGAACCTGGGGCACTTAACCACTGAGCCACAACCCAACCCTTTTTATGTTTTATTTTGAGACAGGGTCTCGCTAAGTTGCTCAGAGCCTCACTGAATTGCTGAGGCTGGCTTTGAACTCACAATCCTCCTGCCTTAGCCTCCCAAGTCGTTGGGATTACAGGCATGCACCACCACATCTGGCGCTCTGAGGCTTTGAATCTTGACTTTAATCAAAAAAAGACACATATATTCATTTCATAAAGGCAGTGATGGGTTAAGTATTTGGTCTCATTTGAGCCACTGCTTCAAAATAAAATTACAGAAGTCATACATGTTAGAGAAATAGAGTCTCTCTGGAGAAAAATTATAGATTTCATTATAGAACATAAAGGACTAAATTTAAAACCACATTTAATCCCCACCCCTCCATGCAGTAGGGAGCATCACTGTTAAGTTCTTGGTGCATATTCAGACTCTTCTGTACATTAAGAGTTTCCAAAACATGGGATGTACTTCTGCTGCTTTTTTTTTTTTTTACTTATTACTACATGATGAACTGCTTTCCATGTCTTATCTTTTTTTTTAGTTGTAGATAGACACAACATCTTTATTTTATTTATTTAGTTTTCTATGTGGTGCTGAGGATCGAACCCAATGCCTCACACATGCTAGGCAAGCGCTCTACCACTGAGCCACAACCCCAGCCCTCCATGTCTGTCTTTAATGTTATTTTTTTAAACTTTTTTATCATTATTTTAAAATATACATAGTAGAAAATTTACCATTTTTATTTATTTTTTAATTTTTTTACTGAGAGTTGAACTGAGGGGCACTTTACCATTGAGCTACATCCTCAGCAGCCCTTTTTATTTTTCATCTTGAGACAGGGTCTTCCTAAGTTGTTTGAGCTGGCCTCAGCCTCCTGAGTCACTGGGATTACAGGTATGCACCACCACACCAGTTTAAAACTACTTTTTTTTTTTTTAAAGAGTACCAGGGATTGAACTCAGGGACACTCAACCACTGAGCCACATCCCTGGCCCTATTTGTATTTTATTTAGAGATAGGGTTTCATGAGTTGCTTAGTGCCTCACTTTTTTGTTGAGGCTGGCTTTGAACTCATGATCCTCCTGCCTCAGACTCCCAAGTCACTGGGATTACAGATGTGCGCCACTGCACCCAGCTTAAAACTATTTTTTAGTGTACAATTATTTTGCATTAAGTACATTCACATTGCTGAGTAACCATCACTTAATCTTCAGAACTTTTTATTTTCTTTAACTGAACTCATATTCTGGGCTGGGAATATAGCTCAGTTGGTAAAGTGCTTGCCTTGCATGTATAAGGCTCTGGGTTCAATCCCCAACACCACACACACACACACACACACACACACACACCAAAAAAAAAATTGAACTCATTTTCTGCTCTCCATACCTGCCTCCTCCAAATCCCTAGCCACCCACCTTCTACTTCTGTCTCTGAGTTTAACTACTCTTAGTACCTACATAAGTGGAATCATACAATATCTGTTCTTTTGCACCTGTTTATGTTACTTAGCATAAGTTCTCTCTAAGGTTCGTAGCTTAAGTCAAATCTCCTTCTTTCATAAGGTGAATAACATTCCATTGTATGTATATATACCTTTTTGTTTATTTATTCATCTGTAGATGTACACTTGGATTGCTTCTACATTTTAGCTATTGTGAATACACAGGGTTTTGTTTGTTTGTTTGTTTGTTTCATTTTTTGTGGGTTATGTGGTGCTGGAGATTGAACTCAGGGCCTTGGGCATGCTAAGCACATGTTTTATACTGAATACGCCCCCAACTTACAGTGTTATTTATGTATGTATGTCTGTATTTTGGTACTGGGGATTGAACCCAGAGGTGCTTTATCATTGATCTACATTCTTAGCCCATTTTACTTTTTATTTTGTTTTGAGACAGGGTCTCATGAAGTTGCTTAGGGCCTCACTAAGTTGTAGAGACTGACTTTGAACTTGTGATCCTCCTGCCTCTGTCTCCTGAATTGCTGGGATTATAGGCAAAGAAAAAAATACATTAAGACATATAAATATATGTGTGTATATGCATATATATATATATATATACACACATGTATATAAAATTCATTCATTGGAATGTCACCTAATCAATCCCCTACTTATGTTGTTTCAAACTTTTTTCTATTAACTAAAACAGTACTGAAATTAGCTTCCTCATAAATAAACTTTTCTTATTTTCTAACTTATGTAGGATATTCCCTGGGATAAAGTCCTAAAAAAGAAATTGGAGGGTCAAAGGTTATGTATATATTAAGGCTTTTATCCATCAGCTCTCTAGAAAGATTGTAATATTTTTAGAATGTATTCCTGCTAGCCATGTTTAAGCGTTTCTTGGACTAGGGCTATAATTCATTGGTAGGGTGCTTGTCTAGCATGCACAGGGCCCTGGGTTCAATCCCCAGTACTGTAGAAAGGAAAAGGAAAAAAAAAAAGGAGAAACTCTTTTTTAATTTTTGTTGATTTGATAGATTAAAAAAATTTTTTCTCTTTTAATTTGCATTTTCCTCAAATATTAAAGAGGGTTAACTTTGCATATTTATCATTTGTGGTGTTTTTTATTTTTAAAATATTTTTTAAGTTGTCCATGGACCTTTTTTTTAATTTCATTTTTTTATTCATTTATATGTGGTGCTGAGGTTTGAACCCAGTCCCTCACATGTGTGAGGCAAGCACTCTGCCACTGAGCCATGGATTTTTTTATTATTAAGGAAATTAAATTCAGAATGAACACACATACACAAAAAGAAATCTTTAGGCCTAGATGTTTCACTGGGAGAATCCTATCAAAAGTCATTTCTGGGGCTGGGGATGTGGCTCAAGCGGTAGCGCGCTCGCCTGGCATGCGTGCGGCCCGGGTTCGATCCTCAGCACCACATACAAACAAAGATGTTGTGCCTGCCGAAAACTAAAAATAAATAAATAAATATTTAAAAAAAAAAAAAAGTCATTTCTGTTTGATGAATTGGTTTTTTTGTTTGTTTGTTTTTAATTAGGGTATTTATGCAATAATGTCTATAAAAAGCATTTAATTAGCAATTGCTTTGTGCCAGGTGTTATTTTAAATGGTTTATATAGCCTGGCATAGTGACACACACCTGTAATCAGGAGGCTGAGGCAGGAGGATCATAACATTTGAGACCAGCCTCAGCAATCTAGTGAGACCTTCAGAAACTTAGCAAGACTCTGTCTCAAAATAAAAAATAAAAAGGGCTAGGGATGTGGCTCAGTAAAGCACCCCTGGGTTCAATCCCCAGTACCAAAAAAAAAAAAAATTAAAGGCTTTATATGTGCCTTATATTACCTCATTTAATGCTCATCAGTCCACTGAGAGGTAGATTTCATGATCTCCATTTACAGAGGAAGAAACAGAGGAGAAGGTCAGTGCAGCCCCCCCGGCCCCAGGGTTACCTACCTAGTAAGTGGTAGTGCTGCTTCAACCTCACACCATTTTGGACTCCAGAGCCTGCACCAACCATCTAGTATTCAACTTTCTTTCCACTGACTATACTATAAGCCCTTCCAAGGCAGTGAACTGTGACACTCCTGTTAATCACTGTACCACATGGTCTAATGATGGCTAAATGCCTGGTCATAATAGGTACTCATTAAAGACTTGTTAAATGTCTGAATGAATGCTAGGCATATTGGGGCATTTTCCTTTTTTTTTTTTTTTTTCCCTTACATCAGTCATAGTTTTAATTATTTTTCTAGCTTTGTGATCTATCTAGCAGGCCCCTTCTTTTCTTTTAACTGTGTATTATTCCAGGGGAAAATTATAATTTATAATTATTTTGACAGATTCTTATGAACATATTCTTAGGTATATTACATTTTTTTGTTGCTCTTGTTTCTAACTTGTTATTGCCACTGTATGGAAAGCTCTTGGTTTTGGTATACAGTAATACCCTTATCTGCAATTCTGTTTTCTGTAGTTTTAGTTACCCTCAGTCAACTTCTATCTGATAGAATGTTAAATGGAAAATTACAGAAATACATAATTCATAAGTCGCTTTTGTTGTTGTTGTTTGTTTTTCTGTATGGGGGATTAAACCCAGGGTTGCTTAGCCACTGAGCTAGATTCCCAGTTCTTTTTTATATTTTATTTTGAAAAAGGGTCTCACCAAGTTGCTAAGGCTGGCTTTGAACTTGTGATCCTCCTGCCTCAGCCTCTTCAGCTGCTATGACTTCAGGCATGCAACACTGCTCCCGACACAACAATTTATAAGTTTGAAATTGCACATCATTCTGAGTAGCATGATGAAATTAGGTGTTAATCTTTCTCCCTACCACCTGGGATGTAAATCATCCCTTTGTCCAGTGAATCCATACTATATATATAACCTGCCCATTGGACACTTAACAGCTATCTCAGGAGCCAAAATTATTTATTTATTTATTTTTGCAGTGCCAAGAGTTGGACCTAGGGCCTCACACATGCTAGGCACAAGTGCTTCACCAGTGAGCTATATCCCCACTCCTCAGAGACTAAATCTTAACTATCAGTTCAGTATTTGTAGACAGATGACCCTTATTTTACTTAATAATGACCCCAAAGCACAAGAGTAGTGATGCTGGTAATTTTATTATGGTATATTGTTATAACTGTTTTATACTTTATTATTATTATTAATTTCTTAGTGTGTCTAATATATAAATTGAAGTTTATATGTGTGTCATAATATGCAACAGAATCAGAGTCATTCCTGGTGGATTGGGCTGGTAATAAAAAAAAAAAACACACAAACACAGAAAATACCTTTTTCGGGATTCAGGACAGCTCTGCAGCCTCAAGAATCAAGCTCCTATGCTGAAGGGCAAGGAGAGCAAGGGAGACAAGAGGCAGACAAGAGAGCAAGCACACTTGAAACCCCCCTATTTATTGAGGAGAAGCCATTCATAGAATATTCCACCCAAATAAGGCAATTGGATTTTGGAGGGTAGAATCTTGCTTGATGATGTCTTGTGATCAGCAGTCTGACTGACATCTTAGAAAGCCACACCCATCTCAGGTGCCTGTGGGATCAAAGGCAGAGCAACCGAAAAGGCACACATACATTGCACAGCCCAATCAGGCAGCAATGTCAGTTCAGTTCCTTCATAAGCTCACATGCGCATAGCTCACTCACATAGCACGTGGGCTGACTCACAACAAATGTGTATATATGTGTGTATATTAACAGAGAGAGAGAGTCTGTGTGTGTGTGTGTGTGTTTGGGAAACCATCCATTGAAGGTCTTAGAATGTATCCCCTGAAGATGAGAGGCCCCTTCTTTTCTCTTAACTGTGTATTATTCCAGGAGAAAATTATAATTTATAATTATTTGTCAGATTCTTTTTTTTTTAATATTTTTATTTATTTATTGGCGAACACAACATCTTTATTTTTTGTATGTGGTGCTGAGGATCGAACCTGGGCCGCACGCATGCCAGGCAAGCGTGCTACCACTTGAGCCACATCTCCAGCCCCAAATTTGTCAGATTCTTAACCAAGCTTCTTAACCTTAATAAAGTCTTAGTAATGATAATAGTAGTTGCTTTCCTCCCATTTCTGTAAAATTGGGGACATCACCTACAAAAATCATGATCATTTTATTTCCTATCAAACATTTTTATCTTTTTTTTCTTGTTCAGATAGTGAGGATTTCAAGAGCAATGATGGAAAAAAAAAATAGGAGTCATGCCTATTTTTTCCCCTGCATAATAAAATCTTTCCAGTGTAGTATTTTTCAGCTCTGTCTTTAAGAAGAGATAGTAATAAGTATTTGGTGGGGGGGGGGGGGAAGGGCATTACTTTTTTTTTTAAATAAATAAGTTTGGCAGATGTTACATATTATATCTTTGTGATTCTAAGGTCCTTGATTACAAAATGCTTAGTAGATGTAGGTGTACTAGCTACTTTTCTGATGGGAAAAGAAACTTTGCCATGTGAAAACTGTTGTGGTTTTAAGATGATACAAAGAGATCTCAGAAACTATGTTACAATTTGATAGAAGGGGTAGTAAGGAGAAGTGTCTTAGAATATAATTTATTTATTGCCTAGCATGCTTTAGGCCCTGGATTCCAGCACTGGAAGAAAAAAAAAAAGAAGAAGAAGAAGAAAGGATGAAAAGTTATTGGGGATAAAATGGAGGGGGAATAAGATAGTGAAGTGAAAAATAGAATATTAGGGGTCTGGAGTTGTGGCTCAGTGGTAGAGCGCTCGCCTAGCACATGCAAGGCCCTGGGTTCGATCCTCAGCACCACATAAAAATAAAAAAATAAAATAAAGGTACTGTGTCCAACTACAACTAAAACTAAATATTTTTTAAAAATAGAATATTAGTTTATGTGGGGCTGGGGATATAGCTCAGTTGGTAGAGTACTTGCTTCACATGCATGAGGCCCTGGGTTCAATCCCCAGTACCAAAAAAAAAAAGTTTATGAAGTCAGAAATAAGTAATACTGAGAGAAAAAAAAAGGTATACTGTACATATAATTAGTTAGGGTCTTTCTCCTCTATCATTTTTTTGTTATATATTTAAAAATTTTTGTTTTTTACTTTTTCTCCTGAAAACCATCCTTATTTTAACTGACAGAAATTGAATCTGAATTTTTTGTTTCATATCTGCCATTCAGCTGACACTCTAGCCTGCAACATCAGTTAAGAAAGACCTAAATTACAAATATGTGTTTTAATTTTATAATGATCAGAAAACCTGATACTCTATTCACCATTAACTATGTAGGCCCTTCTCAACTTTCTGATTATCAAAGCTGAGGAGACTGTTCCATCCCAAGACACTTCTTGCTATAAGGAATGCCCATGAGAGTCAGGTGGAATTGTACTAATTAGTGGTCCTTCTCCCTCCCGCTTTTAGGAAACACTTCCCCAGATCAAAAAGAGCCCACACCTTTCATCATCGAGTGGATCCCAGACATCCTTCCCCAATCCAAGATTGGCGAGCTGCGGATCAAGTTTGAGTATGGTCACCACCGGAACGGGCATGTAGCAGACTACCAAGACCAACGGGCCCCTCTGGACCAGCCCTTGGAACTGGCCCCTTTGACCACTATCACTTTCCCTTGAGGCAAAACAAGAGTTTTTTTGCTGCTAAATTTGCACATCCTCACCTTGACCACTTTAAATACTAGTTTGGCACTTAGATGGCCCCATTCTTTAGTGAAACTGCTCTTAGCTAAGCAGGTTCTGCTGAAGAAAAACTCATAAATAGCCTTTTGGGTGCTGCTTTGTACTATCTTCATTATAAGTTGGGCAGTTTAAAACTGGCTACAGTTTTAAAAGGAACAAAAAGAAAACCAACTCACTTTCCTTCTTATAGATTCACCCTTAGACTTTATTTCAACCTTTTTCTAGTTCTCTAAGAAGTTAGCAGCACTCAGCCTTATGCCAACAGTATTAGAAAATTAATACCCCAGTTAGGGCAGAAGGTAAAGGACCATCTTGGCAGAGTTCCAGCCGTGCTTTTTATTCTGTTCCCAAATAAAGCAAAGTGTCACTAGTTTTTCCAAATTATACCTCATGCTGGCCTAATTATTTCCACTGTAAACTTTAGGAGAGATTTACCTGATAGTGAAATATAGGGAAAAAAGGTCTGGGCAGCAAGAGATTATTGATATTTCTAACTAATGCTTATAATTGCTTAGTCACTTGACATTTATTTCCTTTTTTATTCTTCAAAAAGTTTTAAGTTGGTAAAATTCTGTTTATGGATTCACTGATCACAGAATGGAGATACTAAAAAAGAAATGGAAAGGTGTCTTCAAGGGGGAAAGAAGGGAACAAATATTTTCTATGTGCTTACCGTATACCAGGCACTTTGTTTTACATTCTCATATCATTTTTCTCATTGAATCCTTTTTTTTTTTTTTTTTTTAAGTAAGCAGCCTCTTTGAGGTTATATATCTTGTTGGAAACACATTAAAAGGAATGTTTAGGGGGCCTGGAGTTTAGGCTCAGTGGTAGAGCGTTTGCCTAGCATGTGTGAGGCACTGGGTTCGATTCTCAGCATAAATGAATGAATAAAGGCCCATCAACAACTAAAAATATATATATATATTTTTTAAATGTTTAGTTTTACTCCAGTATTCTAATTATGATATGTTGCTTCAATATCTTTCTTAAATTCATTGTCCTTGGAAAGCAAGGACAGTAAGCTAAAAAAATCCATATGAAGTAGGCTCTTGGTCGTCTTTCAATTACAGATGATAGAAACTCAGTTCTAACCAGCTTAGAATGAACAACTGTTCATGGACACTAAAATAGGGCTGGACAACCACATGGGAGTAGAGGTGGGCCACTGTCCAGGGCAAGAGTTCATCTGATCCACTTCCTACTGAGGCTTATTCATGCTCAGAACAGAGCAGCTCCTGGCAGGAACTATGGCTCCTGAAACCTGAAAGTATGGATTCCACAGAATTTGTTTTATAATGGCCCATTTAAACTTTTAACATGCATAGGAATCACCAAAGGGATCTGATTAAAAGGTATATTCTGATTCATAAATTCTAAGTCTTCAAGATTCTGCATTTCTATCAAGTTTCCAAGTGACACAAAGTGCCCAACTGCAGGACTGTGACCTGATCCATAACTTTCCTTCCACCTTTCATTGCCACTAATAAGAGCAGCGCTAGAGGTTGGTGCACTTGAGATGCACTTGTGAGGGGTTTTCTAACACTACCATAAAGTTGTTCTAACAGATGAGGGCACTAGCCTCATTCCTTGTGAATATTTCCAATTGATCGGTTCCAAAAGTAGAAAACATTCCGATTCCACAGCTCTGTGAATTTCCTGTGGGTTTTTCTCCCTAGCTTCATTTTTCACAGTCTTTCCCAGTCTTCATTTTAAGGTTCAGATCTTAGGCCCTGAATTTGAAAACCCAGCTCTGCCACCCTTATTAAAGTACGACTTTGGGCAAGTTACTTAACACTGCACCCATTCCTCATCTGGATGATGTGAGTTACAGCACATCAGCTGTGAATCACTCATCTCACCTATTTTTTTTTTAACTCTTCTTAAGAAGTCTTGAAGCTCAAGTGATGTTTTTGGTCACTTCTAGGGAATTATTGTAATTAATACCACTGTTATACAGTAAGATCACAACTGTGTTCAATGCAAGAGAAGGCAGATAGTTAAAAATGACTGGGAATGCTTATAACAATGTAATTTTCTTAACATCTAAATTTTCTAAAATGAACCATATTAGCTTGACAAATTCTAAGAGACAAATTAAAAAAAAAGTGGGGGCACAATTAAACTTTCACACTATCCTGGGAGCAGAAGAAAAAAAATAAGAGAAAGACGACACTAAAACACCCCGGGTGGGGGCTGGTCACGCGGCAGCCGCCTGCTCGCCTCCGCGCGATGACGTAAGTCACGCTCTCCCCTCGCCCGCGCCGCAGCTTCCGGCAGTCTTAGGGTCTTTCTTCCACTAGGCGGCGCCGCAGGACGTTCAGTTACCTACGCTGCCTGCGCAGCCGTATTGGAGCCTTGGACACGTCACCACCTTCGCGTCTTTTCTGGAGAGCGCGGGAATGCTAGGGCTGGAAGGTGGTGACGTCACCGGGGTTCCCCGCGTGGTTTGCGGGGGCGGGGCTGGGGACGTGGCGCTCGCTGCGGCCCTCTCAGGGAGGGGAGTGGAGAGCGAAGAGGGGGAGGGGAAAGGAAAGAGGGGGAGGTGCGGGAGGGAGGAGGGCGAGCTGCGCGCGCTGGTCTGGCGGGGGCCGACCCGGCCGCGCCCGCCTCGTGACCCACCCTGGGGCCCAGCCTGGACCTGCGCGCCCAGCCGAGCTGCTGACTAAGCGGGCACGCAGCGGCCTGGCGCGAGGTTCTTCAGAGGGCGATCGTTGGGCGGTCGGGCACCGACTTCCTAGCACCCTGGGCGGCTGCGCCCTCCTGCGGACGGGCCTACGCCTGGATGTGGGCACGCGGGTCCTCTGGGGCGGCGGAGCGGCCTCAGAGCACGAGGTGCCGAGTAGCACCCAGCTCCCAACCGCGCGTCGCTGCAGGGAACGCTGCGCCCAGGGCCCCGCCCCGCCCTGTCCCGGCGCTCATTTGTCGTCAGCCGTCTCTAGCATTTTGCAGCCCTTACCTGGGCGGTGCCTGTCAGGTAGGGAAAGAATAGGGTGCCCCGAAAAGAGGTATGCGTTTGCACTGGGGCCACCGCTTGCTGTGTGCGGCTGGCCTTGAGCAAGCCATTCAGCATATCTGAAATTCGGTTTTCCTTTGTGAAGTACCTATAGCACCGTCCACCTCACTGACCCAGTAGTGGGCCTGGCGCGTGGTGGGTGTTGCGTCTACCTGCATTAATATGAACCGTCTTCACTAATTCCCACCCGATCGGAAGGGTCAGCTTTAAGAGGGCGGTGATTACTGCGTTGTCCATAAAACAAAAGATTTTTGTGTTTCCGTGTTCAGGCTGTTAATAGCACCTTCTCTTTTCTTAGGGTGTGTTTCATAACCCAACGAGGGGCTTTGGAAGAAAGGGTGGCCAAGGGCTCATCTGTGACCCTCAGCCTCATGAGAATTGTGGGAAGTTTTCTCTACCCTGGCACCTACCTCACTCTTTACTGGAAGACCCGTATAGGACCGCACGCACAGTTTTTGCTGCCCCTCTCCAGAATTTTTCACCTCGTGGGACATTGCTGTGACCATCATGGGAGGATGGCCTGAACCCTGGAGAGAAGTTAGCCTCCAATAGCTTGAAGGAGACTGACAAGGACCATCTCCTGGAAGGAAGAAAAGAAAGTGCTAATGTGGCACGGGTGAGGGACTGACCTAAGTTTTTTTCACAAGTGAGCTCATCTGAGGGGCTGAGGCTGTAGCTCAATGGTAAAGTGCTTGCCTCTCATGTGTGAGGCATTGGGTTCAATCCTCAGCACCACGTAAAAATAAAGATACAAGTGAGCTCATCTGAGTCCATAAGGGTGTTGTGAGCTAGGTGGAACATTTGATATAAGGAAATTGGTTCATCAGGTTAAAATAGGTCACCTCATATCTCATAGCAAGGATGACATAGAGCCATACTCTTGGAGACTCCACTGCAGTTGTGTTCTAGGGTTCTGGCAAGAAAGGATCATCTGGTCAAGTCTCCCTCACAGTCTTGAGATGCTAGGGACCATATTAGAGGGTATGAACGAAGGCATCTTACACTATGGCCTACCCCTCCAAGTTCTCAGCCGTTTGTCTCAGAACAAAACCACACTAGGTAGCCAGGTGTTCAGGCGTATGCCTGTAATCCCTGCTACTTGGGAGGCTGAGGGAGGGAGATTGCAAGACCAGCCAAAACAATTTAGTGAGATCCTGTCTCAAAAAAGGGCTGGGGATATAGCTTAGTGGTTAAGTGCACCCATGTTCTATCCCTGGTACCAGAAAAACAACAACAACAAAAATAAAATAAAACACATTAAACCATGCGGGGTGGCTTTATGCTTGTAATCCCAGCAGTTTGGCAGTTTGGGAGACTGAGACAGGAGCATTGCAAGTTCAAAGCCAGCCTCAGCAAAAGTGAGGTGCTAAGCAACTCAGTGAGACCCTTTCTCTAAGTAAAATACAAAATAGCACCGGGGATGTGGCTCAGTGGCCTAGTGCCCCTGAGTTCAATCTCTGGTACAAAAAAGAACAAAAAAAAAACCCACATAAGTAACAGATGAAGGAGGGCATTTGAGGTAGAATCCCCAAAAGGCAGAGGAGAGGCAACCCTCCCCCACTCTTCCTTGGTCTTGGAGGGGTTAATGAAAGGAGTCCTGTGTATCAGAGTTGGGCCTTTTTTTAGCACCATCTGGCAGGAGTCACCTCTCCTGCACCTGCTACTTATACAAACCATTGCTCCTTTGCCAGTCAGCAGTGCAGAGATGTGATGCCTGTGTAATTTGGATTCAGTGGCCCCCAGGGTCAGTATGTTCTTTGTTTCATGTTCTGAAAATGGAAGCCCCTACTTGCTGTTGAGTTGTATGTGGAACCGAAGGGACAAGAGAAAGTCAACAGAGGCAGAAGTCTCTCTCTCCCACCCTCCAATCTCAAAACTTGGCTGAAGTATGAGAAAGAGAAACTTCCAAGGCAAACAAATGAAGGCCTAAGTATTTAGGAATAGTTCTTCAAAGCACAGGGCTTTGTAGGTAGGTACTTCTTAGTTCTGAACAGGTAGCTTCTATGTTTCAGATCAAAACAGTGCATGAAACTGGTTGACCCAGGGACCCTTGGAATTGAGTGAGGTTTTCCCTTCCTTTCTTTGCTGCCAAAGCAGCTTTTCCTGTCCTAAATTAGCTGACATACTTATTGAGACCTACAAAGTGTGGACCCTCAGGAACTTGCAGACAAGTGAGGGGCTGGAGAGTGACTATAATTTAGGTTAAGTCTACTCAGTTGTGTTATGAACCAGTTTGAAGAAGTGAACAGAAGGGGTCTGGTCATCCTCAGAAGTATAGAAGTGAGGGCTGGGGATGTGGCTCAAGCGGTAGCGTGCTCGCCTAGCATGCGTGCGGCCCTGGTTCGATCCTCAGCACCACATACAAACAAAGATGTTATGTCCGCCGAGAAATAAAATATTTAAATATTAAAATTCTCTCTCTCTCTCTCTCTCTCTCTCTCTCATCTCTCTCTTAAAAAAAAAAAAAAAAAACAACCTTTTTAAAAAAAAAAAAAGAAGTATAGAAGTGAGCCTTGGCAAGGCCCATGCTGGCACTGACTAACTGGGGCTAGATCCTGACTAAGGAGACTTGAGCTCTGATTTCTGTGGTCAGGTGGCTCCTGTAGCAAAGAGAAGCTCTTGCCTTAACAGAGAACTGACTTTAGGTGGTTACATTTGTTTTACATTTACTAAGCAGGTTCAGCGCATGGGGAGATCAACTGGTTAGGCCAGTTCAAGTATTCCAGTCCACCTGGTCTGTCACCATTCCTCAGGGTCAGTCAGCAAATTGACATTTGGTTTGTATGTCCCTCAACTCTGTGTGAACTTGGTAAATAGGTGTTTGAGATATAACTCCCCTCACTATGGACCAGCCTGAAAGTATCAGGCCCACATCTGGGTCCTTGTCCTGGGTCCATTTAGCACTGGCTGATGAGCTGTGGGAAAAGGGAGTGGAAAGGGGACAGGAAATCAGCTTTGCCCAGGAAATACTAACCAGTGTCTACTACTGGCCTGATTGCAGTCACATTATTCAGGAAAAGTATATTTGTGTGTGTGTGTGTGTGTGTATATATATGTATATATGTATATATATATATATATATATATATATATATATATATATATATATATATACACACACACACACATACACACACAAAGTAGAAAATGCTGAATTCTAGATGAGGGACACATACCTGGGATGCGGTGGATTCAGGGGAGGGTGAGATTGCTGGGGGAGGTTAAGGGATAGTGCCACAGAGGAGTGAGAAGGTCCTACAGAATGATGTAATGTCAGTAGCTGGAGATGGAGGGGAGCTACCTAGAGCCAATGGAAAGGCATGGTTTTTGTTGGAGAGGGAAGTGGTAGGGCCCAGAAATAAGGAAGACCTATTGAAAGAAAACTATTCATTCAACAGTTTGTTCAACATTTCTTGAATAGCTAATATGTGTAAGGCGCTGATCTGAGTTCTGGAGCTACAACTCTGTGTGAACTTGGTAAATAGGTTTTTGAGATATAACATGAAAAAAAAAGTCCTGTTTTCAAAAAGTTACATTTTAAGCCAGGTGTGGCAGTGCATTCCTATAATCTCAGTGACTTGGGAGGCTGAGGCAGCCTCAACAATTTAGTGAGGCCCTGAACAACCTTGTGTCAAAGAATTTTTAAAAAGGAGCTGGGGATGTGGCTCAGTGGTTAAAATTCCCCAGGGACCAATCCCCAGTACCAATTAAGTAAATAAGTAAATTTAGGACTGAGGTTGGGATGTAGCTCAATGATAAAGTGCCCCTGGCTTCAATTCCCAATACAAAAACAACCCCTAAAAAGTCTACATTCTAGTGAGGAGAGAGAGCTAACACAAATGAACTATATAGTATGACAGAAGGTGATAAAGGTGCTTTGGAGAAAATTCAAATCAGGAGTGAAAGGCAGGAAGAAATGCCGAAATGTCTCCCTCCTCTTTTATTTTAGTAGGCGTAAGTAAGAAAGAAGCTGCCCAGTGGAAACCCTTAGGAGCCAGGGCCTGCCACAGCCATTTGGGATAAGCTCCTTCTCAGCCATCATGTCTCCAAACTCACCTGAATTATGGCCCTACCTCTTTGAGATGTGGATATTGTATAGACAGAGAACTCATTCTTTCTCTTCTTTCCTTTTTTCTCCTTCTTGCAGTGATGGGCATCAAACCCAGGGCCTTGTGCATGCTAGGCAAACACTCTACCACTGAGCTATATTCCCCAACCCTAGGACAGGGAACTTAAATGTGACCCTGCATAGTCTCAGTTACATACTCCTGGTTCTGCAGCATGGTGTGGATGGTCATAAAGACTTGGCCAGTGTGAACCCTGGCCACTGTGCCCTGACACATCCCAAAGACACCCCACATACCTGTCTGGAGCCTAGATTGGTACCTGCATGAAGTCAGAGACATGAACGTCCACTGGAAATAGCTGTCTCCAAGGTCCCTGCGGCAACCAAAAAAAAAAAAAAAAACAACTGGCTGCGTGCACCACCAGGGAGGCTACTGTTTGTGGTCACTGTGCACAGCCCCCATGAGTTTTCTCCAGATTTTAGTAAATTGTATTCAAGTGAATATAAAAGTAAAAGGGATACACAGTCTTTAATCATCCTTCTGTGAATTGGGGAGCCGACCCTGTTGTGCCACAAAAAATAAAATGTGTGAATATGACTCATGGCCTGGAGAAAAATAAGCCAAGAGCTCTGAATCCAGCATGTTCTCTGAAAGCCAGAAAAGCCAAGTTCAATGATAGAGGAAAATGGAATTTTACCCTAGACAGAAACACTACAGTTCTGCTTTTATTTTGATATTTTTTGTGGTGGTGTTGGTTGTTTTGTTTTAGGTACATACCCAAATGCCCAGTCCTTCTTTTTATTTTTCAGTTTGAGGTAGGATCTCACTAACTTGCCCTGGCTGGCCTCAAACTTATGATCCTCCTACCTTAGTTTCCCATGTGGGATTATAGGTGTGTATCACTCTGCCAGGTGATAGACTATAGTTCTAAGAAAATAACAGTGTTGATCTGGTGGACTGTGATAAGAGCTAAGCTGGGAAGAGGAATGAGCTAAAGAAGCACATTCTCAGCAACTTTTCCTGCTCTGGGCATGGGGCTGGGGAGCAAAGAGTAGGGAAGGAAGACTCTGAGCCAGTTATAGCTGTGTAATCAATGAAAACCACATGTGTTTCCTCAAGAGGCTCCCTGTCCCCTGATGAAAGCTTGGACATACTACTGACTGAGGCAGGGATCTCAGAATGCTCACCAGCACCATTTTCAGAACCAAGACGTGTGTGTGTGTGTATGAGAGAGAGAGAGAGAGAGAGAGAGAGAGAGAGAGACAACACCCAGGACCTTGTGTATACTAGACAAGCACTCTACCACTGAACTATATCCCCAGCCCCTAGAACCAAGACTTTCAAAACTGTGAAGTGTTATCATTACCAGAGATGAAACTGGAACACAGGAGGATAGGACATGTAGCTCAGTGATAAAGTGTTTGCCTAGCATGTGCAAGGCCCTGGGTTTGGTCCCCAATACTGAAAGAAGAAAGAAAGAAAAGAAATTGAATACACACACACACACACACACACACAGGTATTTGGAAGTTTTTGACAGTTTAAGAACAAAATGGGACAAAATAGTAGACTGAAGTAAAAGCTTGTGGTTAAAAGGGAAAGAGTAAATATGGGACAGTATGAACACTGGTGTCAACAGGTAGTACCTGTTGTTGTGATGAGGTTGAAAGATGGATGACAGTTCCTCCACACTAGCCAGCCAAATATGGTGGAGCATGCCTGTAATCCCAGTGGCTCCAGAGGCTGAGGCAGGAGGATCAGTTCAAAGTTCAAAGCCAGCCTCAGCAATTTAGCAAGGCCCTAAGCAACTTAGTGGGACTCTCTCAAAAGAAAAACTAAAAAGAGCTGGGGATATGGCTCAGTGGTTAAACCCCCTTGGGTCCAGTCCCTGGTACCAAAAAATTTTAAAACAGTCCACACTGACCTTTAAGACCTTTGAAAGAGTGGTCCACTATATTCTTTTTGAAGCTGAAGGGGAAATGAGGCCAGATATATACAACCCAAAATGAGTAAGGCTGATCGCTGAACTATGCTTAGTGACTTAAATTCCTGGCATCACCTGAACCCTCTAGTTGCCCCCTCTGTTAATTATCAGATGGGGGAAATTTAAATGGATGCCTAATAGAAGAGCATCTGGGAGACTTCAGTTTTTGGCTGGCTCTGCTGACCTCCAGATCTACCCTTGGGCAAATGCCTCTACCCCTTGGAATTCTGGCTGCTGTTTCTGCATGAGAAGGGCTTGAACTGACCTCTCTTGGTCCTTCAGGCTCAGAATTCTGTAAAGAAATGATGGGGGACTGGGGTTGTGGCTCAGTGGTAGAGCGCTCACCTCGAATACATGAGGCACTGGGTTTGATCATCAGCACCACATAAAAATAAAATAAAGGTATTGTGTCCACCTACAATCAATCAATCAATAAAAAGAAATGATGGGGCTTTTCCCTTACATCCTGGCCTGATGGTGTAGAAGGAGGTTGGCCACTTAACAGTAGTTCATGCCATCCTTTTCTAAACAGGGTGTTTACTTTTTACTTCCTTTTCACAGAAGGGACCATGGAAATAAGCATAAGAGAAGACCTTTAGGGACCTGAGAAGTGGCTTCACCCCTAAGACACAAAAATGTATGGTGGAGACCACCAGCTTTTAAATTCTGAGAAAGCAGAGTACACCTGTAGTTTTGAAGAATCAGTAGGTTGACCAATACTTTCGCATGTGGTCTGGCATTGCCCATGAGAAATTATAAAAGTATCCATACTCTTTGACATTAAGGCTCACCCTGTGTCCACCCACTTCTTGCCACTCCCAGGGCACTACCTTGGTTCAGCTATCTTCATCTTGCTCCTGGTTCCCTGCAAGGTTCCAACCTGGTATTCCTGCTCCCATTAACTCTTTTCAAGTCTCCTTGTGGCACGTCTGTCTAATACATAAACCTGGCCATACTGTTCTGCTTGGAACCCTTCTGTGACTCCTCATTATCTTCAGCTGTTTATTGACAACTAATTGTGTCCATCTTTTATTTTTTTAATCCATAGGTGATAAAGCAAACATAGAACCTAGCCCCTGGGGAATGAATGTTGCTCGGTTGTAGAGAGGTTTTGATTTCCAGCATAGCACTGAACACACACACACAAAAAAAAAAAAAAAAAAAAAAGAAAAGAAAACAGACCCAGCCTTCCTTAACATGATGACAAGGGCCTTAGTCACCTAGTTCTGCTCATTTCTCCATCTACCCTCATCCCTTCCACCCTAACTCTGTTACCCTCTATTTTCCATCCACACTGAATCATTCATTGTTCTAACTGAGCCATGTTTCCTCTCTTCTTTGTTCCATTGTGCATATTGCCCCACCTCACCCCCAACCTTCTTTCTTTTCCCCACTTTCCTGGCTAACCTTCAGGCATCACAGCCTCTGCTTACTTTTCCCTAACAGTCTGTGTGCCCCCATCCTTAAAACAAGGTTAGTATAGTAATAATAGTAGCAGCTCTTTGGGCCGACATCCATCGTGGTGCCTTACTGGAACTGTTGGCTTACTTTGCTCTCTGCTGTTACACTCTAAACTTCTTCAATACAGGGAAGTGAGTCTTAATTCACCTGTGCATTTCCAGTACCTAGAATATTGCTTGAAACCTCAGAGGGGTTTTATAAATATCTGTTGAATGAGTGAATGAACAAATTAATGAACAGATAGATGAGTGATCTCTCTGATCCTGAACTTGCCATGACAAGCCAGAGTGCAGGGAGGGCCCTGGCCTACACCCTGCTTTTAAGGGATTGTCCTTCATCCTGTGGTCCTGCCAGGGAGACAGTGTATACTGTTTAGTGTGTGGCTTTACACTGTCCAATGTCAGGTGGCAAGGCATGTGGTCCCATGGACACTGGGAATTCACAGATAATCTTCAGAGTCACAAGCAAAATGAGGGCTGCCATTTACCCAGTAATGTTCATATCCCAAATTTGTCACATTCTTATGGCAAATTTGGTCCAAGCCTATTGATTTAACATAGGGCCCCTTCTACTCAGAATGTGTACATGGAGCCTTCCCCAGGATAGATTCTTTGAGCCAGTTCATGTCCTCACGTTCTTAGGTTCCTCTTCACCTGGAAGAAAAACTACTTGTCATTAATTGGAACAGGTTATTTTCATACCTGCTTTTGAACTGTGTTTTGCAGACTGACAGATCTCTAGATTTTTTTTTTTAATTTATTTTTTAGTTCTCGGCAGACACAACATCTTTGTTGGTATGTGGTGCTGAGGATCGAACCTGGGCCGCACGAACGCGAGGCGAGCGCGCTATCAGTTGAGCCACATCCCCAGCCCAGATCTCTAGATTCTCAAGAACATTATCTGCCTCCATAGGCCTCTGGAAGCTTCCCATCTGTCTGTTCTCTTATATTTTGCAGTGCCAGCCCTGTGTCTCAAGCCAGGATGTCCTGACAGGAAACCTAAGTTAACATATTTTCTACTTCTTCCTGCTGGCATGTTTTGTGTGGGCATGTGGGAACCACCACTGTGGTAGCTTCTTCCTGCTACCTACAGTCTGTGGTGTTCATCACCTTCTGTCTGATAGGGGTTTTCCTTTGAGAATAAGTCAGTAAGGAATGAATCTTGAGGTATCATTCCTGGTGACGCTGTACATGTGTAATAGAGAGTGAGCATTCTGCCTCCATAGGCCTTCTGCTCGTCATTCCCTGCAAGTTTAACAGCACCCAAGGGAAGGAGTGTTCTGCTCCAGCATCCTCTGGGGAGATATATGGTGTGATTCTAGACACCTGAATCCCAGCCTGGCTCAGCTTCTGTGAGAATGATTTGCTTTTAGACTCACATTTGATTTGAGCAAAACCCTTCATTGAACACACCTGGAAGACATCTCCAATTTCTTGCACATTAGCCAAGGAATTCTAGCTAATGAAAGAAAGCTATGTCACTCTTATAGCTAAATTAACACCCTGAAAGTTCAGTGAGTCTTATGTGAATTACTTAAGAGTTTGAACTTCAGCTATGATTTCTGCAATATAAAAATCTATTTTCCCCAAAACCTCAAAAAAGGGAGAGGGTAGAAAATCATGCCCAGGGCCTGGGGATGTGGCTTAAGTGGTAGCACGCTCGCCTGGCATGCGTGCGGCCCGGGTTCGATTCTCAGCACCACATACAAACAAAGATGTTGTGTCCACCAAATACTAAAAAATAAATATTAAAATTCTCTCTCTCTCTCCCTCTCTTTAATAAATAAATAAATAAAAATAAAATACTTGGGGTTGTAAATAGTGACTATAAAATTTAAAAAAAAATCATGCCCATAAATCATATTTTTGACATAGACAACCAAAAAATGGACTTAAAACAAAATAAAGCAAGCCAGACACAATGATGAGTTGAAGGTATCCTAATACGGTTGTTAAAGTTTGGCAGACAGGAGCTAGGTCTCATGTTTGGTGCTGTCCCTGCCCAGGGCCTCACAGCAATGGAGACATATTCGGTGTTGATTAACAGTCACTGTATTACTGAATGGAAATTTACTGGGGCTCATTGCGCGGCTAGACACCACACTCAAATAGACCTGCCCCATGGGATTCCTCACAAGAACAGATATTTTATGAGAACTGTCACTCTGATGTGATTGAGCTGACAAAGTGAAACCAAATAGATTTTCTCTGCAAAATTTTACAATTGGGACATTTTTCTTTGGCTGGGGAGTTGAACAAAATAATGTGTAATTTGAGGTTTTTAAGTTCTATGAAAATACCAGGGTTTTTTGTTATTATTATTATTATTATTATTTATTTGTTTTTTTTAAGACAGATGAACCCAGCAGGTGAGCTTGGCAGGAAGTCTGACTGCAGTCCTTGCTGAGAGGATGACACAGGCCAAAGAGAGGAAGGAAAACAACAAGCCAGAGCTCTACAGCACTTTGCCATTGCAGAGCTTTCCAGGTTTCTCTGGAAAATGGAAGAAAAGGAGAGCAAAGGGCAGAAGAAGATGGGTTGACAACTGCCTTCAGAAAGCTGACTCAGGGATTCGCGTACTGGTTTGTTTTCTAGGTCGGGGTAACGAAAGAGGGTGTGCTGGGCTTAGCTGCTTATTGGCAGGACATAGGAAGTCTGTGCTAAAGCTGTCCTTAGAGCCACCAGGGAGTCAGGGTGGCCCATTGCCCTAGAAGACATTAGAAAGGGGGACAGAGACTGCCCTCCAGAAATGGATGTTTAAACAATACAAGGATTTTGTCTGATTTTGCCCTTAAAGCGTTTACATGCATTGACTTCTCAGAATAGGTATTTCACTTACAGTGTTCAAAAAAATAAAATAAGCTAAGCATAGTGTCACATGCTTATAATTCCAGCTACTCAAGAGGCTGAGGCAAGAGTATTGCAAATTCAAGGCCAGCCAGCCTGGTGCAGAGTCTTAAAATAAAAAATAAAAAGGACTAGGGATCTAGTACATTTATATATCTAACATATCAATCTTTGTGGTGCACGCCTGTAATCCCAGGAACTCAGGATGCTGCGGCAGGAAGATTGCCAGTTCGAGGCCAGGCTCAGTAACTTAGTGAGGCCCTAAGCAACTTAGTGAGACCCTGATTCAAAATAAAAAAACAAAATGGACTTGGGATGTAACTCAATGGTTATACACGCCTGGATTTAATCCCCAGTGCAGTTTTTCAAAATTTTAGAGGCTATAAGTCTGAAGTCTGAAATAAGTGTCACTAGGCTGAAACCAGGCTGCGGGCAGAGGTGTGCTGGGCTATGTCAGTAAAGCCATGCTCTATCCAGAACTGTAGGGAAGAATTCATTTGTTGTCTCTATCAGTTTCTGGGGACTGCTGACTTACAGTACTTGACTTGCAACTGCAATACTCTTCTCCATGGTCACAATACTGCCTCCTCTGCCACTTGTCAAAGCTTTTCTCTTTGTCAAAAGGACACCTGTGCTTAGCTCAGTGAAGCACTCCTGGGATTCCAGTGATCCGGGAGGCTGAGGCAGGAGGATCACAAGTTCCAGGCCAGTTTTAGTAATTTATCAAGACCCTCCTAACTTAGGGAGACCCTGTGTCAAAATAAAAAGAATTGAGGATGTAGCTTAGTGATAGAGAACTCTTGGGTTCAATCCCCAGTACCACAAAACAAACCAAAAAAAGAAAAAGAAAGAAAAGGATCAGGATCAGGTGTCCTTTTTTTTTTTTATACAGGCAGTTGAACCCAGGAGCACTCTACATCTCCAGTCCTTTTATTTTTTATTTTGACACAGGGATTCCCTAAGTTAATGAGGCCCTAAATGAGACCCTGACACAGGGTCTCAATAAATTACTTAGTTAATGAGACCCTGACACAGGGTCTCAATAAATTACTTAGGCTGGCCTGGAACTTGTGATCCACATCCTCCCAAAGTCAGCCTCAGCAACTTAGTGAGACCCTGACTCAAAATTAAAAAAAAAAAAAGGGCTGGAAATGTGGCTCAGTGGCTAAGCACCTCTGGGTTCGATCCCCTGTGTTCAAAAAAAAAAAAAAAGTGTTGGGAATATAGCTCAGTTGGTAGAGTACTTGCCTAGCATTCACAAGACCTCTATTCTGAGACCTATACTTTAGAAGACCCCACACCACAGACATAAAATAATAAATTATTTAAAGAACAAATTATTATTGTGATGATGATGATGATGATGACGATGACAATAATTATGGAGGAACTGTGGATTGAGACCAGGGATTGAGAATGCTGGGCAAATACTTTACCACTCAACTACACCCCCAGCCCAAGAAACTCTTTTATACATGGTTTGCAGGAATCAATTCTAAAAATATTAGATTGTTTATTTTTAGAGAGTCTTAAAACATCTGTTTTAGCATTATTCATTAGTAGTTTTACTAAAATGGAGAAAAGAAAAATTAATTTTATGAATGTATGCTTTAAGAATTATGTTGGCTGGGTATGGTGGCACACACCTGTATTCCCAGTAGCTCTGGAGGCTGAGACAGTAGATTTGTGAGTTCAAAGCCAGCCTCAGCAACTTAGTGAAGCTCTAAGAAACTCAGTGACACCCTATCTTTAAATAAAATATAAAAAAGGGATGGGGATGTGGCTCAGTGGTTAAGTGCCCCTGGGTTCAATCTCTGGTACAAAAAAATAATTATGTTTGTCTTTATTTTACTACTCATCACATTACCAGTCTATTGATATTCCAGGCATGTAATAATTAAATTCACTTAATGTTGATATTTTGCACATTTCTTTTTTGTATTTTATTTTATTGGCACCAGGAATTGACCCCAGGGGCACTTGACCATTGAACCACATCCCCAGCCCTTTTTAATTTTAATTTTGAGACAGGGTCTTGCCAAGTTGTTTAGGGCCTCATTAAGTTTCTGAAGTTGGCTTCAAATTTGTGATCCTTCTGCCTCAGCTTCCTGAGTTGCTGGGATTATTACAGACATGCACCACTATGCCCAGCATATACTTTCTTTTAAAAAATATGTGTGTATGTATATATATATATATATATATATATATATAATTTAGTTGTAGATGGACACAATACATTTATTTATTTATTTATTATGTGATGCAGAGTATTGACCTCAATGCTTCACACGTGCAGCAAGTACTCTACCACTGAGCTAGCCCCCAGCATATATATATATATATATATATATATATATATATATATATATATAATTTGTGTGTGTGTGTGGTGTTGGGGATTGAACCTAGGGCCTTGTGCATGCAAGGCAAGCACTCTACCAATTGAGCTATATCCCCAGCCCCACCAAGTATATACTTTCAATTTCATAGTTTCACTCATAGATTACAATTTTGTTGTTTTTGAGGGTATAAGTCATATGTATATGGGCCTCCATTTGCTCTCTTTCCTCAAAAGATTAGGGCTGGTAAGGTACGGTGGTACACACCTGTAATCCCAGCAGCTCAAGAGGCTGAGGCAAAAAGATCACTTGTTTGAGGCCAGCCTTAGCAACTTAACAAGTCCTTGTCTCAAAATAAAAAGGAATGGAGATGTAGCTCTGTGATAAAGTGCCCCTGAGTCAACCCCTAATAGTAATTAGGGCTGTTTCTAATTACTTTCTCTCCTCTGTATGACCAGGCACAGTTGGAGGGGTGACATTTTAGGCAACATGTTCTTTAATTAATTAATTAATGATGATGCTAGGATTGAACCCAGGACCTCCTCCTCCCATAGCCTTCCTTTATGGCACTGCTTACCGCGTGCTTTCTTATTCCTGAATACCTTTCCACATTCCCTCTGATTCTCCTCAACCTTTTGCTTTCAATGCAATAAATATTTATTGACTAAATAAAGCAATGTGAGGTGTGGCTATCTATAAGGACTTTCACATACATCACCTGCCTGGAGTACAACTGATCACTTAAGGTAGGAAATAGCAAAGAAGGAAATAGACTGAGAAAGTTTGAGGGATGTGACTAAAGTTTAACAGTTAATAATCTGGGGTCTCTTGTGCTAAAGTTCTTGCTCTTTCCACTTCATTTTGTTGCTCTGTGCTAGGTTTTGGGAGCTGCAGCCAAAAGAAATAAATTCTCCTTGCCTTCAAGTTTACAGTTCCCTAGGGGGAAGAGGGGAAAGAAAGAACAAGACATATGGGCCTCAGAGAGGTACACCTCAAAGGTTGTGGTTCTCTAAGGAAAAAAAAAATCCAACTATTTGGGAGAAAAGAAAAGCTTCATGGAATAGGAAAGATTTGGACTGGGCTCTGATTTGGACTGGAGATATAGCAGTTAGGGAAGCATGTCGCGGAGCCAATACCATGAACATAGGAGAAAACAGTAGTTTAGTGTGGCTGAAGCTCAGGATCTGTGTTCAAGACAAAAAGGAAATAAGGGGACAGACAGGGCTGTTTTGATGAGGCCTTGGGTGTCAGTTTTGGGATTTTGCATTTTATCCCAGCAACAATGAGTAAGACTTTTTAGGCAAGAAAAGGGCATGCTGCAAGCTCAGCATTTAAAAGAGGAAAGACAGGCACCCTGGTGCACACCTGCAATCCAGTGACTCAGGAGGCTAAGACAGTTGGATCACAAGTTTGAGGCCAGCCTCAGCAACTTATAGTGGCCCTAAGCAACTTAATTGAGACACTGTCTCAAAAAATAAAAAGGTCTCGGGGCCGGTAGAGTGGCACACGCCTGTAATCCCATCAGCTCTGGAGGCTGAGACAGTAGGATCACGAGTTCAAAGCCAGCTTCAGCAAAAGCGAGGTGCTAAGCAACTCAATGAGACTGTCTCTAAATAAAATATAAACAAGGGCTGGGGATGTAACTTCTCGTAGTTGAGTGCCCCTGAGTTCAATCCACAGTACAAAAAAAAAGGACTGGGGATGTAGCTCAATGGTAGAGCGGCCCTAGATTCCATCCCCAGTATGTACATACATACATATATACATACATACATAAGAGGAAAAGTTAGAAGCATGGAAACCAGTTCAGCAGAGACTCAGTCAATGATGGTGGGAATGGCAATGAGTGAAAATGAATCTGTGGACCCGGCATGGCAGCAGAATCTACAGAAGATGACCACAGATTGGCTGTGAAAGAGAAGGCATGAATAAGAGGCCAAATAAACCAAAACTTTATCCTAGATACCTGGGAAAAGAATGTTTCCCTGACATAAATATTGAAGTTAGGAGATAGGGTGGTCAGGAGGGGATTGAGGCAGCAGGGGTGAGGTACTAGGAAGGTCAGCAAAGCAGTTTATGGACATTATTATTGGACATACTAGTGTAACGTCCAGAAAGAGAGAACTTGTCAGATCTTGGAAAATTACTTCTGGAGGATAGGAGAGTCTTCAATTAGGGTCGGATTTAAGGGATATCTGCTCTGCGATGGTATTGGAGTTATGGGAGTGTGGACCTGCAGAAGGAGAGAAGGGAACCATCTTTGCCATCTTCGGGAGCTGAGAGGAAAAGGAGACAGTAAAAGAGCTGAAGAAGCAGCCATGGGAAAGGAGGCTCCTGTGTGGGTGACCACCTTGAAGACAGAGATCGGGTGCCTCACCTGGGTGTCTCCTGCATCCATGGCCATGCCTTGTGCACAGCAGGCAGGTACTCATGGGAGATCTGCTGACTGAGCGAAGGAAGGAAGGGAGGATCCGAAGAGAGAGAATAGAATCAAAATGAAAAGGGAAATGGGCACATTCAGAAAAAGTGGATAATAATGTAAAATGAAGAGGGCAATGTGGACAAATGGGCAGCCCTCAGCTTTCTCAGTCTTTTTAGAAAGCTCAAGTGATCATAGGTGCGGGGTCCAGTGGGGCGCACGGTGACACCACACAGCAGGGACCAGCCTCATCCCACTGAGCCACTTACTTCAGACTCCTGCAGCTCCCAGGTTTGGGTGCTGTGCCCTGCCCTCTGAGTCAGAGAGAACCCTTTCTTATCCTTTGTTTGGCTAACATGAGGGACCGGTGTTGGTTTTTTTCATGCTGGATTTCTATGGGTGGGGACCCTGGCCTTACAAGGAGGAGTGAGCATGGGTTTTTCCGCCAGCTCCCCAAAACAGGCATTTTCTGAAGCAAGAAAATGGGGTTTGAAAGGAGGGAATGGCAAAGGCTGAGACCCTACCTCCAGTCCTAAGTCACCATATCCTCTTTCTCATTTGGGCCCCTCAGCAGTCTGGAAATATTCTAGAAGTTTGTGCAGGGAGATAGAATGGGGTCACCAGACTGGTTGGCCACCCACATGGACATCCCCATGGTGTCAACTCACCTCAGAACTTAAGTTTGGTCCTCAGCCTTGCCTGGCTCAAGATCTAAATTGGCAACAGGGAATAGATCAGCTCTCTGGGGTCTGACTCACTAACCTAGCGCTCAGATTCTGCTGTGCGTACAGGGATAATATTTTGAACTCCTTGCCAAAGTGTTCTTTTTTTGTGTGCTTCCTGTTCCCCTGTGACCCTCCCTTCCCTTGGGATGGCTGGACAATGATGACTCTTTGGCCTCAAAGCACCACTATAAAGCAGAATACAGAGAAAAGACAGCTAAGGACGTGGATGAGTCAGAATTTGTCTCTTCACCTACAGTGGATCACGTTTTCCCAAACTGGGAAAAGCATGTTGTCTCCAGGCATTTGTAAGGATCTGCATCTACACCTTGGAATAGCCCATGCCCATAGGAGCACATCAATAAATAGCAAATAAAAACCACCATGACAGGGGGAGAGGCTGCAGGAATGAATTTTTTTTTCTCCTTTTATTAAAAAGAAAAAGAGAGAGACTGAAAATTGTGTAGCTGACTCTGCTGGCAGATAAAACATTCCCTAAAGACTTAGCCAAAAGTCTAAGAATATTCTGGGACTATTGTGGTTTAAGGTACAAATGTCAGCCTTGTCCAAATTTGGTACAACGTTGGGGGCTATTTCAAGCCACCTGAAATGTCAACACCTGTGGTAAGGGACTATTAGCAAAGCAAATGTGAAGTGACTGCACATGTGCCAATGGAAAAAATCAAACTTGCTGAAGGGGATTGCTGGCTGTTCAATTTCATTTGGAAGGGAGAAAAGATGAACAGAAAAGGCTGTGGGGAGCTGGGCATGATGGCATTGAAACCTCAGCTACTCAGGAGGCTGAGGCAGGAGGATCCCAAGTTTGATGTGAGCCTCAGCAAGTCAGCGAGGCCCGAAGCAACTCAGTGAGACTTTATCTCAAAATAAAAAATAAAAAGGACCAGGAATGGGGCTGGGGATGTGGCTCAAGCGGTAGCGCGCTTGCCTGGCATGCGTGTGGCCCGGGTTCGATCCTCAGCACCACATACAAGCAAAGATGTTGTGTCCGCCGAAAACTAAAAAATAAATATTAAAAAAAAAAAAAGAAAGAAAGAAATTGTTATCTGGGATTGAAATCCTGAAAACACCTAGTTCCTTATGAAGGTGACACCACAGGGACCCTTCCTGACAACCCCTAGCAACAGCCTAATTCCCCCTCCCTCAATCCCCCTTATCTACCCCAGTGGAAGACAGGTCTCAGTCTCCACTGGGACCACCCCTGCAGGTTTGTCCGGAACAAACCTGTGTTACTGTTGAGATACTTCTCTTTATTTCCTTCTTTCACTTCTTTCCTTACAGGGGTCAGATCTAACAATCAAAACCTCAGGAAATCTTAACCTGGGAAGAAGAGCACTGATCTCCCTTCCTTCTTCGATATTAGGTGCCACCAAATTCTGGGTATTGCCAATTCATTACTCAGCAATGGTATCCATTTTTTTTTTTTTTACACAATACCATTTTTATTTTATTTATTTATTTATTGTTACATGGTGCTGAGGATCAACCCCAGGGCCTAGCACATGCTAGGCAAGGACTCTACCACTGAGCCACAACCCCAGCCCCCAATTTTTTTTTTAATCACCTGTCTCAGAGTTTAAACATTTTTAAAAATTTTTTTGTTGTTGTTATAGATGAACACAATACCTTTATTTGATTTATTTATCTTTATGTGGTGCTGAGGATCAAACCCAGTGCCTCACACCTGCTAGGCAAGCACTGTACCACTGAGCCACAACCCCAGCCCCAGCAATAGTATCCTATGTTTATTATTATATCTGATTCCTAAGAACTCTGAACTCTAAAAGAGTCTTGCTAATGCTTCTGTTTTTCTGTTTCCTTTTTCTTTCTTTCTTTCTTTTCTTTTCTTTTTTTTTTTGACAAGGGTCTTGCTAAGTTGCTGAGGCAGGCCTCAAACTTGCCTCAGCTTTCTGAGTTGCTGGGATTGCAGGAGTATACCACTGTGCCTGGCAGGTCTTGCTTTTAAAAAGTTACTTCAGATGTTAGTTTCCTTTGTTGAACTTATCATTCATGTTTATGTTCTTATTTTATTTGGAAACATTTCTTACCTACCAAATATAATACCATTTTGTGAGTCACATGTGTTGGAAATATGTTTTCCTGGTTTGTGCATTGTTTCTTTGTCTATTTGGAACGTCTCCAAGCCACATCATCTGAACGGAATGAATGAGGTCACCATAACAGTAATATCAAAATCTCATTAATTCAATTTAATAATCACCTAATTTACTGCTAATAATATGAACATTTACTGAGCATATACTAGGTGCTTCGTGTGCCATTAATCCTCAAAATTACCCTATAAAGTGGGTACCGTTATGAGTTCCACTTTATAGATCAAAAAACAAAAATAGGAGAAGATAAGTAATTTGTCCAGTAAGGACAAATTAAGGATTGGAATGTGGATATAGAATCCTGACCTGTCCAGCTTCCATGTCCTAGATTTCAACCCTGCACTGTCCAGGACAGTAGCCACTTATGGCCATTGAGCACTTGAAATGTGGTCAGCCTGATTTCAGAGAACAAGTATTAAAAAAAAAAAAGTGAGTTATCTCATTAATGTTTGTATTGTTTTCTTTCTTTGTTTATTTTGGGGTACCAGGGATTGAACTCAGGGGCACTCACCACTAAGCCACATCCCTAGCCCTATTTTGTATTTTATTAGAGACAGGGTCTCACTGAGTTGCTTAGTACCTTGCTAAATTGCTGCGGCTGGCTTATTTATTTATTTATTTATTTTTATAGTAGATGAAAACAATACCTTCATTTTTATTTTTATGTGGTGCTGAGGATCAAACCCAGTGCCTCACATGTGCTAGGCAAGTGCTCTACCAACTGAGCTACAACCCCAGCCCCTGAGGCTGGCTTTGAACCCCATGATCTTCCTGCCTCAGCCTCCTGAGCCACTGGGATTATAGGCAAGCGATGCGCAGTAGCCAGTTATTTATTTATTTTTGAGATAGGGGTCTTGCTATGTTGCCCAGGTTGGACTCAACATTCTCTAGGGGCTGGGATTGTGGCTCAGTGGTAGAGTATGCCTAGCATGTGTGAGGTACCGGGTTCAAGCCTCAGCATCACATAAAGAAATAATAAAACAAAGGTATTTTGTCCATCTGAAACCAAAAAAAAAAAAAAAACCAACTAATCTCCAGCCTCAGTTTTCTGAGTAGCTAGGGTTATAGGGCTCAGTATTATTTTGTATTATTTTTATAATTTCAAATATTTGTTTTATTTATTTATTTATTCACATCTTCATACATGTATTTTGTATAATGCTGAGGGTCTCCTTTCACCATCCATGCTATTCCCCTTCATTATTATTTTTTAAATTAATAACATTTTGAAATGATAATGGGGGTAGGAGCTACTGGGGATTGAATTTGGGGCACTCTACCTCTGAGCTACATCCCCAGCTCGGTTCATTTTACTTTTATTTCTTTGGTAACAAGGATTGAACCCTTGAGTGCTTAACCACTAAATAACATCCCCAGCCCTTTTTATTTTTTATTTTGAGACAGGGCCTCCCTAAATTGCTTAGGCAGGCTTTGAATTTACAATCCATTTGCCTCAGCCTCCAGAGCAACTTGGATTACAAATGCATGCCATAGAGCCAGGTTTATATTATTTTTTAGACAGTTGTGCTAAATTACTCAAACTGGCTTTGAACCCGTTATCCTCCTACCTCAGTCTCCCGAGTGGCTGGTTAGGATTACAGGCATAGGCCAACACTTCCAGCTCTCAATATTTCTGATACACAGATTCAGTAAAATGTTTTATTGTCTTGTTTTATGTTTTGAATGTTGCTACCAGAAAATTTAAATATGATTCACATATTCTGACAGCACAGTTCTAACCACTTTATTACCCTGCTATCTTTTAGTTGGATGAAGATGGTCTTTGTAGGTGATATGAATCTTCTCTCCCTCAGTAATATCCTACTGTTGGTTCCGTTTAAAGTTCAACCTCCAGTTGCTTTTTGCCTGTTTCTACATGAATAGAAATCACCCCAAGGGGGCTGGGAGTGTAGCTGACTGGCAGAGAGCTCTTGTAGAGCCTGTTCAAGGTCCTGGATTCCATTCCAACAAGGCAAAAGGGGGTGACGGTGGAGGTCAGGAAATGGGGGTTAAAATGGTAAATTTTCTTATGTACATTTCACCAGAATAAAAAAAAATTTTAAAAGGAATGCATTCTCATATATGCTACCACATGGATGAACCTTGAAAACATTCAACTAAGCAAAACAAGCCTGACACAAATGGGCAAATATTGCATGATCCCACTTACACAGAAAAATCTAGATAGGCAAATTCCTAGAGACAGAAAGTAGAGCAAAAGTGACTGGGGGCGGCGGGGAGGGGAAAGGGAAAAAAAAGAAAGAAAAAGAATACTGGGGAGCAAATGGCTGCCTGGAAGAGAGGGGAGTAGGCGGCCGCGCGGGTGCGTGGGCGCCAGGGAGCTGTGGGGTCGCGCGCGCCGCCCCGCGCTCCCGCCGCGCAGGTGCCTTTGTCCGGGGCGGCGACGCGCACGCCCACCGGTCCCCGCGCCGCGCGTCCCCTCCCTCGCCATTTTCACCTAACAAAGGGCTGAGAGACGCCCCTTTCCGCGTAGCTCTGCGGGCGCTACCGCCCCACACCCGGAGGTCACCCGCAGTGACGAGGTGCGGGGAGGACTTCTGGGCTGCCTGGTGCCCCTTCCCCGCCGCCGTGTTGCCGAGCCTTGGGGCCCCGGGGCGGGGTGACGAGGCGGTTTTGCATTTGCCCCGTTTACACTCTGAATAGTTAGGATTTCTTCCCCTGCCTCTGCCTCATGTTCCACCATCCCGATTTGGACTAGCAGGAGTATATACTCCCGCCATTGCTCCCGTATCCACGTACAACGACCCGCACCCGCACGCAGCGTTTGCTTTTGTTTTCTAAAATAGCACCATCAAGTAGGCGAGTCTCCCCAGTACAACGTGGAATCCCCCAGTCCCAGTTTATTCGCTCTTCTGACACGAATCCAGCGCGCGAAGGCACCTCTGTGCATTTAATAATTCTTTTGTTCCCTGTGTTTTGGCACCAGAAACTGCGATGCGAATGAATGCGCGCCACCCACAGCGGGAACAATCGCCGTTTCTCCCCAGTTGGGTTTGACAACAACTCTCCAACCCCGCGAGCGTCCTGCCAGCCGGCCTAGTGGAAGTGACCTTGTGTCGCTGCTGCCTTTCCGAGATGGCATTTTCCAGAGTTGCCCAGTCTCCCCAGCCCAAGGGGGGAAAAAAAAAAAGAACCTGGTCTGCCCAGTGTTATTGTCCTCTTTCTTTCCTTCCATTTTTCTATATAATTTGGACAACTTTTCCTCATTAGTTTGTTTTTACATGCTCACTGCTCACAATTCAAAGGGTAATAGAAACAAGACAAGCCAGAGGAGGTGGCGCAATGGCATATAATCCTAGAGACCTAGGAGGCTGAGGCAGGAGGATCATAAGGGGAGGCGGCAAAGCCTGGTCATCTTAGCGGGTCCCTGTCTCAAAAATAAAAAGGGCTGGGGATGTAGCACAGTGGTAGAATACCCTGGATTTAATCCCCATTCCCCAACCTGCGCCCTGTCACCTCCACACACACTCAGGCAGCAGAGCCCTGTCTGCTAACCGCTCACTTTCCTCCCTCAAGGCCACCACTGATGCCACTTTCTTGTGTATTTTTCTGGAAAAATTATAGCTCTGTATTTATATTCACAACAGTAGCATGAAAGGTACAGACTGCTCTGCAATGCAGCAGAACTTCTTGGAAGGCTACCTGCTCCCTCTGGCTCCTCACCAGCTTCTTATCCATTCTCTTCTGCAGTCCTCACACCACTGCAGCTCCTTGGCTCTAAGGGAAGCACTCATCTCCAGTTTCTTCCAGCAGGTTCTGTATCTTATCAACTTGTGGGTCCCTTTCTGACCTTTCTGACCTTTATCATATCTGTTGTTCCAGTCTCTCTTCCTTGTTACCCGGACTCCACCTTCTTTGGGCCTCATTTGTCACCTTGCCAGGTCACTGCAGTAGCTTCCTGACTGCCCCCAACCAAGATTTCATCATTGATCCCTCATCCTGCCACTGGGGGTTGATTCGGTACTTCGTAGCAACTCCTGTTCCTAGGAAAGGGCTCTTTCATTTCAGAAGATCTAAAAGGTTTATTGCATGAAAGAAGCACTGGCCTGAGTGATGGGAGGCCAGGGTTAGAACCTGGACCCTGCCTTTTCTTGCCTGGTACTGCTGTCAGCAAATTGCCCACTTCTCTAGTTTCCTTACCAGATGACCTCCAAGGCTCAGTTGGCTGTAGCTAAGGATGTAATTACAATTCCATTCCTCCCTGGTCATGCCCCATCTTGCTCCCTCTGAGACCCTTTCCCCAGACAGCCACACTTCACTTTCCTGCTCACAGCACCTCTGGAAAGCCCTTCTTCTTCTGTTTCTTACTGTTTGTTTGTTTTTGTGGTACTGAACATAGAACCCAGAACTTCATGCATGTGAGGCAAGCATTTCACCGCTGAGCCACATCTCCAGCCCAATCACCACCCCGCTTTTTTGGTACTGGGGATTGAACCCAGGGGTGCTTAATCACTGGGCCACATCCCCAACCCTTTTTATTATTTTATTTAGAGACAAGGTCTTGCTGAGTTGCTTAGGGCCTCACTAAATTACTGAGGCTGGCTTTGAACTAAATCCTCCTGCCTCACCTCCCAAGATGCTGGGATTACAGGGGTGAGCTCCCTTCTTATTCTGAACATCCAGATCCTGTTCATCCTTTATGTCTCCACAAAGCCTCCTGCATGTCCTCTGGTAGGAAGAATTGCTCTGTCCTTGCAAAGCCACTGTCCTTAGCACTTTATCTGTAGTTCACTAATGTCGTTGACTCCTGTGTCTGTCCTGCTGCCATCTACCTATCCTGAACTGCTTTTGGCTTGGTAATTTACATATGGGAGAAGATATGATTTGGGGAGTCCCAAGACCTGAGCCCATGTACGGCTGTGACACTAAATAGTTATATTACCTTGCATATGTCACTTTGCCTTTGAAACCTCAATTTCCTTGAATGTAAAATGGAAATGGTAACCTAGTTCATGGTGTGCTTATGTGATTAGGTGAGACAATATTTATGAGAAAGTGCTTTGTGAATACTAAAGCTATTTACAGATGTAAATAATATTCTAAAAATAAAGAAAAATATTACCCAAGTAGGACATGGTGGCGCACGCCTGTAATCTCAGCAGCTCAGGAGGCTGAGATAGGAAGATTGTGAGTTCAAAGCTACCCTCAGCAACAAAGAGGTGCTAAGCAACTCAGTGAGACCCTGTCTCTAAATAAAAATACAAAATAGGGCTGAGGATGTGGCTCAGTGGTTGAGTGACCCTGAGTTCAATCCTGATACAAATATATATATAACCCAGATGTGGGAAGAATGATTTCCTTTCCAAACAGAATTAAAAAAAAAAAAAAAAAAAAAGGTTGGGAAAAGTATAGAAAATGTAAGGATTTTTTTTTTTTTTTTTTGGTGGTGGGGAGGGTACTGGAGATTGAACTCAGGGGCACTCAACCACTGAGCCACATCCCCAGCCCTATTTTGTATTTTATTTAGAGACATGGTCTCACTGAGTTGCTTAACACCTCACCATTGCTGAGGCTGGCTTTGAACTTGCGATCCTCCTGCCTCAGCCTCCTGCCTTAGCCTCCTGAGCCACTGGGATTACTGGCATGTGCCACCGTGCCCCGCCTAAGGACTCTTTTTCTAAGTTGCTGACTCAAAATTTGGAGGTCAGTTTTTAACTATTCCTCTTAAATAAATTACCAGATGGTTTTCAATATACTAGTAAAAGCTGGGCACAGTGACCTATGCCTGTAATCCTAGCAAATTATGAGGCTGAGGCAGGAGGATCTCCAGTTTCAGGCCAGCCTCATCAATTTAGCAAGGCCCTGTCTCAAAAAAATAAAAATAAAAATAAAAAGGATTGGGAAATGTGTCCTAGTGGTAAAAGTGCCCCTGAGTTTAATCTACATTACCACACACACACACACACACACACACACACACAAATGCACATTTCTGAAGAATGTTTTATGACATAAAACTCCCAAAATTCAGGATACTAAAAAATGTTTATAGAGAAGTGTAAGAAAAGACTTTCCCCACCACTTCCAAAGCTTTTTATTAGGCCTCCAAATGGGGCACCTAGTGCCAAAGAGCTTGGGACACCTTCCAGGGCCTAAGTCTTACACAAATAGCTCCTTTCCTGTCTCCCAAGAGCCAAGGATTCAGGGTGGATGAACCAGAACCCTAGTGCCTCCAGGGAGGCCATGGACTGTCCCAGATCCAGGTACAGGCTTTAGTTTGCCTCTGGGTTCCCATGGCCTGGCATTCTAGGGTCGTCTGTCCACTACAAGACCTAGCTGAACTGTGGACCTCGGGATAAATACAATCTCTCGGGTCCAGAGTGGGTTTACAGGAAAGCAGCTCTCCAGTTGAAAATCAGGCTCTGAGAACAAACACGGGAGGACAAAGCTCAGAGAAAGCGGCCACGTTGGCCACAGGAAAGGGCAGAGTGAGCTCTCACAGGTGGGTGGGGAAGCAAGGGGCTCCAAAGAGAAGGTGGAAGAATTGTAGTAATTTGTCAGATGGAACTATTGTTGCTCAAAGCTCAGTCCTTATCCCTGATGCCAATCCAATAAGGAGGACACAGGTTTAAGAAAAAGGAAAAAGAATGTTTTTTGCTTTGCTAGCAAAGGAAAAACACAGGGGCCTCCTGTCCCAAAGGCTATGGTTCTGCCCATCAGCAGGAACAGGGGAGGGTATTTAAAGAGATGATTCAGAGAAACTGAGATTAGGGAAGAGAGATAAGGAAGGAGAAGATCAGGGAAAATATATCAGGGAGGAGAAGGTTAGAAAAAGAATATAGGGAGTGTAAGGGTCCGCGAACCTCAGAGGAAGAGACCACCAAGAGACCGGCTCATGCAACAGCAAAAGGGGTTTATTGAGGATCCAATCTAGCACGCTGGGGCTCCGTGCTCACTCAACAAGGGAGAGCGGCTCAGAGCCCCGAGCAGGGTTGAGCAGTGCTTAAGTACACTTTTTGGGGAGGGCGGGGGCTTTGCATACATCAGAGCAAATCATCATGAGGCGTGGGAAAATCAAACAACAACTCTCAAACTTGATTAGCACATTCGTTGGCGGGAACAGGTCGGGCGGGAGTGATAGGTGAGTTCTAAGGAGGGGGGTACATTCAAACTGATTGGTTTGGGCCCTGAATGCCTACGTGCCAAGCTGCACAGGGTCCTAGGTTATTAAACAACTAGATGGTCAAGGGGAATATTTACTGGGCAGTCCCGGGAATTGTTTTAACAGCTACAGGAATTTCAGGTTTTGGGGGTGTAGTATAGGAACTTAACAATACCTGGTCCTTTACATTTTAACTCAGGCTTTGCAGCTTAGAAACTTTACAATACCCGGTTTTTTTACACTTTAACTTCAATTTCTTTTACTCTTACAGGAGAAGACAATTGGGAAAAAGGGAAAACATGAAAGTTTCAAAGCCACAAGGGCTATATAGTCAAAGCATCAAGTAAATCCCTGTTACAACATGATCATTAAGATAAAGTCGAATGGTATTATCTTCCATTTCATTCTTAAGGATGAGAAAGGAAAAATATTTTGTTTAAAATATGCTTGCTTTCCCTTATGAAAACTTTTCAAGCTGAGATGTAGTTCAGTGGTAGAGAAAATCAACAGAAATTCTTGTTCATGTGGGACAAGTTTAGCTCCAATTTCTCCCTTCGCCCCTTCTCTTTCTCTTTCTCTCACACACACCCCCCCTTACCCCATCCCATCCATTGGCAAATCCCAAATCCTGCCAGTCTACCTTCAACATATACACACTGACCAGTTCTCCTTACCTTCTCTCTGTCTTGATCTACTGATCCTGGCGCACTTTATTGCAGTAGCCCCTGTCTGGTGTCCCGTCTCTATCTTCAGTCCCTACATCTATCTCCCAACTCCCAAGTCTGTTCTCCACATTGCTCTCTTCAGAGTGCTCCCTTTTTTTTTTTTTTTTTGGTACCAGGAATTGAGATGCATCCTCAGCCCTTTTTTTGGTGGGGGTACAAGGGACTGAAAGAACTCAGGGGCACTTGACCACTGTGCCCCATCCCCAGCCCTGTTTTGTATTTTATTTAGAGACAGGTCTCACTGAGTTGCTTAGTGCCTCACTTTTGCTGAGGCTGGCTTTGAACTCGAGATCCTCCTATTTTAGCCTCCAGAGCTGCTGGGATTACAAGGCATGGGCCACTGAGCCCAGCCAGAGTGTTGCTTTTAAAACATAAGTCAGTCACATCATGTCCCTTCTCAAAATTCTCCCACAGCTCCCCTTCTTACTCAATGAAAAAGTCAAGTCCTTAGATGGCCACAGTGTTCTCCTCGATGACCTGACCTGGCTACCTGGCTGATTTTGCCTCCTCCCTTTTGTTGACTGTACTCCCCGCCATATGGGCTTCCTTTCTATTCCTCAAACACAGCAAAAGTATGTGGTTGCCTCAGGGTCTTTGCACTGGCCTTTCTCTTAGCTTAGAGTTCTTTGGGAGTTCGGGCCTTTCTATCAGCTCTCTGACAAATCGCCACTCCTCAGTGGGGCCTCCCAGACCACCCTAACTAAACCTGCAAAGTCCTCCCACACCCTCTTCTCTACTGTGCTTTCCCCCAGGGCACTTTTTTTTTTTTTAACCAGCTTCTTTGATATCTTTTGTGATAATCTCAAGCCCCAGATTTAGAGCCTCACTTTGTCTCTTAAGAAAACCAGTTTCTGTCTCAATCCTTTTTCTCTGCTGAGGTTCAACAGTCCCCTGTCTGCATCTCCCTGCCCCCAGGCCTGATTTCCCCAAACTTCCTCCTTTGGCTCTCCCTTGTCAGGTCTAGAATCTGTACTCTGGGAGGAAGCACCAGGTTTCCAGGTCCCCAAATGGCTCAAACTCAAGTCTGAGGGTAGACTTTGCAAGTAAACTTATTCATTCATTCATTCATTCATTTTACCTTTTACACAAAAGAGATCATAACAATCCTATTGTTGGACAGTCAGGAGTTTTTCCAAGTTTTTACTATTGTAGACAACCTGAACACACCCATGATTGTCTCCTTGAGATAAATTATTTGAAGAGGAATTATTGAATCAAAGGACTCATGATTTGCAAGGCTTCTGGGTGTGTTTTGCCAATTTTTTCTCTGGTTTATCTAATTATACTCCCACCAGCTGTATGTGATGCCTTTTATAGTTTTACATCCTTGACAAAACTGGGTATTTAAAATACATTGGGAGATGAAAAAAAAAACAAAACTATAGCATGCTTTAACTGACATTATTAGTTAATTTGAAGATCTTTTTAATCTGTTGCCTTTTTCTTTTTAATGATTTTTTGTGGGGGGTAGAGTGTGCTGGGAATTGAACTCTTAACCACTGAGCCACATCCCCAGCCCTTTTTTATTTTTTATTTTGAGACAGAGTCTCACTAAATTGCTTAAGGCCTTACTAAATTGGTAAGACTGAATATGAATTTGAATTTGTGATCCTCCTGCCTCAAGCTCCTGAGCTGCTGGGATTACAGGCATGAGCCACCATGCCTGGCAGTTCCCTTTTTATTTTTTATTTTGAGTCAGGGTCTTGTTAAATTGATGAGACTGGCCTTCAACTTGCAATTCTCCAGCCTCAGCCTCCTGACTGACTGGGATTACAGGTGTGTGCCAAAATGCCCAGTCTTTCCCTCTTGATTTATAATCATTATTTTAATATTAAGAATACATTTTTAGCTGGACATGGTGGCACATGCCAGTAATCCCAGCAGTTTCGAAGGCTGAGGCAGGAGGATAGCGAGTTCAAAGCCAGCTTCAGCAAAAGCGAGGTGCTAAGCAATGCAGTGAGACTCTGACTCTAAATAAAATACAAAATAGGGCTGGGGATGTGGCTCAGTGGTCGAGTGCCCCTGAATTCAGTTCCCCGTACCCCCACCAAAAAAAAAAGGGCTGAGGATGTATCTCAATGGTAAAATGTCCCTAGGTTCAATCCACAGTATCAAATAAATAAATAAATAAATAAAATTGAAATGTGCATGAACAATTGTTTTTTTAAAAAATTATCAATTCTATTTTATACTTTTCAATACAGAAAATTTAGAAATATTTACAAAATCAAGTCTCTAAATCTTTTTTATTGCAGCTTTTTGTTTTGGTTTCATGCTTCTGAGTGGCAAGTTTTATTTTTTTAATTTTTAAATATTTATTATTTATTTTTTTAGTTTTCGGCGGACACAACATCTTTGTTTGTATGTGGTGCTGAGGATCGAACCTGGGCTGCACCCATGCCAGGCGAGCGCGCTACTGCTTGAGCCACATCCCCAGCCCCATGTGGCAAGTTTTAAACAGCCCTAACAGCTAAGACCTAATAGTAATTGGAGAGCATTGTAGATGAAGGCCTTCCTCAATCCACCTAGCCAATGACTCAAAAAACTTTTTACTTCGATTTTTACATTTTGTTACATTTTATATTACAAACCCCTACACACAAAACTATTTATTTAAAATTGATTTTAGAATGTTTCGTGAAACATTGCTTATCATAGTCACATGTGATATAGCCAGATTATAATGATGATGATGATGATGATGATGATGTTGATGATGATGATGATGATTGGCAGTAATGGGGACTGAAACCAGGTGCTTAACTACTAAGCTATGGCAGGGATTCACTAATTTGCCAAGGATGGCCTGAAACTTGTGATCCTCCTGCCTCAGCCTTTTGAGTCACTGAGATTATAGGCCTGTGCTACTGAAGCCAGATTTACAGATAGGTAGTTAGTGTAGTTAGGTAAATGAGGTCTAATATTGAGTAAGATAAATAAAATGGAGGCCATTATAGAGAATGGAGTCCAGGAAACCAGAACAGCCCTTGGGGAAATTGAAATGTTACTGTCCCCAAGGCCCAGAACCCATCCTAAGGAACTGTTAAAGAAACAGCTCTCAGCAAACAGGGAAGTGGTAATCAAAAGCCGCCCCAGACCCTTCCTGCCCAGATTACTCCTTTATCCCACCTGTCTCCCATCTTTTGTACCTTCCCACCTGCATTCTATCACTCACTGCAAGATAAAGGGAAACAAGGATTCCTGCCTTTCCAGTCCCCTTCTTCCTCTGGGGAGAAGTCTTTTCTGCTGTCCTTTAATAAAGCTTCTACTTTCCACTCTACACTTGCCTCCGAGTGCTTCTCTGGTGTTATACTTCAGCATTCGGGGAAGCAAGGACTCATCACTGGTAAACAGTGGTAACACTGCCATGCCTGGCTATAGTCTGAAATTTCTAAATAAGAAAGTCAAACAGACTAATTTTACTCTATTTCATTTTCAAGAAAATATTGAGAGCAGAGCATGGTGACACATGCCTGTAATCCTAGCAGCTCTGGAGGCTGAGCCAGGAGGATTTCAAGTTCAAGGCCCTAAGCAGCTAAAGGAGAGCCTGTCTTAAAATAAAAATTTTGCTGGGCACAGTGGTGCAGGCCTGTAATCCCAGCTGCTTGGGAGGCTGAGGCAGGAGGATCAGGAGTTCAAAGCCAGCCTCAGCAACTTATCGAGGCCCTAAGTAACTCAGGGAGACCCTGTCTCTAAATAAAATATAAAAAGGTCTGGGGATGTGTCTCAGTGGTTAGGCACCCCTGGGTTCAATCTCTAGTACCAAAATTAAATTAAAAATAAAAATATAAAAATAACTGGAGATGTAAATCAGAAATGAAGGTGAAGCTCCCCTGGGTTCAATCCTTAGTACAAAAAAAAAAAAAAAAAGTTTTGGGAGGCTCAGGCAGGAGGAATGCAAGTTGGAGGCCAACCTGGGGAATTTAGCAAGACCCTGTCTCAACATAAAAAATAAAAAGGGCTGAAGATGTAACTCGGTGGCAGAATGCCCTTGGGTTCAATCTCCAGTAACATTTAAAAATAATAATTAAAAAATTTTTTTAAATAGGGACTAGGTGCAGCTTGGTGGTAGAATGCATTTTTAACATTCATGAAGTTCTGGGCTCAGTCCCTAACTTCAAACAAACAAAAACAGGTGTCAGCCTTGACCAAAGAAATTGATTTCACACATCAAGGAATTTAACTGAGTTTGAAAAACCTAAATTAGGACCAGGAAAAGGCTGGTTACTCTCTATAGATCTTATCTACTTCCACACCACTTTCACTCATCTCCCTCTCCAGAGAGGTGATGGAGAGGTCAGACAATCATAAATTCATAGAGGAACACCCAACACTTGTGTATGGGCACTCAGGCTGAACTAAGCTTTGATTGACATCTAACAGGCAAGAACCCAAACTCTGGTTTTGAATTTCAATCCTGAGGTTTAGCATAACATTCCTCCTAGTTCCACAGCCTGGAGCCCTTAGCTAACCACACTCACTTTAATATAGCCCTAGAAAACTCCTCTTGTCTACAGTGTAATCTGGGACTTGGCAACAAACCATCACCAGGATCTACTCCAGCTCAGCTGTTCTTACAATTAGAGCCCAAGAAAAGGATGACCCTACTTTCCTGGGCAGGGAAACTAACCGGATGCATTCTTTTTTTTAGTTGTTGATGGACCTTTATTTTTTATTTATTTATATGTGGTGCTGAGAATCAAACCCAGTGCTTCCCACATGTTAGGCAAGCGCTCTACCACTGAGCCACAACCCCAGCCCCTCGCATGCATTCCTTGCACATATATTTAGACCAGCATGGAATCCAGCCCCACTGTTCAAGAGTAAAGAATATTTGGTAATTTACTTGGAAAAAATGGCTGAAGACAGGCCGGCACGACGGCGCACACCTGTAATCCCAGCTTCTCGGGAGGTGGAGGCAGGAGGATTGTGAGTTCAAAGCCAGCCTCAGAAACTGCGAGGCACTAAGTAACCCAGTGAGACCCTGTCTCTAAATAAAATAGACTTTAAAAAAATTTTTTTTGTAGTTGCAAATAGACACAATATGTTATTTGTTTATTTTATTTTATTTTTTTATGTGGTGTCAGGAATTGAACCTAATGCCTCATGCATGCTAGACAAGTCCTCTACCACTGAGCCACAACCCTGGTCCTCTAAATAAAAAACAATACAGGGCTGGGGATGTGGCTCCGTGGTCCAGCGCCCCTGAGTTCAATCTCTAGTACCACCCACAATGACTACCACCATCCACGACTCCCAGTAGCAAAAATGGCTGATGAGCCAGACATTGTGGTACACACCTATAATCCTAGTGACTCAGGAGGCTGAAAAAGGAGGATCACAAGTTACACTCCAGCCTGGGCTATTTAGCAAGACCCTATCTTATTTTATTTATTTATTTATTTTTTAAAAAGTTGGAAAAGTACTTCATGGGCTCAGGGCTCAAAGTGCCCCTGGATTCAATCCTCAGTACTGCAAAAAAAAAAAAAAAAAAAAAAAATGCTGATGACATAAGAGTATAAATAAATAAGTGAAGACTCTATTTGTAAGTCCTCATAAGATACATGACCCTAGGTTTTGAGGGCTAAAGAACTGAATTCAAAAGTCAACCATTCTTTCTAGGATTTCCCAACCTTGTTCTGTAATAAATCAAAATTCCTCCATGCCTCAATCATTCCTCCACAAATGGTTATAATTGCAGCTTTCTCAGGATTGTAGAGAAATGCAATCTAAATACATAGCAATAAGGTGTTAAGCAAAGGTAGTTGCTGCCGTTGGTTCATACAGAGACCTTCCTGACTCTGAAAAGCTGTTCAATATGGTCATTAATTTGGATAGTGATTTCTGTCTAGAATTCAACTTCAGTCAGAGCTAATAGTTCTACTATTCTTCAAAGGGTTTTAGAATTTGGACCAGGAACCCCTGGTTTTTTCTTGTTAGGACTCATTGTGCAGGCACAAGTTTCTATGTAATGAACCCCAAAACAGTTACACTGAGTCAAATGCCTGGCACACATTTTTATTTCTTTTTTTTGTAGAGAGCCCCAGGGGTTTCCTGGAAAATGAGTACAGTCTGCCTCTCAGGCATCTCTGAGCTTTCTAGATTGTATGCCTTCCTTCTCCCTTCCCTGAGCAGCCCTTCACTCAATAGCCCCCAAAGTGTGCCTTTGCAGATAAGCTCTGGAACATTGAAGTTGGTATAGGTAAAAAGAGTTCAAACGCTGCAGATACACAATCAGGTCAAAATGGCAGATATGCTGCCCAAGTTTGCAACCCTGAGGATGACGCTATGAGTGGAATAAGGCTGACAACTCAGACTCAATTTATAGTTCAGAACATTTCCATGAGAACTTCTCAGGTGACAGGGCACTTCTGTTGCCTTTTTTTCTTCCCCAGAAAATTTGCCACTCAGAACACATGGGGAGGGATTACCTGGCCCCCCAAGGGACTTCCCTGCCAACCCCCAGCCTGCACAATAGTGCATGCCTGTAATTCCAGCAACTAGGGAGGCTGAGGCAGGAGAATCGCAAGTTAGAGAGCAGTCTTAGCAATTTAGTGAGGCCCTAAACAACTTAGTGAGACCCTGTCTCAAAAAGGGTTCAGAATGTAGGTCAGTGGTAAAGCACGCTTGGGCTCAACCCCCAGTAACCCCTCCCCCCAAAAAGCAACACCTAGGATGAGCCTAGGTTCCACACCTGGGGTGCAGGACCCTGCAACCCTGGACAGAGCTGACTGATAGGGCTGCAGACACCTAATCCGGGCAGGCAAACCAGGATTCTCTCTCCTGGGAATTTGAAACCTGAACAGAGAGTCTCTGAGTCAGCCAAGTTTGCAGCAGTGTCACATGAGCCACAGTGTTTTAGAAAAGAAGGTCCCAGGCTGCCCTCATTCCTGCCTGTCTGCTGCTGCTTGTTACCTGTTCCCACAGTGTCCTTTGAGCTACTCCAGCCTCCTCCCAGTTGTATTAGGTGGTCAGAGTTGCTTTGGGGGGATTCAAACAGAAAACTAAACCAGCCAGATGAGAAGGCCATTATGAACATTATAACATCTGAGGAAGAGAAGTGTGGTGTAGTGGAAGGGCCACACTTTTTTTTTTTTTAAAACTCTCTCCATACTCAAAAGTAGCTTTGAATATTGCTTTTCAACTGGTCAGCTGTATAAATTTAGGCAAGCCACCCTTCCTGAGCCTTAATTTCCTCAGCTATAAAAACGGGTATCACTTAACCTTGTAAAGTTGGTTCTTCAGTTAGTCAACTGACATCTCTTGTGGTCAGTGTGGCTATTTTTGCTTATTTCCTAGTCTACTGGCTGTGTGACAGACCTCGGGATGTTGATGAAGTTAGGGTTCTTTAAATATCACTACATTTGAACGTTTTATTAAACCAAGGATCCTCTTTTCTCCATTTTCTCTAAGAATCAATGTTTTAATATTTCCCTATTTAAAAGGGTTTTTGTTTAGGGCCGGGGTTGTGGCTCAGCAGTAGAGTGCTTGCCTAACATGTGTGAGGCACTGGGTTTGATTCTCAGCACTGCATATAAATAAATAAAATAAAGGTCCATCAACAACAACAAAAAATAAAAATAAAAAGGTTTTGTTTAGTTGATTTAAAATTCCACTCCACAGAAAGGTTAAGGATAACAACTGCACATTCAGGATTTTGTTTTGTTTTTTTGGACCAGGGATTGAACTCATGGGTGTTTAACCACAGAGCCACATCCCCAGCCCTTTTTTATATTTTATTTAGAAACAGGGACTTATGGAGTTATTTAGCGCCTCATTAAGTTGATGAGGCTGGATTTGAATTTCCAATCCTCCTGCCTCAGCTTCCTGAGTGGCTGCTTTTTTTTTTTAATTGTGAAGAAATACACAGGACATAAAATTTGCATCTTAACTATTCTTGTCCCTCTCTCCTCTTCTCTCTCCCTTTTTTCTTTTCTTTTCTTTTTTTGGCAATGTTAGAGGATCAAATCGAGGTCTTCACATATGATGACCAAATGCTGTGTCCCTGAGCTACACCCTCAGCCTCTTAACCATTTTTAAGTATATACTTCAGTGCCATTAGTACATCCTTGTTTGAAGGTAATTCCAAATACTGAATTGCATTTTAAGCGTTATGAAAACTTATCATGCTAATAAAAAAAAAAACAACTTTTTTTCCATTGAGCTACAACCCCAGCCCTATTTATTTATTTATTTACTTACTTATTTTTGGTACTGGGGAATGAATTCAGGGGCACTTAACCACTGAGCCACATCCCCAGCCATTTTTATATTTTATTTAGAGACAGGGTCTCCCTGAGTTGCTGAGGATCTCACTAAATGTCTGAGGCTGGCCTCAAATTTGTAATTCTCCTCCCTCAGTCTTCTGGAATACCTGGGATTACAGGCATGCTGGACTGTGCCCAGCTAATAAAAAAAACTTTCAAAGTCTTTGTCAGATTACCTGTCTATTTTTCTGGTTTAGAAAATACAGTAGTTGTTAGCATGCACTGAGTCAAGTTCTTTCTTTTTTGCAGTAATGGGGGTTGAGCCCAGGAGCCTTTCACATGCTAGGCAAGCTTTATACCTACATCCACAGCCTAAAGTAGGTCAAGTTCTAAGCAATTTTATGTTCTACCCTGGAGAAAAGTTCTCACAAGTTAGTGTGGGGAGGGAGTTTAGGAATTGTCCAGTCCAAGGCCTTAATTTTCATAGTCCCCAGTTAGTTGGTCATTCAAGCATCAAACCTATATTGAGCCTGTGTGCCAGGAGCTGGATGGGAACTGAAGGAAGGACACAGAAGTGGCGGAGCCACTGTCCTTTCCACTGAAGCTCAGGGCTGTCCACAGAAAAACATGAACAAAAAGGGCTAAGTAGGCTGGAGAGCAGGATACAGATAGTTGTAGTTTATTCATGAGATTTTTTAAAAAGCCTGGGGCTGGGGATGTGGTTCAAGCAGTAGCAAGCTCGCCTGGCATGCGTGCGGCCCAGGTTGGATCCTCAGCACCACAAACAAAGATGTTGTGTCCGCCGAGAACTAAAAAATAAATATTAAAAATTCTCTCTCTCTGGGCTGGGGATGTGGCTCAAGCGGTAGCATGCATGCGGCCCGGGTTCGATCCTCAGCACCACCTACAAATGATGTTGTTGTTGTGTCTGCAAAAAAAAACTAAAAAAAAAAAAAAATCTCTCTCTCCTTAAAAAAAAAAAAAATTATAAAAAAGCCTGGGACCAGATTTTGAAGGGCTTCAAATGCAAAAGAGAAGAGCTTCAACTTTTTTGGGGGGGAGTGGGGTAGGATTGGATGGGGGGGTGCTCCTACCATTGAGCTACATCCTCAGCCTTATTATTATTATTTTTTTTATTTCGAGACAGGGTCTTGCCTAATTGACCTGGATGGCCTCAAGCTTGCTGTGATCCTTCCATCTCAGTCTCCTGAATAGCTGAGATTTCATTTGTGTGCCACAGCGCCTGGCTTAGACTTGCCTTTTTTCCCACTATAGGTATCCCATGGAGGCAGTGGGGTGGGAGTGGGGATGGCGTCAGATGTGCATTTTAGGGCCAGTGTGGGCAGCAATGCAGATAGTGGGCTGGAGGGCTGCAAAACGGAGCTTGGAGGGAGGCCTCTTTGTCCTCAGCAGCTTGAAATCAATAAATATCTTTTTAATCACACAGTGATGGAGGCAGGTCCCTTCCCTGGTCCTGGGTGTTTTCTAAACAATTGCCACAGGATGGATTTTCAAAACTTTGCAGTGATATTTCCTTCCAAAGAAGATTCCCTCCCATCCCATCCTTGTTCTTCCTTCATCCCATGGCCATTTCCTGAGGCCTCCCTGGGGGAAGGTCCCTCCTAGAAAATATAGAATGAAACTTGCTAGAAAAATGTGAAACATTACCCCAAACCACCTCCACACCCATGGCAGCCTTTGCAAAGCTATACTTGTGCCTTCCAGATAAACAGATCAAAATTTCTCCACGATCTGATTCCCCAGGCTGGTTTACAGGAGCAGGGGTGGGAGTGGGGAGGAGGGATAGGGTGAAGTACTGAGAGGCCACAGATGGAAATTTCTGTTCCAAAGGTGAAGTCTCTGTCTCAGCTGGCAGCTCCTGATCTGCACTAGCAGTCCTGCCCTCTGGCTATAGGATCGGACACAAAATCTAGGGCAGAGTCTGACCTTGATCTAGTATCCTGGAATGTCCAAGCTGGAAGGATCCTTGTGAGGCCAACCCACCCATTTCACAAATGGGGAAGTTGAGCCCCTAGCAGTGGCAGACCAGCCTGGACATCATGCCCCTTTCCACAATTTCTTGCTGCTTTCATCCAGTGGTCATGTGTATGTGTGTACAGATTTAAAAATAAGTACAAGGCCCAATGTGGTCGCTCATGTCTGTAATCTCAGTGGCTCAGGAGGCTGAGGCAGGAGGATTGTGAATTCAAAGCTAGCCTCATTAATTTAGCAAGGTCCGAAGCAACTGAGCAAGACCCTGTCTCTAAATAAAATACCAAAAAAAAGTCTGGGGTTGTGGCTCAGTGGTAGAGCACTTGCCTAGCATAGGTGAGGCACTGGTTCAATTCTCAGCACCCCATATAAATAAAATAAAGGTTCATTAACAACTTTAAAAAAAAATACAAAAAAGGTTTGGGGATGTGGCTCAGTGGTTGAGTGCCCCTGGGTTCAAGCTCCAGTACACCCCCCACCCCAAAAAAAGTATAACTCCAGGAAAAAATAAGATGGAACAGAATGCCCCCCAAAGCAGCTGAATTTTTAAAAAGATGCCCATTCAGAAAGAGTCCAAGTCAAAATGCTGTTTCTTAAAGAAGCACTACGGTCCTTTGCAGTGAGCTCTGTTTGCTCTAGCAACACTGTCCTTAATTTGGGGCATCAGACCAGCCTGACATGGTTATGATGGGGTGGGCAGTATAGATTGGAAGAGCAAAAGAGAGAGCTGGGGTTGGGCGACCAATTACCTTTTTACTCCAAGTGGTTTTCAACCAAGGCTATTCATGAGGATCACCTGGGAAGATGTTAGAAATCCCAAAGCCCTGGTCCTAAACCACAGATATATGGGAATCTTTAGGGATGAGGCCCATGCATCAGGATTTTTCAAAACTCCCCAGATGATTACATCTGGACAGACAAGATGGAGAATGAGAGCTCTCTCACTTTTATTTTAACTCGGGATTGAACCCAGAATGTCTAATCACTGATCTATGTCCCCAGCACTTTTTATTTTGAGACAGGTTCTGGCTAAGTTGCTCAAGGCCTTGCTAAATTGTTGAGGCTGGCCTCAAACTTGCAACCCTCCTGCCTCAGCCTCCTGAGCCACTGGGGTTGCCACTGGGATTACAGATGTGTGCCACTGCAGCCAGCTTGCTGCAGTGGCGCACATCTGCAATCCCAGTGGGTTAAAAAAATACTCAGGTTAAAAAAAATACTAAAAATACTAAAATAAATATACTAAATAAAAATACTAAAAGGTGTTCCTGAAGGTAGGTTTTGTTTGTTGTTTGACTGGGACCTGTGTGAATTTTTGTTTCATTTCTCCCTGAGGGTAGTGGGTTTTTAACTTGGGTGTCCTCTGTTGTGTGACAGCTCCATAGGTGAGCAGCTTATGTTTTGTCAGAACATGTGTCTATGGTGTGCCCCAAATAGTCCCTAAGGTCTTTGTCACTAGGAAGGCATTTTGGCTTCATAGTTAATAATGGGGGTTCTGGAAGCGGCAGATTAGCTTTCTGACTTAGGGCAAGTTACTAAATCAGTGCAAAGTGCCTAGCAAGTAGTTAACCTTATAAAAACCAGTGCCATTATTATTATAAATGGCTTTTGTGCCTTCATGCTTCCTTGGGCAAAGTAAGTGTCCAATAAAAATTCAGTGGTTAATGAAGTTAATGCAGCATTAGCCAACAAAATTTAATGGACGCCACATATGTAATTTCAGATCTTCTAGAAACCATATATAAAAAGTCTAATGAAGTGTCTGGTGGCATAGCTTAGTGGTAAAGTGCTTGCCTAGCCATCCCCTAACACTGCCAAAAAAAAAAAAAAAAAAAACAGGTGAAATCAATTTAAACAACACAGTTAACTTAATGCAAATATTATTCCAACACGTAGTTAGTATTAAAGTTGTTAATAAATTATTAGTGATCTATTTTACACTGTCCACTAAGTCTTGGAATTCAATATATATTTTACATCTTAGTTTAAAGGATCACAGTTCAAGTCTTTGACAGCTCCACGTGGCAAGTGGCTACTGTGCTGGACACTGCAGGTTTCCTTCATGCCTCAAATCTGCAGGCTGTAAATTCCCATCACACCTGCTCTTTTGGGCTGGTCCTGTCTCCCCCCCACCAGGACCCCTTCTCACAGTAGCACCTAAGCTCCCCAGGCCTTCTCTTGTTCCAGCTTGAGCTGTTTTGAAAAGGCCACATTTTTAGCTTGCTATCTTGCATCCCCATTCTTGTGCAAAGAGACCCAGGCCTTTGCAAGATTGTTTGCTCACGATGGGAAATTTCTGACAGTAAGAGGAAAGTCCTATTTACTATCTTAATATTTACAAAAGTATTTATTAGATTGGCCCCAAAGGCAGTCTGCCCTCTAGTTAGTAAAAAGAAAAAGAAAAAAAAAAAAGCAGCCTGTTCAGGGGCAGGATGGGAAGTTTGCAGGAATCTCTGCACCTTCCACTCTTCCCACCCAGGCCCCGCCCTGCTGGGGGTGGTAGCCCTGTGGCCTTCAGCAGCCAAGCAGCATGAGTCATCCTGGTCACTTGTTAAACCTTCACTCTAGACTCAGAGCCGCTTTTGTTTTTCAGTTGAATAGGCAGCCCTGAAAACACACACACACACACACACACACACAAACACACACACGCACTCACTATTGTTTGTGGTAATTACTATCATATTCCTGAATCAGACCCTCCTCTGCCTCCCCAGTGGCTCATGGCCTCTTTCTCAGGGAAGCTCTCCTATATTTTAACTTAGGGAAGGAGGTTGGGGAAAAATTCAGATCCTAACTGAAGGGCAGAACCAGGCAGAAATTCATCCTCCTATGCTATACCTGCAGGGACCCCCTGCTCTGGTGAGGGGAGCAGAGCCTCTCTTAGTCCTTCCCCTCCCTAGGTTTAGGGACTCAGCCTCCACATGCTCTAATTCACTTTATTATTTATTTATTTTTGCTACTGGGGATTGAACTCAGGGAGCACTTAATCACTGAGCCACATCCTCAACCCTTTTTTTAATTTTGAGTCAGGGTCTCACTAAGTTGCTTAGGTCCTTGCTAAGTTGCTGAGGCTGGCTTTGCACTCCTCCTGCCTCAGCCTCCCAAGCCTCTGGGATTGCAGGCGTGCACCACGAAGCCCCGCTCTCATTTACTTTTTACCCCAGAGGGTCCCAGCCATGGCTGCACATTTGAATCCACCTGGAAGCTCTCTGTGCCTCTGCTGAAATTCTATTCCATCACATCTATCAAGGCCCAGGCCGGTCCTCAGCAGGCTTTCTGCCCCACTCCTCGGAATCCTCTTCAGAAGATACTTCTTCTCCCATGACAGGGAGAATTTTGATGCCTTTGCTTGGGCCAGGTGTAGCTGTGACTTCCCAGCTTAGCTGGGACCTGAAGGCTGTCGGCCACAGTCCTCAGCCCAAGAACAGTGATTTGAGCACCTCCCCTGCTCCTAGCACAAGGCTCCTTTGCCACTAGGGTGGGGGTGGGGGAGGGTTTAGAGGTGGGATCCCCTTTACTGCAGAGGCACTAATCCTTCAGGCCACTTCAGAGAGAGCTAAAAAGGCCTCCACTGTGGAGGCCATCCCTTCCACAACCTCCCTGATGCTTTCCCTCCTTTTTAAAATTTCATTTTATTATTATTATTTTTGTTGTTGTTATTGGAAATCGAATCCAGGGGTGCTGTACCACTGATCTACATCCAGCCCTTTTTATTTTTTATATTGAGACAAGACCTCACTAAGTTGCCTAGGCTGGTCTTGAACTTGTAATACTCCCACCTCTGACTCCCAAATCTTTGGGGTTCCAGGGGTGCACCCCCTTGACTCTACACTTCTCTTTTCTAAGCCTTTAGCTTGTTTTTCCTTTTCAGGGCAACACCCTCTTGTTGCCGCCACCTAAAAAATCCCAGTCCTTTCCCCCTTCGTCATAGTTCCTCATCTCTTGCCTTCTCTTTCCTGCTAAGCTCCTTGAAGGAGCAGCCCTGAAGGGAGTCTATATTTTCTCCCCTCTCCTCAACCCACTGCAGGTGACTTTGACCCCAATACAACAGAGACACCCTGACACTCACTAAGGTCACCAATGTCCTCCTAGCTAGTTGTGCTGTTTTCAATCTTGGTCTTTTGACAATGCCCATCACTTCCTCTCCCTGAAATCCATCTTTGGTCTCTGGTGAATCCTCTACCGATTTCCACTCATCACTCTCATGGTGTCTTCCACATTTCCTCTCCTTGGCTTAGCCTTGAGGCTGGTATTCTCCAGTTCTTTCTTTGACCTTCTTTCCAGTGTGAATTTACCTATTCCAAGGCCTTGGCTATACTACCTGTTATCACTGGGGTGTCCAGTTGGGGTCTAGGTCCTTGATGTCTCAAAGAATTGAGCAAGACACGCAGAAATAACAGGCAAACTACAGATTTATTGACGGTAAGGTAGCCTGCTGTAAGATAGAGTGAGCTGATAGAGAGGCTCAAGGCCCCAGTGTTTGGAAATTAATGTTTTATGTGCTGAGCTGGGAGGCGTTCTCTTTCCTATATGGACCAGATTGGAGACCTTACCCCATTTGCTCCCATTGGCTACCTTATAATTACAATATGTCCAATCCTCCCCCCATTGGTTACTTCAGGAAACCTAATTAGAATACTGCCCACTTTGTCCCCATTGGTTTTTTAAAATATTGAACCTGTAGCAGGAGTTGTCATGGTGATAAATCCTGGACTCATCATAAACAGGGACATGACTCATCTCCCTGTCTTGTCCTCCAGAACCATCTTTTTTTTTTTTTTTTTTTTTGTACTAGGGATTGAACCCAGGAACAATCAACCACTGAGCCACATCCCTGGGCCTTTGTATTTTATTTAGAGACAGGGTCTTGCTAAGTTGCTTAGGGCCTCGCTAAGTTGCTGAGGCTGGCTTTGAACTCACAATCCTCCTGCCTCAGCCTCCTGAGCTGCTGGGATTACAGGTGGGTGCCACCGTGCCCAACCAGCAGCATCTTTCTTCTACCTCGTCTTTACCATCTTAGCATCCCTGAACTCCTAACACCTATATAATGTTAACTCCCAAATCTTTGTCTCTAGTCTAGATTTCTTACATGTCCAGTTGTCTACTGGACATCTCCATACTAATATCCCTCTGAACATTTCCAAACTGACATCCATTATTTTGTTTTTTTCCTGCCTCTGCCCCTGCTGCAATACTGGGGATGGAACCCTGGGCCTTGCTAGGCAAGCTTTCTACCACAGAGCTACATCCCTAGCCAATTTTAAAATTTTATTTTGAGACAGTGTTACTGAAAGCTCAGTCCTTGTCCCCACTTCCAATCCAATAATGAGGACACAGTTTTAAGAAAAAGGAAATAAAAAGAAGCTTCTTTGCTAGCAGAGGAGAAACTCACAGGACTACTGTCCCAAAGGCTGTGATTCTGTACTTCGGGGGAAATGGGGTTTTTTAAAATGGTGATTCAAAGGCCACTCTCTACCCATTCTCTGTGGGCATTGTAGGTCACTTGTTAATTTGGGAGATAGTCCTTTCTGAGATCTTCGGGTGCCATCCCCGAAGTCTATATTACTTCATTTCTGTGGTGGGTGTGTGTTCAAGGACAGATAACTCTGCCTAGGATGGGGAAGAAAGGTAATCCTGTTTCCCCTGAGATTAGGAAGGGGGAGGGATAGAGGAAGAGAAAGAAACAGTTCCTTTTAAAAATAAATCACAGAGGCAGGGCAATAAGAGCTACATTTAAAGCATAAAGTGGACCACTGTTACAACAGGGCCTCACTAAATTGCCCAAACTGGCCTCTAACTTTCAATCCTCCTGTTTTAGCCTCCTGAGTAGCTGTAGTCATAGGATTATGCCACCATGCCTGTCATGGAACCCATTATTTTCTTTCTTCTTCTTTTTTTTTTTTGTGGGGCGTGGCCTCAGATACTGGCCATTGAACCAAGCGGTGCTCTACCCCTGAGTTACACTCTCAGTCCTTTTGATTTTTCATTTTGAGACAGGTTACTTAGGGCTTCACTAAATTTCTGAGGCTGGCCTCAAACTTGCAATCCTCCTGTCTCAGTCTCCCAAATTGCTGGGACTACAGGCATGTACCACCAGATCCAGCCCATTATTTTTTTCCTATCACATTTCTTTCTCCTTGGCTGGGCATAGTAGAGCATCTGTAATCCCAGCTACCTAGGAGGCTAAGGCCCAAGGATCCCAAGTATGAAGCCAGCCTCAGCAAGTCAGCAGGACCCTGTCTCAAAAAAACAATAAAAAGGGTCAGGGATATAACTCAGTGGCAAAGCACCCCTGAGATCAATTCCCAGTATCCCCATCCCCCCAAAAAATATTATATTGAAAAAATCCCACTATAATGTCAACCATGACTATGAAATAAACTTAACCAGTAATTTAAGATTTATTACAATAAAACCATTTAGAGACATAAAGGGAGCCTTTTAAAAAATGAAAGAAATACTGTGTACCTAGATTTGAAAATCTAACAAGAATTTCAAATTTTAATTTATTTATTTTGGAGACATTTTGATGAAACACATTTAGTTGAAAGTTTAAAATGAGAGAAAATAGTTTTAAAAAGTGCTGGGCACAGTGGTGCATGCCTGTAATCCCATCGACTTGGGAGGCTGAGGCAGGAGGATGGTGAGTTCAAAGCCAGCCTCAGCAAAAGCTAAGCAACTCAGAAAGACCCTGTCTCTAAATAAAAATAGGGCTGGGGATGTGGCTCAGTGGTCTAGTGCCCCTGAATTCAATCTCTGCCCATCATTCCCCCATACAAAAAATGTAAAAAACGTTTTAAAAAGTATAAGGCCTGTCCCTCCAGTTATCACCACTTAGCATGTAGGAGAGATAACCAAACAGTATGGAGCTGGCACAAGATGGCAGGTGTATAAATAGAACAGACAGGCAGATATCGAATAAAAAAGTATTGTTTAATAGACCCATCACACATCAATAGGAAAAGGCATGGGTTGGCCTAGGGAGTGACAAAAGGCTTTCTTTTGATGCCAAATCTCACAGGAAGGAGGTAGCCGCCTGAAGTTCTAGGAGGGCTATTCTAGGTTTAGCCAGGAATTCTGCACTTGATTAGAAATATCTTCCAGAAGCCCTGGAGGGGGACACTGACTTCATTGGGGCCACCTAATTTGACATTCATGAATTATTCATGAAAACCACTGGGATGACTAGCCAGCAAGTTTTGGTGGGGGGATCATTAGCTCTTCTCATCATATGTCCACAAATATGGATGGATTATATTTAATATTAAATAAACAGAAACATACAATACTAGGGGGGAAAAAAGAGGAAATTTAAAAAAACAAAATAGCAAGTATTGTGGTTAGGGAAGGACTTCCCAAGTTTCACATTCAAGACAGAAACCATAGTTAAAGATTGACAGATTAGCTACTTAATCATTAGAAACTTCTGCAAAGCACAAGTTAAAAGGAAACGGACAAATGAAGAAAAAAAATGCAGGATATATGATGAAGGGGTAATATTTTTAACATTCAATAAGTTCCTCAATTAGTGAGAACATTATCAACACCCTGACAGAAAAAAGGTTAAGAAAGGTGAGAAGCAGGCAATTCACTGAGGGTGAAATGGGAACCACTGAGAAATATGGAATGTCTGTGTGTGTGTGTGTATTTTTTTTCCCCTTTGCCAGTAATCTAAGGAATTAATATTAAAACAATGCCATGCCTCTTTTCTTTTCTTTACCTGCCAGATTACCCAAAAAAATTCTCCAGTGTGGCTAAGAATGTGGGAAAAAAGTTTGAAATGGAGAAAAGCTCAGTTAATGGGGCATGCTACCTTAGACACAAAATACACTTTGTAACCTTTTTTTTTTTTTTTTTTTTTTGAGAGCAGTCAAGAAGTGGATGGTAAGTGGATGGTGGGCTGGGGTTGTGGCTCAGAGGTAGAGCGTTTGCCTAGCATGTGTGAGGCACTGGGTTCGATCCTCAGCACACATACAAATAAAATAAAGATATAGTGTACACTTATAACTAAACAACTAATAAATATTAAAAAAAAAAAGAAGTGGATGTTGGCATTTACTAGGGACATCTGCAAAAAGTTGTGAAAGGAGATCTCTGTCGCTAAAGCCACAATTCTGTAAGTTTGTGGTTAGCAAGAATATCCTGTAAGACTGGTTAAATTCTAGTTTCTGTTTCTTATTCTAAAAGGTCTCATTTTAAGATATAGGTCATGAGGCTTAGGCTATTTCCCTGAATAAAACTTTCAGTTTTTGTTTTGTATTTTCAATCCCTGGGGATTGAACCCAGGGCCTCTCATGTACTAGGGAAGCACTCTTCCACTGAGCTTCAACCCCAGTATTTCTTAAAATTTTTGTTTTGAGACAGGGTCTCCATAAATTGCTCACACTGGCGTTGGCTTTTCATTCATTGGAGTAGCTTGAATTACAGCTGTGTGCTGCTGGTCAGGCTTTAACTTCTTAAATATCCAAATCATCTTGCTACAATTGTAGGTATCGACTGGCTGCATCTCAGGGTACAGTGAGACAGCCCCCTGCTGGGCACCACTGTGTTGGCCTGAGGCCAGGAGGCCCACCCAGCTGGGCCACCTCAGACTTTGTGAGAAACTGGAGACCCACTGGTCTCCAGCCTTGAATCAGGTGAGACCCACCTTATGACACACGTGCTAACTTACAATAAACCCCCACCTGTTCTGGGTGAGCTGGAGTTTTATCTCCAAGGTCATTTGGTGGGAGGTATCTATGATGGTGTCATCAAAGATCATCTTCATTGTGGTGCAAATATGGTTTCACTTTCACTGTGTCTTACCCAAATAATCAGCAGAATTAAAATGGGAGGTTTCAAAAAAAAAAAAAAATGGGAGGTTTCACTAATAAATTAAAAATGCAGATCAGGAATCTCTTGATACCTTTTTAGGCCAAACAGGCACATTTACACACTGCTGGAAGGAAAGTAAATTGGAGGACAATTTATTTGATTTTGGTTAAGACATAGAAAAGGATGATGTCATTAAAAATGGTGATAGATTTGCCTTTTTAAAAAATAATAATTTTAAGCCAGGCATGGTGGTACACATCTGTAATCCCAGGGACATAGGAGGGTGAGGCAAGAGGATCACAAATTTGGAACCAACCTTGGCAATTTATGGAGGCCCTGTCTCAACAACAATAATAACAAAAACTGAGCTTGGTGGCACACACCTATAATCCAGTGCCTTGAGAGGCTGAGGTAGGAGGATCACAAGTTCAAAGCTAGCCTCAGCAATTTAGCAAGTGCTTAAACAACTTAAAGAGACCCTGTCTCAAAATAAAAAGAACTGGGGGTGGGGGTGTTGTAGCTTAGAGGTAGAGCACCTGAGGACCATATGTGAGACACTGAGTTCAATTCTCAGTACCATATAAAAATAAATAAAATTAAAGTATTGTGTCCATCTACAACTAAAAAAAAGGTGTGTGGGGGGGTATGGTAAAGTGCCCCTGGGTTCAATCCCCAGTATAAAAATAATTAAAAACTTTTTGCACATCAAAATTATTTTCAGGGTCTAGTTCGGTAGACACTTGCCTAGCATGTTCAATCCTCAGCATCTCTCTCTCTCTCTCTCTCTCTCTCTCTCACACACACACACAGACACACACACACACACACACACACACACGGTTTTACAATCAGTAAGGTAAAGATGTCCAACTCCAGGAAGAAAATATGTAAAGGATGTAAACAGGCAACTCATAAAAGAAAACACATAAATGTGAAACTCATGAAAAAAGTTTCAATATAGTTAGAAATTAGAGAAGCCAAGTTAAAATCAGGAGAAATCCTGGTTTTTGCTTAACAAAGTAGTAAAGTTTAAAAAAATGTGATGCCTGGTGTTGGTGAAGATGTAGAAAAAAGGGCCCAATGGTGAGTATACTTTGGTAAAATTTTCTGTAAAGCAGCACTTCTCAGAGTGGCCAGGAGCCCTGGGGCTCCCTGAGATACTTTCAGGGTCAGAGGTCAAAGCTCTTTTCACAAGAATGCTAAGATTGTTTTTCCTTTTTCATTCTCACTTGTTCCTTCATACAGAGTGCAGTGTTCCAGTGGCTGCATGATTTGTGATACCACAACAGACTGATGCAGAAACAGATATGAGGCGCCAGTGTATTCTACTGCCAGACATTAAAGAGAGTGGCCAAAGCCACGTGCAGTGGCACACGTCTGTTATCCCAAGGACTCTGGAGTCTGAGGCAGGAGGATTGAGAGTTCAAAGCCAGCCTCAGCAGTTTATCCAGGTCCTAAGCAACTCAGTGAGATCCTATCTCTAAATAAAAAGGACTGGGGATGTGGCTCAATGGTTAAGCACCCTTGGATTCAGTCCCCATTACCAAAAAAAAAAAAAAAAAAAAGCCAAAATGTCAAACAATGACCCTTTCTCACTAAATGTTTTTTTCTTATGGAAAATATTATTTTCAATAAATATATATCAGTTACTCCAGGTACAGTGGCAAATGCCTGTAATCCCCATGACTTGGGAAGCTGAGGCAGGAGGTTTGCAAATTCAAGGGCAGTCTCAGTAATTTAGTAAGACCTTCAAAATAGGGAGACCCTGTCTGAAAACAAAAACTAAAAAGGTCTGGAGATATAGCTCAGTGGTAAAGCATCCTGGGTTTAACACCCAGTACCAGCACCAAAACCAAAACAAAACAAAAGCTTATGTTAGCATTTAATGGGTTTCCTATAATTTTTTAAAAAATGAAACTGGCAACAGTGACATATACCTGTAATCCCAGCAATTTGGGAGGCTGAGGCAGGAGGATTGAGAGTTCAAGCCCAGCCTGTACAACATAGCAAGACCCTGTCTCAAGATAAAAAGGGCGGGATGTGCTCAGCAGTAGAATGTCCCTGGGTTCAATTCCCAGACCTCAATTAAAACAAAAAAAGGACTGGAGATTTAGCACAGTGGTAGAGCCATGGCTTAGCATGTGTCAGGCTATGGGTTTGATCCCCAGCACCATATACACAGAAAAAGGACTGATCTATGCTACAACATGGATGAACCTTAAAAATATTATGCTAAATGAAAGAAGTTAGAGTCAAAAGGCCACATACCATGTGATTCTATTTCATAAAATGTCCAGAATAAGCAAATGCATAGAGACAGAAGGTAGATTAGTGCTTGCCAAGGACTGAGGACTGGGGATTGGAGGTGAGGGAAGGAATGAATGATAATAGCTATGGGAGGATGAAAATGGCACAAATTAGTGGTTATGATTGATACCATTTTTGAATATACTAAAAAACCACAAAATTGTAAAATTTTTAAATGACAAAGGGTCAGACCTGGTTGTGCCCACCTGTAATCCCAGCAACTCCTGAGGGTGAGGCAGGAGGATCACAAATTGAAAGCCAGCCTTAGCAATTTGGGGAAGCTCTAAGTAACCTAGCCAGACACTGTTTCTGGGAATGTAGCTCAGTGGGTAAGACCTCCTGGGTTCAATCCCTGGTGCCAAAAATAAACAAATAAATCGATAAAATTTTTTAAAAGTGGTGAATTTTGGGAATGGGAATGTAGTTTGTTCAGTAGTAGAGCATGGGATTAACATACAAGAGGCCCTGGTTCCATCCCCAGCACAAAAAAATTAGAAAGATATACAAGATGAAAAATAAAAACATGGTGAATTATATTTATTTAGGTACTGGAGATTGAAGCCAGGGGTTCTTTGCCATTGTGGTACATCCTTAGCTCTATTTTTTTTTTTTTGAGATGGGTTCTTTCTCACTAAGTTGCTGAAGCTCTCCATAAATTGCTGAGGTGTCTCAGCCTTCCAAGTCAGTGGGACTAGGGGTGTTTGCTACAGCAACCAGCTAGTTTTTATTTTTTTACAAAATTCTATTTTTTATTTATTTTATTTTCTTTATTTTGCATTACTGAGGATTAAACTCAGGGCATCACACACATGCCAGACAAGTACTCTATCACTGGGTTATATCCCATCTGCAAATTGTGAATTTTATGGTATATAAATAGGTTGATTTGATAAAAAAAAATTGCATATAAGTTAGGGTGTAGAGTATGATTTCCTTTTTTAAATGATTTCCTTTTTTTAAAAAAAAGTAGTACATACATGCATAAAACAAAGACTAGAAAATGTTAACAGCAACAGGATTGTCATATGAACTACATATTCACATATGTTTCATAAAAATGTTTTGCTTTTTTAATTGAAAAACTGGACAATAAAAATCATTAAATACAAACTAGGGGCTAGGGTTGTGGCTCAACCTAGAAGAGTGCTTGCCTTACAGCACCACATAAAAATAGATAAACAAAATAAAGGTTTTGTGTCTACCTACAACTATTAAAAAAAAAAAAAAGACAAATTAAAACAAACCAGGCATGTTGGTGCACATCTGTAGATTCCCAATTATTGGGGAGGATGAGAGAGGAACATAATAGTCTACGTGATTTAGTGAGACTATGTCTCAAAACAAACAAACAAAAAAATAAACACTGGGAATGTAGCTCAGTGCTTGCCTGGCACATGTGAGGTCCCAGGTTCCATCCCTAGTATGGGGTGAGGGTGGGGGACATCTACTGCATGGGACCTTGAACTCAGTGAATTAATTCATTTAAATGCTAGCAGTGGTGCTTTGTATATGGTAAGCATTTGATACATGTTAGTCATTACTGGAGGTGTTGCTTGGGGTGGGTTCAGGTTCCAGTTGAGGGAATGGTCACATCAGACCTCATTAAAGTCCTAACAGGAGTCAGTGGGAGAAAGCTCTTGTAAGAGTCCACTGAGCAAATTCAGAAAATGCTTTTGAACAGACGATGAACTAAAAAATGAAGGCATGCTGGGTGTGATGGCGCACGCCTGTAATCTCAGTGGCTCAGGAGCTGAAGCAGGAGGATCATGAGTGTAAAACCAACCTCAGCAACATAGGGAGGCCTAAACAACTCAGTGAGACCCTGTCTCTAAATAAAACATTAAAATAGGCTGGGGCTGGGCCTTAGCAGGTAGCACACTTGCCTGGCATGTGTGAGGCACTGGGTTCGATTCTCAACACCACATATAAATGAATAAAATAAAGGTCTATCAACAACTAAAAAAAATTTATATATATATATATATATATATATATATATATATATATATTTTAGAGAGAGAATTTTAATATTTATTTATTTTAATATTTATTTATTTATTTGTTTAATATTTATTTAGTTAGTTAGTTTTCTGTGGACACAACATCTTTGTTTGTTTGTATGTGGTGCTGAGGATCGAACCCAGGCCGCACGCATGCCAGGCGAGCATGCTACCGCTTGAGCCACATCCCCAGCCCCTAAAAAATATATTTAAAACATAATTTTAAAAAAGGGTCTGGGGATGTGGCTCAGTGGTTAAGTACCTCTGGTTTTAATCCCTGGCACCAAAAAAAAAAAAAAAAAAGAAAGAAAGAAAGAAAAAGAAAAAAATGAAGACATAGTTTTCATCCATATCCACATGGAGGCAGGATTAAGAAAGGGCACTGCATCTCACTGTGATCCAACTGCTCGGGGAGTAACCAATCCAGTATCATTCACCATCTGAGTGACTAATTGGGCAATGTGTTTGGTGCCACCGAAGTATCATTGTCTAGCTCCACATTAAGGCCTGCTCGGCCTGGCAGCAGATGCCTGGAGGCATAATTGGCCCTGGGAAAAAAAAGAGGGGTCTATAGTTACCTTATCCTTATATTGGAGTACACAAAGCCCAGGGGCCAATCAAGAAGCTAGGGCACAGGGGCAGGGGATGGAAGGAAAGAGGGCTAGGGTCTGCTTTTAGGAACCACCTTTTCATTTCTAACCTTCACTACCATGCCCCTTTTCTGCATCCCTTCTGTGACCTCCTCTCTTACCCACAAAGCCTAAAGTGACAGGCATGACCAGGGATGTGAGAGCAAATCTGACTGAGTTCCTTCCTTTCTCCTTCCTCCTCAACCAAGCACCCATGAATAGCTGCTCAAAATGCCAAGCTAAGGCTTGTTGCTGCCAATTTTTTGTTAGTTTCTGCTTTTCTCTCTTGAGTATTTATAGAAGGCCAGCGTGTCAGAAGTCAGAAGCAGGAATGGGTTCCACAAAGGCAGCATTATTTCCCAAGGCAGCCAGGGAGTTGTGGGTATTATCTTATCCAGTCTTCTTAGAGGGAGAACTGAGTCTCAGAAATGGGGAGCAACTTGTCCAAGATCATGCAGTGACTCCATGCCAGAACCTGGATTGGAACTCAGGTCTCCCAGTCCTCCAGGTGTGATTTTCCTGTAGAATGTTGATGCTCAAAAGGAGGAGCTCTGGGGACACACGCCTACAATTCCAGCAATTTAGGGAGGCCCTAAGCAATTTAGTGAGACCCTATTTCAAAATAAAAAATAAAAAGGGCTGAGAATATATAGCTCAGTGGTCAAGTCTCCAGTGCAAAAACAAAACAAAAACAAAAAAACAGGAGCCCAAGAACCCTAGACCTCTAGGCAGGTATGGAAGAGCCCAGCCAGGGTCAGAATGAAGGAACAGTTATGTCACCAGGCAAGGATACACAGACAAAATGACTTGGGGGGAATTGCAAGTTGTTGGGTGTGGAAGGCTGGTCAGTACTGCACTAGTGAGGTTGGTGGGAAATAGAATCTTAGGGCAGTGTAAGTCTTGCTAAAAAGTTTAGATTTTCTTTTGTAGGCACACATGGAGAGTGGACATGAGACTTAATTTAAGTAGGAGAGTGATATAAGTCAGAGTTGAATTTTTTAGAAAGGCCCCTCCTGTGACCAGGCAAGGTGACCAGAAGACATGGCAGTGGAAAACTTCTCCTGCCACCACTGCTTATTCACAAGTCTGCTGGGTGCTGTCTCATCATCAGGTGGTGGCAGACCCAGGGATGTTGGATAGCATGTGGTGTACCACTTAGGGTCACCAAGAGTGGCTGGGAATGAGGTGGGTTCAACTCAAGCACCAAGCTCTTGGGTGAACACTTGTTTAGTTTTTAGGTCATGGAGAATAAGTATGTGCTGGAAGGGTGAACCCAAGCATGGTGATTCATTGTCCCTTAAAGTGCTGGCCTAGTGGAGCATGTGCTGGTAATGTTCAAATGTGCCTGTGTGTGGGGATTGGGGACTAGAGGGAGATCAGCCTTCTAAACACATGATACAACTCCTGTGGCTACGACACAACAGGTGTTTGTCAACCTGTTCAGGCTCCTTTATTGTGGCAGTGGCTGTGGCCTCACAGCTGGTGGTAGGAATGGAGCTATAACAAACACAGCAACTGCAGAGGGGCCTTATGATTTCCAATCCTTAGTTTGGAAGAGAACCGGTCATGCTCAAGCTGCCCCAAAGAAAAAGGACAAAGTATGTATGTGGGTGGGTTCTGAAATGAAAATCTCCTTAGGAAAGAGCACAAAATAAGTGAGTTAAATTTCAATAGTCCAACTGCCTAGGCCTAAATTGAAAACCCTCTTCTACCTACAGTTCTGTCTTATTTATACCTTTAACATTCTGCTTCCTCTGGGTTCCTTATTATCTGCCTTAAGTGAAGTTCTTTCCAAAAACAACGAAAGAATCTTTTCCCTGATGCTCTCTCCCTCAAGTTCTAGTTCTGTTTCTTTCCCTCCTTTGCATCAAGTGTTTGAGTGGTCCACATTCCTTGGAGACAGGAGGCCCTCTCCTGCTGCACTTCCCTCATTGCTCTTCTGAAATCCTACTCTCCAAGTGCACTCACTTCATTGAAATTTGTCTTCCTCAGTATTTCTTCATCTCTAAAATAACTGAGGCAAAGGGTAAAAAAACTATTGAAGTTTACATTTCTTTGTTACTGGAAATCAAACCTAGGGGTGTTATACCACTGACCTACATCACCAGGCTTTTTTTTGAGATAGGGCCTAAGTTGTTTAAGATCGATAAATTGTGAGGCTGGCTTTGAACTTGTAGATCCTCCTACCTCAGTCTCCTGAGCCACTGGGATTAAAGACATGGGCCAACACACCTAGCTTGAAATTTAGGTTTTTATTATTATTTTTTAAAATATTTTTACTAGTTATTAATGGACCTTTATTTATTTGTTTATATGTGATGCTGAGAATTTAACCCAGTGCCTCACACATGATAGACAAGTGCTCTACCACTGAGCCACAACCCCAGCCCCAATATCATTATTTTATTTTTATGTGGTGCTGAGGATCGAACCCAGTGCCTCACGCATTAGGTTTTTATTGATTGATTAATTGAAGGGGATAGAACCCAAGGCCTCACACATGCTAGATAAGCACTCAATCTCTGAGCTACACCCCAGCCCCTTAATTTTTTTTTTATCTTAACTGCTAACATTTAAGATTTTGTGTTTTATCATATAAGTAATTCTTAGAATTCTGCTTGTATGTTTTACAAAGAAGCAGAATGATTAATGTATACATGTAATTTATGAATAAATATGTAATAAGGGTAAAGGCTTCTTGTTGGAGATGCAAAAAACAAAATGTTTGGGAATCACCACGAGTTTTTAGGATAAAGCTTGAACTCTTCATTATGACAGTCGGTACTGCACAAGTGAGGTTAAGAATTCAGCCTCGGGCATGCGTGTGGCCCGGGTTCGATCCTCAGCACCACATACAAACAAAGATGTTGTGTCCGTCGAAAACTAAAAAAATAAATATTAAAATTCTCTCTCTCTCTCTAAAAAAAAAAAAAAAGAAGAATTCAGCCTCATCTTCCTCCCTTTACCATTTATTCATGCTTAGACATCTTCCCAATGTATCACATCATCCTGTTTAAGTTCAAAGTATTTTACCCATGGTGGATGTTCAATCAGATCTGTTAACAACCTCTTTAGCATTACTATCACTTCATCAACCTTGAAACTTTCCTCCTTGGCTCCTCTCAAGGGTACTATCCTGGTTTTTCTCCTGCTGCTTCAACTATTCCTTCTGTCTTCCTAATTGGCTGCTTTTTCCATGTTTATTCTATTTTTTGTGTGTGAGGTTCTTGAGTGCTCTACCAATACTGAGCTACATTCCCAGCTCTACAAATATTTTTTGAGCCTCCACTCAGCACAGTGACAGGTGCAAGATACAGCAATGAAGAAGACAACTAGGTTCCTCACCCTCAGATGAGAAGGAAAAACTCAAGTCTCTAGCCCTTTTCCCTTATTCGTCTCACATAGCTCTGACTTCCTTTTTACTTTGCCTCCCATTTCTAGTTACTGGTCAAATATTTCTGCTGGCATATGCTCCTATCACAATGCCTAGATTCATTGCTCCTCATTATATGTCTCTGGCCTCCACACCCAGTTTCTCTTGCTTTGATTGCTCCCCCCAAAACACCCAGAGGTGTTCTGAGGTACATCCCATCCCTTTTGAAACAAGGTCTAAGATGCCTAGTCTGGCTGAACTTGGGATCCTCCTGCCTCAGTCTCCGAGTAGCTGGGATTACAGGCTTATAGCACTGCTTCAATTGGACCCTCTGTGTGCCTATTGATACCACTTTCCAGTCTGAGTTAGAACCTGCTTGAGGTAGTTTTCTAACTGCTGTTCCTGCCCTTTGTCTCTTCAAGGTATAATTAATCACATGCCTTATTGTCCAAATTATTTTTTACAAATTATCGCCAGCTTTGTCCCAATAAAGGGCAATGTATAGTGGGGAGGAGGGTTAGGAAAGGTTGAGCTCTAATTTTCCATGGGGTATTCAAATTACTTCGCCTAGCAAGTTTCAGAGACTACAGGCATGGTGTCTCTGGGTTTGAGTTCATTACCCACTTGCCCTGATTAGTGCTCATTGTTTCCAGAAGGTAATGAACAGGCTTCCAGGTCTTCACTATTCCCCATTCCCCCATGTGTCTTGGCCTCTCAGACCAGCTCCTCTAGCTCAACATTTAATACTAGTTTCTTACCTTTTAATTAGTTGTCATCTCTTCTCAGATATTCTAGAAAACTCCTACCTCCCAAAATAGGCCTTTTTTTAAAAACAAACAAACAAACATGTTCTAGACTATATATATATATGTATGTATGTACTTGGAATTGAACTCATGGTCACTTAACCACATTCCCATCACTTTTTTCTGTATTATCGAGACAGGCCCTCACCAAGTTTCTGAGGCTGGCTTTGATCCTCCTGCCTCAGTCTCCTGAGCTGTTGGGATTACAGGCATGAGCCACTGCGCCTGCACTAAACAACATCTTGCTTTCCCTCACATTTTTTTTACTTTCTTAAGCCTAGGAGCTGTATACTTTTAACATTTTCATTTTGTAAAGATTTAATTAATTTTCCCAAAGCCAGCAAGTGGCAGAATGAACTACGAAAGCAGGCTTAACTAATTTGAGCTCCTTTCAGCAACTGCCTGACGGGCCTCTACAGTGGATGTGAAGTATATGGCAATATTACCTCTAGGGACTCTCAAAACCAGGCCTACACCTCAGGAAAAGCATGTCCTATAGAGAAGCTTCAACAAATATTGTGGGTAATACTCCCCTTCCACAGGAATTTCTCTTTGCTAGTAGTGATTTCATATAGTGCCTAGGGTTTGCATTACCTACTTTGGTACCTAATTATCTTGTTGCCATTGCCTTGTTGATAATTTTTCTTTCATTAGGTCCATCCTAGCCCCATTAGCTGATGTGGACATGGGACACATGGCCTTCACCACAGAATTCCCCCCATCTGCCAAAGAGAAAGTGATACTCAACTCAGACACTTTTGAGGTTTAAAAATGCATTTCTCTGGTTATTTGGGGTAGGATCCAGGAATTTGTATTAACACCCTGATCAACTTAAGGCTGTGATCAATGGGTACAAAATTCTTGCCAATAAGAATTTAAGAAATCTTGCCTCCTTTAGGCAGGATTACTTCCTGGTAAAATGATTCTCTGAACATTGCACGCAGCTGAAAAACTGGGAACTGGGCCTCTTTTGTTTCTGGACACCTCACTTGACAGGTGTAACAACATCCTCAGACAGGCTTGCCACAGGTGCATGCAGGCCACGTGCAAGGTACAGCCTGCCTAGCTCTTCCTTTGACCCCCTTCCCCCAGCTGTCCAGCTGATAGACCCCTCTATCCCCACAACCACGACGCAGCTGTTGCCCGCCTCCCACCCATGCCCCTCCCCCAACCCTTCTCCACCCCCGGCTCCTCCCACCTCAGAATATTTTATTGTTCCTGGCTAAGTTTTTCATATGGGATGGGGGTAGAGGGGGCTGGTTAGATGGAGAGGATGCTCTCCATTCATCAGGTCCTACTGAATTGGCACTTTTTCCACCTCAGAAAACCTTATGTTTTCTATCAGGGAAATGGGCAGAGGCCACTCTCTGGAACTTAGTTGGAAGGATGTCATTCCGGAAAGAGCCCCTCCATCTCTGTAAATACCCAAAGCAGGCCCAGCCTGCTGTGCTCCTTTGTTGAGGCAGGGGAAATGGAATCTTACCGATAAGGTGAGAAGAGCGGGGTGGGCCCTCTGCCCTCCAAACACCTAATGCTAAAAGGGGAGGAAAAAAAAGCACCAACAAAGAGTTTAAGATAGCAATTCCCAGCTTTTTCAAATATGAAGCATTTTTTAACCAATCCTTTTTAATTCTTAAATTCTTGACATTACAGAACTAAACTGAAATTTATTAACATTCCACTCTTACATTTCTTATCGACAAACAGAAATAAAATCCATGAGCCAAAAAACCCAAAACAAAACTAAAAACAGGGAAAAGCTTATAAAACTAAATATGGATTCCAGCATTAACAGCTGAACAGAGAATGTGATTTTTAAATTCTTAGCGGATGATAAAGTGTAGAAACTGAACACTTACAAATTATTTAAAACCTGGAATCACTGACCAGAAATTACACAGTTGGATCATGGGAAAACAGCAGAAGGGGGTTATGAGTGATCCTACACTGTTCTAGCTGCAACCCATGCCCTTCTCAGAGGAAAGCCTGGCATTGATTAGATATTGGGCCAGACTAATACTGGCAGCAGAGCCAGTGATAGTAACCTGCCTACCAGAAGAGCCTTCCACTGGGTTGGCAATTTTGATCTGGGCCCCGGACATCTGGCGGATCTCATTGATGTTGGCGCCTTGGCGCCCGATTATGCAGCCAATTAAGTTATTTGGAATGGTGAGTTCATGGGTGGTTTGAGTAGATGCATCCAAACTTGCCCAATAGCCTTTCACCTCTGGAGAGCTGGAGTCAATTCCGGCGAATCCGGTCCCGCCGTGCATCATGGCAAAGTGAGACTGTTGTCTTGCCACCTGGTTCAGCTTGGCCAGATCGAGCGGAGAAATGGTGTGTTGTCCTTGAATCGAGTAGGCATCTAGAGGTGGTCCCTCCAGGTCATGGGTGGCGTGAGGGTAGCCCGCAGCGTCGCTGCACCGATCTTGGCCGCCAGCGCAGATAACCGGAGAGCTGGCCGGCATGGGCTGGTACGGAATGGTCATGACTCTCCCTTGCGGAGACTGGGAGAGCGTCTCCAGCATGACCAGGCAGATCTGCTTGACACACTCGGTGACAGACTGCGGCACGCCAGCGATAGTGATTGCCCGCTCGGTGGAGTTGGGCAGCATATCCCCCGCCACCTGGACCTGGGCCCCGGTACTCTCGCGGATCTCTTTGATCTTACAGCCGCCTTTCCCAATCAGGGAGCCGCACTGGGTGGCCGGCACCACCAGCCTCAGGGTGACCGGGGGCCTGCTAGCCGCCGTGCTGTTGGTCATGGAGCTGTTGATATCTTCCTCCAGCTTGTCGATGATCATTGCGAAGGCCTTAAAGATGGCATTGGTGGGGCCGGTCAGAGTGATGATTCTCTCCGGACAATTCCCCTCCGAGATGTTGATCCGCGCGCCACTCTCCTCGCGGATCCTCTTAACCGACTCCCCTTTCTTCCCAATGATGCTTCCTACTTCCTTTCCGTGCATAAGAAGCCGAATGGTGAGAGTCACATTTAGTCCACTTTCAGTCACACCGGCATCCATGGCGAGCGGCGGGCGGCGTTCGGGGGAGTTGGGCTCGTTACGTGGTCAAGTCTTTGGTGGCTGGCGGGGGGAGGGGAGGTGTAGGCCCAAAACTGCCGGCGCGAGGCGAGCGAGGGCCGCGGGAGCGAGCAGGAGCGGGCGGGAGGCCGCGGCGTCGTCGCAGGGGCGGGCGGCGGCGGCGGAGGGGGCGAGCGGGGCCGGGAGCGGCGGGCGGGCGGGTGGGCGAGGGCGCGGCGGTGGCGACTCCGGCGGCAGCCTCGGCGGTCTGGGCGGGGCGGGAAGCCCGCTTTCAACCCCGCGTACCCTCTGACCCCGGAAGTGCTTGCTGCGCAGGACCCCTTGAAAAAAATGAGGACCCGTTTTTTTAGGTCACAAGATTGCGCCAACCTCCACGCGGTACTTTAAAAAAAAATCCTTTCAATACCGGAGTAGTGAAAATAATGCATTTGATGGGCGGAAGGTGTGGGTCCGGCAGGGCTTTACAGTGAACACGTGTTTTATTAACTCCAACAGCACTGGCAGGTGGCTGAAAATATTAATGTTGTTTTGGGGAGACACATATAATTTTCCTGATATACCAAAGGGATTTATGCGCAGAGTGACAAGGGCAGCCCTGGCGATCAGTGCAGGCGGCAGCTGGGACGCCGCGGGTTTAAAACGTGCGCGTGAGGTAACCAGACCGCATGCGCGAGGGTGTGGGGAGGACGGGAGGGGCAGCCGCCGTCTTCCGGGGGGGAGGGGCGGCGAGGTGCGGCCTGTGGGGCGGGTGCGCGCGCGAGCGGGCACGTGGGGCCCTTTCGTCCCCGGCGTCCGGGCGCCCTGCGCCAGCCCCCACTCCTGCCCCGGCCCCACGGAGGTGGCTGGTGAGCAGAAAGATCCAAACCCGAGCCCCTACCGCGGGCCGGCGCATTCGCGCCTTTGTGTTTGTGAAGTGCTCGTAACAGCCATGAAAAGAATGGCGTCCATTTACATAATGCTTTGTTTGCATCTTGCTGGTTTCTTTCTGTTGAAACCCGCAGAAACCCAACCTAGCAATTCGGTCCTTTCTACCGTGGCAGTCTCTTGTCTGCTACTTGAAACAATAGTGTGCGTCTCTGGAGGCCTTATTTAAATTCGAGCGGTGCCGACCAGAGTTGGAGGTTTCTGCGGCATTTCCCGCGCGGCCTCTCCGGTTCTCGCTTTTCGGCCCTCTTCTCTCACAGCGCAGCCGCAGCGCCCCACTCTCGGGCGGCCCCTGGTGACGCCCGCCATCTTGGGAGGCCTTTTCTGCCTAGTTCATCTCGCTAGAAAATGTCGCTGAGATGCCGGCACATGAGTTGTGATTTCTGCCCCTTCCCTTTCCTCTTTGAGCTAAGCCAGACTCCAGAATGTCAAGTGAGCAAAGCATACTTAGTCCCTCAGTGAAAGTGGGCTAACGTGGCGCTCCCCATCGCCACCCCCCCCCCGTCGCCATGTTTCCTGAACACAAAATGGCGACACGTGGCCTGGATTCGTCGCTCAGGAGAAATTGGGGTCGCCCGAAAGCTCTAGAACGCGCCGCCTCTTGTTCACTGGGACTTCCCTGCGACGGGAGTCCTTAAGATCCCTCCTGTAGGCTGGTCCGAAACGTGGCGGAAGAAGTTTAATCCTCCCTCCTTTAATTTGAAAGGAGAATGTGAATAATAGTAAAATGTAGGCACGGTGTCGATCATCTCGGCCTTTTTTTTTTTTTAGATTTTCATAGTGTATGGGCAGTACCATGGGGAAATTTCAGGTGTCCCCCCGCCCCTGTACCAAAATACTTAGAAACCACTGCTTTAAGGAATGAGATGGGGAAAATACTGCTTTCCCAGATCTCCTAGTACACGGTGTTGTGCTGGGAAGACCAAAATATGATTTTTAAAATAATACAAATATGTAGACATACTCTGTAGGCATTTTCACAGGCAGTTAGTTGGTCAGTGACCCACAGCTTATTATAATTTGTATTGTCTTTTATGGTCTAGAAGGGACAGATCTTATGGTAGGCATTTTATTGCATACTATCTTAATTTTTACCACACTCTACGAGGTAGTTATCCCCTTCTCTTTCTCTCTTTTTTTTTAAGCAGAGGAAGACACTTAAGCCCAGAGAAATGAAGTGAGCCATTCAAAGTCATACGTTGTCGGGGATGGAATCCAGACCTTCTGATTTCTTTACTGGTGAGCACATTTTCCAGTTTTTCTATAAATCAAGGTTTTTGAATTAAATTCATTCTTTCTTTCTTTTTTTTTTTTTTTTTGTAGCAAAAAAGCTACCAAAGGTGCTTAACCATTGAGCCACATTCCTAGCCGTCACCCTTTTTATTTTTTTTTATTTTAAAACAGTGTTGCTTACAGCTTCGCTAAATTTCTGAGGCTGGTTTTGAACCTGTGATCCTCCTGCCTCAGCCTCCCGATCTGCTTAGAATTTAAATTGTTTTTAACGTGTAAATGTGCTGACTTTGAAGGTTACCTTTAGGTAATCCTTTGTTGTGTAGTCAGCCCATTTGTATCTCCTTGGGGATTTCCATTTTCTCCTGATGTGAGTGACACACACATTTGAGCCCTGTCTGGGCTTAAATGCTGTTCTGTGAGGTAACTGGATAGGGAGAGAGAGATGGAAGTGATTCAGACCTTTCCAAGGCCCACGTGTCTTAGTCTGGCCTCCTCAGTGGCACATTTGAGTTACCTGGCTCTAGGGGAGTGAACAATTCTTTGAGAGACTCACTTGCTTCCTTCAGCTACTTGTGCTTGACTCCTTCTTCACTACCCCTTATCCCCAGCTCTGTAAAAATGAGTTATTTTACTCTGGCACCAAGCCTCCATTATTCTGCAAATATTGACAAATCCTGACATAGTGTTAGATAAATCATAGTCTGTGGACACCTCAGTGTAACACATGGTTAGGGGGTCCAGGTAACAAAAACATGCCTAAACAAGGACTACATGGCTGTTATAGATGGAGAGGGATTTTTGCTTTTAACTTACATTAACGTGTGTATCAAATTTTCCAAAAGTCTTCATATTGTTTTATATAACTCTGCAAATAACTTTGATAGGTACATACCTAGGATATAACTAAGTACTTAGTGCTATTATTATTACAGTAATAATAATAGCACTAAGTACTTAGTTATATGCTAGGCCCTGTTCTAAGCCTATCCTATGCTTTAACTCAGTGGCTCTTAACATTATTAAAAGTAAAATATTAGAAGAAATCGATCTTACATTGTAATTCAGATGTACACACATATATCACATATCGGTTCTTTTTTTTTTTTTTAATTGGGAATTAAATGAGGATGCTTTACCATTGAGCAACATCATCTTTTATTTATTTATTTATTTTTAATTTTGAGACAGGGTTTCACTAAATTACTAAGTTGCTGAGGTTGGCTTTGAACTTGGAATCCTGCTTCAGCCATCCTAGTTGCTGGGATGATAGGTGTGTGCCACTGTACCCATTTTATATAACAGATTTTTTTGCAAAACACTACTTATTACTACATGCAATGTATTCTGGTTCCAGTTTCTGTTCATTTATTTATATTCAAACATAAAAGGGGTTGTTATAACTAAAATGATTCAAAACCCATTAGTAGGTTGTGACTGGAATACACATTTAATCCTCATATAAGCTCATGAAATGGGTGGTGATATTATTTCCATTTTACAGAGGTACTGAGAGGTGAAGGAGTTTGTCCAAGTTCAGATAAAGTAGTAAAGTATGGATATGAATGTAGGCAATCTGAGTCCACAGATGGTATACTTAACCATAAGGTAGATGTGGTCTCTGTGGAGTTCTTTGTAGGGAGACAAAGTAGATTAAAGAATTAAAAATACTAGTAATGGCTTGGCATGGTGTACACACCTATAATCCTAGCCACTTGGGAGACTGAGGCAGGAGGATTGCAAATTTAAGGCCAGCCTCAGCAATTTAAGCACTAAGCAATTTAGCAATATCCTGACTCAGAAAATAAAAGGGCTGGGGATGTGGCTTAAGTGGTTAAGCACCCCTGGATTCAATTCCTAATTAAAAAAAAAAAAAAAAGATACTAGTAATGGTTCAAATCCTGGTGCGCTCTCCAAATACAACAAAAAAAAAATATTAGAAAACAGGAGACGAAAGGACTAAATTGCATATGGTCATGGAGTATCCTGATTGAATGCATTATGGTCCTCCAAATTTACTTTTTTTATCTTCCCTAAAGAAATTTTTACCAATCAGGTAAAAAAAAAAATTTTTTTCCCCAAGATTGCCTGTTTTAATTCTTTTCTGCCTGAAATATTTCCTTGATTTCTTCTTATCTGAGTACCTCTAGGACTAATTGTACTCCTCAGTGAAGTATTTCCTTTCTCATCTTCCTTAGCTCTTAACCTCCCCGAGAATCCTATATCCCACCTTCAGTGGCCCACATTTTACTGTTGATGAAATCCTAGAGTGATGTGTCCTGTAGGCTCTCCAGGTGCCCTGGAGATGCTGTAATTTGTCAAAGTGGGCTCTGGATTTTGGAATCCAAGGCTCTGTGCCCTAGCCCCATTCTGTGACTGACTAGCTGTGAGACTTCTACAATTTATATATCTGGGTCTCAGTTTTTTCCACTGTAAAACAAAAAATTAAATGATCACTAAGCCATTTTTAAATTCTATTCTGGGAGTGATACTATTTAATGACCTTATTATCTCTGAGTGGTGGTGGGTAGGGTTGTGTAAATGTTTTACTCACTTTTGGAAAATTCTGTACTCCCTTACTCAGATCTGGATTAACTTTTGAATTCCACATTACCCATTTTATGGATGAAGCTCCTGAGATATGGAACAATGGATTGAATAGTCACCGCCCCAACCCTGGAATCTCACACAGGACTCTTCTCACTCAAATGACCACAGGTTGGTTAAGGGGTTTAATATGACTGGGAAGGTGAGCCAGGTTTAGACTTTGGAAGTTGAACCACAGGATTTATCTTCCATTCAGAGAAACAATTTTTACTTCTTCTTACATTATGTTGGCATGTTATATACATAAAACTTTAAAAAATGATTTTGTATTACTTGTATAAGCATCACAGACAGCTTTGCCAATAAGTTATTATTGTACCAATTTTACTGATGAGCCATCTTTGGATTAGAAGAGTGAAAGAATTTGCTGAAGGTTATACAGCTTATTGGGACCTGAGTTAGATTTTTTTTTTTTTTTTTAATTAGCTGCCATGACATTACAATGATCTTGGCAATTCATACATTTGAATCAATTGGGGTATAAATTCTCATTTTTCTGATTGTACAGATTGCAGAATCACACTGGTCATAGAGTCACCTATATATATACAGCATGAGTTAGATTTCTTGATTACTGCTTGTAGATTGTCCTTTCCTTAACTTCTGATGTCTGTGGCATAGACTTTATTTTATTTTTTATTTTGGTATTGGGGATTAAACCCAGGGTGCTTAACCACTTAGCCACATTTCCTTTTTATTTTTATTTTGAAACTTGGTCTTGCTAAGTTGTTTAGGGCCTCATTCAATTGCTGCAGCTGGCCTCAAACTTGAAATCCTCCTGCCTCAGTCTCCTGAGTTGTTGGAATTATTGGTGTGTGCCACTGTGCCCAGCTGTGTCACAGTTTTGAAACTTGGATAACTTTAAATTCAAAAAGCCTCCCAAATCAGTCTTTGTTTTTCTGTCCTAGAACATCCATTCCAATTACCTTAGGCTCCTTACTCTTGTTTTAAGATAATTTCTTCTCTTCTTGATCTCTAGTGCTTACATTTATGAGTTTGTGAAGGAGTGAGAGTGATTACTCAATGAGACTCCCAAATTCCCTGGTGGTAGGGACCATATTTCTTTTCTTTAACCTACTTGTCCCAGCAAAGTATACTATAGCTATTTAAATTTGCTCTATAAACATGTAGCATTGTTTTTTAAAAACATGGTTTAATTTTTTTCTCCTCCATCAGAGCTCTCTTTTATTTAAAATAATATTAAATTGAGAGGGCCTTTTCTCTATTATATTATAGGCTACTATAGCCTAGAAACTTGTCTTACCCACTTTGCAGATAGTAACAATTTGGTGTCATGTGCTGGTTTCCTTGTTCTGCTGTTAGGAGATCACTCTTTGGTTGCCTGAGAAACATAAGAAGTTTATTGGTGTAGTTTGCAGAAGTAACCCAAAGATACAGCAACATCCTTGGCCTAAGTTCTCCCTATTAGACAAAGCAATGCCCTTGGATACTCTATGGTATCTCTGCCTGAAATAGAGTATGTGGAAGAGATGGCAGAGGAAAGTTTAAAAAGGGGAAAAATGAAAACTGAATGCAAATACAAAGTATAGAAAGTGAGGATGGGTAAAAAGCGAAGAGTGAAATGCAGTATTGGTGGGAAAGAGGTGAACAAAACAATCTAGTGGTTCATCACCCCTGCTTCCCTCCTGTGTGCCAGCGCACAGCTGGTGGTTTGAGAAGCATAGACTGCTGTCTTCAAAGAAGAGCAGTGGAAATGATGACTCCTCTTGAGTTGATTTCGGGTAGCACACACTTCCATTTTTTTTTTTTTTTTAAACCTCTATGTTCATTACCATGTAGAGTAAATTTCTTTGCTTCTGCTATCAGCTGGGGATGGGATTGGGTGCCAGTAACTTTAATATTAGCCTGAGTTCAGTTGATTTATCAGGGAAAATATGTTAAAAAATTACTGAAGGTTTTCTTGGTCAAGTTTGTATACATTCATTCAACAAGTCATTATTGATTGTTTAATATGTCTTAGACACTAAGAATATACAAATGCATGAGATCTTGACCTTGGCCTCAAGATGTTTATTATCTAGATGGAGAGACAGGTAACACAGACATGTGTTAAGTATTAATATATGAGTTAGCAGAGAATGCAGTGGGAGAAGAGAGGAGGGGCCTTAATTTAGCTTTGGAAGCAATGGGAGAAGGCGGTCTAGATAAAAGTTGACATCCAGAGTCCCAAATGTGAGGGGGAGGGTAGGAAAGGGTATTATAGGCAGAGGGAACAAAAGTTCAAAATCAGAGAGAGCATAGTCCATTGAGAAGTTGTAGGCATTTATGACGGATGTTTGCATTATCCAATTTTTAGTGATTATTGTTCTCCTGCTTCAGTAGTGTGGATTATTTTAACTTTACTGTGCTTGCTATAGCAGAGAAAGTTGCAGACTTTATTTTGGAGTATTACTTCTGTTTTAAAATGAAGACACCAGAAATTGCACTTTTATCTAGGAATGCTAAGGAGAAAATGTAAATGAAGCCCAACCTTTGAATTAGCAAATGACTGGTGATCAATTGTACAGTAAAAGAAAGAAGGTACAGTGGCACATCTGTAATCCCAGTGGCTCCGGGAGACTGAGAGGAGGATTTCGAGTTCAAAGCCAGCCTCAGCAGATTAGTGAGGCATTTAGCAATTCATTGAGACCCTGTCTCTAAAGAAAAATATAGGGCTGGGGTTGTGGCTCAGCGGTAGAGCGCTCACCTGGCACGTATGAGACCCTGGGTTCGATCCTCAGCACCAAATAAAAAAATAAGTGAAATAAAGGTGTTGTGTCCAATTACAACTAAAAATAAAAAAAGGGCTGGGACATCAGCTCACCTGGGTTCAATCCCTGGTACCAAAAAAGAAAAAGAAGAAGAAAGAAAGAAGGTACAGCAGAGTGTGATAGTGTAAGCCAGTAGTCCTAGCCAATTGTGTGGTTGAGGCAGGAAGATTGCTTGAGCCCAGAAGTTCAAAGCCAATTTGGGCAGCATAGCAATACCCCATCTCAAAAAAAGAAAAAGAAAGATGCAGTGTACAGTGTATCTTTGTCATCCAACTTTAGGGTCTGTTGTGCTCTGTTTTGTTTTTAAGGCTTTAAGGCTGTGTGTGTGTGTGTGTGTGTAAATTTATGGTCTTATTCAGTTGGTTAGGATATTTGAGTTAGGGAGGAGGGAAAGGGGGTCTAGAATAATTGTGCCTTTTTATGGCAGAACAAAAGAAATACCTTTCATGCTGGGAGGTGGCACACACCTCTAATCCCAGCGGCTCTGGAGGCTGAGACAGGAGAATCACAAGTTCAAAGCCAGCCTCAGCAACTTAGTGAGGCGCTTAGCAACTCAACGAGACTCTGTCTCTAAATAAAAAATGGCTGGGTATGTGGCTCAGTGGTTAGGCATCCCTGGGTTCAATCCCTGGTCCAAAAAAAAAGAAAAAGAAAAAATATGTTTAAAAAGCTCTGATCCCACCAACTAAGCACAACAAGGCATAGTCAGGAACTTTGTTTTAGAAAGACAGTTACTTCAACTAGACAAAATGTTTGTTCAACATCATTCACTTTGTAAAGTCTGTTTTGTTCAGATTAAGAGCATTGATTTTTGTTTTTGTTTTTTTTCCCCACATGGTCCTAGCTCCATTAAACAGAAACCTTATGTGTATTCCTTGAATAATGCTGGGATTTTTACTGGATTAAACAACAACAAAAAAAAAAGGTATATGTGAAATAGGGAAGAATAAATTTAGCAGTCAGCTTGTAGATTCAATGGTCATTTCTCAGTCATCTTTCTTACCTTTCTTATCAGAAGCAGTTGCTGCTCCTTCCTTGCACTATGGCTTCACTTAATTTCTATGGCATTCTCTTAGCTCTCTGTCTACCTCCTTGGCCCCTCTTCCTTAACATTTTTTTTCTTCCTAATGCCTTCTCATCTCTTTAGCCTCCAGTGACAGAGTACTCAAAGTAGTCCACCTGTTCTGCCTACACTTATTTCTTAGTGCTTTATTTTTTTTTCAAAACTTTAAATACCATATATCCAGGTGTGGTGGCGTACACCTATAATCCCAGTGGTTCAGAAGGCTGAGGCAGGAGGATTATGAGTTCAGAGCAACTCAGTGAGACCTTGTCTATAAATAAAATACAAAAAAGAGCTGGGAATATGGCTCAGTAGTTAAGCACCTCTGGATTCAATTCCTGGAAGCAAAAAAAAAAAGGTCTGGGGATGGTTCTCAGAGGTAGCATGCCCCTGGTTCAATCCCCAGTATCTAGGAGAAAAATTTATACACAAAACATTTTTATATTTAATATATAAAATATTTATGTGTATCATACATATAATATACACTTTGTATATTATATAATATATATATTTGTTAACCTGATAATTATTTTTTTATTTTTTTGTGGAGCTGGGGGATGTATCACTGAGCTACTCACCCAGCCCAGGACATTGTTTTGATCATTGCTGTGTTCTCATATTCTAGAATAGTGCCTAGGATATTGGAGTTGAATGAATAAATTTATTTAATTTTCAAACAAAAATATATTTGGTATATAAAGGACCACATAACAAGGGGAATATCTGTGAATAAGGTATTATTCCCGCCCCTAAATTGCTTATAACCAAAAAAAAAAAAAAAGCTGTTTCTTTAGCATGATAAAGTGCTACATCATTCTGGAATTGGGGAGATTAAGGCTAGTATAAAGGGGTGTGCTTGTCATCAGAGATGAAGTCCTGCTTTGTCAGGCCTATCAATCATTTGTGCTCTTTCTGGGAGGGCAGAATTGATGATAGTTTAGTTCATTACTGGCTTTTTAGGTTACAATTCCTGATTGGTCTTGCCTTGTTAGAGCAGTTATGACCTTTTGAAGAATTTCTTAAAAATCCCATTATTAGTCTTAATTCTTTTTGGGTGCCTTCTAGGTATCTTCTAATGTAGCCCCTGCCTCCCAGGATGAGTGAAAAGAGTTCACCAACTTTACCTTCCGCATATCTGAAAGTTCTTTCTGGTAATCCTGCCCATCTGCTTACTAACTATCTGGTCTTAAAGCTCTCTGAACCTGTTTCTGTACCTGTCAAATGGAGATAATGACAAATGACACCAGTCTTTGTTATGAAAGTTAAATGATGAATATATAATTTTAAAAATAGAATGGAAAGTGGAAGAGGGATTGTTATTTTCTTTTTAAGTAAATACTATATATCTCTGCCCTATTTTGAAAAAAGTTATAATATATACTTAATTGAATGTATATTTTATATGTGTATGTATATGTATCTGCATATCTATATATCCTCTCCACTCCCCTGGACTGGGAATTGAACCTGGGGGTGCACCACCACTGAACTACATTCTTAGACTTTATTTTGAGACAGGGTTTCACTAAGTTGCCTAGGCAGGCCTTGAACTTGTGATCCTCCTGCCTCAGCCTCTCAGGTTGGTGAGATTACAGGTGTGCACCACTGTATGCAGCAGAGCTTTTGCTCTTAACTGTTATGCTATCTGTCTTTAGTAGGTTGAGGGGAAGAGATTGAACAAGAACTGCATCTTGTTGAACTTGAACTGAGTGTAAAGGGTTCTGACATTATTAACTTTTATTTCTGACCATAAGCATCTTATCATCATAGCATGTGCCTTAATCCTCTGAACTGGTTCTTCCCTCAATCCAAAGAAATATATGAGCAATAGGTTAATTGTAGTCTCCTCTTGTAAGATTGGGTATTTCCTGGGCCAGGAAATGAAGCTAAATAAATATGTGTGTCTCAGTGTTCTTTGGAACAGAAGTGGGAGTTTCTCTGATCTTTTGTGGTTATGCTTGTTTCTCCTCTTCTTCTTTTTTAAAATTTTTTAGATGTTGGTAGACCTTTATTTTATTCATTTATTTTTATGTGGTAAAATCGAACCCAGGGCCCCTCACACATACTAAGTAAGTGCTCTACCATTGAGCCATAATCCCAGCCCCTGTTTCTCTTCTTCTTCTTTTTTTTTTTTTTTTGAGAGAGAGAGAGAGAGAGAATTTCAATATTTATTTTTTTTAGTTTTCGGCGGACACAACATCGTTGTTTGTATGTGGTGCAGAGGATCGAACCCGGGCTGCATGCATGCCAGGTGAGCACGCTACCGCTTGAGCCACATCCTCAGCCCCTGTTTCTCTTGTTAATACAACTGGTAACAAAGAGAAGCAGAGCAGTGTACTGAGAATTTTCATGGATTATCTCAATCCTTAAACATAACCTTATAAATAGTCATTCTTTCCAGATATGGTGGCAGTTGCCTATAATCCCAGCAACTTTGGAAGCTGAGGCAGAAGAATCACAAATTCAAGACCAGCCTGAGTAATTTAGAGAGACCCTAAGCAATTTAGCGAGGCCCTGTCTCAAAATAAGAAATAAAAGGGCTGAGGATGTAGCTCAGTGATAGAGTTCCCCTGGACTTAATCCCTCGTACCAAATAAATACATCGTCATTTTTACTCCTGTATTTTATAGCGTCAAAGAGAGATTAGGAAATTTGCTTAAAGCTACACGGTTAATAAATATAAGAGTTGGGATTTGAATAAAGTGGCCTGGCTTCACAGTCCATGCTTTTAAGCTTTGTGTTCTGCTCTTTCTAGGCGTCTTTGACCTGTGTGAAATAGGTGGTACAAATTGAATATCCCTTATCTGAAATGCTTAGCATTAGAAGTGTTTCAGGCTTTGGAGTTTTTTGGATTTTGAAATATTTGCATAGATTTTTACTAGTTGAGTATCTCTAATCTAAAAATCCAACATCTATATTTTGAAACTCAAAAGGTTGCTCAACCTATGTAGGCCATGTGGTTTGAGAGGTAGAAGGGCCAGTTTTGTTTTTCCCAAAATGGCAAGATTTTGGTTAGTGACTAGGAATAAAGAGGCCTTTGATCTTTCTTGGTTCTGTTACCAACTTGTTATGTCTAGGAGTTCAGTTTTCTTAGCCTTGTTGTCGTCATTCATTAAACAAAGGAATTCCTCTATATGGTCTATAAGGTCCCTTTAAACTCTCAAGTTCTGGGATTGATAATAGCAAGTAAGAAGAATGACATTTTTTAGCTTGGTGTAGTGGTATTTGTGCAGTCTTAGGAACTCTGCTTTATGCAAGGAGGATGCCAGATTTCAGTGAAGGGTTGTGCCTCCTTCCTGAAGAAGGCAGGTCTGGGCTCTTTTTTGAAATTGGTTGCCAAAGGAACTTAGCTGGTCAGCAATAGCCAGAAATGCTTTGGTTGAGGCTTGGGTACAGATAACTAAAACAAACAGGTTTCAGTCCTTACCTCCCCTACTCCCCTGCCCCCCATCATTCCTTTCCCTTTCCTTTTCAAACTGCTAGTTCTGAACACTTTCATGTGTAGGGCACTGTTTTAAGTACTTAACAAAGTGTTATATCATTTAATTTTTATAGTAAGCTTGTGAGAATAGGGCCTTTTCTAAATTTACAGATAATGAAATGGAAGGAAATAAATAATTTGTCCACGTTTACTCAAGTAGAAAATAGAGTCAAATCTATGCTTTTAGCCACTGGGTTATACTGTCTGAGTAGGTCTAAAAGGAAAAAAAAAAAGGTAGAAGGAGAACTTTAGTTTTTTGTTAGTGAGTTTTGTTTGTTTTTGTTTCGTTTTATTTAGAAATGATGGACTCTCAGAGCTGGAAAGGGCCATTAAAGTAATTTAATACAATCTTGTCTCCAGTCTGCCAACCAATTACAGGAATGCTTTCTATTGTCTCCCTGACAGATAATCATCCAAATTCCCTTTGAATATCTCCATTGATGGGGGAGTGCATCACTTCTTGAAGATATTATATTGTTGAATAGCTCTCTTTGGTGGATAACTGTTTCTTCTTTTGAATTGAAATCTAATTCAGTCTTCTCATTAATTTTAGGCCAATCCCATGAACCATATAGGATAAATATAATTCATCTTCCATATACCAGTCTTGTGAACTTTTGGAGACAGTCTTCCTAAGGCATATTTGCAATTTTCTTATAGCATCTAAACTTGCTTTGAATTCTGATTGATATGCACAAGAGCAATCTCTGCCTCTTACTATTTTGTAAATTCAACCTAACATCTTTATTTCTTGTGATAACTTAGGCACAAAGTGGGCCTTTCCCACATCCTTGGAGAATGAATAGATGGTGAGCTAAGCCTTTACAATTGCATATGATTTTGGAGGATTTGTAATCTTCTACTCTTATAATTTCTAGAAGTTCAGGCTGCTGCCTTGCACACTGTTAGAAGTCACAAAATGGCTGTAAGTTTATCCCAGGTCGATGAACTGCATTTACTACATCAGACCACTAGGTGATGAACAACTCAAATCCAGACTGCCAGGGACTGTGGTGTACAAGGATGGTTTCTGTTTGGAATTGGAAAGGCCATCCGAAGTCATCTGGTCCAACCTTATTAAAAGGATTTTTGGGAGTAAAGAGAGGAAATGTGTTTTTTGTATACTTTGTTTTTCCTGGGTTTGTTCTAATTTTAGATACTGATTTTGCTAGGTTGTTTCTTTGATTTTTATACAAGAGGGGCATGGACAATCTTTTTTTTTGAGAGAGAGAGAGAGAGAATTTTTTTTTTTTTAATATTTATTTTTTTTTTAGTTTTCGGCGGACACAACATCTTTGTTTGTATGTGGTGCTGAGGATCGAACCCGGGCCGCACGCGTGCCAGGCGAGCGCGCTACCACTTGAGCCACATCCCCAGCTCCTATGGACAATCTTTAAATATATATTTCTTTAATTTTTAATTTTTCTTATTCCATATTTTTTATTGGTGCATTATAGTTATACATAATGGTGGGATTTATTGTTACATATTTGTACATGCACACAAAATAATAATATAATTTGGCCAATGTCATTCCCCAGTATTTTCCTTTTCTCTTTCCTCTTCCGGTCTCTTTCCTCTACTCCACTGTCTCTCTTCCATGAACAGTCTTTTTTTTTTAATTTATTTTTTAGTTTTCGGCAGACACAACATCTTTCTTTGTATGTGGTGCTGAGGATCGAACCCAGGCCGCATGCATGCCAGGTGAGCGCGCTACCGCTTGAGCCACATCCCCAGCCCCATGAACAGTCTTTATATGTCCAATTTTTTAAACATTTAAATTAAATTTATTTTCTGACATACAAAAACAAAATTGTACACATTCATGGTATATCATGTGATATTTAAATCAAGTTAAACATATCTATTCCCTCATATATTTCTTTCTCTTTTTTTCTTTTTTGGTACTGGAGATTGAACCCTGGGGTATTTTACCAATGAGCTAGATCCCTGGCCCTTTTTATATTTTATTTTGAAACAGGGTCTCCAATAAGTGGCTAAGGGCCTCACTGAGTTGCTGAGGCTGGCCTTGAAATTGCAGTCCTCCTGTGTTAGCCTCCCAAGTCACTGGGATTACAGGTGTGTGCCACCATCCCCAGCTCAAACATTTATTTCTTTATGGTAAAAATATTCAAAATTATTTCTTCTTTCTGTTTGAAGTATATAGGACATTATTGGTATCAATGTCATCCTTCTGTGCAAGAGCACAGCAGAAGTACTACTTTTTTTTTTTGGTACTGGCAATTAAACCCAGGGGTGCTTTACCTCTGATATGCATCCCTATTTTTTTTTTGAGATAGGGTCTTGCTAAATTGCCAAGGCTGGCCTCTATTTTGCAATTTTCTTGCCTCAGTCTCCTGTGTTGATGGGATTATAGCCGTGCGCCACCACACCCAGCAGCACACTAGAGCTTCTTACTCCTGTCTAACTATAACTTAGCAGCCGTTGATCAACCTCTTCCACTCCTTATTCTTTCTTTCTCTTTCTATCCTGTGGTAACTATTGTTCTATTCTCAACTTACATAAGATCAGCTATTTTTATTTTCCACATATGAGTGAGATCATGCAGTACTTGTCTTTCTGTTCCTGGCTTATTTTACTTAATATAATGATCATCAGTTTCATACATGATGCTACAAATGACAGGATTTTTTTTAAAAAGAGCCCATTCTTGCCAGGCACAGTGGGTCATGCCTGTTATCCAGTACCTCGGAAGCTGAGGCAGAAGGATCACAAGTTCAAAGCAAGCCTTAGCAACTTAGTGAGGCCTTAAGCAACTTAGTGAGACCCTGTCTCAAAATGAAAAGGGCTGGATGGGGCTGGGGTTGTAGCTTAGTGGTAGAACACTTGACTTGCGCATGTGAAGCACTGGGTTCAATTCTCAGCACCACATAAAAATAAATAAATAAAATAAAGGCATTATGTCCATCTACAACTTAAAAAAAAAAAAAGGCCTGGAGATGTGGCTCAGTGGTTAAGTGTCCTTGGTACAACCCCTGGTACCAAAAAAAGAAAAAAGATTTCATTCTTTTTTATTCCCGAATAGTATTCCTTTATGCATATGTTCTGCATTTTCTTTATCCATTCATCAGTTGATGGACACTGAGGTTGTCTCCATTTCTTAGCAATAGACCTGGCAGTGCAATGTCTTCTTTGTTCAATTCTTTGTAAACTTCATGCATGAATGATGTCTTGATTGGGTTTAGGATTCTCCATCCTCCCTACTGGGGATTGAACTCAGGTGTGCTTTACCACTGAGCACCATCCCCACCCCTTCATTTATTTATCTTTTGAGACAGGGTCTTGCTAAATTATCTGGGCTGGCTTTGAATGGTGATCTTACCTCAGCCTCCTTAGTAGCTGGGATTACAGGAGTATGCCACTCAGCCTAGCTGGGTTCAGGATTCTTGAAATACTCGTCTTAGTCTCTATAAAGACTGTAAGCAGCTTTTCACTATCTTGATTTTCTAGTGATACAGATGAGAAGTTCAGTGAATAGGATTTTTTTTCTTTTGTGAATAATAACCCGTTGTCTCTGGAGGTTTCTGAATTTTTTTGTTCTTGCTTAGAGTTTCACCATAATATGCTGAGGTATATTTTTTTGGAGGGTACCAGGGATTGAACTCAGGGGCACTCGACCACTGAGCCACAATCCCAGCCCTATTTTGTATTTTATTGAGAGACAGGGTCTCACTGAGTTGCTAAGTGCCTCGCTGTTGCTGAGGCTGGTCCTCCTGTCTCAGCCTCCCAAGCCGCTGGGATTACAGGCATGTGCCACCGCACCCAGTCAGTATCTTTTTAAAGTAACCCTGCTGGGCACTTGATGAGCTTAAATCTTTCTTAAAGGACATTGTATTGCTTTCCTTCTTTCTGTTTCTAGTCTCCTTACTTTATAGAAGAAGAAACTGAAACCAAACCCAGAAAGATGAAATGTCTTGCCTATAATCATATAGTTATGATTGAACCTCAAGATAACTTGATTCTTTGAACTAAAATTTTATTGTATTAATATTGCTTCAGTGAGTGGGCCATTTTGAATAATTTGGAAAGTTTTTAGTGAAACAGGAATTTTGGAAAGGGTTCATGGGGAGGTGAACAAGGAAGAAAAGATAATAAAATTCATTACAATTAAAATATAGCCACGTCCAGGTGTGGTGGCACACGCCTGTAATCCCAGTGGCTCCAAAGCTTGAGATAGGAGGAGCGAGAATTCAAAGCCAGCCTCAGCAACAGTGAGGTGGTAAGCAACTCAGTGAGACCCTGTTTCTAAATAAAATATAAATTAGGGCTGGGGATGTGGCTCAATGGTTGAGTGCCCCTGAGTTTATTATTGGTAACCCCCCCCCCAAAAAAAAAAATGTGGCTAGGACTGAAGATGTAATTCAGTGGTAGAGCACCTGCTTGGCATGCATGAGGCCTTGGGTGTGATCCCCATATTGAAGAAAAAAAAAAAAAAAAGGAAAATCTGCCATTTTTGAAAGACTAAAAAGTTTATAAGTCCCTTACTATCACAATTAATGAGCTACCCCAAAGCTCTAAAACTGAATAAAACGAGAAAGTTGCTTAAGCACTCAGGGAATTAGATATTTAGTAGTCAGTCAGTGGATAAGAGTGGTCATGCCCTGTTATAAATATTGGAAAACATATAAATGGCATCTGAAGGCTGGCTTGGAGACAGACATCATAAACCATGTCTTATCACTGGTCTGGTTTCTGTTTTGAGTTCCATCCTGAGACCCTTTTCTGATGGGAACCACCTGTTCCTAGCTCTATTGATCTTTGGATTTCCCCAGCTCTACAGTACCTTTCAGTTTTGAAATGAAACCTACCTCAGAGGGTGAGGTCAAGTACCAAGAGGACTTTGACAGCTCACACCAGGTTGTTTTATTTTCCAGGGCTGTCTGGTATGTGTCTGCGTGAGCTGTGAGGCTCAGCAAACTGTGATAGAGAGTAATTGATGATGAATCAGCTATTGTGTAAGGCCTGGGCAGTGTCATTTCTTTGGGTGACCAGGAAAACATGAGGAAGTACGTTGTGTTTTATCCACAGAAAGTTGAAAGTTAAGAGCACAGTCCACCAGAGAGCTGCCTATGATCTCTCTGCCTTTGGTTCACTTAAGAAGGAGAAGCTTTATCTCAGCTGCTTCTTTCTTCATTTGTAGAATCTACTCACCTCCTTTTTATTCAAGCCTCTAGCCTCCTCTTGCTGCTCCATCTATAGTAATCCTTTATAGTGTGCTTCCTAGAATTGCTGCTTTGTGAAGTGACTCCTTTAGATACCCTTCCTTCCAACTTGGCTCTTCACAAAATACAGCTTGTCTTGCTCCCTTTGCTGTAAACCTGGTTTCCACCAGATTACAGCACTTCACTTGGAATCTTTACAAATAGAACTAGCTCACCCTTTAATTCACCCTTAAATGACTTTGCCTGATTGTCCTCATCCCCATTTCCCAGCACTTGGGAGCTGCTTTTAATATTTATTTTTTAGTTTTCGGGGGACACAACATCTTTGTTTGTATGTGGTGCTGAGGATCGAACCCGGGCCGCACACATGCCAGGAGAGCACGCTACCGCTTGAGCCACATCCCCAGCCCGGGGAGCTGCTTTTAGACCTTCAAATATCTTTTCCCCGTTGAGATTTCTACCTGATCCTTGTGATCCTTGTTCTTTCTTTCTTTTTTTTTTTTTTTTGTACCAAGGATTGAAGCCAAGGGTGCTTAAACACTGAGCCACATCCCCATCCTTTTACATATTTTATTTAGAGACAGGCAGGGTCTCTCTGAGTTGCTTAAGGCCTTGCTAAGTTGCTGAGGTTGGCTTTGACCTCCCTTTCTAGGCCTGTGGCCCTACTTGGGGGTTCGGTGGCTAGGACTGACCTGGGGCCAAGGATTCAGAATAGAGTGTGGAATTAGGGGGATTGGTGTTAGCATTTTCAGATTTGGGCAGATAGGAAGCCGGAAGATGTGAACATGAAGACTAGTGGAGTGTGGGAGGGACAAACAGAAGATATCTTTTATAGGCTTCCTCTTTTGCCCATTCTGTTTTGGAAAAAAAAAAATTTTTTTTTTTTAACTTAGAGAAAAAAGGGTGATTACTAAAAAACAAAAAATCCCCAAAAGGGTAATTGCTGTTTGGGGTTTGGGGTATGGCTCGGTGGTAAAAGGAGTGCTTGCCTAGCACTCAAGTCTCATTGCATATCTGCAATCCCAGTTGCTCAGGAAGCTGAAGCAGGAGGATCACATATTTGAGGCTAGCCTCTCCAATTTAGCAAAGCCCTAAGCAAGTTAGTGAGACCCTGTCTCAAAAAACAGGAAAAAAGTGGGGGCTGGGGCTGGGGATATAGCTCAGTGGGAAAACACCTCTGGGTTCAAAGAAACAAACAAAAAGGCCCTGGATTTGATCCCCAGCACTACAAAAAACAAACAAACAAACAAACAAAAAACCACCAGAAACATACATACACACACACACACACAAAGTATAATTTAGAAAGAATATGGCAAGTTATCTTTTTAAAAAGTCAAAATATTGTAAACATATATATATATGTTTTTTGTTTATTTGTTTTGGCACTAGGGATTTAACCCAGGGACCCTTTACCACTAAGCTATATCTCCAGTCCTTTTTATTTTTTATTTTGAGACAGGGTCTCCTAAATTGTTGAGGTTGACTTTGAATTTGGGATCCTCCTTCCTCAGCCTACTGGAGTTGCTAGGATTACAGGCATGTACCATTGTGCCCAGCTGTAGAAAATATTTTGACTACTCCCCCCATCTCAATTATTTTTATAGTCCTTAGTGGTAACACACTGGTGTTTTAGAATGAAACTTTCAGACTACTTTTTTCCCATGAGTTTATATCCATTTGTATGAAGTGCATTTTGGTGATTTATTTACACAAATATTATTACATTTTATGTATCATTCTGGTATTTCCTTCTTTGTTTTTTTTTTAAATTTTTTTTAGTTGTAGATGGATATAATATCTATTTTTGTGTGGTGCTAAGGATCTAACCCAGTGCCTCACAGCGCAAGGCAACTGCTCTACCACTGAGCTGCAGCCCCAGCCCCTCCTTTTTTGTTTTAAGAATGTGCCTTGCCAGTATTCCATATTAGTACATAAAGATACATTTCGTTCTTTTTAAAAAAATATTTATTTTTTTAGTTGTAGTTGGACACAATACCTTTATTTTATTTATTTTTATGTGGTGCTGAGGATTGAACCATGTACTATGCGAGCACTCTACTACTGAGCCACAACCCCAGCCCCACATCTCATTCTTTTTGGTTTCTGTATAGTGTTCCATAGACTGGCTAATAACTTTTTTTTTTTTTTTTGTACCCAGGGATTGAACCCATGGGTAGTTAGCCACTGAGCCACATTCCTAGCACTTTTTATTTTTTTTTATTTTGAAATAGGACCTTGCCAAGTTGTTGAGGCTGGCTTTGAACTTACAAACTTTCTGCCTCAGCCTTCTAAACTGCTGGGATTACAGACATGCACCACCACACCTGGCAATATTTAACTCTTCTATTGAGGGAGATAAGATATTTCTAGTTTTTTAATATAATAAATGATTCTTGTTTTAAATGTTGGCATTCTGCTGTTAGGCCTTTTCCACCGCCCTGTGCTTTTCCTCGTACTTACTCTGGGTGATCTCAGCCTCTTTGACAGTTTGTTACCATCTACATGTGGATGATTCCCAAATCTCCAGCCCAGATCTTTCTCCAGACCAGAATATCCAACGGCTTAATGGAAAACTCCACTGGAATGTCTTTTATTCATGACAAAACACAGTCTCCTGCTTTGTCCCACTTGTTGTTTCTCCAATGCCCTATCATATACATTGTAATTTAGCATGTAATGACTGAAGCCCAAAACCTAGTAGGGATGGATAGTTCTTCCTTCTTTCCCACATCTGATGACCAGTTAGTCACTAGGACTTGTCTTCCTTCCATCCTCAGATTTTTATTTTCTTTTTTTCCTAAGCACTAGGAATTGAATCCAGGGCCCATTATTGCTGAGCTACATCCCCAGCTTTTTTTTTTTTTTGATATAGAGCCTTGCTAAGTTGCCCAGGCTGGTCTCAAACTTGAAATGCTCCTGCCTCAGACTCCTGAGTTGCCGGGATTATAGGCATGTACCACCATACCCAGCTCTTCAATGTTTCTTTTTTTTTTTTTAATTTATTTTTTATTAGTGCATTGTAATTATACATGATAGTGGGATTCATTATGCCATGTTTGTATATGTATATAACATAATTTTCTTAGGCTTCTTCCTTTTCCCTTCCTTGATATTTCTTGAATCTAGTCATTTTCATTTTTCATTGCTACTACCCTATACCTGGGTTTCCTAATTTAAAAAACCATATTGTGAGCATTTAAATGAAAAAGAAATCTATCTATCTATCATTCTACTTACTTGAATATCTATCTATCTCTATATATCCCTACCTCCATTCCATTCTCCACACTGTAATAATCTTTATAAAATATAAGGATGATTATGGAGTTATTCCTCTGCCTAAAAATAGTTCAGTGATATATCTGTTAGGCTTTTGTTCATGTTATCTCCACCTAGAATCCTTTCCTATTTGATTTTTGAAAGGCTGGCTTCCTTTTATTGAGATACCGGCTTTTAAGATAGATGCTGATGGCATATGCTTGTAATCTCAGTGATTTAGGAGGTTGAGGCAGGAGGATCACAAGTTCAAGGTCAGTCTCAGCAGTTTAGTGAGACTCTCAGCATCTTGGACTCTGTATTTCAAAATAAAAGGGACTAGAATGCTCAGTGGAAAATTGTCCCTGGGTTCAATCCCGTACCCCATAGCCCTACCAAAAAAAGAAAGAGAGAGATATACAAGCTTTTAAATGTCATCTCTTCTGAGAGGCATTCCTCAGACTGATTAATAATTTTAAAAGTAGTCACCAGATATTTTCTATTCCATTATCTTATTCTTTGAGTAATACTTAGTACTATCTGATATTTTTCTGATTTATTTGCATATTTGTTTATAGTATTCTTTAATTAGAATTTGGCCCTTTTTATTGTCATTCTACTTACTTGATCACCTTTGGTAATTCCAGTGTTTGCCAGGATGAATTTCTAACATGCTTGACTTGAATCATCTAATGTGCTTGTGTTTAGTTTCCAAATCATGTTCATGAAACTAGAGTAAACCTGACAGGGGACTTGCCCATGAAAGGGACATGTATGCTTAGGATGAAATGGAGAACCAGTGTAGGAAGATTGTTAACTCAGGTAGGAAGATTGGCTGAAGACAGAATAACTGAGAGTGGAACAAAATTGTAAGCAAGGTGAGAAGCAAAAGGCCTGAGGGATAAGGCGAGGCAAAGATGAAACAGGAAGCTGAACCATTAGGTCAGAAACCTAGAGAATCAGGATAGTGTAAGCAGGGACAGGGCCAGCAGTTCAGGATTAGGGTCATAAATCAACTTGGGGACTACTTAAATCATCTTTTAGTAGTCTTACCTTTTTCATCTAGAAACAGCTTTTGAATTATCAGGTCATTGACCTACAAGTGTTTGAGTGAGATTGCATATTCTTTTCTTTGTATTTTATTTGCTATTTATTTTAAAATCAAAGTCTACCTTACCTATCCTCCCTCAGATTCTGCTACCAGATTCTGTTACCAGATTCTGTTTTGTATTCCTTTAAATATATCAGGTTCAACTATCTCTGAAATAAGTTTCTTATATGAAAGCCTGAAGCAGTCCTGGAGTTCCATTCAGGTAGGATGAAAGGAGGGAGCACTCCTCAGACCATCTCTTCCCACTGAACCAGGCATAGGAGCTCAGCAGCCTCAGGAATTCAAGACTCTGTTGAGACTGAATCTGGAATTTTGGGAGGGTCATAAGAGTTTAGACTATAGGAAGGAATTCTATCAATGAAGCATAGTCAGAATTAGTAGAAGACTGAGTAGATATGTGTAGATGGCAGGATCTAAGGGTGTGGAGTAGATTTCAAGATTTCTGATCTGGAATGGTCCTCAAATTAGGCAATGTTAGGGGCTCTGATATACCAAGTAGAGAGTCATTAGTAGTACTAGTCCTTAGCCCTTAGATGTTTTTTGTATTTTACTGTGTAGCCTAGAGCTCTTCTATATGCTGAGAAGGAGTCATGAGAGTAGAAACAGTACTAACTGAGAGCAGAAGTAGTTTCTCTCTCTCTCTCTTTTTTTTTTTTTTGGTACCAGAGATTGAACCCAGGGGTGTTTAACCACTGAATCACATCCGCGGCTCTTTTTATTTTGAGACAGGGTCTTGTAAGTTGCTTAGGCTGGCCTTGAACTTGTGATCTTCCTGCCTCAGTCTCTGTAGTCACTGGAATTACAGGCATACACCACTACACTCAACGAACAGTTTCTCTTTTGAAGGTTAGATGGAGTGGTTGTGTGTGCAGAGTGGATAGTCTATAGCCAGTCATCTGGCCTGTGTAAGGCAAGACATCTACACTCCCCTTCTAGGGCTCTGTTGGGAAAATTAGGCTAAGAGTCAGCAATCGTGACCATTGTTCATGATTTCCCCATGTATTCCTGGTCTTTGCTTATCCCGCTGCTCTAAGCTCCAGGCTCTGATGTTCTGCCTTCTCTTTTATGGTTTAAGGCCTTCAAATTGCATATTCATTCTGAATTCTCCTTCTAGATTATTCACTCCATACCCAGCTTGGCTTTGCCCCTATATCATCCCCTAATTTTGACATTGCTATCCAGGTTTAAGTAAGGGCCTTCCTCCATTAACCCTGTTTCTAGAGCTATTATTTTTAAACTTTAATGTGTAGAAATTACCCATGGAGTCAAGTGGGAGCCTGGATACTTGTTTAAAACAGACTCCTGTTCTCTTCCTAGATATTCTGATTCATTAGATGTGAAATGGTGACCAGGAATCTAGTTTGATCATCTTCCAGGCTGATTCTGACCCTTGACAGAGGTCCCTGTCAGCTCCTCATCCCTAAAAGAGCAAGAAGAGAATTTGAATCCTTTATTTGGGTTTTAAGATCCTAGAACCATAGTCTTGTTGCCTGTCATGCAATGATGACAGTGTCTTATATTCTGTCCCTCCATCTCCTATGAGAGTGCCAGAACATGAGACACCGTAGGAACAGAGCCCAGGTGAGGTGGAAGACCTTAATATCTCTCCAATTGCAGATCAGTATCTTTGGGGTTTATAGAGAACTTTGGCACTGGACTTAGAGAAAGTAGGTTAATGTAGACCCTGAGGCTGCCAGTCACACTTCAGATTTGCCTCTGGAGTTCTTCTCATTTTTATTTACATTGACTGTGCTCTGACATTGGTTTTCCTTATCTAACCTTGAAGCTGCCCTCACTCTCCATTGTGGCCATCTTCTATACTGCTTCCATCCATCTTTCTATGGACAACTTGATGTTATCTTTCTCCTTTAAAATCTTCTGTTACATCCCTATTACCTATATACTCAAGTCCAAATGTATCAGGTTGGAATAAACAATCATGAACAATTTGGCCCAAACTGTCTAAAGATCTGCAATATCTTATGTTTCTCCAATCTCATTCCAGGCTACTCTCCTCCTTCCTTACTCCTACCTTCACTTGCTTACAGTGGCTTGATCATTTTTCCAGCTATTTCTGGCCTCAGGGCCTTTGCAATACCATATGGCCTCTGCCTGGAATACTTTTTACCTTGTACTTTATCTCATTAACTATCCTTTGACTTACCATGTCAACTAATATTAGTATTTGTATAAAAAAGAGGGCAACTTTGTATATCTGTATAATCTCCTCTTAGAGATCTTTTTTGGCCACTGTATATCAAGAAACTATCTTAGTCTTCCATTGGCTTTAGTCAGATCACTTAATGCTATTTACCTGTTTGTCTTTCTCTCCTTTTAGATTATAAGCTCCATGAGGGCAGGGGTCTTCTTGTTCATGATTGTATTTTCAGTACCTTTTGCATAAAGCCACTCAATAAGTCCTTGTTGACTAATCCATATTTTTGTTTTCTTTTTAGTATCTGTTTTGCTGCATTGTGGCTCTGCACAGCTCTTGCCCTTTGCATAAGCTGTTGCCTGTCCCAGAAACACCCTTTCTCTTATTAACTTGTCAGATTGCTTCTTGTCCTCTACTGTTTCTTTAAGCATTTTTTTTTTTTAATTTTTTATTGTGGGTTGTTCAAAACATTACAAATTTCTTGACATATCATATTCCACACTTTGATTCAAGTGGGTTATGAACTCCCACCTTCACCCCATACACAGATTGCAGAATCACATCAGTTACACATCCATTGATTTACAAATTGCCATACTAGTGTCTGTTGTGCTTCGCTGCCTTTCACATCCTCCCCCCTCCCCCCTCCCCACCTCTCCCCTCCCCTCCCCTCCTCTCTCTCTACCTCCTCCACTGTATAACCCTGAGGGTCTCCTTCCATTACCATGCAATTTCCCTTCTCTCTCCCTTTCCCTCCCACCTCTCATCCCTGTTAAATGTTAATCTTCTTCTCATGCTCTTCGTCCCTACTCTGTTCTTAGTTACTCTCTTTATATCAAAGAAGACATTTGGCATTTGTTTTTTAGGGATTGGCTAGCTTCACTTAGCATAATCTGCTCTAATGCCATCCATTTCCCTGTAAATTCTATGATTTTGTCATTTTTTAATGCAGAGTAATACTCCATTGTGTATAAATGCCACATTTTTTTTATCCATTCGTCTATTGAAGGGCATCTAGGTTGGTTCCACAGTCTTGCTATTGTGAACTGTGCTGCTATGAACATCGATGTAGCAGTGTCCCTGTAGCATGCTCTTTTTAGGTCTTTAGGGAATAGACCAAGAAGGGGAATAGCTGGGTCAAATGGTGGCTCCATTCCCAGCTTTCCAAGAAATCTCCATACTGCTTTCCAAATTGGCTGCACCAATTTTTTTGACCTTCCCAGGTTGTGCTGGTTCAACAGAGACAGTGTTTTGTTCCTCTTGAATAGGTTTTCTCACCCTGTGTTGTGATTTTGCCTATGTGAAAGATAGGTGGTATTGCCAGTTTTATAGGTGACCAACTGGAGGCTCTGAGAGATTAATTAACTTGAAAATAGGAAATCTGATAATTTGAACCCTGAGAAGCCCTGTTCTACTTCACTATGCTCCCTCCAAAAAAAAAAAAAAAATCAGCAGATATAGAAACACTGAAGTCAAAGGGGTGCTTATTATTATTATTAGTTAGGAAAACTACTGTGTATGCTCTTTAAAGTATCCTGAGAGTTAAACACAGTAAAATAAGTAATATTGATAAGCCATTAGTAGGGATAATAGAGAAAAAGGGTGACTGTAGTGTTCAAAGGATGATGTATATTTCATGTATTTTCTTGGTCATATCCTTGGTGACTTTTTTTTTTTTTGGCTACTGGGATTGAATCCAGGGTTGCTTTACCATGGAGCTACCACCCCAGCCCTTTTTATTTTTTATTTTGAGACAGGGTCTTGCTAAGTTGCTGTGGCTGGCCTTGAACTTGTGGTCCTCCTTCCTCAACCTCCCGAGTCGCTGGAATTATAGGTATGCACAACTGCGCCCAGTTCTCCTTAGTGTCTTCTTGTGATTCTGAGAAAACTAACCTACAGCTTGGTAGAAATGATGTGGAGCACTATTAAATTCAAACCAAAGCAGTTATCAATAATTAACTCATGATTTCTTAGAGGATATATGAAGAATGACGTCTGAACATTTTTTTTTTTTTTTGAGGGGAACAATGTGTAGAGAGCCATCAGTACATTTTGCTTAAAAATATATGGGCTAGGGGTGTAGCTTAGTGGTAGAGTGCTTATCTGGCTTGTGTGAGGCCAGATAACAGCAATAACAACAGCAACAAAACATTGATAAAAACTAGTTGAATAAATTATAATGGATATGTTAGCTTTCATTGCTGGGACAAATTAGTTGAGAAAATCAATTTAAATAAAGAAAGATTTATTTTGGCTCATGGTCTCAGAGGTTTCTGCCCCTGTTTGGCTGGCTCCATTGTTTTTGGGCCTGTGGTGAAGCAGTACATCATACTGAGGAGGGTGTGGTGGAACACAGTCACTCACCTCATGGTAACCAGGAAGCAGAGAGAGGGAAAGGGGCTATGGACAGGATATAGTCTCTAAGGGCATGCCCCTAAGGGCTCTGAACCAACTGGATTCTATCTCCTACAGTTTCTACCCCTTCCCAATAGTCTATTTAGCTTTGAATACTCAGTGAATTAATTCGTTGATGAGGTCAGAGTCCTCATGATCCAATCAGTTCCCATAATTCCCAGTTTTGAACAGTGCTGCATTAAGAATAAGTCTTCATAGGCTGGGGATGTGGCTCAAGCGGTAGCGCGCTCACCTGGCATGCCTGCGGCCCCGGGTTCGATCCTCAGCACCACATACAAACAAAGATGTGTGTCTGCCGAAAACTAAAAAATAAATATTAAAAAAATTCTCTCTCTCTCTCTCTCTCTCTCTTTAAAAAAAAAAAAAAGAATAAGTCTTCAACACATGAACTGTTGGGACATTCCAGATCCAAACCATAAAGGTGGTTATTGCTGTATTATGTAGCTATCAAAAAGAATGATACAAATACATACTGGTGTGGAGACCTATTATTAAGAGATAACTAGAGAGAGGTACATAATAGTATTTATGGTTATTGTGCTAGTATTACTATTCATATGAGAAAAAAGGGCAAATTTATATACCTATTACATACCCAGACTAAAAAAAATTGGGGAATTTTGATTGATTTTGAAACTTAAGATAACCTGTGTACAACAGAGTATCACACTATTTTTCTTGCTCTTCCTACCATTTGTTTTATTAGCATCTTTATTCTTCCTGTTCCATTCAATAGAAATCTTGGAACCCCCCTGCCCCCACACACACACCCCTGCACTTTTGAGGTATTGGGGATTGAACCTTAGGGCCTTACACATGCTAGACAGGTGCTATACTGCTGAGCCACATCCTCAGTCCTTTTTGAATTGGATTGGATTGAATTGAATTTATTTATTTTGGTGCTAGGTATTGAACCTAGGGGCACTTAACCATAGAGCCACATCCCCAACCCTTTTTATTTTTTGAGACAGGATTTTACTAAGTTGCTTAGGGTCTTGCTAAGTTGTGGAGACTGACCTTGAGCTTGATATTTTTCTGCTTTAGCCTCCCAAGTCACTGGGATTACAGGTGTGCATAAACCACGCACTTGGCTAGGAGCAATCCTTTTTAAAAAAATGTGTATGTATGTTGCTTTTGATTTCCCAAATGGAGTAAGTTCTCAAAGGAAGGAGGCATCTCTTAAGATTTTATCCTATAGTGAGTAGCATAAGATTTGCTTATTAAACATTCAACAAAGATGAGAAAGAAAGACTCTTCTATAAAAGGAATGATTGTTTTTTTCTGACACATCTTGCATACTTCTCTAGCAGGTTGTTTCTTCTCTTTGACAGACTTAAGTGTGTTGGGGGCTTGGGGAGTGGGGGAGGGGTGGGGAGAGAGGAAAGTAGGGGATGAGGAGAGGAAGGAGAGAAAGAAAGAGAAAATGAATTTGTGAAATGTTTCCTGCTGAAAGCCCAGGAAAGCAGCAGAAGACAGATTGGGGCCTAAAGTCTCTGGTCAAATAGTATGTAGTTTGAGACTTCTGTGTCATAGCCCTAGGAGAACCTCAAATTTCCATCCTCTTTCTAGTATCAGGCCTGGATATTTAATCAGGTTAGCAGGTCAGCTGAACCTGAATGTTCCTTTGACGTCTTAAATTCAATAGCACATAGTAGGAATATGATAAAAAGTAATTATGATCAAAAGTGATTTTTTTAATAAATTTTTTTAATATTTATTTTTTAGTTTTAAGTGGATACAATATATTTATTTATTTATTTGTTTATTTGTTTATTTATTTATTTATTTAGTCAGTCAGTCAGTCAGGGATTAAACCCAGAGATACTTTACTGAGCTACATCCCCAGCCCATTTGTATTTTATCTTTTCAGGGTCTCACTAAATTGCTTAGGGCCTCACTGAGTTGCTGAGGCTGGTTTTGAACTTGAGATCCTCCTGCCTTAGACTCCTAAGTTGTTGGTGTTATAGGTGTGGGCCACTGTACCTGGCTCCTCCATCCCTCTTGTATCCCCTTTTCACCCTGTGAGTGACCTGGCTTCTGGAAAGAAGAGGGAAAGGATGAGGGAGGATGGGGAAAGTTAAAGAACTTGGGAGGGTGTGTAGATGTGCTCTCCTTATTCTTTTTTATTTATTTATTTATTTTTAAAATTTTTTTAAACATTTTTTTAGAGAGAGAGAGAGAATTTTTTAGTATTTTTTTTTAGTTATCGGCGGACACAACATCTTTGTTTGTATGTGGTGCTGAGGATCGAACCCGGGCCGCACGCATTCCAGGTGACGTGCTACTGCTTGAGCCACATCCCCAGCCCCTCCTTATATTCTTTCTGGAACAAAGTATGGGGAAGAAGATATGTAAGTGGGTGGGAGAACATACACACTACCTGTACCACTTTCCTAGCACTTAATCTGAACCCTTGTTTATTATTAACCATCTCTTTATGTGCTAATCCTCTCTCACAGAGTATAAGCATGTATATGTGTAAAATTTTTTTTTTTTTTTTTTTTGTATTGGGGATTGAACCTAGCGGGTGCTTTCTTTACCATTGAGCTACATTCCCAGGCTTTTTTTTTTTTTTTTTTTGAGACAGGGTCTCACTAAGTTGCTTAAGGCCTTAGCCTTTTGAATTGCTGGGAGAGAGAGAAAAAAATAAAAAAGAGAGGAAAAAAAAAAAAGAAAGTAGCACATGACTTTCTATAGTTTTAATCACACTGGGCATTGCAGGGTTTTTTTTGGTACTAGGTATTGAACCCAGGGCACTCAACCATTGAGTTACGTCCCCAGCTCTTTTTTATATTTTATTTTGAAACAGGGTCTTGCTAAGTTGCTTAGGGCCTTGCTAAGTTCCTGAGGCTGGCTTTGAACACACTATCCTCCCGCCTCAGACTCCCGAGCTGCTGGAATTACAGGTGTGCACCACCATGGCTGGCTGGCATTGTGTTTTTTGTCTTATCCATCCTACAGGTGATATATCTTATCCGTCTAACAGGTCACATGATAGTCAAGAGTAAAGAAGGTGTCTTTGGAACTAGCTTCTTATAGCCTGAATTCTGACTCAACTGCTTGTTGTGTGACCAAGTCATTTACCTTCCTCTGTCTGAGTTTCATCTTTAGTAAAGTAGGGATGATAATAGCACCTATTTTAAAGGATTATTATAAGGAATAAATCAGTTCAATTAAAATGTTTAGAATATCAACTGGGGTATAACACTCAATAAATATGATTTAATTTGTATTTTTTGAATATAAAAGATTGAACATCTTTACAAATATATTTTGGATTTTGTATTTTTCTCTTTGACTTATTCATGTCCTTTGAACATTTTTCCAATGATTTTTTTCTTTCTTTCTTCCTTTTATTTCCCCCGCCCAGTGCTGGAGGTGGAACCCAGGGTAGTACTGTAGTAAACCTGTTTTGCTTTGTCTTTGTCCTCATCATCTCTTTTCAGAACTCTAGTTCCATTCTTTAACTCAAGATGGAGGTAAGGTGATTCTTATATAACAGAGCACTTACATGTCCTGTTGGCAGCTGCTGCCTGACAGAAACAATAATGACGGGTGATTAACCTTTACATAGAATGCATTATAGCATAGTCTGGAGCACTGACACACATAAGCCCCTTATTATGAGTTTGATGCTCTGTTAGGTCCATTCCCCCAAAATTCATATACACATCCAGAACCTCTGAATGTGATCTTATTTGGAAATAGGGTTTTTGCAGATATAATCAAGTTTCAGATGATCCTATTGGCAGATCCTAATCCAATGACTTTCTAAGGAGAGAGAGAGATACAGTTGGTCACATGACAGTGGAGGCAGAGATTAGAGTTATGCTGCTATAAGCTCAGGAATGGCTTTGCACTCCAAGGATTGCCAGCAACCACCAGAAACTAGAGACGGCAAGGAAGAACTCCTTAGAGCTTTAAGAGGGAGTGTGAGCCTATTGACACCTTAATTTCAGACTTGTAGCTTCCAGAACTGTGAGATAACAAATTTCTGTTTTAAGCCATCCAATTCATGTCAATTTGTTGTAGCAGACCTAAGGAACTAATATATGCTGTTACCATCATCTCCATGTTCAGATAAAGAAAACAGAAACCCAAAGAGGTGAGGTACTTTGAGATCTCTGTAGATACTGCTCTGATTTTCTGGCTCCTGCTGATGCTCTTGTTGGCTTTCCACCTTCCCCAACTTCTGGCAGTGCCAGAACTGAGCTCCTGATATGTCTCCCTTGTCTAACATATCAGGCCATAGCCTTTCACCAGTTCTTACCCACTTCATATTGTAGTGCAGAAACTCATTTCAAGAGACTTCTGATGGTATCCTGACCATTATAATCAGTCTCTTTTTCACAGCTTTCCTCCTTTTTAAATTATTTTTCATGCAGTCAGAGACCTGATGTGACAAGATTGGGGATATCCCTCAGCTGATTCTGGCCATTGTTTTTATGATTCCTGCTTCTGGCCAGTTGTATCTTTTAGAATTTCTGTTCTGATAGCTCAGATTTTGTGTTTTTATTTGAAGTTTTCAGGATCTCACAGCTTTCAGAACATGGCTATGAGCAGAAAAGGAGCAACTGTGTGGCTGCACCAGCTGTGAGGGGCATCAGTCATCATGTTATTGATGAACTCAACCCATCACAGTGGTTCTTTCCCTTGCACATAGGAAGTGAGGGGTGGAAGTCATTCTCTGAACCAGCTCATCTTGAATAGCTCCTTGACTGCTTATGGACTCTTCTGCTGCCATCTCATTGCTGGCTGAGGAATCTTGTTTTGCAGTATAGACCTTTGGCTGTGGATCCTGTTTTTATTCTCAGCTACTCTCACTAGACTGTGAGCTCCAGGAATATGGGAACCATATCTGTTTAGTTCGTTACTCAGGATAAGCAAAGACCTGGCACTTACTAGCCCCTCAGGAAGTGTTTGCTGAATGAAGAAATGAATATTGACCTTGAAGTTTCAGACTCTTGGTTTTTCTTCCCTCTTCCTGAAGCAAAGGGCCAAATTAAGAACTTTAAAGTTTAAAGCATTTGAGTCCTTAGTGTATATATCAAAATCAGTATTGAATGCAAAAAAGTATAAGGAAATACAGCAAAGAATTAGGAAGATGTAGTAAAATTCTGATTTTTATTGTAGTGACTACTTTGATAAATATAAAATAATTTAAGGGCTGGGGTTGTGGCTCAAATGGTAGAATGCTTGCCTAGCATGTGTGAGGCACTGGGTTTGATCCTCAGCACCACATAAAAATAAAATAAAGATATGGTGTCCACCTAAAACTAAATATAAACATTTAAAAAAATAATTTAAAATATTTGTTGTCATAGTCTCTGCCAGTTTCCTAAACACATACTGTTGGGTAATCCTGCCTGGACCAGTCCCTTCCTCACCTAGACTTCACTTTCAGTTCTTTATACCACCTGCTGAAGCTGCCAGCCAGCCTTTTCCACCCACAAGAGATGTCTGGCTCCTGAGAACCCAGTCTGGCTGGTATTCCTGGCTCCCCAGGGGCTTTCCAGGAAAGTCAAGTTGAATATACACACAAAAATGCTAAAGAATACCTGGCAATGAGAATTCCTATGCTGAATGGTGATTTATAGTGAGCATAGCACATTGTGCCAGGTGATTATACTAAGGCTGATTTTAGCATAATAATCTGCTTCTGTGATCCTGTATATGGTAAGCCTAGAAATTACTCTGTGATCCTTCTTTCTGGATCATGGTGAGAGAAATTAGGATGCAGATCCTTTCTACTTCCTGTGTTAATCGGTGCTTCATTGAGACCATTTTGAAAGGAAAAGAAAAATGTGATGTTGGAAATGGGGCCCAGGCCTCCCATAGACTGTTCCAAGGCTCTGACTATCCTCAAATTCTATTGCTTGATTCCAAAGAGTTTAAAATAGTGTTGGAAACCTCCTAGGAAAAAAAGTATCACTATAACTTCCTGGCTAAGGAAGTGGTGTGTGCTGGCTATAGCAGGAGGGGCAGCTAAGGCTCCCAAGTTCTATTCTGGACCTGTTACTGATTTGAGGTATGACAGCAATCCGAGCTGACATTCTGTAGATCTGATTTCTCATCTTCATCTCAGAGAGTCATGGAGGCTGTGTTCCCAAGGAAAGAGGTGACACTGTAGTCTTTTTATCCTGTGGGAGAGTCTCACCATTATAATTCTTTCATTTGAATTTTTAAGTTCCTTTTTAAAATACAGAAACACCCCCACAGAGTTAATGTAGGAACCCAGCAATACTGTTTACATTGTACTTGAATTCATTTCACCATCAGACTTGCTTTCCTTTAACAGTGTGATAGGTCAGCTCTCATAAGAGATAGAATCTTGGGAACTTTGATAGGGATTAGGAAAGGAAAGGAAAGGAAGGTTTGTATGGGGAACACTTCATGGCTTTGGACAGCCAGAGAATATCTTGAGGGCACCAGGTGCATAATGAACTAAATGGGGAAAAACAGATAGTTACCCCTTGAGAGTCAAGCATGTATTAGATGCTTTTCATGTATTTTCTTAATTATAATATGAACCAGTAAAAAATATCATCCTCATTTTTGTACATAGGCAAGTTGAACATTGAAGTTATATAACTTGCTCATGGTCACACAACTAATAAAAGGCTGAGCTAGGTTTATTCCTTGTGTCTGTCCAGCTTCAAAGTCCATACTACTTTCTAGAGCTTTTCTGTCTCTTGTGAGATTTAGGAAAGGAGGATGAGGAAAGACAGGAAGATACTATCTTTCTCTACCTCACAATTTTGCTTGGAGTGATCCTTTTAGCCAGAGGATCCTGTTTATAGAATACTAGGCTCTCTATATAGAAATGCTGCAACAACATATATGGGAATGATACCAATAGGCTGTAGGGGAGGATTAAAAAAGCCTTTGTTCTTTACCTCTACATTTTCAGTGTAGCCCACAAGTCAAAAATAACCGTGGGTAACTGGCTTACTGCTTAAGTGGCTCCATCCTGTCCTCCACATGAAATCTGATGTGTCTCAAGGAGTAAGCTGTGATGGGTAAGAGGTGAGGGTGTGGTATGCCTTCACTGTGTGTGTTGGAGCTGGTGACACCTGTTGTGTGTCTGTTACAATGAATTAGTACTGAGTAAACAAGAGGTATCTCTCTTTTGCCTTTCTAAGGGAGACCAGGTGGCAAAAAGTACTGGCCCTGATCCAGGGGATCCTGGTCTCTGGACTAGCAGAAGGGTGTCAGGTGATGGAATAAAAAGTCTGGTCTGTTAAGTGGTATAATTTCAGAGGTTCCAATAATGTGTCCTATCCCTCAAAGACTTGGCACAGCTGTTTGTTGTTGCTTGGAATTCCACAACTGAAATTTCTCCCCCTTGATTTAAATCTCTGAGACCCTATTGAATAGTGGTAGAGAGTATACTTAGCATGTCCAAGGCCCTGGGGGTTCAATTCCCAGCAAACACACACACATCCCTCCAGGAAGGGATTTGATGATAAAGCATCTTGGTCATATAAATGAAAGTGTAAAGGAGTTTGTGAAGTTGATTCTGAGAACTAGACTAAGGAAGGAGTAGAGAAGAGAGGACACTGCCCACCTAGTTGTAGAAACAGAAAAAAGGCACAATGAAATTGAGGTAAAGGTGCTGAAAAGAGAAACTGACTCCCTAAAGAAACTATTTCCTTCACAGTTTTGTTTATAAAAAGACAAATAGCTAGCTTGGCATAGTGGCTTACATCTGTAATCACAGTGATTTAGGAGGTTGAGGCAGGAGTATTGCAAGTTTGAGACCAGCCTCAGCAACTTAGCAAGTCCCTAAGCAACTTAGTGAAACCCTGTCTCAAAAAAAAAAAAAAAAAAAGCTGAGGTTGTGGCCTCAGTGGTACACTGTCCCTGGGTTTAGTTTCTAGTACCAAGAAAACAAACAAACAAAAAATAGGTGAGAATAGAGGTTCTTAACCCCAAAAGAGGGGCTGCTGAGTAGAGAGATTTTCCCACCAGCATGCTATATTACAGACAGTGTTGTTTGGAGGGTAGTAACTAGGAGTGTAGAAGCTTTGGGTCTGTGGTTTGCTGTGATGTCTTTAGATGAGGTGGTCACAGATCTTAGGAAGAGGGAGGTACAGCTTCCCAGAAGTGATGCAACCTAGTGGCGCAAAAGAGGCCACCACTGACACCAAGGGCAGGGCACTTCCTCAGTGGCTGCTGGTCACAGACAGCTTTTGCTCTGTTTCCCAGTGAGTTATGTTGTGATGGGACTTTGCTGGAAAACAACACAAGCCATGTCAACAGCAATGACAAAGCACTTGGAGTGTGTACACAAAGGTACAGTTCCCCCTTGCCCTACTAAATAGATCCAAAAACTTTTAAGGGTAGCCCTTATGATTCAGATATAGAAATATTTTTTTGGCCTGAGTTTCTCCATAGTCTTCCTAGTTGACTGGGCATCCACTTTCATTTTTCAGTGTTCTCAAATGGCCTTTATGATATGAATTCTCATGGCTTTTCCTTCCCCAGGGAATTTTTTCTGGGGCAACTCAAATCCATATCCTTCTCAACTCCTCACAGTGTTGTTCATGGATTCCCTTCACCTGCAGGCTACAAATTCTACTCTGAACACAGTCCCATCTTAAGTCCAGAGCAACTTCTTTAGGTTTCATTCAGTTCTCTTGGATTTTAAGTCATTTCTTTTGGTACATTCTTTAGAGAGCTATCATGAAAATGACCTCTATTCTCTTCTCCCCAGTGTTTGATAAGATCTGGACCTCTTTTCTTAACAGAATCAGCTCAACTCTGTGGAAGTTTCTGGATATTCCACACCCCTTTGTCTCTTCCCAACCTTCACAGCCTTCTACACCAAATTAACTGGATCTGCTGATCACCAGCATTTTGAAACCAATGCCTGATTTTGGGGCATGTGTTCTGTGCCATAAATGATAGTTCTCTGTCCACCCAATCTCTGCCTCCTCTCCATCTTACTATTTTTGCCTTTTACCTAACAGTACCAGGCTTTGTCCAGCACCCTGCCTGGAACCCCAACCTTATCCAGGACTAAAATCCTGCTGTTGTCCCTCACCAGGGTCTGTGGCCTTTGCTTTTTTTTTTTTTTTTAAGAAAATGACATTTATGTATTTTATTTTTTTTAAAGAGAGAGAGAGAGAAAGAATTTTTTTTTTAATATTTATAGTTATATTCGGCGGACACAACATCTTTGTTTGTATGTGGTGCTGAGGATCGAACCCGGGCCGCACGCATGCCAGGCGAGCGCGCTACCGCTTGAGCCACATCCCCAGCCCTGGCCTTTGCTTTCCAGCCTTTCCTGGTCCAGGTAGCTTTTCTAATATTAAAGCCTTTTTCTTTTTTTTCCTCCTTCGAGGCTTCAGTAGGTAGAATCCTTCCCATGCAGTGATCTCCTTGTACTGACCTCCTTGAACTCTGCCTACTGCTCATTGTGCTAACTGGATGTCATTCTGGTCTGTCTGGCTGCTCTTCTGGAACAAGGCTGTTAGCTTAGATGGACTTTTGTCCTGCTTTTCATGCTAGCTCTCCAGCTGCCTCCGCCTCAAAAAGAGCTTTTAATAAGCATTATAAAACTCCAAAAGGGAGGGACTTGGACTGTGGCTTAGCGGTAGCGCACTTGCCTGGGATGTGTGAGGCACTGGGTTCCATTCTCAGCACCGCATAAAAATAAATAAAGGTCTATTAACAACTAAAAAAAAAAAAAGATTTAAATTAAAAAAAAAAAAAAAAAGTCCAAAAGGGAAATGAGAATATAGCATTTTCCAAACTTATTTAACTAGAGAACTATTTTTTTTTTCTCCTGGAAAATATTTACTAGAATTTTACAGAATATGGCATTTGGTGGAAGATAGTTTTTGAAAGTGTGAGGCTTTGCCTGCAAAATGAACAGCAAATGAAATGATTCCAGATGAAAGTAATATGACAATCAGTGAAAAAATTCTTCGGGGGCAACAAATGCTCTCTTGTTACCTACACTTTTTCACCAGTTTCTCTGGAATCATACCGTATATTAGACTACTTACTGCGCTTCTGCTTAGGCAGCTATGATCTAGAGTGGAGCTCTAAGGATTCTGCATTCTTTTTCCCATTTTGAATCCTTTCCTCCTTTTGTCTCCATTGAAATGGGAAGTGGTGAGTGAGGTGATACCATCATGGCTATAGATGTCATCAGTTCATGGATGCAAAGAAGGAGGGCTTCTCAAGGCTCCTTTACCCAGGTTTGACTTCTGTCAGGATTTCTCTAAAACACTCTGAGCAACTCTTCCTCCTACTTTGGAACTGTTTGTCTCAGCATCAGCCTTAAGTCTCAATGCTGTTTCAGGATTTTCACCTACACATGGAGATCAGTGCCAAGTAGCATGGAGCTCATTTTTATGGAATGGGTGATACATTTTATACTTTCAGTATTAAGTCCCTTTTCTTCTACATCTCATGGGCAGTATGGAATATAGTAGTATTTCTCAGTCCTTGAATGAAGATAGGTACTTGCTTTCTGAGTGGGGCAGTGTTACAAGTGGAGAGCCTTTTAAATCTACAGGATGGATGAGCAAGTGCCAGGAGTTGTAGCTGGCTCAGCTGGTAACTAAAGAGAAGCCTGCCACTTTCTCTGCATGCCATTCGCAGTATAGCTAGGAAAGGACCATTCGAAGCAAATAGAAATCTCTAGGACTCCTGATTTAAAAACTACTGGTCTTTTGAAGATCCTGATGTATATGTCTTTCCTTTCTTGAGTGAGATTGTTCTTTGGCTGATCTTAGATTGTTAACTGAGCTAATCCTAAAACAAAATAGATGGAAAGACTCAACTTTCATCTATACTTAGGTATGATGTTCTTTGAACATCTATCATGTAGTATCCTTTACCCACAAGGGGTGAAGAAGAGGCCTTGGGGCTTTGACCTGTAGTACTTGTCTGTCTGCTATTTCCTTTGAAAGACTATGGTTTGGTTTTTATGAGAGATAGGGTCTAGCTGTGTTGCCCAGGCTGGCCTAAAATTTGAGATCTTCCTGCTTTAGCCTCCTGGTAGTTGGGACTATAGGGGCATGTGAAGATCAGGGAGTCAGCTCACTTCTAGGAAGGTACAAAGAGGACTTGAAATGGGCACTCAGAGATCTTAAATAGAGCCTGTTGGTTATATTGTTATTTTATAGGTTTTTACTAAATTGGCCTATATCTGTAAAAGACTTGTTTTCCCATTACTAGATTTTCCCTAACAGGTTCCCTAAATGAGGCCATTTCCTAAGATTCTATCCTTGGCCCACTTCCCACCTCCCTTTATATACTGTCTCTGGTGTGATGCCATCTGCTTATGGTTTCATCTTCTACTAATATGTCAAATACTCTTAAACTTGTTGTCTATAGCATTTTTTTCTTCTGAGTTCCTATCTCACAGTAACAAAAACACTATTGATAACTGTAACCTGGATAGCATTTAGGCATCTAAAGTCAGCATTTCAAGCCACATTAAATTCTTTATCAACCCATTCTCTTTCTCCTATTCCAAATCTCCTTCTCTTCCAGTTTTGTTCTTAGACTCAGGTATGTCACTATCGGGCATTACTTTTGCATCACCATCTTCCACTGTTCCCCTATTAGAAATTTAATAGTCTCTGAGTATAATGTAAGGTGTTTAGTATGAGCCCCTGCACTTTTTTTTCTTAAAGGTCTACAAGGAATCTAGTTGAATTCTACAGTAAAAAAAATAACAGAAAAGGAAAAAAAAAGATTCAAGAGCAATTAAAGGTTTATCTGAGGTTTAGATTCTAAATAAAATGGAAGTCCTAGAAGGAAAACATCTGAGGGCTAAGGGGGCGGGGATATATGTCATTGAAGAGCTGAGAATTGACACCTTTGTATGCATGAAGGATGGAGAAAGGGTAGAACCTATGATCCTTTCTTGTATAAGCAGAGTAATTGGCACCTCCTCTGGTGACTGTGTTTGTAAGTGTACTGAACCTTATGCAGTTTGGTTCCTTTTAAACAGTTTAAGGATTAAGTATCCCAGCTTAAGCCATCAATTGACTGGGATTATTCTTCCCTTTTAAATTTTAACTCAAAGTATCATTCAACAATTTATAGGAAGTCTGATTCCTTCCTCTAGATTTCTAAGTTCCTGGGAGCTCATGTATTACAGTCCCTCTGACTATGAGGTCTTGCTCCCACTAAATTATTTCAGATTGTGGATGGTCCTACAGTTCAAGCATGTTTTGTTCCCATTTCTATCTACATTGTACCAGATGCAGAACCCCCAATTAAAGCTTTTGTATGTGTAGTAGGCTTTATTAAACTTTTAGAGTAATGAGCAGGATTTTACATTGCAAAAAGGTAAGTAACTTTATTCTAATACTGGCCTATCCCTGAACTTTAAAGTGCTCTCTATTGGGGCTGGGGATGTGGCTCAAGTGGTAGCACACTCGCCTGGCATGCGTGCGGCCCGGGTTCGATCCTCAGCACCACATACAAACAAAGATGTTGTGTCCGCCGATAACTAAAAAATAAAAAATATTTAAAAAAAAAAAGTGCTCTCTATTAGGGATGCATCACTATTCATATTGCCCATGCATATGGCCTTGGTCTTTTTCTCCTTTGAAACTTTCCATACTATAATTGTGACTAAGGACTACAAATTCTTCTTACTGTGTTTTGCACAGCAGTTGAATTCTCACTAATTATTCTTCCTGAAAGCAACTCTTGGTTCATTTCTGTTTGTTCAGAACCCACTATAGGGCTCAGCTCAATAAAGTGCTACATCCACTTCTTCAGCTACACAGAAGATCATCTATAGAACCTCTGATGTGTTCTTTTCATTATCTTCCTCTTTTAAAGCCATTTCTTTTTGAAAATGCATTTACTTTTTAGCCCCATGATTTTGCATTGAATGATTTATGGAGTAGAAGCAGGATGATTATCCAGGCATGGAAAACAATTTGAACATAGGCAGCAACCTTTATAAGACCTGTGTGGACAATGAAGAAAAACTAGTACTATTGCAAGGGAGAATTCTTGTTGGTGAACAGAGCTCAGAATAGATTAAAAAGTCCAGAAACAGATCTCAGTTTCAATTAGGAAAGGATAGTTAGGACAAATTATATAAAATAGAAAACTGACTAACCATTAAAAAAAATTCACTGTTTCCATATAAATTCTAGATGGAGAAGAGGTTTTTTACATTAAAACTAAAGTAATAAATTTATTAGGAGATAATTAGGTTTTTAAAAAACATATCAGTAATGTACACAAAAGTCTTACAGATCAATAGGGAAAAAAAGCAAATACCACAAAAGAAAATGTGCCAAAGTCATAGGAGAATAAATACAAATAACCAATAAAACACACAGAAAAAGCCTGTTTCACTCTGATGCGGAAAACACAAATAGAAATGAGATACCATAGTTCAACTGTTAGATCAACCAGTATTAAAATGAAGAAGTGTTGCTCTGTGGAAAAGCAAGTATGGTGTGAGGCCCTGCATTTAACCTTTAGCACTAGGGAAGGGAAGAAAGGGAAGGGGAAGGGGAAGGGGAAGGAAGGAGAAGAAGAAAATATTTATTACTGGATTGCTGATATGGGCTTGAGGAAGCAGGAACTCATACTTTGTGATTGGAAATATAAATTAGTACAACTACTCTGAAGTTGAACTTGACAGTATCTATCAAAATTTAAAGTGTGTATAGTGCACCATTGGTTCCACTTCTGGGTATCTTTACTACTAAGGGCAAGTTTATAGGGACAAATATATATATATAAAACAAAATAGCCATTGATAATAAACTGGTCAAATATGGTGTGTCCATACATTGATAATGAGGTAGATTTATAATTAACATGGAAGATAGCTATAATATATACATTAAAAACATATAGTATATGAACTTCTTTCACCTGAAATAAATATAGGCATAACTATGTGTATATATTTAAAAAAAATCATACAACACAATGTTATTAGAAGTTGTCTTCAGATTTGGGAAAAAACTATTGAAAAAACAGAATTCTGACTTGTGAGTGATGGGTGAGCTGACAAAATTATTTTACCTTGGTGTATTAGCTAATGAAGAGCCATTATAGATTACTGGGCAGGTGGTTGTAATAAAAGTAGTAGTGATCAGGGAAGTTTTTATGGTGTGGGTGTCTGAAATGAATGAAGCAGAAAATAATATTTGAGAAACTGATTAGGAAGCTATAGTGACAGTATAGGCCTGAAGTAATAAGTTTTCAACTAGGGTGGACAGTAGGATTATAACTTTAACCAGGGAGAGAAAGGGCTAATCTAAAGACATTTCATGGAAGAAACTACTGGTTTGATAGTCTGTAAGGCTGGAAGAGGAGAAAGAACAAAGAGTAGTAAGTCACCAATAATGCCAGTATTTGTCCTATAAAATTGAAAGACTATCCATTATGACAGAAAGGGGGTAATTAGAAAAGGGAGCCACTCTTATAGAAGTGGGAGATGAATTTGTTTCCTGGAGTCGAATTTGAAGGTCTAAAGGTATATCTGAGAAGAAATGTTTTGTAGGCTACAGATCTCCATTTAGAGAGAAAGTTACTTGTAAAGTAGAAGTGGTAAGCATGGAGACTCCCTAAATTTGGTGCCCTTACAGGGTTGGGGGAAGCATGGTGGTATCTTAGTTCTTTCTTTGCTGTACATCTTAAGAGACACTGGAGAGGAGTGCATGACAGCGATCTCAATCAGATCTAAGGGTAGATCTTGGGGAAAGATAGGAGTTCTTAGTAATAATAAACAACAGCCAAAACAACACATAAAAATCACTGTATCATTTACAGAGTACCACCAATACAGTAACTTAGCTAACACAATCTTGCATACTTTTCTTTATTACTTTTTCTTTTATATGGACATTGAAACTCAATTAGAATGTAGAATTAGGACTCAAATTGAGATATTCAGCTTCAAACTCCATTTCTAATTTTCCCATTCCCTTGCCTCTTAAAGGTGAATTTTCTAAGGAAGGAAATACTGATGCAAAAGCTGCAGCCTGGAGTTAGGAACAGTTATGAGATGGGCAGAAGAGGACCACTTTATAGTCACTGCATTGTTCCCTGGTCCTTTTGAGCTCTGACATTCTCCTAAACCCAGAGAATGTTGGATGTTCCATTGAATTCAAGGCGGGGGGTGTGGGGTAGGGGTCCTAACCTGTCCATAAATAGCTATGAAGTGTTTTGGAAGTAAGGGTGTCCAGTTTGATTATGGCATAGTTAGTGGTGGCGTAGTAGTTTATTGAATTCTGGCTTCAGTCTTTGAAAGCAATACAGTAAAAGTGTATTGACTTTGACTAGTGAGGGAAAGGCTTGTCTGAGTTAGTTAAATGATAAAAGAATTTTTTGAAGTCATGATGTTTGTTTAGTTTGGGAATCCCATGTTACCTCCACTTGGGTATTCACTAACTAGTGGAAATCTTGGGAGGACCTGCTTTAGTGAGTAGAAAATCATGAGTCTCTTAAGTCACTTCAGTTTTCCAACTGGAAATTATACTTATGAGATTAAATTATTTAGCTTATTCTGATAGCATAAATAAAAAGGCAGTTATGACCTTTTAGATGTTCTGAATCCAAAGGGTCAACTTTAAGGATGGTCTGCAGTCATTAGACTTGAGTCTTTAAAGAATCTTACAGGGAATCCTTACAGTCCAGTGCTTGGAGCATTCTGGGGAGTCCGGGAAGGGTGCTTGAATGAGTGTGTGAAGGACTGATGGAATCTTTCTTCCTGAGGCTTGTTGAGCTGGGTGGAACAGTTTTCCCACAGCCTCATACCACAGCTTTGATGGGTTGTTCATAATAAGTGTTACTGCTCAGATTTTATGGGGAGGAGGGAGGAAATGGAGGCACTATTAGAAGTTTCTGCTTTATGAACTGGTGATTGTTTAGGTATTTCCAAAACTAGTAAGCTAGTGTCACTTGGGTCCCAGTCACATGATCTCTCCTCGTAAAGGATGAGAACAAATGAAGAGGTCCAAGGAGATAGGAGATTTCCTGTTGGCAAACTGGATCTTACCCAAAGAGTTACATTATAGATGTTCCTCCTGATTGTTTGGATACTAAATCAGGAGCCTCTTTTGCTTATCTCTGACTTTTGCTTACCCACACTGGCCCTGCCCTTTGGTTGTTTGCCATTGGTGGTTTTTAGCCCTGCTAGAAATTATGCTCTCTACTGTAAAGCAAACTTGGGAGGTGTAAGTTCTGGCTCCAGAGGGACTGGGACCTGTCACTTAACCTTGCCTTGTGTTTTCCATCATGCATTCCTGGCCACCTTTTTACCCTTGGCATGCTTCTCCAAGTCTGTAATTCTGCCTAGGTAAGGATTAGGGGCTAGCTTCTTCAGAGGGATGTGGGATAGGAATGTCAGTGTTTTAGAAGAAGTTCCTCTATGTCCTGTGCCCTGGGAGCATTACTGGTCTCATATAGATGATCTAACAGTTATATTGAGAGTGTTGGGGGGCACAAAGTATATTCACAAAAGGATATACTACTGCATTTCTTTAAGCGTTCTGCTTTTCAGAATAAAATCTGATTTTCAAATGGTAATATGCAATTATTCACAGAATATTAGTACCAGAAAAAAAAAACTTTTTAGATTTTCTAGATCAACTTCCTTGTCTTTGAAATGAGTAGATCTAGGGAGGTTGGGCAAGGGGCAAAGCCAGACCTGTGCGGAGGAGCTGACATGGTTATGTGAAAGTAGTTGAAGTATTTGGGGGTAAGGGAGAAGGCTCACTGCCTTCAGCCTGGATAATTCCTACCTCATTGACTTATCTTAGTTCTTCCAGACTGGTCCTAAAAGGAAATAGTCCCAGAATTTGCATTTTCAAGGCATATTTAAGTGAGTAAAAACCTAAATTACAACATGTGAATGAATGCAAGTTTATTAAGGAAAGCTAATTATTAGGTTAGCAAAATGTCAGTGGAGGTTCTTCTTCAGGGGGCCTGATTTAATGGGCCAATTAGATTGATTTCGAACTAAAATTGTGCTTTCTATAATATATGCTTATTAAGTCCATTTCTTCATTTATCAAATATTTATTAACTGCAGAGAGTTCTGCAATAACTCAACTGAGCCTGCTTTTGAGGAACTTAAGTTTAGCACGCAGATAACTTTAATTGTAGAGAAAGTCATAGTATGACAGATTCAGAGTAATGATATGGGAATTCAGAGTAAGAAGAGATTTTTTTCCAATATTTGGATCTAGAGAATTAGGTAAGGTTTTAGAAAACAGGTGGGTTTGTTTTAGAAAAAACAGTAAATAGTCTTACTTATATCAACATTGTTAGAACTATGACTTCAAACATTTAAAAAAGCAAAAGCAATCTTTCTGTTGCTTATATCAACAGTGTTGAAAATCTGTTCTAGTTCATATTATCAAAAATTTCTCTCACTATTATAATTCTAATATTTATTTTTTTGGTTTTCGGCGGACACAACGTCTTTGTTTGTATGTGGTGCTGAGGATCGAACCCAGGCCGCACGCATGCCAGGCGAGCGCGCTACCGCTTGAGCCACATTCCCAGCCCTCACTATTATAATTCTATATCAATAATACACTGTATTTCCATTCACTGTACTCTTTTGCTAATTGCTAAGGTAATTTTTTCAAAGAGAAGAATTTTTGGTAAGTAAGAGTAATTCACTTGGGCTGGGGTTGTGGCTCAGTGGTAGAGCACTTGCCTAGAAAGTGTGAGGCACTGGGTTCAATTCTCAGCACTACATATAAATAAATAAATAAATGAAATAAAGGCCTATCAACAACTAAGAAAGTATTTTTTTAAAAAAGTAATTCACTGTTTTAGTGGGCCATGACTGCAGCTCGTGAATGAGAGGCAAGGGTGTGACCCCATTGGGGAGGCTCCTCTTTGAAGAAGTTCAGCTGTGAAGTGAGAAGAATTAGTAAAAAGAGGGTGCAAGATATAAAGAGGGCTATTAATCTCTTTTCTTGAGAGCACAACCCTATGCTGTGGGGAAACAGCAAGTAGAAATTGTTTGAGAAAGTCTCCTGGGGAAAAGGGAATACTGTATCCTGAGTATTGGTGGACAGGTTTAAACTTGAACTGAACAAAGGTCAAGGCTGCACTGAGATTAACATTACCACCAGTACCACCATTTGTTACTTTCTTACATTTTGCCAAGATTCTTCTGAACACTTTTTTTTTTTTCCTTCCCCTCCTGAGATGTTGTTTCACTGTGTTGCCCAGACTGGTCTTGATCTCTGGGTTCAAGTGATTCTTTGCCTTAGTCTCTCAAGTAGCTGGGACTACAGATGTGTACCACTGAGTTCTGCTGAGTACTTTTAAGTCTTATTTCATAGGGATATAATGGTTAGAGGGATTTGATGAGATTTTGGGAGATAGTTGGGCTTTCTTTGAGCTTTGTTTTTTCTGAGAAGAAGTTGAAATCATCTGTTAGGAGCAAGTGAGATAGTGGGGAGAGTGGTATGGTTTCATAAAAAACTCTTGTGCCATTGGCTATGACCTTGAGAGACATGTAAGAGGATAGCTGAGCAGTGCTGAAGACTCACCCAATGTTGGAGATCATTAATTTATAGAGGAAGCAGCCCTCATTACTAATGATTATTTCAGCAGTATGAAACAAGTGGAGGATTAAAGCTGAGAACATCTGCATTCAGATAGAAACTGTGTTGTACAACAAATAGAAGAGGAGAAATAAATGTGGCCTAGAGTATTGGTGGGAGAGTGGTTGTCCTTTAGCTGACTAGAGAAAGAAGTGAATCCAAGAGAGTTCTGATGGTGGCACAGTGGTGGGGAAGGGCCTGGAAATCACAGTGAAGTTAAAGAACAGAAGTTATAGAAGCAATGATGAGAAGTAGAAATAGAGGAGGTCATGATCAGGCAAAGGTTTGACTTGAGATGGAAAGGCAGACTGTGACCAAGTCCTTGATGACCAGGAGGTCAGCAGATGACAGCAATGAGTAGGAGTATAGTTGTTCAGCATAAGACTTAGCAAAAAAAAAAAAAAGATGCTTTTTGGTAATATTATAACAATAATGGTTTTGAAGCAACATCAAGGCAACAAGATATCAAGCAAAGAAGTCTCTTTTTCCTCCTCCTCCTGCTGGACACTGAAGATTGTTTTTATGTTGGAACTTTCATTGCCCAGAATGCAAGTTCATAAAGGAGTGTCAAGTTTCAGCTGGAGGGAAGGTGGCCAGGACAGTTTTTCAGGTATGCTTTCTACACTGCCTGCTTAAATAGTGTGGGGGTTTAATGGGGTTGCTGGGGTGAGTGATGGCCAACTAGGACAACCGCCTAAGATCCTGGGCCTTTGTTTACAGATACAGGAGCCAAGTACTTTTAGGGAAAAGCTATTGGCCAAGACTCTTGTAGGCAAATCTTATTTGGCCACTAGGGTGTTTTTTTTTTTTTTTTAACTGCTCTAGTTCAGAGTGGGCTGTACTAATCATCTGTGAGAGGCTGAATGGAAACTTTTTAAAAGTTTCTTGCGTAAAACTCTGGTAGGAATCAGTGGACTCTTGAGCCTTTGTATTCCTTTGGGGTCTGACGTTTATTTTTCCTGGGCTGTGTTCAGTCATTCCCTTCATGGTGACAGCAAGTAATGCCCTAAAGCTTACATAGTTTGAAAGAGTCTGGAAATTCTCAGTTCATTGTTCATAAAGCTGTTTTAAGGATTTTCAGTGATTCAGGATTCCTTCAACATTGTTAGTACTATGACTTCAAACATTTAAAAAAGCAACCCCAAATTACTGGAAACAAACAAAAATCCTCATAGTTCTTTTTGCCCTTTCTTGATCAATTTTCACTGTCACCCTGGCTATAAAACCAGAACTCGGAAAATAACTGTCTAACCAGCCACTTTATCAAGGGACCTAAATGGAAGAGACCATAGTGGCTCAGAGCTTGAGGTGCATTGCTCCCATTTCACTTTTTTCTAAGTAATTTGTAATTGGTTTTGCTACATAAAAGTGAGAAACTTGGCTTGGGGATGTGGCTCGGTGGTAGAACGTTTTGCCTAGTATATGCAAGGCCCTAGGTCCAAAAAAAAGAGAGAGAGGAGAGAAACTTGTTTCTGGCACAAGTTACTATAAACAAAGTTAGAAGAGAGCCAACAGGCTAGGAGATTATTTTTGCACTATATGTAATAGATGATAGATTAATATCTACAATCTTTAGAGAGATCCTACAAATCAATAAGAAAAATACTATAAACCCAATATAAAATGGCATAGAATACAAATAGGCAAGTTACAGCGAAGCAAACAGATTTCATCTAAGGAATCACTCACCCTTATGCCCAGAGTCTTCTAGAGAAGGATTTTCATTGCAATGGTGAATATCCATGAGTAGGGGTACTGTGAAATTCTGTGTGGCTGTTAAAACATTGAAGTAGGTTTTTGTGTCAGTAAAAATAGAAAGCATGGAACAGTATGAATAGGAGATTCCTATTCATTTTGAAAATCATTCCTGTTTGACTTAGAATGTATACAAGTTACTTTATATAATTTTTATAGTAATTTCCTTTATTTAAGGCTGTATTTTTCTAATGATGGCATTAAAGAATGAAATGTTAACTTTTGCCAGTTTCTTATATAAGATAGAAAATATATATTCTACATCGTTACCTTTATCCTTTCTTTGTTAATGTACTTTGGTATTATAAATTTTAGCTTCTGGGAAGAATTTAGAGACTTCTCACCCTATCTTCCCAGGAACTAAAAGGATCCCTAAGGAATGCTACTATGTTGTCTGCAGTTGCATGTTTTGGAGTGATGAATAAAGGAATTCAAAGCTCAGGATTCTTCTTTGCTAGGATTTACTTGTTTTTGGTGTTCACAGCCTTGCAGAGCCTCCCTGCCTCTGACTCTGATGCAGGGGCCTCTGCGTGGGAAGCCTTGCTTGTCCCATGCTCTTAGAAAAGGATGGGAAACATGAGTGGCTCAGGAAAGCAAGGCTTAAAGCTGGCCTAGCCCATGGGAGGAAACCTGTTCTTTGCATCTGTCCTTGCCTCTCTTTTGGAGAGGCTTTCTCACTGGTTTTAACCTTGGTTCCAGACTCACCAACCTAGGTGAAAGGAGTCTTTGAAACTTATTCTAGTTTTACCTATTTTGCTGAAGTTTGAAGCTCCAAAACTCCAGCCTGGAAACAGCAGGAATTCCATCAGAAGGTGGCAAGGATATATACTCCCTTGTCTTTCAAAGATTGGCAGTGTCTCTGGGACAGAAGTGTTGCTTTGCTTACTCACATTTCAGTGTCAGTGGACATAATGGGTATTGTTTCAGACTTGTTACATAAGCTGTTCTCTGAGGTGGAGAATTTAGGGTAGTGTAATATAAATTTATTTAAAACAAAAACTTTGACTAGTTCTTCTTGTAAAGAGGGGTGATATAATTCGTATTCGTACTGGGAAAAAAATCATTCCATTCCTTTGACCACTACAGAATGGTGGTAGCAACAAGAGAGTAAAAGTTCTTAACTGTTCCTTGGTGCCGATCAGGGAGAAACCTGGAGTGAATGGTTCTTAGTGGGTTCCCAACTCTGGAAGGGGGATGGAGAGCTAAGGTACTCTGAATAATATAAGGGGAATTTAGTCCCTACCACCAACAAAATGTGAGGAGCATGTGGAATGGATAAAAGGACCAAGCAGCAGGGTAATATAAAATCTCTGTCTCTTTATACTTTCAGGGAAATCTGACAGACACATGATGCTTTGAGTGAGTTTGTGTGTACATATTTTTTCTTTGGAGTAAAGCATGGAAAAAGAGCTGAGTCCCACATCTGGGACTGCTTAGAGCAGAGAGAAGAGACCAGCCTCAGGAGGTGAGATGTGAAAAAGATCAAAGCTCTAGCAAGAGTTGGAGCAGAGCCAAAGAGACTACTAAGAGTATTAACTGCTGGTAATTTGCTGAGATTCTGGGAAGACCATTGGATTTCTTCTTGGGATGGGAGGATCCAGGCAGCTTTTAAAAGAATGCACAATGACAGGGGGTTTGCAGCTGACATCTGATTGTTGTAGTGCTGTATAGTTCAGAATGTTTAACAGTGGTTCTCCAAAATCTTGCTCTGTGAATGTTCCAGCTATCATATTATATTCCTCTTTCTGCCCAGTGAAAGCTGTTTTCCGTTCAGACTTCAAAAGGGAAGCAAAAAAAAAAAAAATGTCCACACGGAGGACTTTGTCATATTTCTCCTTCCCTGTGAGTTATGCAGAACCTGAGGATGCTGGTTAAAGAGCCAATGAGCTATACCCTTCCCAGCCATGCAATTGCCGAGTAGGGTCTATCATTTAGGGGTAAAGAAAAATTGGGAAAAATCTTCTGTAAAATCTTGGAACTTTAAAACTGTTCTGAGCAAGGACCTAAATAAATAGTAAGACTTCTGTTAGTATCTTTTTTTTTTTTTTTTAAAGAGAGAGAGAATTTTTTAATATTTATTTTTTAGTTCTCGGTGGACACAACATCTTTATTTTATTTTTATGTGGTGCTGAGGATCGAACCCAGCACCCTACACATGCCAGGCGAGCGCGCTACCACTTGAGCCACCTCCCCAGCCCTTCAGTTAGTATCTTAAAGTAAGAAGTCATGGTCTCTGAGCAGTGTGAATCTAGTCAGTGCCACACTGAACTTAGTATTTTTGCGCATGCCTTAGCGGGGAAGACCTGGCTGATGGAAGAACCTATTGTATGGTCTCAACACCCACTTTGAGAACAATAGAGGTCAGTGAGCTTTGACTATTCGCCATTCTCCTTTCTTAAATAAGAGCATTTTTATTTTCTTTAGGGGACCACTTCCTTTCCTATTTTCAGAAGTGGTTCCAGTGGAGTAAGTTCATCTCTTGGAGGACACATAGTCATGTGCCAGTCAGAGAATAGTACTTGGCAGGCAGGGGCATAGACCCACATCCAGGCCAATCAGGTCTCTCAGGGTTTTTGTTAGAACTATTAAGAAGTGCACTCTTATTTTCCTTTCCAGCTCGGTTGCCCTGACCCTACAGAATGTAAGTCCCATGCTGCTGGAGACCATCTTGCCACCCTAAGGAGAATACTGCCTAAGAATGAAGGCAACACAGATGACAGCTGAGCTGTGAGATAGAGAAAACTGGAGATCAGATGGTGTCTTGAGTACCTGGATGTAACCACGTGTTAAACTGGTGGAATCCTGGACGCTTATTTTGCGTGGACCTAGACTTTCCCTTTTTTTACCCCTTATAGAAGTTTGATTTGAATCGTCACCTGCTGCCAGAAGTGTCTTAATTAATCCATGTCATAAATGGTATATCATTCTCTTACAGAGAATATGGTATGGTTCACCTTTTTTTGGTGGGGGATGCGGGGTACCAGGGATTGAACTCTAGGGCATTCACTCACTGAGTCATATCCCCAACCCTATTTTTTGTGTTTTATTTAGAGACAGGGTCTCACTGAGTTGCTTAGCAGCTCTCTGTTGCTGAGGCTGGCTTTGAACTCATCATCCACCTGTCTCAGCCTCCCGAGCTGCCGGGATTACAGGTGTGTGCCACTGCACCCGGCTAGGTTCAGCTTTTTTCAACAGATCCTTTTATCTTAAAGTGCTGAATTTGAATTGTAAGTTTGTTATAAAAATCAAATGAGACCACACATGTAAAGAACTTAGTATTATCTTTGGCATAGTAAAAACCCAATAAATATAGGAAGGAGGGAGGGATAGGGGACAGAAGGAAACAAAGGTGCCAAATTGAAAGAACCCTGAAGTCCTTAGGGTAATATTCTAAGAACCTTCAGACCCTATCTGGTCATACTGTTCTAAATGCCCTTAGCACCCTATACTTTCCCTTTATAACCTTTCATCATGGTTGTGTTGTAATGTTATGTTTGTATCTTATTTTGATTAATACCTGCCTTCCTGATTGACCTGGGTTGTTCACAGTTCCATCTCATCACCCATTCTAGTATATCACATTTGGCAAATATTTTAAATGGTCACATACAATTATCCAAATTGGACTGATCACTTTGATTCTTGGTGGGGGGGGGCGGTCAGGAATGTGGCAACATTGGCAAAATCAGGGAAAGAAGACATTAACCCTCCTTAATCTACTGCATTACCCACATTCAACATACAGAGAATTTTGGCTCAGTGAAATATTTCTTTTTGGTTGTGAAACCCTTTACCAGACCACTAGTTCTTATATTTTTATTGGACCATTTTGTGAAATAATTGAATAATGTGTTTCTGGCTTAATATCTGGAAAGCCTTGCAGAGAAGCTCTTTGTGCTTGAAATCTTCCTTGCTCCTGTGTCTGTCAGGCACCTGTTTAACTGAGGTAGTCTTCCCTCCCTCAGACTCTTGCAGAAATATGTTGCAGGTTGAAGGAAGGCCGGGAAGCTGATGAGGGCAAGGTCCTGGCCTTTGGAGACTTCACTCCCTAGCAAAAAACAAAAGCAGTAAAAGGTACCCCTGGTAATCTGGCACTCAATCTTGAGTACTTTTTTGGTGAGGGCATTTATTAAATATGAGCCCAGGCCCCCACCCACTGCCATTTCCTCTTAGCCAGGTTGCCTCTCATCCCCTAGCCCACTTTCCCTGAGGTATGTGTGTGGGGGATGTTCCCAGGGCCCATGTAACTTCCACTGGCAAGTGACGATTACAGATGCTTTACCAGTCAGTAAAGCTGCCAAAGGCTTTTGTACTGTAATAATCCTTTTCCTTTTTAAAACTCCAGGGTTTTTCTACTGTTGCCAATAGTTTTGCAAGTCAGCAATTACGGTGTGGATTATGTAATTGCTGGGTAGTAAAAATAGAAAAGACCAGGGTTTGCATCTATTTTAACCAAATCAAAACAGAGCAAAGGGAGGGGAAAGGAGAAGAGGGAAAGACCAAAGGAGGAGGGGAAAAGACATCATGTGACAAGCAGCAGTATGATTGCATCTTGTGACTGGATAATACAGCCACAATTTATGTGCCTTTTCCCTGCCATTTTTGACCCAAAGTCCTGCACTTCTTTCTTTGGCCTCTCCATGGATGGGAGTGCTGCCAGTAGTTCCTTCAGAGGATACAAGATCCCCCGTGGATAATCCTTAGCTCAGTCCTGTTGTGTTTACCTGCTTCTGGCAAGCACAGTGGCTCAGGGAGAGGGAGTTGAATTTGACAGCTCCCCTCAAAGTCCAGGTCTTTGTGTCTGGATTTCCAAGGTCTTTGTAGTCAGCTTATTTTCTTGTGCAGTGGTGGAGCCAAGGAGTGGCTTATGGGGAGAGTCTGGCATACCAAATCCCTATCAGTCTTAGTCAAAGCTACCCTAAATAAATATGCAGTGTAATTACAAACCATGTATTCTCTGAAAACGGCTTCTAGATAGACACCCTTAATTCTTCCACTTCCCCACTCACACTTCACTCCTTTGCCTTCTGTGCCCCCGATAAAGGAATTTCAGGGCTTCCACTCATTTGTTCTTGTGTAACTCTGCACCAATCCCCTACTCCTACCCTGAGTTAAGAGTTATATTTATATTTCTCTAGAGACTTTTTGAGCAACTTTAAGGACCCTAATGGTAAAACTTTAGGTACCAGGTGGATCTAGAGCAGGGAAGATATTTTTGGAAAGAAGACTTCTAAGGGCCTAATAGATTACATAAAAACACACTCAGGCTTCCTGTGATATTACCTCCAGAGGTAACCATAGAGGGAGGTTTTGAGTTGGTCACTTGTTAACAGCCCTTGAGTCTGTATAAAGCCCAAGCAGAAAGCCCTCTACCTCCTAGGTCTCTGATGTTAGAGAGTGGTGGATACTTTGAAGAAGGCAGCTCACTAATTTCCAAAACTGAACCTATAGAAGTTCGGTAGGGTTAGAGGGGGACCCAGAAGTTCAGATGGTAAATAGACCCAGTCACAAGTAACACTAGAAAGTTGTTTCCTCACCATTCTTCATCATTACTTCTGTATACTCCTCTATATACCCATCATACTCCATTCTCAGAGCCCTCATCTGTACTGGAGTGGCAGAGTGTCAGCAGTTCAGAATAATACTGGTTCCAGCTCCAGTTAGCCTTACTTAGCCCCACCCGTCCTGCCCAACCTGCTTAAAGGTCGATAGTTCTTATTCTGGTTTTTAGGCATTTCATGAGATAGGTGGGAGTATCTGGGGACCTACCTTAGGGATTTTCAGTTACAGTTCCCTGAACTGGCTAATGTTCATGATGTGGTACCTCTCTCTTACCCTTGTGGATTTTTCATTTCCTAGAGCTAGATTTCTATTCACATTTGCCAAAGATCGACTTTGGTAAGAACCACCAAATATCTTCTATGATCCAGATTTTTATCCTCCTAACTATGTTCGTTCATGTACTTGAACAAACCTGGTTATGTGTCCTGGACTTGGGTTTGGTTGACATCATTGCAGCATCAGTTTTTCTGTATCTGGACAGGCTGGTCACTCCAAACATCAGCGGAAGTTGGGCGTCTCGGAGAATATCTGCCTTCCAGTTCCCATCTTATCTCCCAGTCTTTGAGCAAGGTAAGGAGTCCATGGAATTACCTGCTTTAGGAACAACTAAGGGCTGGGGGGTCAATCCAAGACTAAATTTCTGTCAAGATCCACAAAGGAAGACTTCCTACCTGAATTCAACTTGTGTTGACTCCTTTCCACCCACCCCATGGATAGAACCATAAAGAGACATCAACTTGACCACAGTAATGTCAGGTACACTGGTCATCCCCTTCTTTTCCTGAAGGAGATGGCTCTTTTTGTCATTAAAATATTTAATGGTTTTCTACTTCCCAACACATACATGCTTGTATGTGGTACTCATAGTGTGTATTTTTGGAGATACTAAGTTGTTCACAGTTGGAATAGAATGAATAGCAAATTTAACTACATTTAACTTTTACTCATCCAACTATACTGACAAATTTGAGACACAGTATTGTTTATATATGTGAGACATTTATTTGGATTACAAACAGAACAAGATACGAAATGATGGATCATTTGGGTTAGCTCTAGTACCAGGGCTCAGAGCTAGACAACTATCACCTGTTACTGCATATCCTTTACCCCTGGGGTCCCTTTTTTGTTCGTAAGATCATACTGAGAAATGAGTTTGAGGAATGGGCCAAGACAGGCATAGGGTTAGGCCTCAGGACTTTACCTCTTTGCTGAATTCTTCAGGCTGAAATTGCCAGGAGCCAGGAGAGGGTAGGATGTTGGGTGAGGTAGCATGGCACCTGGAGCTATTCTTTTCTTTCAACAGAGGATGGGGGTAAGGAGGGGAGGCTCAGAGGGGGAAGAGGAGAATAGGGAAGAAGGAAAGCAGTGAGTGAGGAGGGAATTGTGGGAAGGGCTAAGTGAGGTGGGTGGTTTGCTACTCTTGAGGAGGTGAGAAGGGATGTATTGGCAGCCTGGTTCAGCCTTGGAGTAACCTGACTTCAGGGAACAGACCAGTCCCTCTGCTATACTCTCAACATCCTCTTTCCTTCCAAACAAGACTGACAAAGTCCAAGGTCCAAAGTTCCAACTCTTGTCATAGAAGACCACAGCTGAGGAACGACTTACTAGTGCTTAACTACCTCGACAAGTGTGTATTTTAAGAGGAAACTCCAGGATATTACCTCTATTATGACTTTAAGTATTACTAAAACTATTATTTATTCTCTAATTGATTTTGATAATTTTAATTCTCAAAAAAGTCTTGAGGCTATTAATATAGAATTTTTTATAGTTTCATATCTATTGTATTTTATCTTTTTCATTCCTAGTGTCACTTATTTGATGCTGTGGTCTTTTTTCATAATAATTTTTGTTACTCATCTGCCTCTTAAGAAATCAGCTTTTGTTTTAGTCATCTCTTATTTGTCTTCTATTTCCTTAACTTTTTTTGGAGGGGGGGTACCCAGGGGGGCTTAACCACTGACCAATATCCCCAGACCTTTTTATATTTTATTTTGAAAGAGGGCCCCACTAAGTTGCTCAGGACTTCACTAAGTTGCTGAGGTTGGCTTTGAATTGTGATCCTCCTACCTCAGCCTCCCGAGCCTCTGGGATTATAGGCGTGCACCACAGCTTTTATTTTTTAATCACTTAAATATTTATTCTGTAATAAAAAATAATATAGAGGGTCACTTTATCTTATAAAATAAAAAGACTAATAACCCAAAAGAATGGAAAAAGTTTTTTAAAAAAAGAAGTCTACATGGCTTATAAACATAATGCAAAGAATAAAGTAAAAAATGCATGTTTTAATGGTAGACCTCCAGGCTTGAGTGGCATTTTGTCTGCTGGGTACTAGGGATTGAACCCAGGGGCGCTGAAGCACTGAGCCATATTCCCAGTCTATTTTATTTTTTATTTTGAGACAGGGTCTCCAGTCTTGTTTAATTGCTGAGGCTGGCTTTGAATTGTGATCATCCTGCCTCAGCCTCCCAAGATGCTGGGATTACAGGCATGTGCCACTGTGCTTTGCAATTTAGGCATCTTGTTGCCAGTGCCTGGTGAAGGGACCCCTGGACTTCAGACAGAAGGTGCCCCACTACAGCCCTCTCTTTTATATTTTGGTGTTTTCTCCCCTGTAAATTGTAACTGATTTTTAAAAAAAAATGGCTCCACCTGCCTTTACTTCACTGTTGTATCACATCAGATATGGAATGTGAAAAAGATAAGACACCTGAACTCCTGTTTAAGCTCTGGCATTATTATTCTCCCACTGGTGGGCTGCAGGCAGGGGTTGTGAACCCAGCCTAGCCTGGCAGAGCTACTTACCAGGCCTTGCCACTATTGCTAGAGGAAAATGATTTTGAGGGTCTTATTCTCTCTTTAGCTTGCTATGCCTGATGTCTTATCTCTTCAACTAAGTTTGTTTGGGGAGTTTTATAATTCTGCATTCAGTGAAGTAAATGGAAGGGTAGGTGTGTTGAAAACAGGGTCCAAGAACTGGAAGACAGGAACAGATAGTCTGCATCAGAGGTTCTCAGATGTTTTGCTCTTAGAAACATTTTACTCCTCCCTTTTAGCTTTATTGTGGTATAATTAATATACAAAAAATAGCCCTCATTTAATGTGTACATTTCAAATTTGAACACATGAATACTCTTGCAATTCTCTACCAACTAAGGTAGAGAAAATGTATCTATTCCAAAATTTTTCTTGTTTTCTTTTGTTTGTATGTGGCTTTTTAGTGGGAGGGGTGAGAAACCTAAGATGATATGTATCCTCTAAACATATTTTAAAGTGCACAATACTGTATTGTCAATTATATGGACAATGTTGTATGGCTCTGTTGTATGATAAATCTCTAGAACTTATTCACTGTGTATATAGAAGGGTTAAAAAAACATGGTATAAACATACAGTAGAATATACATACCAAAATGACACACACACATATAAAATTTAACAATAATCATGCCATCTACAACAACGTGGGTAAACCTAGAGGGCACTGTGCCAAGGGAAACAAGTCAGACACTGAAGGAAAAACACTGCATGATTCTACCCTTATGAGGCATAAGGAAGTGAATAGAATGGTGGCTATCAGAAGGTGTGGGGAGGGAGTAATATGAAATCATTTTTCAATGGTCATCAAGTTTCCATTATATAATTTAAAAAATTTAATTGTGGTAGAATAGATTATAATATAAAATTTACCATCTTCACTATTTTAAGTGTACAGTTCAGTGGTATTAAGTATATTTACTTTATTGTGCAACCATCACCACCAGCCAGCTCCATAACTCTTCTCATCTTAACTGAAACTATACCCACCAAATAACAACTCCCCTTTCTCCCCTCCCTCTTCTAACCACCTCCCATACTGTCTATTTCCATGAATCTTATTAGACACCCCAAGTGTGTGGAACCATAGAGTGCATCTCTCCCTGTGACCAGCTACGTTACCCAGCACAGTGGTTTCAGGCTTCATGTTGTAGCATGTTTCAGAACTTCCTTCTTTATATGCCTAAACAACATTCCATTGTATGTATATTCCATATTTTGCCCATCTGTTCATTCTTCGATAACACTTGTACCTTGCTTGCTATCGTGATAATGTTGCTGAAAGCATGAGTGTACAAATATCCCCAGCCTTTTTTCTTATTTATTTTGAGACAGGGTCTCTCTTAAGTTCCCTAGGCTGCGCTCGAACTTGCTATCCTCCTGCTTTAGCCTCCCGGGTTGCCGGAACTATAGTTGTATGTCACCATGCCTGTCGAGTTATTTGAATAGTAACCACTTATCAATAATTTGCAGAAATATTTTCCTATTCTGTAGATTGTCTCTTTCTTCTGTTTATTGTTTCATTTGCTCTGTCCTTTAGGGTTTTTTCCTACATTTTTTATTGGTGCATTATAGTCATACATAATGGTGGGATTTGTTACATATTTGTAAGTGCACACAGTATAATAATTTGATCAGTATCACTCCCAAGTATTTTCCCTTTCCCTCTCCCCTCCATCCCCCTGGTACTTTTCCTCTATTCCACTGATCTCCTTTTGATTTTCATGAGATCCTGCCTCCCACCAACCTTCTTTTCCACAAATGTGAGAAAACATACCACCCTTGAATTTTGAGTCTGACTTATTTTGGTTCACATAGTTTCCTGCCAGTGACATAATTTCATTCTTCTTTATAAAAGCATTTTGGTTTGATGGAATCCCATGTGTCAATTTTTGTTTTTGTTGCTGGTGCTTTTGGAGTCATATCCAGAAAATCTTTGCCCAGACCAATATTGTGGGCTTTTTCCTTTTTGTTTACTTCTAGTTGTTTTGCAGTTTCAGGTCTTACATTTGTCTTTAATCCATTTTGAGTTCATTTTTGTGTGAGATTAAGGTTTAATTTCATTCTTTGGCTTATGTATATTCAATTTTCCCAGTGCCATTTATTGATGAAACTGTCTTTTCCCTGTTGTGTGTTCTTTTTTTTCTTTTTTTGTACTAGGGATTGAGCCCAGAGATGCTCTATCACTACCACTGCACTGAATCCCCAGCCCTTTTTTTTGTTGTTGAGAGAGAGGGTGTTGCTAAATTGCCTAAGCTGACCTCAAATTTGTGATCCTTCTGCTGGGATTAAAGGTGTGTGCTGGTGTTCCTGGCAACACATAATTGTTTTTCTTGAGGTGAAAGGCTCACTTCATTCATTTCCCTGAAAACATCTGAAAGATATACGAGTATGAAGAAGCATAGTCTGTTAGTCCTTTATACAAAAATGATGTTCCACAAAACAAAACAAAACAAACAAAAAAACAGGTAGTTCAGCTTGCAAAAACAATTGTACAAGTTCTTCCTGGACTTCTGTTTTCAAAATTGCTTTATGAGCAGACTGTTAGCAAGACAGGTAATTAATAGTCCAGTTTTAATAAAATTAATGGTTATTAAAATATTATCATGGACTTTTGTGTGTGTGTGTGTGGTACTAGGGATTGAACCCAGAGGTGCTTAACCACTGAGCCACATCCCCAGTCCTTTTTATTTTTTATTTTGAAACAGGGTCTTGCTAAGTTGCTTAGAGTCTTGCTAAGTTGCTGAGGCTGGCCTGGAACTTCGATCTTCCTGCCTTAGCCTCTTGAGTTGCTGAGATTACAGGCATGCACCACTGTACCTAGCTGTTATGGACATTCTTATATGAAACAACTTAAAAGTTTAAAAACTTCAACTATGGTGGGTGAAGAGTATGACTTTTAAGGAAGTTTTGTGCCAGTTTGGTGATTTGGGTTACGGCCCCATAAGTGTCACCCACTGTTGCTTCTACAACATAAAGGCAAATGTCCACAAAGTGAATACTACAAAAACCTTTGGGAATTATTATGAAAATGGTCTTGACCTTATGGACCTCCCTGGAAGGGTCTTGGGTACTCTACAAGTCAAGGGGAGGGATCACAATTTGAGAGCCACTGGTCTCTATGACCATAGACCTCGTTTGCATTTGGCCTCTACCACTTTAGTCAGCCTCCCTGGGCCTTGGTTTTCTCTACTGCAAGTGAGGCCCTAGTTTTCGACCCTATTGGACTCTATTTTCTAGTCCTTGAAAATGCTTCTCTCTTAATTGTGATACGACCTTGGCTTCTTTCCTTCTTCCATGTCATACCTGCTTTTTTCTCTTTTCTCCTGACTCCTCTTCAGCTCACCAATTAAAGGTTGACATCCCCATTGTTTTACCTCCTCCTCCTCTCCCTGGGTGATCTTATCCCCTCTCTGGTTTTTAACCATTACCTGCAGGCTGAGGGCTCCCAAATCTCTTCTTTAATCTAGATGTTTATCCTAAGCTCCAGTTTCATCTTTCCACCTGGGACCTCTCTACCTGAATGTACTAAAGGCATGTCAAAGTCAGTCTAAATTGATTCCAGAATCTTCTTCCCTTTCTCCACATTGTCTCCTCTTCCAGAATAGCCAGTTCTTGGTTTACTCCTCATCTACTCAACTGCTGAAGCCAGAAGCCTAGGAGCCCTCCTTCCCTTATCTGGCACCCTGGTTTAATCACCCAGGTTTATTAATTCTGCCTCCCAAATATTTTCCCTATGTCTCCCTGCTCTCCATCTCCATCACCACCACTTTAGGTTAGGCCTTCATTACTTCTTACCTAAATTATTACAAGAGCCTTCTTCTTGGTCCCCTGCCACCCATTTCCAACCTAGACTCCAAGGGTTGGAAACCATAAGAGTGTCTCACATTTTATGTTTTATTAAATAAGTATATATTGAGTACTTACCATTGCAGGCACTGTGCAGGGTGCAGGAATGCAACAGAGAACACAACAGACATTGTTCCTTACCACCAGTACTCACAGCGTATGGAGGAGGAGGGAAAAGTACAGGATATGGATCATTAAGATGCAGTGCAATGGGGAAAGATGGAATAGGTGCTTGGGAACTTCTAGAAGCATAAGCTGAGAGCTGGCTGAGTCCCAGGGTGGTCAAGGAACACTTTCTGAAGGAAAAGAATCTCACACTCAGACTGCTCATTGGGTGGGAATTAAGAGAAGTGGGAGTATGGTAGTGAAATGCTCTCTGATAAATTTGATCATCTCATTTCCCTGCTAAACAGACCTCTTGAGCTTTTCCACTGCTGCAGGATAAAGTCCGAATTCTTTACCATGGAATACAACCATTGTTGCCTCATCTTCTACCACACCCTTTCATTTACTGTAATCAACCTATGCTGCTTTCAGTTCCCCAAACCCCACACTCTTTCTCAGCTCCAGGCCTTTGCACATTTGGTTTCCTCCACCCTTGCCATCCAATGTCCCATAGCCTATCTATCAAGCTCTGAGTCACTGACATCAGCTGTCTCAGGAGACCTTCCCTGATCCCGCCCATGTAGACTTTGTGGCTCCCTCTCTTGTGTTCCCTGCCTGTGCACACACCTGGACTCACGCACATGTCACATTGGTAGGGCTCATCCACATGTCTTTCTTGCTTCTGACTGCTATTTCAGGATCCCAGTTCATGCTTAATTCCCACACCCTCACCCCAAGATCATTTTGGTTGTTCCCAGGGTGTGTGTTTCCTGTGTCCTAGTGGACAACTTTAGAAAATTATTACCACCTCCCCCCCCATCATTTTCCTTCCTCCAGCTCTGCAACCTCCCTGTGCCCCTACCACACCCCATGGAGTTATCTGTTCTGCTGGACATTGCCACACCCATCATGCACCTTACACCTGTAGGGAGTCAGCAGCATGCCGGTTGACCTCACTGAAGCAGCAGTGCTGGGAGCTGTTGGTCCCCTGTTGCCTTGTAGAGCCATGGACTTGGCCCGCAGATATATCTAATTCACAAATACCAATCTATCTCAGAATCAGCTCCTTCCCACTGAGCAAAGCTTCGTCTCTGTGTCAGCTCCTTGTGCCAGTTTCCCTCTTACCTTAGAAAGAGTTCTTTCTCAGAAGGTCTCTCAACTCCTCATACAAAGAGGTTCCCAAGGGTTGCCCATAAACGTGCTAGAAAGGGATGTTGGCCTGCACCACCATCTATCACCAGCCTGATGGCAAAGTATGCGTGAATATTTATTTATTTAAAATAATAAATTAGCTGGTGTGGTGGTGCACACTAGTAACCCCAACAACTTGGGAGGCTGAGGCTGGAGAATCACAAGTTCAAGAATAGCTTCAGCAACTTACTGAGACCCAGTCTCAGAAGAAAAAGCAAACAAGACTGGAATGTAGCTCAGTGGTAGAGTACCCCTGGGTTCAATCCCCAGTACCAAAAAAACAAATACAATATTAAATTATATAAGCAATGCTGAATACAGTTTCATAGTTGAAAAGCCAAATGGTTTAGAAATATAGAATAAAAAGTTAATGATCCTCTTCCTCCCACCCCACATCCAAAAGCCTATCCTCCAAGTAGGCACTATTAATTATTTGGTGGAAACATTCAGACTTTTTGCTTTGCACTTACACATATGTGAGTCTGAGATAATATTTGTGGAATTGATCTTTTTTCATCCCTGAATTTTCCCCTTTCTTGTCCTCACATTCATGGAGCTCATCACTTCTGAACCTCTCTCCAGGTTAGAAATCCAAATCAGCTTTCAAGTATCTCTGGCTTTTGTGTGCTGAAAGCTTAAGCATTCTTTAGAGCAACCTCAAGATTTTCTGAACAGCTTATCAAAGGACAAGGGCTCTCTTGCAGAGATTGAATGCCTTGACTAGAAACAAGATGGAAGAATAATTTGCTTTGGAGTAGAAAGACCTCCAACCCTTGTAAGCCCTCCCTTCTCCAGTCTGACTAAGGGCAGGAGACACAAGAGGAGAAATGTCCCACCTTGTTTTCTACCTGTTCGCCTAGACAGGCAGTAAAATCCCAAAGAGAGTTGACGTCATGGTGAAGGCAGGACACAAGGTCACTGGCAACTTGATCCATGGTTCCTAATTGCTCTGAAGAGGCACATAGCAGCAGGGACTGCCATACCTGGCCTCAGCCAGCCTCACCTTCACCTTTTCTAGCTTGTGCCTGGCTCTTCCAGCGTTCAGGAGAATTTAGACACATCTGACATCAAGTCTCCTATTGTCAGGACTGAAGCTTCCCATAAGCAGTGAATTGAGTTACAGGCACTAAAATGTGATTTCTTGCATGCCTAAGTTTGTAAATTAAGATTCAGGTGTCATGTACTGTTCATATTCTGCCACTTAAAAATTAACGATATATCTTAAAAATTTCACACCAGTGGAAAAGTACATGAGCACATACTTTTAAAAAAGTTTTCAAAAGTTAGTGTTCATGATAAGAGATTCAAACAGTATCAAAGGAGAAAGCAGAAGTTCTTGAATCCTCCGTTTCCTTTCCCTAGATATAACTATTGTTAAAACCTTAGAAAATTTCTTTGCAGATTACGTCACATATCTATTTATTTACTAGCTTTTTTATATAATAATAAGCTCTTAACTCTATATACTTTTTGTGCATATATTTTCTATTATATATAATAGAAATCTTTATTTCTATATAAATATTTATTTCTATATTTTATTTATTTCTCTATAAATAAATAAAAGATAATATTATTTATTACTCATCATTAAATAGATTCTATTTATCTAAGTAGATGTAGTTCTACTTTATTTCTTTCAATGGCTGCCCAGTCTTCCCGTAGATTGGATGTGCCACATGTATTTAATTAGTTGATTGGCATTTAAGTATCCAGATTTTTAGCTATTACCAATTAAGGGCACAATGAACAGAAAAATAGCTAGCAATTGTTGACAACAGGTATTGTTGTCATGTGGTAAGCCATATAACCCTTGAAATGTCCCAATGAGATAGGTTCTTTTATTGCCCCTACTACACAAATGAGGGAACTAAGTCACAAAAAGATCAATAATTTCCACAAGGTTACACGTCTGGTAGGTGGAGGATCTGGGACTTGCACCCAGGCAGTTGAGTCCCACTCCTGTACTCTAGATCACAACACTACAGCCCCTCTGTAGACCCCGAGCACTTATGCTGATATGTCCATATAAAAGGTCAAACTTTGTGCATTTTACACTTTAATAGTGTTAAATGGTGGGGACATTGTTTTATGAGGAGAGCAATGTGCTTCTTTCATAATCAATTGTGGAGCCCACTTGTTTCCTGAGAACAGAGGGGTTGCTGCTGCCCCTGTGCCCAGAGGCCCCACTAAATAAGAGCATCCTCTCTTGCTGTGGTCAGGGCTTCAGCTCTGAATTTTTTCTGGCTCTCTCCCTTTCATACTGGACTGGGTTCCCAGGAGTCTTGGGAACCCGGCTCATGCCCTTTAAGGCCAAGGCCACAGACTGCTAGAGGAGTTTTTCCCTTCTCTTTTCTCTGCACCTTCTTAGTTTCCTAAAGGTGAGGGTACCTTCCAACTGGAAGCCCTCTATTCCCCATTTTCCTATTCTTTCTGCAAGAGGAGAAAAGGACATCCACTTAGAGAAATAGGTGCACCTCCCCACCTGCAGCTCCTACATCTAACCACAAGGGGCCCACTGCAGGACCTCCAGGCCTTGATGCTCACCAGACCTGCACAGAGGTGGGTGGTCACAATGTGTGGCCTGGTTTCTTCATGGCCTCTGCTTTTATGGGAATATATCAGTGGTTCTCCGACAAGAGAGAACCAACTCTCCCAACTCCCAACAGGGGACATGTGGCAATGTTTGGAGATATTTTTGGTTGTTACACTTGATGGTAGTGGCGTGTGTGTGTGGCGTGTACATGCCCAGGCATGCACACACACACTCTTGGCGCCACACATACACTACTGGCATCTCCTGGGTAGGTCAGGAATGCTGCTGAACATCCTACAACATACAGGACAGCGCCTACAACAAAGAACAATACAGCCCCAAATGAACCCTGGGCTATGGGAGGGCAGACAGTACCCAGCACATGGCTGCCCCCTGTGGCTTTGGAATCAATTTAAGTGAAGCCAAGAGGTGGGTGGCTGTGTGAAGGGCAGTGGCTGGAAGTAGTAGTTACACCCCAATTTTTTTTTTTTTATAAAGTCAGCGAAGTTTGTTTATTTTTTTTTATTATTATTTTTTAGTTATCGGCGGACACAACATCTTTGTTTTGTTTTGTTTGTATGTGTTGCTGAGGATCGAACCCAGGCCGCACGCGTGCCAGGCAAGCGCGCTACCACTTGAGCCACATCCCCAGCCCCTGTTTTTTATTTTAAATAGAAAATAGTAGACACTATTTTCCTGTCAAAGAATAGGAAGATGGCTGGTGAAGTTTGGGGTGGGTAGTGGGATAGATAAGCATTCCTTACCTGCATTACAGACTATTGAGAAATTAAGGATGTGGAAAACACTCCAAAATTTACTAGATATGGCCCAGCTAGTCTCAAGCAAAATGCCTGGAATTAAATGTTTTATCATTAACCAAAAAGAAGGGAATTAAACTCCACAAGCTGGGAACTCAAGAATGAAGACAAAGCATAAGAAAACAAACTGATGAAAACAAGATAGAACAAACAAGATAAAACAAATTAATGAATTAGAAAACAGGAAATCTGTTCATTTTAATAAATACATTGAAGACAATAAAATTAGATACAAGTGGACCTGGAAATGGAACAAAACATCGATTGAAGAAGCCACAGAGGAAGCTCTGTGTGAGTGTGTGTGTGTGTGTGTGTGTGTGAGGGGGGCACAAGGAGGATGACAGACTTTACAACATCGACATGCACTTATTTAACATCAGTTTACTGATCACATGCTGTGTGCAAGGCACTTTTCTAAGCACTGGGAGCGTAACACTAACCAGATGAAGAGCAATGCCCTCAATGCCATTCTCAGCTCTAGTGAGCCTTGAGGTAATGTCAGGTGGGAACCAGTAACATCAGCTCAGCTAAGTCCCAAGGCTGGCCAAAGTGCCTGGATCCCAAAATGTAAGTTGAACAAACAAGAAAATGCTGCAGCTCAGGTGAGATGGTAAAGCAGGAGATGAGAGGAATTTAAACTTCTTTTCAGAAAGCCTGGATCCAGAAGGCAGAAAAAGAACACAAAAACATTAATATTTATTTTTCAGTTTTATTTTTTGAGATGGGGTCATGCTGTGTTACTGTGGCTTGTCCCAAACTCATAAGTGATCCTCTTGCCTCAGCCTCCTGAGTGCTGGGACTCCAGGCATGTGCCAACCACACCTGGCTAGAAAATTAATATTTATTAATGACCCCCAGGGAACCTATCTACTCACCAGTGTGTCTGAAGGGCCATGAGATGGACTGACCAGCACCCAATTACCCAATCTCTTGAAACTAAGGACTTACTTTGGAGTGGGTCCCTCCTTCCCTCCCTTTCTGTTCCCTATTCCAGGCCCCCAGGTAACAAGGAATCTTTGCTATGGAAATTGGAGGCGTTTCCAGTTCCCAACCCTTAGGAGACTGTCTCTATGGAAATGGGACTCTCCCCAGGGGCCATTGTGGATCACCCCCAAACAGCCCTTGCCTGGTAGGCCTGTGGCAGCTGCCATGTCTGGCTAGGCCAACTCAACATCCTTGGAGGTCTGCTCAGAGCAGAGTTTCTGCAGAAATGTTTCGTGGCCAGTTTCAAAGCACCGGGGAGAGCAGCTTGCCCTGTGTTGGCTGTGCGGCATCTGTTTTCTCAGAAGCTGGAGAGAGCTCAGGGGACTCACAGGAAGACATTTTCAACATTAACAATGGCCAACATTTATGTTGGTCCTCACTCCATGCTTGGCATGTTCTAAGTGCTTGACATCCATTAACTTATTTAATTCTGACAACTCTGTGTGACATGTTCCATTGCTGTGGTCCCATTTTACAGGCCAGAAAGCTGAATCCAGAGATCAGATACCTTGCCCAAAGTCCCAGTGGCGGGTAGGCCAAGCTTGGCATTCATAAAGCTCTTACATGTGCTCATGGCAAATGCTCCAGGACTTCCCTCTCTGCTCCTTTTTGGACCTTGTGAACACCAGGATGTGTTCATATCTGTAGAAGGGGAAAAAAGAAGCAGTTGCCCAATTCTCTCTCCCTGATTCTGACTCCCACTCCTTTTCCGATGGCTTTTATATTTTTTTCCTGCAGAAGGCATAACAAGTGAGCACTGATTGCAGGGATTTAGGACAACTGTGAGACTTGAGTTGTTGAATTTGAATGCGAGAGCCCTTCTGTACCTCCTGTAGGGATTTCTGGGCCTAGAGGGTGAGCTGCTTGGATAATAGATTGGCTTAGACTTGTCATGAAACTCTGTCACTTAGGAGGACCAGAAGGACCTGGTGAGTCTGGGTGGGGACACAGGGACTTACGTACGGCTGTTCTGACCATGTCCACAGTTTGGATAAAGAGGATGCTTCTCCATGTGAGGCGTCCAACAGCCAAGACGTGAGGTTGTAGATGGGAGAGGGTTGCAGAAGGAGTGGGCATGGTCTGTTGGTCCAAAGCCAACTTTGCACTGGAAATAAGGAAGAAACACTTATCAGCTCATTAATTATAGGATGCAGTAGGATTGGCTGTGCCTCTGGGTGTGGGGCAGTAACCTAATGCTTTAAACAAACAGCCCTGTCACTCAACAATAATTAGCAGCAACAATAAGCATCTTCATAGAACTAGATTGATAGGTGGCCGACAACACACAGCCCCAAGCCTGGCCTAGAACTGGGCTTGGTTGCCACACCTGTGGAGCCAGCCAGTGGTTTGGCCAGCCTACAGGAGCATGCACAGAAGTGATACATTCTTTCTTCTTCTGCTGTTTGCTGATAACTTGTTCTGTAGGAGGCACTGAGAGGAAGGAAATGTGAGATTTAGCAACATTCTAGTGAATTGAGGAGTCAAGATTAATCTTGAAAAGTTAAACAGCAGCACAAGAAATATTGTATATGTCAAAATACAGAGTGTGAGTGCTCAGGGCCAAGTAGGACTTAGAGGCAGACTCTCCACCAGATGAAAGGTGAGGTGGACTTGTGGTGGGGTCTGCATTCCCTGTGAGATTTCTGCCAGGACACACTGCAATGCTTCTTCTCAAGAAGTAGGAAACACAGGAAGAAATTTTTCAGATTGTACATATTGTTCTGTGATTTGCTTTTCATGCTTATCAATATGTTGTGAACATTCTTTCTTGTTCATAAATAAACTTCTTATGAATCTCTCATATTTTATTGTGTATTGAACATGATTTAACTAATCTTTTATTTTTGTCACTTAAGGTTATTAACAATTGCACCCATTATATATACTGACACTGGGTGCACCTTTATTTTTATCTATTGGATATGGTCTGTAAGGAGAATGGCTAGATCAAAGAACATGCACACTTTCAAGATTTTGATATATATTGCTAAATTGCCTTCCAAAAAGGCATATTCAGCATAGGTGCTCACCATCAGTCCTGTGAGAGTAGCTCTTTAACTACATCTTTTCCATCACTAAATATTAACAATTTAAAAAATTAGTAAATTTGATAAGAAAAAAGGATATTTCATTGTACCTTTAGTTTGATTTCTTTTTGTTACTTTATTACTTAGATTGTTTTACCGGCCAATTGGTGATTCTTTTTAGATGAATTATCTGATCATGTACTCTCTAGTCTTCTATTTTCTATATCTTCTTTCTTTCTTTCTTTCCTTTTCTTGCTAACCCTTTTGATTTTTAAATTTTGAAACAGGGTCTCATTAAATTTCTTAGGAGGACCTTGCTAAGTTGCTGAGACTGGCTTTGTACTTGAGATCCTCCTGCCTCAGCTTCCTGAGATACTAGGATTACAGGTGTGCACAACAGCACCTGGCTCATTTATTTTTTTATTATTTCATGGGGTATATTCCTTTTGCCTTAATTATTTATAAGAGTACTTAGTATGTTTTAAGGCTATTAACTCATTGTTTTTCATGTTATAAATATTTTATTCTAGATTATCATTTGTTATTTAGTTTTGTTCATTTATAAAGCATTTATAATCTAAAATGTCCATGTAATTTAGGTAGTCTTCCAAATCACTGGCTGGAGGTGGCTTTTACTGGAAGCAGGGAGGCCAACAGGTGGCCCCTGACAGGATGCCGCTGCATCAGGATGAGGCCCATGAGGCAAGGCTAGAGAGGAAGCCCAGCTGCCAGACTCAGGTGGAGGAGGTGGTGATCGTGGGCAGGAAGCAGGGAAAGGGGATGAGTCTGGATGACTCACAGGATGCTGACCTGGGTGAGGTCTGTGCAGGTGGAGGATGAGCCAGGATTGGAACTACAGGTAGAGGAGCAATAGGGGCAGGGCAGAGATTGGTACAGTTCCCTTTGGGCTTGTTGAGTGGAGTTTCCTTGTGGGATAATTCACTGGTATTTGGATCAACAGGACTGAACTGATTTCTGGCTTTGTGTTAGACTCAGGCTTTTTCTGCTACAGAATTGTGTATTCGCATACACTATATCCTAATATTGGTGGCTTTTTTTTTTTTTCCCCTAGGTCAGCTCCAGGACCTTCTGGTAGGTTCCATGGAGTAGCTCTAGAGCAGCATCATTATGGGGGCACAGTGTAAGTGTACCTTAACAGGTGCTAGAGTGAGGCAGGCTTCACAATGCTTTTTTCTCAGAATTGTTTTTGTTCTTTGAGGATGGGTTTCAAAATCACTTTACCACAGCTGTGTCTCTGGATTGCTCAGTGGAGCTGGGAACATAGGTGACCCCACTTGGATCCTTTGAGTCCCTCAGCACCAAATCAGCAGGAGCTGGATTTTGTAGAGTTGGACTTTATTCCCAATGCATAAGCTCTTTACTGTCATTGATCTCTCCATGGGGCTGCCCATAGTCTCTGACCCAAAGACAGTCTGTGGACTCTCAGAGCTCTTGTGCTGCTGCTGCTGCTGCTGCTGCATCTGCCCTGGCTCCCCACTGTCGCCAAGCCATCCTGTGGTGGGATTTTTCAGACAGTTGTGCATGGTACCCATCTATCTTCCAGCCCATGCTCTGTCCATGCCCAACCTCCCCTGAGGATTTTTTGTGGGTGCACTTAGGACATCTTTAAATCTTTTCTTATCTGTATTCTTGCCAGATGGCTTTCTCATGGTTTCTTTAGTAGACCCATGTTTTGACCTATTTCACATTTGGTAGCCTTTTTTTTTTTTTTTTTTTTTAACCTATTTTCAAGATATTTTTTTTTATGGAGAATAACAAACATAAAGTCAAAAATCCTAAACATATATCTCAGCAAACTTTTACATAGGTATTCACTATATAACCACTTAAAACTCAAAATATTTCTTTTCTTTCTTTCTTTTTTTTTTTTTTTTGGTACTGGGGATTGAACCCAGGGGCTTAACCACTGAGCCACATCCTCAGCCCTTTTTCTATATTTTATTTAGAGACAGGGTCTCACTAAGTTGCTAAATGCCTCGCTAAGTTGTCCAGACTGGCTTTGAACTCATGATCTTCCTGCCTCAGCCTCCCAAACCTGTGGGATTATAGGCATGGGCCATTGTGCCCAGCAAGATTTCTTTTGGAGTTAATAAGCAACTGAGGGATGAATGTGCTCCCATTATGTTTATTTATTTTTTCCTAGAAATGTCATGAAGGGTTATATGGGGAGCTACATGTCAAGTTTGGTTTTAGAAAGGGATATGGAGAATGGAGTGGAGTGGCTGATCATATTCTGATCATCCCCCTAAGTAGCCATGGAAATTTTTTCCTTAGTTTCAATAACCTGCTTCATAGGGTGTCATGAAGATTACATGAGGCATTACATGTAAGTGCACAAAAAATGTTAATTGCTGTTTTTGTTGTTATTCATAAGGATGATGAAGAGGAGGAGGCCATGTTCTGAACTAAGAGTGTATATCAGAGTCACCTGAGGCTCTTTTGCAAAACACATGTGCTTGACCCAGCCAGATAGCTCCTGAGTCAGGATCTAGATTTTGCACGTATTCCCAAGTCATTCTGTTGCTCATCCATGGCTAAGAACCACCAGGCTGGAGGTGGCTATGACTGGAGGCAAAGAGGCTAACAGGTGGCCCCTGCCAGGGTGCAGCTGCCTCAGGATCTGGGCAGGGCTGGAGAGGAAACCCAGCTGGGCAGACTTAGGCAGAGTGGAAAGGTGGCCAAGGTGATCATGGCGCAGGATGTAAGAAGGAGAGGAGTCAGGGTGACTCACAGTGTGCTGATCTGGGTGAGGGCTGAGCAGGTGGAGGATGAGCCAGGGTTGGAACTACAGGAAGAGGAGGGGTGGGGGTGGGACAGAGATTGTGATAATTCCCTTTGAGTTCCTTAGTATTTGGATCTTTAGGCTTGGGTGGGTAGTGTAGTTCTGGGAGGCTCAGGTGCAGAGAAGATGGATAGAGCCTCCACAGGGTGAATGTAGAGGTCAGAGGAGGGCCAAGTTCACAAGCATCCACCTCTGCAAAGGTCTGTGTCCACCTAATCTGCCCTCCCTAGAGATAGAGAAGACTCTTTTCTCATGTAGTAACCCCCCTGATGTTATAGAAGACTGAAAAATAAACTCAGTTTTCTCATCTAGAGATAAATAATGACTTTAGGTCATTCCCTTTTCTCAAGCTCACGAAGTTTTTCATATCCCTCAACAGAGGAGCTTGCTTGCTTTGCCCTGATCCATCAGCATCCTCAAGCAGCACACTGAGTCATGGAAAGTGTCATTCTTTGATATCCCCTGTGTTGTCACAGCCAGCCACAGGTGGATGGTTTCCTTATACCCTGGCTTTCTTCAGGCCCCTGCTGTCAATTAGTTTCTCTTTTGTAAGAATTTAAGGTCTGATCCTTTTTGGTTCATAGTGTGATGATTGGGTGTTCACGCTGTTGTGTGAGATGTGCCTCCCTCTGAACCTTGTTACGACATTGACCCATTGGCATATTACCTATCTGTCATGAGAGAGAGGAGAAAAAAAAAAAAATTTAAGGGATTCCAGTGCCTTTCTCAGAAGCATTTGCATTTAGGATTGCAGGTGTAATAGAAATCATGAAAAATGTTGCATTCGTCAAAGAAGGTGATACTGGAGTGGATTTATTATTAACTTGCTTATTCTAGAGCATCACCATCCAATAGGATTTCCTAAAATGACAGAAATGTTACTTTGTGCTGTCCAATTTGATAACCATTAGTCACCTGTGGTTTTTGAATGTTTGAAATGTGGCCAGTATGAACAAGGAACTGGTTTTTTTTTTGTATCAGGGATTGAACCCAGGGGCGCTTAACCATTTGAGCCATATCCCCAGCCCTTTTTATATTTTATTTGGAGACTTGGTCTCACTAAGTAGCTCAGGGCCTCACTAAATTGCTGAGACTGGTTTTGAGCTTGCAATCCTCTTGCCTCAGCCTCCTGATCCACCAGGATTATAGGTGTGCACCACCTGGCCAGGCTCTGGATTTTTAAATTTTAATTAAAATTCAAATTGGCAAAAGAAAAGCAGATGCCATTATGTTGTATTCAATGAGAAACGGACATTAGGCCTGACACTCCACTCAATTGCCCCACTATGAAGTACCCCTCAAGGGTGACATTGAATATAGATCTTTGAAATCAAATGGACTTTTTTCCTGCCATCCCTCTGTCCTCTGTTCTTGTCTTGCCTGAATTGAGAGGCAAGACAAGAACAGAGGTATGTCAGCCATACCCCATGACCTCTCCCAGCCATTGTCTTTCCCACTCTTCCAACTCCTGGAAGGTCACCTGAGCCTTTCTGCCCTGGCATCCCCCTCCCTACTCCTGGTCATGGATCAAACCCCATCTCCTCCAAGAAGCCTTTCCTGACTCTTCTGTCCCTATGAGGTGAAGACAGTTTTAGGGCCCTGAGCAGATTCCATTGGCTTCCTAGTTGGGAGTGAGGGGTGGGGTGGTGATAGGTCTCAGGAAGATGTGGCTACACGACACTGTATTTCAGGTTCTCTGGCTACTTTTTTTTGGTACTGGGGATTGAACCTAGGGCACTTGACCACGGAGCCACATCCCCAGTACTATTTTGTATTTTATTTGAAGACAGGGTCTCATTGAGTTGCTTAGGGTCTCACTTTTGCTGAGGCTGGCTTTGAACTCACTATCCTCCTGCCTTAGCCTCGTGGAGTTGCTAGGATTACAGGTGTGCACCACTGCACCCAACCTCTGGCTACTTCTCACAGTGAGAAATAAATATAACTCATGTACCAACCAAAGCACATATTCCTATATATAAAACACAAAAACAAAAGTTTTATAAACATAATACTTACCCTCACTAATACACAAATGAAGCATGTGGATATTTTCTGCTACATTTATTTTTTAAAGAAAAATGTTGATTATGACCCATGGAACTGATTTCACAATGCACCAATGAGTCACAACGCACACGGAGAAAAGCATAGCATGAGATTATAGCTTCATCTCTGATTTCAGCCCTGACAGCCAGCCTTGACCAGACTCCAGGCAGGTCCAAACCTGGGATAAGCAGCTTGTCTTCCTGTCCCAGCATTGTCCAGACATGGCATTCCAGGCTCCTCACAGAGAGGGCTAGTGGGCGCCCAGTCTGTGCTGGTGGCCTCCTGGTGAGGCCCTGCTCTCCAAAAAGTCTTCTTTATGTGCCTTGGTTGGTCATGCCATAAAATGGCCATAGTCACAGATATGGTCTCAAGAGACTGAAGTCCACAAAGCATTCTAGACACTCAAGAGCAAGATGCCAGCTCAGGGTCAGAGTCACAAGCTGCATACCTCATCCTTGATGAGGGACCTTCCAGTCCTAATAGGGGGTAGTGGTACTGCTGACCTAGCAGGGCCACCAATGACAAATAGAAACAGAGGCTGAGGCAGGGGTATTGCTTAAGCCCAGGATTTCAAGGCCAGCCTGGGAAACATAGTGAGACCTCCATCTAAAAAGAAGAAGGGCAAGGGTGGGGGAGGGGTAAGGAGGAGAAGAGCAAGACCTGGAGCTGTCATTCTGGCCAGAGGACAGATGATAAATATATTTAAGGAGCTTCCTGGGAGCACATGAGTCTTCATGCCCCATCTTCCTTTGGATTTTATCACTGAACTGGACGTTATGAAAAGCAGGACCCTAAGAAATAGCTAAAGCAAAATTCCTGCATCCAAACCAGGTGCTTTATTCCTCTGGGGCCTCAAACTCTTCTGACACCTCTGTAGGGTAGGGTGTGAAGACAGCTGGGTAAAGTGGCAGAGGCAGCAGGTGGCTTTACAGACGGACTTGTAGATAAGAGGAAGGTGAAGCTGTAGGGAAGGATAGAGAACAACAAAATAGAAGCACAATTCCATTAGGGTCCAGTTTCACAGGGAATGCTTGTAAGGAAATCAATCACTGCAGCGGGAAAAGAAGGGTTTTTGTTTTTTTTTTTTAAGGTATCACAAACTGTGAGCCAAATCTTAGTAACATTTCCCTTCAATGTGGCTAAAATACTTTTTGGCAGTTGAAGTTATACTTTTCAGAAAAAGAATTCAACGAAGATTCTGGATAATTGAGATGCTATTGAGTTGCGCTCTTTGAGCTAGTCCTCCCCCTGGGGACTGTACACACTGTGATCTCAGGTTCAGGCCCCCCCCACCCCCCCACCCCGCCTTCCTGGAGCTTGTCTGCCTCACCAGAAAATGCCTCCATTAGTGTTGGGCTAATTTACTTGCTGACACCTGGAGATGGGTGTGGAGAGAGAACTCTGAGGTAGGCCCAGGTGATGAGAGGGTGAGACAGAGCCACTCAGTATTTGGGCTTGGGGGGGACAGTTTTTGGAGCAGAGGGGTGAGCTTAAGGACAAATTCTATCCTCTTTGCCTGAGAAAGGGCAGCTCAATCACTTTGGGACCCTGTTTATTTGGTAACATGTCCTTCCAAGCTCTCTGGCCACTTGGACCCCCGATCTGCTTCTGTGAGTCATCCTGGGTAATGACAGGGGTGCTCCTCAGGTAGGGGACATCAAAGAGAAGCCAGGCATTTCTGAAAGAAAGACGAATTATTCCATACCATTGGAGAGAACATGAAATAGAAGGTGGTAAGATTGGGGACCTGTCACATCATCAGGAGTTTTCTGTCTTAACAATAGATTACTACGCATTATACATACATAATACATTACACACCCCATGGCTGACATTTGCACATGCTATTTGATTATAAAATGATGAAACCATTTCTTCTGCTAGGGGGCAGAATAAAAATAAATAAAAAATAATAATGTAAAATAACAATATCAAAGGTCTTTGATAAAATTTCAGAGGGTTTACAAAGCTGTCCCATGTCACCAGCACCAGAGATGGGGTAGAGCTTGTTCAAGTGGTAGTCTCAAGAAGCTGCTTAGTGGGAATATAATAACACAAGGGACTAAGGAAAACCTCCTTCACTTGACCGTGCTGAGTATCAACTGGATTCTGATGATGAAATCACAAATGATCCTAACAGGAAGAAAGCGGGGCAGGGCAGCAGCCAAAGTGGACAGGTGAGCTTAGTTCTTCAAGGCACCTCCTGATTCTTCACATTCACCTGTGCTCTTCTTCATGGTGATCCAGGTATGTCACATCCCCCAGGAGGACCAAAGTCCACAATCAGTATTGATTGCAAAGGAATCAGGTCCATGTGGAATGGGAGGCAATGACTCCCCTCTGTCAGGGAGTGTTCATATCAGAAAGAAAGAAAAGGTGTCTAATTTCTGTTTTGCTTCCAACTCTGTCTCCCTTGAGAATAGTTCTCAAACAGGAGGGAAAAAAAAGTGGAATAAGCATCATTGAATTAAATAAAGCCTCCAACAGTAGGGAAGACGTTAGTGAGGCCCCTCAACCCCTTTCTGGAGCAACTCCCATCTGTTCTGTTTCCCAAATGGGGTCAGCCTGGTAGACAAGAGCCTCTGAATCAGTATCTAAGGGAGGCCGTCTAACCAGAGACAAATCCATTTATTAGTTCTAAATTCAAATACAGATGAGGAAACTGAAACGTATCCTGCTAAGCTATTTATTTATTTTTTAAAAATAAATACCCTGAAGGGATTTATTTAGATGTCCTAGACCTGGAGAGGGACAGTAAATGGCTTTGGGGTGACAAAATCAGAATTCTAGTCTTATCAGGATGGAGGGAAAAAGAGAGGGAATTTTACTTGGAAAAAAATGTAATACTTTATATTCAGGTCCACTAAAAAGTCCTTCGGGTAGATGGTGTGGGAAGCGAGGGGCCCAAGGGAGCTGGTTTTCTATAGTTTCTTGTGGATCAGGAGAGAGAGGATTAAGAGAGCCCAGCCACAGTTCTCATCTCTCTGGACCTAGAACAAAGAGAGGCCACCACCCTTCCTCACTCCCTGGCCCAGTATGGGGTGCAGGCTCCAGGACACTGACCACATAGGAAATGTCCAGGCAGGCCACCAGGAAGAAGAAGGTTTGGGGACAGGGGAGTGGTGGTAAGGCAGGGGGCCATCAGCCTGGAGAAGAAAGGTGAATTTAGATACTGAGAAGTCCCCCGAGGGTGACAGCACAGTTCTGTACATCCAGCAGCCATGTCAGAGGCAGGAAGACTTGGGCTCTGTCTGAGGAAGATGCTGTGTGTGATGGCAAATTCCTGGCAGTGAGAGGGTCTCCGGATGGTCTCCCTGCCAGGAACTCCTCAAAATGGGCTTTAGAGCCTACATAGGAAGGTGGCCTGAAGACTTCAGAAGCCCCCTCCCCAGATGCTGAGGGACGCCCTGGACCCATCCTTGAACAGCAGTTTGAAGAAGAGATTAAAAGGGCAAAGCAGAGTGCCAAGTTCATGTCCTGTTTCTGTCTCTGGTGATCTTAGACAAGCTACTTAAGCTCTCTGAGCCTCTACCCCTTCGTTAAAAATGAGGACCAGGCTGGGGTTGGGGCTTAGTGGTAGAGCACTTGCCTAGCATGTGTGAGGCACTGGGTTCGATTTTCAGCACCACATATAAATAAATAAAATAAAGGTCCATTGACAACTAAAAAATAAAAACAAAAACAAACAAAAAACCCCCAAAAAACAAAAAATGAGGATTGGGTCAATAGTACACACCTGCTAGGATTTCTTTGCAGGTTAAAAATAGATAAACTAAGGCACTCAGAGCTGTGCCACACCTAAGATGAAGACTATGTGCTGGATTGTCATTGTCACCACCATCGTCACCACCACTGATTCACCACACTAACTGAACCCTGTCTTTGCTGGGGGTGTAGAGATGAGTAGGTGGGGTGCCTGCTTTCAGTCAGTTGCAGTCTAGTGTGGAAGGCACAGAACTATCACACGTGGAGATGGGGATGCAGCATGGGGTGTGGTGATGTCACCTGAGACAGGCCCATCTGGAAAGGCTCCTGGGGGCGGCGGAAACCAGCTTCTGAAACTGTGACGTGGCTCAGAAGCATTTTCAGTGTCTTGCTGGGCTGTGCTCTCAGGCTGTTTGCTCTGGGGGTGGCTGTACCCAGGTGCCTCTGACACTCCCCAACTGAGCACTAGGACTGCCCAGGCTGGCTGAGCAGGTCTGAGGGCACAGGACCCCGCCCCAGGGCCCCGGGCATAGCTGAGGCCCATAATCCCCCATTCCTGAGCCTCAGGCCTCCACACTAAAGCTCCCCACACGTGTGCTGGGAGTCCTTTGTGGTGTGGTGACACACCCTATCCTGGGAGATGGGTGGTGTCAGGGTCATCCCATTTTACAGCTAAGAAAACAGTCTGGGACTTTAAGTATCTTATAAAAGTCTGAGCCAGGACTCGGAGCTAGGGTTTTTTTTTTTTTTTTTTTTTTTTTTAAAGAGAGAGAGAGAGAGAATTTTTAATATTTATTTTTTAGTTTTCGGCGGACACAACATCTTTGTTTGTATGTGGTGCTGAGGATCGAACCCGGGCCTCACGCATGCCAGGCGAGCGCGCTACCGCTTGAGCCACATCCCCAGCCCGGAGCTAGGGTTTTTAATGCCAAAATCTGGTGCCATTTCCGTACCCAACCCTAGGCAAGACCAGAAGTGACTCAGCTGAGAACCCTGACCTCTGGGAGGAGATGGAGCCAGATGACCACCCAGTCTGGGGTGGGGGCAGAGGGCTGTGAGGGGCCTGCCCTGCAGAGCCTGTCCACCTTCTTTCAGGTGGACCCCCGCGCCCTCTCACAGCAACCTTTCTATGTCTTCACAGGGGCCACTGTAGACACAGAAGGACATGGTTTAAGGAAAACAGATGTAAGAGATTGACTTTTTTTTTTTTTTTGTACTGAACCCAGGGGGACTTAACCTCTGAGCCATATCCTAGTCCCACCCCTTTTTTCAGTTTAAAAAAAAAAATATATATATATATATATATATATATATATATATAAACTTTTTTTAGTTGTAGGTGGACACAATACCTTTATTTGTGTGGTGCTGAGGATCAAACCCAGGGCCTCACACATGCAAGATGAGCGCTCTACCACTCAGCCCCAGCCCCAGCCCCTATCCCCAGCTTTTTTAATTTTTAATTTTGAGACAGGGTCTTGCTAAGTTGCATAGGACCTCACCAAGTTTCTGAGGCTGGTCTTGAATTTGCGATCCTTCTGCCTCAGCCTCCTGTGCTGCTGTGATTACAAGCATGTGCCACTATGCCTGGCTGAGGCTGATCTTTCGTGTGATTGTACTCAAAATAGAAAATAGTTTGTTCTGGATGAAAATCGAGGAAAAATGTAATCCCCTAGACTACTGTTCTTCTCCATGTGGCAGGTTTATATTTTTGTTTTGTTTTCTAATTTTGGTAAAATACATAACATAAATTTTACCATTTTTAGCCTTTGTGAGAGTACCGCCCAGTTGCATTGAGTACATTCACAGTGTCCTGTAACTACTGCAACCAACCATTTCCAAAACTTTTTTTGTCTTTCCAAATTGAAACTCTGTATCCACTGAACACTAACTTCCCATCCCTCCTCCCCAGCTCATGCAGTTATAGTTCCACTTTCCTGTCCCTATGAATTTAACTACTCTAGATGCCTCATGTAGGTGGAATCATACCATATTCGTGTTTGTTTTTCTTTTTTTCCTTAATGTCTGGCTTATTTCACTGAGCATAATGTTTTCAACATCCATTCATGTTATAATATGTATCAGAACTCCACCCCCCTTTTTTAATATACCTTTATTTATTTATTTATGTGGTGCTGAGAATCGAACCCAGCGCCTTGCACATGCTTGGCGAGAGCTCTTACTGCTGAGCCACAACCCCAGCCCCAGAGCTCCACCTCCTTTTAAGGTTAATGACACTCTATTGTATGGTCTTGTCACATTTTGTCCCCCTAGTCATTCAGCCATGGACATCTAATTTGTTTCTACCATTCAGCTACAGTGAATGAATAATGCTGTTGTGAACACGGGTGTAAAAATCTCTGTTCAAGTCCCTACTTTCAGTTCTTTGGGGTCTATACCCAAAGAAGTGTGATTGTTGGATTGAATGGGTAACTCTGATCCACTGCTGCTTACCATTTTCTACAGTGGCTACACATTTGCATACCCACCTGCAATGCAGCGGATGTTGGTGGGGATTGGGGTGGTGGTGGTGGTGGGTTCTGATTTCTCCACATCCTCACCCAATGTGGCAGGGTTTTTAAATTTCTTATTTATGCTTATATCCTCAGAGATAGACAGGAACACATACAGTAGGTACTCAGTAGATTTTTTTTTTTTGCACCAGAGATTGAATCCAAGGGTGCTTAAAGACAGAGCCACATCCCCAGCCCCTTTTATTTTTTATTTTGAGGCTGGAGCTCACTAAGTTGCTTACAGCCTCACTAAATTGCTGAGGCAGGCTTCAAACTTTCAATCCTCCTGCCTCAGCCTCCTGAGCTGCTGGGATTACAGGTATAAGCCACCACGACCAGCTTTAATAGCTAATTTTTGAGTAAAAGAATGGGGGACCAGGGCTGAGGCTGTGGGTCAGTGGTAGAGCACTTGTCTGGCACGTGTGAGGCACTGGGTTCAATCCTGAGCACCACATTAAAATAAAATAAAGGTATTGTGTCCATCTACAACTAAAAAAAGAAAGAAAGAAAGAACAAAAGGAAGGAAGGAAGGAAGGAAAGGAGGGAGGGAGGGAAGGAGGGAGGAGGACATCGGTCTCAGAGCAGCTGTACCTGGAAACCTTCCCACCTGAAGCTGGCACACCATCAGTAGTGCCCTGCCCCCACAGGGTCCCTAGAACTTCCCCTGCGAGTCCCTGTTCACCTCTGAGAGAATCACCCTTTTGAAGGGGTAAGCTATTTAGAGGTGCCTGCTGGTGTCAAAAGCTACACTGAAAAGAAAATTATGCCAAATAGGACCATGGAGCTGGAGGCTCTGAGGAGGTCAGGGTCTCTAACAAGCTGGTTTCTACAGGAGTATTTTTCAAACTGCGAGTCTTGATCCATTTATGACCCTTGAAACCAATTTTTAATGGCCAAATCTAGCATTTATGAAAAATGAAATTTAAAAAATACCAGGGAAAACCACATGGGGAAAAAAAAGTGCATACCATTTTGTGTAACTTTTGTCTGCCGTGTGGTGTTTATGTGTATGTGTGTTGGATTACAAGGAGTTTGGGAATCACCACTGTTTGGGCTCACAGCTTCCGCTTCAAGATTTCCCCATGGTCCAGAGCTTGCTCACCTTATCAGGAAGCCCACACTGTTTGGGGGCTCACCGTGATATGGGAACATTTCTCCCTTAATTGAACATTCAGCCTGTACAATCTTGCTCTGAGCTCCTACTGTGTGCTGGGGAGATGAAAGGGTTTATCCCAAGGGCATAGTTTATCCCCAGATCAGTGAAGAGCTATGGGAAAGTTTTAAGCAGGTGTGTGTGCATGTGTGTGTGCATGTGTGTGTGTGTGTGTGTGTGTGTTTATGTGAAAGTAAAAGTTCATCCAGGGAGAAGAGAAGAGTGGAGGGGCCTGAGGAACGTGAAGGAAGGAAGCTGTGGGGCAGGGGATGAGGAAAGCCCACCTCTTTTTTTCTGTAGATCCTGGAGCTTGTCTGCGTGGACCTGGGAGTTGGGTGGTAGGAGAGATGGGATGTGACCTTTGGGAACATCCCCCATTTTCTGTGCCTAGTCCTGCAGCAGAGACACTGGAGAGAGCTGGCAGGTTTAGGGGCATGGTCTCTGAGTCTCCAGGACTCCCATTTCCAGCAGGGTCTTCTTCACTCAATCCGACTCCTCCCAAACTCCCCATCTGCACCTCTGTCCGGGCTGTCCCCTCTCCTTTCTCTTTCTTCCTAACTCAAGGGCCAGAGGATGTGTACCTCCCGTGCAGGGCTCTACCCACCATTGAACTCCTCTGCCCTGCCAAGCCCAGCCCTGCCTTGTCTGTGGTTTGTGACCAGCAGCGTGGGCTCGTGTTGGGCACTACGTGCTGATGGGGACTCCTTGAGCAAGACAGGAGTCTTGCCACTCAGTGGCTTCACAATCCTTTCCTGGTTCACAGTGAGAGGTGTGTACAGATGGGGCCCCAAACTGTGTTCCTTTTGTATGATCAAGACAGAGAGCAGGGTGAGGCCTGGCGCAGCAGAGACCAGCAGTGAGGGCTCCCCAGAGGGAGTTTGATGGCCTTCGTGTCCTTCACCTTTTGGATCCTGAATGAAGAGGGACTGATACCAGAATCCAGGGCACCTCTACGACCTGCTGCGTGGACAAGGGTCTGGGAAATAATCTTCCTATTTCCAATGCGATCTCCCTTCTACTCAGCACAGTTGACTGGGGACCTGAATGCCTGAGTTCTGTAAGCTTTCCAGGTTGTGCCCATATGGACTCATGATCTGGGATGCCTTGACCTACCCATTGGGCAGCCCTGGTAAGCAGATCCTGCTCCGGGGACACTTGTGTCTGACTGGATGGGTGCTTTTGCCTTCTCACCCACTGGGCAGTGGGTTGCTGGGGAGGACATTCACCCTGTTGGCTAAACTGCCCCATGCATTTGGGCCACATGTGGAGTTACGCATGCAAGAAGCAGCCCAGCGGGCTGGGGATGTGGCTCAAGTGGTAGCATGCTCGCCTGGCATGCGTGCGGCCCAGGTTCGACCCTCAGCACCACATACAAACAAAGATGTTGTGTCCGCCGAAAACTAAAAAAATAAATATTAAAAAACTTAAAAAAAAAAAGAAGCAGCCCAGCTATGAATTCACCTGTATGACAGAACCTTCTACACTTGTGTCTTTTGATAGAGATTTATATTGGGCCGCATTTGCTTTCTCCAAGGCATGCATCTGGCTGCAGTCTCCACAGATCTTGTTTAGGGTGACTGCTTCCTTCTCTGAGGTATCCTCTTATACTCTCCTCCGTCAGTGAATTTAAAATTTTCTGCATGATATGTAGTCACATTTTAAGTCTGGCCATTCTGAACTTCCCCTTCAAATGTCAATAAAGAAATCTTTACTGTTGCACAATACCAAGGCAGATGAGCGGAAACAATTGCACTTATGCACATGTGTGGTTCTTTGGTGACTACTGCAGCTCATGTTACCATCCGTGCCACACCCAGGCCTGGGCTTTGCTGGCACTGTCCTACACCCTCCCACCAAGCTATGACACAAGGCAGAGAGATTGCTTCATTGTCTGCCCCCATTAGGCTCTTAGCTCTCAAAGGGGGCAGCAACTGTCCTTGTCATTGTTTTGTCCCCGGACCAGATACATGAAATCAGTGCTGTCTACGTATTTGTTGAGTTGATGGAATTTTAGACTTCCTGAGTGTGGGGACTCCCTCTACCCCTTTCTTACCAATTTCACATCTCAGTCTGCCCAGAGCTCAGCACACATGGGGTCAATGGGTTAGCCAGTTGATGGGACTATTAGAGAGTGACCTTGAAAAGTTTTCCAAGTCAAACTGGATTTTGATCTTCGAGGAAACAAACAAACAAAAAAACCCAAAGGCCTGATTTTGCCAAATATCTGGAAGATCTGCCAGCCAAAGGCCAGACCCAATCATGTGTACCATAATCATAGGGCCATGGGAAGGTGGCTCTGTGGGGTGAGAAGAACTTGGGTAAGAAAATAAGGGAGGGGCTTTGCATGAACCAGGGGTGATTAAGTGCCAGGAACTGGGATGTGGTTAACTCTGTTCTCTGTCCTTGAGGACTAAATTCAAAAGAAACAGAGAAAGAAGGAAGGAGAAAAAGAGGAAGGAAGGAGGGAAGGGAAAGAAAGAAGAGGAAAGAAGCAAAGGAGACAAGGTGTACGCTTAGAACCAGAACAAGCCGGGCCTGAATCCCCTGCCCACTTCTTTTAATTGTGGAGGTCTAATATATTCTTCTCGGAGCCCTACTTTCTGCATCTGTGGAATGAGATCCAGACGTATGTACGTGATGTGCCTCACATTGCTCTTGGAATGTGGCAGACAGTAAATAATGAAATTATTATTACCATAGCAAAATGTTTTGCATGCTGTATCAGTTAGGGTTTAGCTAACTTAAGCCAAAAAAAAAAAAAAGGGCATTTATTAGACAACTCCTGACTCAAAGGGTTGAAAAAGGGTTTTTTTTCCCAATATCTCAGGAAGGCCAGGGATTTCAGCAAATCTGCCCCTGGGCAGAGGTAGTACCAACCTTGGGTGACCTCCAGGTTCTCCCCAGTCTTATTGTCCGGTTTGGATCCTGTGCTGACAGCCCCATCAGGACTACGTGACCCCAAGTTCCCCTCAGAAAGTGAGTCCAGAAGAAGGGAGGTGCAAGTCCCAGGCCACCACACAGGAAGACCCACCCCCAGGCTCACTGAGGCTCTGCGGGGTAACCCTCAGCACTTCTGTGCAGAACTATGTAATTACCACCCCACCCTCCCCCATTCTTCAAATTCCTCCACTCATTTTAATTTCAACACACTATCTACTTGACCCAGACCAGCCCTGAGCAGGAGGGTGGCATCTTTGCTCAAAGGTCTACCCTGCCCCAAGGGCCTCCTGCTCTCTCCCCAGCCCTTCTCAGGCCAAATGCGCACCCTAAGTAGAGAACCTCAGGCTCCCTTATAAAGCTCTTTTTTGCTTCTTCCTACTTTGACTTGTCAAAAGCAATTTTTTTTTTTAAATCTTTACTCTTGGCCAATCCTGCAGCGACTATGTTCCCGGGAAGCTTCTGGGAGACTTGGGGGGTATCCAGCAGAGCAGCAGCTCCAGGGAGAATTGAAGACACCAATTCTGAGGATTCCTGAGGCCCCGTCCCCATGGCCATGGGAGGGAAGGGCTTGGCCAAGGGCCCCATCCCAGGCTTTGCCAGTCCTTTCTGCTCCTTTAAAGGGTCTCCAGGTCTGAGGGGATTATACTTCAGAGCCCCAAGTTGTGATGCTGTCCAGGGTCATGAATCAGGCCCCCTCCCTCAGGATGTGGCATTGTGGACTTGCCTTTTGCCTCTCTCTTCCATCCCCTCAAGATTCCTAGTGTGCAGAGCTGCACACAAATCTTGGCTCCGCCAAGATTTATTTGTCTGTTCAGGGAGGTACTGCTTGTCACCTACCTTCCCTTTCTTGTGCCTTTAGTTATTTATTTTTACCTTTTCTGTTGTTGTTGTTGTTTTTAGATCTACATGACAATAGAGTGTATTTGGACATATTATATGTAGATGGAGTATAATTTATTCTAATGAGGATCCCATTCTTGTGGTTGTGCATGATGCAGGGTGACACTGGTGGTGTATCATATATGAACATAGGAAAGTTAAGCCCGATTCATTCTACTGTCTTTCCTAATCCCATCCCAACTCCCTTCCCTTCCTGTGCCCCTGTTAAAGCTTATCTTTCCTTTATGATGGCATCTATATAATTAGAAAGCTTTGACCAATGAATTCCCACATAGGCAGTAAATTTTTAAAATCTCAGAAAAATTTTATTTTAATAGGGGAGTTTTAATGACAGAGTTTTGAAGGATAACTGAAGTTCCTTCTTCTTGTGAAGTTCCCTGGGAGTGTAGCTCTAGTGCTTACAGGATGTCTGGGTAGACGGAAGGATGGATGGTGGATGGGTAGATGAATGGGTGGGTGGATGGATGGATGGATGGATGGTGGATGGGTAGATGGATGGATGGATGGGTGGATGGGTAGATGGATGGGTGGATGAGTGGATGGGTGAATGGATGGGTGAATGAATGGATGGATGGATGAACAGATGAATGGACGAATGGGTAGATGGGTGAATGGATGGGTGGATGGATGGATGAATGGATGGATGAGTGGATGGGTGGATGGGTGGATGGGTGATTTCTAGTCACAATCCCCTCCTTAGGACTACTTCCATCAAACAAGCTGATAGCTGCCTGTTCTGCCTTCAAAGCGTTGGATTTGGGGGCAGCTAAAATTTACCATCCTGAGCATGATTTAAAGCAATTTTTCGTAAGGAAAATTATAAAAAGCAGTAAAATCTAGCTTTTGGGCTGTGGAATTTTTCTCTTTTCCTCCCTTCCTTCCCTATTTCCTTTAAACTTTTTTTTTATATATATAATCCACAAACTACAAAATTCCTTTAAAGTGTACAGTTCAGTGTTTTTTTTTTTTTAATATATCTATCATGTGGTGCAACTATCACCACTAGTTCCAGAACATTTTCATCATCTCCAGAAGAAACCCTGGACCCTTTAGCAGGCATTTCCCACACACTTAGTCCCTGGCAAGCATTAATCTACGTCCTGTCTCTATGGATTGGCCTATTCTGGGTATCTTATATAAGAAGTATCAGGGGCTGGGGATGTGGCTCAAGCGGTAGAGCGCTCGCCTGGCATACCCTCGGTGAGGGGTTCGATCCTCAGCACCACATACAAACAAAGATGTTGTGTCCACCGAAAACTAAAAATAAATAAATATTCTATTCTCTCTCTCTCTCTTAAAAAAAAAAAGAAGTATCATAAAATATGTGGGCTCTGTGTCTGGCAATTTTCACTTAACATCTTTAAGGTCCATCCATGTCAAAGAGCGTATCAGTACTTGGCTTGTTCTTGTGGTTGAACAATATTCATTGTAGGGATACACCACATGTTTATCATTCCAATGGGTTGTTTCCACTTTTTGTCTGTTATGAATAATGTTGTTATGAACACTAGTGTACACTTTTCTTTTTTGGACATAAATTTTCAGTTCTCTTGGGTATATACCTTCTAGTGGAATTGCTGGGTCATATAGTAATTCTATGTTTAACTTTTTGAGGAACTGGCATAGGTAGGGAATTTTTAATGCCTTTCCCCTTGATTGTAAACATATATTCACTGTAGAAAACTTATAATGTAAAAAAAATGCATTCAGAATACAATAAAAGGCTGGGGTTATGGCTCAGTGGACAAGTGCTTGCTTAGCATGTGTGAGGCACTGGGTTCGATTCTCAGCACTGCATATAAATAAATGAATAAAATAATGGTTCCTCAACAACTAAAATAAAAATTTTTAAAAAGATAAGATTCACTCTAAGGCTGGGGTTGTAGCTCAGTGATACAGGGCTAAAAATAAAATATAGGTATTGTGTCCATCTATAACTAAAAAAAAAAAAAGATTCACTCTAATAATATGACCCATTAGTAACTACCTTTAGTTTTAGTTTATCAGTATATTTTCTTCTTGTCTTTCTGATGGGCATAGTTTTTAAAAAATATATTGAGTTTAACTTGTTTAGGCTAGTTGTTTCTAATGTGACTTTTTTTTTTGTACTGAGAATTGAAACTAGGGCTTGGTGCATGCTGAGCAAGTGAGGGACTGCTGAGTTACATCCCAGCCTTTTTATTTTATTTTGAGACAGGGTCTTTCTAAATTGCTGAGGCAGGTCTCCGACTTCTGATCCTCCTTCCCCAGACTCTGGATATTTGGGATTACAGGTGTGTGCCACTGTGCCTGGCTGTACAAGGTAATTCTTTCAGGCTACACTGTATCATCCTAGGGTGCCTCATGACTCATTTAACCAACCTGTTACTCTTGGATGTGTCAAAAATTTCCACATTGTTCTGATTATCACAAAGAGTGCAATATCCGTAAATGTCCATCTGCATCTCTGATAAGTTTTGAGATAAAATCTTAGAAGTGAAATTTTGGGTCAAAGAGCATGAACATTTTTTTAAGAGAAAATTTTTATTTTGAAATAATTTTAGGTGTACAAAAATATTGCAAAGATACCACAGAGAATTCCCACCTCCCCTTCACCAGCTTCCTCTAACAATGCTACTTGTCTGACCTAACCAGGCACATCTGTCAAAACTAATAAACTAGAAGTGGTGTGATACTATTAACTAACCCCCAGACTTTATTTGAATTTCACTAGTTTTTCCACAGATGTCCTTTTCCTGTTCTGGGATCCAATTCAAAATACCATATTATATTTGGGGTGTGAGTATTTGTAAGGCTTTTGAGACCCATACACAGTGTATGTTTATATATGTGTGCCAGTATAGATGGACAAGTTGTATCAGTTTACATTCTCTGCTAATAGGCATCAGAAGGTGTGTGTGGGAGCTCTACCAACTTAATAGGCATGACAGCAATAATAACAATGTGGCTTTATTGAGTGTTGTGTTGTTGTTTTCTTTTCTATTCTTTCTTTTCTTTTCTTTCTTTCTTTCTTTTTCTTTTTTTTTGAGATGGGGTCTAGATTGCCCAAGCTGCTCTTGAACTCATGGATTCAAATGACCCTCCTGCTTTAATCTCTTAAGTAACTGGGTCTACAGGTATGCATTATCACCCCAGGCTTGTGGCATTTTCTTTTTCTTTTTTTTTTTTTTAAGGTACTGAGGATTGGGCCCAGAGGCCTTTAATCACTGATACACAGAGACACATCCTCACCCCTTTAAAAAAATATATCTATATCTATCTATATCTATAGCTGTATCTATATCTATCTATCTATCTATATATACATATACATATATGGACACCATACCTTTATTTTATTTTTATGTGTGCTGAGGATTGAACCCAGTGCCTCACACATGCTGGGCAGATGCTCTACTACTGAGCCACAACCCCAGACTTCCTCAGACCCATTTTTATATTTTATTTAGAGACAGGGTCTCACTGAGTTGCTTAGGGCCTTGCTAAATTGTTGAGAATGGCCTCGAACTTGTGGTCCTCCTGCCTTAGCCTCCCGAGGTGCTGGCATTACAGGCGTGCATAAACCATGCCAGGCAGGCTCGGGCATTTCTTCATCCCTGGTGATTTTACAGACTTTGCCATGTTTGGCGGCTAGTTGTGTTTCCCTCTTTTGACTTCCCAGTCACCTGAAGGGATTTTTGTCAATGTTTAGGCCTTGAGATTCCATTCAAGGTAACACACAACCAGTGTCAGGTGAGCATCTAGAAGCTGCGACTGCATTGCACTAGGTCACCCTGGCGAGGCCCACAGGGCAGCTACCCTCCCCCTGCACGTGGCTTTTTTCTGAGATCTAGTTTTTCTCATCTGTTAAATGGACATAAGTTCAGATTAGTGGCAGGGACTGAAAGGATGACTGAGGAGGCACTGGTCAAGCCCTGGGCCACAGGTGATGCCATTGCTGGGAACGGTGCCTGCTATTGGGGGGGCAATGCCTTGTGCTTTTATGGAGGGCATGATCTCAGTGGTCCTCCTGGGCATCCCCAAATGCTCCTGGAATCAACTGAGCTCCAACTCTGTGCTCTCATCTTGCCTGACACGGAGGAGATTTCTTTTGGTTATTATTGGGCCTCCTCCCTGTGAGGATCACCCCACAATCTAGGAGATTGCTGGTGCTGCCCAGGAAGTATGGGCAGGATGGCCCCGGCAAGGGGAACATCTATGGGTTACCCACTCATGGGTTCCATGAGGTTCAAACTCTGTCCCCAGGCCACACTTGGGGCCTTGGAGCCCAGCCTCCCCACCTCTGAAGCCTGCCCCTCTTAGATGGCAGATCATGGCCTTCTGCTTCCCATCCCACTCCCCAGTGCCTCTTCCCTCCGCCCCCTTAGTTCCTTCCTTCTGGGCAGCCTTCAAGACTCAGCTGCAGGAAAAGAGAGATGGAGGAGAGAAAGAACTTAGGGAGCTCTAGCCTGGTCCTGAGAGCCCAAGACAGGACAGCCCGAGTCCTTCTTGGACTGGGAAGGTAAAGGAAAAGCTACAAACATCCAAATGCAAATGAGTATCTAAGAAGAAAACCTGACCACGTGGGAGATATGACCTCTGAACCAAACTGTCCCAAACCTGCAGTGTGGCCTCAAGCACGTCCCATTGATTGTCTCCGGGCTTGGAGTTTCCTCGGTTGTGCAATGAGGGGCAGGGTTCCCTAACCTCTAGAGAAGGCCCCAAGTCCGCCACTTCCTGGGAGGGCTCATGGGCTCATTTTGGTGTTCCCATCTTTTCTCAGTCACTGTCTGACCAGGACACGATCGTCACTGACAGATCGTCCCTGCTGCCTGCTGTCAGTCTGGTCTGTGGGGGTGTTTTGCAGGCCTGTATACCCATTGTGGTAGATACGAGTTAGCTCCAGGCTTGGCCTAAGTGTTCCCCAACATTATTTCATTTAATCCACATAGCATTTGTTGGGTTGGGCCCAGAGCCTTTCCCACAGCTGCTTGATGGGTGAGGGGTGGGGCGGCTCAGACTCTTAAACTGACCTCTCCAGTCCTATGGGCGCCCTAATTGTGGCAGAGAGAATCAAAAGGCAGCTGTCCTGAGACAGGTGTGTGATCATCCTCAGAACCAGTCTGGGCAAACCCTCTCTGAAGAGACTCCTAGGTTTTCATGTCCCCCTGAGTCCTGGATCCTGGAGGGATGGAGAAAGAGAGAAAGAAAGAAGCACACACACACACACACAGAGAGAGAGAGAGAGAGAGAGAGAGAGAGAGAGAGAGAGGGAGAGAGAGAGAGAGAGAGAGGCAGCATAGAGAAGAGGCTTCTCTTGGACTCCAGGAGTTGGAGCAAGCATACCTCAGAGGACTGGGGTCCCCACCTGGCCATGAGGCCTGGGACCCTGTCAACATGCCTACCCTGCAGAGGGCTGTGGGCAGGGATGGGCACCTGGCCAGTTGTGTTCATGCAGAGAAGGTGCTAGAGCATCCTAGGAGGGCGTGTACCCACTATGGACCACTCAAAAGTAGGGACCCACTTCCAGGCCTTATGATATCGAGGACAGGACAATAGAGGCTACAATGGTCCACTCAGGGTGACACCAAGCCCTGCCTCAGGAGCCTGTCACAATTACTAGAGTTCCTTCTACTTCTGTATCTACTTTTCTCTCCTTCACCTCATGGGCTAAACATCAGAAAGAGAGGACTCCTAGTACTCCATGACCCTCCAAAGACATATTCCACACGACTTTCCCAAAGTAGTGGAGAAGTGGTATCTTATTTACCCAAATCTTAGCTTAACCCAGATTTAGGTGATATTGAAAAAAAAAAAAAAAGATCATGCCGTGGCATTTCTTCCCATTGGTATTCATGAAGCCCTTCCCAGGTGGTTCTGGGCCAGGCGCTGTGGGGTAGATAGAAGACACAGAAGGTAAAGAAGCCACTTTTCACTTTATAGATGGAAGCCCAGAGATGCAAAGGTCACACAGCTCCTTGGGGGCAGGCTTGGGTTTGGAACCCAAGGTTCCTGCCTTTCAACCCTGTGCTCTTTCGACAGCATCTTACATAATTTGCTGTACGGTCAGAGGAGCAGGAATCTCACCTCTGAAACAATTGCAGAACTCCAGGGGGGGCTGAGTTCCCCTTGTTGGTGATTTCCCACCCACAGTGGGCTCACTGCCAATATCTTTAGTTTGTGTACTTATAGATACGTGTCTAGGAGTTACAAGTTGGTTTTTTTTTTTAGACACTGGGAATTTCCATAATTAAACAAAAGATTTAGTAAAATCGAAATCTAATTTTTTTTTCTCAATTTGTGTCTTGTGTGTGTGTGTGTGTGTGTGTGTGTTGTGGGGGGTGTTCTAGACCATTTCACACAGGTTGATCTGTGTGGGGCCTCTCTCTGCAGGTACCTTGAATGGAAATAAAATGACGGAGGAGTGTGGGGACATAGGTCCCGGACCTCGTACAGAGGCTGAATGGTGCCATCTCACTGACCAGAATACTGTGCTGGAGGGACAGGGTGTCTGCCATGCCTCTCCCCCCGTGGGCTAGGGTGTATCTCTGAATGCGGGAAGGAAGCTGGCAAAAGGCTTTCTGAACCCACAGTGGCAGATTTTGAAGGCTCATGATTTAGGGTCAGTGTCATCTATTCATTCACTCAGGGAATTCTGGAGAACATTTAGTTAGGCAGGATCATTTTGAGTTTGCTCTACTTTTTTTTTTTTTTCCTTCTTAGTACTAGGGTTTGAACCCAGGGTGCCCTACCACTAAGCTATACCCCCAGTCTTTTTTAATTTTTATTTTGAGATAGGGTTTTGCTAAGTCTCTGAGGCTGGCCTCTAACTTGCTATCCTCCTGCTTCAGTCTCCTGAGTCTCTAGGATTATATATGTGTGCCAACATTGCCCAGTTCTGGAGAGCACTTAGAACATAATTATTTTGGGCAAAGGCCTTGAATCAGGTTCCAGAAAGGATTTATTTTATACCCAAGCTGTATCTTGATTATGTTCTTTCCTCTACAGGAGAGAGTTAGTCTCCCTAGGGTCCAAGGCCTGCTCCAGGGCTTACTTGGTCTCCAGGGCTCAGCAGGTGACTCCTGGTAAGTGACCCCACGGGCTGGCTCTGGGCCTCTTGGGGTCAGGGTGAAGATTGCCCATCTACATCGATGCCTCACCAAGATCAGATCAGATCAGGTCCTGGGGAGCAAAGCTCTGGGGGGGGGGTGCAGCGGGCTGGGTCTGGCTTCTAGGGAAAATGGCAGCCAGCATCTTGGAGAAGCTGTTGGCCCAGAGCAGTAGTTGAAGGGTCAGTGGTTTCCATCCCTCCCTCACAGTCAGTCACTGACTTTCAGGGAAGATGCAAACAACCAGCCAGAAGGGTCTGGGCCTCCCAGGGCCTTACAGCTGGTGAGAGAGGGTGGGTGGGGCAGAGTCGCCTCATTTCTAAGTCTTGTTTCCCTGGAACTATGAGTGGGACAGATTTTATCTTGCCTGTTTTGACCCTTTGTGAGGCAACAGCTGGCCGGGTGGGGTGGAGGACACAGAGGACGGTACACACCAGGTTCTTCTTTTGTTCTGTTTAGCAACTTCCCGTGACTCTTGAGCAAGGACAGGTACAGCCCCTTGCACCCTGAGGAGTGCAGCCTCCACCCATTGCCTGTGGCCCCGAAGCCATGTAGAAAGGGACTCTGGCTCTAGTTTATCAAAACAAACTAGAGATCCACAGTGAATTCACTGACCATTGGGTAAAGGGCAGGGGATTACTAAACAAGCCACCCGGGCAGGGCCCTTCCATCCTGCACGGTGATCTCTGAGCACCTGCTCCAGGCCGCACACCGTGCTGTGTGCTATTTGGCTCTGGTCTCTTCCACATGCCACTTGGTTCCCCCTTATAGCTCAGGAAGGCCCACATTTTCCTGTGAAGCCATGGCACCTTGGGGAACAAGCCTTGGGCCTGGCCTGGGTCTCTGAGGGAGAGGAGCTGGTGGCAGAGCTGCTTGGCAAGTCCACCGGGACCTGCTGCAGACAGTCCTTTCTCCAAGTAGCTCAGGTGCTTTCCAAACTTACCAATTCCTTAAAGTATGTGAGAGGATGCCGGGAGGCCTGTAGCGGGGACAGCCTGGGCACAGGCCCCATGGCGAGGGCAGGGAGCTCAGTGGCTTGGTGCTGAGAAGGAGTTGGGGACACAGAAGGAAAGATGGCATTGCAGGTTGGCCCTTTATGGGGCTGGCAGGGCCTCCCTGTGGGCTCCATTCTCAAGCCCACACTCCACCTGGGATGCCCTTTCCTTCTCCAGGTTTTGGCCCAGGCACAGCCTCTTTGGGAAGCCTGAGTCAAGTCCTCCTGTGACTAACCCCTTCCCCGCCAGGCCCTGACTCTCCTCTGAAGAGGCTTTGTCCTTCCACGTTGGGGGTTTCGGTTTTTCTATGCCTCTGTGGAGAGTGACTCTCCCTCTTCCTGGGAGGAAGATCAGACCTTATCCTGGAACTATTCTAGGGCCAGGGAGGGGGCCAGGGAGGGCCGAGGTGGTGTTGGTGGCAGCGACGCTGGAAACTGCCAGACACGTGACTCAGGGCCTGCTCTGGGGGCTGTCAGACACACAGCACTGCAGGGCAGTCGGCTGACAGGGACGTGACAGGATGTGAGCAGGCCATCGGCCCATGACTGACCTCCTGGGAACAGCCTGGCCTCATGGCTCCATGCCCTCCTCAGCCCAGGGACTCCCCAGCCGCCAGACATGCTCCTTACTCAGCACTGTCCCGTCTCTGCTAGGAAACAATTCCGGAATCCCCACCCTCAGGCCCCAGACTCCTCCCTGTCCAGAGCTTTTCCCCAGGACTGCTGTCACCCAGTCCTCACCTTGATCACACCACACCTCAGCCGGCCAGCCAGCCCCGGCCACTCTCCCGGGTGCCTACTGCACTGCGCTTCTGTCCAACAGCCCCAAGTCCCACTTTACTACGACATCTGAGGTCACGGGCCACAGCTCTCCCCTGTGCAGCCAGTAACCGTTGCTCAGATCTCTGGGATCAGAGAGCCCAGCAGCAGCCAGCAGTGAGCATCGGACATGGCTACTCTGCCCCAGAGGCCACAGTGGGAGGCTCCTGTGGCCAGCCCTGTCCCAGCCTTCCCTGCTCACTCTCCCCTCCAGCTTCTGCAGGCCTCACCCCATACATCTCTTGTGCCTCTAATTCCATCTGCTCTCTGCTCCCTGGAGGGTCCCAGCGATCACTCTCTCCTCCCTGGCTCCCCCCCTTGCCTTCTCGCTGTCTCCACGGGAGGCAGTTCTGCCTGCTGAGGTGAGTCCTCCCACTGGGCCGCGTGGGTGCTCCTGGAGGTCTCCTGCCATCCCCACTCCCGATCCCCTGCCTGGTTCCTTTGTCTCCTCCTGCTCTTCCTGCCCTGCATTTTCCCATGACAGCCACATGCCCTACACCCAACATCACCAGGGCTGTGGGGACTCATGGTTTCCCAAGTTTCTGGGGTAGCTTTCAATCGCCCTGGTGGATCTGTGCCGAGTGCCTGGTCCTCCCAGCACCTCTCCCCTCCCGTATCTTTTGGGACTCCATTCTGAGAGCTGCTTCTTTCCTCTCCTGCTGCAGCTTCCTCTCCTCCTCCAAGACGGGCCACTTAAACTTGGTGTCCTCGTGGATTTGCCTGCTTCTCTTCTCAGTTGACTTCCTCCCTCCTGGGGGCTGGGGGGGATGATTTCCAGATATTGACTTGCCGACGATTCCCAAGTGCCAGCTTTCAACTGGGATTTCCCCCTGAAGTCCAGATTTCTATACCAGGGGACTTTTCCACTGGGTTGTACCATGGGGACCTCAAACCAGCCATGTCTCAAGATGACCTCTTCCAAGGTCCCCACTCCAGACGGTGCTGCCACCCTCCTCCACATGACCCACATCAGGAACCTGGCTGTCCCTTCAGGCTCAGGTCCAGGTGGCCATCTGCCTGTCCCTCTTCCTCCTGCTGCCACTGCAGGGTGTGGGCCTCTGCACTTCTCTCCTGCACAGCTGGGTCCTTCGCCAGGGTCTTCATTCTGACCTCACATTCCTGCAGCCAATCTTCCCGAAAGCTTGTAATTCTGTTCTGAGAAGCTTCTGTTGCTTCCCAGTGCCTTTGCCATATTGTTATCACCACATGAGTTTTCTCCATGTATCAATTAAACTCCTACTGGAGCAGGTCTGGTCTTCCTCTACAGGTTTCTGATACCCTGAAGGCTAGCCAAACAGAATCACAGGTATCTCCCAACGCATTCTGCCCCCTTCATGCCTCAGGGCCTTTGCACCTGCCTCTCTCTGCCTGAAGCTACCCTCCTCACCCCACACTCCCTACTTGGCTAACTCCTACCCATCCATCACAGTTCAGACAAAGATGCCACCCTAGTAGCCCATGTAGTGTGTCCCCCTCTGTTTTTCCTTAGTACCCTCCAAAGAGCACTATCTACTAAGATCCTGGTTGCCCTATCTCTTTCTTCTTAAAAATTTGGCTGCTGAAGATTGAACCTAGAGTCTCACACATGCTAAGCACATGCTCAACCACTGAGCTAAACCTCTAACCCTATCTTATTCCTGTTTCCCCACTAGTCTGAGGACTTTCTGAGACCCTGGCTCATTTTGTACCCCTAGCACCTAGCCCAGACTCTGGCACGTGGCAGCAATGGATAAATATTAGTAATCACGGAATGCATGAGAGAGCAAATAAATGCCTTCTGCTTGGGGTGAGGTGCTCAGTGGGGAGCTAAGGTCTGGGTGAGTCCAAGAGAATCCACACTTGGATTGCGAAGCAGCCTCTTCAATAAAACAGAGCTTCCCAGGGCCAGGGCACGGCCATGCAAGGCAGGAAGGTGACCGAGAGCAGGCGTGTTGAGGGAGCCGCAGCCAGCTCTGCTGTGGTAGCCAAGGCTGATCACGTAGCATGTGCCGCGATGATCTGGAGGGACAGACTACGGACAAGCGACAATGACAATTGGGCTCTGGGGAGCCTGGGAGCACGGCTTTGCCCAGGGCAGGACATAACACGTGCTTGGATGCTATGAGGAAGATGGACAGGAGCAGCAATGCCAGACAGCGATGGCCCAGGGGGAATATGGGCAGTCAAGGGAGCGGAGGTGGGGGCGTGGCCCCAGAAGGCGGAAGGAGCAGGGCAGACTGGAGAGGTGTCCCGATGGCCCGGACCTGGTGCCAGAGCAGCAGGAGGGCTGTGGGAGGCTGACACTGTGGTTTCTGGCGTGGTTCCCGGGTGGATAGTGGGGCCCTTCACCAAATGGCAGCCCAGAGAGGAGCAGGTTTGAGAGGAAGGGAATGACTCAGTTCTGCTTAAAAGACAAGGCTCAGAAAGTCCATGCAGGAAGAGCCCACCAGGTGTTTGGGGACCTTTTTGAGGCCCCACTCCAGCAGAGCTGGGGGGGAAGGGTCACATCCAAGGGCGTTCAGATCACCAGCTCTTAAGAGCTGATGGTTACAGTATTTAGGAATTTTGTGAGCCAATGGTCAAACACAGAAGTTGTTAAAAATTAGATCATACAAACTTAGAATTAAGTTAATTAACAGATGACAGATATTCAAAACATCCCTTCTTTGCAATTTTACAATATTTTATTATTGTTTATACTTTTAAGATCATTTAAGTCTATTTTATCTGTGGAAATGCTACACAATGCATTCATTGACATTGTATTGATGGCTTGAAATCAGCCATGGTAGGAATGTTTACCCCACAGAAATTGGCAACCACCACCCATCAGGCCTTGATTTATTGTTTGGTTGACTGTCCAGACTTAAGAAAGTCATGGAGTAAGTGTTAATAACTCATGACTCTTAAAAGTATGTTTGCCTACAGGCATTACATTGTGAATGACACAGAAAAATTAAGCAAATCTTCTAGAATTCAAAGACTATTATTTGCTCACACCATTGGTTGACTAATGAAGTTCCAGCATACGTTTTTATTCTTTCACTTTCTTTTTACCAGTACGAACAAAAGCATCAACATACATGTCAGAATGACATCCATTTGTTAATTATAACTATAGGTTGTTTATGAATTTAGGAGGTTGGCCAAAATCAGTGAAAGCATTCTGTAAGACCATTGGCTATATGCCATTTACAATAAATAGTACTGTATATTATTATTATGTATAAATAGTTAGCCATCCTTTATGTTAATAAAATTTATAAATTTGTGGGGAGGGCACCAGGGATTAAACTCAGGGGCACTCGGCCACTGAGCCACATCCCCAGCCCTATTTTGCATTTTATTTAGAGACAGGGTCTCACTGAGTTGCTTAGTGCCTCACTTTTGCTGAGGCTGGCTTTGAAGTTGTGATCCTCCTGCCTCAGCCTCCTGAGACGATGGGATTACAGGCGTGCATGCACCACCACACCTGGCAAATTTATAATTTTATTATTACTAAAATTTGTATGGGTCTATACACATGTATTTCCCCCCAGAGAGCCCCTGGTTAAACACCAGCATATCACTGGGCAGATGGCCTTAGGCTGAGGAGTGACCTGAGAGTTGACTCTGGAAGGACTCCTTGAAAAAGGAGGGAACCATTGGCAGAAAGAGGGTCCAGAGAAGAGAGAAGGGGTGGGTGGGTGGAACTTGAGTGGAAAGATTAGCCTGGACGGGCATAGAGTCCCCAAGAAAGGAGGTAGGAGAGAGGAGGGCTTGGGGCAGGGTGGGCGGGGAGGCAGGAAGCTGGGGCTCCCTATTTTCTCTGCAAAATAGAATGCAAGACACTCCCGAGAGTAAAGGACAGAAAAGTGAGGAGTGGAGGAAGCAGTAGGTGTGGGGCTGGAAGAAGGCCCCCAGGGAGACAGAAAACTGCTGCACACAGTGACCACTCGGATGACAGCCAGGATGACAGCCACGGAATCATGACCCTGACCACAGGAGCGGGGAGTGCTAACCAGGTCCTGGATCTGGGCTAAGCTCCATGGTGGAGATGGCTTTATCAATCTCCCAGGACAATCCTAGGAGGAAGCTTAGAAAATTTTCCTTATCCATAGCCCTCAGCATGTAAGTGGCTGAGTCGGGATTTGAACTCAGATCAGGCGGGAGACCACACAGAGGCACTTTCTCCCCAGCAAAGCCCCCAGGCTAGGAAAGCTCACATTGCTTCAGGACCGAGATCAGTAGGGCAGATGTGGCCAAGTGTGTCAAGGGCTTAAGGACATGAAAAGGATTGGCAAAGCCACTCCATATCTCCAGCCCCCATCTCCTAGCACATTCCTGCTACCTGAGGCTCCTAACTCCACCCCCCATTCCTGCCCCCATGCCTAGGGATTTTCATTATAATGAATGAGGGCTTGCATTTTCCATATCTTTGTTGTTTTGTTTTGTCTTATTTTACTTGTGATACTGGGGACTATCTGGTGTCTCACACCAGTCCTAGGGAAGCTCTCCTACTGAGCTACATCACCAGGCCTTTTTTATTTTATTATATTGAACCCAGGGGTACTCTACCATGGAGCTCCATTCCCAGCCCTTTTTATCTGTCTATCTGTCTATCTATCTATCTATTTATTCTTGAGACGGGGTCTCCCTCGAAATCCTCTTGCCTCAGCCTCTGGAGTAGGTGGGATTTACAGGTATGCTCCACGGGGCCTGGCTGTTATTTTATTTTTGAGTGATACATTGTTAACTTCATTTTTATAAAGTCCATGGCAAATTGAAAATTTATGATCGGGTCCTGGCCCCCAGAGCACAGGAGAGGGCAGAGTCCTCACCTGCAGGCCTCTTATGTTCCTTCTCTGTGCTGATCCCTGCTGACCAGAGCACGTTTACAAAGGACGGGTGGGGACCATCAGAGGACGGGCAGGTTAATTGAGTGTGTTCTTGTCAGCATTGGAAAGAAACAGAGAGAAAGAGAGATGGGGGGGCTGTAGGTTGGAAAGAAAGAAAGAAAGGGATGAGGAAATAGTCAAATAGAAAATACCTGTAGTAAACGCACTGTTTTAGGTACTTACATAATCATCTATTATAATAAATCTGTGTCCTAGATTGTAATGAAAAATGTAAAAACTATGATTATAGTAAAAATTATTATTATTTTTTTTTTGCAGTACTGGAGATTGAACCCAGGGTGCTCTGAACCTCATCCCCAGCCCTTATTTTTTATTTTGAGACAGGGTCTCCCCGTGTTGCCCGGGCTGGCATTGAACTTTCAATTCTCCTGACTCCATCTCTGAGTCACTGAATTTATAGGTGTGAGCCACTGGTCCCCACAAAGACTTTTATTCTGTGGAACTTTATCTACAGATAACGATGGTACCATGGTACCGCCAGGCCTGGCTCTCAGAGCCCTTGTAGCAGGAGTGCCTGAGGAGGAGGGCCAGGTGACACTGCATGGGGAAAGAGGGAGGAGCTGGGGTAGGAGGATGTCCACTTAGGGACCAGCAAAGGCCCAGGGACACCACCACTTCCCTGCATCTTTGTCCTGGTGCTCCAATTTGGAGAGGGTCTGGACCTGGCCTCTGGGAGCTTGCAGGTGACCTGAGGGTCACAGTCCCTGTGCTGGGAGTATAGAAGAGGCAGCTAAGTTCTCTGGGGGAAATCAAGGGAGACTTCTTGGAGATGGCAGTGCTTTTGCTGACTTCTGAAGCAAGCACTGGGGTGTGCCAGGAAAGCAGCTGAGAAGGGGCTCTCCTGGCCAGGTGAGTGGCTTGCTACAAGGCCCAAGAAAGCCAGTTTTGTTTGGAGCACTATAGGCTATTTGGTGTAGGTGGAGCATGAACTAGGGAGAGGCCTTCACAGTTGATATTGAGAGTCAAGATTTTATTTAGGGATGAGTCATGGAGGAATGTTGAGCAGAACAGCACGAATCATGCTCCGTGGTACCTGCCTGTAATCGCAATGACTCAGGAGGCTGAGGCAGGAAGATTGCAAGTTGGAGGGCAGCCTTAGCAACTTAGTGAGGCCCTAAGCAACTTGGTGAGAACTTGTCTCAAAATAAAAAATAAAACAGGCTGGGGATGTGGCTCAGTGGTAGAGTGCCCTTTAATTCCATCTCCAGTACTGGAGGTGGGGCAGGGAGAAAAGAAAAGAAAACCCAGCAGATTGGCATTGGGTTAGCTGGGAGACAGGGACCAGGGCAGCCTGAACACAGAGGGCAGTGGGCCTTAGTACTGATCCAAAGGGCCTGAGAGAGGAGCCCATCCAAGAAAGAAGGGAACTGGGCACTAGGCACAGGAGACCTGGTGGGGGAAAAGACACACAGAAGCTCTCGGAGACCCACTTCCCTGGAGGCGGAAGGTGCTGAGGATGCTCTTGGCAAGGGGAAGGGCAGATGCAAGCCACTCACCAGAGGCTTTGTGGGTAAGAGGAGGTGGCACAGTGAGGCACAGCAAGCAGGCGGCACCCAGGCCACCGGGCCACCTTTGTGCGAATTAGGACGGTGCCCTTCCTCCAGGCAGATTCAGCCCCTCATCCTGCATACTGGCTTGGCAACAGGGATGCAGGCTGGACTTCAACCCCCGTGGGCCCCACGGAGCCCTGAGAATGTGGATCGACCCTTCTAGAAACTTCCCAGGAAGGAAGGAGAGAGGCCATCATTGACCACGGAGATGCAGGATCATGCAAGGGTTTTCTTTCTTAGGTCACACCTATTTGGATGAGGGAGGGGAACCCATGAAGAATTTGGAGGTTCAGGAAGAGAGGCTACTAGATGAATCTAACTGCAGAGTTAGTTCAGAATCTGCACGTGGAGCAGGGACACTGAGACCAGCAGAGATGGTCTGTCCCAAGTGACCCAAGATTAGGTGGCATGCAGGCTGCTTGGGGACTGGGCCAAGAACTAGGCAGGCCAGGCTGGGGAGGGTCCTGGCAAAGAGACTTTGTTTACTTATTATTTACTTTTTACCATGGAAAATTTCCAAACACACTCAAAGGTAGTGGGAAACTCAATGAATCCTCTACGTCTATCGTTTAGTTTTAGCAATTATTAATGTTGCCAATCTTACTTTGTATGCCCATCCCCTTGTATGCCTTTTTTTAAAAATATTTTTTAGTTGTAGTTGACACGATACCTTTATTTTTATGTGGTGCTGAGGATGGAACCCAGGGCCTCGCATGTGCTAGGTGAGTACTCTACCGCTGAGCCACAAGCCCAGTCCCCCTTGCATGCCTTTTAAAGAACTTACACTTTTTAATAGACTTCATTTTTTTTTTACAGCAGTTATTTTTTTTTAATTTTTTTATTTTTTAATTTTTTTTATTGGTTGTTCAAAACATTATAAAGCTCTTGACATATCATATTTCATACATTAGATTCAAGTTGGTTATGAACTCCCAATTTTACCCCAAATACAGATTGCAGAATCACATCGGTTACACATCCACATTTTTACATAATGCCCTATTAGTAACTGTTGTATTCTTACAGCAGTTATATATTTACAATAAAATTGAGCAGAAGGTTCAGAGATTTCCTGTATATTCCCTGATTAAAACTTTTATTTGGAAATAATTTTAAGCTTACAGAAAATGGCAAGAATGGGGTTTTTACTTTTATTTTTGGACTGAAGTTGGAGGTGCTTTACCACTGAGTCACATCCCCAGTCTTTATTATTATTATTAATTTTTTTTTGAGATAGGATCTCACTAAATTGCTGAGCCTGGCCTCAAATTTGAGATCCTCCTGCTTTGGCCTCCCAAGGCACTGAGCATACAAGCACGTCATTTCTGTTCTTAAAGAACATTTTCTTATTCAGTCGGGCGAGATGGCACTTGCCTGTAATCCAAGCAATTTGGGAGGGTGAGGCAGGAGAATTGCAAGTTTGAGGACAGCCTCAGCAGCTTAGTGAGACCCTGTTTTAAAATGAAAAATAAAAAGGGCTGGGGTTGTAACTCAGTGATAAGCATCCTTGGGTTCAATCCCCAGTACTGGGGGACAAAAAAAGAGGGAGAGAGGAATATTCATAGAATGAACATAGAAGAAAATTAAGGTCATTAATGATTCTGCTGCCACCAAAAATTGCTGTCATTGTTTGGTGTATTTATTTCCAGTCTTTTTTCTCTGTTTACACACATCCTTTCTGTTGGATGGTTGCCTAGAGACTGACCCAGTCCCCAAAGCCTGCCTGGGTGGTGTGTCCACATGGACCAGGGTCCCAGGGCCTCAATTCCATATTCCTTCCTCAGGGGGTCTTTTGGAAGCAACAAAAGGAATCTAAGTTTTTGTTTTGTGGATGCCTGTTACCTAGTTTCAATGCTCATGTATTTTTTCGCCTTCAACATTCCTTTTATTTTTGTCATTTTTTGATGATATTGGTTGATTTCTTGGGAAAGGAATTGCCCAAGACTCCTTCTGCCACTCTGTCCAGCAGTCTCCAAATGCGTGCGTGCATGCGTGTGTGTGTGTGTGTCTTCTCTCTCTGGATCCTGAATATCCAGGTTGGGGTCTGTGTCCCTCCTCACCTGTGAGCTCTGTGAGGGCAGGCCTTGTGTCTGATTCATCTCTCAAAGGGAGGCAGGCTTGGCCTCAGTAAATATGCATGGAATTCATCAACCTACTTATTTGGTATTGTCCAGCCCTTTCTATACCACAGACTTTCTGATTGCTTTCCTCTAATTCATGTCTCCAGCATGGCATCCGGAACAAAGTAGGTGCTTAATACACATTTGATAATGCTGCTACCAATACCCTGGACTTTTTAATACATTAGGGGCTCTGCTGGCTTTTCGTTTCTTGGATTTCCTATCTCTCCCACTTCTTCTCGATGGTAAATAGGAGAGAATCCTTGACAGGCCAGAAGGAAGATCCCTGCTCTTCACTGCCCCCCATTTGTGTAAGCTTGGGGCAAGGCTAAGTTGGCAGTGCATTCAGAAGTAGCATTTTCCTCTGCTGAGACTATTTTATGAGTTTTCATTGCTCACAATACTAGTTATCATTAGCAGCAATTAAAACTATTTCAGGATCAGTTCAAAGCTGCCTTTGAGGTATTTTAGGTTGGACAAAAGTCCCCATGTGCCTAGCTCTAAGCCTAGTTGTCTAGTGTCATTAAAAGCCCACTTGGACGAGGAGGTTACTCAACCTGTATATTTTGGTTGCCTAAATATTTCATAAGTTGCAGGGGCGTTTGTGAAAAGTGGTTTAATGCCCTTAAAACTGTCTGGACCTGTCTTACAAGTCCCTCCCTCAACCTCAGTTGAATGGAGGGACACTGAAGGTATGGAAGAAGGAGGGGATCTGCATAGGGTCTTTCCTTGGAGCCAGCCTGTCTTACCAAGCAGAGCCCCTGAGCCTCTGTGCCCCCAAAGAGTGGGAGTAATCAGAGCAGGAAGGGATGAGGGCTTGGTCTAGGGGCACTAGGAATGGAGAAAAAGGTGGAAACCCAGTCGGAGGCTGAGCCATGAGGAGGGACTGGGAAGGCCTTCAGGACACATTAGTAAGCTTCACACTTGATTGAAAGATAAAACAGGAGAGAACCAGTTTTGGAATATTGGACTTCTAGGAGTTAGTCAGCACCTTGCTCTGACCAGCTCTTGGTTGGCTGTGGTCCTGACCCTGGACCTGAGGGCTCACGATGACACTGGGACTCAGATCACCCATCCCCACACATTTCGGGACCCTCCAGGGTCCTGACTGGCACTGAGCACGTTGCTGCTGCTGTGTGAGATTCCCTGGTGGGCCGCACTGCTCATTTCTAGGTGGAAGGGCTCCTAAGTTGGGTGGTAAAGGAGGAGAGAAGACCCAGAGGGGGAAAGAGATTCTGGAACAGTGGAGAACTGGGGAAGGGCCTGCAGGGAGGAGTGCTCAGCAGCAACATTGGCCCGATCGGTGAGGGTTGGGGTAGGGACCCTCATTTGGAGGATGTCTGGCAGGGCCCAAGAAGGGGGACTGTCAAGGAAGAGCTACCCTGCCCAAATGCCTTTGGCACAACTGATGGTGAGCGCTGGGCAGTGCCCATGTGGTAGTGGTGCCTGAGGGTTTTTGCTTTGGGAACAGGAACCTGCTGGTGTCTTAGATTCCCAACACACCTTGCTACTGGACCCCCTTGGACTCCAATATGAATCTCTAACCAGAATTTGGTGCCAAATTCACCTTTTCATTTTTCCTTTCATCTTGAAGCCCTGGTGCCAAGAATCTCCTGAAGCAAACTCTGGAAACCAATGCAGTGCTCCTAGGTGTTTGGGGAAGGAATTGCCCAAGACTCCTTCGGCCACTCTCTGGTCCAGCAGTCTCCAAACGCGTGCGTGTGTGTGTGTGTGTGTGTGTGTGTACTCACACTGACTCTGGCACAGGGGCCAGGGGACAAGCTCTGGGGCGAGCCGTGCAGGGGTGGGCCAGGCCAACCAGGAGCGGGGCTTGCTTGCTCTGCGTGGCAAATGCCCAGAGGTGGAGGGTCTCACATTCTTGGGTGGAAAGGAGCAAAAGAGAGGATGACCCACTTAAAAACCAGCTGTTTTCAAAGCAGCGTGCTTGTAACTGGGGGCTGCTTGAAGTGGGTCAGCCTGCATGTACACGCTGGTCTTCAACTCTTCAAAACCTGGCTGTTAAACATCTGTATCCTGTTTTCATTAGCTTGTAAGCCGTGGGGATGGGGATCTGCCTAGTTTTCTGAAGCAGCAAGTGTGCCTAGAGGCTAATAAACAGCAGGTGCCTCCAATAAATAGGATTTTAATACTCAGTGTAAATGTGAGTGCAACTAAATATGCGAAACGAAAGGTGGAGCTGAATTTTACATGCACATTGCCCAATTTCTTAGCTGTTTTGATCTGGGAACTGTGGAGTGACCGGATCCATGGTGTATGTTTGATATGCATGGGTTGTATGTACAGTATGCAGAGTGTGTGTGGGTAGTGCGTGTGGTTTGTGGCAAGGAATATGTCTGTGTGTGCATCTGTGCGTGTGTGTGAAGAGAGGGTCCCAGTTTAGTGGAGAAAAGAGCAGCTGGATAATTTGCCCAACAAAAAAAAAAAGTATGGGCCCAAATCTCAGGACAGCAACCCAAAGGCATCAAGCCAAGCTCAGGCCTGTCCTGGGTGCTAGGGCAAGTTGCAGGCCGGGCAGCTGACCCTCGGTGGAGAAGGTGCACCTCCTCGTCTCCTTCCAACCCTTACTGATGTCTTGGAAGTCTGAATTCCCCCTTCACCCTCCCAGCCAGCTCTCTGTGGTGACCTGGCCTCAGCAGTGCAGGGAGCCACCGAGAGCGCCTGTGCATTGCCAAGGCTGGTCTTGGTCTTTCCTGAGCCTCCTCCTGGTCCAGGCTGTCTCTGCTAGGGGCATCACAATCCACAAGGCATCTCTGGACCTTGGCTCCTTGCTCAGAAAACAATGTCCTCTCAGCCAGTTACTCCCCATCCTGCATCACAGGGCCCTGTCCTCTATCCCTTCTAAAAGTCAAAGTCTTCCTCTACAAGTCCGCACGATGATCCCCAAAAATTGCCAGGCAGCAGGAACCATCTAAAGCATATCAGGTGTCTCCATGGCCCACCAAGAGCTACAGTACTTGGGGACCTGATAAGCCCTGCCCTGGGCTTTTGCCAATTTGTTGTGCTCTCCTGGGGGAGGAGGCATGGCAAACAGGAATCGGGAAGCTGGAGCAGAATTGGGCTCATGGAGCTCCCGGGCCAGAAATCTCTGTGAGGGGGTGTGGAGGGTGGGGATTCCTTAAGTCCTTCCTGTTTATTGTCCTCACTTACCTCCTCTCAGGTCAAGTTTGGCATGCCTGCTTCCCAGCACACTCAGGAGATGTTAATGGGGAATAATGAGGTCGGTCCACCCCAATACCTTACTTGTCAATAATTAGCTGCATGTCCTAGGTTCTGGGAGGAGGCAGTGGCTCTGGCCTATCCCAGCTGGTTTAGCTCATCAATGCACCATGAGCATAGCCATTCCAAGGTCCTTGAGTGTTTCTGGGGTGTTCCAGGTATGGGCATTCTCCAAGGGCTAATGGAACTAGAGAACTCTCCTTCACCGTTCCTGATCCTAGCTAGAGATGGCCCCTAAGCTCAGCCAAAGTCTGACCCTGACCCCTTCCCCTGTCCTGGTAACTCTGAGACCTTGTACAATGGAACTGTGTGAACCCAGCTTGGAGGGCCTCCTTGAAAAAGATAACCTGCTTGGTGCCACAGTGACCCAAAGTATAAAGATCACTGGGGAGGGCAGCAGCCAGATGGGATCGGGCTCCTCCATTAGACATGGGATTTGGGACCAAACAATGGAGCAGGGATAAAAGACTGCTACAAACTCGTCACTCACTGGCCATGGGGCTTTGCCTGCCCGAGAGAGAGGGAGAGAGATCCAAAGATATTCGTGCCCCAACCTCATGCAAGGGATAAACTGGCTTTCCAGGAAAAAAGTCCCAATTCAGCATTTGCCAGTTTCTGTTGCATGAATACTCCCACCAAGTCCAATTTCAAGCTACCAATTGGCTTAGCAACTGGCTCTGAAAATTCTTGAATACTTAAATCAGCTCTTGCTTCACTGTCCATTAAGGTCACGGCCCTCCTCAGAGGCCATTAATAGCACAAGTCCCCAGGGACCTAGGGCCTGCCTGCCTGCCTGAGCCCAGCAATCCACTCCTGTCCTCACTTGCAAGTGAGCCAGTGGAGAAGCAGTTGGGTGTGAATAAACCATCAGAGCACACTGGAATGCACATGCAGCCAGAAGCTGACAAGCCACCCACTCTCTCCCTTCCCTCAGTCACATGCTAGCCTCCTCACTCATCCCCACTTCCAGGGGACCAGATGTGCAAGGTGACGAATATCAGGGTGGCAGGAAGCCACAGACAGGGTCGGTTCCCTGGTCCACAGAACCACACCCATCCCAAGAGCTCCAAGTGTATCCACCAAAGTGCACTCGCAGAAGGGGCTTTCTGGTCTTGAGAGTGGAGGGACCCTTTCTCTGGATGCAGGTTTTTCTCTGAGACCCATCTGCTTTTGATGTCTTCCCAGTGTCTCCATTTCCCCTCCTCTGGGCTCCTGGAATACTACCATGGCCCCACCTTAGCCAGGCAGCTGTGATGAGAGGTGCTGACCCAACTGCTTCTCCATTGGCTCACTGCATCAGGTGGAAGAGGCCGGAGACAGCAACAGAGACTTAGAGTCTTGTGGTGCAGTTGGGGGCCCTGGGGCCATGCAGAGGCAGGATTGGATCCAGATACCTCTGGGATTCAGATAGACACTGAGTGATGAATGGGAAAAGCAACCAGAGGGGGACGGGCTCTTGGCCAGGAAAAACAGTCCCAGAGCCACAGGTGTGACATTGAGACTTCTCCTCTTGCAACCATAATCTCTCCTGTTTGGTGACAGCACACATCCAGGCCTGAGACCCAGCAGAAAACATTCCCTGGGTCCCAGATTAAGTTTCTATGGGGACAGAGACAATCATGAATCATCACATTTGTGAGCTCCAGGCTGGTTCATTGCAGAAGACAGACTTGTGAATAAACCATCAGAGCACACTGTAATGCACATGCAGCCAGAAGTATGTACACACATTAGGGACAGGATAGAAAGATCTGCCAAGGAGATGACATTTGAACAGGATTATAAAAGCGAGTCCCTTTAATAGCCTCAACCACCCCACACAGGCCCAAGTCAGATCTCCAGCTCACAGATCTGCTCTGTGGGTATCTGTGGCATATCCAGGGCTGCCTCCCACCCTCAGCAGTGGAGGGTCAACAGGGCCTCCTCTAGCTAAAGCCTTTGAGGTCCTCACCACTGGCATTGTCAACATTGACGTTTCCTCGACTCAGAACAAAAAGGGAGTGAGATTCCCCTGTTGCTCTTTCTGTAAATGACCAGGCTGAGGGAGTGAGAGGCAGGGCCGCCATATCTGGGGAAGGGGCTCTTGGGAGGGTTCCTGGAAAGCAGAGAGGATAGGAAGGGAGGATTTAACACATGAGAAGTGGAACATGGGGCCCTTCCAGGGTTGAAGCCAGATCCCGGATTCATGGGCCGATCCCCAGAAGTTCAAGATCTGAAGCAGCCCACTTCTGGACCTTAATGAGAGCCCCTGGCCTGAGGCCTTGTCCTCAGATGGTGTGACTCTGAATTAGGGATGACCAATGAAGGAAAATCACCACAGCAATTGAGTTCATATAAAATGACGGTGAATGTGTGTAGTACATGCACATATATATGTGAAAATTCAATTAAAAAATTATTTCTGTGCATTTTTTTTCTTTTGGTACTGGGAATTGAACCCAGGGGCACTTAACCACTGGGCCACATCCCCAGCCCTTTTTATATTTTTATTTAGAGACAGGATCTCAGTAAGTTGCTGAGGCTGGCTTTGAATTTGTAATCCTACTTACTGAAGCCACTGGGATAAATAGCATGAGCCATTGCACCTGGTGATTTCTGTGGATTCTTGATTCTGGGACCCTCCTCTGTCTTCCTCTCCAGGGAAACTTCTGGAATCCCATACTTGGTTTAGAATGTGTGTGAAACACCTATTCAGTTCCTGTACATAGTGGGAGCTCAATAAACATAAGCTCCTTCTCTTTGGCCACTCAAAGTTGTCACTTGGCCCAAATGGGGCTTTCCCAAACTAAAAACTGCTAAGAATCTGGTCCCTGTCTTCTCCTTCCTTCTCTGAGTAAGGACAAACACCGGAATGTCATAACATCCTCTGTGTCCTCATCTGTGTTATTCTGGGACACAGGCTGGGAAGGGTACCTGGGTAGCCCCCTCCCCCCACTGAGACTGAAGTTTCTTGTAATGTGGGCTGGCCTGTGTCAGCCCGGTGGATGGATGCAGAAGGGTGAGGCACCCATCCTGCTAGTCAGGCAGGATGCTGGCAAGAGGACAGCTGGCCAAAGGGGGTGGAGCTTCCAGAACAAAGGAGAATGGGGAGCCCTGGGGGCCCAGGATAGGCATCAAAAAGGCTCTGCAGAGTGAGCAGGCCACATAGTGCTTGCCTCTGCATCCAGCAGCCAGCCGACAACCCTTACCTGCTCCCTTCTCTTGCCCAGGCTGGGCAAGTAAACAACACTCTGCTTAGAGAAGCCCAGCTCTCCAGCGTGATTGCGCCCACACTGCTCTGTGGCTTTCTCTACTTGGTGTGGGTTGCTGCTGAAGTTCCAAAGGCCAGCAGAGGGATGGCTGCCAGCGGAGCCAGGAGACGGGAAGGCCCCCGGGAGCATGCCTTCATCCCAGAGCCTTTTGATGGGGCCAGTGTAGCCCCCAGCCTCTGGCTGAACCGCTTCGAGGTCATCAACGACCTCAACCATTGGGACCACACCACCAAGCTCAGGTTCCTGAAAGAGTCGCTCAGGGGAGACGCCCTGGAGGTCTACAACGGACTCAGTCTCCAGGACCAGGGAGACTACGGGATGGTGAGGGAGACCCTTCTGAAGGCCTTCGGGGGCCCCAGTGCCACTCTCAGCCACCAGCCCAAAGAGATCCTGTTTGCCTACAGCATGGGCAAGGGCTACTACCTCAAGGGGATGATTGGCCCAGTGTCGGTGAGGTTCCTGGTGGACTCGGGGGCCCAGGTCTCTGTGGTCCACCCGAAGTTGTGGGAGGAGGTCACCGACGGCGATCTGGATACCCTGCGGCCCTTCGAGAACGTGGTAAAAGTGGCCAACGGGGCCGAAATGAAGATCCTGGGTGTGTGGGACACAGTGATTCGCCTGGGCAAGCTGAAGCTGAAGGCTCAGTTCCTGGTGGCCAACGCGAGCGCCGAGGAAGCCATCATCGGCACCGACGTGCTGCAGGACCACAACGCCGTGCTGGACTTCGAGCACCGCACCTGCACGCTCAAGGGAAAGAAGTTCCGCCTCCTGCCGGTCGGCGGGAACCTGGAGGATGAGTTCGACCTGGAGCTCATCGAGGAGGAGGAGGAGCCCTCCGTGGAGGGGAGGCGGCAGCAGCACTCCCATTAAGAAGCCCCCTTTTCCTTGTCCCCCCAAGATAGGTAGGGAGACCCACCATTGTGCGGGGGGCACATGTCCTCTGGGGAAATCTAACGCTGGCTCTCCACTCCCCTCCCTCTGCAGGGGCCTTTCTCTGCCCCTGGTGGGGGAGGCTTCATGGAAACAGCAGGGGGAAGGAGAGCAGGGCGGCATGCTCAGAGAGAGGGTCCCCACGGTCCTCAAGCTATTGTTGGTGGCAAAGACTGGAAGGCTAGAAGCAGCTTCCCAGGAGGTGGAAATATCTGTCTTGGAGAGAGGACTGGGGGAACCCCTTCACATCCCTAAGAGGTGGTTCTGTCACCTCCGAGTTCTTGAAGCCTGCTCAGCTGGGGCTGGGTCCTTGTCTGCAGGACCCTTAGGAGCCAGGTCCAGCTCTCAGGCTGGGGTTGACAGTTGCCCTGAGAGCCTCCCTGGGGAGCCTTCCCACCTGCTCAACGGTATGTTTCCTTCTGTCATTTGCTTTGAAACCCCTGATCCTTGCGCCAATAATTCAATTACTTCAAAACCAATAAAGACCAGTTGATGGAAGAACCTGTAATGTGCTGATTGGGGATGAATGAAATGGATGTGAGAGAGCCAGGAGAACGGGGAGTAAAGGGAAAACAGGGACAAAGACCAGGAACACTCCAGTGTGTCCTGAATGCTTGTGCTTGGCGTGTGTGTGTGTGTGTGTGTGTGTGTGTGTGATTATTATTACTATATATGTAGTAATAATAATAATAATAATAAGTATATAATGTATACATATGGAGACCCTACATGTCTTGGATTTTTCTAAGGCACTCTCAACTTAAAATATTTTAATTTATTCCCTCTATAATTCCTCTCATCATTTCTAATCAAGTCATAATTCATCTAAATATTTTAATCTATAATATTTTAGCATCCAAATTGTCCCTTATATCCTAAGGTGACCCTAAGGCTATTTGTGAAATGTCTTGATGGGAATTGGGAAATAATGAGTATTGGAAACAAATGGGTTCTTACGGATGCCCTGGGAGCCAGAATTTGGAGGCAAAAAGTAAAGCTAGGAGACAAGTGTTGACTTGTAGGGAGCAGCCCAAGGGATTCTGCAGGGCAGAGGGGAGGCAGCAGGGGGGACTCAGGCAGTTGGGGGAAGCTCTGACCCTTGGAGGACAGCTTCTTCCTGGGGGGACTTGGAAAGGAGCCTGACACTAGAGATGCCAGATAGAGGGGAAGAACATTCAGGAATGGGATGTCCAGCTCTTTTAGGGGTTCACCTCACATTTGCTTCCAATTTCCTGCCTCTTCCTCTGGAACTCAACAGGCCTGAGAATCTGAAAACCCCTCAAATCAAAGGGAGAAGCTGAGTGGATGGAAATCTGCACAGAGGAGCAGATTTGTTGCAAACCTCAGGGCTCCTCACTCCTTACATCAGGGAAGCAGGTCCTTAGGGATGATGGCCCACACCCTCTAGGCTGAACTCAGGCCCAGAAAGATTGGCACAAGGACAGAGACTTGGGCTTGCAGGGACATTGGGGCACAGAGCTTTGGCAGCCTCTTGATGGGAGGCAGGCAGGGCCATTTTCCCTTCTCCATGGCAGAATCAGCCTCTTCTGGAAGATTCCAGCTGGACAACTCTTGGGAGAGACAGAGAGCCTGAGCAGAGGCCGGAGGCTGTGGGGCTAAGCCTTCTTGCTTAGAAGCTTCTGGACATCTGAAGCTAACCTGAGCCAGGAACGCTGCCCTCCCTCCCTCAGATTCCAGCTGTGGTTCTTCTGGGACCTGGGGTATGACTCAGCCCCTAATCCCCAGCGTTTACAGAAGCTCTGTCCCTGGGCAGCCAAGCATCTCAAGTGGAATTAGCTCCATCACCCTGGGAGCACGGAGCAGGAGCACATGGGACAGAGGTCAAGGTGTGGGACCAGGAGGGTGTCTTTCCCCAGCAAGGTGAGGCTGGAGAAGAACAAGGTGATCTCCTCCTGCCTCCCAGGTCCTGGGTTCTCTTCTCAAGCTTGTTTTTCTACCTCTCTCTCTCTCTGCTGGCCTCTCCAATACTGCTGCTCTCCTGGGCCAACCCGTCTCCTGAGGGAACAACCCAGCTGGCACCTCCCTGTGACCTATTTTCCTCTTCAGCTTTCAGATCTTAGCCACATGCTGGGCTGAAGGAGGGCGGGTGAAGAGTGGGTGGGTTGGGAGGTGGGGAGGGGTCAGGAAATTGGGCATCCAGGCCAGAATTCCAGGGCAACACGCAAGCCACCCCTACCCTCCACCCCACACAGCAGTGAGGCCGAGCGCTGTCCTGTGTAAACTCGAATGGGTATCCCTGCAGTGGATACTGCTTTTTCCTGGTTCTGGGTGAGGAGGGCCCATCTGAGCCACCAGACTATCAGCCCAGCTACCTCTCCTAGAAGAACAGGGAACCCTGAGTGAGGCCAGGCAGAGGAAGGATCTCCAATGCCTATAGAAAGGCCCCATGAAAGAAGGCACCGGGAAGTGCTTTTTACCTGGATACCTGAGGAAGACCAAGGCAGGTGCCGTGTGGCTGTGAGAGCGATTACAAATGTGTGTGTGATTGTGAGTGCTGCTCCCCTGGGAGCTGAGTGTCAAAGGAACCTGGGAAAGAAGCCAGAAAAAAATGGGCTCCGGCCACATCACAGAGGGCCTGTTGTCCAGGTGGGGAGCTCATACTTGACTTACAGGTTTGTGGAAGGGCAGAAGACTCATCTGGCTCCTGGATAAAGGATGAAGTCAAGCAGTGGCAAAGAACTGAGCCTGGGAGCTATGGCGGTGTTTTGATGTAAGGTCTGAATTTGAGTAGATGGGGAGCGGTGGCAGGGGTCAAGGTAAAGGGTTAATCTTGGCAGCACATTAGAATCACCTGGGAAGGGGCTGGGGCTATGGCTCAGTGGGAGAGTGCTTGCCTAGCACGTATGAAGCAGAGTTTGATCCTCAGAACCACATAAAAATAAATAAATAAGATAAAGATGTGCCCATCTACAATTAAAAAAAAATGTTAAAAAAAAAAATCACCTGGGAAGACCAGTTACAGCCATCTTCTCCATTGGCCCCAATGTGCAGGCGGGCTCGGGGACCCTTGTTTGAAGTTCCAGTGGTGTACCCCTTTGGCTACCTATAGGCTGACCCAAGGACCAGCAGAATCAGTGCCCCCCGGGACCTTGTTTGGAATGCAGAATTTCAGGGTCCACCCAGACTTGCCAGAATCTGCACTGAGTATCCCAAAGGATCCTCATCATGGAAAAATTTGAAAAGCCCTGGCCAGGAACGTCCTATTGTCCAAGTCCTAGCCCCTACAGGACAGCCCCTTCTCTAAGAATGACCATCACACAGTGAATGCCTACCAATCCCCGAGTAGGCTAGATAATTCCTCCGTTTTTATCCAACAACTACTTATTTTATTTTAAAACTTTTGTTTTGAAATAATTTGAGACTTACAGAAAAGTCGCAAGAGTAGATCAAAGAATTTCCATATGCTTAACCTAGTTTTCCCAAATATTAAGTCTTACCAATTAACTTTATTCGCTCCCATTCTTTCTTGGTATCTACATGTAGATGAACTATTTGAAAATTGTAAATAAGATGCACTTTTTTTTTTTAACTGAGGATCAAACCCAAGGCCTCAATGCATGGTAACCAAGTGCTCTACCACTGAGTTACAGCCTCAGCCCAATATGATGCATATTTACCTCTACTTCAATGTGTATTTCCCAAACCCCCACATTCTATTACCATAATACAGTTATCAAAGTCAGGAAATCAACATTGATATAATTTAATCTGCACACCTGCTTAAAATTTTCCAATCATTCCAATACTTTTTGTAGTCAAAGAAAAAATTATTTTTGATGGGCTCATGCCTGTAATCCCAGCAGCTCTGGAGGCTGAGGCAAAAGGTCCGTGAGTTCAAAGCCAGCCTCAGCAACTTAGTGGGGCCCTGAGCAACTCAGTGAGACTCTGTCTCTAAATAGAGTACAAAAAAGGGCTGGGTATGTGGCTCAGTGGTTAAGAACCTCTGGGTTCAATCCCTGATATGAGAGAGAGAGAGAGAGAGAAAGATTTTACAGTCCAGGATCCACTTCTCCTATACATCACATTACATTGTCGTATCTCTGGGTTCCTTTGAACAATTTCTCAGTCTGTCTTTGTTTTTCATGACTTTGATAATTTTGTAGGAGACTTGGCTGGTTATTTTGTAAAATGTCCCTGAATTTGGGTGAATTTGATGTTTTCTCTAGATTAAATTTGGGTTTTGCGTTTTAAGCAAGAACATCCAGAAGAGACAGTGTCCTCAGCAAGTGTCCCTAGGCAGAGGAGGTTGGCTGTTCCATGACTTGTGATGTTCACGTTAATCACTTGGTCTGAGTGCTTTCTGCCAGGTTTCTGGGTAAATGAGTGTCTGGTGGGGAGGCAATCAGGGCCTATATAAATGTTCCATTTGTCACCAGGCTGTCACCTACTAGGTTTAGCACCCTCCGATGATTCTTGCCTGAACCCATATTATTGTGATGGTTATCACCTGGTGATTTTGAAATTCTATACTACATTCTTTAACTGGCTCTCAACTTTAAGGAAGAGCTTTCCCTATTTATTGATCCCTATTAATTGATTGATAACCAAAACCCACACATCCTTGTGGACTCACAATTGCTGCTTTTATTCAATAAGTTACACTCAGCTATTACCATTATTTATTTATTTTAAAACCTTTTTTCTTAGTTGTAGATGGACACAATACCTTTATTTGTGGTGCTGAGGATCGATGGAACCCAGTGCCTCACATGTGCTATGCAAGTGCTCTACCTCTGAGCTACAGCCCCAGCCCCCATTATTTATTTTGATGCTTAAATCATTTCAGATTTGGCAATGAGAGTTTCTCCAAAATGGCTCCTGTCTTCTTGGGACATGTTCCCCTGCTAATTGGAGTCCTTCTTCATCTTCTGATGTTTCATGTCCATCTTGTCCCTTCCTTGTACCAGCCCCAGAAGTAGCCATTTCTCCAAGAAAACCTGATTCCTGTCAGTGGGGCCTGGTATTCAGAAACCAGGGTCTGGCTATCAAGCGTGCTCATTGCTACTGGGATGTCATTACTCCTGGATCATCTGAGCGTCCAGAGCTAAGAGGAAAACATATAGTATATCTCAATACCTTTCCCTGATCATTAAGAAACTGTGGTATATATACACAACGGAATGTTACAGAGCATTAAAGGAAAATAAAATCAGGGCATTTGCAGGTAAATGGATGGAGTTGGAGAATATCATGCTAAGTAAGCGAATTCCAAATAAAACAAAGACCAAATGTTTTCTCTGATAAGTGAATGCAGATCCAAAATGGGGGTGGGGGGGAGCATGGGAGGAATAGAGGAACTTTAGATAGGGCAAAGGGGAGGGAGGTAGGAAAGATGGTGGAATGAAGTGGTCATCATTACCCTAAGTACACGTATGAAGACATGAATGGTGTGACTCTACTTTGTATATAACCAGAGAAATGAAAAATTGTGCTCTATATGTGCACTATGAATTGAAATGAATTCTGTTGTCATGCAGAACAAATTAGAATAAATAAGTAAATGTAAAATTTAAAAAAAAGAATATGAGTTCAAATGTAATTCTACATCCTGTGTACCCAGAAGAGTGAGAAGTTATACTCCATATATGTATAATACGTCAATATACATTCTACTATCATGTATAACTAATAAGAGCAAATAAAAATATATGAAAAAAAAAGTAATCTGTAACAAAAAATGAGTAATGGACATCTTGACCATTGAAGTGACATGAATTCACAGAATTGAGTTCAAAGTGTCTCTTTCCTAAGTACTAAGCAACTAATGACTTTGTCAATAATAGTAATTCTCTTTTTCTCTTTTGTATTCCTAACAAAATAGTGGTTACCAAGTAAAATGGGAGTTGTGAAATCCCACAACAATGCAAAACAAAAAAGAGTACTGATCCCTCCCCTCTCAACCGTGGAACACCACAAATTATGCTGACCTCCTGCCTTTCCATATTTGAGGCTTCTTTCGCCAGCAATGAGAAACTTGGCTCCAGGTTACTTATTTGCTCAAGTAGTTTCAGAATTGCTAACCCACATGTCTATGAAAAACAAACCTAGAAGCAACCGGTTATTACGGTCACCTACTCAGTGGCAGATGTGGGTGGTCCTTGGCAGCAAATGAGAAAGACACATGATGAAATCAGAAATCAGAATGTAGTTATCAGAAGGCAGGCTTAGTCCTCCCAGGTGTGCAGGGTGTGCCTTGAGGACCCATCGGAAGGAATCACATGATCTCAGGACATGGAGGCTGTCTGGAAGCAGAGGGCAATAGCCACACGTGCTTCTGCTGTGGCATGCTCAGGGAGGGGCTAGCTGCCATGCCCAGAGAGGAGACCTGGTCAGTCTGCCTGGGTCCTCAGCCACTGAGGAGACATGGAGGCCACTGTCCAAGCTGACACCACCCCACGTTCCAATCACATCAGTCACTGTTCCTCTGTCCCAAGCCCAGGGTTGCCAAGCAACCTCAGATAATGGAGCTTCCTGGCGGGGCTACAGGGAGGGCAGATTCTCTGGTCAGACCATTGTTACAGACTGGCTCTACTTGGCTGTTCCATTCTCATTGAGGGGTAATACCTTGGTTCTCAGGTTTTGAATGCTCAGATGTCTTGGGCTGGCATCCCCCAAGCCTGGTGATGCTGTAAGTCTCTGAGTGTGTTATTTCCTGTAGGACTCATCTCCATCTCTTTGAGTTCCTGTCACAGCCTCTCCCAGCACTGGGGAGAGTGCACAGCAGTTCTGCCTTCTGGGGAGTTACCCCGACTCGCATCCAAGCTGGGACAGGGAACCTGGTTATTCATCTAGCTGGAGGGGCTGGGAAAGGCTACCTAGAGGAGATCTCTAAGCTGAGTCTTGAAAGATGATTAAGTGGGTGTTTCCAGGAAGACTTGGGGCAGGAGAAAAGGGAAAAAGGGAGTGGTGCAAGGGGCAAGGGCCAGCCAGTTGGTGCCCGCTAACTGGGTGACAAAGCCTGGCATAGAGGGACCCAGATGACTTTTGAGGAAACTCCCGGAGGCCAAGGAAGCAGATGTCATGTTTCTTCCCTCTAAGATGCACTCCATTAAAAAGTACGTCACAATATTTGGATGAAACAAAAATGAACCCAGCCACACAAATAGGCATGCCAGCAGTCTATCCTGATCTAAGAAGCAGTAAAATGTGTTGGGGGGCCCATGGGGGGGCATGGGCTCTATATGCATCTGTGGGTTTAGGCAGGTAGGAAAGATGTGGAAGAGACGCATCTTGTGTGTTTTGGGCAACACTGGCTTTGGTCCCAAAAGGCCTGGCTGCTCACCTGAGATGAAGAATGGGGTGGGGGTCAAGGCACAGGGCACAGATGAGCATCCTTAACACCCCTGCTGTGCTCTACAGCAGCCAGCACAGGGAGGTGCCCAGAAGAACCCGGGGCGGGGGGGGGCAGGAGTTTGTCTTGTGGGAATTCTGCCCTGGTCCATGTGCAGGCTGAAGAGGCTGAGCAGCCGGTGGGAAGGGGGCACCGATTCCAGAGGAAACACCAAAGAGGAAGCCATGGGACTTGGGGACATTTGTTAAGACAGGGACTAACATAGGACAACATTGTCATGTCTGGGGACATTTGGTTGTCACAGCTTTGCTGGGGGTTGCTATTGGCTTCTAGTTGGTGAAGGCTGGCTGCTGCTGGACATCCTACAATGCACATCCCCCCACCCACTACAGAGAATGATCCCGTCCTGGGTGAGGGGACGCACAGGTTGCCCATTTGTCAATTTCTTCTGAATTCTCACCAAACATCACCAGTGAAAGTTTTAACCCCATTTAGCAGCTGGGAAAATTAAATTGGGAGAGGTTAATTGGGTTAATGGGTTAATGGTAAGTTGCTGGACTGAGATCGGAACTGAAGCCTGCCTGACTCTGGAACACTCTATTTAGTCAGCCGAGCAGTTTGGACAAAGATTCAATTGAAATGAATTTATTTATTTATTTTTTTTCCATCTATTATACAGCAAAGTAAGACAAAGTAGGTGAACACGAATTTGAAAAGCTGAAGTGTGTGAGGTATTTGCAGACCTCAGAAGCATGTTAACTGTGGCTGGAAACATTCATTTTTAATTAATTTATGAAAATCAAATATTCTCCAAAAATTACTAAACAAGTAGAGACATAATTGATTGAAAATAAACTAGTAGGGGAAAAAAAATCCCCTAAAACCTCCCTGAAATTCCAAACCCTTTTGTTTGATTATTCCTTATTATTGCTTTGTTAATTCTTTCATGGTTTAAATTCCTTTTAGTAGTTTTTTTCCTTTAATTTTCTTTTTTTAGTAACAAAATCCACGAATGCTCAGAAAATGAAAACTAGAAACTTAAGTCTATCTTCTCCCACTTTCCCCATAAAGAAAAGAAAAAAAATATATATATATATATACACACACACACACACACATATATAAAGAAAGGTTATAAAAGTCCTTGCACCCACTCACCTCCACAGTCAAGTATTGGTGTGTTTTCTAGATCATTCTCTACATACGGATGCCCTTATGGATGTATTTTCCTTCATTCTTTCTTTCTCTCTCATTATTGCCTTTTCTCTCTCTCTCTCTCTCTCTCTCTCTTTCTTTTTTTTTTTTAAACAAAAACAGGATTCTGTGGTACCTTCTGTCTTGTGAACTCCCATATTTTAACGGGTCCTTTGTTTGGGGACCTTTGGATGGATTCCAACATGTTGCTGTTACAAACCTCACCGTGTAGCAAAGCCAAAGAAGGTGGGACCATCACACACAGCACCGCTGAATCTCACAGACGCCACGTGGAATGAAAGAAGCAGACATGGGACATACACAATGTGATTCCATCTGTATAATTGTCTAAAACAATTATGCAAAGCTAAGCCCCAGTGCAGAGAGACCTGCTTAGGAGGGAAAACTGTCAAGGCAAGAGAGGTTGTGATCAGCTCCGCTTGGGGCAGGGTGTCCTGGGGCCTGAGTAGGGGTGTCTCAGTCAGAAGGGCACTCAGGGGCACTGTGTGGGGTGCCATGCCTTGTTTCTTGGCTGGGGGTATTTTTTTGCGGGTGCTTATAATAATTCACTAAGTTGGATTTTTTTTTTACCCACCTTGGTGTATGTGTGGGTCATTTCACAATAAAATTGTGTTTATTTTTTGAGACAGGCTCTTGCTAAATTGCTGAGGCTGACCTTGAATTTGTAATCCTCCTGCCTCATCCTCCTGAGTAGCAGGGATTACAGGTGTGTGCCTCTGCACCTGGCTTTAATGATTTTTTAAATGAACAGAATTAAAATGGTTGTCTAAAAACTTTAACTAGAGGGCTGGGGATACAGCTCAGTTGGTAGCGTGCTTGCCTTGCATGCACAAGGCCCTGGGTTTGATCCCCACCACCAAAAAAAAAAAACTAGAAATTTGAAGCAGAGAGGGGCTGGGGTTGTAGCTAAGGGGTAGAGCACTCGGCTAGCACGTGTGAGGCACTGGGTTCGATTTTCAGCACCACATATAAATAAATAAAATTAATGAAATAAATAAAGGTCCATCAATGACTAAAAAAAAAAATTTGAAGCAGAGGATAAAAATAAATATTCTGAAATTTAAGAAAAATATAAAAAGACCCCAAAGAATGTAATCTACCTCTAGGTGACATTAAAATTCCAATTCTTGAAAAAGAAGGTGGACTGTGTATACTTTGAGACCTAATTGTCCTTTGGGCTAAATTGTTTTCTCCCCAAGTTGTTCTCAATGAAATCACTTCTGGTTTTGGGCAAGTCGTGTGGATTATTCAACAGCCCAGGCATTTTCTGTGAACCCCACAGTACTGTACAACTCTGATGGTTAAAAAAAAAAAAGTCCTTAATTTTTAATAGAAACCCCACTCACTGAGTTCCATCATCTGTGCCATGTGACAATGGAGACTGTGGCCCTGCCTCTGTGCTGTGCTTGGGACCATGTGACAACAGAAGATCTATCCTGCCTCAGCACTGGGCCCAGAATTTGCCTGTCTCCAAGAGCATGCATTGAGCCATTCATTCATTATAAGTAGGTGTGGCTGAGCACCACTGTGCACCAAGCAGTGTCCTGGGTGCTGGGGCCCAGCGGCAACCAAGTTCCTTCTCTGCTCTGGCCAAACTCCATTTGAATGTCCAACAGAAAAATAACAGATGTCACGTGGTAAAAAGAGACCGTGAAAGGAATCAGTGGGGGGATCGAGGATAGAAGGCCATGGGGAAGTGTGATTTCACATCAGGGAGGCCTGAGGGTACAGTGACATTTCCACTGAGACCTGAATGATGCGAGGACGAGCCAGGGAGGTGGGAGAGGGGAGAGCAGCCGAGGACCCTGCGCTGGGGCCCTTTCGCTCCAGGAAGAGTGAGAGATGGGTTGCCTGGGCCAGAGGAGGTGGTGACTTGCCCGTGGAGAGCCAGACCTCCCGCTGAGCAGATGGCCTCCAGGGAGGTGCTGAGCTGAGGGCGGAGGCCAGCTCTGAGCAGAGCTGGGGAGGCCGGGAGAAGAGCGCAGAGGGTTTGGTGGCTCCACTGGCCTCAGGCAGTGGCTGAGTGGCTGGGCACACGGCAGCCTCCTCCCTTGCTCTGGTGTGATACTCCAGCTTCTCCCTAAGACCAAGGGGCGCCATTCTGTGGCGGTCCTTCCCCCTGGAGCCTGGATGCCCCCTTTTCTCCGGGCAGCCAGCTGGTACAGAGCTCTTCTCCTGATGCCAGAGCATCTCCAGTCAAGAACGGGAGCCTCCACCGACCTCTCTTAAAATGCATCTTATCTAAGATCTGCCCTCAGTTTGGCCTCTCAAGAGTGATTTGGAGCCAGGCACAGTGACACACACCTGCAATCCCAGAGGCTCAGGAGACTGAGGCAGGAGGATGGCAAGTTCGAGGCCAGCCTCAGCAACTTGGTGATGCCCTGGGCAATTTAGCAAGACTCTCTCTAAATAAAACATAAAAAGGGCTGGGGATGTGGCTCAGTGGTAAAGCACCCTGAGTTCAATCCCCAGTACCAAAAAAAAAAAAAAAAAAAAAAGAGTGGTTTGGATCCTGACTCTGTCAGGCCATCTAGATGCCACCTGGGTACATTGGGACATTCCTGGATGCAGAGACTGTGCCATCTGTACCTTAGGCCAAATGGTCACATGGCTGGCGAATGTTGATGAGTGCTCCAGAGCCTTCTTGTAGATAAGCTGCCATCACAAGTAATGTGTTAATAAAATACAGAAATTTGCAAGTAATTTACTTTTTTGTTTGTTTGTTTAGTACCAGGAATTGAGCCCAGAGGCTCTTAACCACTGAGCCACATCCCCAGCCCCTTTTATATCCCATTTAGAGTCAGGGTCTCCCTGAGTTGCTTAGGGCCTCACTAAGTTGCTGAGGCTGGCTTTGAACTCATGATCCTCCTGCCTCAGACTCCCAAGTTGCTGGGATTACAGGTGAACACTACTGAGCCTGGCTAAGTAATTTACTTTTAAAAAATGCATAACAGGCCAGGGGTGGTGGCGTATGCCTATAATCCCAGCGGCTCAGGAGCTGAGGCAGGAGGATCTAGAGTTCAAAGCCAGCCTCAGTAATTTAACAAGGCCCTAAGCAACTCAGTGAAACCCTGTCTCTAAATAAAGTACAAAAAAGGGCTGGGGATATGGACCCATGGTTGAGCACTCCTGGATTCACTCCCCAGTACCCCTCCCCCCCAAAAAAAAGAACGAAAAAAGAAAAGTATAACAAGGGAGAGGGGGAGGGGAGCAAAAAGGAAGGTACTGAGTACTGATGGATCAAATTATGTTAGGTCCATGTGCAAATATGGCATAATGAATCCTGCTATTATGGGTAATTATAATCCGCCAATAAAAAAAGTACATAACAGCAGATTCAAGGCTAGTCCTGTAAAAACACTATTCTCATTTATGTGTAATCCAGTGACCTTTCTCACCTTTGGGGAGACAGGGTGGTGTTCCTTCCTGCTTCTGACAGGTGACTCAGACCCAAGTCAACTTGGCCACTGCCTCTGGCCTCTGTGAAAACCCCCAGAGGAGCCCCAGTTCTTCTAGGATTATCTTCAGCCCTGAGGCAACTTCCTTCTGTTGCTTAGCAAATTTGCACCCCGCTCTTGACTCTTAGCCTCAGTCTCACTTAGCTCACTTCCCTCTGTGTGCCATAGAAAGACCAGACTATTTTTTCCCTTTATACAGTGATCCTACGTGACAATGTCCCCCTGGTTCTCAACAAGGGTGGATCTGAAGTGACTTCCAAAATTACATAGGGATTAGGGCTGGGGATGTGGCTCAAGCGGTAGCGCGCTCGCCTGGCATGCATGCAGCCCAGGTTCGATCCTCAGCACCACATACAAACAAAGATGTTGTGTCCACTAAAAAGTAAATATTAAAATTCTCTCTCTCTCTCTCTCTCTTTTTAAAAATAAATAAATAAATAAATCAAAATTACATAGATTAAAGTAGGCAAAATTTTAAATAAAGTCAAGATCAGAGAAAGGACTAAGGGAAAATTAGGATACACATATTCACATCATAGAGTTTCACATAATTATTAAGAGTGATGTGTGAATTTGGCTATGAGTTTCCTGGCAGACAATGTGAGAAGAGAAAGGTGAATCCATTAAATGATTCATTATTTCTCTGATGTAAACATACATCCATTCTTTAGGGGGAAGCAATGGGATTCCTGCAAAGAGTTCAGAAAGAATTATTTTGGCCCACTGCAGTGGAGCACGCTTGTAATCCCAGAAGCTCAGTAGGCTGAGGCAGGAGGATCGCGAGTTCCAAGCCAGCCTCAGTAACAGCAAGGAGCTAAGCAACTCACTGAGACCCTGTCTCTAAATAAAATACAAAATAGGGCTGAGGATGTGGCTCAGTAGTTGAGTGCCCCTGAGATCAATCCCCAGTACCCTCCTCAAAAAAAAAAAAAAAGAATTATTTTGCCTGGCATTAAAAGATCTAAATGCAGTGCAGAGAAAATACCTTTCTCCTTTTCACCCAGGATCTTGATCATCTATTTCTATGGCTTTCTTTTCTGGGCCCCATGCTGTTCCCTGCCCTGTGTAGGTGTGCACTTGACTTAGGCTTCTCTGACCAACCTTTGACCTGCAAAATTGCAGAGAATTGCTGTGGCCTCTGCCGTTGCTCAGCGTTTACACTTGAAGCGTGGAGTCTCCGTGGACTGTCAGCTTTGCGTTTGCTGTTGTACCTACAGGTGCATCTTGCCCTCTTGTCTTGAGATACTCTCACAGTGCTGGCATTTTAGCAAGGGTCTCTCTCCCTCTGCCTCTCTTTCTCTGAGCCACCTCTGCGCTGCCTGGTTTCTGGTTGATAGGCCCCACTGGGCTCGAGGGGCTGTAGGGTTTATTTTGACAATGAACAGGGCTAGGTGAGGAGCCACCTGAAAGCGCTTCCCTCCCCCACTGCCAATGTCCTCACTGGTCCCTGAGTCACCCTCCTCTGCTTCTCTGTCAGTTTAACCACTTCCTGCCCACTATTTGTTGTCTAAATAGCACAGTCAGAATGACATATTCCAACAACTCCCCCCACCAATGTAATTTTCCTTCCCAGGCTTGTTTTTTTCTCTCGGAGTGTTGGAATTTTGTATTCTGAAGATTCAAATTCCAAGCCTGACAGTGCTCCAACTGTCCTTCCCCGGCTAGGAAAATAATCATAACTGCTCACCTGCCTGAACCACTTTCTGCCCATCAGGCACCAGCTAAGCTCCTTGTGGACTTTATCTTCCATAATCCCCCCCGGGAGTCCCAGGAAGTGAGCACTATTATTATCCTTACTTTCCAGGTTGGGGAATAGAGCCCAAGACACTGGCCCCGGGTCATCCCAAGTGTAAAGGGTGGAGTTGGCATTGGCTCTATCCAGATCCCTCTGCCCAGGGTCTGCACACCTGACCACCGCCCAGGACCACCTTCCAGGGTGTCTAAGGGACATGGCCTGCCCTCGAGGTTCTCTAGTCCTGCCCAACAGCCCGGTCATCTGGGGTCAGAACTCCTCCAAATGCTTCACCAAGGCAGCGTTGGCCCTTCCAGAGACAGGAGTATCGACTCGGCAAGGTTTTTTAACTAAAAGAACTTTCCAGCAGATGGGGTTGGGTCTCTTATCCCCACTGACCCTGTGAGGGCTGGAGGCCTCTAGGTGTTGCCCAGCCTAGACATCTGGGTGGCTAACGGATCTGGTGGGGCCAGTGCCCTGGTCCCTTCCCCCATCCCTCCTGGGTGCCTCCTCTCCAGGGTCCACGGAGGGCAGACCAGCTCCCACACATAGCTCACTGCCTTGTCGTCCTCCCCTCTGCCCCAGGGGAGACCACAGCAGCCGATAGAGGGCTGCTTCTTCCTCCGAGGCCTCAGTGGTCTCTCCAACTCCCATGCCCCTAGTCCAATAGCTCCGATTAGGCCTTGGCTGATCCCTTGGCTCCTTCCTGGGCCATCTGTTTGGATAGCATGGTCCCACTAAATCCTGAGTCCATCTTCACAGAGATGCTGCCTATGCCCACACCTGGGGAAGCTCCTGGAAGCTCCGCGGGCACAGCCTCCCCTCCTGTCCACCTGAGAGAGGGGTTAGTGCCTCTGCCCCAACATGGAGCCTTCACCTCTGGTCAGCAGTCTCATCTGGCCTCCATAGGATGCCCTAAGACACAATGGCACCTAAATTCTGTGAGGAATGGAGTGGGCAGAGAGTGGATTGGTCACCAATTTGTGCTGAGCCTTGAATTAATGAATGCTTCTATGAAGACCCTGCCTGGGGATCCTTGGCCATTGAAAGTCAAATGCTTGCTGGAGCATGAATGTAATCCCAGTGGCTTGGGAGGCTGAGGCAGGAGGATCTAGAGTTCAGAGCCAGCCTCAGCAATTTAGTGAGGTCCTGAGCAACACAGTGAGACCCTGTCTCTAAATAAAATATGTAAAGGGCTGGGGATGTGGCTCCGTGGTTAAGCGCCCCTGAGTTCAATCCTTGGTACAAAAAAAGAAAAAAGAAAGTCAGATGCTCTTTATTGATAGCAAGGCCCAAGGGGAAAATGGGGACAGAAGCTGCCATCCAGAATCTCTTGTCAGACAGCCTTGGTGTGTCCCTCCTCATCTAGGTCATAGTGACATCTAAGAGGTGAACCCAAGTGGGCACTTGATAATGGGGACTCCAAGGCTCTGTATAGTAAATACTGGTTGAAAAACGTGATGTTGCAGGGTCCACAACTAAAAAGACACGGTGTAAAAGAGCGTCTCCCTCTGAAAGCATGCTGATTTATTGTCCCCCGACCCCAGGAGGATCCATGGTGGGGAAATCCTTCTTCACTATAGGCGCAGAGGGAAGGTACGGATGGGGAAGGGCAATGCTGACCCATAATTCCCTCCTGGGTTCCCAGTTTTTCTGGTCTACTAACTGGAGCCCAAAGCGCCCTCCACAGAACATAGCCTTTTCAAAGGTTTAGAAAGGAAAAGATGCTCTATGTAGGGAATCGGTGACAATTTGACACAGGTGTTGTGAAAACTGAGCCAAAGGGCTTGCGTCAGATGGCTGAGGTCCCCAGTCCCACTTCTTACCAGCTCTGTGGACTTGGGGGGGAGTGTCTCGCCTCCCTGTCCCTCCATTTCCTCACCTGTAAGGTGGGGAAAGTGAGAGGCCTCACCTGCCAGGGCGGGTTGTGAGGATTCACTGAGGCACTGCAGGAGAGCACCCAGCGCTGGGTTAGACTCGGTGAACGTGAGCTGACCGTGACCGTGACAGGGACCCAGGCAGCAAGGCAAGTTACTGTCTCATCAGGCTTCTGTGAACAAAGTCAGGAAACTTTGGAAATAAGATTTGTCATCTTGTGGTGGAGGCTATCTTTCTGTGAAAGCTGCCTTTACAATTATCTCTAGTTCAAAGCTTCCTTTCCTCAGCCACAGTAAACAAGGGACCCTGACACCCTCGTAGGACACAGCTTTTGCTGATGTTGCTAACTCTGGCCTGTTGGCTGGTTCAATTTGGAACCTGTCCACAAAGATGGATCCTAGAATCACACATTCTAGAAGCACCCAGCACGTTGTCTATACTTTAAAGAGAAAACAGACAAGCCAGGCTACTTTTGCAAAGCAGAAATGCTAGAAATTTCCGTTTTAAGATCTGCAGGCTGCACGCCATTACTGTTAACCTTCCAGGATCCCATAAAACCTTTCAAAATCTTTGGTGGTTTTAAAATAAGAAGTCATTGGTCAAAAAGGAGAAAGACACCGATTTCCTTCCCCTTAATTCTTAACAAGTGCCCTTAGGGGAACAAGAACACAGCCAGGAGGACACAGTGTGCCCACCAGATGTGCCCAGATGGGGACCTGAGCTCTGAAGTCAAGCTCACTAGAAAGGCAACTCGTGAGGGTAGCAGGGGTTTGGGGTGTCTGTTCAATGACGTATCTTCAGCTCTGTGACAGAGCTAACCCACAGTGGGTGTTCAATTTTATTTGTTAAATGGATGAATAGAATGTAAACGAACCTCAGGTGTTAGTACAAGAGCTAGCATCTTATGGGGCCTTTCTCCTCTCAGTGGATTGTGTGATTCACGAGGACTCTCCCTCCGTGTGTTCCAGGGTGTCCCTCTTGCACCCACCCTGCCACCCCGAGGAGCTGGCCTTTTCCCAAACCTGCCTTGTGACACTCAGTGGTCTCTCCCAGTGATGCTTCTTCCCCAGTAAACACCCACTCTTTGTCCAGGGCCCAGCTCAAATGTACCACCTCTAATTTCTCAGGACTCTTTCCTATGCAGCTTGATTTCACAATGAATTGAAATGCATTAAATGAGGGGAATATGGTAGACTGCTCAAAAGATGAGGAATCTTGGTTGTCCCTGCAGTCCCAGCAAGCAGCCTGTGTCATCAGAGGCATTGGTCATGAAGACCAAGTTGGCCAAGAGTGAGGGACAGGGTGGAATGGGTACATGGGACATCACGGCCATGAGGAGGGTGGTCCTGTGACTAATTATGATCAACAAATGGGCTCAGCTGAAGCCGTACCATCTAAACTCTCATCACAGGGCCGCTGGGCACAGTGGTACACATCTGTAATCAGAGAGGCTCAGGAGGCTGAGGCAGGAGGATTGAGAGTTCAAAGCCAGCCTCAGCAAAAGCGAGGCACTGGGCTGGGGTTATGGCTCAGTGGTAGAGCACTCGCCTGGCACATGTGAGGCTTTGGGTTCAATCCTCAGCACCACATAAAATTAAATTAAATAAATAAATAAAGGTATTTTAAAAAATGAATGACATAGTATAATTTAAAAAAAAAAGCAAGGCACTAAGCAACTCAGTCAGAACCTGTCTCTAAATAAAATATAAAAAAGGGCTGGGGTGGGGGTTGGGGATTGTGGTTCAGTGGTAGAGTGCTTGCCTTGCACGTATGAGGCACTGGATTAAATCCTCAGCACCAGATAAAAGAATAAATAAATAAAATGATGTTATTTAATTTTAAAAAAAAGGGCTGGGGATGAGGCTTAGTGGTAAAGTGTCTTGGGTTCAATCATGGTTCAAAAAAAAAAAAAAGTAATAAATGATCATCACAGAATCCAAGTTCTGAAAACTTTGGGCCATGAGGAATTTGCCATGAAATTAAAAAGAAAAAACGAATTTGCTTAACTCAGTCCTGTAAGTAAAAACCATGCCAGGGGAAACCAGGATACAAACACTGGAAAGATAGGAAGACCAGCATCTCTTTAATAATGAAATAATTTATTTGTTAACAGTTGAACAATACAGAAGTTTACATATACACAGCAAAGATTCTCTAAAACATGTAATTGTTTCTAAAAATGCATGTGCTAACTGTAATAAAAAGCACCATTCTCTATGGTCTTGACACGGGATTTACATTGGCGTCTTATTTACATAAAGAAATAAACATCTGGAAACAGAATTTCCCATCCTTTCATTGGCTACTCCCCTGTTTAGGCTGTGTTTACCTTTAGGAAGGTGCCCCCACCCCCAACTGATGGTTAACAGCAATATTTCAAGAGCACCAATTCTAGAGACAGGGGGTAAAGGCAGTTTGGTTCTCAGGTAAAAGCTAAAATGAAGGAGGCCCCCTTCAACCCATCACCCCCTCAGGTAGGATAAGAAATCAAAATTAAAAATCTAAATCAATTTTAGAATTGGGTGCCTTACAAATTCTCATTTTATGATTTTGAGAGAGAAGACAAACATACTCAATTTCTTCAGCCATTCAATAGCTGAATCTAGCAGTGCCAATTATTGCTTCTTCCAGAAGAACACAGTATAAGAAAATCGGGTAACAAATATTGATAATGAAAAATATCATGATAAGTCACATATTGTACCCACCCACCCCAACCCCACTATCTTTGAACACAAAATATCCTCCGGTCTACAGAGATCTGAAGGTGTAGAGTGAGGAAAACCACCTCATGGGAAAGGGACTTGGGTTGTCTTCTCCCAGGAAGGATTCTTAAGTCAGGAGTAGCCAGCTACCAAAACATAATGCATCAGAGTCAGACAGAAAAAGGACAGATGGACATGCAGAAAACTGCCTTTCAGGCTCTTACTACCTGGTGTTCAACACGCAGGGAAGGTAAAGAGGGGAAGACGAAGAAATCTGGGGGACACAAGTAAAGAAGAAACAGAAAAGACCAAGATTCGATGAAAGTGGTATTCTTGCCAGTACAGTATGGAATAAAAACCTAAATAATAATGCGTGTGTGTGTATATATAATATATATGCTTTTCAAAAATAAGTTTTCTCTTTAAAGGATGAGGAAGAAGGCAAGAGGAAAAAAGTCCACAAAATCCATTCTCAAGCCCCAGGATATTGCTAAGAGGTTATTTTGAGCATCACATCTCACCTAGTTTACATATATATATTTTTTTCAGACCCCAGGATTTGTTCTTGGCCACTCCAGAGACAAGAGAGAGAGGCCCATAGGAAACCCAGGGAGAGACGTTTGTTTCTTTTGAAAAAGTAGAGCTTAAAGGAAAATGCCCACCTTAAAGAACAACACAACAGCCACCACTCAAGTGGCCCATTTGCAGGGCCAGGTCCTACTTAATGCTCAAGTTTGAATTGAAGATGGAATTGTTTTAGTCTTGGGTTGACAGGGAGACTCTAGGGTCTGCTCAAAAATGTGATGCTCTTTGAATCGCTAAACTAGCATCAAGTCTGTGAGTAGAGAAAGGAGCCAGCAGTTTCTATCAGCACCTTGAAGAGTTCAAGATCTCTGCTAAGCAAAAGAAAACCGCAAGCAAAACACCCTGGGTGCTCAGCCCACCATTCAATGCCAACAAGGGATGGAAAGCTGGGTTTTTAGGGAATGTTAACAGAAGCACACGTATATATATTTTTCATGGCATGAAATTAAATCAGATGATGTTCTCTTCTTTTCCCATATGCATTACGATAGTATCAATAAGAGTGCAGTTTAGATTTCTTTTTAGTTTTTTTTAAAAAGAACTTTCACATAAAAATATGCATGTGCCTATATTTATACATATCTATATTTACGTACAATTGTCAACGTCTTAAAGGCTGGGGTTTATATCTTTGCTTGTCTCCTCCCCCCATCGACCCTAATAGAAAGGTTTTCATTTTGCTTAAAAAAACGAAACAATCAAAAAGACTCTATAGCTCTTAGCAGTCACGCTGGTGGATCAGTGAACGAGAGAGGACAGATTGGCGAATCACGGCTGCAGTTCAGCCACATGGGGAAGGGGATTAGCTGCCTTGGGCTGAGTTTGCTGGTCCTGAAGGTTACAGTTTTGGTTAGAGAGAAAAGCCTGTCTAGCATGCTGACTCGGTCTACCTTGAACTTTGAAAGTAATGTCTAACCCTGGTGTCAGTTTTTCACAAGTGCATTAAAAATATAGAGATCTACACTTAGATGCAATCAAATTGAAAAGGACCAGACAAACAGTGCAAAGGTCAAATAATTACTGTTTTATATTGGGACAGTACATTTCATATTTCAACCAAAAGACAAAAATGCAGTTTAACTCAAAGGCACAACAATTAAAACACAGAAAATAATGGCATCTCTCAGATGCCTTATTTCTAAATTAAACAAACAAGTACACAAATTCTGTTCCCTTCCCTCCCCCAATGCAAGCCCACAAGCTTTTCCAAAGTCTTGAGTTTTCAATGCCACGTGGCATCCATCAGCATTGTGGACTTGTGAGGCGCTTGGATGTAGCAATCATACAAAATGCTTGAGAGGTCTAGCGAATGGCATTCGAAAGGGACCTCAAAGTGCAGATATATCTTTTCAAACATGTTACAGGCTGAGCTGGCTCTTTGAACACTACCACTCTGCTTAAATTCAGGAAGCAGGCTTTAAAAATGCAAAAGGCATACAAGTTGTATTTCAGTGCAAATCTTCAGCTGGTAATTGGAAAAGATTCCAACCAATAAAAAAAAAAAAAAATCCTTTGTATTATCTGCCCCTCCCCCCACCCAAAGCCGAAATGAAGAAAAAGCAGAACAAAACCAAAACAGAATTATTATAGATGACTTTGGAATCATTTAGGAGTCCACTACTTCCAATTAAAGACATTTTTTAAAAAATACATTAACAAATCATTAAAAAAAAAAAAAAAAAAAGAAAACCCACAAAAGTGATCTTGCTTCGTTTAGGCTGCTCTTCATGTAGAGAATGAGCTCCTGTATGGAGTGCATTTGAACTTGACTTGACTTGTGTGAAAGTGGAGGCGCTGGATGAGCTGTGAGGCTGTGATGCGCTAGTGACCGCAGCCCAGCAGGGCAGTGTGGGATGGCTGCCCGTTGCTGAGTCAGCCACTGAGCCCTTAGGTCGCGGTACATCTGTGGATTTTAGGAATGTCCCATCACTTTGTGACACACACTCTGCTGCAGCGTCACAGATTTTACAAATGGTTCAACTTCAATGAAAAAGATTCACTAGAGGCTGAAAACATTAAGACCTCAAAGATATGAATGCAAAAATATTCAGGGGAATGAACCAAATTTGTAGATACCTACATACAAAGTTTCTAGAACATCTATAAAAGCACAGTCATAAGAATTTATTTTCCATTACATTAGTTTATATAAAATGAATAAATAGTATTTATAGATTTAATGTGTCTTATGTACATATACATGTGCTCTGTTTTAGCTTAAATAAAAATGCTACAAAGTGGGAGACCACTTAAGGGAGAAATCATAACCAAAGAGAAAAATCAGCCTTTTAAACTATCAACCCAAAAGCCTCCATAAAGAAGTTTCTGGGTGTGTCCAAAAAGAATCCATTAGGAGAGGAGTTCTAGTAACACTGTACAGCCCCTCCATCCACCTGCGACTCAGAGAGTAGAAATGCGGACTTTCCTCTCACTGATGATGGCCACTAGCTCAGCTAGGGCCAAAGCTCAGTTATTGCTGAAAGTTAAATAGGAAAATAGATTAGACTTGGACCAAATGTCACTTATTTGGGGTGGGGGGGAAAAGAGGCATAATCACTTTTGTGAAGTGGGAAATGGAGATCTCATTTATCTCTGAGGTAGGAAAAAAAAATGTTCCAGAGACAAGTAGCATAACAAACTTGGAGGGGAAATGTGCCTTGAGACAGCAGTACACAGCGAGGTCCAAGGACAGCGCACACAGAGATCGTACCGTTGTGTTTGTGGGAACAAACAACGATGGAACTTTCCTAAGCTGTGCGACCCAAAGACACGCTGCCAAGGTGTCCGTTCTAAAGTGAGAAATACTGCTCCCATCCACACGCGGCGGCGGTCGGGGATCAGCAAGGTGTGTGTGGAGGGTGTTTTCTGGAGGTATTCCTGACTTCCTCACGGGGTGAGGTCCACGGTTAAGTGCTCTTAAATCCTGCTTTCAAAGCTTACTTTGGAGTTCTGAGATCAGGATCTCAACTTTAAAAGTCTGTTTCCTTCGGTTTCCTAAGCACAAGACACACTCGGACATTTCTCCTAGGCAAGTAACATAGTAAGCCAGAAAACTTTAAGAAAGGTCTGGTCAGCTACTGAGGACAGTAAAGAAGAGGGGAAGTTGCTGAGATGTGAAAATTGCTTAAGAATTCTTGGGTGCTTCGAATTGATTGGAATGTACAGTCTCTCAGAGACGAATTTTTATGGAGAGAGAGAAGCTAGTGGATGCAATCAGAAACCCACAATCCTACGCACTTCCTCGAAAACTTTTACAAAGCTGATTTTGGTAAAGGTGGTACACTGAAGTTTACGTGCAAGGGCGGCGTGGGCAGGTCCAATACACTACCTAATCGATCCGACAGGGAGAACCACCAGGGAGGCAGCCCAGCGACCACTCTCTTAGAGCCCGAGACACGTCTTATGACTGTCCTGGAGCTTTGTTCTCTTGATGCCGGAGCTGGAGTAGCCCTCGTCACTGCCGAGGCTCTGCATGCTGCCCCGCTCGTCAGAATCACTCACACTGCTGCTGCTCCAGTCCAGGTCCCCTGTGAGATAGTCTGTGCTTTCCACGTCGACATCGATTTCTTCTGCAGGGCACGTGTGAGAGATGCACGTGTTAGTGAAGTCAATCTGCAGAAAATCCAGGCTGAAAACCAGACCACCCCCAACCAACCCTTCTTTGGACCCTGCGACCTGATAGGAGAGGGGGTGACTCCTGCAGTCGCCCTACTCTATCTACTTCCCTAAGTCACAAGCAATTCCATCTTCCCTATCAAGCCTCCCCTGAGCAGCGCTGTTCCCTGGCTGGCAGGTGGAGGAGGGAGGACACTTACCCCTGTCAGAGTCTGAGCGCTCCGAGGACACTGTGGAGCCGGTGCTGTCCATCCGCATCCTCTCAATGCCCAGCTTCTCCAGCTGCCTCTTCAGGTGTCGCTGCTCGCGCTGAAGTTGATCTATTTGGTGAACAGCTTTTCTGTCACAATCTTCAAGTTTCTGCAAGTCAAGGGGTAGTTGGTAGAGCCCGCAGGGAATTTCTGAATCAGCAGTAACCCTGCATCTTTTCTTCCAACAGTGATATGTGCCAGCTGTCCCTAGGAGCCATTTGGCATGTCACTTGTCAAGCGCCTCTTTGAGACAGGAGGGCGCTGGTCAGGGACTGTGGCTTCATCTAACTCCTTCAGCTCCGACAGTGCTGGCACAATGTGGGCACTGGTCTGTCACGGGGAGGCTGAGCTCCAACATGCTGGCATCCCATACCCCTCAACCTGGCCTCCCTGGGCTGCAGCGATCCTTTGAATACCTCATCTTTCTGAATAGAAAATTGCACATGATGGGAGCTAAAGAAACACACTTCTATTTAAAATTATGTTTATTCAAGAACATGTCCCAATTACATAAGCACTTTTTTTTGTGTCATGCCCAATCTCAATTAACTTCTGTTTGTTAGCAGGCAATAACAGTTCCCTTTGGAGTCTTGATTCCAAATTGTCCAACAGAAGAGCTTATAAGACACATTTCCATAGATAACTTATTTTTATAAATCTGCCCCCTAGCTTCTCATATTCTTCAGATAATTAAGAGAAGTGTTTAATTGTAGCTGTTTGGCTTTAAATAGAGGTTCTTTTCCTCGCAGAATTGTCATGCATGCAGACTACTAACCAAAATTAAAGTGATATCTATCCAATCAAGATATGACTATAAAAACATGCCAAGCATTGATTTTGGCTATGGCTTTCAGAAGTTTGAACATATCTCAAGCTGGTCACTGAAGGGGGCCTCTGGGTTAGACACTGAGTTGCTGGGGACATAAGGTGGACACAAAGGCCTAGTTCCTCTCTTGTGGACTCTGCAGTTTAATAATGGGGACACCCACTAGTCACACAAACCACTGCCAAATGTCTACTATGACAAGGGTTGAGAGAGACTGAGATGCCTAATGACAGCACCACCTGTCACAGGAAGGTGACGGAGTCAGGAAAGTCAGTGAAGTCTTCTCTGAGTAGGTGGATGTGGGCTGAGATCTGGAGAATGAGTGGAGGAGAGGGAGGATGTGCACCACAGAGGGAGCAGCATGTGCAATGGCCCTGTGGTAAGAAAACATGACAAGCGCAAGAGACTGGAAGAGGGCTGGAGAGAGGGACATCTGTGGCATGAGATGCTGCTGCATAGGCAGGGAGGTCGAGGTCAGGCGGAGCCTGGTGTGTGTTGGGGAGGTGGTGACACAGTTTGTCCTGAGTGACCCAAGAATTTAAAAAGAGGAATGTGTTGACTTGTGCTTTGGCAGGATTGTCCTCAGGAAGCATGGATAGCTGACTGGAGTGCAGGTGAGAGAGATGTAGGGAGATCCCACATCCTGATCCTGAAGGTTTTGTTGAAGTGTGTTAAGGTGAAGATGAAGGTAGACGAAGCTATGAAATAGTTAGGTCTTGGGGATGGTTTAGGTATACGGTCAAGGGACAGGAGCCACCCAAGGACCCCGAGTTTCTAGTTTATATAGTTGCAAGGAAAGCTGGATGGACCACTGAACTCTGGACGTGAGGAATACTCGGTTTGGACGTGTTGCACTGGAGATGTCTGTATTCAGGGTGGAGGAGTTCAGAGGACAGGACTGTCCTAGAGAGATGCCTTTGTTTGTCCCCGATAACAACAGATAAGCCCTTACTAGATAGGAAAAGACAAAGAGGCATCCCAAGACACACTTACCTTTATGTGCAATTTGGCTTTTGTTAATAAACTCAACGTAGTGTGTCGATTTGATTCGGGTCCCAGTGGCACCAACACCTTTAACTTCTCTAAGCACAAGCGAAGATGAGCCCGCCTACAAAAACAAGATTGCAGTAGCATGTGAGAATTTCATAGTGGGCTGGAAGATGCCCCAGGAAGAGTGCGTTCTTAAAGTGTACGAAGTTGCCCAGGCCCAGTGATGGCAAATGCTACCTCTTGCCAAATAAACTTGGTTTGCAGCCAGACAACTCTGGGAAAAAGCACTAAGAAGCAAAATCCAGGGTTTCAAAGTTAAATCTTTTTGTATTATAGAACAATCTATTTGTATTTAGAACATCCAAATCAGAAAATAATGATACGCCAAATGGAGAATCCTTTTAAACCCATACTTCTCTTTGTAAAAGACCCCTGTTCAAAACCACTAGAGTACCAGAACTGTATTAATGCTGCATTTACGTGCATCAATGAATGACATGTGTACCAATATTCACCAAGGCTTTATTTTTTCATTTGTTCTTTTTAGACATATATGACAGTAGAGTCAATTTTAACATATTATACTTGTATGGAGTATAACTTAAACTAATTAGGATCCCATTCTTGTGGTGGTAGGCTTTATTTGTAATAGCAAAGATGGCAACAACACAAATGACCACCATGGGGCACTGATTAAATACACTATGGCACATCACATGGTGGAGGACCTTGGAGAGAGAATGTGCTCCACGTACTGTGGGAAAGGTCTCTTCCCAGAACTGTTATGAAGTGAGGAAGAGCAAGACATCAAAGCATGAGCATGATATGCTATTTGTGTAAAACAGACAGTAAACAAGAATCTATATTCATGTTTCCTTTTAAGTTCATAAACTGGAATTATTTGTAAGAGACTAATGACTGGCTGGGTAGAGAGAAGACAAGGAATAGTTAGATAGATAAGGGAGGGAGAAAGGGAAATTTTTACTGAAACTTTTTTTTTTTTTTAACTCAGGGGCACTTGACCACTTAGCCAAGTCCCCAGTCCTATTTTGTATTTTATTTAGAGACAGGGTCTCACTGAGTTGCTTAGTGCCTTGCTTTAGCTGAGGCTGGCTTTGAACTCACAATCCTCCTGACTCAGCCTCCTGAACTGCTGGGATTATAGGCATGAGCCACCATGCCTGGCCTGAATAATTCTTTATACTTTTTGGTCTTTCAACCATGTAACCGTATTGCAATTCAAAAAGTTAATTTTGTTTTTAAATATGAAAAAAGGATGTCATTGCCTTTGCTATACTAACAAGCCAGTTGGACAGCTGAGCAGAATTGCTTCTTGTTCTGGAGCATAGACAACGGTGCAATGGGACGGAGTGGGAGAGAGACAGAGGTTGGATGAGAAGGAAGCAACACTACCCACTAAAGAGAATCTTTTATCACAGAATGACCAGGAAAACAAGAGTCCTCACAATTTTGGAAATTTACCCTTCATTGAAATTTTGATTTGGGCTATATTCTAGAATCAAGCAGATTCCATGAATGAAACAGCCAAGATTCCATGAGAGAAACAGCCAAGATTTGGAGTACCTGCTTAAGCCCATCACCTCCTTAGAGCTTTCCCAAGCCATCCCAGCACATGCAGATGCTGTACTTCCTGGGGGCCTACTGGTTACCACTACTCCCTGGGAAGTTCACTGATCTGCCCATGTCGTTTGGTATTTGCTTCCTAACCATTTGTTGCAAACTCCTTAGTAAGTTGGGTCTGCAGCTTAATCATTGCTGTGTAGGCACAGTGCCCCCAGCACACACAGGCTAAATAAATGTTTGCTGAGTGGCTTGTGTCATCTGTCCAACTAGACTTTAAGCTTCTAGAGGACAGAGTCCATCTCCACTACATCTTTGCACCTGCAGTTGTACTCAGTCTTACGCCTTCAGATAAATATGCATTTATCTAAGAATGTTAAATAAGAATGTAAGGAAGAATGTTACTATATTAGCAAAAGCTGAGAATACAGGTTTAAAAAAACACCCCAAAACCCTCAATAAACAGGCATGATACTGACCTAGGAAGGCAATTCACAACCTCTACCAGATGTGGGATATTCCCCAAAGGCAAATCTAGGAAGTTCTGGTTAGATGTTCTCCTGAGCCCCTGCCTCGTCTAGATCATGAGGAAATTTTCCTGGCTGCTCCAGGAGCCTCTAAACTTTGACAAGCTCGAGGAGAACAGCATTCATTTCTGAGCTGGGAAGACGTAAGGGCACAAATGCTTTATAGTATTTTATAAGACTTCTACTGGCTCTGAAAACCTGTCCTTGTGGAAGAGCCATAAGCAAAGACTCACATGAGCAGGTTGCTCCTCCCACTATTGCATGGGAAAAAAAATAAAGAAAAGTGGAAGCTGTGGATAAATTGTTCACCATGGACAACATTCCTCAAAAAGAGCCATGAAAATAGATCATGATTTCAGAAACACAATGAGGAAGTATAACTAGTCACTTCTGTAGTTACATATTTATTTTCACCAGCTTATTTCTTACTGTAAGGTTTGAAGACTGATTTTCAAATCAGGAGGAAAAGTTAAAAAATTAAAATTATATTTAGACATTTTTGAGCCTACTTGATATTTGCAATGACTACATGATTCACAACAGTATCATTTTAGTCTTTATGATGTGAGTTTAAATACAGATATGAGTATGTAAATTTTTTAGGAAGTTTGTCCACTGATAAAAATGTAATAAAGTCATCTTTCAATGCATTGTCATTTCTAGTTAGACAGCAGTATAGCCCAAAAAGCACTATTTTCACTACCCAAATGTGGGTTTCCAAGTGACACTTCCAGCGTGAACTAGTAATAAGACTTTCGACTAATCAAGCTGAGGGTAATACCTGTTCATTCAGGGTTTTCTGGCCCAGTTCTTAAAAAAAAAAAAAAATAGAACCAGAGTTATTTTGTAGAGATCCAAAGCCAACTTCTGTCTTTGTCAGGGTCTTCCTTGCCTTTCCCAACACCTTACTGCTCCAACCTGATGGCTGTCCTGCCCACATGCCACCACCTGCAGACACCTCCCCATGCCAGAACCTGGGCCAACCACAGAGGAGGGATATTAAACAGGCTCAGTTCCATCATACTGTAGTGAAATCCAACCCCTGCACCAGATAAAGAAACAAATGGACTCCTTGGTAACAGCTTCCAGTGAGGATTCTTACTTCAACTGAGACACACACACACACACACACACACACACACTCCCCCCATCATCCTGGAATCTGGAATCCTGTGGCTAATCCAAGGTACCCCACCGAACTCCCAGATCCAAAACAAGCAGAACCACCACCTATTTCAGCTCTTTCCTCTCAGTCTCTGTCCCATTTTGACCTAGGTCTAACTACCCTTGGGGAACTAGCAGGGGTTTTGCCACATACACTCAACAGCAAGCCACCCGATACCTCAATCTGACCCCTCCACTTGGATCTCCTCCCATAACATCTTCGTGGGATAGTCCTCCTGCTGCCAAGAGCTGCCTCCCAGCTCCCGGCCCCAGCAGAGGGGTGTTGTGCCAAACATTGGCTCCCTCCTGCCCTGAAAGCATGTTTTAATGCTGATCCATACTGCTTTGTACCTAGGTTATGAACTTTAACAAACTTCACCTGCTAATTCTTTAGAAAGATTACTTTGATTATTATATACAGGCTGATATAGTTCTGGTCTATAGGAACATAGGACCTGAGCCAGGGTCTGACATGGAGTGCTTTGTGCATGGCTGCAGTTATTCTTTCAATCCTAGTTTCCTCTCAAGAAGGGTAATTACTGTGCGCAAACAAACAATTACAGCGCTCTAACACTCCTCTTACAACCAACAGGGAACTCCAAGTGTGTCACGAGGTGGAAAGAGGCTATCTGATAAAACTCAGTTTGCTGAACTCTTCCTTAAAGAAAACAGTTCTCTTTTGTCATTAAAATATTTAATGAAAAAATTAAATCCTTTTTCTATGGAAATGCAGATATTGTTTATGCTAAAAGTATTACTTTTTTACATTTCAAAATCAGCAAATACTTTATAAAGTTAATAAATATAAAGGGAAAGATTGCTTTGTAGCCACACACCATGTAGAAGCAGGTGGAAAGGATTCCAAGGACAGGAGGGAAGCATCTGCCTCACTCCAGGAGAAGCTTCCTGAAGGGCCTGGGCCTCCCTCCCGCACCTCCACTGCAATGGCCACAGAAAGGTAAAGGGGCCAGTGTGCACTAGCCTGCAAAGTCAGGCACATACAGACAACTAAAAGCTCTCACAGTAAGAAGAAACTATAGCATATTTAGAAGCAAACAGTTGTAACAGTTTGGGAAGGATCTATGGGAAGAAAACAATAAAACATAGCTGAAGGACACAAGCAAATCTGAGTAAGTGGAAAAATAGCACATTCCTGGATATGAACCCTCAAAGTAAAAATGTCACTGTTTCCCAAGTTTGTCTACAAATTTAACACAATTCCAAGAAAACAAAATCTCAACAGTATTCTTTTTAATGCTGGAAAATTAGTTTAAACTTCATTTAGAAGAATAAATGTGTGAGACTGCCAAATTTTTTGAAAAAGAAGACTAATGAGGAGGAATGTGCTGTACCAGATATTAAATTATATTATAAAGCTTCAATAATTAAAAACAGCATAGGACTAATGCAAGAACAGACAGGCAAATCAAGTGAACAGAATAAAAGTCACCAGAAACAAACCTAAGAGTAGATATGAATTTAGCATATAAGGAAGATAACACTCCAGTTCCTTGGTAGGGGAAATGTTTGTTTGGAAAATGGCAAGGGAGTGGGGAGGTCAACATCAAAATAAATTCCAACAGATAAAAGATTTAAATATAAAATATAGTCACATGCCACTTGTCAGTCATGAAGGATGGAAAACCAAAAATCCAAGTGAAGGAAGTTATAACTGAAGGCAGCTCTGGTCTGACAGAAGGCACCTGGGCTATCCAGAGTGTGCCCTTAGACAACTCTGAATGAGCTCTTCTTATATTTTTGCCTCCAGATTTAAGCTTGAATCTATTCCTCTCTCTCTCTCAGGCTGGTAGATATATAACCTGGGGAACAGTTTTAACAAAAAAGAGTAATACTGTAGGAAGAGAATAGCTCCAGAATTTAGTATTCTATACCTAGGATTCTTCCTGACTTGGATGTAGTCAAGATTGAAAGTGCTATCAAATGAGGTGTCAATGTTCATCTACGCACATGTGTACATGTTTGGGGAAGCACTGTTATTGGTAATTACTTTTATTTATTGAAGGTGTAACTGAAATTACTCTCTCCCTCAGACTTTCACAGCAAAGTATAAGAGAAAAAAAGAATTATAAGGTCAAGGCAGAATGACAGTCAGTAAAGAGGGTAGATAAGTCATTAAGTTCATGGGTGGACATCTTGAAGTATATATTTGTTTCACACATTTCTCAAAGGATTACTATGTGCTACTACTTTCCCAAGTACTGGAATATATGCTGAATAAGACTAAGTCCCTGCCTTTGAGGTGCAAAAATTTAGTCACAGTGATCAAAGTAAATGAGTTACAGCAAAATGATTTATCTTGGCTACCATGAAAAATATCCCCTCTCACCTGAAGCTCTAGAACAGCCTCCTCTTTGCCCTCTACCAAATGTTTTTTCTCCTCCCTTATCTATAAGCATCTTGTTTAATTTACATTTCCCTCAAAGATTTTCAAGCTTTTGTAGTCTATCATACCCTTCTTCCCCTCCCCCCAAATAGATCATGTTCATTCATTCATTCATACACTGTGGACCTCTTATGTATCTAACTCATCTATTTTGTTCATTACCAAATAATGGAAGTGACTTTGTCTTCTATTTCTTGTTAACCCACTGGAGCCTAGAAATAATAATACATCTGTAGACACTGACATAAGAGTAGAATGTGATATCTTTGGTAGCCTTACCTAAGAAACATGATATATCTGACCTTCCTGAGTACTAGTTTTTCATTAAAATTGGGCCAAAGATTATTGTCCAAAAAGAAAGAACAGCTTATTTAACTCTGAGGTTTCATCATTTTATCTCTAACCTTGATGTTGGCACAGACTTAGCCAATTACTAGTGTCATAAATTCTATAGGATAATTAGAGGTCAAATAAAAATAATTTCAGATGTAGTTATGCGTAAGCTGCATAGTAAGAAAAAGAGGGGATTTAGTATAGGGTAAGAAGAAACAAGTCTTATTAAGGAATCAAAAATTAGTCCCTAAGAGTGAATAAGAGTCATAATAGATTTTGGGTTGAGAACAAAGCCTTAAAACAAAAAATCCAGATGAAGACAACAAATCATGCTTTGGGAGGTGGGGAAGTACTTTTCTTCTTTTTCTAAAATGATCCCTTGAGACATTATTTCTCCCTTGAGGGATAATGATTGTCAAATGCATCATTATTACTAACTTAATTGGAACCTGGAAGGTTCTGAAGATTCCTCACAACTGTGCTGACACATTTTTGTAGAAAATACAAAGGTAATAATATACTCAGTGAGTAATGTATAAATAATAACTCATGGTGGCTACATTTTGAAGAAATAAGATCACTTCTTTTTGGGGGTTGGGGACGGGTACCTGGGATTGAACTCAGGGCCACTCAACCACTGAGCCACATCCCCAGCCCTATTTTGTATTTTATTTAGAGACAGGGTCTCACTGAGTTGTTTTTGCTGAGGCTGGCTTTGAACTCATGATCCTCCTGCCTCTCAGCTCCCCCAAGTTGCTGGGATTACAGGCATGTGCCAGTGTGCCCGGCTAAGACTGCTTCTTTACTAATGTATACCTTGCTAAATTTCCTTTCCAGAACCTAATTTTTACTTTAATATTATAATTAGTATGGCTAGTTCTATCCCACTCTTTGACTATTAATTCCCTTGACAACAAATCAGGGAGTAGCCCCCAGTGCTCCAGTTAGGGGATTGGAAATTAGTAAAATAACCAGCATTGGTCTTTTCTCCAAGTGCTTCCAAGGGCAAATGCCATCTACACAAAAGGTATACTGCAGAAAAGAGACTCTAATGGTACAAATCTCCTCCACTTTGTTAGCACGGACTGGGATTTGCACACTGATCCCTATGCTGACCCTCTATAATGAATAGGCATGCCCTTACCCCATGTGGCGACAAATGTGGATTTGTTATGACATCCTAGATGAAACCTGAATGTGGTCAAGGGAGTTCAGAAGCAGTAAGAGTGGTGCAATACATACCACAACCCAGGTCCCATGCATAAGTCAGGCCCTCGGCCTTCCTATATGAGGAACATGGTCATTTGAAAAGTCAGAATGCCAAAGAAAGGACTACAGGGAACTGTGATAAATTAGAACATCCTGCCAGAAGAGACCTGACTGAAATGGTTTCTCATGCCAGACCAGATGTCACTGAAATCCTGTTTGACCAAATGGAAATAACAGCTTAGATCAGGCTGCTGAGTCTTCCCAACAGAGCACACACAAAAATCTTTTGTCATAGGGTCAGAAGACTCTGGCAGAGGTAACCTGTCTAGACCAGCTGCCTAATTCCAGCAAGGCCTGCATATGTACCATTCCAGAAAAGTGGGTGTCTACTATTAAAGGAGATGCCAGAGCCTTCTTTTGAAAGAGTCCATTCTAGCACTGCCTCCTGACCTGTTGGCTGCAACTTACATGTAATCACAGTCCCCATTTGCTGTAGGGTTTACTGAAAGGCATTTAGAGCAGAGTAATTCAAAGCTAAGAGAAAGAAACAGAAGAATTATCATCAATAAACAGGACAGAACAACTAAAGGTTAAAAGATTTCCTATACTCAAACAAGAATTGATTAGTTAACTTCAATGGGAACCCAACAGCAATATAAAAACATATAAACTCGGAATTAGCTTTTGCAAGAAATGTGGATGACCTACAAGGAAACAATGCAAAACTTTACTTGGACATGGTAAAGAGGTCTGAATAAATTAAGACTCACACCAAAGCCTGAGTGGAAAGACCTAATATGTAAACATAAACTTTTTAAAGATTAATTTATATTGGAACTGTGTGATTTTGATTTTTTTAAATCCTCAAAGAATTTGGGGGATGGGAACTGACAGTTTGGTTAAAAATTTGTCGGAAAAAATAAACTGGTAAAAAAAAATGGAAAAATTAAAAAAGGAAGGAAAATGAAAGCAAGAAGAGATTTGCTTTACTAGACTCTGAAATAAATAATGGAACCTCAATGATTAAAAATACTTTTATAAAGGCAAGGAAAAAGAGATGGATCAATGAATCAGTGGACTACAAGAACAAGTCTAGGGACAGACTTGGGCACACACAGCAGTTAAGTATACACCAGAGGCATCAACTTCAATCAGTGAGAGGAGACCGATTTCCTGAAGGTAAATGACAAACTGGACAATTATGTGAATTAAAAAAGGGGTGATATCTTCTATATATATCCTTTACATTATTGAATCTTTTTAAAATAAAAAGAGTTGGGCAGGGGATGTAGCTCAGTCATAGAACAATGGCCTAACATGTGTGAGGTCTTGGGTTTAATCCCCAGTACTGCAAAAAGAAGAGGGGGGGGGAGAGGGAGGGAGGGAGGGAGGGATAAACTCTATAGTATATAAAATTAGACAAAGGTTATTTAACAGCAACACATACTCACACACACATGAAAATTCTTCAACTGTGCTAGTAATACAAGAAATGCAAATTAAAACAAATTGCCTTTGTGTGTTTTTTGTTGCTGTTGTTTTTGACTTATCAAACTGATAAAAGTCTTAAGTTATAATATCAACTGTAAAGGCATAAGAAAAATACTGTCTGTAATTTGCCTGGTGGGCAACCTAATAATCAACATCTAAAATCATAAAAACCTGTATGCCATTAATTACACAGCTACAAATTTGTCCTATGGAAATAAAGATGATGTTGAACAGAGGTGTATCTACAAGTCAGTTTGAGGAAGCATTAGTTACATTGACAAAACACTGGGAAGAACCTACATTAGGGGAATGGTTATAGGAGTTACGACACAACCATATGACATAATACTGAGCATTTACTAAAAGTAATGCTGGAGATGGAGATTTAATGACAATGGAAAATGTCCATAAAGTAACTTGAAAAGAAACAAACTACAATTATTTAATATATAATCCTATGTTGATCTTAAAAATATACAAAAATCTAGATGGATGTGGAACAAATGTTACCAGTTGTTATCCCTGAGAGGCCTATTACAGATGATTTTTATGTTCTTTGTGCTTTTCTGAATTTTCTTATTTTTTTACACTAATCTATATTTTTAGAGTTATTTTCCAAAATAATTGGAAAGAAATATTTTGAAGTTATCTTAGTTTATTTCTGACAAAATTTTAGTTTTTAGTATTATTTTCTATATTTCTCAAATATTTTTACAAGATGAGTTTAAATAACAAAAAAGAAAAGGAAAGGAAACACCATGTATACCAACACAAGGGTGTTTCCTTAGGAGGTTTCACCCCCACTCCCCAATTAGTTACAATGCTGCAGGCCATGGGACAACAACAGGGCCAACAAACAGGACCTCGCTGGAGTGATATGGAAACAGCTCCCCATGGCAGGGCCTTGGTCGTTCCTGGGCTCAGTACTCCCAATGCCAACTACATGGCTGTAGGTACATAACCAATGCTTATTCTACTGAGTAGAAGATACCATCGCCACCATTCTAGATGTCTTCTTTTACCCTCCCACCGATACCAAGTTACTTAAAAGTCACAATGTTGAATCTAATATCCTCATAGTGGATCCTGATAACCTAGAGTAACACTAATTATTAAGAACCTCTAAGGTACCACAGAAAGGTTTCACCTAGCTACTTTTTTGCAATACTGGGGATTGAACCCAGGCCCTCACACATTCTAGGAAGGTGCTCTACCACTGAGCCACATCGGCTCACCCACAGAAAAGGCTTCTAAGAAGAAGTACAGTGAATTATACAATTTCCTAATTTTAGAACTTCTTATCATAAGTTGCTTTTTATTTTTTGAGAGCCCTGACAATCTTTTGTTTTGTTTTAAGGTAAAAAAAGGCTAACATGTATTAGCATTTAGCAGAGTAGTATTCTTTATAGGCATCAGCTACCAAAGCCAGGGAGATTATAAGAGTAGCTCTTTGATCTTAAAACTAAAAAACTCTTTTTTTAAAAAATTTTTTTAAAGAGAGATTAATATTTATTTTTTAGTTATCGGCAGACACATCGTCTTTGTTTGTATGTGGTGCTGAGGATCAAACCCGGGCCGCACGCATGCCAGGCGAGTGTGCTACCACTTGAGCCACATCCCAGCCCCCAAAAAAACTCTTAAGTATCTGCACAAACAAAGGAGAAAAGCCTGACAATTTTAAACTCCTTCCCTGAACTGCAGCAACCAATGCTTGGTTAAATTAAGTAAATTGAGTCCTTACTTTCTTCTCTTCTGTTCACATGCTCTAGACCAGTGAAATAATTATTAAGACCTTATAGGACCGAATTCCAAAAAGAAAGGAAAGTGGAGGGTGGGGGGGAAGACTAATCCTTTCACAAGTAAAAATTGGTCATATGGAAGCAATCTGAATTATAAGCAGCTAGCCCAATAATGACTTCAAATCCAGTTTTCTAGAATTTTTGCCTCCACAGAGTCCTGTGCATACTTCAATCACTTAGCATATTCATTGAAACAGTCCCTGCATGTTTCTCTTTAGACAAACCACACATTTCTCTGGGATGAGGACCTCACTGATTAGATGCCCTGGTATGAACTCACCTAATACCCAGTACACAGCCCAAGCTCTTGGGCCACAAGTAGACAGAAAATAAACACCCCTGAGTTTCTAAAATAAATGATGCCTTAACATTGTGTGGAATTCTTGCAGAGGTAAAAGGCACAAAGAGGTCTAGCTAGTCTAAGAGTCTTTACCTGAAAGGATGAAATTTTAGTAATTGTACAAATAAATGCCTAATTAAAAGGTTAGAGGAGAGAAGGAGAACTAGAAGCCTTCTCAGCAGAAATAGTCCCTCCCAGTTTACCCAGTTTGCTGCAAAGGCAGAAGAAAGGAGTAAATCTAAAGATGAGAAAGGAAAGCCACAGCTGCCCACCTTTCCAAAGATAATACCTTTGAGTTTCTAGTCCACAATGTATAAGTTCTAAGCACAAAGGAAACATGGTCTGTCACAATCGCAGAACAGCTAAGAGGGAAGAAGGGATGGGGAAAAATTACATGTACACTAAGGCACTCAACCAACATTGTACGCGTGTGTGTGCACACACACATAGAAGATATTGCAGTGAGGAAAGGCTAAATGTTCATCCTTTTCCAAGATCTTCCCTGGTAAGGGTCTAGTCTGCCCTTTTACTGATAAAATATCAATATCATTCAGATCCTGACTTTCAGAGTCAGACTCCTTTTTCAAAGAAGGTTTGCATGAAACAGTCACATGTATTTACAGAGCCATCGTTACACATTATCTTCTTGTTCATGCAGGGCACTGAGAAAGCCATTCAATTTGGATGGGTAGCCCACATTTCAAGTTGATGGGAGCTCAGAGACTAGAACAAGACTTGCTCGATGGTTCTCAGCCCTGGCTGCACATGAGAATCGCCTGGGGAGCTTTTGAAAAATACTAGTACAGAGTCTCAACCCAAACCAATTAAGTCAGAATTGCTAAGGATGAGGTCTGGGCATTTTTTTTTTTTAAAGCTCCACAAAAAAATGCCATTAATTGTTTTTCAGCATAGTAAAAAGCGAGTATCATTTTTTTTAAAGAGTCTTTACTAGAAATAGAAAATCTGCTTTACAATATTCCATGAAGAGGGATAGTTTTGATTATAGAAGATTGGCAAAAATGTTAATAATTACTGAAACTGGTGGTGGAGACACAAGACTTGATTACATTATTCACTCTACGTTTGTATATTTGAAATTTTCTATAATAAAAAGTTATTTTATAGAATCAGAAGAAATAAACATCTATTTTCTACCCCCATAAAATACACAAGTGTATGTATATGATGTATTTAACATGAAAAGATTTTTAAAAATGTTAAAATAAAAGCATTGCAAATGATGGTTACATGCAAGCAGAGTTGGGAACCACTAGGCTATGTCACTGACGGATGGGCAACTTCATTTGGAAAATAAAGAATTAAATAAACAGTAAGAGGCAATCAAGGTGAAAGAGAATCAACTCAGGCTTGTGGCACAATGGAGCCCAGTGAGGGCAGCAGGCCTTCTCTTGTTGGTCACTATCTCCAAATTTCCGCCATACACATATTTGCTTGAATTTTGAGAATCTTCATTCACAACTAAATTGCAAGTTTACACACATATATGTATACACAAGTGTGTATGTGTGTATACATGATTTAAGACAGCATTGCCAATTATATTCAGTAGTATGTACATTTTTAAAAATGTTATTTGTAGAAATATGGCCTAGGAATTAACATGCTATAGTCTGCGGGATAACTACATAAAGACATTTATTCCTCAGGAGTCCTCTGGGGCTGGGGACGGGTCAAGGGTATGGTCTTTGGAACTGTCAAGCTCTTCATCCATTCAAGATTTATGAGCAATGCTGCTTAAAGGGCCCTGAGTAAACTCTTAAATCAGGTGCCACCAATAGGAAGAGAGAAAAATAAAAGCAACCAAAAACTTGAATAGAAAGTGCATCAAAACACCCCACATTCCACCTCCCAAATCCCCAGCTCACCTATTCTTCTCCATTTCATTGTGAGTTGATCTGAAAGAGGAAACAATAAGATTATTCTTGTCTTAAAGGACTAAATTTCAACATCAAAACAATTATTTTAACTTCTTTCTGTCCAAAGTTGGTAAGATAAAAGAGAAAGGGAGAAAAATTCATGGGCTCCAAAGAAATTAGTCCATTTGGGAAGTTAGATAAATGTAAATATCTATAACAGAGTTCAAGGAGCAGTGACATTTCCTGGTACAAAAGTAATCCTTTTGAAGAAAGGAAAGAAAAGAGTCTATTTATACAAAGAGAAAAACAGCAGTGCAATGCAATGTGAATTTGGATTATATAATACCACAAAGCTTTCTTTAGGGTAAAACAGAGGAGGTGGCACCCCCACCCTACCCCTGCAGGTTTTTCTAGGGGTAGCATACACCAAAATTTAATTTAAGTTGTTTGACTATAGCTTACAGTTTTAAATAATAAAATAATCCTCCCCCAATCTTTTGTCTCCATGAATTAACAGCCTTCTGAAAGATGCTACTGTTGAATAGCTATCAAGTGATTTTAGGGAGGGGTTTCCAAAACTCAGCTTAACACAGAGATAATTGGCTAGTTAAAGCAGAAGTTAGGGTGGAATTCAAAGTTCAGTTTTGCCACTGATCAGTACTATAGACGATTTTAAAATTTTTATAATCCTATCCTTGATTAATTCTTCTGTAAAATGGGAATAAAAATTATTGCCAATAAACCACTGAAAAGCATGGATCAGTGAGGTAACAACTGCAAAATTAATGAGAAAGCTTTGGATAAAAGGTGGGGGGGGTGTAAAATTATATTTATTAGTGTGTTAATAGTTGACTTTGAAGATTAGATCTAGTTTAAGATTTTATGGAAAAGTTTCCACAAAGTCACAGGAAGTCAGTCAATGTGGCCCCTCTTTAGTGTCCTCATCCAATGCCTTCCTAACCAGTTATGAACTTGGCAACCTCCAGCCTTACAAAGGAGCTGAATCTTGACATTTCTTACTGAAATTTTCTGGAATCTAATCAGCTTAGGAGTTTATGCCATAGCTCAGGTCCTGGATTCTGTGGGGCCATAACTGGTGGCCTTACTGAGTCTAGGAGATAAAGTCTCCCAGCAACCATGGAGGAAGATTACCTTGAAGATGAGCAGTTACTCATTTACATTGGGAACTTCACCACCAAGTTCACCTGCACCACAGATGGGAGGCAGTGAAATTATATGTGTCTGGGTGAGCGAAGGGTGTTGTCTTGAAATGGGAAACTTCTAGGCCTGCACTAAAATTTCTCTTCTATGAGGCCCTTGGGAGATGAATTTTCATTTATGAGGAAAAAAGAAATGAGGATAACGATGGTATTTTAAGCTTTAGAATATTTACTTTCTAGGTAAATGATACATGGACCTCAAAACTTAAAGTTTTCAATTGATTTACTTGGCTATCCATCACCATTCATTAGGTACATTTTTCTAAGGTTTATTTCCTTCAATGACCAGCAGGATACCATAGTTACCAAGAAACCCAGCGTATGTTGCAAACCTTTGGCTTTAAATTATGTGGCATTTTACTTTTAAATGGGAATAAGAAATTGGAGACTTAACAGATTTTTTTTTTTTTTTTTAATATATGAAAGTAAATGACAACAGCTGGTTAAAATTTCCCTGTTTAGCTCTGGTCAAGGGCCATCAGTAAGTAGGTGGAAAGTAAGTCGAATAGGTTGAAAAGGGAGTAGAAAATAGCAGCCTGCACAGTACTCATATCCAACATTTCTGGATTCTTTAAAGAGATGTATATATATAGAGAGAGATTTATATAGTTATATAACATTGAATTTCCAAGAAAAACTTAAAAAAAAAAAACCAACAACATAAGAAGCACAACTCTTTCCAAACTCTGAACAGAGTCTTGGAAACTACAAATTTTACCTAATTACTTAAGAGTGTCGAAACATGGTGCTTTTTAAAGGGAGACGTCTACCTAATGGCTAGGTCATTGCTGAAGTGCATTTTATTTGCTAAAACTGAGTTAGTTATTAATAAAAAGTAACCATTTCAAAAGTGATTCAGAGATTGCTTGCTGCCTATTGATGGTTATGCATTTACATTTTTAATTAAAGCATTATAAGAATACATAGGTATCCCGTGTCAAAACTTTTCCATGTGATTATTGAAGATTTGGTAACTCTTGAATCACTGATATAGGTCAAATTTCAGATGAAAAGATAACTAAGTCAAACTACAGTGTGAAAAATGAGAAATGTCCTTGGGTTCAGAAAGACTCTTCTTGTCAGTTCAGCTATTTAGCAGGTTTTTTTTTTTGTTTGTTTTATGGTATTGGGGATTGAGCCCAAGAGCACCCTACCACTGAGCTACATCCCTAGCCCTTTTTACTTATTATTTTGAGGCAGGGTATCTCTAAATTGCCAAGGCTGTCCTTGAACTTGTGATCCTCCTGCCTTAGCCTCCTGAGTTGCTAGGATTACAGGTGTGTGCCACTGCACCTGCCAGCCTCTGTCATAAAAGAACTGAACTTCCTCTTCACATGACTGCTAAAACCTACTTTACTAATGTGACAAAACATATTTTGAAAAGCTCTAGAGTTGGGAATGGTGGCTCATGCCTATAATCCCAGCTACTCTAGAGGCGGAAGATTGCTTAAACCCAGGAGTAAGTAGGAGGCCAATCTAGGCAACCTAGTGAGATCTTGTCTCTTAAAAAATAAAACAATAATAAACTCTAGATTTCAATTATAAATAATTACTGATTTAAAAAATCAGTGGGCAAGGAAAAAAATATTTCATCTTCCCCTATTCCAGTAGTTTTTGGATGGTTCCCAAACAATCAATATTCAAATTTCATTTTTTTTACAAACAGCTTTTAAATAAACTGCATTTTCAGTTCCCAAGAAGTTTGACATAACAGTTAAATCTTATTTTTTTGTTGTTCAAGGACAAGTACTGCCTCAGACTCTATAAGCAAAGAGCACAGCATTTCAACCTGAATAACCAGGAATAAACTACTGTTCTGTAAACTAGCAGTATATTCTCCCCCGCCCTCATCTCAGTTCAAAATCCTGATCATATGTGGCCTTGAATATAAAGCTGATTCAAACCAAGGAGTCAAACTGTCTTCTCTGTTGAGATGACTTACTCCTCAGCTAAGGGACATTCTGACAGGTCATGAAAGAAGTGATCGCACTTAAATAAAACTACCTGTTCTTGCTTCATATGTTTGCTTGGTGCCATCTCCAGGTAAAATCATAGTCCCTCAGAGCTCCATATGCCACTTAATATAGTACATGAATTCCTTGTTAGTCAAATACATGGACAACTCTGATAGTCTTTTGTCTCTAAACATGGAAAGCAAACCAAACCCATTAATAGAAGAGATGAGTTTTTTTTTTTTTTTTTTTTAAATATCAGAAATTGTGGCCACTTTGTAGGAATAATGCTTGTTACTAAAAAGAATCCATTTCTTGGTTTAAAATTCTCAAATATCAGTTTTCTTTCCTAATCATCTTTTCTGGACCAAGCCATTTATCTTCAACAACATCTTCTTTTCTACTTTCCACTACTACTGAAAATCCCCCCACAATCTTTCTGTGAAACTTAGGAAAAAAAAAGTGTTAAGGTATTTAAGCATTAATAACATGGACAATAAAAGCAAAAGTAGACTATGCTTTTTCAAAAAAAATAAAATAAACTGAAAGGTTTCAAAGTTTTTTCAAACAAAAATTTAAAAGTTTAAACTGTAACAAAATGCAACACAGCTTAGTTGTTTTGATACCATGTGTAATCCAAGTCAATACTTACATCCTTCCTAAAAGGTTTTAGCCCATCCACAGAATCATTGGCTACAACCTTCAGGTTATATTTAAGATGGGAGGACAAGGAAAATCCACCAGGTAATTAGCAGGTTCATCCTTCATGTGCATCTTAGTCAAGAGCATGGCACAAAGGTGCTACTCACATCCTGTGATTCTACTAATACTAAGGACCAGGGGTGAACCAAGGCCAGACTAGGCAACAAGAACAAGTGAGTTTTAGGTTTAAGTGGGGCCTTTCCAGCCTTAAATGGTCTGTATTAAGCCACAGAGGCTACCCACATAGTTACTTGCAACAAGTTATTCATGAGAGTGAGAGAAGGATAAGGATTCTAAATTAGTGATGAAAATGTCAATGATTTTAATCTAGCAAGAAAGGTAAACTTGAATGAATCTAATAAAACAGAATTCCTAGCCAAATAATATTTTAAGGGAAAAGAGAAGGAAAAAGTGGTGAGAAGAATGATGGAGTATTTATATGTACCAGGAACTATGCTTAGGACTTTAATATACAATTTCACTGACCATTAATTAAATACTTTCCAGTGAAATTTATAGCTTTTAAGAACTATAAGGCAATTTGTGAGGCTAACACAAAAAGGTAACATATTAGTAGTTCAATACTATTTGTTCCTCCATCACTAGAGAGGTAGGCTTTAACCTCAATCATTCATCTTTGCCATTATAAATAGATGTGAAAAATTAGATTATCAGACAAACTACTGTGTGATACTTAATGTTTATAAAATCTTCATTATGAAAAGGAAAGTGAAAATGTCCAGCATTTTGATCTATAGAAAACTGGCTCTGAACTTGCAACTTCTGAAGGTGAAATATTGACATTATTGCTAATCTCACTTAAAGCTTTCACAAATTTTTGTTCAGCAAGGGGAAAAAAGCAAAATTTAAATTTAAAATAGCTCATAAAGAAATGCAAACATTTTTCTTTTTCTTTTCAGTCCTCTCAACTTAAACTGAAGGGCTGCTTCCTCAAATGTCTTAAGACCATGTGTGCAGTACTGAATCATGATCACCACTTAATGTATTTACAGGGTTATAATCACAACAGACAACTTACATTCTGCCATTTATATCACCTACAGTATAATCTAGATGAGAAAGAGAAATATTTACCAAATTACCTGCTACTGCTGTTATTCTTCTTGGATTTATTCCTCCGTTTTAAGGCATCTCTGTCCTTGTTATTGTATGGTAACATGGAGGCATAACCATGTTCAGCTTCTAGAAAACCGGAGGATCCAGTTAATGAATGAGCCTAGAACATTTAATACTCCATTCCTTTCACAGTTTCCCCCTTTTCATTTATTTATTTATCTTTAAAAGAATATTGTGGAAATAACTAAACAGAGCAAGGTGGAATTCTGAGAACAATGATTTTTTTTTTTTAATTATGTAAATACCCTTAGTTCCAAGCAGGTGTAAAAGAAGATTCCAGTTGCTCATTGTTGAGAAAGACACAGCAAGTGGCTTAAGCTCGCCGAGCTTTGGTCGCCCATTAGCAATGTCCAGCAGGTTGGTGTGGATTAAGTGGGAGCAACCTGAGGCGAAGGTGCGGGGCGAACCCCGACCCGGGGCCAGGCGAGACACTGCTCCTCGGCTTGGGAGACAGGGCGCCGGCCCACTTGGGGGCTGGCGGGCACCAGCGCAGGTGAGGTTAAATCAGAGGGGACTGGCTGAGAAGGCTCTGGGCAACCCTACTCGCAAGGGGGTGGGGAGGAGGTTGCGCCCAGGACCTGGGTGACAGCAGCTTCTTTCTCACCCCCATTCATTGCTTTTGGGGCAGCAGAGGCCTCCTTTCAGAGCGCGCGTGGGGAAAGCCGGAGGGGTTGAGAGCGCTCGCGGTCGCGCTCTCGGCGCCTCCAACCACCCCCGGAGAGGCTGGGCTCCCTGACCCACCGCCCCGTCCCTCAGGACCCCCGGCCCCGGCTCGGGCCAGACGCCTCCCAGTCCCCGTGCACCTCTCTCCCGCCGCTCCAGATAGTCGGCCGCCTCCAGCAGCATCTGGATGTTCATCCGAACCGCCGCCGCCATTCTGCACCGGGGGCCGGAGCCACGGGACCAACCCCCACTGCCCACAGGCTCGCCGCGGCCGCCGGACACCCGCGCCCCGCTGTGGACCCCGCGGAGCAGGGCTGAAGGAGCCACTGGCGAACACGCTCGCCGGGAGGGGGAGGGGGCCAGTGAGCTGGGCACCGCCGACACGGTGACAGAACCCGGAGCAGAGCAGCAGCCGCCACCGCCGCGGAGTGTTTATCCCCGACTCACCATCCCCCCGCCCCCAGCCCCTTCTCTTGACAGGCCCGCTTCGGCTGCGTTCCTCATTGGGCACCCTAAAGAATACCCCGCCCCTGGCCTTGTGCGATTGGGAGAGGACACCACAGCTCCGCCCCGCAAAGTCCGCTCCTCTCGGTGGTTGGTCACGCTTGACAAGGCCCGGGCTCCACCCCCCTCTTTCCAATTGGTGACAGGATTCGCAACTCCGCCTCGTGCTTTTCCCCTGTTTTCCATTGGTTCTACACCGACAACCGGGCCCCCTTTTGCTTTGTTAGTATTGGCCAAGAGCTGTAGAAGGCTAGCCACTTCACCTGCCTCCCATTGGTGGAGCCTTCGGACACCTCCCAGCTACGATGATGTCACCTTTCTCCAGGTCCGGTGAGCCCTGAGTGGCTGGTGGCCAGCGGCATCGCTACTCCTCCTCAGGTCTGGCATTGGCTGGAAATGGCTGGCCCCGGCGCTGGGTGGTGCTGATTCACCGGCCGCGGCGGAGTTAGGCTCCGCCCGACCCCTCCTGGTCCTGCCTCTGACCTGTTGCGAGTCCTGTCTCTGGGGAAAACTTCGGGGACCTGCCAAGTGTCCCTCGAATGGAAGGCTGGCACCTCGCGTCACCTGGGAGCTCATCCCCGCTCGGGTTCGGGACCGGAGCCTTTGGTCTGGTGGCTGTGACCCCGGAGGTCCCCGGCTTTTCCAGAATCCGGCAGCCGTGAACCCCCAGCGCATCCTCCCGGGAGGGAGAGCTTCATCAGCAACCCAGCAAGTGGCCGGTGGGCCAGGGGCTCAAGAGGGCGCCACGTGACTAAGGGGCTGGAAGGAAAAAGCCTGGCCTGTGTAAAACGCCACCCAGCGTTTTTTCTATTCTCAGGAAGCGCTGGAATCCGGCTGCGGTACACGGAATTGAATTTCTCTCCGAAGGCGCTTACCTCCCCCGCCCTGCCCCGGGAGAGTGGTGGCAGAATTACTCTTGTCACGCAAGTGGGTCTTAAGAGCTCAGAAATTAAAGTTGAAGCTGAGTAAGCTGAACCCCAAGATTCTTTGGCCTAACGCTCTTTTAAGGTTTTCCCTTCCCTTTTAATTCTAGATAAAAACAGGAAGGCTACAGGAAGGTGTGTTTGTGTGAGGAGTGGTACCAATATAAATGCTTACTATAATATTATGTATAAAAACCAAAAGTTTAGGATTGTTCCATAAACCTCATCAGATTTTTTAAATGAAAGCTCTCTGGAGACTCAAGTAATGTACATTGTTGCACATACTGACATTTCCAATTTGAAAATTAGAAATAAAGTTATTTAAGTTGGGAGTCCCCAAGGTTGAAATGAGTAAAGCATGTTTTTTTTTTTTTTAATAAAATGTATTATTGTTGCCAATATGTGATAGTAATAGCTTACTGTATTACATATGTTATTTCTAATTCTCAATATAATCCCGTGAGGTAGGTTGTGTTAATTACCTACATTTTGCACATGAAGAGACAGGCCCAGCTAGGCTAAATGATTTTCCTCATCCTCCATTCAGCTGCAGAGATGGGAGCTGAACCTAGGTTTGTCTTACCCACAGCCCTGGCTACTAATCCCCAGGTGTTAGTTGTACTAAAGACATGCAGAAAAAGATTTCCAGACTGAGTCACAAAACACTGATACTCAAGCCCTGGGTAAAGAGAAAGACAAATGTGTAAATACAATTGTGGTGGGAAATTTTTAAAGTGTTTTTTTTTTTTTTAATGGTCCATAAATCCATTAAAATTGAACAAATTAATTAGGATAAACATGTAATAAACCAAGACTGACATGTAGGAAACACATTTTCTAGGTTTAATGGTTAATTAGAAAAAGTTATGAAAACAGTAATTAAATAAAACATACTGAAAGTAAAGCTTTTCATGAAGGCAGAAAGTTGAAAATGAGAATGGGTACATAATAGTTTCTCAGAGTATTTTGAAGTGCATGTTATTTGTAAAATAAATTTGAAAAAAAATCAACAAAATTCAATCCTATTAAAGTATCCAACCTGATATACTAGAAATATTTTGATTTCCTTATCATTTTTAATTTTACATATACTTTTATATTTAACCCAGTCCTATTTCTCAATATCATGACTTTTCCCACTAGAATCTCCCTGATTGAAAAGCGCTTTTCTTTTAAAGAGGGGCCTGGGAATTTGAAATTGAGTCAGAAGAGAGCAAATAAGTAACTTAGACACCAATGATTCTAACTTAAAAACTCTAAACAAAATTACTAAATTGTGTACATAAACATCAGAGAATAAAACTAAAAAAATAAATGTACCATTTTTTGTTCTATGGTGGTAGAACAGATCATCAATTAGCAACACCAACTAAGAACTATTATCAAGAATTTCAAAGAGTATTTGGTGCCATCTACTGGAAGTGAAACAGTAAGCAGAAAAAGGTTTTGAGGTTTAGGTTGTCCTCACCAACCCCTACCCAACCCCCTGGAAATTATTTTAAACAATGAACCTAAATTTTCTGACCAGAATTTTAAATAAAAAGTTATGTGTAACAGCATAAACATGAGATGAAAATAGTTTATATCTCTGAGTATACATCAAGATAAAAACTATTAGAATTGGGTAGTTAGAAATGGAGAAATATAAAATATAATATCAAATAATTGTGACTGAGTACCAGGGGCAGGAATAAGACCCTGGGGCTGGGGACACAGATCATTTGGTACAGTGCTTGCCTATGGGTTTAATCCCCAGCACCAAAACAAAACAAAACAAAACAAACAAACAAACAAAAAAACTAAGACCCTGTCTTTTCCTCCTTTAGGGGCTTATACTCCAGGTAAGTGTAGGGATAGTTAAAAAGTTAATACCAATGCTAAGCAGCAGGTTCATTATATGCTATGGGAGTTAGGACTGAGGGATGCTACTTCAACGAGTACCTCAGAATAGAAGGGAAGACAACTTTGTCACTGGTAATCCTTAAGTGTCTAAAATGTCCTAAAACCAGGAATTAAAACCCCCTATTTGTAACAAGAGTTTGGCACTTTCAAACCACCAAGACATTAAAATGAATTTTGTTTTATTATAAGTTTCTGAGGAATTGAGTTTTGTTCCTTGCAGTGTAAAAAGTCAGGACTGTAAGTTTCTGTTTTGATACCAAGCCCTCCCTTTTTTTTTGTGGCTGGACACTTCAGTATCATGACCCCCAATATTATGATATTAAGTTTTAAAACTCTGCTTTGCAAAAATCAGTCACACTATAAATATCTGAGATTCTAAAAATAGAACAATGGATTAAAAACTGTAATAAAAGGGGGCTAGGGGTTAGCTCAGTGGAAGACATTTGTCTAGCACACTCAAGGCTCTGAGTTTGATACCCAGCACATGTGCAAACCACCACCAACAAAACAATAAAACCAACACCAACCTGTGATATACACATTACACAAAATATGGCAACAGGTTTCTTAGTTTTTTTTTTCTTAAAAAGGTAGGTTAACATGTATAAATGGCACAGAAAGATCTCTAAGGCATCATGTTGAGTAAACAATTAAGTTATAAAATAATCCCTACATATTATTTATTTTTTAAGAAAAACCCAAACTATGTATTTTCCTTATTTTCTAAATTCTATTACATACAAAGATGTAAAAACCAAGGAAGGACACATGCAAAGGATTAACAGTGAAGAAGAGGCAATAGGATTATGACTACTGTTCAAAGGGATTAGCTTTGTCCCAATGTTTTAAATTATTTACAAGAAAAATGTATCTATTTCTTACTTGGGTAATAAAGGTTAAATTAAAAATCAGGGAAAGTAATTAAATTTAAAAAGATTACAGAACTTTATTCACAAATTCAACAGACTCTTGTTGAGTGTTTTACTCTATGGCAGGTACTATGTGGTGCTGGAGCTATAGCAGAGAATAATACCAGCCCCAATTCTCAGAGCTCACTGTCTAATAGGACAACCAGACAGTAATAAATGAATACAGGTTATGTCAGGCAGTGATAGGGGCCATAAAGAAAAGCAAGGAAGATTTGGAGACCAGATAGAGAATTTGGAACCCTCATATACTAATGGAGAGAATGTAAAACAGTGCAGCTACTTTGCAAAACCATTTGTGACAGTGTTCAAAACTTTTAACAGTTACTATATATAAACCACTAATGCCACTCCTAGGTATGTACTCAGGAGATTGGAAAAAAATTATGTTCATACAAAAACTTGTATGAATATGCATGCAGTATTCACAAAAATAGAATCAACCTAAATGTCCATCTACAGATTAATTATAAATAAAACAGTGGTATTATCTCTTGAATGGAATATTATTCAGTCATTAAAAAGGAACTGTGTACTGATAAATACAAATGAATGAACCTTGAAAACATGCCAAGTCAAAGAGACCAAACACAAAAAGACAAATAATGTATGATTCCACTTATGTAAAATGTCCATAATAGGTACATCTATAGACAGAAAATGCACTAGTGGTTTCCAAGTAAAGAGGCAAGGGAGTAAAGGTGTGATTATTAATGGGTATGGGGATTTTTTTAGGGGTGATGAAAATGATCTAGAATTAGTGATGATGGATGCATAACTCTGAACTGTAAACTTTTTAAAAGGGTACATTTTATGGTTTGTGAATTTTATCTCAAAAAAATTTTTTGGGGGGTACTGGGTATTGAACCCAGGGGTACTTTACCACTGAGATACATTCCTGTCCTTTTGTATTTTTCATCCTAAGGCAGGGTCTCACTAAGTTGCCTAAGCCCTCGCTAAATTGCTGAGGCTGGCTTGCTATCTCAAAATTTTAATGGTCCAAAAAAAAAAAAGCCCAGGGCAGGGGCTGGGGTGGTGGCTCAGCAGCAGAGCGCTAACCTCCCATAAGAGAGACCCTGGGTTCGATCCTCAGCACCACATAAAAATAAATAAGTGAAATAAAAGTATTGTGTCCAACTACAACTGAAAAAAAAAAGGCCAGGGCAGTGGCACTTGCCTGTAATCCTAGAGAGTTGGGAAGCTGAGGCAGGAGGATCAAAATTTCAAGGTTTGCCTAGCAAGTTCACAAGACCCTGTCTTAAAATAAAAATAAAGGACTGGAGCAGTATACAGTGGCACACACCTGTAATCCCAGTGACTCAGGATGCTGAGGCAGGAAAATCAACAGTTCAAAGCCAGCCTCAATAACTTAGTAAACTCCTAAGAAACTTTGCAAGACTCTGTCTCTAAATAAAATATAAAAAGAGCTGGGGATGTGGCTCAGTGGTTAAGGCCCCTGGTTTAATCCCCAGTATAATAAATAAATAAATAAAAAGGGCTGGGGATGTGCTTCAGTGGTTAAATGATCCCCTGGGTTAAATATCCAATCACACACACATATACACAAATAAATAAAGAAGGATAAAAGGATAGAGAGTTAAGAGAACTTGCTATTTTGGTAAGGGTGGGTCAGGAATGACTTGAGTTTGAGCAGAGACCTGAGCAATGTAAAGTAGCAAATCTAGGAAGTGGGAAAACATTTCAAAGGAAGAGAAAGTGGACAGACTCCAGGGGCAGGAATATGCCTGTTCTCAAAGAACAGCAAGGAAGATAACTGACTGAAATGAGCAAGGGGATGAGGCTATAAAATCCAGAGTCCAGGTCAGGTAGAGGTCTCTAGACCACAGGTAAGACTTTCTTCTGAATAATAGAAAATCACTGGACCCAGAAGAAAAGTATACTGATGCACATTTTAAAAGGTTTGTCTCAGTTGCTGGGTGGAGAATAAACAGGAAGGGTGGAAAGAGGGAGAACAATTGGGAGGCTATTGTAATATTTCAACAAGAGATGACTTGGACTAGCATGGGTGCTGAGAAGTGGTTAGATTCAAAACATCAAAAGGATCTGCCAATGAATCACATGTGGGGCAAAGGAGTCAGGATGATCCCAGCATTTTAGTCTGATGAAGAAGTAAATGAAAGGGTCATTGACTGAGATACCTCAGAGAAAAACACTAGGCATGGAAATGAGAGTTCAGTTTGCTTAATCTTAAATTTGAGGTGCCTAATAATTTAGGTGCATATAAGAGACTGTAATTCAGTAAAATGATCAGGCTGGAAGTATAAATTTGAGATTCAGGGCAGAAGATGTTTGAAGTCACATGGATGAATGACTCACCAAGGCAAAGTGGAAAGTCTAAGGACCTGAGCCATGGAGCACCCTAATATTTAGATACCTGGGAACAGACGATTTATGTTCTCTATATGGCAGGAGCCTGTTAGAGGAAGAAGACAGGATGTTTCACCTTTATTATTCTTCCAGAATTAGATGACTGAATAGACAAAAGTTCCTTTGAACCAAGACTTCTAGGTGTCTTCTCTGGATTTTTAAAGATTTCCTATTTTCCCTGTATCTTCAGTACTACCTCCTTATTAACCTATAAGGTTCTCTCAGATTATTTGTTTACAAAGTGTCCTGCCCTAAGGATCTCAAGTCAGTTCTCTACTAACACCACAATAAAATGATAATCTAAAAATACACAATTTGTTTTGGATATATTATTTTATTCTAGATCTGGCTTCCCAGTTAAAACAATTAGGTTTGCCTTCCTTAGATACACACAAATATGATTGGCAACAGACTCTGTCATGGATAATTTACAAACACATGGTATTTTGGTGGGTGAAAGCATGGGGGACTACTTAGCTGTTTGGTAGAAAGTTCAAGTAAAATAACCCAACTGTCTTTGAGTTGGTGACAATTGTGCAAAGAGTACCTGAAGTTGTACAACTGAGGTAGCACATTCAAGTATTTAAGTAGGTAGTATAAATGTCAATAGTGTCTGCCTTTGTGGTCTGAAGACCCTTAGCTTTCTCCTCTGAGAAATAGACAATAGCACCCTCTCTATCTCATGAGGATTAAGTAAACTAAAATGCCATGTACACTGTAACACACAGTGCAGGAACATTACTATTATTTTCTTTACAGAGAACCAACTTGCCAGAAAGATTCTAAAAAATTTCAATTGGTGGTCAAATTTCAGATGTAATAAGGATTTAAAAATTTAGCCAAACGCTTGTAAAATCATGTATGTACAAGGATAATCACTGCAAAACTGTTTTTAACATAGCAAAAGTTTAGAAATAATTTGACTTTCTACTAACAGGGGATAAGTTAAATAAACTATGGTCCATCCTACAATGGACTATAACAGCCTTTGTTAGTCAGCTTTTCATCACTGTGACAAAATAACTGAGAAAAAAAACTTAAGGAGAAAAGATTCATTTTGGCTCATGCAGAGATTTCAGTCAGTGTTTGCTTGGCCCCTATGTTGAAGCAGGAAGCAAAAAAATTGCTTACCTCCTGGTAGATGGGAAGCAGAGACAAAGGAGGGTAGGGCTTGGGACCAACCTCTTTCAGCTAGGTCTCATCTCCTAAAGTTTCTATTACTTCCCTATAGCACCATCAGTTGGACCAAGTCTTCAACACATGAGCCTTTGAGGACGTTCCAGATCCAAACTGTAATAGCCTTTAAAAAAAGGCAATGTTTGGGCTGTGGCTGTAGCTGTGGCTTAGTGGTAGTGCACTTGCCTGGCATGTGTGAGACACTGGGTTTGATTCTCAGCACCGCATATAAATAAATTAATAAAATAAAGGTCTATCAACAACTTAAAAAAAATCAAATTAAAAAAAGGGGAATTTTATATATATCAATAAGAAATAATCTTGAGATACACTAGAGTAAGTGAACAAAAGCTAGGTGCAGAACAGTATACAAAGTTTATATCTATTTTAATAACAAGATATGTGTGTGTGTGAAATATCTCTGAATGGATACACAATTAACTCACCACTAAATACTTTTTGTAATTATCTGAAATGCGTTCCATGCATTTGTAGTAGTTACTACAAAGAATAGAATTTAAACTGGACACAGTGGCACACGCCTGTAATCCCAGCAGCTCAGGAGGCTGAGGCAGGAGGATTGCAAATTAAAAGCAAGCTTCAGCAACTTAGCAAGGCACTCAGCAACTCAGTGAGACCCTGTCTCTAAATAAAATATTTGTAAATAGGGTGGGGGATGTGGCTCAGTGGTTAAGCCCTCCTGGGTTCAATCCTCAGTACCCCCCCAATAAATAAATAAACAAACAAATAAACAAAATCCAGCCACAGAGACTCAAACACCAGCGAGGCATGAAACAGAATGGGTGATGGCTATTATCTTTGATAAAGATAATAAATAATAATTAAATAATAATAAATAAAGAGCTTTCTTCAAATGGGAGGGACCTTGCCTAAAGACAATGAAACTAACATTTATTACACCTATTTGTACATGTATACAAAATAGAAATTCTCATATTTTACTGGTGGGAAAAAAGCCTTCTAGCCACATATAGGAAAAAAAACTTAAAATAAGCACATGCATACATGCACACACACACCTCTTATCCCTTATCATGTTTAAGAACTGAACCTGAGAAAATAATGAATCAAATATAAAAACATGTATGTAATAAAGACAGACAGTAATTATAAAAAGTTTTAATTATAAAAGTAAGCCATGGGAGACAGGCCAATGTTCACCAATAAAGGATTAGTTAATAAATTATGGTACAACCAAGTAGCTACTAAACACTAAGTTTTGAAAGAATATTTAAAAGCATAAAAAATGTTCATAGTACATGGGGAAAAAATGGGTTAGACAAAGAGGACTGTATATACATTTTGATCTCATGAGTGGAAGTGAGAAATACAGAAGTCCAGAAAGACATACAACAAAATGTTAATATTGATTATCCCTGGAAGTTTATTATAAGTGATTTTTGGCTTTTCACTTTTTGGCTTCACAGGTATTTGTTATAGTAAGCATGTACTGCTTTCATAATTGAGGAAAAACAATAAATAGTATTTGGGGGGGAAAAACAGAAGATACAAAAATTTAAAGTTATACTTCTTCATTCTCCCAATTCTTTAATAATCAAGGTATATATGTGTGAAAAAAGAAAACGTCTAGGCAGGCTCTTTTATCTAATAATAAAAATGTTTATCAACTATAAAATGGGTAGAAATATTGCTTTATTGGAGAAACATCCAAATTACTTTCATGTTTGTTATAAAGTCCTAACAAGCATCCAAGAAGAAAATACACAGTTTCCATAGGAATAAAAACAAACAAAATGGGATGGTGACTGCCCCAAATGATATTTCCTAAAAAAAAAAAAAACGTAATGTTTAACCTATCTTCTATTGAGGAAAGGTAAGTAAACTGCACACATCATAAATAAGATTTCCTTACTTTACAAGAAAGAACAGCAATCCTGGTTTTGAGGCATATTAAATACAAAATCCACTCTTTGACCAAGACGAGGGGGAAAATCATTCTTCAAATTTCAATTCTCATGCAATAAAATCCAAAGGTCTGTTGAAGCCACCTTTTCGATTCATGTACTGCCTATAATGAGAAGAGAAAATTCATTGTGAACTTTTTAAAATTCTGGACTTTTTATATATAAAAAAAACCCCCAAAACCAAAATAACATGTTTTTAAGATTAAACCTAAGACCACGTTTAACATGACAAAGTGTAGGATAGAAACTACTTAAGGTTATTTAATGCACATTAATATGAGATTATTTTACTTTTACTTATTTTTGTGGCTTGGAATCAAACTCAAGGCCTCAAGCATGCCAGGCAACATTCTACACTAAATTACACCTGTAACCCATAACCTCACTTTTAAAATAAAGCAAAACCATTTGGATTTCTTTAAATGCCACATTCAGTATGGAAATATATTTTCAGAATTATTTGGAAAGATCGTACAGACCTTTAAAAAAATCAATTTAAAATTCACAATTATTTTAGGTAAACAATGATTACCTAGTTTAAACAAATAAAGAACTCCTAAACAGGTATCTATTAGGCAAATTCAATTTGTACGCTTCAATGGTTCACCTCATAATACTTTATTTGAAGGTAATTTTATGACAGTCTATCCATAACAACTCTATTACTTTAGCTCATAGCACTCTCAAATCATATTATTCATAGTCTAAATTAATTGGAATACTGATCTTTTATCAGTGATAAAGGTAGAAAGAAAGGTTATATTTAAACATGTCTTGACTTTTTCATCAACAATTCAGTGAGATTTTAAGTATAGATTCATTTGTTTCGAATCTATAACACAAACAAAATGTGCCTACACTTAAAAAAGAAAAGTCTATTTACATTAAAATCCTGATGTAATCAGTATAGGTAAATAGTTTAGAAGGGATTTGTTTTACATTGAAATCAAAGCCCACTAAGTTGAAGTTAGGCTTTTTTAAGAAATTTACTACACACAGCTCAAACACATTTAAGTCAGCTACCCTCTCTAGAATAGCTATTTGCTAACATGTAAATTGAGAAACAATTTTAACATGCCAGAATATAAGCAAGAAAAGTACTTCCTTAAGATAAGAGACAGGGTTCTGAGGACACATCTCAGTGGTAGGGCACTTGCCTAGTATGCACAAGGCCCTTGGTTCAATTACCCAGTACAAAACAAAACACACACATAAAGGGACAGTACAGAAAACTAATACATTTCACAAACATGATTACCCCATATAAAAAGCTCTTTCCAAATATGAAATTGAGTTTATTAGTTTAAACATAATAGTGGGGGCTTTGCTTACCTGTACTTCCTCTTCTGAGACACATTTATGGCATAGGCATTGACAGAGCCATCTACCTTCTTCCCCTGGAGAAAAACAATAAACAAATAAAATAGGAAGGACACATTAAATGCCTGATCAAGAGATGGATAATGTTAAATCACCAAGATCCATTTAAAAGAGAAAATTTTCAGATCCTAATGATACCCACAAACTCTCAAGTATTAAACAACTCTGCTCACATTTTTATGGTTACATATATACAATTTAATACAATATTAAAATCAGCAAACATTCATGGTATGTGTATTATGTGTAAGGCATGCTGGAAAATAGGCTAGTAGATCCTAAACTTTTTTGGTCAAAGACTCCTTTAAAATCAGATAAAACTTATTAGCTCCACAAAAATTTACATTCACACAAAATTTAACCTCTACCATTAACTTATAATATTCTCAAATTGTAGCTTGAACATTTCCATTTGTTTAAATTCCATTTCTTGCATAAGTCTTACCATTTTTATCTTTAATCAAGAATCAGAATATAGAATAACAGACAATAGTTGGATTGTTACATACCTTTCTATATGTGGCATGTATCCTCTTTGTTACTAATTCCTTTTTTAAAATTTGTTTTAATTAGTTATACATGACAGTAGAATGTATTTATGCACTTTTTAAAAGTTTATTTTTGGTTAGACACAATACCTTTATTTTGTTTATTTTTATGTGATGTTGAGGATCGAACCCAGGGCCTCATGCATGCCAGGAGAGTGCTCTACCGCTGAGCCACAACCCCAGCCCCCTTTATGGTTCTTTAATACAGTCAAATTAATTAACCATACCCACTTGCTCCCATATTGTTCCTCATGCCTGAATTGCCTTCCCTGCCAAGAACCAATCTTTAACGAACTGGTTCTTTCTTATCCATCATTCAAGGCCCAGTTCAGATGATCCAGCTGTCAGGCAGCACCTTCTTTACTAACCCCTGAAGAATGGTATCTATGCTTTCCCCACAGTACTTTCTATTTTCTACCCTGTATTACTGTGATATATATGCTATTGCTCCAATGACACTGAAAGCTTCTTGATGGAGGGATATATGTCTGAGTCACCTCTACATTCTCACATACTAGGGCACTGCACTGGCAGTTGATTGGAAAATGACTGCGAAATGAATGGGACTGGCTAATGCCACGAAACACATACATGTGACTCCTATTTCCTACCCTTGTCCATTATTACTCATGAGTGTAGCATACTCATTAGGCGTCTGCATTAGGGGAAAAAAAAAGGATTCTGACCCACTGGTCTAATGGTATGCATAGGTGAACTACATATTTGAAATGGTGAACTACATATTTGAAATGGAACTAATATATATGGACTTAATTTTCTGTTCTTATTTTCATATATTTCTAAGGGTAGGGCTACTGGATAAATTATAAGAGGTAGGCATAACTTGGAAAGACCTGTCTTGACCAAGAAAAAAGGAAATTATGCTAATCTTTTCACTGAGTTCAATTTCTAAAGACTTGCTGACTTTTTAGAAACTTTTGTAGAGTCACATATTATTAGCCCTATGTTCATTTATTTACATACTAGGATAGAAAATTACCCATTGGTAAATATAATCACACTTTGGAACTTTCTAGAAGAATGTTGAAGTAGAGGGAAAATAAATGACTACACGACATATGGAAAGGTTCCACAATAGGGATCAGTGCTAGACAATTTACCTAGCACCAATGAAGCCCTGGATTAGATTATGAGTACTGCAAAGAGGAAAGGAAAGGGAAACAGAAGAAAAGGAAAAGGTCCCCCAACAGATCAATGATGAAAATAACACAAGATATATGTAACTGAGAAACATGAGTGAGGTAAGATACTTCATAACTGCCAACTGCATATAAACTAAGTTAACAACCCCATAGAGGTCATTAGAAAACAACTGACATGGGAGTTGGGCTATACTCAGTGGTGGAGCACTTGCCTTGTATGGGATGAGGCTCTAGGTTTCACCTTCAGTACTGGGAAAAACAAACCAAAACTCCACTGACATCATTTGATTACATGGTACACGACAATTTTTAAGGATCCTCACTTTTTCCTTAATAAACAAACATCTTAAGCAGCACTGATTACAATTAACAGTGAAGGATAGGGCTGGGGTAGTGGCTCAGTGGTAGAGCGCGCTTGCTAGCATGTGTGAGGTACTGGGTTCAATTCTCAGCACCACATATAAATAAATAAAAAATTAAGTTCTATCAACAACTAAAAAAATTAAACTAAATTAAAAAAAAAAAAAAGCAAAGCAAAGGGTTAGCTCTACCTATATAACTCTCAGGAATTTCAAATATAATCAGGAAATAGTCATACCCCAAAACAAATAAATAATTTCAATTGGATAGAATGGTGCACTCCTGTAATCTCAGCAACTTGGAAGGCTGAGGCAGGAGGATTGCAAGTTCAAGGCCAACCTCAGCAACTTAGTGAGATCCTGCCACAAAATAAAAAACAAAAAAAAGGGATGGGGATGTGGCTCGATCGCCAGTACAAACAAATAATTCTTCTAAAAACAGTCTTCTAAAAACAATAAAACTACAATTGCTTTACTTTGGAGATTTTTTTTTTTTTATCCATTTAACTAAAACTGCTTTACTTTGGAGATATTTTTATCCATTTAACATATATATTAACAAAACATTTCACATATAAAATACTCTTTGGGAAAAAATAAAAAGGGATTTGGATTTGATATATTCAAGGAAAAAAAGTTGACAGACACCAAAAAAAAAAAAAATTAATATTCAAAAATAGGGTTCATATAACCTCTGCATTCTTAATTTTTTTCACCTCAACAGTCATGTGTCAGTACTCCTCTTAAGTTATACAATATAATTTTCAAAAATTTTAAACTTACTATCACATTAGTTAAAAAGAAAGTCTTACACCATTTGGGTTTATCCATTCCATTGAACCCGGGTCCCGCCCGTGCTAGGCGAGCGCTCTACCGCTGAGCCACAATCCCAGCCCTCATCATTGGGATCTTAATAGGAATTGCATTAAATCTGTATAGCATTTTTGGTAGTATGGCCATTTTGATATTAATTCTGCCTATCCAAGAACATGGGAGATCTTTCCATTTTTGGATATCTTCTTCAATTTCTTTCTTTAGTGTTCTGTAGTTTTCATTATAATTAATCTGTAGATGGACATTTAGGTTGATTCTATTTTTGTGAATACTGCATGCATATTCATACAAGTTTTTGTATGAACATAATTTTTTTCCAATCTCCTGAGTACATACCTAGGAGTGGCATTAGTGGTTTATATATAGTAACTGTTAAAAGTTTTGAACACTGTCACAAATGGTTTTGCAAAGTAGCTGCACTGTTTTACATTCTCTCCATTAGTATATGAGGGTTCCAAATTCTCTATCTGGTCTCCAAATCTTCCTTGCTTTTCTTTATGGCCCCTATCACTGCCTGACATAACCTGTATTCATTTATTACTGTCTGGTTGTCCTATTAGACAGTGAAGCCAAATGTTCTCTGATATGTGGATGCTAACCCAAAACAAGGAAGGGTGGGGAGGGTAAGAATAGAAATCCATTGGATTAGACAAAGGGAAAGGAGGGGGGAGGGGTATAGGAAGGACAGTAGAAACAATCAGACATAACTTTCTTAGCCTTGTATTTGAATATACAACCAGAGTAACTCTACATCATGTACAACCACAAGAATGGGATCCTGAATAAAATAATTTATACTCTATGTATATATAATTTGCCAAAAATACATTCTACTGTCATGTAAAACTAAGAAGAATAAATTTTAAAAAATAGAGCTTTCATCAAAATCTTTAAAAAAAAAAGGATTAAAAATTTTATTCCTTCTTTCCACATATATTCTTCTTCTCTCCATCCCCACTATTCTCCTTCTATTTTCTCTCTCCATTCCTCCTGGCCTTCCCTATTTCTTTCTCTTACCCCCATCTTCCTATCTCTCTAGATATTCTTTCCTCCTCCCTCCCTAAAATTTTTCTCCCTTTTCTTCTTAACAATCTCTCTCTCTTTCCTCCCCTTTATTGTCTCCAGGTATTATGATGAAAGCTAGATAGCACTCACTCCCCAATCCATCTCTATCCCCCATCTGAGCTGTGAGACATGTAGTCCAAGGTCATCTTCATCTGGTAGCTGAATGTTCTATTTCCCAGTAATTCCCCTTCCTGTAATCTTGTTCTGAGTTAACTGTACCAACCAGGCTCCCCAGCCCAATGTCTCAAGGGCATCACTGACTACTGATACCCATTCCCACTTACCCTGGCTTCTGAGATTTTAGACTCAGTTCAGTCCTGTATCATCTTACACTCGCATGACTCAGCAGTTCTCTCTACTTCTAATCTAACCCTCTTCCCCTCTGTCTTCCATGCTGTCCCCAATGTCATTGTTCTAAAACATACATATAATCGTGTTACTCCCTTGTTTTAAAATCCTTGCTTCCTCTTCTCAACACCAATAAGTCAACTCTAAATTCCTTAGCATGGCTAAAGTCATCAAAATCCCTACAAAATTTGTTTTCCTCCATTTTGTAGCCTCTGTCACAGTTACCACCCATCAGCCCCCTTGGACCAGTCACAGAATTTGAAATTCCCATAATACCTCATGCTTCTTCACACCTATACAGCACTCTACTTTAAATTATCTTCTGCCTTCTTTCTGTCTGATCACCTTTACTTGCCCTTTATGATCTAACGCAAACCATATGTCTGGCAAACACTCTCCAAATGCAATGGCAGTTTAAAGTTTCCTCCTTTGTTCTCAAAGCCCTTCAAACAGATAGTTACTGTCTTAAAACCAAATAAACTTGTGCCAACAGAAGAAATTATAAGTGACACATAAAAGAATATGGAAAACCACAACAGGCATAATGGATTAATTCAAATCAGAATGTTTAATTCATTGCATGTTTTACTTACTTTTGTTGAGTCAAAAGAGGCAAATCCCATTAACTTCATCATTTCAATTTCTTCCTCTGTTTTGCCCTCTAAGTCTTCCTCTGCAAAAATGATTTTAAAAACTCTTATATCATTATGTATCTATATCTATACACATACAAAATAAAAAGAAAACTGGTGACAAATTAATAGACATTCTACCTTACCAGCAGAGAACACATAAAAGACAAAGATAAATGAGAAAAATTCCTCTTAAATTTGGACAGAATGTAACTTAGCGTGCAAGTTGGAGCTTATGGGGGGGACCACCTTTAATATCAGATACTACAATACCTAGATTTGAAGACACTTCCAAAATAGAATATTCTCATGTTTTTAACTACCCTACCTAGGTTATATCAGGAGCACCATGGACAACAAGCAACTCACTAAGGTACAATTAAAACAAAATCTTAAAACCATATGCAACGAACACCATAAAAATCTTAATATTTAAATGCTCAAAAATTATACTTTTATAACTTATCATGACTGGAGCGATCTAAACAAGCTTATTTATCTAGTAATGTTACCAGTAATCTGACGTTCTTTGCTCTTTGTTTCTTTTGTTTCTTTCTTTTCCTCATCTCTTCTTTCTTTCAGTCGAGAAGGGGAAGGAGATGTGGATCTATGTCGTCTTGGGGATCTAATATTTATAAATAAAGATGTAAGAAACAGATACATATAAACGGCAACTCTGTCAATCAGCACAGATTAACGCATGAGTTCCTGAAAAGTAAAGACTGAACAGAAATAAGTTCCAGAGAACTCAAGAGTCCATTCACAGTAGAGGAGTGAAGGAGAGGCTCTGATATTACAAAAACAAACAAATAAACAAACAAAAAAACCCCACTTTACTGATAGTCATCAGTCGCACTCTACTAGGGCTAGAAATTTATTTATTTATTTATTTTTATTGTTACCGGGATTGAACTCAGGGACACTCAACTACTGAATCACACACCTAGTCCTATTTTTTTTTTAATTTTAAAATTTACTTATTCTAATCAGTTATACATGATAGCAGAATGCTCTTTGATTCACTGTACACAAATAGAGCACAATTTTACACTTCTCTGGTTGTACATGAAGTAAGATCCAACCATTTGAATAATCATTTTTGTACCTTGGGTAATGATGTCCCTCTCATTCCTTCATCTTTCCTAACCCCATGCCCCCTCCCCTCCCCACTCTAACCCTCCCTCCCTTTTGCCCATTCCAAGTTCCTCCACTCATCCCATGCCCCTCCCCATTATGAATTAGCAGCCACTTATGAGAGAAAACATTTGGCCTTTGGTTTTTGGGGATTGGCTTACTTCACTTAGCATGATATTATCTAACTCCATTTATTTACCTGCAAATGCCATAATTTTATTCTCTTTTATTGCTGAGTAATATTCCATTGTGTATATATACCAGTTTCTTAATCCATTCATCTATTGAAGGACATCTAGGTTGGTTCCACAGTTTGGCTACTGTGAATTGTGCTGCTTTTAACACTGATGTGGCCTAGCCCTATTTTGTATTTTATTTAGAGACAGGGTCTCCCTGAGTGGCTTAGTGCCTCACTTTTGCTGAGGCTGGCTTTGAACTTGCAATCCTCCTGCCTCAGCCACCCCATCTGTTGGGATTACAGACATGTGCCACTGCCTGTATAGGAAATTTTTATGAGGCAGAAAAACCTAGCTTGAAAAATTCTACCCATTAAACACAAACAATAAAGCCCACTTAAATACCAACTGATGCTATTAACAGAGTCCATTTCCAAGGTTCTTCTAAGATGTCCCATTCTTTTTTTTTTTTCCCACAATGGGAACCGAACCCATGGATATTTTACCACATTTAAATTTTGACACATAGTCTCACTAAATTGCTGAGTGTCTGGTTAAGTTGCTGAGGCTAGCCACAAACTTGAGATCCTCCTGCCTCTGTCTCTCATTTGCTGGGATTGTGGGTGTGCACCCAGTTAAAGTTCTCCCTCCAATTCTTGATCATACACTTGAATATATTGCTATCACCAAAAAGTTAATTTAAAAAATCCTAACAGAAATATAAACATTTACTTCTTGCTCTTGCCAAGCACCACACTAAGTGGTTTTCATTCATTTATTATTCCTCATTCACTTCTCAAGACAACTGTATAAGTGGAATGTAAACCCCGTTTTATCAAAAGAAATGTTAGCTTTAGAATAAAGTAGGATTGTTTCCTCCATTTCATGAAACTTCGACCAAAAAAAAAAACCACCAAAGTTAAGATCAGTGACCAGCTTCTTTGTTCTTCATAGTCCAGCTTCTGGTTTATTCACTATACTCACCGGGAGCGCCTTCGGTGTGGGGATCTCGAACGGCTCCTTCTTCGATCTCTTTCCCGAGACCGGGACCTTTCTCGGCGCCTTCGTTCTCTCTCCCGGGAAGTGGACCGGGACCGCCTACGTTCTAATACAAACACACAAAAATTGCAGAGCCAAAAAGTGAATCAAATATCAAGAGCTGAGCCCTCCAACAGAAACATAACGTGAGCCATCGCTAGTAGTCACACTGAAAAGGTACAAAGAAACAGGTGAGATTAATTTTAAGAATTTTTTGACCTAATATGTCCCAGCTATAAACATATTGGCATGTAAGCAATATGAAAGGTACTTAATAATATATTTTATATTTTTCTGGTAGGAAATCTGGTGTCTATTTTAGGAACTGCATTTCTCAGTTCGGATTAGCTACACTTCAAGAACCCCACAGCCACATGTGGCTTGAGGCCTCAGTTGACTTGTAAGAAAACTGAATACTGACTAGTTGAAGGTGACAAAAACTAACCAAGGACACAACCGAGGGTCCAAGTTAGAGCTCTCAATGGAAGTCTAGTTAGATTCTTTACATTGCACGGCCTCCTTATTAGGTCTGGGGGACAGAAGATATTAATCGGTGAGTTCCCTGGATTCGAAATTCTAAATACCGATTTCCCTATGATAAACTGAGCAGGATCATAAGACTTATGGAGCATCTATGAGCCAAGCAAAATCACATAGTGAATGCTATAGAATGTAACATTTATTCTCACATCAGTTTTCCCCGCGGGTTAACATTACCCCCAATGACTGCGAGAATTCGATTCAGAAAAGCTGGGTGACTTGTGCAGTTTCCTAGAAATTACATGAAGGAACTATGGCCTGAGCCCATAGGCCACAAGCACAGTAAAAGTTACTGTACTATAAGGTTGACAACTAGTCGATGAAACCCGAATTTAGAAGGAAAAAAAAAAAAAGACTCTAGACTTCAAACCAGAGAGGGTCAGAGCGTTAAGAGTGTAGGGGCCTAGGTCTTCGTTCCCCCATTCGCCCGCCTCTCCGTTGCCCAGATACTGAAAAAAAAAAAAAGATGCGATTCCAACAGAGCCCCACGCCATCCGCGTTGCTTCTAGACTCACCCCTCCGTGGGGAGCGGCTTCGGCTGCGACCCATTCGGAGTCCAACTCCTCCTCACACCGCCCCGGAAACGGCGGTGCAACAACTTCCGGGAGTGACCGGAACTGAAGTTCGATCTCCGACTGGAAAAATGTCGAAACAAGTCCCGAGGGTTCCGGCTTCTTAAGAAGGCAGGCAGCGAAAAGGGCGGGCCCAGAATGTGCCCTGGATGCCATCGCCTCTTCTGAATTCGGAGATTACGGTAGAAGTGGAGTTATCGTTTCCGCTCCTCCAGCCTAATTTTCACAGTGACTTTCCTATCTTGTTTGTCCCTGGCAGGCATTAAAAATATGCTATTTGATGCACTTATAGAAGTGTTTGAAAAATTCAGCTATGGACTCACCATCCTAACATAGCTTTCAATTTCACCATTTTCTCCAGTCCTTGTTCACATGCGTAAAATAGTCAAACCAATTCTACACGGAGTATACAAGGTTTGTATTTTTTGACTTTTTTACATAAAATTCTCTCATAAGGAGTGAAGACACCAAAGTTCAGCGATTGTCAGCTTAATATTTTCTCAGATGCCAGTATTGAGAACTTATCCCAAAGTTACTACAGGTAAGGAAAAGCAAAGGCTCCATATGCCCACGTATTCCCACAAAGTACTTCTCCAATGCTGCCATAACTAGAAAAGGCTTGCCGGATGTCGACTTCTAATCTAACCAACACTTGTCCCACCAGCTCCCTCCAAAGTTTCCAAGTCTGATGGTTTGGCTTTTAGAACAGAGTTGGAAAGAAACTAGAATAGGTTGGAAACACCCTTCCCACCAGTCAACTTTTTAAAAACTGATTCATACACTCTGATGTGCCCTCTTTAATATCTGTCCCAATCTAACTTTCAAGAAAAGAACTAACGGTAACATCTAGGATTTTCAACATGCATGAGGCTTGACTCTCAGACTCTTGGGATTATCCTGGCAGACTACACTAATGTGTGGGAGAGAGAGGTTCAAGGATTGAGGGGTGCCAGTACCGGAGGAAGAAGATTTAGGGATGATATGAAGAAACACCATTAATGATTGAAGACATTGTCCCTAGGGAAGACAGGAAATTTATAGGGAGACAAGGGGTTGTGCCATACAGCTGTGAGAAGAGAAATATGGTAACATCAATGGCTGAAAACATTTCCTTCTTTACTCTTGATTTCAAAAAGTGGTTTGGAGGTATGCTGTCAGATTTAATATACAAAGTTTTTTAATGCCTATTGTGTGTAGGACACTGTATCATTTTAGCACTAGGATGAAAAGATGCACAATATGGCCCCCTGCCTCAAGAAGCTTACACTCTAATTGTGGAGGCACAGACATTTCACAGTAATTGGTAAGATGTATGTGCAGTGTGCCATGGAGACATAAAAAGGACTTTCAGCTTGATTTGTTATTCCAAGAGAGTTTCCTGGGATAATAATATTACCTAACACCTATGGGACTAACTGTATGACAGGCACTATTATGAGTTACCCAGGTAAAGGGTAGGAGTAGCAGCAATATTAAAGAGCAGCTGTTACACTATGCAAGCCCTATGAGTGGTTTGATTTTATCATCATACTGAGTTTATTATGGAAGATCATACTGAGTGGCTGGTACTTTATCCTTAAAGTGATAAAAAGCTACTGGAGCATTTTAAGCTGAGTAGTTACATAACCATAATGGTGTTTTAGATGGTTCATCCTGACTGCAGATCTAAAAACTTGAACCGGGGGGAATAGCTGGAGGAAATGAGAACCCACACTAGGGCGATTATGAAAGAAAAGGAGTAAGAACAGATCAGGAAATATTTGAGGATCAGTATGACAGATCTTGGTGACTGGCAGTGGAAAGAGAGAGAAGACATGACTCCCAGGTAGGTTCAGTTTCACAGAATGTGACCTGTACAGCCTTGCTTAGAAAGGCCCCAAACATTTAATATTCAGCTGTCACCATTTTGAAATTATTTTTGTACAAGAGGCCCTGTATTTTGTTTGCCCTGGAAAAAGTGTGTGTGTGTGTGTGTGTGTGTGTCTGTCTGTCTGTCTGATGTTTATTAAGTGAGAAAGCAAGGATTTGACTGTTCCCCACAAATAAACTTGAAACAAGATATCAAGTCCATACAGAAGACACATGGAGAAGGCAAAAAACAATGATCCCTTTTATGAGTGCTCCTCTGTCAGGAATAGTATGGGACCTTTTCTGTGGGCTTATATCCCTCATGAATTCAATGGAGCCCTTTTTGCTTATATTTGTTGTGAAGTCTGAGAATCTAGTTATACTTCTGCTTGTGGTAAAGAGAGAATCTGAATTCCATTTCATTTTATTGAGTATGAACATCCATAATAGATACTTTTAGCAGGCATTTGACTATATGCAGACTGAGTCTGATATTTAGGGGGAGAGATCAGAAGATAGAGGAGAATTTGAACCACAGGAGTCCATGAGATGTCCCAAAAAAGAAGAGAGTGACAAGATACAAATGTCAAGTATAAAAACACTGGTGAAGAACAGTGTGTGAAAATTCCAGGGGGTAGAGTTTTGAGAAGAAGAGAAGGGCCAGTATAGGAGGCTGAATAATGGCTTCCCTAAAGATGTCTGGCCCTTATCCCTGGAACCTATGAATGTTACCTTACATGGGGAAGGTTTTGCAGATGTAGTTAAGAATATTAAGAGGGAGATTATGCTGAGATCCAAGTGGGTCCTAAATGCTTATATACACGCAGAAAATGTGACCACAGAGGCTAACATGGGAATGATGCAGCCACAAGCCGAGGAATATACCTCCAGCCACAAAAAGCTGGAGGAGGCAAGGAACAGATTCTTCTCTAGAAATTCTGGAGAGAGCGCAACTGTGCTGGTGCTTTGGTTTTTGCCAATTGAAATTGATTTTAGATTTCTGGCCTCTAGAATTGTGTGAGAATAATTTTTTTAAGCTAACAAATCTTTGCTAATTTGTTGGAGTAGCTTCAGGAAACTAATATCATTGGCTATGTCAAATGTAGTAGAGACTCCTTTAAAGTAAGAACTGAGAACTCTCAGCTAGATATAGCAGCATGAGGCCATTGATGAACTTGCAGAAAATTATTTTGGTGGAAAGTAGACAAAGAGATTGTAAAGGATAAAACTTATTTTTCCCCACTCCCTAAATCCATACTAGCACTGGAAATCAGGGAAGTTGCCTGATTTCCAAAAAACCTGAGAAACTTCTCAATTAGAAAAATCATACCTAACACAGTGGCAATTTAACACTGAAAGGGACAGCAGATCTGTTTTCCCAGGAACCTTTAAGCCCCTGAAGAAGTGGGCAGGGGTCAAACCATCCATAGACAGCAGGCAGGGGGACTGTGGAGCCACAGCAGGAACCCAGTGTTCCGTACTGTGAGTGGCATTGTGTCAGGGTGCAGCTGACAGGTCTCTGCACACACGAGCATTAGGATTGGAGGGAGAAGCAGATCAGTGTCCCAGGAAACTTCAGGTCATCCAATGGGCACCAGAAGTAGGAAAAATCAGCTGGGACCATGGCAAAAATCCTTCAGATTAATTTTTGAATTTCCCCCATTGGGTTGGTCAACCTCTTCCTAACCAGGATACACTGAAGGGAAGGAAGCTCCATTCTCTGTTCACGTGGTTGTAACAAAATATCATCAACCCAGTGGCTTATAAACAATAGAAACTTACTTCTCATAGTTTTAAAGGCTAGGAAATCCAAGATCTATGCTGGAAGATTTGGTGGCTGGTGAGGGCATTTTCTTTTTTTTTTTTTTTAATATTTATTTTTTAGTTTTCGGGGGACACAACATCTTTGTTTGTATGTGGTGCTGAGGATCGAACCCGGGCCGCACACATGCCAGGAGAGCACGCTACCGCTTGAGCCACATCCCCAGCCCGGGCATTTTCTTAATAGAAGATGAGTTCTGTATCCTCATGTGGTGGGAGGGGATAGCTAGTGTTTTGGGGCCTCTTGTATAAGAGTGCTAATCCTATTCATGAAGGCTCTACCCTCCTAACATAATCACCTCCCAATGGCCCCACCTCCTAAAACCATTATATCAGGGATTAGGTTTCAACATATAATTTTGAGGGGACACAAACATTCAGTCTATAGCATACATCTCAATAAACTCACCTCAGTAACTCTGGAGAAGCTAGTGCTGTTGACTGGTTTGGACTGCTAAGGAAACAGAAGATGACTTTCATAGTTCCTGAAGAAACCCAACCTACTATAACCAGTGATTAATGCAGAGGTTTATTTTTCAACTTTTTTATTTTGAGATAATTATATGTTGAAATTGCAAAGGTAGTGGAGAGAGAGGTCCTGTGTACTTTTCAGCACACAATTACATCTTATGAAACTATAGTACAGTGCCAAACCAGGAAGTTGACATTGGTACCTGTGTGTGTATAGTCTTTAAGTCATTTTTCACATGTGTAGATATGTGTAAACACAGTAAAGATGCAGATCACCACAGACACATCCCTCATGATAACTCTTTACATCCCACCCTCTGACCCCTGGAAACCACTAACCTTTCTTCATTTTGAGAATGTTATATAAATGGAATCATGGGGTTTGAGATCTTTTAAAATTGACTTCGTTTTCATTCATCATAATGCCCTTAAGATCATCCAGGTTGCTATAGCAATAGACTGTTCATTTTTATTACTGAGTAGTCATGCATTGTGTAGATGTGCCACAATTTAATCATTCATCATTTTAGATTACTTTGCTTGTTTCCAGTTTCTTGGCTATTACAAATAAAGCTGTATGAGCAATTGTGTACAGGTTTTTGCATTGACAAAAATGTTCTTTTATCTAGAATAAATGCCCAGGACCTGACAAGAACAACTCAGAGGAGAAAAACAACTCTATTGCTCTGGGCCCAGTGAAGGAAATCTGCTCAGTTCATGCTGAGGTTAAGAGAGAAAAAGAGACAGACAGACACAAACCCAGAGGGATTTGAGTTTATTTAGAGAACACTTTGGGTAATGTGGAGACTTGTTTACAGAAAAAACATAGGAGGCTGGTACAACCATCTTCAACTGTTTTGTGCTACTGTAACAGAAGACCAGAGACTGGGTAATTCAAAGAGAAAATAAATTTCTCACAGTTCTAGAGGCTGGGAAGGCCAAATCAAAGTGCTGGCTTTGGGGAGAGCCCACTTGTGTCAGGATATGGCAGAGGGCATCACATGGCAAGACAGTATATACAAGAGAGGGAAGAATGCCTTTCTTGCAATGACAGTGTCTATTCATGTAGGTTCTGCCCTCATGACCTAATCACCTCTTAAAAGTCACGCCTCTCAACATTGTTGCATTGAAGATTAAGTTTCCAACACATAATCTTCGGGGGAACACAGTCAAATCATGATAGTTGGAAATTATGTCAGGTAATTTGTCAGGTCCTGTACTAGAATGGCAGAATGGACAAGGTGAGAAAGTGACTGCATTTGAGATATAATTGGTAGAACTGAAAAAACTTGATTCTGGATGCAGCATATGAGGGAGTTGGAAAAGAATGGCATCTACATTTCTGGCATGCACAACTGCGTATTATTTCTAGAAATGAGGCATATGAGACAAAATCTGGGGAAAGCAGTATGTTCATGCTGGACATGCTAATTTGAGATGCCAAATCACACCCATGAATAGAGGCCAACTAGCTGTATATCTGAAACTTGGAAGAGAGATTTAGGCTGGAACTATAGAAAAAGGAATCCTCAGAATACAGATGAAGCCGTGAGAATGCATGGAACCACCCATTGCAGGCTCAGGAAAGAAAAGGATCTGGAGATAGCCAGAGAAGAAACCCCCAAAGAGACTAAGGAATGGTCAGAGAAATAGAAATCAGGTGTGATGTCAAGAGAAGTTCAAGAGAACGTTATTTTTAAAGAAATAAATGGTCAATTTTAAATGTTAGGTTAAAAGAATCAAAACATACACCTTGGGCTGGGGCCATAGCTCAGGGGTAGAGTGCTTGCCTAGCACGCAGGAGACCTGGAGTTGATCCCTACCACCTTGTACAAAAAAAAAAAAGACAAAACAGATATAACTTATAGCATTTAACTGACCTGGAGAATTTAATTTTAACTCAAGTAGTTAAGTTGTTCTGACTTTGCTGGACCTAGTCCTGTTTCATATGAATAACCAGGAAGCGTGCTGTTGAGTCAGCAAGCACTGCCTCCCTATTAATGTAAAGTCTGATCACGAATAACAATGACTGATGCTGTTTGAGGCTTTTTGCACTTTGCACTCCTGTAGTTTGGTAAGAATTAAAAACTCTCAGGTTGGGGAAAGAACTATAATGTGTGTGTGTGTGTGTGTGTTTTAAACCACTGAGCCACATCCCCAGTCCTTTTTGAAGTAGGGACTAACTTGCGCAGGTTGGCTTTAAACCTGCAATCCTACCTCAGCTTTTTGAGTTGCTGGGATTATAGGCATGCACCACAGTGCCCACCAGCCTATACCATATTTTTCCTCCTGTTTTTCTTTCTTTCTTTGTGTGTGTGTGTGTGTGTGTGTGTGTGTGTGTGTGAGAGAGAGAGAGAGAGAGAGAGAGAGAGACAGAGGTAGGTAGGTAGGTAGATAGATAGATAGTTATATGCTGGGGACTGCACCCAGGGATTCATGAATGCTAGGTAACCACTCTACCCCCCCGCCCTTTTTCTTCCCTTTTCAATTCAGTCAAGTACTTAGACCACAATACTCCAATGTTTCCTTTCAGGTGACTGATAAGTCATCTATGCTTATTATTTGAACCTCTGGCTCTATTACTTTTTCTGTTCTTTACATGGGTTTATCAATAAGGTAATGTAACTTTAAACAGTTTCATCACTAACAGTCCAATATATTCTAAACCAACTATCAGAACTTTCTGCAATGATGAGAATATTCTGTATCTGACTCCCCTGTCCAATATGGCAGCCACCAGCTACATGTGGCTACTAAACTCTTCCAATGTGGGTAGTGTGACTGATTGAGTCAATTTAATTCTTAACTAAATTTTAATGGCATACTTTTGCATTTGATAGTGAAAAGTGTTTATTGTTAAGTTAATCCTGTTGAATGTCTTAGAGATAGAACAGTACACACTAAATATTTGGTTTAAAAAAAGCTAGTAACTCACTACTGTTTTGCATTTAATTTTGCCTATCTTGCTAAATTTCAATCCAAATCTATAAGAAAAAAATTTAAAAAGGAAAAGGAAAAGAAAAAGGTACATTCATATCTTTTTAATAATTCAACATGAACATATTCTCTTAAAGATCTCTTCTTTACTGATAGACAAACAAAAATAATTATTTAATGAATAAATACTTTTTTCCGGCCATAGCAGTAAAAAAAAACAACCAAACAACAACAAAAAAAACTGGTAGAAGCAAGAGCTGACAAATACAAAAGCTTATATACAATAATTCATATGCTACTTCAGCTGATACTACCACTTTATTGAAAATATTCCTATTTAGGAACACTATACAAACAGTTAATTGGTAAGAAAATAAAAAGCAGATTCCTTACGTTTAATTAGCTTGCAATTACCAGTTTCTCAAATGAGAATATAAACTACTTGTGATAGAAGAAATAATTATCCTGTCTATGGATGACATAAGCAACTTGACTAGAAAAGAACAGGAATCAGATATAATTCCAATTTGGCCAGTTCATTTTTATAAGTGAAATGAAATAGTCAATTTTCCTCATTAATATACTCAGTTTATCTTTACTTCCAAGATTCATAAAAATTTATTCAAATAATCCAACGAAGTCTAGCATTATGTTTTTTAATGTGTAAAGGATAATGAATCTCTTATGCTGTGATAAAGAAAAAACTAGTACCTCATGAAAAAAGATGTAATTAAAGCCAAATATAAAATTAAAAAATGTAGCTTCTTGATATAGCTAAATCACTGTATTAGAAACATGTACATTACAGTTCTAAGAGTGGAGCAGGAGGCATTTAAAAGGTTCCTTATGTTAACCAAATGGACAAATTCTCAAAGGATGAAAGCAACTTATGAGCCTGTCAACATATTGCTGGGAAAAACTAATAAATTTAAAACATAAAAGTAGTGGGCAAAAATGTCTGACTAGAAAGAGAAAAAAAAAAAATCCCAGGTTTAATTAAGTTTTTTGTCCACTTTAAATAAGAGCTTATTTATTAACTTTTTTTCAAATGGGCATTTTTTATTTGCACAGATACATAAAAGTGATTCCCATTTTAAAAAACATACTAAAAACATACATTAACCACAAAAGTACTTACTTTGAAAGGAAAACGAGCATGGCTATTTTCAAAATAACAACAAATACAAGAAGCCAACTTACGTAAATCATGACAAGTGTACATCTCGTTTTTGACAAAAATAAGTTCCATTTTTACATTAATGCTTTATTATCAGCTTTTATATTAGATCCTCCAACCTTATGTACATTTACTATGAAATTTCTATCAGTATGTATAACTCAAAGGCACTCAATTCAGAGATTACAAAGTCCTGAGCTTAAGTATGAAACAGGATTCTCAACTAAAATTTGAACATAAATAATTCTCAAGATCAGAGAACATGAAAATGTTTAAAACTGTAATATTTGATACATAAATAATTCATAACCTAATAATAAAAGTATACAGAATGTCAAAGATAAGACCATGTAAGGCAAAGGAATATTCTCAGAATCAAACTGATTTTTCCCTCATTCAAGTTCATTTGAAGGTCTAAAGCTGACTTTTGTTACTGTTGAAATCCCAGGAAAACTAATTGAGAAAAAAAAAAAAAGCATGAAAATACTTAAGTTTTTAAAAAAGTTCCTCAGCTTAGTCTCCCCCAAACCATGAAAAACATATTTAATGATTAAAAACAACTGTAGACTGTAGATTGGAATGATATTAAACTAAATGGGGGAATTAAAATGAGTAGTTGAAAAAAATCAAAGGACAGCTTTAAAGGCACGAATTGAAATAGCATTTGTAATTGGCTGTTCAAATTATTCCTTTAGCATTCTTTTAGCAAAATAAAAATAAATTTACAGATGGATGAGGTTCACTTAACATTAGGCAGGATCAAATTTTAATAAAAATTAAACCTATATTTTGTTGCAAAGAAATGTAAAATTTACATACAGCAATTTTCTACTAATGCTAAATTAAAAGCATGGGTTGACATCTTTATTATGCATGGTTTGGGCTGTTTTCTTGGCTTTAAAATGCTTTTTCATATATGCATAGAAATGTGACAAATGTAAGAACTATCTTCTGAATTATCTGTACAGTTCATAAGGCCTTTGTTAATATTAGTCACCTTAGATATGAATATCAGTAAGGCCATTAAATTAAAGCTGGCCTAAAAAGTTTTCAAAGTGCTACTGTTTCCAACTGATGAGGATCTTCAGTTGTCTGGATTTTCTGGGTGACGATTGTTTTCAGTTCTTTTTTCTGGTGATATATACAAGAAGTTACAGCATATATATAAAGGGAAGATCAGAAGCCTGCTGTCCAAGTTCATCACCACTTGTTCCTATAAGACAGATTTGTATGTTTAATGACAACTGAATAGCAATATTTAAAAAGCCAAATTAACCAAAAAAACCAAGCTACTGAATTGAGTGAACCAAAAGAGGTAACATGGAATTAAGAGTTTGTGCCTGGAGACCAAGAGCCACAGCTCAAATCTCAAAAACTCTTGCCCACTAAATGTGTGACCCTGTCAACTGCAGCTTCCTTGATATAAAATGGGGACAAGAAGAATAACCATTTTACAGGATTATACTGGGGATCAAATGAGACAATGTACAGAAGGTTTTGTAAAGCAGCTATATATTAAATAATAGTGGTAGTTATTTTCATTATTGTAAAAATTTCTGTCAAGTTCATATATACTTTATGGAAGAATTGGTGAACTGGTAAAGTGAACCTCTTACTTGGCTTCAGGTGGGGAAGTCATAATTATCATCATCAAGCAGGGTTTCTGCTCCCATTTAAAAGTTCCCACTGTCCCAATGACAAACATGTTACTTGTCTCCTGGCACATAAAACATTATCATGTAAAAGCAATTTCAGGTTCAATTATAACAATAAACATGGGAATGCTATGAACTCTCTCCAAAGACTGAAGTTGATGCTATACCCAAGAATGTCAAATATAACCATTATTGATGGTTATATAAAAAGATCTCTTTTGGGAATCTAACATATGCTTTAGCAGCAACATTTAGCAAACAAAACAAATCCTGAGTAAAAGAAGCAACACTGAGGGGCTGGGGTTGTGACTCAGTGGAACATTGCCTAGCATGTGTGAGGCACTAGGTTTGATCCTCATGGTATTATGTAAAAATAAATAAATAAATGTATTGTGTCCATCTGGAAATTAAAAAAAAAAAAAGCAGCAGCAGCAATAGTGAAATGAGAATTCCTACTTTTTAAATATTTGAAATACATTCCATACAATAGTGTGCACTAGTTTCACTATTTAATCTAGAGTTTTACATTTTTTACTGAAGCAATGAAAATGAACTAAAAATAGAATATTGATTGACTCTAGTAGGCTTAACTGAACACAGCTTCTGTGTTGTTGGAGTAGCAAGATAATTGGATAAAGATAGTTGGATAAAGATAGGGAATACAAAGTACTCCAAGTATGCGCTCGCGCGCGCGCATGCACACACACACGCACACACACACAATCTCTGTACCCTTCAAAGCGGGAGAGTAGTATTAAAAAAAGAAAACTATTTTAAAAATAACAGTATTAGTATTAAAAAAAGACAATATTGAGATCCCGCCCCTTGCTGATTGTGCTAACAGTGTCACCAGAGAGGAATGATGTCAAAGCATAGTTGATCTTTAGATGCTTAAGTCACTTGGTTCTAGTCAAAATTTGTATCAGTAACTTGGGTGAAGGACAAATGCTTTGATGGTATGACAATAATAACCACGATTCTGTACCATGACAAAGCAACAGCTCTAAGATCAGCAGTCTGGGTTTTGAGTATCTGTAGGGCTGGGGTTGGGTGGGGCAGGCAAAAAGGGATAATTCTGGGAGAAGAAGGAAGCGAATATGGACATCACTTGGAGCCTCTAAGGGCACACCCATTTCTGAATATTAAATTATAGTCATCCCCATTCTCTATCCTCAAGATGAATCTTGTTCTAGCTTTATCAAATCTTTAACTCCACCTACAGGTTCAGTGTAGACCTACATCTGCACTGAAGCACATTTAAAGTTATATGTCATTTTCCTTGTTCCATTGTGGAAATGGAAGCCGGGGAGCCCATTGATTTACAGCAGCAGACATCTTCCTAGGTTCCCAATTCTATGTTCATATGATTATTTCTTCATCTACATGTATAAATTTGTCTGCTTCTCAGAGCCTCATGCTACCTATTCTACACCATCTCTCTATTGCTTCCCCCATATCCTGTCTTATCTTTTTATAAATTCTAGGATCCATAAATCCAACTTGCTACTGTAAGGTTTTCACAGAGTTATAGAGCAAGTCAAATTGAAACAATTGACTACTGGCTGTTATCTATTTCTTCCTTTCTGGGTAATCTATGCTTTCACTCTTATAGCTTGGCTTTGACTCCCCATCTTAGCTCTCAAATATCTCATTCAGTTAGTTTTTTTGGCCCACTAGATACCAGTGGTTCCTATCTGGGTATCCATCTTGTTGTATTCTCTTAATTCCTATGGGTTATCTCTTCCAGTCATTATTTCTAGCCCAGGCATTATTTGTAAACTCCAGGCCCATTTACCTACCAATCTATCAAATTTTCACATTGTTGCTCTCAAATGTGCCCTAAATTGAATTCACCACCTCTCTCTTTACCATCACCAACACTTTAAGTAATATTTAATCTTCCTTCCTATAATTCAAATTTTAGAGAAAAACCACTACTATAAATAGAGTTGCCCAAGTCAGAAAATCAGGAGACATCTTTCACTACTTTTTCTCATCCACACACAGTTAAACACTGAATTCTGTCAAATGTACTTTATTTCTAGAACTCATCCACATTTCTTCATCTCCACTCTTAAATTAAGGTTCTCATCATTTTTTATCTGGATCATAGCAACATAATCATTTTCTGTCATCATCATGTCTCTGATCATTCTTAAACATTGCTGACAGAACCTTCTATAATGCAAATTAACATTCTTGTGAAACAGTTATAAAATAATTTTACAAAAACCACTAGCTTTCCCATGTTATCAAAAATTATTAGAAGAGATTCATGTTGATAGCATATATAAAATATTTATTAGCATTATAGTTTCTGGAAGTATACAGGAACCATGTGAAAACTAAATTCTAGAGAGAGATATAAGGAAGATCTTAGTTTATGTGAGAATATCATATGCCAGAGGGATAATATCAGTTTCCCACAAACTATTCTATATATACAGAAAACAAAATCCCAACATGAAATTTGACAAAATGATTCTACCTCTGATTCAGGAGAATAATAATATACAAAGAATTCAGGGATTGTTTTTGTTTTGTTTTGCAATACTAAGGATTGAACCCAGGGTGTTTTATAAAATGGAGACAAGAAGAGTACTACATTCCTGGTCTTGCTAAGTTGTTGAATCCTGCCTTGAACTTGTGATCCTCCTGCCCCAGCCTCTTAAGTTACTGGGATGACAAGCATGTGCCACTACGCCCAGCCTTCCAGGGATTATTGGGGAAAAAAAAAAAAAAAAGAATGAAAGTGTTTTTTTATTAGGTATTAAAATGTGCTTTAAATTTAACCTAATTAAAACAATGCAATATTGTTTTTATAATAAAGAAATCAATAAAACGCTTCTAAAATAAAAGTAAGTTTATAGGGATATATATGCTATGGCTTGATTGATACACCTCGTACATTTCAGAGATATCATCAAACACTCTAATGTAAATCAGAAAAGGAGTAGGAAAAAAATACAGATGTCCATGTATGCCTAAGAAGAATGAGGAGGCCTAAGGATCACACTAAAAGAAGTCATTAAAGGAAAAGATTAATAAATCATCTTAAAGACTGAAAAGACAAATGACAAAAATGAAAAAGTCAACCTATCACAAATGGTATTCTTCACCTATATGAGCTGTTAAAAATTAGCATGAAAAATGGACACCTTAATAAAAGATTAAAAAAACAATATAAACTGTCAACTTACACAAGATGGTAGTCAAATAAACATACAAAACACAACTATACCAGTAACAAGCAAAGAAATAAAAATCAAACCTAATATAATTTGTTTTCACTTAATTTATTAGGGAAAAGATTAAAAAATTATAATACACTATACTGGGTATACTCTGTTGCTAAAAGTGTTATGTGGACAATATTTTTGGAGTGCAATTTTGGCCATTAGAAAATGTATATATGCACCATTTGATATGAATTCCACTTCTTGAAATTTATCTTTAAAATTTCAGAAATGTACAAAGATAGAGGTATATTTCTTTCTTTTGTCTTGAGTACTAGGGATTGAACCCAGTGCTTTACCACTGAGCTACATCCCTAACTTTTTATTTTTTATTTTGAAAAAGGGTCCTGCTAAGTTGTTTAGGTCCTTGCTAAATTGCTGAGGCTGGCCTTGAACTTGCAATCCTCCTGTCTCAAGTCTTCCAAGTCACTGGGATTAAAGGTATGCATCACTGTGCTTGGCAAAGATACGTGTATCTCTTAATAAGAAAAAAGAGAACAACTTTATCCAATAAGGAGAAATTACTTAAACTAAGGAACAGCCAAAACATCTAATATGTAGTTAATAAAAATAATGTTATAGTTATACATTTATCGGTAAGAAAAGCTATGTATAACAAATTAAAAAGAAAAAAAGTTATCAATTACTATCTCATTATCTGATGCACACAGGTTCTCCCAGCCTTGGGTTCCAAAAGAGGACTCATTCTTTCTACTAGGCCGAGGTTAGGTGAGCCCATTTTGTCTCTTCCCAAGACCTAACCACTAAGTCATCATGAAATTCCCCTGATACTGAATGTAGGCTATGTAGAAGACAGAAGACAACACATATTATTCACTGCGGATGTCAAGGCTGCAAGAACCAGATCAAACAAAGAAGCTCTGTGACACTGACCTGGCCAAGGTCAATACCCTGGCTCAGACCTGATGGTGAGAAGAAGGCATGTTTGACTGGCTCCTGACTGTGATGTCTGAGATATTGCTAACAAAATTGGAGTAATCTAAATAAAGTCCCAGCCAGTTCATTTTAAATATATATATATATATATATATATATATATATATATATATATATATATATATATTTTTTTTTTTTTTTTTCCCACCATCAAAGCAGATTAGCTGGGTATGTGGCACATGCCTTTAATCTCAGCCACTCAAGAGGCTGAGGCAGGAGGTTCAAGAGTTCAAAGCCAGCCTCAGCAAAAGTGAGGTGATAATAAGCAACTCAGTGAGACCCTGTCTCTAAATAAAATATCAAAAAGGGCTGGGGATGTGGCTCAGTGGTTTAGTGCCCCTGGATTCCCACCCCAGTACCAAATAAATAAATAAAATAAAAATTTTTAAAAAGCAGGTTATAAAATAGCGAATAGATCCTATTTTGAAATAACAATGTCAGCCATGATGTACATATGACTTTAATTTCTGCTATTTATGCTTTCTATTTTTCCTACAACAAACATCCATGACCTATTAAAACATACATATGGAGCTGGGGTTGTGGCTTAGTGGTAGAGCTCTTACTAGAATATGTGAGGCACTCGGTTCAATTCTCAGCACCACATATAAATAAATAAAGTTATATCAATAAGTAAAAGAAATACTTTAAAAACCCACATATATACAACTCCCTAATTAAAATCCTTCCCAACTCCATCTATAGTCCATCATTTGTTGGCTCTCTTTGTATTGAACTCTTCCAACCCTCTCTGAGTTCTATGAATGAATCATGTGTACCCTTCCTCTATCTCACTCATTTGAGGCTTGGTTCAGGTATCCATTCACTTTTCAACTTTTCCAGAAAAAGATTTTTTTTCCTGAGCTGTCTTCCATTCTCTCCCTTTAATAACCATACCTACCCTCAACCTCATACTACCCTCAGTATGGGCTAAAGATTTCTCCCTCAATGTTACATGCTACTTTGAGCTTATCCTATGATCCATCCCATTTATACCTGTCTACATTAGCACAGGCTCTTCCTGTTTATTTCCTTCACTATTGCGTAGAACCTAGAACAAGGTAGGGACACAATGTCTGCTGAATGAACAAATATCTTGGTCTGGTATTTTTACTTTTCTGATTGCTTTAAGTCATCACTATTTATCTATCTATGTATCTATTTAAATAATTTTTTATTTATGACTTAAGTTCCAGGTAAAGGGCAGTCATTGTCCTTTCAGTTTCAGAGGTTTTGGAAGGACCAATAGAGAATTTCAATGGAGAAAGATTTTAATTTTCTCATTATGTATCTGCCTTGAAATGGTCATTTTCATATACTACCTACCTCATCTCTGTCACTAAAGTTTCAACAATGGTTGAAGAACCTTCTATACAAATGCCATTTTGAAATTCTCATCCACGGCATGTGAGGTTACTTCTAAGGTTCCTCGCAATGCTAAGAGGATTCCATGATGGTCTTTTTGGTCTAAGGAAAACTGCTATTTTCTCAGAATTTATGTGAACTATCCAGGCTGTAAATCCTTTCATTATACCCTTTGAAATGTTAATTAGGTTTTTGTTGTTTTTGTACGGGGGATTGAACCTAGGGGTGTTCTACTAGTGAGCTACCTCCTCAGCCCTCCTTTTTTAAAAAAATATTTTTATTTTTTAGTTGTAGTTGGACACAATACCTTTATTTTATTTATTTATTTTCATGTGGTGCTGAGGATTGAACCCAGGGCCTCAAACGTGCTAGGCAAGCACTCTACCTCTGAGCCACAACTCCAGCCCCAGCCTGTTTTATTTTTTATTTTGAGGCAGGGTCTTGAACCCAGCACTTCGCACATGCTAGGCGAGCACTCTACCACTGAGCCACAACCCCAGCCCCCTGGTTAGTTTTTAATAGAAATAAATTTTCTCAATATTTTAACACTCTAATTTTACTATCTGAAAATAGTTTACCTTGTTATAATATTTTGAAACATCTGTGTATACGTGATGTATGAAAAAAACAAATGAACTTAGAATTAATTTGGAGAATGTTACAGATAATCTGTTATAAAATTAATGTGCTAGAGAAAAATGTTCTTTTAATGTTCAGGAGCTATGGAGACACACTAGATTATTTTTAAGATGTCTACCATTAATGTACAAATAAATACACTTAGAATACAGTGTATCAAGTTCATAACTTTTTGAAGATATTCAAGATAAACAATCATTTCCTTATTATCAGCTTCCCCTGCCTCTCAAGTCAAATTGTGTTTTGTACTTTCATTTTTGTTGGCCCAGTTATGCTTCTATAGATACAATATCCCTTATTTGAAAGGCCTGAGACCAGGAAATGTTGCAGATATTAGAAAATCTGCAATATACATAATGAATTATCTTGGGGATGGGACCTAAGTCTAAACACAAATTTAATGTTTCATATGTAACATACACACATAGACTCAAGGTACGTTTATAAAATATATATTTTTTTTAAAGAGAGAGAGAGAGAGAGAAGAGAGAGAGAGAGAGAGAGAGAGAGAGAATTTATTAATATTTAATTTTTAGTTCTCGGCGGACACAACATCTTTGTTTGTATGTGGTGCTGAGGATTGAACCCGGGGCCACACGTATGCCAGGTGAGTGCGCTACCGCTTGAGCCACATCCCCAGCCCATTATAAAATATTTTTAATGATTTTGTGAATACAATTATTTTGCTGTCAGACATGGGTGGCACTCAACAAATTTCAGATTTCAGAAAACCTTTGTGGATTAAAGGTTTCTGGATTAAGGATACTCAATCTGTAGTGGGATCAGCTAAGTGCAGAAGTGAATGCAGCACTTTCATCTTTACTTAAAAAAAAAAAAAACAACTTTCAAACCAATCTTTAAATCAAATATTGCTTTAATGTCAATTCTATTCTCAAAAGAGGATTCAAAACATGAATATTACAATGACAACAGAAAAGTAATCAAACATACCTGATCCTTTTCAAGTGTAAGTATTTGATAGCCAGTTGTTCTACTGCATATTAATTTTCCACTACTGTCAAAAGAAGCCAAACGTAACCTGCAATTAAAAAAAATAAAAATAAACAGGAGATATTTTAAACAGATTAATTTAAGGAAACCTCCCTCACTTTTTTCTCTTCCATATTCTGTTTTTTATTTTATAAGAGACTTCAAAGTCTTTTCAGACTATAAACTGATTCCATTTGGGTTTATAAACCTATGCTGTATACATATGTGAAATATAATTTGAAAATGACTTTTCAAAAATCTTTTTTTGGGGAGGGAGAGGTCAGAGGATATAAATGACTTTTTATTATGGTAAAATACACATGATTTAAATTGTTCATTTAAATCATTTTTATGCAGTCCTGTGGCATTAAATACACTGATAATGCTCTGCAACTATCACTATGACCCATCTCTGAAACATTTTCTTCTTCTCCAGCTGAAACTCTGTACCCATTAAACACTCACTATTTCCCCTTCCCAGCCCTGGCAACCATATTTAATCTGTATGAATTTTCTTTTTTGTCAACATATTTTATGTGCACCCCCTCATATTTTTTCTTGGTGTACTAGAATGATGGGACTCACTGTTATACATTCATACATGCACATCATATAATAATATAATTGGTCAATATTATTTCTTAGAATTTCCTCTTTCCTTCTCCTCCTCCCTGGTCCCTTTCTACTGGTTACCCTTCTATTTTCATGAGATTCCCCTTCTGTCTCTATGAATTTGTCCACTTAAAGAACCTCCTATGAGTGGTCATACAATATTTGTCCTTTAGTGACATGCTTATTTCACTTATTATTATGTCTCTGAGGTTTGTTCAAGTTTAGCATGTGTTAGAATTTCCTTCCTTTTAAATACTGAATAATGTTTATTATATGTATGTTACCACGTTTTAGCCATAATCTGTCAATGAACACATGGCTACTATGAATAATGCTGCTATGAACATGAGTATACAAGTATCTGTTCAAGGCTCTAATTTCAATTCTTTTGGGTATACAGGCAAAAAAGGAACTGCTGGATCATATAGTAATTCTATGTTTAAATTCTTTGAAAGCATCATAACATTTTCTTTCCTTTTTTATAGGGGGGTGAGGGAGGAGAGCATGGGATTAAACCCAGAGCTTTGCACATGCTAGGCAAGCACTCCACAACTGGGCAACATCCATAGTACACAGGATTCCAATTATTCTATATTGTTGTCAACACTTATTTTGTTTTGAATAATAGCCCTCCTTAGGGTGAAGTAATATCTCATTGTGGTTTTGATTTGCATTTCCCTTAGCATTTTTTCATGAGCTCTTTAGCCGCTTGTATATCACGTTGGAGAAATTTTATACAAGTCCCCCCTTTTTTTTACAATATTTTTTTTCATCAGTGGACCTTTATTTATTTATATGGATTGCTGAGAATTGAATCTAGTGTCTCACACATGCTAGGCAAATGCTCAACTACTGTGCTATGATCCCTGCCTACAAGTCCTGGGGATTGAACTCAGGGCCTGATACATGCTAGGCAAGCCCTCTACCACTGCCTTTGCTCTTTTTTTTTTTTTTTTTGGTACCAGGGGATTGAACTCAGGGACACTGAACCACTGAGTAACATCCCCGGCCCTTTTTATATTTTATTTAGAGATAGGGGCTCACTGAGTTACTTAGGCCTCGCTAAGTTGCAGCAGCTGGCTTTGAACTCGTGATCCTCCTACTTCAGCCTCCCGAGCTGCTGGGATTACAGGTGTGTGCCCAGTTCCTTTCCTCATTTTTTAATTTTTTTTTTTAAATCATGTACATATAGAAGCTGTTCTATATGCATTCTGATTAACTCCTATCAGACATATAGTTTACAAATATCTTCTCCCATTCCAATGCTGATAGTGTGCTTTGATGTACAAAAGTCCTCAGTTTTGATGAGGTGTAATTTATCTATTTTTCTTTTGTTGCCCATCCTTTGGATGACCTATCAAAGAAACCACTGCCTAATCAAATGTTGTAAAGATTTTACCCTGTTTTTTTCTTCTGAGGACAGGTCCTTGTGATAGCCGGTGCTCTACCACTGAGCTACTTCTCTAGCCCCAGTTTTAACTCTTATTACCAAATAAATGTGATCCACCTTGAGGTGATCTTTATATATAGTATAAGTATGAATATACGATTTAAAAACAATCTGCTCGCTGGGCACATGTGTCCAGCAACTCAGAAGGCTGAGGCAGGAGGAACCCAAGTTCAAGGCCAGTCTTGGCAACTTAGTGAGATGGTCAGCAACTTAGTGAGACGGTCAGCAACTTAGTGATAAGATCTTGTCTCAAAATAAAAAAATAAAATGGTCTGTGGATGTAGCTCAATGGTGAAGTGCCCCTAGGTTTAATCTTTAATTCCAAAATAAATAATTAATATGGAAATAATCTGTTCATTAACTATTTCCCCATTTGTTAGCCTATAGCATACTCTCCAGTAAAAGGCTGCCAGTTCATCTGTCAGGCAAATCTGGATATATATCAAATCTTGTAGAAAGTTAAGGATAATATAAGACATATTGGTAGAAAACCACCTTGCCATATTTCTAGTTTGGATATTTTATTTACTAGCCATAGCAACAAAGCTTCAAACTCAAGTTATCAGTCCTCTATCATTCATATTCCAGCCTATTCATTCTAATATACTAGCTCTTTTGATTTTGATTATTAATAATATATTTCTCAGAAATGGAGTCTTACCAGTTCCTAACACTTTTGCATATTCTGTATCTTACTAAGTTGGTATAAATTATCAAGGTTTTATTTTATTTCTTCTATTTCCTCTGTAGTAAGGAGAGTGGAGTAGGTAAATCTCATCCTACCTAAATGCTATGCTCCTTCGAGGTTGTAAACTGACAGATCCGCTACATGGCTGATTCAGTGTATTGCGTTTGAAAATGATGTACCGATTGGTGTAAGTTACAAGTAGGTCAAAGCCGAAGTTAAAACCTGTCCATCGCCAGCAGTACTAAAGACACAAAAGAGAGATTTATTTCAGTTAATCACATTAGCAAGTAAAAAATAAAAAGTTCAAAGTTACTTTTTTCCCTCCTAACTCCAGGTATTTCCCTCATGGGAAGCACTTTTGTCAGTGCTTTTCTCTTAAGGCTTTCCAGAGAACCATATACCTAGTCAGAAAAGCAACCTTTATGACCATAATTCCTTAAGCTGCTTTCCTACTATGGCCTCTTTATGCTCTCCATACTGCAATTCTATCATAAATAATAAGGTTTTCACTATAATTCTAAGTAATATTGCTTACATACTGGGAGTCCAGATGGAGGCAAAAACCCATTAAAATCCACTTTACTTTAAAATCACTCTAATACCTCAAGTAATTAATCAAACAGACACATGACTGGGTTATTCTCAATACCATCATAGGGTTGTAAGTTTGCTTATTCTACCAGCTAATTGTTAATAAGAGAGGTAAGGTACCACGGGATAGGGAAATAAAGTTAGGGCTTCAAGGGTTTGATGGGCACCCTGAATTAAAACATTAATTCAATATTTAGCCAACACACTCAGTACATATACCAGACACTGCTTTAGGCAGTGGAGACATAGCAGTAAATAAAGTTTCTGCCCTAGTAGAACTTATATTCCACTATGTGAATATGTTTGTGTGGTAGAATGGAAGATGTACAATTCACATGCTCTAGAAGAGAAGAGAAGGTCAGAAGAGTCACAGGGTAGAGGAGGGGGCTTGCAGTTGAGAAGCCTGCCTGCCAATTTATACAAGTACACAGGAAAATCTCTCTGAGGAGGATAGGTGAAGGATCAGATCAGGTAGCTATCTGGGGAAAGAGTGTTATAGGTAGTGAGAACAGCAAGTATAAAGCTCTAAGGGTAAAAATATGCTTGGCGTATGTGAGGATCAGCAAGATAGGCTATATGGATGGGGCAGTGACTGACAGTGTTAGAAACTGGAAATGAATTCATAGAGGAATTTGAGGGCCAGAAAAGATAGGGTCTAATGGTCTATGGTAAGAAAGAGTTTAGATTTCCTCTAATTGTGGTGGGAGGTGAATGGAGGCTATTTAGGGAAGGGAGTGACAAAATCTAACTTACATTTTAAAAAGATCACTTGGTTGAATGTCAAGGAAGCAAGAGTAAAACAGCACTAATGAGGCCACTCCAATAGCCCAGGCAAGAGAGAATGGTGATATGGACTTGAGTGATAGTGGTAGACATGCTAAGAATGTATTTAAGGCATAAATCCTTGAAAATTTCTTATGGAAAACGAGAGTGGTATGAAAGAAAGAGGAATCCAAAATGAACCCAAAGTTTGGAGCCTATGCAATGGCCTAATGGAGGGACCATCTACAGGCTGCAGAATATATGGGAAGGAGGTGGTTTATGGAAGACAGAAGCTCTGCTTGGGATTGTTATATTAGAGATCTACTAGGTATTTGAAGAAGATGCTATTGGAGTAGCTGGATATATGAATTTAGAGGTAGGAGTCATCAGGGTACAGATAGGCTGTGACATCATGAGATTCTATGAGATCAATTATGAGGAGCACAGGTAGGGAGAAGTTCAAGGACTTGAGCCTCTAGTTAAAGCAACATTTGTTGAATAAGAGAAGGATTTAGCAAAGACTAGAAGGAGCAGCCAATGAAGTAGGAAGAAAACCAGCAGAGTATGCTGTCCTAGAAGTCGAGAAAATCTTTCAATAAGGAGTGAGTGAACAAAAATGTCAATATTGACAAGAGTTTTCAGAAGAAAACTGACATTGATTACTTGAACTACTCGATTTGGCAATGTGGGATCACTGCTGATTCTGGCATGACAGTTTCAGTGAAGTTGTGCTACGGAGTAGATTCAAGAAGGCATCAGAAAAGAAGAAATATAGTGAACAAACACAGGCAACTTTTTTCAATGAGTTTTGCCTAAAAGGGAGAGAAGAGAAATGGAGTGGTAGCTAGAGGAGAATGTGGAGTCAAAATATTGTTTAAGATGGGTGGTAATGCAGGATGATGTTATATGCTAAATATGAATAAGCCAACAGAAGAGAAAAACCGGTTATGCAGGAAAAGGCAGTTATTACTGTAGGAACAAAATTTTTGAACAGAGGAGAAGGGATGGGATTCAGTAGAAGAACAGGGGATGCACTAGGACAGAAGCAGACAGTTCAGCCATTCTCTAAAGAAAAAAAGCACAGTGCACAGCTACAAATTGGTGGAACTGTTGGTAAGAGGATGTACAGATTCTCTTCCTATTGCAGTAAGAACAATGTATTGTATATCCTACTGTGGTTAAAAAATTGCTGGAGTCCAGGTACTTGAGGGAGAGAGCTAGAAAGATAAGAGGAAGTGAAGCCTGAAAAGGGATGCTTGAAATAAGAGATTTTGAAGGTGGTAGTTAGTTGATTAAAAAAAACTTAGGATGTCCTCATGTTAGGGTGAAGCACAAGATCACTGGGGGAAGATAAGGGAACAGACATACTGAAAACACCAAGACTGGTAATAACAGTAGTGACAAGTAATGACAGTGAGCCTATGAATGATGGCCACAATAAGGGTCTTAGGTAGTGTAATAGAAGAATTTGCTTCAAAGGAGCTGTAGTCCAATGAAGGACAAAGGAGGAACAAAATCTGAAAGCAGCAACAAAGAAGAACAAGAATAAATAAGACAACTGTTCCTCTTGCACACTCAGAACATTTATCACAATTGTGAATACAAACATAATTAACTTTAAAAATTAAAGTTAAGCTCGATGTGGTGGCACATGCCTATAATTCCAGCTACTCAGGAATGAAGCAGGAGGATCATGGTTTGAGGCTAGCCTGGGCAATTTAGAAAGACCCTGTGTCTCAGAATAAAATGAACAAACAAAACAAAGGGCTGGGGATGTAGCTCAGTGGTAGAGAGCTTGCCTAGCATGATTGAGGCCCTGGGTTTAATCCCTAATATTGAGAAGGAAAAAAAAAAAAAAAATGAGGGTAAATGTGGAAGAAAAGGGATCAAATGGGTATACAAATTAGGCTAAAATTTCTTTTAAAATGAAAATCATGATTAGGCTTTAAAAATCAATTTAATAAATGACAATCCGCTTTTAAAAAATTAAATAGAAAATAAGTTCGTTGGATACAGCAAAGGTAAGTATTATTTTAAATATTTATAAATATGCATACACACATATATCATGGTAAGATAAAAAGGTAATTTTTTGGGGGGGATTCTGAGGATTGAACTCAAGGGCACTTGACACTGAGCCATATCCCCAGCCCTATTTTGTATTTTATTTAGAGACATAGTCTCACTGAATTGCTTAGAATCTCACTTTTGCTGAGACTGGCTGTGAACTCAGGATCCTCTTGCCTCAGCCTCCCAAGCTGCTAGGCTTACAGCTATGTGCCACTGCAAAAAGATAATTCTTAAAATACATTTACACAATAAAATACACAATACATTTATTTCATTCATTTATTTATTTTTATGGGGTGCTGAGAATCAAACCCAGTGCCTTACATGTGCTAGGCAAGCGCTCTACCACTGAGCTATAACCCCAGCCTCAAAAAAGGTGATTCTTAATGTAGTTAGCAATCAAAGGGTTTGAATATCTTTGATTTAGGGTAATTAAAAAACAGAATGACTTTTAAGACTATGTAATGTTCTCACATAACTTCCCTTTTTCTTTTTTAGGGGTGATAGGGCCTTTTTAAATTGCCCAGTCTAGTCTTGATTTGGTGATCCCTCTGCCTCAGCCTTCCAAGTAGCTGGGATTATGGGTAGTTGCCACCATGCCTGGCTCATTTTACTTCCTTATCTTGATTTCTGAATTGCTGAGGGATCCTCTTCTCAAATCTCTTATCTGGATCCCAAATTTAAGTTCAACAGTCTCATGCAAGGCTGTGTAATTTACCACTGAGCATGGTAGCTGAAACTCATTGCCTAGGACAACATACTACTAGAACTATTAAATAAGCTCTCCATAAGCATAGTAGGTATCATGATGGATATACAAAGTGCATTATGGTTATAGAGTTCCCAGACATTTGTTCTATTAGTTTTTATTATGAAGAATTGAAAACATATGAAAGTACAAAAAATAGTCCAATGAACCACACTTTTTCAACTATCTGTATGAGAAAAATTTAAGAATCACAACCCATACTTACTTCACCATCTTTGGCAAGCTTTCTACCACATCTCATGCTATTTCCCTCTAGTTCTTCTTTATTGATTTCTTGAGGCCTAAAAACATTCCATAGAAAATAGGTAACTGGTAATTGAAAAAGAGCTGCAAAAAGTTAAAAAGAACAAGGGCTGGGGATAAAGCTCAGTGACAGTGTACCTTAGGTTCAATCCTCAGTATCACAATAAATAAATAAAATAAAAATTAGAAAATTAAAAATAAATAAAACAAAAAGTCTCACTACTTGATTTAAATATGTACACACACTTTTTTTGCGGGGGGGGGGGCATGTATAGATAAAAATAAGAATGTATTGGGCTGGAGGTGGAGTATAGCTCAGTGGTAGAACATTTGCCTAGCATAATGAGGCCCTGGGTTCAATCCCCAGCACTGCAAAAGAATAAAAAAAATAAAAAATAAAAAGAATTGAGAATTTGTTGATTAAATTTAGTCCATTACCTTGCTAAATAAAATTTTTAAAAAATCAAAATTCTTCAATGTCTCACTTTTGCCCTGACTTCTAGATTTATTTTTATTAGGGCTCAGCCAAATCAGAGAAAAGGGGGAAAAATATGAAAATGCTGTTTACCAGGAAAATATAATGCTTAAAAGTCTAATAGCTAAGTAAAAGAAATTAAAGTCTATTATTTTTATAAGATGTGACCTAATTATTACCTATCACTTGATAGTACTTATTTTATAGATAAGCCAGTTTCATTTAGTATAACTCTACAAAGTCATTGTCATAGAAAAAAAAGCTGTATAATACTATCTATTTTCCTTCAGTTTATTCCTTACTTAAAAAACTTTAGTTAACTGAGAGAAACCTTGTGCTTTTAAGTTGTAATAACAAATGGCATTATTATTATTTTGGTATTCCAAATAAAATACACTATATTCATTAGTTTACACATAAAGTGCCTAGAAACTGGAACGTAATATATAATCATAATAAGTAAATGTAAATAAGACATATTCTTCATGTCCAAGTACTGCACCCTAGTAAATAATTGGACATAATTAATGATCATAATAATGTGGAAAGAGACGCTATGTTAAAACCACAAGGGCACAGATTTATTGCCCAGAGTAGAGGGGGATATCATGACAGAGTAAGTGTTTGTGTTTAGTAGGACTTGTGTTGGAGTGGAGGTGGGAGGCCTATCTGCACAGTGGGAAGGAATACATGCAGAAGGAACAGTAGGCTACATATAAAAAACGGACTGAAGAATAGAATATAAATAGATAAAGAATTTAGTGCAGCTGGAATATAAGATGAACAGGAGGACGGATGAAGCTAAAGGCATCTGAGACAGACTGTTGAAAGTTGCCAGGGGCCAGGCTAATTAAAGTTTCAACTTTTCCTGTAGGTAGTAGAATTCCCAGATGTTAGTTTTATTATTATTCAACTTTTTATTATGAAATATTGCAAACATGATAGTGGACAAAATTACATAATGACCCATCTCAACATCTAGCCTCAATAATCTTGAGCAATGATAATTATTTAACCATTAGTACTGAATGTCCTGGACACATTTAAGCAGGGAAGTAACACAACTATATTTCTGTTTTAGAAAAATAACCCTCTTGGCAATACATAAGAGAGTTTGGACAAAAAGAACCCTGGAGGGAGATGTAACTAGTATAACCTAGTATCCAGGAAATACACTACCTTCCTCACTTTAGCAATGCTGCAGCTGTGGGCAGATGCTGCATACCCACAGAATAGAATATATCATCAGTGGCAATATAATCATATACTTCTTTTTTCAGTACTGGAGATTAAACTCAGAACTTCATGCATGTCAGACAACTGCTCTACCACTGAGTTATACCCCTTTCTCTACGCACATACTTCTGAGGTCAAGAAAATCAGACACTTAGGTAAGACTCTTACTAACCTCAGTAAGGATAAAAGTGAGAAATTTTTTGAAAAATAAAGAACATCCAAAATTTTAAAGCTGAACACACAAAATAATGAGGTGTTATTATTTAGTTTCTATTTTATTTATAATCCCATTTTTCCCAAATCAAAACAAAACAACAACCCCAACAAAACCCTGGATGATAATAACCTCATATTTATTGTTTAGATATGAACTTATAAATAGATCATTATTTTAGGAAATTCTTCTGTATATAAAAATGGCTAAAGATATTAGGGTCAAAAAAATTAAACTTCTTGAGGCCTCTTCTATATACTTACAGGTGAAAGTCTTTCACACTATTTCAAGGAGCTAGCATAAGGAACACACAATAAATGTGCAAGTACTTCTGTGAACTGCAAAGCACTACAAATTTAAAGAAAAGGTTATTTTCTTTCCCTTAAAATGAAGAAAGTGCATAAATATTCTGTAGGGGGTCAGAAGTTTTGGGGGAAACACCTGTAACCAGATAGATTTAATTCATTTTAGACTCAAAGATCTTCAAAACCTTTTTATTAATCAGAAGTTGATAATACTACCACAAATATGAAAATCAGCTTTATCTATAGATAAGTATGAAAAATAAACTTATGAAAGCATCATTCCAAGTAATATTTCAATGTTAAAAGGAAATCATAATAGGTGAAAAAATATATGAATTATTCAATTTTACTAACATAACAAGTGACAATTCAAACACTCTATTTACTATTTTAACTGACCAGAAATTTGTAAAAGACTGATAATGTATATAAGAATAAAAGTTGATTACATATCTTTTCTCTACTTCAATACAGCAATGATTTTTCAATATAATGAAAAATTTAAAAATTCAAAGCAAAAAGAAAATATTATTTTTGGACTAGGGATATAGGTCAGTGGTAGAGTGCTTGCCTAGCATGCAAGAGGCTCTGGGTTTGATCTCCAGCACACACACAAAAAAAACCCAAAATGGTTTTACGGTACTGGAAATTGAACCCAGAATGGCTCTATCACTGAACTACATCATCAGCTCAATTTATTTATTTTCCTTCTTTCTCTCCTTCCTTCCTTCTCCTCTTCCTCTCTTCCCCTTCTCCCTTTCTTCCCTTCTTCCCTTCCTCCCTTCTTCTTTCCACCATTCTTCCCCCCTTCCTCTATCTAACTGCCCACCTACCTACCTATCTATCCAACTTTTGTGTACATGCGATTAAACCCAGGGTACTCTACCACTGAGCTATACCCCAGACTTTTCTTATTTTTATTTTGACACAGGGTCTTCACTAAGTTTTACCCAGGTTGGCTGTGAACTTGTGATCCTTCTGCCTCAGCCTCCCGAGTTCCTGGGATTACAAGTGTATGCTAGCACACTTGGTTAAAAGGTTTATTATTATTTTTTTAATGAACAATAATAAAATGAAATATACTTACCCCACTTCACTGTCTTGTTCTGCCCGGAGCATAGCAAGCCACTGCTGCTTATATACAGAAGATAGCCATTCTAAAGCATAAACATTAATTAATTAATTAAAAATAAATAAAAATGGAAGGACATACAGGATTTAAACATGTTAAATAGTTGAGAGAATTGTTATTATTTCTAAATTTTAAAATAGTAATTTAAAAAGCAAGTATCTTAGATTTTACAAATGTGCAGTAACAATATGGCTTAATGATCTTTTAAGTGGTAAAGTTCATCCAAATTTGCCTCAGTCTAGATTCTACTTAGATTACATATACTTAAATTAGAATTTAAATCCTTAGTTAAAAGTTATTAATTAGAAGTTATTAATTCTTGCATTTATTAGTTTAAAAAGTTTCCTTTTCACAGCTTATGTTAATTTTCATTTGTGAGAATAATTTCTAAAACAATACTTTGTTTTACAAAAGTTTTAACAGAAAACTGAATAACGAATTTTTCCTTTATTAAATTACCAAAAAATAAAAATTAACTCTTTTTTTTTTTTAAATAAGCCACCATTAAATTAGCAAGTGAAAAATGATTACTTAAAAATAATTTTGGAATATTAGATTTATATAACTATCATTAAAAATAAAACATTTTGCCAGGCATAGTGGTATACCCTTGTAATCCCAGTGACTTGGGAGGCTGAGGCAAGAGGATCAAAAGTTCTAGGCCAGTCTGGGAAATTTAGGGAGATCCTGACTCCAAATAAAGAATAAAAAAGGTTGGGAATGTAGCTCAGTGCATAAGGCCCTGGATTCAATCCTTAGTCACACACTCACACACTCTCTTTCACATACACACAAGACTTTAGCTTATTCTAATTATTATTAAATTTATAACTAGAGATTTTCTTTTTTAAAAAAAAATTTTTTTTAGTTGTAGTTGGACACAATACCTTTATTTTTTTTTATTTAGTTTTATGTGATGTTGAGGATCGAACCCAGCACCTTGCACGTGCTAGGCGAGTGCTCTACCGCTGAGCCACAACCCCAACCCGAGATTTTCTTTAATAATAAGCATGTAATTTTTTTTTTTTTACAATTCTGGACAAGTTGAAATTTTAGTTATTTAGATAAAAATATAGATTAATGGGGCTGGGGTTGTGGCTCAGCAGTAGAGCACTTGCCTCACATGTGTGAGGCTCTAGGTTCGATCCTTACTACCACATAAAAATAAATAAAATAAAGGTATTGTGTCCATTTACAACTGAAAAAAAGGTTTAAAAAATAAAATAAAAGTAGAATTGCTTAGCACTATATTTATCTTTTTGCTATTTTATTCCCCAAACCAGAGAGTTGTTTTTGTAGGCTGAGTGTATATAGCTCAGTGGTGGAGTACTTGCCTAGAATGTGCAGGGTCCCCGAGTTTGACCCCTAGGACCACAAATGGGAAAAGGGGGGTTGGGGTTGGAAGAGAGGAAAAGAAGGACTATTTTTCTTTCAAGTTCTTAATTTTTACCTTAAGGAGGGGAGAAACACCAGTGCAATTATAATCTGGATTTTCACTTTCTAAGTCTGTACTTAATGAAGGTATCCAGGGCAGGGGTTGTAGCTCAGTGGTATAGTGTTTGCTTCGCATGTATGAGGCTCTGTGTTTGATCTCTAGCACTGTGGGTTATGGGGTGAGGGGGGTGGGATCCAGATGAGTTCCAATGATTTACTGTATGCTTCCTTAAAACACGGTGTAAACACATTTTTCAATGTTTCAGTGCCCCCAAATAATATTCTTGCTATTATTAAAAGGCATAACTAACTGCTAAATGTTTATGCCAATTTATCTTCCTAGGTAAACTCATGATGAATTTTATGTGACTCAGTACACACACATATATATCTGCAATTCATTTGGATTTTTAAATTTTGTTTTACTGTAAAATGCTGGTTCCTATCCATTAAAATGATAATTTTACTAATGAGTTGTGTCTATGGCCTATCATGAATGATTTGTAAAATTGGAATGAAAGGGTTACACATATATATTCTCAGTATCATGTGAGAGATATTGCATGAAAATGTTTTTTAACATTTAAATTGACAAACTTTGTATAATCTCCTTTATTTTTTCTAACATTTTTTTAAGAGAGAGAGAGAGAGAGAGAGAATTTTTAATATTTATTTTTTAGTTTTCGGCGGACACAACATCTCTTTTTGTATGTGGTGCTGAGGATCGAACCCGGGCCGCACGCATGCCAGGCGAGCGCGCTACCGCTTGAGCCACATCCCCAGCCCATGTATAATCTCCTTTAAAACCAAAAACATTTTAACAAATTAAAAACATGAGTGCATATTTTTGTCCCTCCTGACTTTCCAGTTTGAAAGAGTGAAAAGTCAAACTTTAAATCTTGTCACTGGTAGCTAAAAGCTTGTAGGACCTATGTCTTACAAAGCAGGATTCCAAAAACAAATCAATGGAACACAACCTGAAATGCACTATTAAGTTATTACAACAGGGCAGAAAAATAATCTGGTACAATATAAGATGAAAATAAGTGAAATAGGTTCTTTTACATAGTTTTTTTTCAGTTATAGGTGGACACAACATCTTTATCTTATTTTTATGTGGTGCTGAGGATTGAACCAGTGCCTCACACATGGTAGGTGAGCATTCTACCTCTGAGCCACAACCCAGCCCTACAGTTTTTAATATGCTTATATGCATATCTTCAGAAGGCAGAGTCATTAGACAGAGTTTGCTAGTCTTTTTTTTTTTTTAACATATATATCGGGGATTAAACCCAGGGGTGCTCTACACGGAGCTATATCCCCAATCCTCTTTGAGATAGTGTATTGCTAAGCTGCCAAGACTGGCGTTGAACTTGTGACTCTCTTGCCTCAGCCTCCTGAGTTGCTAGGAATACAGGTGGGCATACTAAAATCCTTTTTGACAGAATATTGGGTAGAAAGATTCTGAAAAAGCCTTCAAGAAACTATGACTCTCACCAGAAATGGGGATGCTGGCCTATAATCCCATCTACTCAGGAGGCTAAGATGGGAGGCTTGCCAAGTTTGGGGTCAGTCTCAGCAACTCAGCAAGATCTTGTCTCAAACTTTTAAGAAATTAAATAAAATTTTAAAAGGGCTGGGGATGTCATTCAGTGGCAGACCACCCCTAGGTTCTATTCCCAGTGACAAATAAATGATATAAATTAGAAGAAATTAATTTAGATTATTCCCTTGTCTTAAACAAAGGAAATGGAAACCATATCATTTAAAAATCTAATGTCCTATATTTACAGATTTTAAAAAACAAACAAATAATCACATTCCTAACTTGCCCAGAATTTTGCTGTGTAAGTGAAAGGAAAAATATATCGTTTATGGTCTGGGCAGCAGGAAGATATTAAATCAAGTGACCAAGTCTTAAACGAATGTGGAAAAATAACTAGATTCAGGAAAAAAAGGACAGAGGGTCAGATCACATGCAATACTGGTTTGGAAAGAACACAGAAGAGTTAGGACCATGACCATCAGGCTTTTATTAGCAGGGTGTGAGAGATGAAGTCCTACCCAGAGAGAAAATATCTTCTGGTAGAATGAAATAAATGGAGGGAAGAGATAGAATATTCTGAGATTTTGTTGATCCAGACATTCAGGGCAAATAATAGAAAGATTTGGGAGGAACAGTAATAAGATAGGTTAGTGGCATTTCTAAATTTTTGACTTAAAGATGGTAAACAGATATAAAATCTCCCTAGACTGATGAATGTATAACTTTTATTAATGTTAACACATTTGGCACTATTTCTGAAAAATGATCAATAAATGTTAGGTTGATTAGTCAAAATTATTTCCATTTACTTCAAAGATGAGATGCCTTCCGACTCAGAGCATATACTAATTTATCTCAATAATATGAGCTAGATAACCAATTTCTGTCCCCTCACAAGCACTGTGGTATGTAACTTTACTTTATACACTGCATTTAAAACTGCAACTTTTATTTGGACATACAGGAAAATCTATTTGCAGATTTATATTTGTAGGATGGGGTATTATAAAATTTTTAAAAAGATTTCTCCCATAAGTCAGAAAAACATGACTGAAATTTGACCAGAATAAAAATCTAAATTATTTTATAGTGAATAAAATATTTCAGACTAGAAATATCTGTGCCCATCATGAATTCAAAAAAAATATAAGGATTATCCACTTGCATCATACATACACCTAAATTAAACTATTTTAGAACAGATTTTTTTTTTGCATTACTGGGGATTGAATCCAGGGCCTGGTGAATGCCAGGCACACACTCTACCACTGAGCTATATCCCTAACCCTTAAAATTCATTTCTAAAGAGACTTAAAAGGAAGTAAAATTGAAATGGGTATAATTGTCTTTGGCATCTAATATTAAATCGCTGCTAGGGCCTGGTGTTCAATACATGCTGTATTTGTATTTCTTATATCCTTATGTATTACTAAACTGAATCTTTCTGAAACATTAAGAGATTTAACTTTGAAAATGAAATCAGTAGTTGGTTTCAAAAAATTGAAATTAAAATTAGCAAGGATATTATATCTGGTTCAACATGAAGTTTAAAACCTTAGATGGAAAGAAAAAACAGAAAATAAGCACATTTAAGTAAGTAGTATTAATAGAAAAAGCAGTTATGCATTTTAAATACTTCTGAAGTCTTTTTTTAAAACTCAGGGGTACTTAATCACTGAGCCACATTCCCAGTCCTATTTTGTCTTTTATTTAGAGACAGGGTTTCACCGAGTTGCTTAGCACCTCACTTTTGCTGAGGCTGGCTTTGAACTCTTGATCCTCCTGCCTCAGCCTCCAGAGCAACTGGGATTACAGGCATGCACCACTGTGCCTGGCTCAAAAGTCATTTTTAAAAGTCTGATCCAAAACAGTGTACTGATAATTAAAGAATATCCATATTACAGAACACTAGTCATTTAACTATTCTGGAGAATATTTAATAAAATATGGGAAAACACCCATAATATATAATGTGAACATAGAAAATTATCTATACGGTATAATTGTACTGGTGCAAAAATATATATATATATGCCACTTTTGAATTTAGGTTAATTTCTTATTTGGTTCATTATTCTTTTCTATGATATATATTATTGTTAAAATCAGAAAAACATTACTTAAAATCATAAATTCATCATATTCTCTTACCTGACGGTACTAGAGAATCTTGTTCAATAATCCTTGCAGAAGCCAGATCACTAATAATATACTGTAACCTTAAATGTCTAAACACTGACACAAATGGTTTCCCTTGCTCAGTTTCAAGGAATGCCGTACCTTCAAAATCTATTGAAAAAACAAAATAAGTGATTATTTTCAAACCTATTATTTTATCCCTAAATGTCTTTGTGGACAGGGATACACATACACACATACATACACAGTCCTTAAAATACAAATTAGCTATTTCAAAGTTTCTAAGAATTTTATAAACCTAACATGTGAGGATAAAAACTTGGGGAGATTCAGACAAAGTCCCAAAAAATTAACTTTGGTCCTAGTCAGACTGCTGGCCTGGGAATTAATTTGGGGGGCTTTAGAGTTTGTGGTGCAACAAGGGGGTAAAGGCTTGAGAAAAGTACTTAGGGTTAGACTAACTCTCCAGAATTACTTCCCAAGGACTGAACACTCCAGTGAAACTCAAGCCCAGAAGCTTCACTTGAAGGTCTTTCACAAGATTCTCAGGACACAGAACACCTTTTGGGAGTCTTCTAATATTTCTCAGCAAAAACAAGACACTGTTCAAGGGAGGGAAAGGGAGGAGGCAGGGGATTAGCAAGGATGGTGGAATGTGATGGACATCATTATCCAAAGTACATGTATGAAGACTCAAATTGGGTGTCAACCTACTTTATATACAAACAGAGATATGAAAAATTGTGGTATATATGTGTAATAAGAATTGTAATGCAAAAAATAAAACAAGTACATGTATGAAGACATGAATTGGCATGAACATACTTTATACAAAGATATGAAAAATTGTGCTCCATATGTGTAATAAGAATTGTAATACATTCCACTGTTGTGTATTTAAAAAAATAAAATCAATTAAAAAAAGACAGTCATCACAGATTTGCCACACATGGGTAGTATTAATTTATTACTAAAATAATTCCAGTCTCTGAAGCACATGAATAATTTTTTTTTAATTTTAGGGAGAATTTAAGGTTATTCCAAAAAATTACTCTTGATTGCATTTCTATGTGCTTTCACGAATGTGAAGGAAATGTTTAGGTATTGCTATTAAACATGAATTAATTTGTGCATAAGACCCAGCTTACATTCACCCTTGTTTCTAATAAGGATAAAGATAAGAGATGAGAGCTGCTATTATAGACTATTATATCTCAAGCCATGAAACACAAGTTTTCTGTGAACTAGAAAAGTATTTTGCACTGAAATAGTTTTCCTGAAAATTGTGAAAAGACATCTAATAAAAAGAATTTTCATAATTTTCAATTTTTTTCATACTTTTTTTTGTATTCGTTTGGCATCTACCAAGAGTCAAGCAGAGCAGAAAAGAAAGTATTATACTTTTTAAAAATTAATAGTTAACGTTGATTATTTACACAATAGGTGTGTGACTGGATTTATTTCTCTGCCTTTTTCTATAATGAAAACAGTTCTAGTTCATACGCTGAATTAACTGTGCAATTTCATGGGATGTATTAAGAATATCATTAATGTTTTTACAGTTACTCTGACACATAAGCAAGTTATAAAAATCTAATCTGTCTCATAAAAGTCTGGTAATTATTCCATGGAGCCTTTCCTTCAAGGTTATAGGCTTATTTGCTTATTTTAGTAATAAATTATTACTACCCATGTGTTGCAAATCTGTGATGACAGTGTCTTATTTTTGCTGAGACATATTAGAATACTCCCAAAAGGTGTTCTGTGTCCGGAGTATCTTGTGAAAGACCCTCAATTGAAGCTTCTGGGCTCGAGTTTCACTGGAGTGTTCAGTCCTTGGGAAGTAATTCTGGAGAGTTAGTCAAACCTTAAGTACTTTCTCAAGCCTTTACCCCCTGTTGCACTATAAACTCTAAAGCCCCCAAAATTAATTCATGGAAACAAAAAATAAACAAGAAATAAAAATTTCTTGCTGGCCAACATGTCACTATATTAATTGTATCATTCAAATTCAATAGCAATACTGAGGTGTAACTGTATACAAATTTTCCAAAATTTCTGTTGTTTCTTTTCATCTTGATCCACATATATCTGGAAAGTCAAATAAAACTTAAAAGAGATATATCAATCTATAATGGGCAAAAGGACAAGTGATTTTTCTCTATTTCCTAAGTATGTTTTCTAATTTTGAAAACTGTTTGAAATGACTTTTATAAAGACCTCACAGAAAAACAATGGCATTAGACATATATTTTCCTTTATGCAATAAATATCTCTCTGAAAATTCTATATTGTATACTGTTACACATTGTGACTGGAATGAAGATTCTGGGGTGGGAAAAACAGAAATGGACCATAGTTTCCTATTCTGATTTCTGCCAGGTGGGCTGGAGATTAGTTTCTCTTATTGATGGGTTGTTGTGTTTGATTAATCAGGAGCACAGATGAGCATGAAGTTATAGCAACATTTACCTATTAACTACTGTTTCTATGAAGTCCTTTTGTCCTTCTAACTTCTCCACCTCCAGATTCTGTGTTTGATTTAAATTCTTTCCTATACTTTCCTCCTCTATAATTTTTCTAATCCTCCCTTAATTGCCACAAGGTAACACTGAAATATAATTTAATATATAAACTTAATATTCTGTTCTTCAAGTAAATCATTAGAATTTATTGATATGGTCTTTCATACATTTTTAGTTCAGTAGCTTGAATAATTTATCTGGCTTTGAGCTAGGAAATTTGACTACATAAAATAATTCTATAAAATTTATTTAAATAAGACAAAAGAACACCACACTTTAAAATTAAGAACTTCTATTCAGGGCTAGGGATATAGTTCAGTAGTAGAGTGCTTGCATAGCAAGTGCCAAGCAATCCCCAGTACTCCAAAAAAAAAGAAACATTTGCCAGGCATAGTGGAGCACATCTGTAATCCCAGCAGTTTGGGAGTCTGAGAAAGGAGGATTGCAAGTTCAAGGTCAGCCTCAGCAATTTAGCAAGTTCCTAAGCAACTCAGACCTGACCTAATAATTAAAAATTATTAAAAAATTAATAATAAAAAATTAAAAATTAAGAGAATAAAATCATGGCATTTGCAGGTAAATGGATGGAGCCGGAGAATATAATGAACTGAAGTAAGTCAATCCCAAAAAACCAAGTGCCGAATTTTTTCTCTGATATAAGGAGGCTGATTCATAATGGGGATTGGGGGGCAGTGTGGGAGGAATATAAGAACTTCAGATAGGGCAAAGGGGAGGGAGGCATGGGGGTAGGAAGGACGATGGAATGAGACATACATCATACCCTAAGTACATGTATGAAAACATGAAAGGTGTAACTCTACTTTGTGTACAACCAGAGACATGAAAAATTGTTCTATATTTGTGTAATATGAATTGAAATTACATTTTGTTCTCATATATAACAAATTAGAATAAATTTATAAAAATCCAAATGCAATTAGTCAATTCAGAATAGAAATAAGGTAAACCTATTAAAGTAACTATACTTTGAATTAAAAAAAAAGGGCGGGGGATATAGCTCAGTGGTAAATTATCCCTAGTTTAAATGGTACCTCCCCTCCAAAAAAAACAAACTTCTATTCATCAAAAGACATCTTTAAGAAAGCAGAAGGATAATCTACAAGTTGGAAGATAAATGTAAAATGAATTTATGACAAATGATTGGTTATCAATAACACACAAAGAAGGGGATGGGACTGTGGCTCAGTGGTAGAGTGCTTGCCTAGAATGTGCGGGGCCTTGGGTTCGATCCTCAGCACCACATAAATGTAAAATAAAGATATTGTGTACACCTGGAACTGAAAAATAAATATTAAAAAAAATACATACAGATTACCTACAAATCATGGGCTGGGGTTGTGGCTCAGTGGTAGAGCACTTGCGTAACATGCATGAGGCCACCGGGTTTCATCCCCAGCACCACATAAAAAAACTAAATAAACAAAATAAATGTATTATGTCAAAAAAAAAGGAAAAAGACTCATACATTTCATAATTTCATAGAAAAGGAAAAACATGACTAATATAACATATACAAGCCATTTAATCTCTTTAGTTAACAAGGAAATGAAAATTAAGACACAATATGAAGTAGTTTCATAACAACTAAAACAAAATGATATATTGTCCAGTAGTACGCTGCAGCTGGCTCATGTTAGCTCATAGGAACTGTGTGCCTCTTTCCAACTCTGCATTCAGTGATGTCATGTTGGTAGCTAGAAATCAGCCATGTGAAGAGAATTTTGGCCATGGAAAACTTTGCTACAAATCAGGGATTGGTTTTTCAGTGAGTCAGCTCATTAGCACACCACTATGTTAAGACATATATTCATATATGTAAAGACTTGCACTTTTTTACCTCATGGCTGCTAGAAAGCAACTGAGAGTGACAGGAGGAAGCCAGGTCCCAATATTGCTTTAAAGGGCACACCCCGAGTGACCTAACTTCCTCTCACAAAGTTCCACCACCTCCCAGTAGCACCGCAGGCTGACAACTGAGCATTTTACACATGGCCCTTTGGATGACATTCAAAATCCAAATTATGGCACTATAAATGCTATAATTGGGCCATATATTTTCATCTGGGTATCATTTCAGCTAAACTACTGATTGGATGAGTTCTGCCATATTGTTCTGCTTTGCTTATTTGTATTCTCTGATTTCTTTGATACAAGTAACTTAGAAGTATTTTATTTGATTTCAATATTGGTTGTTTTGATTATTGACATTTTTTTAAGTGTGTGTTGTTGCAGTTGTCCTATGTTACTGCATTGTGATCCATGAAAATGGCATGTGAATTTTTTTTCTCTTTCCACATTTCTTATTGGTGCATTGTAGTTATGTATAATGATAGAATTTGTTCTTCTACATTCGTACATGCACACAAGTGAATTGTTTTTTGCAATTCATTAGAATGTACTTTATGATTTTATATGTGGCTGATTTGGAGGACTATATTTGAAAAAATGTGTTTGGCACAAAGTTCTGTCTACGTCTACTAATTAAAGTTTGTTGGTTGTTAGTCCTATCAAAAAAAAAAAAAAAAGACTTGCACTTTTACTTCCTAGATCTGCTGCCACTTAATAGCTCAAGAGATATATGCATAAAGTGGCAAAATTTTGTTTAAAGCAAAAGAAAAATAAACACAAAATTCAATGTAGTGGTTGGGGAAAGTAAGAGGGACTTAATAGGAGAAAAACAAAAGGACACTGAAGTACACTCTACAGGGAGAAAATTAAAATTAGTTCATGGAGGTTCAATATATTATTAAAAATACCTCAAAAAGATGGCCATACATGACCAAAAATGATAGTATGCTAAGAAAATGAAGAACAAAGGATTATTATTTATCTACTTTTTTTGTACCTGGGGGCCATTAGAAGTTTTATCCTAGATTTATTTTAGCAAACTAAAAAATAAATACATTATATACTTCCTTCTACCCATATTAGACCTTTTTAGCAGTTGATCTGAATCAATTTTGGATTAATTTCCCTAAGAAAATCTGATAAAAGATACAGAAGCTCCCCCTTTCCAAAAATGCAGATAGCACACATGTACCTAGCCAATTCGGAATTTACACACACAGAAGCCTGTCCATAGCCTCTCATGTTTTAGAATTGTTGCCAATAGATAGGATAATCGGTTATGAAAAATTCAATGTGATTAAACTAAAGAATGAATTCGATAACCATGACCTGTTGGTGAGACAATGGGAGAAAGAACAGTTTTAGGCATAACCATAGGTAAGGCATTTTCCTTAATCTAACCTCTATTTTCTCATTGTAACTAAGAGACTAAATTAGATAATTGCTAAGGTTCTCTCCAGATCTAAAATTAAGTCTATAAACAAGTGAGGGCCCAGTTTTAATAAATTCCATTAAAATAAAGATAAGTTCTTTAAATTTTAGGCATACCTTTTCTCCGCTTAGAAAACCAGACATCTGTTTCTGTCAAAAGCTGTTTTAAGGATCCATTCCAAGAAGGCACAAGTTGAAGGAACATCCACTGAGTTTAAAAAAAAAGAAAAAACATTTGACTTCATCATTTTGTGATTATATTTTCTTTTTCTTTTTTTTTTTTAAATAATTTTTATTGTTTAATTTTCGGAGGACACAACATCTTTGTTGGTATGTGGTGCTGAGGATCGAACCCAGGATGCACGCATGCCAGGCGAGCGCGCTACCGCTTGAGCCACACCCCCAGCCCTGTGATTATATTTTCAAACTGCTCCCACCTTTAAACATAACACCTTAAAATTTTAAATTTACTCTTTTATAAGCAAAAGACAAAAAGTATAACTGTTATATGACATCCTTACCAGCTTTAAATTCATCATGGCATTAATCATAGTCCAATGATAAAAGCCAAATGTGCTTGTGTCAAGAAGTAAGCTAATCCCTAAAATTTATGGTCATGGATACAACTTAGATTAATGTGTTAAATAATCTTATTTTATGCATATTATAAACTTTATGCTAACTTATTCATTAATTAACAAGTCAATTTCACTAAATACTATGTAAGGATGAAGAATCAAAGTCAGGTACATTGGCACATGCCGGTAGTCCTAGCTACTTGGGAAGCAAAGGCAGGAAGATTGCTTCAGTCCAGAAGTTTGAAACCAGTTTACACAACATAGTGAGAGCCCATCCCATTAATAAATAAATAAATAAATAAATAAATAAAATTAAGCACGGGAAAAAGGATTATCTTATTGCTGTTGAAACAGTATCCAGAGTAGTTAAGAGTATGGACTTTTATATCCTAGATATGCTACTTAATAGCTCAACAAATTGCCTATTTTTTTCTGGGCCTTAATTTCTTCAACTGCAAAATGAGCATGATAATGTGTCCACCTTATAGGATATTAAAAGAATTAATAGAATGGGGACTAATGGAGATGATACCACGTTAAGTGTTAGCATTTATCATTACTAGCATAAAAGCAGTAATAGTAATGGTACGAAAGAATTAATACTATCTTAGTTTAGAGATAGAAATGGACCTTCTATAACTTTATGAATAACCCACACACTAAACTTCCTTAAGAAAAACAGTAATGGAATCCCACCTCTGCCATAGAGATAAACAATCCTAATCATATAACCCAGAAGGCGCCTCAATCCCAAATTTCACAACTATGTTACATGTAGACAGTGCTCCAAGTCAGGGACAAAAGGCTAAAGGCAAAATTATGTAATTGGAAGGGAGCAGTGAGCCAGAACTCATAATACCTGGCCTTTGCCACTTAGTCATTATAAGAATTCTGAGTCTCACCATCTGTAGTAAAAGAATAATAGCTGATTTATTTCTTCAGAACTATGAAAATTAGATTAAAACATGTTGAAACCTTTCAAAAGGATGAATTACAGGTAGGCCTCTAGAAGAATAATTTCACCTTTTACTAGAAAAATTATTTGTGAAAATTTCATCATAAAATCTTGAATTCTACTAAAGCTCAACTTTGAAAACATTCCTGAAAACCATATAAAACATTCAAATTCTAAGATAACATCTTTTTACATGAAACATTTCTGATTATGTAAAGATATAACAAAAACATGTTTATGGTTGAAAAAATTCTGGGAAAAAACAAAAAGTACTCCTAAGATAGAAAAGAACAAAAAATAAAGTTATCACTCATGAAATCCCTAAATATACTTTTTAACATTTTAGCAAATAGTTCCAACTTACAATGGTTGATTTAAGATTCTTCAACTTAATGATGGTACAAAGTGTACCCATAAAACCATGACTTTTTCACTTTCAGTGCAGTATTTAATAAATTATGTGAATTATGCAACACTTATTATTTTACGATAGGATTTGTATTAGATGATTTTTGTATAACTGTATACGATGTGAGCATGTTTAAGTAGATGAGTCTAAGCTATGATGTTCATTGAGTTAGTTGTATTAAATGCATTTTTGACAATGATATTTTCAACTTATGTTAAGTTTGTTTATCAGGATGTAACCCCATCACAAGTCAAGGAACATTTGTAGCTTCTGTTCTTTTTCATGCATTCATAACCATCCCTTTATCACTGGATACCAGCTATTGCCAGGTATTCACTATAATGAGCAAGGCTGAGGGGATATCCTTGTGTATATCATATTATGTGAATACCTTTTTAAGAGCTGTATAGACGTCCATCTCCACTTGCATCACAAATAAGTTAGATGAACCAATAAGCTGTTTCATAATGTTTATACTGAAAAAGATGAAACAGAAGCGTGAGCTTAATCTTCACACACAGACTGAAGGATGCTGGTAGAATGAAAAACTGTTTTTATCAAACAAAAATGGAATTAAAAACTATAACAGTCTTTTGCCCAAGACCTATCTTGGTTAATAATCTATCTGAATACAATAGTACTAGTAATAAAAATACAGTAATACTAGTAATTCACAAAGTACATTATCTTTTTTTCACACTGACAGGGAAAAAAATCTAGCCATTAAACAACAACAACAAAATTATAAACTATGTTTTAAAATGAAAATTTAAAAAGATATTTGAACTTCCCTTATTCCATAATGTATTTAAAAATTTTTTTTCACCTGTCCCCCCAGATCACCCCCCAAACCAACAAAATTGGTATCTCAGGAAGCTAAACAATGCTGTCTTTGGTTTTACACCATTTCCTCCAGAATATCACATATTCCTGACATTTGTAACCTAAATCGTTTAAAAGTTCATTTCCACCCTGAATTTCTCAGCCCCATCATATATCTTAACCTCACTATTACAAAAAAGCTCCCTGACATTAGAAACAAGGACATAATCACTTCCGCATCCCTCATAGCTCTTAAAAGAATACCTTTAATATATAATGGACATTCAGAAAGTATTTTTTGAAGGAAGGAAAGGGAAGAGAAGGGGGGATAATAAACAAACAATTTCAAAAGCAACCTAATTGTGAATTTAATTTAATTAGGCTTAGCAAAAATTTTATATCAGATATAATTTCTCAAATACAGTTTAAGAAATATAAGAAACTTTTAATTCTTCCAGAGCCTGACAGAAGTAACACTGAAACTTCTCTATAGTCTTATAGTAGCAACACATTTTTCTGTTAAAATTGGTTAAACAAAATAGACATAGTATCATCATTTTATAAAGAAAAGAAATTTGTGTAGCATTTTTTCAGTTCATGGATGTAAAAATATGTTTTGTGTTCTACAAAAATAACTTGCATACTTTAACAAATGAAAAACATTATTCTAGGATATTAATTACAAAGTATTTAAAATTCAAATACCTGAGTTCTTTAAAAAGCTCAACATTCTGGTGAGTCATCAAATTGTTTAGAAGCCACTCAAGGCACCTGAAATTAAAATACTTAATTATTACATTATATATATTTATAATTAACCAAGTAGGTCTTACAATTAAGATAAAAACAGAATATTAATCTTGCTAGGACATGCTCAAAATTTTTAGTTTAACAATATGAAATTTAGTATTGCTTTTGTCAGTAGTTACTAAGGAAATATTTCCTTGATATTATAGCATTTCTACTTAAGAAAAACATTTCTACTTAAGAAAAAATACCATTTCATGTTTGTGTTAAATAGTTTATGATGGGGCTTGCACATATCTTTAAGATCTCAAAACGAGTTCTGCAATTCTCAAGAGTTATAAAAAAAATTGCCAATAGTTGTACTGATAAAATATCTATTAAACCTACTCCTTAAATAATTTTAATAGAAAATGTGAAGAGTGACCATAGTTTTTATAAGCTTGTATAACCCACCCATGGTCACTTAAAAAGACAACACTCTTGAGGAATTTACTAATTAGTTCAAAAGAAAAAGGGACTTTTAAAATAATAAGATTCTAACCCCCTAGTCTTTTTTCTTTTCTTAATTCTTTTATTTTCTTATAACTCTACATACATTCTCTTAAGAAATCAAAGCAACCAAATTCCCAGAAGTGGAATGGGAAGAAAAACAAGAAAAGTAAACTCACTTTTTCTTTACAGAATCTAATCCATAGGTCCCTGCTGATGTGTAATAGCCACATACAGTTTTCACATTAATTGTTTCCTTCATTGTCTCACCACACTGCTGTATTAAACCATCCTGTAAATATAAATAAGCACTGGAAAGGCCCATTTCATGTGGGAAAAATTAGTTCTGATATGTGCTTTTCCATATTAAAAAGTTTTTTTAAAAAAAAGGAAGAAAGAAAGAAAACTCATTAAGTGCAGCAAATCTAAATTTTTTATAAGTCCAATAAAAATATAGAAAAAAAAATTCCCCAAGTATTCAACTTAATACTTGGAACTGAAAAATGGAAGTTGGGGCAGAGCAATAAGGTAAATAAATATAAATATTACTATTCTCTTTGTTTTCTATTTTTCCCCCTCTATGGGACCTTTGCAAATTTCTTTGGCAACACTTTGTCTGTCTTGCCTGTTCTTTTAAAATTAAGAACTCTCTACATAATCAGCCAGCTAACCATGTAACAGGTTAGACAAGTAAATAATATGAATTATCAGAGAGTTCCTATTAAAGTTTAAAACACCTATCAATATCTAAGACATTCCCATAAAACAAGTATAGTATAAACAACTTACATTAAAATTTTAATCTGAAGTGTTTATATGGTTTCAAATGAACTTTAATATATAGAAAGAATAATGATGCTTTTCATTCAAATTTCTGAAATACATTCATCATGCAAGTATATTATTAAGTTAGAATTAGTAAATTACAAAAATAAGGCAGAAAGTCAATGTAGAACAAAACCAAAAGGACTTAAGTTAGAAAATAAAGTACACTTCATTGGAAATACGTATTGAAAGGATCAAAATATTTTTAAAAATCAAATTTTTACCAAGGATATTTAGCAAGTTGTTATAAATGCCAAATAAAAGGAAGCATTTTTTAAAAAAATTAACACATTGATACAAAATGATTTTTAAACTTACCTGACAATCATTCCAGACTCCTCCCCTTTCTCTTAACACTTTATCTGTCACCTTACCCAATGGATTATCCTTATTTAATCTTTTGGCTATCCATCTTTCCACTCCATGTTTATTGCCACTACTTTAACTTGGACTTCACTTGGACTCCTGCCCCTTAGGCTTTTGTCTCTAATGTACTCATTTTTCATTTTCTCTTCAATACATTCTTCACACATCGATCCTGAAGTATTCTTTCTAAAGCATAACTTTGTCTTTCTTCTGATTAAAATCTTCCAAAAGTACTTACATATAAAGGCTAACTTCATAGGAATATACAGAGGGAACTTCATAATCTGTCTTCCACCTCTCTTTCTACAAGCCCTGTTATAGTTTTGCTAGAGCCATGCTCCTCTTAGATTCTCTAGTCCTCCATCATTTCACATCTCTAGGTCTTAGCTTACTCTGTTCCCTATGTCTGAAATGCTCTTCCTCCCTCTTTCCTCATACAATGTATGACTCAATTTGGAAACATCCTCCTATGACACTATTGGGTTATAAAATGACTAATTCTTTCTTTATGGATCTACTAAATCCTACAAGATTTTTATACCTTTAATTTTGGACAGCTCTTATTTTACCTTTGGATTTATACATCAACCCTTCCTCTTTCTACACACACATACATATACTATACTGTGAGCTTTGTGAAGGTAGGACTACATTGTTGTTTCAAAAATTGACACACACAAATGGTATGTATTTAGGGACTATATCTTAATTTACCCTTGGATCTCTATGCCTAATTTGACATATTGATCAACGCACTTTTGTTAAATGAATAAATCTGTCATTCTAAGATTAAAACATATAAATGTGGTTTACACATAATTATGTAACAACTAAGAAAAAATTTACATAGTAGCATACATGTTTTTTGAACTCATGAACTAAATTAATTAGTAATCAGAAAACATCTGTTTAATAGTGTAAATAAGTCATTAATAGAAATAGGTAAATGGACTTAGACAAGTAAATATTTTCCATATTACAGTCATACAAAGATAGTGACATGGAAATAGTTTGTATTCATTTTACACAGACATAAACCCCCACCCCAGTTATAATAAATTGCTTTTGGTTAAGCATTTTAAATGATTTATAACAAATAATACAGTTATACATTTAATTTTCATTTTAAAATTATAAAGGCTTAACTTTATTTTTGGAAAGATATGTTGAAACAAAGAAAACACTGATTTTTTTTTTTTAAATAATGTGCATACTTACCAACTGCAGCATACAAGCTGCTGCCAAAATAGAAATAACTCGACTGGGCTTTATTAAGACATCATCTCGATACAGTGATCCAAATGCAACCTGCAGTGCTGAAAGTAGAAAGTGCACACGGAGAATTAAATAACAATAATTAAATCTATAAGATTATTGCAAAAGTAATGACTGTCTTCACAGTGATATTTATTTAAATCTCATACACACATAAAAGGATAAGTATCATAATTAAAATAGTAGTAATGATTACTCATTGATGATGTTAATATAACAATGTTGTAAATTTTGTTTATTTTATGAAATTTGGCTGCATTTTTTAAAGTCTAATCTTGATGTTTTTGACTAGAATAAAGATGTCCTTTGAATTTTTATAAGATATTCCTGAATAGAGCAATCATTCAGTACAAGTTCTCACTGATAATCTTAATTCTGCCTTGTTCAGTGATTCACCACTGGAGAGTATGGTACATAGCTCCTGGTCCTATCCACACCACACTCACAGCTATCTAGGCCTGGCCATCCTTCTCTCCACTGCTGCTCTCATCAGTGTTCTACGTGGTTTGTTTTGTAAACATTCTCAAGTTTCCTTTTTGCCTTTGTGGTGAGCACTGGGTATCCCCCATTTGGGCTATCAATGAGGGGAGCAGAAGGAGCACTGGAATAGGAATAAGGAAAGAAATAGTGTGACTGCAGGATCACTAAACTGTTCTCAGATCCAAAACAAGTCCCTATCTCTTTAGACCTTGAATTCCTCAATTAAGTATCCCTTCACCCTAAAATAACACAAATTACATGATTCATACCCTTCCTGTTTGCAGAAGAACAATCTTCACACATTAATTTTTTATAAGTGGTCATACATTTCCTTCCTTCCCCCTACATTTCATATCCCAGGCAGACATATTTACAAAGGCAAGTAAACAAATTTGACAAAGTCCACAAGACTAAACAGATCTAGGACAGGAAGAACAAGACTGATATAGTATTAGAGTAAATTAATATAAAATTATTAGCTTCCAATGTCAAATGGAACTTTTTCCTAGCTGACAAGGTTAGAAGGAAATAATTAT